>NC_134533.1:49005817-50205817 GCF_050624435.1 Tenrec ecaudatus | reverse complement strand
GTTGAAAGCTACTTGGATCAATACTTCCTGATGTTCTGCAGACCGACTTGCTGGACACGTGTGTGCGCTCACCGCTCCCCACGGCAGGAATTATCCTGTGGACCTGTGGCAGTTTGGGGCTGGCAGATTTCCTCTGCTCTAAGACATGCAAAGCCGAGTGCTCTATGCAGTGACAACTGTTTCTCTTTATCACTGGTCTTTGGTCTTACGGCGGGCTAAGTGGAATCTGGGTAGGTCCCACGTGTGTGCCAGGCCTTTAGTGTCGTGTGTAACAAGCTGCACGTACACAAAGCAAGTCGCTGGCTTTCTCTGTTTGTGTTTCTTGGCTGCTGCTGATCTTGCTACCTCTGTTTACCTGGTGGGCCCGTGGGGCGTCTTGCTTGTTGCTCTGCTTCTTGCTAATCGGGGGCCCTTTGGCCAGGCAGGGCGCTGAGAGTTGCTTCTGATACGAGTTTGAGTGGATGTTTTCTCAGCTGGATTTTCAGTGAGAGAGATGCTTTCAGGGAAAGAAAAATGTCCCGGAAAGGTAAAGCCCTTGGGTGCCCACACCCATGCAGCAGTCCTGCAAGGAAGGCCCTCGTCTTCCTCGTCTTTCTGCCTGGGAAATGCGTACTCAGCTCTTCCGATTCAGGTTCAAGGATGCTCCCTCCCTCCCCCTCTCCCTCACTGGGCAGGTTGTCACCAGAACCCATCTTGCTTATGTGTCTGTCTGTCCTTGGAGGCCAGAGGCAGTACCATCTTTGTCTCTCCTGAAACCAGTACAGTGCCTGGCACACATGAAGCACACGGAGTAAGTGTCTGCTGGGGAGAAAATACACTGCCATCTTCACCTCCTTAAATCAGGAGCAGCCACCTGAAGTTGCATCTGTATTCGGCAGAGAACAGCGTGTGAATAGCGTCACTGAAGTTTCTTTCCATTCTCCTCCTTTCACCCAACACTTTTTGTTTTTAAGCTGGTGCTTATCATCACACGAACAATTTGGGTCTCTGTTTAAGAATGACTGGCGAGAACCACTTCATTCCAGGAAGGGAAA
Organism: Tenrec ecaudatus; assembly: GCF_050624435.1. Classification (NCBI taxonomy): domain Eukaryota; kingdom Metazoa; phylum Chordata; class Mammalia; order Afrosoricida; family Tenrecidae; genus Tenrec; species Tenrec ecaudatus. The sequence continues at coordinate 50,204,783 of NC_134533.1, read as the reverse complement.
AGCGCTTAACCCTTGCTTCCAAGTTAGCACTGTCTAACTAAATCGTGTTCACCCTGAGTATTAGAACAACCCCCACCCCCAGTATAAATGTCTGTACAAGATCTCTTTAGAGTGTTGAAAAGAAAGGAGGTCACTTTGCTCTTTTTTTGTGTCTTTCAAGCCATGTTATTAGGACCTATCCCAGACATTGTACCATTCCATAGCGCAATCACACCAAGCAGTGTTGTCCTATGTAACCGCTACCACAAATAGTTTGTAAACATTTTCTTCCCTGTACAGGGATGTCACTCAGAAGACTGAGGTGTGCCTGATCCAAGGCTTGGTATTTTCAGTAGCCTTGTCTGCTGATGAAAGTTGGGCACTGAATAAGGCAGAAGAATGCGTACATTTGAATTATGGTTCTGGGGAAGAACATTGAAAGTACTGTGGACTGCCAAAGGAATACAGAGATCTGTCTTGGAAGAAGTACAGCCAGCATGATTCAGAGAGGCAAGGATGGTGGATCTCCCGCTCCTGTACTTTGGGCCTGTAATCAGGAGAGGCCAGCCCCTGGGAAAGGACATCATGCTTGGGGAAGGAGAACAGCGAAAAAGGAAGACATTTAGTGAGAGGGACACAGAGGCTACAAACAGTGGGCTGGAGCATGGGGACAGTTTTTAAGAGGGTGCAGAACGAGGAGTGTTTTGTGCTGTTGTGCCATTGGGTCACTGATTCTGTGAATTAGAACCAAACGACGCTCCGCCCCACCCAACAACATGGCGGTGGTTTGGGACATTATCAGGATGCAGTGGGAACCCTTCAGAACACTTCCCAGAGGTGACAAAACACAAAACGTCATAGACCAAGTTCAGGTGCTTGGCACATGTGGCTATTACATCATTTAAAAACACCCAGAAAGAAGCCGCAGCGAGTTGGAGCAGGTTAAGTCACCTGGGCTAAGAATGCGAGCTGGGTGGAAGGACAAACAGCCCCCCATGGTTCCTGGATTATGCATTATTCTTAGATCTGTCCTTTCTGCTGCTGCTTGGTCCTCCCCTTGATGCTGTGGTTTCTAGGATCTGGACTGAGGTTGAACAAAAGGAGGTTCAGGAACGGGAGGTGTTTGGAAGCGACCAGCTTGCTCCTGCCCGACACTCCTGGTTGTAGCTGCTGGGCATTGATTGGGCAGCAGTGGGGTTTCTCTGCGTTTCCCAGGGACGTTGCCTCGGGCATCAGAATGAGACTGTGATGGGTGCCAGTGATGGGTGTTGGATTTAGCTCTCATTCTGAAGGTGGATGATTTGTACATTAGGGCTTGCTTCTCCCACCCCATTCTATTTATAAGTAGCACTTTCGTGCCATCCCTTTTATGTTCCATTTATTTGATCCGTTTAACATGTTTCACGGGTTCCTCGCCTGCTATTCATATTTAGCACTTGCGTTCTCTCCGTCCTGCTTGCTTTTCCTTCTCTTTAGCAGGATTCGTGTTCCCAATACAGCCACCACTTTAGGATGGCTGAATCTGGGAGCACCCTGTTCACTGCAGGGTCTCCTTAATTGATTTTATTTGGTTACTCTATAACTCCAGGGCAAAGGGAGGTAGCTGCAAAGGAGGTGACATATCACTCTTTTCAGTAATTGACAATTTTGTGTTTTATGTTGATTTGAAAAGTCACCAGAGGAGAAAAACGATGGAATAGGGGTGTTTCAGAGCTGAAAACAGCCTCAATGCCGCCTTCTGTTATGTAAACTGAGGAGCAGAAACCGCGCAGGACCCAGTGAAGAATTTGTAGATCATGTAGTTTGGACCTCTCCATTTTGAAGTGTGGGGTGTGAGGCTCAGAGAGGGAAAGTGTCTTCTCCAAGGTCACACAGCTTGTAGTTGGCAACACTCCGTCTCCTCAGTCCCTCAAAACCTCGTCCAGTGTAATTGCCTCTGCGTTGTAAGAAGTGTGACTACTTTCTCTCGTGCCTCCAGCTGCTGAATTATAGCAACCATTTACTTGAGAGGTCTTTTCTGAAAATCCGAATGCACATAAAATCTCAATGTTGCAAAATAGATGTTTCTTCCATTTCAATCTGGTGAGCACTAATGGGGTCTCTTTACTTCAATGTGCCAATCATTCATGGAGAGAAATGAGAAAGGCTAGCATTAAGATATGATCATTTTTATAGGAGGGTGGGTGAGTAGGGCAGTCGATCAGACTGTGAGGAGATGTTTGCTATAATCAGGAAAGGCTGATTAGCTTTGAACATCATTTTCTTTAGTTTATTAGCCTTGGATATTTGAAAAATATGCTTCTGTCTTCTAGTTTTCCAAAGGACGTCATACTATTTTCTGTTTATAGCATTTATGATTATTTGAAGTACCAGTATAAGAACAATACATGACACATATACTAACTAGTTCAACAAATATTTCTTTAGACACTTGTTTTGTGTCAGGCATTAAAGGGGATGGACGCAATAATGAACAAAGAAGTAAAGAAGAAATAAGTAAGGGACATACAGCCGAATTATGCTGTTGATATTAGGGCATAATAAACTGACCATGATACACATGTTATGACAAGTGGTACAGAGAAACTAGCCAAGGGACGTGTTAGAGAGGCAAGCATGGAGAGCCTGCTTTGGGGAGAGGGGTTACCAGCTTGCAATAAATGAGAGCAGGAGGAGGGGACGGGGCGAGGAGGCAGCCATGTGAAGATGTGGGAGAAGACCACATGGGCTGAGGGACTAGTATAAGGTCCCTGAGGTGGGAGTGGGAGTGACGTGTCCCTCTGGTTACCTAGAAGAAGAGTATGGAATCCAGTGGAAGGGACAGGTACAAGCGTAAGCACGTACGTGACCTTGCAGGCCAGGTTACGGAGTCCGTGTGGTTAAAGGAGTTCATGCCGGAGACCAAAATGATACTGATCGTATGCTTTAAAAGAGAGTACTTTGCCTACTGTTGGGGAATGGAGATGAGACAGCAGTACAGAAGCAGGAAGATCAGTTAAAAAGCGCTTGGAGTTGTCTTAGGGAGAATGATAGTGACTGGGACAACAGTTACTGGAGGGGAATTTGGAAGAAGTATGTGTTAGGTTGGGTTTTCCAGAGAAGCAAAATCAGTGGGAGATGTGCGTACGTGTGTATAGCTGAAACATACATAGCTTTATCTTCATATGCACAGAAAGAAAATCTACATAGAAAGACTGAGGCCGGTGGGTGCAGAGATGGGGATGTAAGGTCTGCATGTCATGGGCAGGCTTTGATGGCTCCCAGGGTCTGCAGGCCACATGGTGGGCCATTGGTTGAAGCCCAGAGAAATGGAGGCCTAGAAGCTAGATGCAGATTCCAGACTAGCCAAACACAAAGTCTCTCTACAACATCCATTTGCCTGGGGTCAACCACACCCTTGAGAAAGCTTTCTTTCAATTGCATTCCACCCTCATTTTCTTATAACTTCTTGGTGGCTCAAAATAGTGACTATCATGGCGTTGATTGCACTGCTGTAGAGCCAGTGGGACTGGGAACACTGGGAGAAAGCTGAGGGCTGGGGGCAGGAAGAGACTGCGGGCATATGCAGCTTGAAATACCCATTAGACATTCCTATGGGATATTAAGTAGTGGGAAGTCGAGGATATGAATCTGTGATAAGGAAGAGGTTGAGACTGCACTTATACATTTGGGGATCATTGGCAATGGGACTGAGCAATCTCACTGAGAGGACTGAGGGAGAGCTGAAGCTGCCCCAGCCAGAGAGGGTCCTCAGTATGCCCCCCCCCCCCCATCTGCATGCACAGCAGGCGCTGCTGACTGATCACAGCCATCTTTCCCTGGAGCCCAAACCTCAGAATATTTCTCAACTGTGTGCTCCAGGCAACCATTACCAATCAGTTCATCCCTAATGGATGAGCGTGACAGGAAAATAAGTTCTTCTTCACTAAAGTAAACATATAAATTAGTTTCAAGCGAAAAATGTTTTTGTAGCACTGAATTCTAGGCAGAATTTATAACGAGGATGTCTATTAGTACTCATAATAGACAATGCCCACACCCATTTGCTAGTTGTTACAAAGTGCTCTTCACTTAAAAAAAAATACACTCACTAGGTTTCGAATATAATCCAGAAAGTCCCAGGCTTGGGTTTCGTAGAAGGCACAGAAGCATTTTTTTAAGGGGCTATCTGTTATCGAATACCTCTGCCCTTGACTAACATGGACAGCTCGCCCCTGTCCCTAGGTTGACTGCGCTGGAAGAGTCTCCACAGCACCTAACAGTGACAACATGCCGGGAGAGAGCGAAGTACCAAAGACCTTTGGTTGGGCAGCAATGTGAAGGGTGTTGAAATGGGTTTTAGGCTAGTAGAGTGTTCTTCCTGCGTGGGTGCCCCCGTGATAGCGGGCCACCCGTAGTCTAGCCTAGATGTTTCTAGTCAAGAAACACTGTCATTCTCCTCTACCCCCCTACCCGCCCCACTCTTTTGAAGCAACTCAGAGAATGATAGGGTGCTCAATTGGGAAGGCTCTTGAGGATCACCCAATCCCTCCCCTGCTTTTGCCTAATGTCAAGGATTTAAGGATATCATTTTGTTAGAGAACAACTTTCAGGGTGATATTCCTTAGGTCCATCTTTAAGTCTGTGATATCCCTTGGCCAGTGTCTCCTTTGGAGTTCTGTGTTGTCACAGGCTCTTCCTGCGGCCCTGGAGAAACAGCCAGGTAGTCAGCATGCAGGGGGGGGGGGCAGTCAGGGAGCAAGTGGATCCTTCTTTGGTGTTCCTAGATCATCCTCCGAAGAGTTTTCTTGAACTCTATTCTCAGCGCCCCTTTCTGAGGACAGGAGGCACAAACCCCAATCAAGCCCATTGCTGTGGAGTTGATCTGAGATCAGGAACCAAACCAAACCAAACTCGCTGCCACAGAGCCGAGGTTGACACATCGCGACCCTATAGGGCAGAGTACAATCGCCTCTCTCGGTTTCTGAGACTGTCCCTCTTTATGGCATCTGGAAGTTTCAAACTGCTGGCCTGGATTGAGCAGCCCCACCCGGAACCACTAAGCTACCAGGGAAGACAGTGAACATGAGCTAATGCCCAGGGCACCATGACAAGGGTGGGTCAAGTGTGAAGAGATGGCTGGGTTGCCTAATGGGAATGATGGCGATAGGAAGACTCCTATCATCCCAAGAAAGGGACTGTCGGAGTGACATCCACTTTCATGAATCTTTCATGAGGAACGCCATCCATGGCCCGTTTTCTAAGAAATTCCAGGCACGCTTCTGGATCACGAGCATTGCTTTGTATGAATTCTTTAACCAAGGGCAGAGCTGTCTAGCATTATTGGCACGAGTCCGTCTCTGCTGGGAACAAGGCACGGACAGAATTCCTTATCTGCGTGGGTGGGCGAAGGAAGCCTAGTTCCTGGGAGAAGGGAACTTTGAGCCTGCTGAGCGGCATCTGGGTCTCGCCAAACCTCAACTTCCTTGAATGTTAGGACTCTGTTTATCTGACCGCCTCTCACCTATTTACAGCAACTTAATCTGTTTGCAGCAGCCTGCATTGCTCAGTGACCTGCCAATTCCTGTCAGGAGATCGCCAGCTGGCCCATTGGGGACTTGTCAGAGTGTCAAGTGGGCATGGCCACGGAGATGGCATTTCTGGGTTTTGTCTTGAGTGACTGCAGCTAGCTGCATGGCATGGGGGTGGACGGCTCCTGAAAGTGAAAGTGATTGACAGAGGGGAAAGTGACAGATGCAATTTGAATCCTTTGGAGATGGCCCTTCTAACTGTGGATTTTTCCTCCTCTTTCTCATGTCCCTTCTCCTCTTTCTCCTCCCTATTCTTTGCCTGTCTTCTCTCCCATCCTGCTTCTCCTGCCACTCTTCCCGGACTTTCTAGATGCAGAAAGAGAGGTTCATGCAGCCCCTCATGTAAGTGAGAAATTGATCCAGCTCTTCCGGAACAAGAGTGAATTCACCTTTCTGGCCACAGTCCAGCAGAAGCCATCCACTTCCGGGGTGATACTGTCCATCCGAGAACTGGAACACAGGTGGGGACGTGCTTTCTGCTTTTGAAAATCCAGGTCTGTCTAGAGATAATGACCACCCCCTACCCACACACCCACACACCCACATACAAACACGAAAATCTGAGACTGCAACGTTTAGCTAGCTGAGTCTGTGTAAATAGCAAAGACATTAACTCTGGTCTGGGGGGTCTCCTCGCTATCTTGCTGGTGCCCTGTGATGCACAAATGTTGTACTTTTAGTGGGGGTCCAGTTCCTCATTTTGGGGGGAGTGGGGTGGATGGAGCTTGTGCCGCTGGTGTCCTATGTAAGAAATCATCACCTCATCCCAAGTCACAAAGCTTTACTGCTGTGTGTTCTCCCAAGAGCCTTACAGAATCAGTTATCACATTTAGGCCTTTGATCCATGGGGAGTTAATATTTGTGTATGGTGTATTGTTGGTGTCCACCTTTCTTCTGTTGCATGTAGATGTCCTATTGTCTCATCGCTGTGTGATGAAAATATTCTTCTCCCACTTAGTTATCTTGATCACCTCCCCCCCCCTTTGAAGATTGGTTGTTGATTCCATTGATCTGTAAGTCTACCCCTATGTCAGTACTGCCTCCTATACTCCAGCTTTGCAGTTAGTTATAAAGTTAGGAAGTGTGAGCCCCTCCAGCCCTGTTCTTCTGAAGGATTATGTAGTCTATTCTGGTCTCTCTTGAATTTTCTTGTGGATGACAGGATCTGTTTGCCAATTTCTGCAAGGAGAGCGGCTGGGATTTTGATAGGGGGGTGGAGGGGAATTACCTGGAAACTGTAGATCAGTGATTCTCAACCTTTCTCATGCCGCAACCCTTTCGTATAGTTCCTCACGTTGTTCCTCCACTTGTGGGCGGACCTGCTTGGAGACGGATAGAGGAGCGGTGTCTCAGTTCCTAAGACCATTGGAAATATGGTCTTAGGTGACTCTGTGACAGGGTCGTTCGACCCCCAAAAGCGTTGCGACCCACAGGTTGAGAACTGCTTCTATAGATTAAATTAAGGAGTATTACTGTCTTAAATCTTTTTCCCCCTTATTTTAAAAAATCATTTTATTAGGGGCTCATAAAACTCCTATTACAATCCATACATATATCAATTGTGTAAAGCACATTTGTTCATTCATTGACCTCATCATTCTCAGTAAATTTGCTTTCCACCTAAGCCCCTGGCATCAGCTGCTCATTTTTTCCTCTCCCTCCCCGCTCCCTCTTCCCTCATGAACCCTTGATAATTTATAAATTATTATTTGATCATATCTTGCCCTGTCTGACATCTTCCTTCACTCACTTCTCTGTTGTCTGTCCCCCAGGAAGGAGGTCACATGTAGATCCTTGTAATCAGTTCCCCCTTTTGACTCATGAACACAGAATATCTGACCATTTGTTGAGGCAATCTTTATTTTCTTTCAATAATGTTTTGTAGTTCTTTAAAATACAAGTTTGGTACCTCTTCGTTAAATTTATTCCAAAGTATTATATAATTTTACATGGAATTGTTTTCTTAATTTCATTTTGTTTGGTCATTTCTACTGTGTAGATGTTTGTATGTTGATCTGGTATGCCGAAAGCTTGTTATATTTAGTTTGATTTTTTTGTGGTTTTCTGCCTATAAGGTTTTATCATCACCAAATAGAGATAGTTTTCTAGTTCTTTTGATATCTGGATGTCTTTTATTTATTATTAAATAAGTGTTCTGACTAGAAGTTCTAACACATGGTTGAATAGAAATGCAGAAAGTAGGGATCTTTGTCTTGTTTCTGATGCAAGGTGTGTGTGCAGGACTGTCATATTAACCAGTTGGCAAAGTAAGCATGGTGTATCTGTGCTTACTTACTGATCTGTTGTGAATAATTTCATTTTGCCTTTTACCCACCTCAATGATTCTGATTCTAGTTACGACTGGAATCTATCTGTGTGTCTCCCAACACTAGAGTATTAGTTATGGAATCGGTGTTCTTTTCAAATTTGAAGTCCCCGACAGAACTGCAGTCCCGGTCCGTAAGGTTGGCTCGTGCATACTGGCAGGCCCGGGTTACAGACATCGCATTCACGGACCCCCTTGCCCTTCGGCTTTCTGTACAACATCCCTGCACTCTGCCGTGAGAGAACCAACCCCTTCTCCAGCTGCCACTCCCGTCACCCCATCCTCCCAGTCACCGTCATCGGCGGTACTGCAGCATTCAAATGAACAAGGTCTCTAGCCTTTCCTTGCATTCAACCAAGGCTAAGTCAGAATGGCATATTCCCGTTTCAGCTCATCTATGAATCCTGTTAAAAAACCTAAAGATACGGTTAAGGATGGACTCGTCCACAGTGCAATGATTGCCTGCACCGACTAGCCTGTTTACTATTTTGTGGTGAACAATGTCACCTGTGCTGAAATCCCTGTGAAATTGTCACTGCAGATGAGTAAGCAGGCACACGGAAGCGCAGGCTGACTTGCCCATAGGTACTCTGCCCCTAGGGGAAGCTTTCAGTCTTTCAGCATGAAGTAAGAGGTGAGCCCTGGTTTGTTTTTTTAAGAGTTTTATAAAGTTGAATACTTTTCTTCCTAGTGTTAGCTTGATAATGATTTTCATCATTAGAGTGCTGAGTTATGCTTTTCTCTGCCTCTATTGAGACGATCATGTGGTTTTCATTCTTATTCTATCATGGTGTATTATATTAATTGGCATTCAGATTCTAAATCACCTTTACATTCATGGGATAAATCTCACTTGCTCATGGTGCACAAAGCTTCTTATAGGTTGATTTGTTAGTATTGACAATAACTCTATATTCATAAGAGACATAACTATATCCATAGTTTTCTTGGGATATTTTTGACTTGATACAATATTCTGGCTGATTCTTAATATCTTGTGTGGAGTGGATTTTCTTTTTTTTCTTTCCTCTACTGATTGTTACTATGCGTCAGGCGTTTATGTGTTTGTAACATTTATTTATATTGAAAACACTTTAATTGGTACATCGTCCACATATCGTACAAGTCAATATTGCATAACTCGCATCGAGAAGAGTTGTACACTCGTCACCACAACAGTTTCAGAGCATTTCCTTCGTGTGCTCCCCACTTCCCTCCAGCCTCCCCACCGCGCCTCCAAAAAGCCACGGATCCTGTTACTCCCTCTCTAGATTCACCCGTCCTGAGTTTTATAGACCCCAAGTCATAGCAAGATAACTAATGACAACAACAAAATAAGTTAGAGAAAAGCCTTAGAAGAATCCAAATCAGAAATTATAGAAAACTAGAACAACTTTAAAATGGATCAGAAGGACGATCACATGATAAGGTGTAAAATTTTAAACGAACTACAGCTGACGTAATCCGCTCTTTTACTTTTGAATAACCCTCTTTGGCCTAACATTTTATCACTTGAAAGTACTGATATGTGTTATCTGCTTTATATCTATACATTCTCCTCTGCTTTTATGATGTTGCCTAGAATTACCACGACAACTGTTACTGTCAGTTGCCAGTGAGTCTGTTCATCGTGACTCAGAGACACCAGGTGACAGAGAGCTGTCCCATAGGCTTTTCTTAGCAGTAATCATTTTATAAACTTTAAAAAATGAATTGGGTGAAAGCAAGTTGTTTGACTTTAACGAGGACCCTTTGGCACTTTAAGAGGTCTTGGTGGCATAGTGGGTTAATTGCTGGGCTGTGAGGTGAAAGAGCAGCTGTTCAAATCCATTAATGCTCCGAGGGAAGAAGAGGAAGTAATCTGCTTCTGTAAAGATTAGGTGTTAATATAATGTCTGATAATAGTTTCTAATATATGTGTACATCATTTTTAGTATATTTAATTTTATTCCGGATTTATTTTCATTAAAATGACATACGTTAAATTTTAACTATTTTTCAGGATACCTTTTGAGATAATTTTATGAGGGTAAGTCAAAGTATTGCTACTTGGGTTCTAATTCATACATGCACAGTTTACTCCAAATAAAACATATTTTAACATATCTCTGTGATCAATGGATGCTTGCTGACAAGTTTACTCAGCAATACACTTGACTTAGTCTCATAAGGGTGCCTTAAAAAAAAGGTCGTGAGCCCCCATGTTTACAAGTGCATAGACCTAGATGGAGGATATGTGAGGAACAATAGCTTCACAGTTTGTTCATTTAAAGAAGGTTAATAGGATTTTGTAGCAATACTTCTGGACTTACCTTTGTATATGTTTCCCCTGTCACCAATTAACATAATGAGTTAAATGGCAAACTCTTCTAATTGTTAAATAAACTTATCTTTACTAATGTATTAGTATTATTTTTGCATTGAAGTAATAATACAAAAAGTAGTGGTAACTTTAGTTTGAACACTGATCAGTGAGAGAGATGGTTCTAAACACTTTGCATTGAATTCATGAAGCACTTCAAGTTAATAATAAATGAGACATTTTTAAATTAAAAAGCATACGTATAAATAATACCCATCCTGTAATTTTTTGATTAGCATGAAACTTTTAGGGTTTTTAACTCGATTTGGTAAAAATTGGATATTCGATTCCCCTTTAGGTGGTATGGTGTGGGTTATACATTGGGCTTCTAACTACAAGGTCAGCAGTTTGAAACCAGCAGCTGCTCTGTGAGAAAGAGGAGGCTTTCTACTCCTGTAAAGAGGGACTGTCTTTGAAACCCGCCTGGGGAAGTCCTACTCTGTCCTTGGGCCAGTAGGAGTCAGAATCGACAATCCGAAGTGAATCTGCGTTGTTCCTGAGAAAGGCTTGTGTTTGTATCGCCTTATTTCTAATGTGAGGTGGGCACGTTCCTTCTATTGGCTGGGCTCATCATGGGCCCGTGCACTTTATTGTTTTTTTTTTTTTAATGAAACAGTTCTTAGTTTTATTGATTTTTGTCAGGTGCTTTTCATCTCACAGTCATTGATTTCTGCTTCCTACTTTCTTTTAGATTATTTTGTTGATATTTTTACTTGCCTATTGAAGCTTCAGTTTGTTTCCAGTATTTTCTGTTTACTAGTAAATCATTGAAGCTTTCTATTTTCTTAGTATTATTTTGAATGCTGCGCTTTGGTAGTTTAGTTTTGTGTCCTTGTCTATAACTTTGATTTACTTTTTGGCCCAAGTTAGAGTACTTTTAAAAAATTAGAAGTAATTAAATTAACTACCTCATAGGTAATCTGTGGTTTTATTGTTAATTAAAGGTGTAAAAGATAGGCCCTAAGATTTATAGATTTTTGAGCTCCTGAGATTTTTTTTCTCCTTGGAAACTTTGAATGTATTTAGTGTTTGTAATGTTGAGGGAACATTTAAAACATGAAGAACCCTGATGGTGTCAGTGGGGTATGTGTTGGGCTACTAAACACAAGGTCAACAGTTCAAACCCCCAGCCTTTTTGCTGCTGTAAAGATTTACAGCCTCACAACCCATAGGGGCTGTCCTAGTCTGTCCATCCAGTCACTAGGGGTCACAATGGACTTTATCGCAGTGAGTTTGTTTCTTTGGGTTAAGTGTGAATACATTTGTGTTTAATATGTTTACTTATAAAATGACATTTATATATGCAATGTGGTAATTCTATAATCTGTTGTCAATTTGAGACTTGAGAGGGAAGGGGTGGAGTTTAGCCTGTCGATCAGGTCACAGTTTGAGGACCTCATTTGGAGGCAGTAAGGAGATAAATAGCTCACTGGAGGCGGGGCACAGGCTCACTCCCGGGGAGACATTCCAGTTGACAACACACATGGAGCTATGCCAGCGCTGAGATGCTTCCACAGCCCCTGGTTCCACAAGACTGTCCACCCACTGGCCTGTGATCTTCCTGAATTCAGTGTCATTGCATGTGTTGCCTGAGTCTGAAGAGGAATTTGTAGATTGACATTGGACATATGGACTAACATTGAACTTAAGGACTTGATCTGGACTGGGCTGCTATGTTTTCTCAATATTCAACTGCTCTTGTATATAAAGCGTTTCCTTGTACACATATCAGGGTCTATGAATTTGTTTCTCTAGTCTACCTGGACTAACACATGCAGATAGCCTGACTTATGACATATTTGAATTATGATGAGCTACACTTACAAGCTCTTTTTAATACATTTAAAACATATTTTATTGTGTTTTGGTGAGAGTTTACATAGCAAATTAGGATACCATTAAACAATTTCTATACGTATTGCTCAGTGCTGTTGGTTACATAATACATATTATTGTTAGTAATAGTACTACATACAGTATCGCAGTATATAATTTGCTGATGTTATTCTTAGATATTTGCTGTTAAAAATCTTGCCTATACTAGGTTATGGACTGGTCTACAATGAAGTCGACATTGTTTAATGGATAGAAATGTGGTGAGTGTTTGATGCTGATAAAACAGGATAATTGACCTGGGCATGGGCCTGAGACATGACATCTCGGGTTCCTTGTTCTTATAAAGATCTCAGTAGGTGCCAGAGAGTCAGTTCTTCATCATAGTTTCCCTGGCACAGCAGAGTAGTCCTGCTCCATCTTCAAGGTTGCCGTTAAAGTTAAGCCCAAGAGTCACTGCGTGTCAGTCCATCTCATTGAGGGCCATCTTCTTTCGCACTGATGCTCTACTTGACCAGACCTAATGGCCTTCCCCGGAGACTGGTCTCCCTTGACAATATGTCAAAAGCACGTGAGACAGTCTTGTCCCATTGCTTCTAAGGAGGATTCTGGCTGTATTCTTTTCAAGACAGATTTACTTGTTCTCTGGCAGTCCACAGGACTTTGAGGATCCTTTGCCAAGACCTAATTCAAAGCCATCAATCCTTCATTTATAAAGATACTGTTAATAAAGAGCAATAATAAAAACAGAAATATTAGGTATTTAACTTAAGTCAGAATTGACATAATGAAATTCAATCCTGTTATAAGTCAAAGACTTGAAAAAAAATACAGCTACACACACAATTATGCACACACAGACCTACATGCAGATGTCTATGTACATATGATGGAAGTTCTGAAAGTTCGTGGAAAAATTCCATGATGTTTGACTTGCATTTTTCTATTAACTTCTGAATGTCCTTTGTATATGCACACACATGCACAAGCATACACCTCGCCAGGAGTGGATTCCTCCTAATAGTGACCCCAGAGGACCGAGTGGAAGTGTCCACGGGTTCCCATGGTATAATCTTGAAGTGACCAAATGCCCACTCTTTCTCCCATGGAGTCACTATCCTAACCCCCTGGCCTTTCCTTGGCGAGCAGCTCAGTGCTTAACATTGTGCACCAGGGCTTTGTGTAGCCAAGGGGGCTTTAAAAAGTTCATGGAAAAGTGAAAGTAAAGATGGAATTTTTTTCATGAACCTTTGAAGTACCTTTTCTATGTATATGCACACTCATAATTTACATGCATCATGTTCCTATTGTGCTATTTAACTCATTTTTTCCCTAGCTTTATTTTTGCGTTGCTTCAAGACTGAAATTGAGAGATAGAAAGAAGAGTCTACTATGATTAGGGCAGTGTGGCACACTTTCCTTGGATAGGTTGAATGGCAAATATCACACATTGCTTGGTCCTAGGTAATTCTGACAACATGGATATTGGAATAACTAGCCTATCCATGTCCCCTTTTGCAGTTGGAATGTGTCCTATGCGCCCACAGAGATGGTATCATATTGCGAGTCTCTCTGTAGGGTACTCTTACATACATCACATAAACCCAGTAAATACATTTTGAATGCATGCTTCCTTTCCCCCTCTTCTAGTTAAAGCATCCCAGAAATCCCACAGTAAATGGGAATGTTCACATGGACCATACTGCTTGTGAAAAAGAGTTATTGCCATGGATGGGCTACCTGAGGCTGCCCAAGACAGTGAATAGTTTTATTTATTAGAGTCTGGAGCCTGAAATGAGTATCATCTGGATTTTTTTTTTTTTTAGGATGAGAAGTCTTTAGAAAGGGTTTAGTACAGACTGTACACACAATAAGAATGCAGGGAAAACCCCACGGTGATTATGGTGGTGATGGGAATGATGGCCTTGTTGAGGTGGAAATTAGATGCTGAGGAGAGAGAGGGTCCTGAGGGGTGACCACAGGGGGAAAAAGCAATCACTTTCCCCTAGCTCAATGGCTAAAAGATAACAATGTCTTTAGCCAAACCTCTGGCAATGTTCCATTTCCTGTCGACAGTCACCTCTGCTGATGAAGCACAGTGGGGAGCTGCTTTCTGGGTCTTGGCGCCCTCCCTGGCCATTATGTGCACCGCTGGACGTAATCATCCTGCCACCTTTTCCAAAGCTGTCGGCCAGAGGGCCTTCATTTATTGTTTTGGAAACCAACGTTTCCCATTTCTGCTCAGCTTCAGGCTACTCTCAGTCAAGGCCATTATTGCATTAATGGGGAAAGAGTTCATTCAGTGGCACAGTTACCTTCTAGCCAAAGGAAGGAGTCTCACTCACCTGATGGGGCCCCATTATCCAGAGGTGGGTCATGTTGGAGGCTGGATTTCTTCAAACCAGGAGGGAACTTCTTGGCCCAGCACTATCTGAAAACTCTCTCGGTATCAGAGCCAATTGAGTTCCCATGAATATCTTAAGTGAGTAGATAAAACGAAATGCAAAACTCAAATAGAAAGACTATTGAGAAGGTACCTGGAGGTAGTAATTGATCGAAATAGGCTCTTTTATTTAATGGAATGGGCTCTCTGTTATTAATGCTAATCTATATTTCTAATTTGATGGATTTTTTTTACAGTACTGATAGAACACATTGGAAGAGCAACAAAAATTAATCTGTCTTGCTGAACTGTCTTAATGGCATTGCAGATTTAATGTTTATTTTTCCTGATTCAAATGTGTTAATATCGAGCTTTGTTAAAGTGGAAAGCTTAATTAACATAGATTAAATCTAATTGAATATTCTGCCAGAATGTGCACCTCTATAAGATATAATGGTAGATCTTCTGTTTTTCCATTTTATTCCTAAATTATAGATAAAATTAAATCTCAGCATAATTAGATAGGCAGCTGCAAGCTAGGGATCTCAGGAAAAGCTTCCTTTGGAGGGGGATGCACAGGAAGCTAAAGAGGAATACATTTTTGGCTTCCCTGGCAACCATTGCCTGCTTCTTAATGATAACTTTGCATTTCAAAAGATATTCCTCAGTTGTCTGAGAGCTCAAGGTAGGAAGAACTTCCACTTTGATGCTAAATAGACCAGGGTTCCATTCTGGGCTCTAGCAATTACTGAGCTTTTGCTTTAATTTACCGGAGCTTTAGAATGTGCTTCCATTTGAAGAGAAAGGTCTGTTATTTCATCATGAAGCTAGTGGGAGGATTCACTAGGAGCACGTGGGGGAGGGACTCCTCATCTGTCCCATGTATCAAGGAAGTACGTGGTATTTCTTATCGTGGTCGCTGTCCTTATTTTTCTAGTTTCTTTGCACTTTCTTTAGAAGGTAAAAAAAATTGGGGCCTTCTCCTCATTGGAAAGAGTAACTAAGTTTTCATATCAAGAGACTGCTGCAGATCATCCAAAGCACTGCCTGGCCCACATGCAGCGCCTTCTGCTCTTCGCAAGCTGCAGTTTCACCTTCTTAATCGTAGATGACAATTGAGATGATGTCCAAACTAACTTTCACTTTCAGACAATTCCCTGAAAAAAATAACAGAGTGGAAGGTCAGAGCGAGGGGGAGAAGCATCTAATGTTCCGTGGCCTGATGAAGCCAGCCCAAGGAAAGCCGTTTCCTTGGGCAGTTAACAGTACAAGTCTAAGAACTGAACCTCATCTATAATTGTAAAGGTTTAATTTATGTTTTTAAATATAAGTAAGGCTTATATTTTTAGTTCTTAAATTGCTCCCAGTTAGAAAGGCAGAAAGCAGAGTTCAAATTAGAAGTTGGCCCTAAAACAGATTAATCTATGTTGATTTCAAATATGCAGACTTGCCTCTACGTCTCAAGCAATAAAGGATGCCTATGATTTGAGAAGCTTTAGATTTTCAATTATGTTCCATGCAGATTCTAAGCTCCATCATTCCATCTAAGACATATTAACAACAACCAACGAAATGCTTACCAGTATGTACTACTAGATGCAAGGCTACAATTGTGAACCTTGTTGAGAGTCAATCAAAACACCCAAATGTGCTGCCCTCGAGCCAATTCTGACTCACCGTGATCCCATAGAGCAGTGGTTCTCAACCTTCCTCATGCAACTACCCTTTCCTACAGTTCCTCATGTTGTGGTGACCCCCCAACCATAACATTATTTTCGTTGCTACTTCCTCACTGTCATTTTGCTACTGTTATGAATTGAACAACCCCTGTGAAAGGGTTGTTCAACCCCTGAAGGGGCCGCGACCCACAGGTTGAGAACCTCTGGATTAGAGGGAGCGCAACCTTACCTTGGGCAACCGAAGTTGAAAAACCTTCCCACTGAGAGTGATGGGAAGGGTACGTAGAAATGGCGTTATAAGAAGAATACATAGAAATCGGTTGGGAGAAGATAAGCTGAATAGAGTTGTGGATGAAATGAGTGAGCGATCATGTTGTGTGAGAAGAACTGGAGACAACCTGAATGTCATTGCGGACACGTGAGCAGTGCATAGGCGGGGAAGGAAGGACAGGCGTGGCGAAAAGTGAACCTGGAGAGGCAGGCCAGAGCCCAATTTGTGAGTAGCCAACATATAAGTGATGGAACCCTTGTGGCACAGGTAAGGTTTTCATGTCTAACTGAAAGGTTGGCAATGAACCCACCACCCACTCTGCAGGAGGAAGATGTAGCCGCCTGCGTCCCTCAAGACTTCCAGCTGTGGGCAGGCAGTCTTACTCAGTTCTCCAGGCTTGCTGTGAGTCAGAATGGACCCGATGGCAGCCCGTCTGATTATGAGTGATACATTAGAGTTTGGCCTTATTCCAAGGAATCGTGAGGGCGGTTTAAGTGGGGGTGTGGCATCATGAGATTCCTTATGTTTTAGAAAGATCACTGTGAGAGTCTGGGTACTTTAGAGAAACAAATCCACAGAAACCCATATGTATAAGGGAGCCTTATATATAAAGGGTAAGTGCACATTTAGAGAACATCCCAACCCAGTGCTGCCCAAGCCCACAAGTCCAACATTAACCCATATGTCTGACACCAATCCACAAAGTCCTCCTTCATCTCACAAAACACAATCAATGACACTGACTGCAGGGGGAAAGCCGAGTCAGTGAGTGTGTAAGCATCTCAGTGTTGGCAGGGGTCTCCACACGGCTGCTCCAGCACCCAGGGCTGCATCGGGGTAGGTTCATGTGGCTTCTCCTCAGGGATGTCTTACAGGACGTGAGCCTTTCCAGCTGAAGCAGGGAACTGGCTAAGGCAGCTGTACCCTGGTCCAACCATCAGAAAGCAAGAGACCCGAGAACTAGAAAGGCGAGGTTCAATTAACCCCACACGTGTTTATCGGCGAGGTTGGCACAATAAACTAATTACCTCAATCACCTTGACTACTGAGTTGGAGTCACGCAGAGGGGAGACATTTGAAACAGAGGCCTGGAGGCTTCTGCTATCGTCTAGCTTCTGGACCCTAGATCAGAGGCAGGAGACCTGGGCTTGGACTTGGTAGGTGAATGGCAATGCAGATGGAGAGATGTCTATTAATTCAAGAGGTCATTTGTTAGAACAGAGTGAGTGCAAGTTGATATGAGATGTGGGTGATGAGGGAGCACTTGGGAGACTGGAAGGTTCTTAACGTAGAGTGGTGAAAAGCCTTTTTTTAAAAAAATCGCTCCTCGTACACATCACATAGCAGAGTTCCTTGCATTTACTCAGGGAGTTTTAGTTTCAGGTGAATAATGAACATGGAACAACTGACAAAGATCGTGATGACAATGGAGGGCCCATAGAGGGAGTCTTTGGTGGTGCACAGGACTAAGTGGTCAAGGACTAGCCGAAAGTCTGGTGGTTTGCACCAGCCAGAGGTGCCTCAGAAGACGAACCTGGTGATCTGATGCCGAACAGTTACAGTGCTGAAAATCCTGTGGGGCAGCTCTGCTCTGTACGCCGAGGGCTGCCATGGTAGGAACTGACTTGGTGGCAGTGACCTACCACCACCTTGATAGAGGCTGAAAGTGAGCATCATTGGGTGTAAGATATGAAAATAATAATAATGTATAATTTATCAAGGCTTCATGAGGGTGGGGGAGGAATGGAAAAAAAAAGAGATGCTACCAAGGGCTCAAGTAGAAAGAAAATGTTTTGAAAAGGATGATGGCAACATATGTACAAATGTGCTGGACACAATGGATGGATGGATGGTTATAAGAGCAGCAAGAGCCCCCGATAAAATGATTTTAAGTAAATAAATAAACAGATGAATAAATAAACCTCTGAATATGGTCGAGAAGATACTGGGATTCTGGTTTTGGGCTTTACATCTTTTTATGTTTATATCTAGCAGAGTATAAACACAGTGTCAAGGGAAATTTAAAGGATATTTGAAAGAGAAGATATTTGAAGAGCAAGTCAATGAATGGGTTGCATTGTGCATTGGGAAGTAGTAATTTTCAGGCAGAAATTAAAATGGAAAGATCTCATGTCAAGAAATGAGGTTTTCCAGGACCGCACTAATTACATAAAATTTAAATCTCTGTCACAAGAAATGAAACTGTTCAGATGACTTTTGACCTTAATTGAAGATAAGAAGTGTCACTGCAGTAGAGAATAATGTTTGGGGGAAAGTGCTCCTACCTGTATACATGCATATTAGATTTTGGATTGCCTAGTACTTGAGAAATGGAAAAACAGCAAATGTAGCCATTAACCTTTACTTTTTTAGTGCAAAAGTCACAACTTCATTAATATTTATGCATAAAATCATTTACATTCAATAGAAAGCTCTCGGAGAATGTAAAAAACTGTCTTCTTTGACTTCTTTTGGAATTAGTCGTTATGAAACGCTTACATGGCTTGGTGATAGGTATGCATTCAGCTCTACAGGAGGGAATTTGGACAGGTAAACCTGACTGCTCCTGAAAGCTAGGTTAACCCACTGCTGCTCAGTTCTGAGAGAATGCACCCAAGTCTGTCAGGTCACTGATGACGATGAATGGGCTGCTAGGCTAGGAGACCATAGAGGTGGGTGGAAGGCTCTGTTTCTTGAATAAGATCCTGCTAAGGCCCATCTCTCTCTACCTCAGTGTCTTTATCTAGCAATTGGCACTCATTTATTATGCGTCTGATACTAATCTGGTTTAGATACTTGTCTATGTAGAAGGGACTTGGAGTTGAAGAGAACATGCCGGAGACCCGTTCTGGGATTCTCGAGAGAGAAGTAAGAACACAATGTGGTGGAAGAAAATACCGCAGGATGGGAGGCCAGGGACACACTGGGATCAGTTGCGCTGTCTCAAAGAAGAGCCAGATAGGAAAAGGTCAACTAGCACAACGTACACAGGCGCCGATCACGAGAAAATGTGAAAGGTTTGATGGAAACCCCTCCCCCCACTCACCCGAACAGAAGACAGACAGAAACGCCCACCCCCACCCCAACAAATCCACTGCTGTAGAGTTGATTCAGTTCTAGCAACGCTCTACCCTATAGCCACTGCATAGGTTTCTGAGACTGTAAATTTTATGGGAGCTGACAGCCTCACTTTGCTTCTGTGTAGTGACTAGTGAGATAGAACCACCAACCCTGAATTTAGGAGCCCAACACCTCTAGTGCTTCGTAGGCTCCTGATCTCAAAGGAGACAGTAAATACAAAAGCTCTGAGACCAGACTGAATGAAGTGCAGCTCAGGGCCAGTTTCTCTGAAGCTTCATAAGTTGTACAGGTGATGGCTGCCCCGTGCTTTTGGAGTGAGAGGTAGTGCTTCCAAATGGCACACGTGTGACATTTTAGGAGACATTGGTGGTTCAGTGATAGAATTGTCACCTCCTTTGGGTGACCCGGGTTGATTCCTGGTCAATGCACTTCTTACGTGGCCACTATAGGTCTGTTACTGGAGGCTTGTGTGTAGCTATGATGGCGAACAGGATTCAGTGGAGCTTCCAGGGTAAGAGGGACTAAGGAAGAAAGACCTGGTGGTTAACTTCTGAGAAGCCAGCCAGCATATACCATATGGGTGACTTGGACCAACTTGTAACCAATTTTGAGGATGATGCAGGACCTGACAGTATTTGCCTCCATTGGCCATGAGATGCCTGTGAATCAGATCTCAGCGCCTGCTGACCACAACACAACCTTGCAGATCATGTTGTGGCGTTCTGTGTAGACAGGCTGACAGTCCAAATCACTTCATCATTTATGAGGCTGCAGTGAATTCATGTGCATGTTTTTATAGAGCAAAGGAAATTGATCAGTGTATTGTGAATTGCTTATTTTTAATTAAATTGGCTTCCAGTTGTTAAAGCTAGAAGTGAGTCATCAGTTTTTCTGAACCATTATTTTTCTCATGGGAGAAAGCCAGGCTTTAGTTCTCTGAGCTGATAATGGCATTTCCAAAGAAGGGGAAGCTCATCCCCAAGAGGAGGGCATGCCCTGCAGGAAAGGCGTGTGGTGCGGGAGGAGGCCGTGTGAAGAGCACCTCCTGGGCGGCATGCAGAGCGCAGGGCGGGCACTGCAGCGGCTGGTGATGTTGAGAGGCACAGGATGAAAAGTTGTTTTTGCAGGATTTGTTGATGAGCAGAGGCTTGAGCTTATAGATTGAGTCTACAGGCTCATAGCTGGCTTGCCTAGGTACTTGGTTTGGCTCACATTGTAATGGCCCCCAAAGTATATTTTCCATTATATATATGTATACACACATATATGTGTATATATGTCATGAATTGATTGCCACCCTTTGGATAATTTAATGTACAAATCTGGCTTCTACATTCTCATGAGGAAGAGGACGTGTAGTATTTAGAAAGCCGCAGTCCCTAACTCCGCCAGTTACCTCCCTGTCACTGAGATGGTAGGGCATTCAAGTAGAAGTAGGACAGTAGTGAAATTCTTGTACCCACGTCTTACAGATGAAAACAGAAGAAATTGAAACTTCTTGTTTCAAGAAAGAAAATACTTTGGACTTTTATCACAGACTGTCATGTGAGGTACTTGGCAGGCCCCTTTAGCCACTGGAATTTGGGACTCTTGAACCCAAGTGACTCTATGGGTTAAGCCCCCAACTCCTGAGAGGTTGTTAGTTTGAGTCCACCAGATGCTCTATGGGGCAATAATGACACAGTCTGGAAACCCAATGAATTCATTCTTCTCTGTCCTGCCTCAGAAGTGACTTGGTGGCAATATGTTGGTAACACCCCCCCCCCCCCCGGCCAAACTAGGAGTTAAGATGCTCTTGAAGGCTTTTGAATGTGGGAGCGAGATGTGCTAACATAACTGTGTGTGGGGAAGCTCTTTGGTGACTTGGCACACAGCATTGACCGTGTTGGCATTTTTGCTAATTTAAGTATATATCATGGTGTAGAGTAGGTGAGCTTCAGACTGTGAAGGAAAGACATACAGGGACAAAAATTTGGGATTATTTATATACCACAGCTTCCAAACAGGTTTTATTTTTGAAGCTGCATTCAATTGCATTTCACAGATCACCCTAAGACATTTCATTTTTTCTTTGGCCATGGGGGATACCTTTTCTAATGTCAGAATTGGAGAAACGGTGTAGCCGGACCATCTAGGTTTATTTGGGGGACCATTTTTAGATGTGGAATGTAGGGTTTAGTTCTGAAACCATGATATCCTTAGGATGTGTTTGGTGGTTAACTGGAAAATTGGATGATGAATTATCTTAGAATAGTCAACATTTGTTTAGCAGAATTGGGTTTGAAGAAGTGAATAAGAGATATTCATGATGAGTTTGAAGGGGTTTATAAAAAGAAGCATTATCGGCACCTTATTTTCTTTAATTCGATTCTGATTTGATTCTGGGTACTGAGTTCTCAGGTTTAAGGATGCAGAATAATTTGTCTTTTCTCTACATAACACATTTAGTGTTTTGAGTTGATTTTGATTCAAATAGAGGGGTGGGGATGCTCCTCAGCTCTTTCCATCATTTAAAATTTAATTAAGTGCTCTTGAAAAGAAGCAAATGGAATTTATGTGGTGCTCTACTTCATTTTTTTCATGCATGAGTCTTGGGGTAGAAATTGGGTTTTTGTTCATGTGGCTCTCCTTAAATGGGGTAGTTTTCAACTGAGTGTGTGTACCTCCCTTAACATGCTGAAAGGCGAGTCAAAACGGATGGATACCTGTCATGTGCCACATATTTTACTTGCATTTCTTACTTCCTCCTCTTCACAATCAAGAGAAGACAAGTATTATTTTCCATCACTGAGACTAGAAACTTCTGCTCATAGAGGTTGAGTAATTTGTTCCAGGTTATATAGAGAGAAGGTAGCAAAGCCAGGTTACAAGGCCAAGGCTAAATAACTTGAAATTGACTAGAAGGTTGCCTAGGGATTTAGAACAATGAGCATATTATTAAGTGTTTTTACATCTGACCTTTGGCATTCAAGCTTGAGAGGAAGTATTATTCTGATAATTTGGATGGGTTGATTAATAAAAACCATTTATTGGGAGCTCTTACAGATATAATAATCTATACATCAATTATGTCAAGCAAACGTATACACATGTTTCCTTTGTCATTTTTAAAGCATTATTTTTCTCTTTGAACCCTTATCAGTTCCTCTTTTTTCCCTCTCTCCCTCACCTTCCCACTCTTGCAAAGCCTTCATAAATTATATATTATTATTTTTTCATATCGTACACTGTCTGCTATATCCCTTCACCCACGCTTCTGATATTCATGCCCCTGGAGGGCTTGTTATACATCCATCATTGTGATTGGTCCCCCTCTTTTTCCCCCTTACCCTCTCCACCCTCCCCTTACCCTTAGGGCATCACTATTTCCATTACTGTTTCTGAGGGGTTTGTTTGTCCTGGCTTCCATGTGTTGAAAGCCCTTTTCTGTACCAATGTACATATTCTGGTCTAGCAGGATTTGTGAGTTTAAACTGGGGTCATGATAGTGCTGGGGAGGAAGCATTAAAGAACCAGAGGAATGTTGTGTGTTTCGTTTGTGCTATGCTGCACCCTGGCTGATTTGTTTCTTCCATGTGACACTTCTGTGAGAGTCTACAGATGGGCTTTGTGTCTCCACTCTGACCCCTCTCCTTCACATCTATATGTGTGCTTTTGATCATTTGATACCTGATCCCACTGATACCTTGTTTACTACACAAATTGGTGTGGTTCTTCCATGTGGGCTTTGTTGCTTTCCTGCTAGATGGCTGCTTATTTAACTTAAAGTCTTTAAGATCCCAGGCGCTACGTCCTTTAATAGCTGCGCACCATCAGCTTTCTTCACCACATTTGCTGTTTCACCCATTTCGTCTTCACGAATTGTGTCGGGAAGGTGAGTAGCTTGGAGTGCCAGGCTACTAGAACAAAGTGTTCTTGTGTTGAGGGAAGATTTCAATAGAGGCCCAAAGTCCATCTACTACCTCAATAATTTAACATATAGACATATGTATATAGATCAATACCCCTATCCTTATATATTAATATATTTACATATGTACATGCCTGTTTATACCTCTTTATATGGCTTTGGCTTCTGGTTCTTTCCTCTGTTTCCTTTTACTTTCCTCCTACCCCATTATCATGTTCTCGCTTCATTTGATTCTCAGTAATCCCCCTTGGCTACATTGTAATTGATCAAACCCTGTAGGCATTCTACACTCTCCTCACTGTCAATCCCTTGTTCCCTTCTCTCTGAGTTTGTTGGCACCCTGTTCCCATTCCCCCGTCTCCTCCTTTCCCATGTCTTCCCAGGAAGCATTGGTCCCATTGTTTTCGGAATTGTTTATCCTATTTATCTTATATAGATAGACATATGCAAAATAATTTTTTTAAAAAAAGACTGTAAATTGTTCCGGGTCTATCAGCTGACTTTTATGAATATCTTCCAACCAGGGCTGATGAAATGTCAAATACTGCTCTCAGAGTCAGAAGTCTATTTTCAGGACCCCTTGGGGACATTGTGACTTTGCCCCCTTTGCTACTCTGTTGTGCTCAGTTCATGGTTCGCCCCGCTGTGGGTGGGTCAGACCGGTCTCACTTCCTGCACTGTCTCCACTGTTGTCTCCTGTAGTGCTGTGGGCCGGTGAGGGGATGTCGGGACAGGTTGATTTTTATTTTTTTGTAATCATTTTATTGGGGGCTCTTACAGCCCTTATAACAACCCATATATCAATTGTATTAAACACATTTGTACATATGTTGCCATCACACTTTTCAAAACATTTTCTTTCTGCTTGAGCCCTTGTTATCACCTCCTCTTAATTCCTTCCCTTGTAAACCCCTGATAAATAATAAATTATTATTATTTTTATATTTTACACCGTCTGCTTTCTCCCTGTGCCCATGTTTCTGTTCATCCCCCTGAGGTGGGGGTTTATATGTAAATCATTGTAGTCAGTTCCCCATTTCTCCCCCTTCTCCCCTCACCTTCTCCTTACCCTCATGGTATCACTACTCCCATTACTGTTTCTGAGGGGTTTATCTGTCCTGGCTTCCGTGTGTCAAGAGCTCTTATCTGTACCAGTGTACATGCTCTTGTCTAGCTGGATTTGTAAGGTAGAACTGGGGTCATGATAGTGGAGGGGGCGGGAGGAAGCATAAAGAACTAGAGGAATGTTGTGTGTTCCGTTGGTGCTATGCTGCACCCTGGCTGACACATTCCTTCCTTGTTATCCTTCTGTGAGGGAATGTCCAATTGCCTCCAGATGGGTTTTGGGTCTCCACCCCAACGCCCATAATTTGAATCAATATATTTGTTTGTTTTGGGTCTTCTGATGCCTGATACCTGAGCCTGTAAGACACCTCGTGAACACACAGTCTGGTGTGCTTCTTCCATGTGGGCTTTGTTGCTTCTGAGCTAGATGGCCGCTTGTTTACCTTCAAGCCTTTAAGACCCCAGATGCTGTATCCTTTAACAGCCAGGCACCATCAGCTTTCTTCACCACCTTTGCTTGTGTACACATTTAGACTTAA
Source organism: Tenrec ecaudatus (assembly GCF_050624435.1). Taxonomy (NCBI): domain Eukaryota; kingdom Metazoa; phylum Chordata; class Mammalia; order Afrosoricida; family Tenrecidae; genus Tenrec; species Tenrec ecaudatus. Next base: position 50,179,785 of record NC_134533.1, on the reverse strand, counting down.
GCAATCATGTCTGGAAGGTGAGTATCCCAGAATGCCAGGTTATTAGAACAAAGTGTTCTTGCATTGAGGCAGTACTTGAGTAGAGAGCCAATTGTCTGCTACCATAATGCTTAACATTTACATATCTGTACATAGACCTATATCCCTATCATTATATATTAATATATTTACATATGTGTATGCCTATATATATATACTTCTATAAATGTTGTTTGCCACCTAGTTCTTTCCTCTATTTTTTTTTTTACTTTCCTTGGAACAGGCTGATTTTGAGGTATCTCCAGTGTAACTCAGGTTACACGTCATCACCTTGTATGGGTTTCACCAAACAGGTGCCAAGAATCACCAAGCCAGCAAGATAACTGGAAAATAAAAGTTTCAATATCAAATAAGCCTGGAAAACATGACACTTCTTGTTTCTTGGACAGTTGCAATCAATATTAACAGTAAAGGCTCTTCATAAGCATATAGTCTATGTGCTAAACTCTTCAAATGCATTTTATTACAAAATTCACACAATTATGAATAAGGTTCTATACATTGGGGATCACCAACCTGGTAAATGGTGGAGCTGGGTTTCAAACTCGGGCATCAGGCTCTGGGCACTATTTCTTCCACAGGTTGTGCAAAGACTCCTTAAATTTATCACAACATTTAGCAAATTTAATTTTATCATGCCATGTTCTGGGGAGCGTGGTTTATTATTATTTGGTTAAATTAGTGTTCCAACACACATGGGGCAAAGCTTTCCTTCCAGCCTTGTTTTCAGGCTCTTAGGTCATAGTCCAGAAATAAGTAGTACAGCAGTCCTGGGAGTCTCAGAGCTCTGCATGGTAGTAGAATAGGTGAGGTGTCAAATAACTATCAGTAAAAGGAATGCTGGGTATAAAATTTGGGTGGGGCCATCATCAGACCTTACACTTCACAAGAAGGACAGAGGAGAATCAAGATAGCTTGCCTCAGCCACTCAAGAATGACTCCGTTGGGTCATGCCTCCATCTTCCAACCTTCTTATCAAACCTGTCACCATTTGTCCCTCCCATGGCACTCTCCACTCAAAAATTTTTGGGTTAACTTTTTTAATCACTTTATTAGGGACTCATACAACTCCGATTACAATCCATACACACATCAATTATGTAAAGCACATTTATACATTCATTGCCCTCATACTTCGCAAAACATTTGCTCTCCACCTAAGCCCCTGGCATCAGTTCCTCATTTCCACCCCTCCCTCCCCACTTCTCCTCCCTCATGAACCCTTGATAATTTATAAATTATTATTTTGTCATATCTTTCCCGGTCCGACATCTCCCTTCACCCACTTTTCTGTTGTCCATTCCCCAGGGAGGAGGTCACATGTAGATCCTTGTAATCTGTTCCCCCTTTCCAACCCACCCTTCCTCTACCCTCCCAGTATCGCCACTCACATCACTCGTCCTGAAGGGATCATCCGCCCTGGATTCCCTGTGTTTCCAGTTCCTATCTGTACCAGTGTACATCCTCTGGTCCAGCCAGACTTGCAAGATAGAATTGGGATCATGATAGTGGAGGAGGAGGAAGCATTTAGGAACTAGAGGAAAGTTGTTTCACTGTTGCTACATCACACCCTGATTGGCTCATCTCCTCCCTGAGACCCTTCTGTGAGGGGATCTCCAGTGGCCTACAAATGGGCTTTGGGTCTCCACTCTGCACTACCCCCCAAATTCACTATGCTATGACTTTTTGTTCTAATGATGCCTGATACTTGATCCCTTCAACACCTCGTGGATCACACAGGCTGGTATGCTTCTTCCATGTGGGATTTGCTTCTGAGCTAGATGGCCGCATGTTCACCTTCAAACCTTTAAGACCCTAGATGCTAATATATATATATATATTTTTATATCCGGGCACCATCAGCTTTCTTCACCACATTTGCTTACGCACCCATTTTTCTTCAGCGATCACATCAGGGTGGTGAATACCCAATGATAGGATTTTTTGTTCTTTGATGCCTGATAACTGATCTCTTTGGCACCTTGTGATCACAGGCTGGTGTGCTTCTTCCATGTGGGCTTTGTTGCTTCTGAGCTAGATGGCCACTTGTTTACCTTCAAGCCATTAAGACCCAGATGCTATATTTTATCATAGCCGGACACCATCAGCTTTCTTTGCCACATTTGCTTATTCACCTGCTTTGTCTTCAGCAGTTGTGTCAGGAAAGTGAGCATCATAGAATGCCAATTTAATAGAAGAAAGTATTCTTGCATTGAGGGAGTACTTCAGTCGAGGCTCAACGTCCATCTGCTAACTTAATACTAAACCTACAAATATATGCACATAGATCAATTTCTCCATCCTCATATATAAATATATTTGCATATGTACATGCCTTTATTTATAAATGCCCTTTGCCTCCTAGCTCTCTCCTCTATTTCCTTTGACTTTCCTTTTGTCCCACTATCATGCTCAATCTTCATTTGGGTTTCAGTAATTCCTCTTGGTTACATTACCCTTGATCACGCCCTACCAGGCCTCCTATACCCTCCTCCCCACCGATTTGGATTACTTGTTGTTCACTTGTTCCTGGGTTTGTTAACACCACTACCTTTCACCCCACCTCCCTCTCTCCCATGTCTCCCTGGAACTGTGGATCCCGTTGTTTTCTCCTCCACATTGTTCATCCAGCCTATCTTATTTAGACAGACCTGTGGAGATAAAACATGAACAAAAACAAGACAGAGCAAAACCAAGCAACAATATATAACAAAACAACAACAAACCACTGACAAAAAACAAGACACAACAAAAAAGAAAAGCTTGTAGTTAGCTCAAGGATTGTTTTCCAGTCCAGTATGATGGGGTACCACGCCCTGCCCCCAAAGTCCACCGTCAGCATTCCCTGGCGACCTCACCGCTCTGTTCCCTTGCTGTTGTATTGCACTCGCTTAGTGTTTTGCTTCTGTATGGCAGGATCAGATTGGGCGCAATTCTGGTGTCTCCGGTGTTGTTCCCTGTAGGGCTATGGGTCAGTGAGGGATGTTGTATCTCATAGTGGGGCCGGCCATGTGGTCCTCTCTGTGAACTGGCTGCTCTAATTGGGAATATCGTCCTCAAGGCCTGGTGGGTCAGGGTGTGCTTCACTCTCTCCTCCTCCCTCTTCATCTGCTCCCGTGTGCTCTAATCAGATATATCCCACTCCAAGAGATGCAGATTCAGTGCCATCCTTTGAAATAAATTCTTCTGGGGTTAGGGACAGGTGTCCACGTAGTGGTTGGGATTGGGGCTGGCCCCTCAGACCTCTCCACTGGTTCCCTACTCCACGCCAGCATGTTGCATTCACATCTTGGAGCATTGGGTTGAAATCTCGTCCCTCTTTCCCTGTGGATATATAAATGGTTCCCTCCCCTTCAGTGGGTTAGTGCCCTGTGCCCCTGCTACCCATTTCTTTATTACTATTTTTTCCTTTCCCCACCTCCTTTTCAGTTGGCTAACATATGTATCCCTGCACTTGGTCTGGTCCCTGCCATACTACCTGGTCCTCACCCCAGGAATGTTTGTATACAGTAGCTTTTTTCCTATGCCACTTTTGCATTTTTTTTTAAAAGCTTACCTCAGCGGACTCATGTTGTACATGTCCTTTTGTGTTTGGCTTACTTCGCTTAGCAGGGTTTCTTCCAGCTCTTCCCATGTAGTGATGTGCTAAATACGTTCATCACTGTTTTTTAGTGATGCGTAGCACTCCATTGTATGTAAGTACCACAGCTTGTTAATCCACTCGTCAGTTGATGGAAATTTGAGTTGTTTCCAACTCCTTGCAATTGTGAACTGTGCCGCAATGAACATTGGAGCACAGATGTCTGGCCTTGGTTTGTTTCTTGCCTCTTCTCGGTATATGCCCAATGGGGATTCCTAGGTCGTATGGTAACTTGATTTCCATCTGTTTTAGCTATCACCAGATCGATTTCCATAGTGACTGTACATACTTACAGGCCCACCAGCAGTGGATGGGAGTTCCTGTCTCCCCACAGCCCCTCCAACACTTGTTGCTTTCTGATTTTTTGAATTGGGCTACCTTTGAGGGTGTCAGGTGGTACCTCATTGTTGTTTTAATTTGCATTTCTCTTATGGCTAAAGATCGGGAACATTTTCTCATGTTTGTTGGCCATTCAGATTTCTGCCCTTGTGAAACTTCTGTTCAGGTCCTTTGCCCACTTCTTCAGTGGGCAATTCGTTTTTTTCTTTTTGGAAGCTAGCAGAGTATTATTATAGATTTTAGTAATAGGCTTTTGTCTGATGTGTCATTGCTAAAGATGTTTTCCCAGTCCGGGGACTCTTACTACTCTCTTGGTGAATTCTGTTGATGTACACAGGTGCTTTATCTTCAGTATATCCCATTTGTCAATTTGTGCCTCCTCTGTGTTTGTGTCCTTCCCTATTTTTGATAGCCTATGTATTCCCTATGCCAAAGTTCTCAGGTTGGTCCCAATTCCCTTATTCATGGCCCTAATAATTTGGGGTTTAAATTCAAGGTCTGTGATCCATCTTGAGTTTATTCTTGTGCATGGTGTGAGATATGGGTCTTGCTTTATTTTTCTGCAGGTAAATATCCACTTTTTTCCAGCACCACTTGTTAAAGAGGGCATCTGCTTCCCATTGGATATATTTTGGGCCCTATCAAAGATCAGTTGTCTGTATGCTGATGATTTTATTTCTTGGTTTTCAGTTCTTTTCCATTGGTCTGAGTATCTGTCATTGTACCAATATCGTGTGGTTTTGAGAACTATGGCTGTATAGTATGTGTCAAAGTCAGGTAAAGCAAGCCCTCCCACAGTGTCCTTCTTCTTGAGAAGTTCTCTGATAATTCTGGGCGTCTTCCCTCTCCATATGAAGTTGGAAATCAGTTTTTCCATTTCTTTGAAGGAAGATGAGGGTAATTGTATCAGGATTGCTTTAAACTTATATTGTGCCTTAGGCAGAACTGACCTCTTTACTATATCGAGTCTTCCAATCCACGAGCATGGGATATTCTTCCATTTATAGAGGTTGCTTTTGGTTTCTTGTAATAGTGTTATGTAGTTTTTCCCACATAGATCTTTTGTTCTTTTAGTCAGGTGTATTCTTAGATATTTAAATTTGTGTTTGGCTATTGTGAAGGGTACCGCCTTTTTGATATCCAATTCTATGGTCTTACCTCTTCCTTCCCCAGACAAATACCTTTGATGTCTTTTCTTTGCCTTATGATATTAGCTAAAACCTCTAGCACGATATTAAATGAGTGGGGACAAGGGGCATCCTTGTCTGGTCCCCTTTTTCAGTGGGATTGTGTTAGTCTTTTCTCCATTGACTACCACGTGGCTGTTGGTTTTTCATATATAAGTTGGATTGTCTTGACTTTTACTTCCATTCCTATCTTCTCAAGTCTCTTAAACAGGAATTGGTGTTGGATGTTTTCAAATGCTTTTTCTGTATATATCGATATTATCATGTGGTTCTTATAGTTTTTCATGTCAACATGGCAGGTGATATTAATGGCCTTTCATATGTTGAACTATCCCTGCATCCCTGGTATGAGTCACACTTGGTCATGGTGAATTATTTGTTTTATATATTTTAGTATTCTATTGACCAATATTTTGTTAAGGATTTTTGCATCAATGTTCACTAGGGATATTGGTTTGTAGTTCTCGACTCTTGTGGAATCCTTACCCGGTTTTGGTATCGGAGTTATACTAGCTTCACATAAGGAGTTCTAGAATTTGCTGTTTTTTCTATGTTCTGGAATAGTTTTTGTAGGATTGGTGTTAGTTCTTCCCTAAATGCTTGGTAGAATTCTCCAGCGAAGCCATCTGGGCCAGGGGATATTTTTGGTTGGTAATCCCTTGATTACCTTGTCTGTTTCTTCTATTGCTGTGGGTTTGTTGAGATTCTTGACATCCATTGAGGATAGTCTAGGGAGGGATTGTTTTTCCAAAAATTTGCCCATGTCCATGTTGTTGAATTCATTGGAGTACAGTCCTTCGTAGTACTGTGTAATTATCCTTTTGATTTCATTAGGGTCTGTTGTAATGTCCTCTCTTTCATCCCCTATTCTTGCTATTGAAATTTGTTCCCTCCTTTCTTTGGTTAGGTTTGGCAGCTGTCTGTCGATTCAGTTTATCCTTTCAAAGAATCAACTTTTAGCAGCATAGTTGTAAATTTTGTGCCAGCATATCAATCATGAGTCTCTCTTCCTTTCTCAGGTGTGCATGTATTGCTATGAAACTTCCTCTGTTAATTGCCTTTGCTAACGTAACTTCTGGTACGTTGTGTTCTCAATCTTGTTGGTTTCTAGAAATTTCCCAATTTCATCTCTGATTTGTGCTAGTACGCACTCCTTTTGTAGTAGAAAGTCATTCATCCTCCCGTTGTTTTCTCTTGTTTTCTTCATCTTCCTTTTGTTTATTTCTTAGCCTTATGGCACAGTGGTCAGAGAGAGAGGTCTGTATGATATCAATGTGCTTAAATTTATGTAGATTTGCCTTATGCACCAGCATATGGTCTATCTTTGAATATGTGCCATGCGAGTTGGAAAAGAATGTTAATTTTTTGTATTTGGATGAAAAGCTTTGTAAATATCTATCAGGTCAAATTGTCTAATTGTAGTGTTTAGATCTGTAGCCTCCTTGTTGAGTTTCTTTCCCTGTGATCTGTCTTTCTCAGAGAGCGGTGTATTGAAGTCTCCCACTATAATTGTTGAGGCTGTGATTTCTTTTTCATCTTTTGGAGTGTTTCGTTGACATATTCAGTGGGTCTCTCATTGGGGAATATATATGTTTACAATGCTTAGTGGTTTTTGTCTACCATTCCCTTCAGCATTATATAGTGTCCCTCTTTATCCCTTTTTATGGTTTGCACTTTGACGTCAATTTTATCTGAAATTAGGATTGCAACCCCTGCTTCCTTTGAATCGATGTTTGCTTGGTATGCCTTTCTCCAGCCTTTGATTCTCAGCATATTTTTGTCTGTAGCCTTGGGATGTGTCTCCTGTAGGCAGCAGATTGGTGAGTTGTGTTTTCTATGGGTGGTGGTGGTGGTTGTGTTTTCTAAGCCAGTCTGCTAGTCTCAGTCTTAATGCCTGAGTTCAGGCCATTGATATTCAGGATTATTATCTCCATCTGCAACTCTGTGATGTCATCTTATACCTTTTGTGTTGGGTGTTTTCCTATCTTCCTTTCTCATTAGTGTGTGTGTGTGTGTGTGTGTGTGTGTGTGTGTATCATTCTTAACTTCTTTCCATCCTAAGCCATCTTGGGGTCTGTTTTCTCTTGTCCTCTGGGTGAGGTTGTTCTATGTGGCAGTCTCTTTTTTATGTTTGGTGAGTGCTGTTCTTCTGCCCATACTGGGTCGGCAAGGATCTTGTGTATGGCTGGGATTCTTCTAACGTATTCTTTGAGTTTTTCCTTGTCTGGGAAGACGTTTACTTCTCCATCTGTCTTGATTGATAATTAGGCTGGGTAGAGTATTCTTGGGTTTGCATTGTTTTCCTTCAATTTCTGGATTATGGTACTCCACTTTCTCTTCTTCACAGTTTCTGCTGATAGGTCTGAGCATATTCTTATTTGGGAACCTTTATATGTGATTGTGTGTTTTTCCCTAGCTGCTCTCTTGATTTTCTCCTTCTCCTCAAAGTTGCATAGTTTAACTATTATGTGTCTTGGTTACTTCTTCTTCGGATCTAGTCTAGCTGGTGTTTTTCAACCTTCTGATTGGTTGCCTGGGGGTTTCATTTATTAAGCTGGAGAAGTTTTCCTCCAAGAATTCTCTCACTATTGTCACTATGGAATTAACCTACTGCTTTGTCCTCCTGTGGCTTCCCTCTCAGGGGTGCCCCCAAAAGGCTGGTGGGTTGCCTGCTTTGGTGTTGCAGAGGTTGGGCAGAGGTTCCTGCAGCAGCTTGGAACATTGAGTAGTGTTGGCTGAGCTTCCTTAGGCCCCCAGGCACACAGGCAGGAATTCCCCATAAGGAGTTGGGTGGAGTATCCCCTGGTGGAGGTTGGCAGGGCGTTTCCCAGCCTCAGGCTAGCTTCACAGGGTTGAGCTCACCTACCTGATTGTGGCACAGGAATAAATGCCCTAAGCTAAGGGGAGTGGTCTGGCGGTCAGCCGTGGAGTGTGAGAGATCAGGAAAGAGACAAAGAAGAGAAAAAAAGTTAATAATTCAACCAGCTGAGACTGCAAGGATCGAGAGAATATAGGCAAACAAAAGTAACCATGTAGCTGAGACCTGATCGCTGCCTGTGGAGCCGCAAGGGTTTAGTCACTTCTCCGAGGCGGTGGCAAACTGTTGGTGCGTTGAGATTAAGCCCCCATTTGGGCTCCAAATGGTCCCAGTTCCGGAGGAGACAATGGCAGGGCTAAGATCAAGCCTTAGCTGACCTCCACTGTGGTAAGCCAAAAGCCCCCAGCCCCTCAAAACCTTGTGGGTCTGTGCCTACTTATCTTTATGATACTCCTCCTGCAATCCAGCAGTGTTGAATTTCTAAGCAACTCTCCTGGGCTGATTTCTGCAGAGTCCCTCTGGTATGTGTTACTCCGTTGCCATCTTCCTGGAAGTTGGTGGGGTTTTTTTTTGTCATGGTCACACATAATTCACAGAAGCTACTTAAAGTTATGAGGTTTAATAAGTAAGTGTAACAGGTTGCAATTCAGGTTCAGGAATGTTCAGGATGCAGTTCTTTGATCAAGACAACCTCTTCTCAGTTTGCCTACAAAGCTCTTTTCATTCTTTTAGTAATTTCCCTGAGCTGCACGCTCTCTGCTAGCAAACCTCCTCTCTCAAGGCACTCAGCTTTCCTGCTTTTTGGCCTGGGAAGCACACTGCTCTATTTTGGGCCTGTATTTTCATTCTGTTGCTTCTGCTGCTGCTTTTTTCCTGCCAGTCCTTTTTGCCATGTCTTCCTGTCTCTGGGGTCACAGCTCTACATCTCCTGGATTGAAGAGGGTTTAGTGCAGGGGTTTTCTGTCTAAAGGACACACTCTGCTTCTGGGTCATCTTTCTTGGTGGTAGCGAGTTCTCCATTTCTGTCTCTAAGATGGCTCATTGTGTTAGTCTGGGTACTTTAGAGAAACAAACCCACAGAATCTCATGTAGAAGAGAGAGTTTTATATAAAGTTTAAGTGCACATCAAGAAAACATTCCAACCCAGTGCTGCCAAAGCTTACAAGTCCAAATATTAACCTATTAACCCATATGTCCAACACCAATCCAAAAAGTCCTCCTCCACCTCACAAAACGTGCAATGATGCTGATTACAGGAGGACAGCCGAGTTAGTGAATGTGTAAATATCTCAGCGCTGGCAGGGGTCTCCATATGGCTGCTCCAGCACCCTGGGTTTCACTGGGGTAGGTCCAGTGGCTTCTCCTTGGGGAAGTCTTGCAAGAAGTGAGCCTTGCAAGCTGAAGCAGGGAACTGCTAAGGCAGCTGCACCCTGGTGCGATCCTCACAAAGCAAGAGACCTGAGAACTGGAAAGGCAAGGCTCAGCGAGCCATTTATTTCTCTGCCTTCAATTTACCCCACGTGTTTATCGGCCAGGTGGGCACAATAAACTAACTCATTCATTTTAAGCCTAACAGGATAACAAAACTAACCAATCCGACACTAGGGTTGCATTTGCCTTATTTGCATGGCTCTACCCCACATGGGTACCAGGCACCTTACTTCCATCATTAGCAAGCTGTTTATTCTCTTGGTGACCATGAACACTTCACAGTTGCATCGTTGTACCCAGTCATTTGATGGGATTTACAAAGACTATGGCAGCCCCCCCCCCCAAAAAAAAATCACCAAACAAACCCAAACTCTGCCATTAAGTCGACTCTGACTCATAGTAACCCTATAGGACAGGGCACAACTGCCCCAGTGGGTTTACCAGACTAAATATGGGAGTAGAAAGCATCGTCTTTCTCCCACAGCGGTCGTGGTCTAGAACTGCTGACCTTGTGGTTAGCAGTGCAGCAACTAGAAGGGCTGTTTTAAGTAATTCACTGCACCCCCTGGAACTTGAGACGGATCCCAGTTAGAATGTCTTATTAGTCATTCGTGCTTATGCTTTGCCTTCTTGAGGTGTGAGGGATGGAGTACTGACGAAAGGAGACTATTTTTTTTCTCCCTTTAAGCTGAGATATCAGTGCACTGCCGGGATCTCAGCAGCACAAAGGGCCACAGCTGAGATGCAGGAAGAAGGGGTGGAGAACTGCATGGTGGAATACACATCTTGGAAGAGCCTGTTCAAATGTTTGAAAAAATTTCAGATGAAATTAAGATAAATCACTTCTACAAGGTTCAGTCATTGAGAGACATAACTTAGAGACTTCATTGGTGTCCAGTCTCCCTCTTTAAGCCACATGAAAGCTCAGGAAGGGTTGTGTTGGCTGGTTAAAATTCAAGCATTTTAAATGGCGAAAAGTGATGAGAATTTATTGGAATATTTCCTCACTTCTTGTAAAATGTCTGAAATATGGAAAGTACAGAAAATCCAGGGGTTCAAAATGACTCCATTTTCCACATCTCGGTGTGCCTAGGGAACACCAGAGGTATTTACGGTGGCAGTTTGTTGCTTCTGGGACAGAGAGATATTCCACCGGATTCCTTGAGCTTCTTCTAGGCAAACTGTTCAGGAATATCTTATTAGGGCCGTTATTGGACGGTGAGATTGAGATGAGGTCCTCAATCCAGCCTGTAGTAACATTGGGATTTGAGCCCCCTTGAAGGATGTTTCTGTTTTTTAATGCTCAATTTTTTTATTGTTGAAACTATACATCACTTCCATAATGTCTACATATATTGATGCAGTGACATCAAATGCATTTGAACAGTGCATCTATTTTCTCCCCCTTCTCTGAATGATTTTTACCCCACTGACATAATTGTGCACCCCCCAGAGCTTTCTATCTAAACTTTCAAGTTGCACTTGCCAGTTGGTACCCATACAGATAACTCTTTAAAAGAGCACAGTGTTCAAGGCAGAGTTTTACTTTAAATTTTATTTTGTTTTTACTTTGGCTAATTTATGTTGAATGCATGTGTTTGGATTTAAGGAAGACTTCGGGATATTTTTGGTTTGGGGTTGAAAGGTGGGTGGTCTCAGCCTCACTAGATCTAATAGGTTAGGGATCTATTAGAATGGAAAATTCTGTCCCCCTTTCCTCATTTTGGAAGAAACCTTGGTATTGCTGTGGTTAGACACTGGGCTGCTAACCCCAAGGTCACTGGCTCAAGTCCACCAGGGATTCTCTGAGAGAATAATATGGCTGTCTGCTCCCATAAAGATTCACAGTCTTAGCACAATGGATGGATGTATGGATTGCGATAGGAGCTGTATGAGCCCCAGTAAAATTATGTAAAACAAAAAGATTCATAGCCTTACAGATGCTGTATAGAACTACGATGAGTCGGATAGACTCAATGAGAGTGGGTCTGGATTTAGGGATTCTCCTCTTGATTAGAGTGGACTCTTGGATAGAAGCGTTGAAGGCTGTGGTGGTGGCCCAGGCATTAGGGCTGTGGGAATTTGAGCGACCTTTCCAAAGGTGGTTCTTGGTGCTACGTTGTTTTTGGAAGACTGAGATGATTGTTGATTCGTGTGCTTGGAGAACAGCACTGTTTCTGAAGAAATGAACTGAGCTGCGGGGTATACAGAACTTAGGAGTTTCATCCGTCTTTGAAACAGACTCAAGGAAAAGAGACATCCGAGCGCTCATGCATATTCCTGTCCAAGTCAAGTTCTTCTCTCTGTTCTACTGTGTTCTTTACTTCTCTGAGCAAATTAAACATTGTTTTAAACCAGGATGGAAGGAGCTGGGGACACTGAGAATTACCCTTACAGAGAAAGACCCATGGAAGGTGACAGCATTCGGGGCATGAGCCACGACTGGTCTCTCCTCTGATCAGCTTCCCTACAAAATTGGGATACAATCTGAAGACCTCACCCTGATACCAGTTTCTGGGTGCTCTGACTCTGCCTGATCTCTGATCAAACCTCCTACTCGCTCCTCCCATATTGGCACTTAGCACCGTTCACACTGACCTCCTGCAGTTCTGCAAACATCCGCAGTTCCTCCTTGTCTGTGTTAGTCCAGGTAGACTAGAGGACCAAATCCAGAGACATATGTACAAGAAAGAGTTTTATATAAAAGAGCAATTTAACATGAAGAAAACAGCCCAGCCCAGTCCAGATCAAGTCTATAAGTCTGATTTACCCCTTATATTGATACTAGTCCATAAATAACTCTTTAGATGCACACAGCCAAGCAATGGTGCTGAATGCAGGAAGATCACAGGCCAGTGGGTGGAAAGTCTTATGGATCCAGTGGTGGTGGAAGCATCTCAGCACTGGCGTGGGTCTCCACATGGCTCCTCCAGCTCCAGGGCTCTGGCTGCCATCAGCATAGCTCCATGTGACTTGTCAATAGGAATGTCTCACAGGGAGATAAGCAGAGAGGGTCTTCTACCTCCAGGGAGGAATACAGGAGTTTCCAGGATCCTCAGGAGAAGGCCATGCTGACCCGGAGGTCTCATTGGCTATGGTTTGATTGACAGGTTAGACTCCATCCCTTTGCAAGTTGACAGGAAGATTATGTAACTGCCACATTGTCCTTCTTGCCTCAAGTGCTTTGTGCTTAGTTCCTTTCACCTGGAAAAGCCTTTGCCCTGCAGTGAGCATCCCCATTTCTCCCACACATTCACTCCTTATCAGAGAGGCCATCTAGAATATTTCTGCTGAAATCAGTGCCCTCCCTGTCTTGGTGGTGATGCGAGTTAGGCATTGGGCTGTGGTTCAGATACGGTAAAAATTTATAGGCCTGGAAACCCTCTATTGGGGACATGGAATTCACTCCATGGCTGTGGGTTTCTGTATTTTTTCTCTGGAGTGTCCCACTGTATCCTATTTACTTTGCTTTATGTTTTATAAACTGTATTGTCATGTAACAGAATATTACTGTTGGGTCACCATGCAAAAACAAATGGGACTCTCCGTTTAGTTTGGATGTCAAGACTGAACACACACACACAGACACACACACACAGTCTTTGTATCTCTCTGTGGCTATCTCCTTCTCTCTCTCTCCTCCCAGGAGCGTATGGAAAGCTCTGTTACTTACATATTGAGATTTTTGTTGGTGCTGGGTCACACAGGGCATGCCTCTCAAGCAGGTCCAGAATGGCATGGACAGCTAGGAAAGAAGGCTGCCCTGAGTTACTTAGTGTGAAGGTTGGGGTTGGCTAGGTCAATCCAAGATGTGAGCAAGGGCTTGTGTGGTTTGGCCACTGGCATTCAAGGAAAGAGCACTCAAACTTTCTTATTGGTGTGCCCAGAAGTGGGGCCCAAAGGGAAGAGGAAGGAATAAGGCTTAATCATTTTTTATTAATCAAACATTATAAAAGGGCATCAGACTTTTTGGTATACTTATTCTTTTCTTGCCTGTGTCACTAGCTGAGCTCCTTAAAGGCAGAAACTTTCCACGGTGCTTTCTACCACTTCTTGAGTGCCCGTGCATTGCCCAACACCTAGTAGGTGCACATTGCCTGACACCTAGTAGGTGCCCATTCAGTATCGACTGATAGAATCAATGAGCAAGAAGGTCTATTGAAACACAGAGAAGGGAATCCTCCTCTCTCAGAGAAGGGACTCTTCCAGGAGGCTGTATGGAGAAGGTGCATTTAAACTGGGACTTGAAGCTTGGGTAAGAGCTTGCCACTCGGAGTCTGTGTGGGTGGGAAAGGTAGGTGGGAGGAGACGGGGAGGAGGAGCGCTTCTCAGCATGACAGGGAAAACAAAGGCAAGATGCATTACTTCTCTCTCACCACCCTTTGTCCTCCTCCAGCTGCTCTGGAATACAGATGACTAGCTGGCATCATTTCTGGGAGAGTCTACCATTGAGCGTCCTGTTCTCAGACACGGCAGCACGATGTGTCAAGTGCCTGATGGAGCTTCAGGATGATTATGATGAGGTTGGGGAAGGGGGGTGGATGCGTTCATTTTGTGCAATGAGTATTATCAGCTCATAACCAGCTCCTTAAAAGAAACACACAGGGGTTCCACATGTTGGCAGAGGGATTGTAAAACATCTTGAGTTGATTGTAGGGTAATAATGTCCATCTCCAAAAGGACTTGTTATGATTGTAAAATGTCTAACTGTTTTCATACGTTTAAAATCCAAGATAGAGTTACATCTCCACTTGGGGCCTTTTCTCACTCTGACACTCTGGAATTTTAATTGAGTCTCGACAACTAGATCTTTAAAATGAGATAATGTTCAGACAGTGTAATTAAAATTTTTAAAAAGGGCGGCAATAACTTACATACCAACAGACTCAGCCTGGGTTCCGTGGTGATTCCAGTATTGTGTATTGTGAACACCAGGGCTGCTCCCTGGTTCATTTGCAGTTCCTGGGGAATATTTGCATGGCAAATGGTGAGCTATCAGAGGACTCTCAAATTTTCTAAGAGAAATGAGCTAGGGGTCTCTCTCCAGCTCTTACTGTCAGTGATAATAGGCCCACTTTGTTAACAATTTTCTTTCTTCTAAGTGGCTTATGAGGAGCCCCGATCACCTAGAGGTTATGTGTTAGGCTGCTAAATGCAAAGTTAGCAGTTCAAAGCCACTAGCCACTCCCTGGGAAAAAGCTGAGGCTTTCTACTCCCATAAAGAGTTACAGCTTCAGAAACCCACAGGGGGCAGCTCTACTCTGTCCTACAGGGGTGCTGTGAGTCAGCATTGACTCAGTGGCAGTGAGTTGTTGTTCTTTTTTTGAGTAAGAGGCTTATGTCAAGCGTCTTAAGGTGCTTAACAAGCCACCGTGGTTGGCCAGTTTCATGCTATGCCCATAGGCAGCTCCAGGTCAGAACTGAAAGGACCAAGTCAAGCTAACGATGAATGGGGCAGGTGATGAGTAGGCAGTTGCCATTAGAGTGACTGGGGGCTGGGGAGGATCTACACCACTTTGGCTCACAGTCTCTTAGACAGAAGTGGATCATGTTGTCATACCTAACTGTAAGGAAGGAAGTGAATTTGGCCTCTGTTCTGGGTCCCAGGTCCCAGGTTCCCCTCTGAAATTTTGGGCTTCTATTAGTAAAACAAGGTGGAAAGAGTGAACTATTTTCTGCCAACTATTTATGCTCGCTCAGATCTTTGCTGTACGCGTGATGTGAATATAGCTTTCTGGGTAGTGAATGTTTATTGCACAATTCTGGAGGTGGCTGGTTACCCATTCAGGAGAATCATCCAAAGGCTGGGTGTGGAGCCTGACTTGGGCAGAAGTTCTAGCCATAAACCCTTCCAAGCAAGCAAGCCAGCACATTGGCTACAGTCATGTTAGGTGTTTGCTATTGTTCAGGTGTTTTAGTCCCAGGTTGACTAGAGAAACAAATCCAGAGATGCTCGGATATGTGTATGACTTCTGCCTTCAATTGTGTTTTGTATATTGAGCAATTATATTGAGAATATGTCCCAGCCCAGTCTAGATCTAATCTGTAAGTCTGATATTAGCCCCTAAGTCCGATATTAGTCGATACATCTCTCTTCAGATGCACACAGCCATGTGCGACTACGCAGAATGTGGGAAGATCACAGGTCAGTGAGTGAAAGTGGTGGTGCATCGGTAGCAGTGGAAGGATCACAGGGCTGGTGAAGGTCTCGCCATATGGCTCCCTCAGGTCTCAGTGTAGCGCCACGTGGCTTGTCAACAGGAAGGTGAAGCAGAAAGAGAGAATGGAAGCTCCCCAGAATCCTCATGAGAAAAAAAAAATCAAAGAAAAAAAACCACCAGAATCCTCATGAGAAGGCCAGGCCCACAAGCAGGCATCATCAGGCCGTGACCTGATTGACAGGCTAGACTCCACGCCTTCACTCTTAATATCTTCAGGTTGACACGAGATTATGTAACGACCACATTGCGTTTACTTCAACTGTGTTGTATATGGCCTTTGCATTAAAAATAAAATGGATGAGTTGGGGAGAGAGAGGAGTAGAGAGACTATTTTCAGCTGAGTAGAATGGAAACTAACTAACATTAACTGAAGATATAGTTTTATATGTTAAATGCTTTCTAGATGAGGCATGGATTGTGGTTCATATTGAATTGTGTCCATCCAAAATTGTTGGCATCTTAAATGCTCTGCTATGGTTCTATTTGGATCGTCCTTGCTACGTTAATGAGGCCCTATCAGTGTGGGGTCTACCCTGCGCTGAAGCACTTCTGAGTTGTATGAAGAGGAGATTTGGCATCCATGCCGGCTCCCAAGGGGGAAGGCAGAAGTCATTTTGGGATCTCCAAGGAACCAGGGGGTTCTGGGAACACAAACAAGGAGAAGCTCCACACACCAAGACCTTGGTTTGGATATTTAGCCTCCAGACTGTGAGGAAGATAAATTTCTATTCTTCAAAGCCTACCATTTGAGGTATTTGTGTCATAGTATCACTAATAAAGGAAACACAGCAGGTTATCCATTCTGAAGCTCTCAATTGACCACTGGACTATTGCTTACTGGCAGTGAATTTTTCACTCAGAGCATTCGCCCTGAATTTCCAAGATGCAGTTCTGGGTTTGTGTCAAGGACACAAAGGGGATGAGAAGCCATGATGGGGTTTATCGAACTCCTAAAGCACTCGCCTGCATGGTGGGAATTCTAACGGCTCCTGCCAGGATGTGAGCATTAATGTACAGTTCCTAATTCTATAGACCCACTTCTATTGGCCATGATCAGAAAACTGGTGTGACCAATGTCCTGATAATGCTATTTTCAATCTTGATGTACACTGGCACAGATAGCAACTGAAAACACAGGAGATCCAGGACAGATGAACCCCTCAGGACCAGTGATGAGAGTGGTGATACTGGGAGGGTGGAGGGAAGGTGGGGTGGAAAGGGGGAACAGATTATAGGGATCTACATAGAACCTCCTTCCTGGGGAACAGACAGCAGAAAAGTGGGTGAAGGAAGACGTCAGATGGTGTAAGATATGACAAAATAATAATAATATATACATTATCAAGGATTCATGGGGAGGGGGGAGCAGGGAAGGAGGGGAAAATGAGGAGCTGATACCAAGGGCTCAAGTAGAAAGCAAATGTTTTGAGAATGATGAGGGAAACAAATGTACAAAAGTGCTTGACATAATGAGTGGATGTATGGATTGTGATAAGAGTTGTACAAGCCCCCAATGAAATGATTAAAAAGAATCAAACGAGACGCCAATAGAATTCAGCAGATATGATCTGTACTTACAATTGTTATCAAATGAAGCAACAGGGAGCAAAGCCTTGCTCTGTAATGTGGCAGGACTCTTAGGACTTATTTCATGGGACTGTTTTCTCCCTCACAACTTTAGCTAGGGAGGCACTGTGTTTATGTGTTGCTCATGTAATAGATTGATGCCGATGCTTGTCTCTAGATACCGATGTGTATTCTGGTTCGTTCTTTTTCTAGTGAGGATTCAGTGGCTTGGGCTCCCTCTCTTTTTCGTTCTATCTTTTACAGGTAGTGTTCAATGTTTCTCTGGGAGATTATCTTCATCGCAGTAGCCAGAGTGGGGCGGGTCATCGTGAACTGCATGTGATGGTTAGGACCTGTCTTGGATATGGCAGATATCAGTTGCTTTGGTTTACATGCTGTCTACTGGAGTTCACGTACATAGCCACACCTCATAGCAAGAAGGGCTTGGAAATGTGTCCAGCTCTCTATTCCGGGAAGAAAAGTAGACAGGTTGGGTGATACGTGAGCAGTTTCTTTCACACTGAGTTTCTCTGTGTCATTTGCCTTCTGAAAATACAACTCTCTGTGGGAAACTTGGCGAGGACGTGAGAGAAGTCCTGCCTCAGGGACTTTTATCTGTGGCAGGGGCACATGCATTAACAAATATCCAGCTTCTTCTTTAAGCCAGTTATAAAAATTCCTACCCAATAAACTTATTCCGAGCATGAAACTGGAAATGAAAACAAAGTGACCTGACCATAATAACATGGCTACTAGGTTATGAATCTGTGCTTTGATATGGGGCTAGGGTGCTGTAAGGAGTCACAAAGTCATTGGCACCACGTTGTGTGAAGATAAGTGTTGTTAGCAGAGTCAGCTTTAGAAACGTCACTTTTTTTGGGGGGGGTGCGTTACAAAGACCATGGCTACTAAAACAACCCCTGAGTTCACGATCATCAAGGCAATTCTGACTCATAGCAACTGTGTAGGACAGCACACACCTGCCCTGGTGGGTTTCTGAGACTAGAACGATAGGACTAGAAAGCCTCTTATTTTTCCTCTGAGGTCCCTGGTGGATTTGAACTGATGACCTTGCAGTCATCAACAGAATGCTTAACCCACAACGCTACCACACAGCTCGTATGCTTTCTTGCTTCATCTCAAAGGGCCGGCAATAATTTTTTTTCTGAATATCATGGTTTGTTTTAGATGGTCTGCTCTTGAAATAGCTATTAAAATCAGTAGAATTTGTAAGCTTGTCCCTGTATCTAAATGGAAAGTTCTTGAGGTCCAGAAGAAAACAAACAAATGAAAAGTAACTAAGTGTGTCATGACCTTAGTGACTGAAATAAGCAATCTTTTCCTTGGCTCTCACCATGGTCTAGAATAAGGGCTGTTCAAGGTTAGTCTTGCTAGGATGGATGGAAAGAAAGGAGAGTGTTAAATTCAGACTTTATGGTTCTACCATGAGGGGTGGGGTGGGGTTCCTCTTCCTACTAATCTGTGATCTACGGCATGCCCTCTGGCCTGACTTGCTCCCTGCTTCCCACTCAATCTCATGTAGGTTTAGAGAACCCCAAGTTGCTCGTTCTCTCTTATTGTCTTTTTCTCATTCTCGTTACTTATTCCCATATTGTTATTGTCCATCAATTTAGTCTCCCTAGCTATTCATTTGTAGGTCTCATGTAGCTACATGGCAGGTGGGAAAGTGGATTTCACAATGAAGTTATGGTGAATTGATAGCATCCCTTGGATTATTGTGAGAATGTTCAATTACCTGGGGGAAGTGAGAAGGAGAAACCATAAGCCAATAGCTTGATCAGAAAAAAATAGATTACAGAGAATGTCCCAGGGACTCTAGGTTTTTTCTTTTTTCCAAGTATAAAAACCATCATGAATTTTTCCATTGAGATGTTAGTTGCTGTTGAAGTTTCCTTGGATCTGCCTTATGGGGGCAAAGAAATATTAATTTATTCTTTTTTATTTTGAACTAATTTTAGATTCACAAGAAAATTAAAAAATGATAGTTTCTGTATATCTGTCCCCCAACTTCCTCTATGTTAACATCATATATGTGGAGAACGATGACCAAACCAGAAAAATAGCATTGCTACTGTAGTATTAACTAAATGACATAATATATTTGAATTTTGACATACAAAGTCACTGTACCCAAAAGAGTTGGCTAATAGTCACCTATTTCAAGAAGTAGCATATGATCAGGAACCAATGGTATTAAAGGAAGAAATGTAGGCTATGTGGAAAATAGGTGAAAAACCAGTCTCCAGGAACTGATGAGATACAAATTGAGATTTTTAACAGTTGCAGTATTTGAGGCATTCACGGTGTCTGACAGAAAATTTGAAAGACGGCTGCCAGGCCAACTGGCTGGAAGACATCCGTATTTGTGCCCATTTCCTAGAAAGGTGATCCAGTAGAATGTGGGAATTATGGAACATTATTAATATCACACACAAGTAAAATTCTGCTGAACGTAATAAAAAAATGGCTGCAGTAGTGCTTCGATGGAAGTGCCAGACATCTGAGCCAAACTGGAAAGAAGCCACAGAGCAAGAGACAGCTTTGCTGATGTGACATAGTTGTTGACTGAAAGCAAAGAGTTCCGGGAAGAGGTTTACGTGTGTTTCATGGACTGCGCAAAGGTATTTGACAATGTGGATCATAACAAATTATGGATAACAGTGAAGAATGAAAATTTGAAAGCACTTAATGGTGTTCATGTGCAACTTATATGTAGACCAAACAGAGTCTTTTGAACAGCACAAGGGATACTGAGTCTATTAAAATTGACAAAGGTGTGTGTCAGGGTTGTATCCTTTAATCTGATGTATTCAAGCTTCACGTTGAGCAACTATAAGCTCAGAAGCTGGAGTGTATCAAGAAAAACATGGCATCAAGTTTGGAGAAAGACTCCTTAACAGCCTGCAATATGTGGATGACATCACCTTGCTTATTGAAAGTGAAAAGCAATTGAAGTACTTACGGATGAAGATCAAAGACCTTCCGTGGGGATTACACCTTAACATGAAACACAGATGCTTACAGTGTGACCACATGAGCAACATCACAATAAGTGGAGAAAAGATGAAAGTTGTCAAGGATTTCCTTTGCCTGGGATCTGAAATCAACACCCACGGAAGCAGTGGGCAGACGATTTTGCACTTAGCAAATTTACTGTAAAAGTTCCCTTGTTAAAGTAATGGTGTTATTTTGAAGACTAATTTGTGCCTGACCAAGCTGTGGTATTTTCAGCCACCCTATCTGCACGTGAAAGCTGGATAGAGGAGAGGAAGTCCATCGCAGAATTGATGGCTTCGGTTTATGGTATTAGCAAAGAATATGAATTGTGACATGGACCTTCAGAAGGACAAGCTTGTCTTGGAAGAAGCACCGAGAGTATGTTATGTGGAGGTGAGAATGGCGAGACTTTCTTACATGCTTTGTACTTGTTATCAAGGGGGCACAGTCCCCGGAGAAGGACATCATCGCGGGTACAATAAAGGGGCAGGAAAAGAGGAAGTGCCTCAGTGAGATGGATTGACACGGCGTCTGGAACACGGGCAGAGACAGCACCTATTGCGAGGAGGATGGTGCGGGCCTGGGCAGTGTTTTCTTCCGTTGCACCTGGCGGTGCTGAGTCGGAATGGCTGTGATGGCATTTAACAACGCGAACGTCACCTATTTCTTTAATGCGCGTTTTCTCTTCCTGTTTAAAATTCCTCTTTAGGAGCTCACGTTGAATTTGGTTGTTTTTTTAATTTCCAAAATGTGATAATATCTCGAGCATCTTTTTGTCCTTTGTCACACTGACATTTTGGAAGAGAATTGACTGTGAATTTCTAGAATGTCTTAATATTTGAGGCGCATGGTTTTAAGATAATGGTTTTAGAGTGCTCTGCCTCCTAGATTCCGGCGTGGTTTTTGCTGATCAGGGCTGAAGACAAAGCTGTCTTTTTGATGATGGCGGGGAGACTCTTCTTCAACCATTTGCAGGCAAGGTGGGACTGAGAACATAATAGGAATGCTGGCAGCACAAGATAAATGGATGGATTTTGAAGTCCAGGGATTCTTGAGAAAGGTGGGAGAGACCCGAGAGAGACCATATACAACAGCCTTGCAAAGGCTTTCTTAATTTGATTCACCTCATCTACCTTCTTAACTCCTAGAGTTTGGACTTAGATGATAAGTTTGCTAAAAAATGAATTATTCTAAAGTCAATTTACTTAGAGGCTAGTTTACTTAAAGATAATTTCCCCTAATAATACTACTCACATAAAATTCTTGTTTGTGAAATCTATAACGATTCACATGTGACAGGAAAGTAAATTGGTTTCAGTCAAATTTGGTTTGAGATAAAGATGCTTTGGGCGCATTTTCCTTTATGTGTATTAGCTCTAGGCAAATTGATTTGAGATGAACTCACCTGATCCAGGTGTTCTGTCCTGGAGAAGTGACACAGAATTCAAAATAGGTGGTGGCAATAATGCTCCTTATAGGAACGTTTACCCACTATTTCTACTGGTCGGTGATAATGGCTGAGAAGCTATGTGCTGGCAGGTAAGCTTGCTTGGAACTTGTACTTTCCCATTGATGACTCTCCGAGCAACCTACGGCCCCAGCGCCTGCTTGGACACCTGTATTAGTTTCCTAGAGCTGCTGTACCAAATGAGATGGCTTAGAACAACAGAAATGTAGATGTTCTAGAGACTTCATGTCTGAAACCAAAGTGTCAGAAGGGCCGTGGTCTCTCCCATAACATCTCGGAATACTTGAGCGAAGGAACCTTCTGTGCCTCTTTTTGTTACTGGTGGCTCCTGGCAATCTTTGGCTTGCAGGTGGATCTCAGGTTGTACCTCAAGTGGCGTTCTTTCTTGGGTGTCCGTGACTCTGTCTGCCTCGTGACTTTTTTCCTAAAGATGTCAGGCATTTGACTTAGGGCCCATCTTCATTCAGTGTGACCTCATCTTAACTTGATTACCTCTTCAAAGATTCTGTTTCCAAGGAAGGTCGTATTAACAGATACTGGGGTTATGACTTGACCATATGTTTTAGGAGGACAAGTTCAACCCACACGAGTCTTACATGAATGAATGTTACTCTTTAGGCTCTAGCTTCCACCTTTCATCTGTTGGTTTGCCATCGTGTGGTGGCTTGCAAGTTGCTATGTCAGTGAAGCTATGCTACCGGTATTTCAAATGCCAACAGTTGTTTCTACTAGATAGGCCTCCATGAAGCTTCCAGATTAGAACAGAAAAGAGAGAGGAACTCTTGTCATGAAAAATTGGCCAGTGAAAGTATTTTGGACATGGCAAATCCTTGCCAGGCTTGGTTAAGTGGAGAGTCAGTGAAACAGAGGAAGATCCTCAATGATGGATTGACACACTTTCTGGACAATGGCTCACATGTAGCAATGACTTTGAGAGTGGCACAGGGGCGGGCAGTGTTTCATGCCATTGAATGATAGGGTCGCTGTGAGTTGGAACTAACTTGACCACCTCTAACAACAACACAGGTCCTGCTGGGGCCCACCTTCAAAGATCACTTTTTAGTACAGCTCTCAGTGACCCTCTGAGCACTTCTTCACAATGATCAGTTAGTACAGTTCTTAGTGCTTGTGAGCACCTCTTTCCAATGATTGTGGTTAACCTGTGCTTAGCGCAGGTAGCCTTCTTCCCAGCTTGACTTAAACTCATTGAAAAGAACTAGGTCCCTTTCCTTCATTCATGTCACTTCTCTGTTGCTAATTTTGCTCGTGTGATGTGATAATTTCATTAGCATCTGCCTCAATGGGTTGTAATCTGTAGGAAGACTTGAACCACATCTGTTTATACTCATTGTATCTGCAGAGCCTACAACAGAATCTAGAATAAGTAATCTTGGAATAAAGGCATGAATATATTATTTTTATTCACAGTAGTCAAATGAATATATATTTATAAGATGTCAAACCTCACAACTTACTTGGATTTACCAAAAAATCTTGTAAAGGAACCCTAGTGGCCTTGTGGTATGCACTGGGCTGCTAATTGTAAGGTCAGCAGATTGAAGCCACCCGCTTCTCTGTGGAGAAAGACAGGGTTTTCCACTCCCACGAAGAATTAGTCTTTCAAACTTCTTGGGACAGTTCTACCCTGTTCTGTAGGGTCACTATGAGTTGACATCAACTCGATGGCAGTGAGTTTTCCAGTTTCTAGTGTGATACTGGATTTGAGACTCACTGGTTCATCAAGGACGTAAGTCAGTGAAAGCATCATTTAATATTGAGGATGATGACACCAGAGTATCCCTGGGAAGTGCAGTTCCACCACAGTGAATTCGTGGAGCATCTTTTGAAGGTGGTACTATGGTTATTCTCACTTAACTACGGAAATTAAGGCACAAGCAGTGTTAATTACTTGATCAAGGATTCAAAT
Organism: Tenrec ecaudatus; assembly: GCF_050624435.1. Taxonomy (NCBI): domain Eukaryota; kingdom Metazoa; phylum Chordata; class Mammalia; order Afrosoricida; family Tenrecidae; genus Tenrec; species Tenrec ecaudatus. Next base: position 50,156,131 of record NC_134533.1, on the reverse strand, counting down.
CTAGGATAAAATAATTCCAATACTAGATTTTTTTTGGATTAAAGAATTAGGAGAAGCAACACAGACATACTGTGAATTGAAAATACCCACTGTTAGTTGGAACCACACTGCTGTTCTGCCTGGACCCAGAGTAGAGCAAGCACTCCTCTGTCCATGGTGCTGATGGCTGCATACTAGTGTCCCATGTTACTGGAGGCTGAGAGAGACGGGGCTTTCTACTCCCCAAACCAGATACAATTTTGGAAACCCAGGGCCACTTCTACCTTGTCCTTCAGGGTTGCTATGAGATGGCATCAACTCGATGGCGGGGAGTTTATTTATTTGGCTAGTGGCTTCGAAAATGAGCTCAGCACCTCTGAGTGCTTCTGATAGGGAAATTTGGGCTCTCAGGCAAATACAGTGAGGTATCTTGTGTACAAATTACCAATCATACTTAGAATGTGGCCAGAACCCTATAAATCCCGTTTGCCCTCACCATCACCATTATAATCATCACTTAAATGAGTTCATCTGAATTGCTTCTCTAGTGAAGACCTGTAATTTTCTATAACCCAAACCCATAGCAAACGCACTGTCAGTGAGCCGACCCAGACTCCTAGTGATCCCATGTAGCACAGAGGAGAACTGCTCCCTCGGGGTTTCAGGATGGCAAGTCTTTACAGGAGTCTACAGTGTCATCTTTCTCCTTGGAGTGGTTGGTGTGGTTGCCAGATCCAGTGCACTTTGTTGTATCACAGTCAGCTTTGATGTCTGTCATGTATAGCAAAACATCAAAGACTCAGTAATATATTCATTTATTTAAAAATACGTATAAAAATCTACACATTAAGTCTTATAATAGGCTCAGGAGGTTACGCTGAGCAAAATCATATGTCATTTGTGTTTTCTTAGAGATTATAATCCAGGGAGGAAGACAGATACTGGCAAAATAATGAAAATAATAAACGTGTGAATAGCAACAGTGATAAATACTGTAAAGAAAGGAACACACGTTCACGGAAGCTGGACAGAGGTAGAGCCTGTATCAGTGAAATGCTCCTGGGAAAACGCTCTTCAGTAAGACCTGAAGGATGAGTAGGCATTAAGTAAATAAAGAATGGGAGCCAAAGTCTTCCAGACACTGAAGATAGAATGTGCAAGCTTATTTTGGTGGGAAGAAACATAGTCTGTTTGAACAGTTGAGAGAAGGCTGGTTCCAAGAGTAAAAAATGAGCCAGCTGAAACTGGAGAGATAGTGGTCAGAGCATGTAAGTAAGTCTTGAAGGTCATGTTGATTCTTGCCTTAACCCCAAGAGCAGTGAGTAGTCACTGATGCATTTTAAGTTTGACAGTGAGGATTGGTTGGAACTAATGGATGACACAATGTATTTTTGCTTTAAAAAGATAATTTTGGCTGGAGAAGGAGTGAAAGGAGCCAGAGAGGCATCAAGGAGACCAGTTAGGCTGTGCAGATTTTCGTGAAGAAGACAAGACTGATAGCAGGGGAGGCAGTGAGGACTGGGCGGATTGGGTAAATATTTCTATTTTGGAATGGTGATAGAGAAAGTTTCAAAAAAGTATAGATGAAGAGGGAGTCTTTAGACTTTGAGTGAGAGAGGAAAGTGTGCTTCAGGATGGGGAAACAGCAGCAAGGAAATGGAGAAGGGAATGGACTGAAGTGAAAGGAAGAAAACTGGGACAGCCCAGAGAATGTCTGCAGAGAGGAGAGCAAAGGGGTTGTGCAGAGAGGAATGTCTGCAGAGAGGAGAGCAAAGGGGTTGTTCAGAGAGGAATGTCTGCAGAGAGGAGAGCACAGGGGTTGTGCAGAGAGGAATGTCTGCAGAGAGGAGAGCACAGGGGTTGTGCAGAGAGGAATGTCTGCAGAGAGGAGAGCACAGGGGTTGTGCAGAGAGGAAGGCAGGGCTGGTCTATTCAGAGGATCAAGCACTGCTCCTCATCCTCAGTCTGCTGGTTCTCCAACCAAGACCAATAAAATAGATTACAAGGGGTTACCCACCCCTCCAACCCCCAGCCTCCCCTTCCTCCCCAGGGCTAGGTGTTACTTTTTTTTTTTTTACAAGACAACCTTATGATCTTCAAAATACTTTCCATTACATTTAATTAATTTGTCAAATCTTTAGTTCCATTATTATAAACATTTTTCAAACTTATCTGTTTGAATGACTGACAGCACTCTCCCTTTTCTTCCCCTTCACCTCGTCTACATCTTCAAATCACTGTCCTTTCATGACCCTCTTCATTTGTGGAAAGAAAAAAGTTGCATGGAGCGAGGTCAGGTGTGTAAGGTGTGTGGGGCGAGAGAGGCTGTTATGGCCAATTGTTTCAGAAGCTCTGACTAGAAATCTTGATGAACAGTCTGACCTGGTGGAACGGTCTCCAAAAGCATGAGTCGACATTTTCATCCGTCTGGGATATTGATGGATGTCCAGAATGAGATTTGTCATCAATAGACATTTCGCCTTTTTTGAAATGAGATAACCACTTGTACACTTGAGTTTTTTCCCATAGCACTGTCCTTGTAAGCTGTGTTCAACATCACAACAGTTTCTGCAGCATTTTTCCTCAGCAGGAAAAAGAATTTCATAGCTACATGCCGTTCTCTTAAATCAGCCATCACACAAAATGAGGTTGAAGTGAAATTGCTTTCATGAAAGATTCCCTATGACCCACATACTGCCCGTGAGGCTTAACATTTCTTGTGTGACAGTGAGAATAGTGTTTCTCTTTGTGACTCAGTATCCCTTCAGCCGACATGTAGAAAGTACTCTATTAAAGATTACTTCTCTTATTTAGTTTCTATCTTAAATATTGATGCTCATTAAGTATCTTAATTATGAGCTCTTAGAGATTCAGGAGCTATGTTTTAGGCTTAATATGCAGTTATATGATTCTACGACTCATGCCTTTTTGCTTGATTGTTTAATTTTTAAAAAATTTGATTTGGCCTCAAATTCATTTATTTGATAATTTTACTAAAAATTTATTTATTAATTTTTTGTCTTCATATGTTAATTTACCCAAGATTTTATATCTTTTCTCCCAGTTCTCAATATCTGGGAAGTTAGGAGGGAACTGATTTTAGTCATAAGTGTAAACATATTATTACCACATGGAATTTTAAGACCGTAATGGAACTGTTTTGAATTGGTATAAAGGGCCTTTTTACATTTCATTGAATCCTGAATGTTTTATTTTCAAAAGAGAAGCACTTTGTAATTGCTGTCACTATTAATCTCTTTCTGTATGTTTTCTAAAAGGATTGAGCACACAAGGAATATGTATCTTTACTATAACAAATAATAAAATCACCAGGTCACATCTAATCAAGAGAGCATAAAGCAGAGAAATGCCTCTTTTACAGAAAAAGAATGTGCATGCATTCGGCAGTATCTTCCCTGGTGAGACTGTTTATTTCCATGTTTGCAGAAAGATATAAGGAAGAACAATAATAGTAGCGGGTGCTAGGCATGTTGTCGCTTGATTTACAAACATCACACTGTTTTATCCTTCTGAGAAACCTGTGACGCCGATGCTACCTTTCAGTAGCTGGAAAAACGAGGCGCAGGAATGTCTGTGCGCTGCTGGCAGCAGCCATGCAGGCGTTAAACAGCAGAGGGGCAGGGATCAGACATCAGTGGGCTCTCCTGGCTCTTTCTTCAGGTGTTGATTCTCTTTCTGTGATCCCATGTAGTCGAGGAAACAAAAGGAGTTGGGAGTCCAAGAGGTCTGTGTATCTCAGGACAGTCCTTTACTATGCTCAGCGAACCCTCTGGGAGGGAAGAGCCCCTGGACTTGGACCCCGAGACGATTCCTTATTCATGAAAAGACCACCCAGACACCCATGTTCATTCAAATAAACATGAAAGTTGAGATTAAAATACTTCAGCTTAATAAACAAAATTAAAAAAAATAATGAAGAAGATGTCAAGGTATTCCTTATAGATTAAAGAAAGTTGCTGAAATAACATATTTTAAAAATAGCTGCAAGTAACCACTGTTGTACACACACACACACACACACACAAATTAGTTATATAAAACAACAACAAAAAAAACCCCCAAACTTGCTGCCATCAAGTCAATCCTGACTCATATACCCTCTAGATCAGCGGTTCTCAACCTGTGGGTCGTGACCCCTTGGCGGTTGAATGGCCCTTTCACAGGGGTCGTCCAATTCATAACAGTAGCAAAATGACAGTGATGAAGTAGCAATGAAAATAATTTTATACTTGGGGGTATCACCACCACACGAGGGAATGTATGAAAGGGTCGCGGCATTAGGAAGGGTAAGAACCACTGCCCTAGGTAAAGGTCAGGGGAGGACTGACCTCCTTGGGCTTCCGAGGCTGTACTCTTTATGGGAGACAAAAGCCCCATCTTTCTGCTGCAGAGCAGCTGGTGGTCCACACGGCGGACCTTGCGGTTAGCAGCCAGGCACACCACTTTAATAGGGTTCCTTTCAATGTACGCAAGGGACCTTTAACAAGTCCGTGGAAAAATAGGATGGAAAGACAATGGGATTTTCCCACAAGCTCTTTTAAAGCCCCCTTGTAAAGTACGATATTGAGATGAAGCTATATTTGGGGCAGAATTTAATTTTTTATTAGAAGAAAAGTCATAGTAATACATTTTGGAGCCTGAAAGCCAAAAGTTTGTGCTTTGGGATTTGGTCATGTAGTCAATATCTGAGGCATTTAGGAGAGTCATGCCTAAATGATAGCCTCAATTTTAAAGGTAAAATATTTGGCCCTGAAGTTAAGAGCATTCCACTGTCCATTACTATATAACAAACAGCCTTAAACCGACCCTTTAACGGACTGTGGAGCCCTGAGGTGCAGTGATAACGTGCTGGGCTGCAAGCCACCAGCTGCCCCTTCGGAGGAAGATGGGGGTGCTTGCTGATTTCGTGCACACTGACAGTCTCAGAGACCCACAGGGGTTGCTATGAGTCCCCATTGACTTGATGGCAGTGAGTTTGGTTCTTTTGAGATTTGAGCTTACTCTGTACATTCTCTGGGTCCGGATTTGGACAGAGTCCAGAAGGACTGATTTATCTCACGTCCACAGTCTTGGTGACTTCCTTCGGGAAGAAATGGGCAGGGGGCGGGGGGAACCATCCTGAGGTGTTTTCATTCACATATTTAATTGTTGATGATGGCTGTTGGCTGAGATCCCAGTTGAGGCTGTTGACCAGATACCTACCTGGGGGCTGCCCATGGGAGCCGGGCTTCCTCACAGCCAGGTGGCTGCAGAGTAACTGACACGGTTACTCAGGGCTTCAGCCAATGAGACGGAAAGCAGTGTATCCCCTTTATCATTCATTCTCAGAAGCTGCAAAGTGCTACTTTTGCCAGTTAAACACAACTGACCCACCCAGATTCATGGGAATAGGCCTTTGATCCCACCTTTCAATGAGAGGAGGATCCAGACCATTTTGTAGCAGAACATACGAGACAGGGAGACACTGTGTGGCTGTCCTTAGAAACCACCCTCTGCCAAGCTCATAGGCCACATACGGCGGGTTCTCTGTCACAAATGGGACAGGGATGGCTGTAGTCAGGCCTCTTCTCACGTCTTCCTCTTTATAAACTAGCAGTTGCTTGGTGTCCATGGCTGTTTCCTCTCTCTTTTTCTTTTCTCCTTTGTCCAGTTTAATGCTCCTCTTTCTCTCGCTAATGAATCAAGGTAGTCTGCCAAAACACCAAACCCACTGCCAGGTACCACGTCGATTCATACTCATAGCAATGTTAGAAGACAGAGTAGAACTGCCCCTTTGGGTTTATGAGACTATGAATCTTTGGGAGGCAGAAAACCTCACCTTTTTCCCAAAGAGTGGCTGGTAGATTCAAGCTACTGGTTTTCTGAATATCAGCTTAACACATAACTCACTTTGCCACCAGGGCTCCATCAAAGTAGGCTAGGAACTACTAAATCTCAGTGGGGCACTGGTAAAGGTTTTTTTCTTGTATGGATGTCCTAATTCATTGTTAGCCTGTGTGAGAACTGGTACTTCATGTGGTTGTTTAAGGACCAATCTTAGTCCATCTCGTGTTCTACCATCCACTAAAGCCTCTTCAGTCTTCCGTTGGATCCTCTGTAACTGATACAGGTAGAGGACCAAACAACCCCACTGCCATCAAGGTGATCCTGACTCCTAGTGACCCTATAGGACAGAGTAAGTCTGTTCTGTAGGGTTACAGAAACTATAAATGGAAGCAGACTACCTTATCTTCCGCCCATGGAGTGTCCGTTAGGTTTCAACCAACCTTGCGGTTAGCAGCTCAGAGCTTAACCTATTGCAGTTCAGGTCTTCTTGGCGAAAATATATTTTCTCTTAATTGCTTGGGCCTGGAGTTCACACACATCATCCTCTGTTAGTCATTTATTTTTGGAATACCACTAGTTACTGGATCTCATCTCAATGCAAGGTAGCTGGGAGATGCAGCCTGGTGTGTGTGTGCCCAGCCTGGTGTGTGCTCAGGGTGAGGCATTCATAATCATTGTGTCTGCTGTGCCCGCTGTACCCTGTCCTCTCTCCTCCAGGCTGCTAAGGATCCTGGGTAGAGGATGAGGACTGGCAGAAAAGTTAAGGGTAGAAAGTAACAGCTTAGCTAATCACTCAGTTTCTTTTCGAGTGTTCCGGTTTGCAAAGTAATATATGAATTGGGGGAATTTAAACTTGAGTTGGATCTTAAGGTTTATTTAGTTAAGTGGTTCAAAATTATTTTGTCAAGTGGATTACTTAATTCAAATGAAATCTCTTGGGAAATCTCGATCTATATGACAGATGGGAGTGAAACTGCTCTGGTTCAAGAGCTTGCAGGGGCTCCTTCTTCAACACACACTATGGCTCCTCCAAGAGATCCTAGCTCTTGGTGGATCAGATTGGCACCTCTTCTTTTATGGTCTGGGGAAACTGAGGCACGGAATCATGATTTGTCAAAAACAACATGGTTCATTTGTGCCAGGTTTCAGGTTGGAACTCACTATTTCCAGGCAGATGCTCTTTGCCCTCCTCCTTCTTATGTAGAAGTTTTGTCATTGCTCCATTCAGTCCACATGGCCCTGAGACTGCTGGGTCCTGGGCAGGACTGAGTCCAGCTGCCTGATGCGTTCGCTCCTCTTGATTACTGCGGTGAGGGGCAAGTGGCTAGGATAGGGGAAAGAATGTTCTCATGTCTGGTTGTGGCATGTCCTTCCATGGTGATGTTTCCATGGCATGAGAGGTGAGGAGTGGCAACTGAGTGACAGGCTTATGTCCTGGCATATCATAGAGACCTGGCCCGAGGACACTTTAGTTCCCATGAGCTCGCTTACCCTCTTGTACGTAGAAAAGGGTGCAATGTGGTAAAGAAGAGTGTGGATTCAAGGTTCAGCAGATCTGGGCTCGAGTCTTCGGAGTTACCTGATTTGGAGTAGAGCGCACGGTCCTCTTGTGCCTTAGGTAACTCTTACACTAGGAATGACAAAGAAAACAGCAAGGTTTCCAAGGCTGTAGTCGTTACAGAGCAGAACACCCTGTTCTCTCGAGCAGAGCTGTTGGCGGGCTCCCACCTGTGGAGTGCTCATCCACCGGAGTGCCGTGAAAACAATCGTACCAACTGCCGAAGACTCCGTGGACAGTGGTGCGATGTTGAGAGGGCCCCTTGCTGCCTGTGAGCTTTGGATTGCATCCAGAGCTCCCTCACCCGTAGCTCTGTGAGCTTGAGAGGTCTCTAGACCTCACTGTACCTCAGACTTCCTCTTTGTGACATGTTTTGTTTCATGTGTGTGGCTATGTCCCTGACCCCAGACTCTTGCCACGCATGCATACCAGGTTGGGGGATAGACGTGACCCGTGTGTCCAGTTTGCTTTGGCCTCCCCATTCAGCTTTCGTTCAGAAGCACAGAGAGACGGCTATTGGAATGACAGCAGGTGCTGTACAAACGCTGGGCCTTTTTAGACTTTGAGGTTCTTATTTCAAAGTAGCCAATATGTATCCTTATGGGACACTTGAAAAAGAGAGGTTGTCTAAGGCACTTTCCCACTTTTTCTACTGAGTTTATGCTAGACACCACTTAAAAAGCGCTTTGGCTCCTGGCCTTCCTTGTTATAGAAGCAATAATCTTACATTTTGAATATCTATAACTTACAGTATGCATATATATTTAAAGATGATACACATACATTATGTATATGCCTGTATGTATAAATCATATATATGCATAGATAAAGCATATATGTAAATCATACAGCAAAATCAGATCTCTTGAGGTCCATTCTGGTGAAATGACAAACATTTTAATAAACATAATAAGATTGATCTCCCAAATGCTATTTGGAATGGTTCATCCTGCTTTTTATTTCCTGATATACCATGGAATTCTGCCTTGAGAGATTTAATTTGATTTCGCTGTAACTGCCTGTACGGAGTACTCGAGGGCAGGCGTTGGGACAATTTTATTCATAGGGATTCTGAGTAACTGCTAGACGGAAGCAAGAGCACAGGTTAAAAAATGCAGCTCTGCACATACAGGGTGGGAACAGTTTGCCTACACTGTGTTTTGCGTGCAAGGACTTCCGTGTGGTGTTGAAGGGAAGGTCACTGTGAGTGGCAGAGTGCACATCCCACGGCAAGGGAGGTGGCAGTGTTTCTGTGTAGTTGGTGTTAGATCACATAATGCTGATTTAAGTGAGTGAGTGACTGGCCCAGATTCTGGAATGGCGAGTAGTCCTGGTGACACAATGGTTAAATGCTCTTAACTGCCAACTGAAAGTCTGGTGGTTCGAACGCACCAGTGGATCCCTGGGAGGATGTCATGGCAGTGTGCTTCCCCAAAGATGTCAGCTGGGGGGGCCCTATAAGACTCCCCCGCTCCACCTTGTGGGGTTGGTAGGAGTTGACATGGACCTGATGGCAAGGGATTTTTTTTTTTTTTTTTGGCGGTAGAGAATGGTGTGAGGATCCCTGGTGGTGCAGTGGTTAAACATTGGACTGCTAACTGCAAGGTTCGCAGTTCGAACCCACCCAGCGGCTGACTCTTTGGGAGAACAACCTGATGATCTTCTCTGTGCAGATGACAGCCAAGAAAGCCCTCTGGAGACAGGGCAGGTCTGTCACAGGCACTCCGCTGAGTCAGAAGCAGCTCAGCAGTCCCAACAATGAGAGCAAAAGGGGGGTGGGGCGGCAGTGATTGGGAACTGTTTAGAAAGAGGAATCAGGCAGAACCTTGTCCAGAAAACGTTTGTCATCTTGTCAGGCACCGAAGTGTGTAAAGAGCCGAAGGTGCTTGGTCTGAAAAGGAGAAAACTTAGTAGTGATTCCGTAACCGTTCTCAGGGAGCTGCAGAATGATCAAGCTTCTCGGAGAGTCGAGGCAGGTCATAGCACAGCGGAGGTCCGTGGCTAAGGGGAGACATGCAGCTCACAACATCTGGCTGGTGGCTTTTATCACCCGTACACCTGTTTCTGTTCTAACTTTTCTAGAAGCCTCTAAAGCACCCGAGACCTCCACACCTAGCACAGGTAAATAGCAAAGAGCCCGCTAGACACTTGCATAACATTACTTCCTAACCCCTTACTAGCTTTGGCTAGCGAGCCCCGCACGTGGCCCACTCACTTGCTTGTAGCTTCAAGCCTCCTCTGCCTTTAGCGTCACCACCAGCTGGCCAGGAAGTCAAGGGCCACCTGGAGCACTCTGCTGCACTGCCTCGTACACTGGCATGTGCGCCGGGATCACCGGCGCTCCTGCTCAGATGAGCACTCTGGCTCAGTAGGTCTTGGCTGGGCCCCGGTGGTCTGAGGATCCGCAAGTGGCTGCAAAGTTCTTCTGTGGACCTTGCTTCAAGTAGCAAGGGCCTGGGATGGAGTAGAGGCCTTCATTTCAAGGCTACAGCCAAGCTTTTTTGGGCCCAAGTGAGCATTTTCTGTAAGTTGCTTGGCCTCACCCCTCTGTTCTCAGAGGGTTACTGGGGGTGGAGGTACTGTAGAAGCTCCCTCTTGGTTTTCATGAAACGACTTCATTCAAATTAATGCAGCCACCAGTGTCTTTGCCGTCCCTAGGTCCACTTCAGTAGTATCTAACATCCCCCAAACTCATCATCTGGACATATCTTAGTGGTTTGAGATACAGTACCGTGGAATAGCTATGTTCTACCATTATAACGCTTGGCATAAACACAAGCATATATTTGGCTAGTATTATAACAAAATTTCTTTAAAGTATATATCATATCATTCCATGGTTTAATTATGTGAAGCAGAAATGTAAAATGGCTACCTGTGATAGGTAGGTTTATTGTGCCAACATGGCCAATAAGAACATGTGGGATTAAGAAGGTCACAGTTTGATTGGAGGGTAAAGAGATAAATGGCTTGGTGAGCCCTGCTTCTCTCTCTCTCTCTCTCTCTCTCTCTCTCTCTCTCTCTCTCTCTCTCTCTCTCTCTCTCTCTCTCTCTCTTTCTCTCTCTGATCACTTCCTGGCACAAGGAACTATGTTAGTGCCCTTAGATGGAGAAGCCATGTGCTGTGATGCTTGCAATGCCACTGGATCCACAAGGCTTCCCATCCACTGACCTGTGAGCTTCCTGCATTTGGCGTCCTTGCATGTGTTTTGGGAGTCTGAAGAGGACTTTATAGATTGATATCGGACATATGGGCTAATATCAGACTTATGGACTTATACTGGACTGGGTTGGGATGATTTCTTAATGTACATTAAAAAGCTTTTATACACATATGTATTTCTATGGATTTGTTTCTCTAGAGAACCCTGTCTAACACAATTGGTACTGGGAGTGGTATAGAGCATGTTAGTCGGGGTACTTTAGAGAAACAAATGCACTGAAACTGTATAAGAGAGAGGTGTATATAAAGGTTAAGTGTGCATCAAGAAAATATCCCAACCCCGTGCTGCCCAAGCCCACAAGTCCAACATTAATCCATATGTCTGATACCAATCCACAAAGTCCTCCTCCATCTCACAAAACAGATGCAATGATGCCGACTACAGGAGGAAAGCCGAGTCAGTGAGTGTGTAAGCATCTCAGCACTGGCAGGGTTCTCCACACGGCTGCTCCAGCACCCAGGGCTGCATCAGGGTAGGTTCATGTGGCTTCTCCTCAGGGATGTCTTTCAGGAAGTGAGCCTTGCAAGCCGAAGCAGGGAACTGCTAAGGCAGCTGCACCCTAGTCCAGCCATCAGAAAGCAAGAGACACAAGAACTAGAAAAGCGAGACTCACCTTTTTTATCCCTCCACCCTTCAATTAATCCCACATGTGTTTATCTGCCAGATTGGCACAGTTAACTAACTACCTCATAGAGAAAGAAGATCATAAATATGGGTTTCTCAAATTGGCTCTCCAGCCCGATTAGGCTTAACAGCACTGATGATGCTATGTCTACCCTTAAAGGCACGGGTCAGTCTCCCTCTTACTAGAACGGTGATGTTAGTCCATGGTGTGAGGTCGCAAAGCTAATATTCACAGTATCACTCCCAACAGATGAAGTGCTGGTGAGAGGAGAGGTTATGAGCGATCGTGTGTTTGATATTTTCCAGCAGTTTTGTCAGGATGAGAAGTATGATGAAGCTGGTTCGTTGGTCCTTTTTACAATAGAAAATGTGATCATGGAAAGGGATAATCTCAGGACCTCAGAAGCACGTCTCAAGTGCCGAATAACAGACCTAAAAGCTTCTGCATGTGCTACAAAGGAGAGCCTTCTCTCCTCTAGTAACAGAGCTGACATTGCCGAAAACCAAATCCAGAGTCTCAGCATACAAGTCACTGAATTACAGCATCAGCTGAATTGCAGATCTAGAACAGTGTCTGATATTAAAGTAAGGGCATTAATCAGAAAGAATTGGGACCCTGAAACATGGGATGGAAACATGTGGGCTGATGTTCCAGAAGAGGAGGATACTGAGTTTCTGGAGACGAATGAGGCACCCCAGTCCATAGATCCACCCCTCCCACTGGAGGGGATTAATCTATCATATCAGTAAAACAACTCACACTTGAGCAGATTAACCAAATTGTTCAAACGGACATGCCAGTGGGGCTGCACCTGCAGCATTGCCTTATAAGATATTGCTGAGAGCAGGAAACACCCCCACCACCCATTATCTCCTCTAGACCTATAACTCAAATGAAGTCTCAGAAAATTCCCAAAGGTGAGGTTCAGATGATGACTCAAGAATAGGTGTGCTATACTCATAAAAATCTGCTTGAGTTTCCTAATACATACAAGCAAAAACCTGGGGAATATCCCTGGGAATGATTACTAAAGGTGTGGGCGATTGGTACAAGGAATGTAACATTAGACCAGTCTGAGTCTGAGTTTCTTGATACGGGGCCCCTAAGCACAGATTCTTCCTTCAATGTCTCAGCAAGAGAGGTTGAGAGAGGATCTAATTGCTTAGTTAGTTCTCTGAAGCCTGGACTGCCAGATGGCCTAGATTAGAGCATCTTGAGGTACCTGACCTAAGTTGGTACACTGTAGAAAAAGGCATCCAAAAGCTTAGGGAAGTTCGTACGTTGGAATGGCTCTAAGGTTAATCCTATAGACCCAAAAGGGGAGTGTCCTGAGGATATACCTTTCAGCACAACCATAAGGAAGAAGTTGTGAAATGGGTCCCAGCATCTCTGAAGACTCAGTGATTGCTATTTTAGGTACACCAGGACTAACAGTGGGCACTGCCCTAAGTGAACTCCAACATTAGCCCACAGTGGGGCTGATAGGCAGGCGTCAGCACTGAATCAACAGGGGACTTGGTTATCAGAACAGACAGCAATTTTTCCCTAGTAATCAAAGCAATCTGTCTCATGTGTACTTATGGCATTGGCTACTTAGCCACAGGGTCCCTAGGAGTGAAATGCATAGGAAACCTACTAAATATTTACATGATCTATACAGGCGGAAGAAAGCTAGATCAGGTGAACAGCAGAATAGAGAGTCATGACCCCTCAATCAATTTTCCCAAACATTCTTTTTCTACATAGACCCCTTGACACCATCTCCCCTTCACGCCCCCCACCCCTAATACCCACCTCCGAAACCCTTATTCTACTTGCTGTCTCCATAGGTTCATCAATCCTGGGTTTCATATATTGAAAAATGGAAAACCATCTAACACTTCAAAGGGGTGACCTCCAATGACATGGCACCTTTGAGATACATCCTAATATGAACAGACAAAAAACCAAACCAAAGATACAGACAATTTTGGAAAGCAGATCAGGTCCAGCCTGCATCGTAACGGGGATCTGCTGACAAAGTTTAACTGTTCCAGCCAGATTTGTGCCTTTGATCTTTTATACCCAACTCTCTATTGCTCTGCTCAGTGACCACTTTCCTCCCATCCCTCAATTGTAGATGGGCGGGGCGGGGGTGGGGGGGGGGAAGGGACAGTTCTCCAGAGACTTATTCCCATGTAGTTCCACAAATGAATCTTGGGCTTCCACTGTCAGCTGCAGCCTCTGTATACCAGGTTCTCACAATTTAGGCTCTGATACTAGTCCCTCCTTTGACCAGATTATATGATTTACCTTGGGTGACTGATGATGGGGCGCTTCTTCCTTGTGAACTTTGTTGACATCTCATTTAGATGGCTGCTTGCGTGAAAACAAGCCTTTAAGACCCGTGACACAATTTTGTCGGCTAGCTGGGCACCATCTGCATTGTTCACCATATTTTGCTATAGCACCCATAGCTTCTGTGTTTTCTTCCTGGGTGCAGGTTTCAAGCAGGGGCATGACATAAGAACGAATTGTTCTTAAGTTGGGGCTAAGATTTCATGTTCCTTTTACCTCCCCCACTCCTGCCCTCCCATTCTATTTGCTATCCTTATAGACTCACCAGTCCTGGGCTTCATTTACTGAAAAACAGAAAAATAAACAAGCCAACTTCTATAGGGTGACAATCCCCTCCCATGACATCACACTTCTGAGATACACCCTACTATAAACAAGGATAAACAGAATGAAACAGAATATCCGTCACCCACTTGCGGGGATGATACTTATCTTAATACATCACATTGGGTGTTGCTGAAGCAGGACCTTGGTTGTCTGTCTACCTTGGTTGTCACCACTCTTAGTAAATCTGTCTTCTGCTTCCTCAGACACCATGGAGTTTCTGACTTAGGTCCTCAGGCTACAAGAGTGTCTGAGGTCGAGTCTAGTTCACCCAGTGGGGTTTCTGTTTCGGATCTCCCTGGCATAGACTCTGGAGCATGCCATGGGCCCTGAAGAGCCAGGATTCAGAGACCCAATGCCCCATGGCACCTGGTCTTGGTCCCTGAGATTCCTCTACGCTCCTGAGTTCAGTGTGGCCCATTCGTTGCATGCCACCAAAGTCATTCCCCCCGCCCCCCAAAAGCATTTTTCAGTCATTCTTCCTACACCTGAGGGTCAGTTCTTCCTATTTTCCTACCAACAGACATACCTCTGCGTCCCCCCAGACGTATTTGCTTCCTTTCTGCTTTGCTGTGTTGTCTTTCCCATCTGTCTCCCTGTGCCTCTGATAGGGCACTCTCCATGCGGAGGGGCCTCGTCATGGATTCACAAGGCAGCCACTCAGTAGCCAACATCCCTTTCTCCTTCCCTCCTTGGGAGTAACCAGTACAATACTTAGAACGGATGGCGTCTGGTTCGTTGGCAGTGGTCAGGCTCTCTACCAGGCTGTCTGGCTCCCCTGGCCCGAAGACCGGATGCCCTAAAAACCCGAGCTTGCGCCTGTTCTGTTGCTTGTTCCTGCCGCAGTGGACTCTTTCAGCATTTGTCCTTTTGTGATTCACCAACTTTGCTAAGCGCAATGTCTTCCAGATCCCTCCACACTTGAGGTATTTCATGGCTTCGTCGCTGTTTTTAAGGGGTGCATAGTATTCCACTGTGTGCATATAGCAGTTTTTTTATCATCTACTGATGGGGATTTAGGCTGGTTCAGCTTTTTCTATCGTGAGCTGTGCTGCAACAAACACGGGGCGCACATATCCGCTCGTGATTGGCTTCTTTTTCCTTTTGGGTATTTGTCCGGTAATGGCATTGCCGGATCCTATGGTGTTTCAATTGTCATCTGTTTTAGGTCTCACCATACCGCCTTCCACAGTGGCTGTATGTATTTAAAAGTCCACCAGCAGTGGATAAGAGTTCCAATCTCACTATATCCTCTCCAACATTTGGTATTTTCAGTTTTCTCAAATTGGGCAATGGGTGGTCTCTCACAGTTGTTTGGACTTGCATTTCCCATATGGCTAGTGGTCAGAAACATTTCCTCACGTGTTTATTCACTATTTGAGCCTCATCCTTCGGGGGTTGTCTGTTAGGTCCTCTGCCCACCTTCCCAGAAGGCTATTGGCTTCCCCCCCCCTTGTTTCTGTTTTGTGAAACACTGCAGCTTTTAGTGATCATTCCTTTGTCTGTTATGTGGTTGCCAAATGTCTTCTCCCAATCTGTGGGCTCGCTTTTTACTCTTTTAATGTACACAAATGTTTCATTTTCAGTAGGTTCCACTCATCTATTTTGTCTTCCAAGGAGATTGTACAACACATTTTCTACTTTGCTTTCATAACTGTATGTTTGTGGCTACCCCCCTAGGTACCTATTTATTCTGCTTTTTAATAAGATCTTTAAAATATGGACTCAGAATGCATTGAACACTTGAAATTGGAAGGGCATACCTCCAGGCATAGTGGTTACATCTGGTTACGTGTATTTTAATTATTTCATCAGACGATCTCTATGAGTGCTTACAATGGTCACCGATTGAGGTCCTTTCAAAGTACAATTCCGCCAGTTGTAGCTTCTTGGTTAAAGTAAGATGATAATGTGTGTGATTGGTAGGATCTCAAATCGAAGAGAGTGCTGCCATTCTCTACAGGCACTGTGCGATCCTGGGCAAGGCCCTTAGTCTCTCTGACGGCATGCAAATGCACCTGTAAGTTAGGGATACGATCTACCCTGAAGAATTGCACTGAGAAGCTACTTAGGATAGCATTTCTCATGTTCTCGGCTCTTCTCACTAAAGAACAGCGTCTCTTTTTGTTTCTCTTGGGACACTTTCTACATTTGGGGGAGCAGCCCATAATTCATTTCCTTCTCTCAAAGCCCCTTGGGATCAGGAGCTGTATTTTAAATCCTTTTTAACCTCTCCCTGTGTGCTCAGTAAAGACGTGTTAGTAAATTAATGAATGACCAGATCATCTCTGAGGCCTTCTTGACCTTTCATGTTCTCTGGTCAGTTGGCACTTTCATTATTCGGGCAGCTTAGAAGACATTTGGAGGATTCCCTCAATATTAAGGGCTTTATAAAATACCCATTAAATTGATTAGTACTAATCAGTGTGTAACTGGGCCCAGGACCCTGCTGCTCTGGTGTAAGTAACCTCTTTAGTTTATGACCTTGGCCCTGATGCTTTATACTGACCCAAATGTAATGGTTCAGGAGCTGGACTTGACTCTGCTTCCCTTGAGAAGTCCCACTGCGAGGGATGAGCAAGGAACATGCATTTGTTCTCTGACGTGAATTTTGAAATTCAGGGTCATAGAGGCTGAGTTCCATGGAGTATTCATTTCAGTCCTCACAGAGGATGTATTTTGTGTTTTAGAGTACCATATATACTCAAGTATAAGCCACCCCGAATATCAGCCGAGGCTCCTAATTCTACCACAAAAAATGGCATAAAAATGTGCTGAAAAACTCTGCTTATACTCAAGCATATACGGTAAGTAGTGTATGGTAGTGGGGTAAGGCCAACCCAAATTAAAGGAGAAGTAGCAAGTTCTTCTGAATCTGGAGATTAAAACAAGCTGCCTGCCTGGCAAAACAATCTCTTAAATTGTCTTTATGATTGAGTCGCTGGGATTTGGTCTGAGTGGACGTCGTGCGCAATGCTTTGCCTTCCTGACACCAGTTAGTTGAGACAACGCACTGGTAGGAAGTGGACAGGTTTTCACATTTACCCCTGAAATCCTGGTGGGTTTTCACATTTACCCCTGAAATCAGCTATTCACTCTGTGAATTTGTTTCAATGAGATGATCATACCGGCCTTGCAGGTTTTTGTGAGTGACAGCGAATTTATTTGAAATCGCTAGCGGGGAGATGCCTGGCAGGGAGATGCGGGCTGATGTTGATGACAATGGCATTGACTTATGTCAGAAGGGGATTGCAGCAAATTCAATAAGTCTTCTACTACAGAGGTACCAGCATATTAGTCTCAAACTTCCATTAGCCTAAAACCCCCCAAAAACCAAACGGACAACCGTTGAGTCAATACCGTCTTACAGCGACCATACAGGGCGGTATAGAACTGCCCCCGTGGGTCTCCAAGACTGGAATGGTTTATGGGATAGGAAGCCCTGCCTTTCGCCCTTGGAGCAGTGGCTGGCTTTTGGACTGCTGACGTTTTGGATCGAAGCCCAGGGTGTAAGCCCCATGCCTCCAGGGCTCTGCCACTAGCCTAAGGAGTGGCCCCAAGTGGCCAGCTGTGCTTTCTGAGCAAAGTGCCGATGGCGGTGATGACAGCAAGAAGTTCTGCCGAAACAGAAAACTCACATGTTTCACGTCATGATGATTTGAAATATGGATCCACGTGCCAGTAGCTTCACCCTTTCCCCCTTACCCGTTATCTAAGAATTGCGGTCCAGTTATTTTTTTTCCCCTTTAAGGTAAAGGAAGTGGGGGTTTCCTAATCTTCTTCCTCAGATGCATTTCTTTTATCTCCCGATGTCCAACATGGCTATTTTTACTCCTTCTTTAAAAACAACAATGATACTTTAAAAAATGCACACCAGTAAGTTCATTCTGCATGAATGGTTGGTCTAGCCTGGGCCAGACAATAGAAGGAAGGCTCTGAACTGCACTTTTAAATACGTAAGAGTCAGTGCATTGAACTTTGCTCATTAGCTTGCATCCTGTGACCTCATTGGAGACCCACTGATCTCCATTTCAGTGGCTCAAGGTGTTGGCTGTAGGTGAGCCGCGTTCTGGGCAGTCTCCAGGGTTCCAGGCTGTGGCTCTTTTTGTCATGCTATGTGATTTTCAGATTCGGAGACACATGGTGGTAAGCAGGCAGGGAGTGCTGAGGACTGTGACATCCGGGGATAAAATGTTCTTGTTGCTTTACATGCAGCTATTTTGAACTGGAGAGCAGTGGCCTGAGGGATGAGCTTCGATATCACTATATACATCACGGGAAGCCGAGAACGCAGGCCCTCCCATACCGCATGGCGGACGGCCAGTGGCACAAGGTCGCGCTGTCTGTCAGTGCTTCCCATCTCCTACTCCACGTCGACTGCAACAGGTATGGCTTTGCCTTTGATCTTTGGCAATTTTTCTGCCCTTGGAACCGAGAAAAGGGAAAGGGGGAGGAAAAAGCAAACCCCCCTCTAAGCCTGGCAGAGAAACTCTAACTGAGGGACCCTAATTGTAATGTAACCTGCTGAAGGGTCCATTAGGCATGCTGAAACGGGCAGCTTTAATGCATTAAGAAAACAGTCCATTAAGATGAAACAGTGCCCATGATTAGGAACCAATGTACAAAAGGTTGATCGCAGATTGGGGAATATTAAGTGTACCTCGGTGGACTCCGGGCACTGGCTGAAATTCCATGGCACTGTGATCATAGCTAACTGTGATATATTGTTGTTGAGTTCTTTCCACCTGGAAGCGAATAAGCCAGTCTACCTGAGAATGAATCTGAGAAGCCTATGCCACTGATGCGGCTAATTCTATTTCACTTCATCAAGCACAGCTTTGCTTAAATACCTTTCCCAAATGGGGGCCTCTTAGAGAGCCTGCTCCCCGAGTCCTTTGGAATTCATGCAATCC
Organism: Tenrec ecaudatus; assembly: GCF_050624435.1. NCBI lineage: Eukaryota > Metazoa > Chordata > Mammalia > Afrosoricida > Tenrecidae > Tenrec > Tenrec ecaudatus. Next base: position 50,137,324 of record NC_134533.1, on the reverse strand, counting down.
ATTCTCTGCCGGGGGGGGGGGGGGGGGGGGGGGGGGGGAGGCGGGGAGGGGAGAGGGAAGGCCTTCCAGCTTGTTCGAGGCAGATGTCTTGGTGAGGTCTGGGAGGTGTTTCATAGGAGGTGGTGGCTTGGGGTAGGTGGGATGATATCACCCCCATGCTTGTCCTTAGGGGCAGGTTTCCTGGCAGCTGAAGAAAGGAAACCATTGATCCCTCTGGGGTCGTCTGTGGCTGGACAGCTGTATGATGGTGGCTAAGGGGAGCATTTTGATCTCGATAGAAGCCACTGAAAATCCTTATGGATCGTGATCCGAGACCAATGACAGGGAATTTGCTGCATTCCAACGAATGCTTATCCTTCTCTGGTCCTTGTTAATAATGCCATCAGAGTTAAAATTACTGTCCACCCTCAGCACTGGCTCCCCCGAGTCCAGACTAATGAATAAGCATGACGCCCCTCCTTCCCAGCCCACCAAGATGAGGGACATTCCAAGGTCATTCTGCTCTAGACAACAATTCTGATGGGAAGATACTCGAGTGCTGCTGACCATTCAGTTCTGTTGTCTCTTTTAGGAGGAAGGGACAGAGAGAAGAAACCATTGTTGGGCTTAAGGAAAGTCAGCCTTTTTGAAGGGAAGTTGCTCCTCTCGATGTCTTCTATTTGAAAGCGGGACTTGTTCTGTTCTGTGACTTCTGCAGAGTCATGACTCCTTCCAGGGATAATCTGTGTCTAGACAGAGTAGTTCTATGAACCTGATTCACTTTTGCCCTTGAATGCTGGACTGGGTGGCTTGGATAAAGCTAACCCACAGCTGCTATACCCATTTCTACCCTCAAGAAATAGGATTCCCTCACTGGAGTCGACATAAGGGTAACTGGGGAGCTTATCAAAAATAGGATTAACTAGGCTCCATCTGACCTTCTGGATCAAATTTCCTGGAACCCGAGAAGCTGTCAAGCTCCTCCCCACACAGTTGTTCTGTGTCCCTTTGTTTCCACATATTAGTGTTTCAGAACCACTGGCTTTGATAGAGGGGGGGCGAGACTCCAGGGAAATGAGGGGTCTTGGGTAACTGAGTGCCGGGAGCAAGGCCCCAGGAAGGAGAAAAAAGAACTAAGGGGCAGGGTGATTCCAGTTGCACCCAAACCTGGCTCTTATTTGTTTAAATTTCCTTCCACTGAGCCTTCATAGACTTCAGAGAGGGAGAGAGCTGGTCTACCACTTCTATCTAGGTCATTCTCACAGAAAGTGGATTTCACGAAGACCGCCTGTGACTCTCTCAGCTCTGTGTTTTACCACCTTCAGAGCCTTAGTTTTCTATCCCTCTTAGAGTATGCTACCTTGTTTTTCTCAGCCTCTCACCCAGTAGTGCTCTGCTGATTAGATGATGACAGGGATGATGAGAATTCACATTTACGCAGCGTTGGCTGTCCTAGGTATCATGCTAATCACGAAGCCATTTCATTTCAGATTTGTGCCATTATTTCTTCTGTCTTGATGATGAGGGGGTTGAGTCTGCATTCTTGGTGCTAATACATAGTAGTGCCAGGAGTCGAGCTGCAGTCTGACTTATAAGTGCCTGCCTTTAATGATCATGCCAAACAGTGGGTACTGTTGGCACTGGGTTAGGAAGATAAGGAAGCCCAAGTGCCTGATTCAGGGTGAGCCTGGGGCTGCTCGCTAGCACTCTCCTCTTGCATGCCGCTTTTCTGATTCTTTGAGTTGTTAAGCACACTGACATGAAGCAGGGAACCAATAGAGAGGCCTGAGCAGTGGGCCCCAAGCTCAACTACGTGGATAGCCCCCACCCCCTGAAGAATTCACTTCAGAGGACAGCACTGGAGCTACAGCTCAGGGAGAGGGGCATGTCTGATCAGAGCACACAGGAGCAAATGAAGGGAGAACAAGAGAGAGTGGATCATGTCCTGACCCACCAAACCCTGAGGACTATATTCCTGGTCACAGCAGTCAATGCAAAGGGAAGACCATAGGACTGGCCCCACGAGGAGATACGATGTCCCTCACTGACCCTTAGCACTATGGGGAACAACACTGGCGATACAGTGTGGCAATTGTGCCTGATCTGATCCCACCACACCGAGGCAAAACACTAAGTGTGTGCAACAGAACAGCAAGGGGAGCAGAGCAAGGAAGTCCCCAGGGAATACCAAAAATAGACTTTGGGGCCAGGGCATGGCATCCCACCAGACTTGACCGGAAAACATTCCTAAAGGTCAACAAACAGACCTTGAACTATTTACAGGCTTTTCTCTTTTTTTGTTATTGGTTTTTGTTGTTGTTTTGCTCTGTCTTGCTTTTTGTGCATATTATGGTCTCTGAATGTCTATCTGGATAAGCTAGAAAGGATAAACAATCTAGAGGCGAAACCAGCGGACCGATGGTTCTGGGGCAGATTTAGGAGAGGGGGAGGCGGCGGGTGGTGGTGGGGAAGGAAGTGAGTGTTAACAACCCCAAGGACAAGGGAACAACAAGTGATCTAAAATCAATGGTGAGGAGGGTGTAGGAGGCCTGGTAGGGCTTGATCAAGGGCAATGTAACTGAGAGGAATTACTAAAACCCATGTGAAGGCTGAGCTTGATAGTGGGACAAGAGGAAAGTAAAAGGAAATAGAGGAAAGAAGTAGGAGGCAAAGGACATTTACAGAGGTATAAATACAGGCATGTACATATGTCAATATATTTATATATGATGATGAGGAAATAGATCTATGTGCATATATTTATAGGTTTGGTATTAAGGTAGCAGATGCACATTGGACCTCTACTCAAGTACTCCCTCAGTGCAAGAACACTATTCTAATAACCCGGCATTCTGTGATGCTCACCTTCCTAACATCATCACTGAAGACAAAATGGGTGCTTAAGCAAATGTAATGAAGGAAGTTGATGGTGCCTGGCTATCAAAAGCTATAGCATCTGGAGTCTTAAAGGACTGAAGATAAACAAGCAGTCATCTAGCTAAGAAGTAACAAAACACACATGGAAGAAGCACACCAGCCTGTGTGATCACAAGGTTTCAATGGGATCAGGTATCAGGCATCAAAAAGCTGGGAAAAAAATCATTTCATTGTGAATGAGGGGGAGTGTGGAGTGGAGACCCAAAGCCCATTTGTAGACAACTGGACATCCCCTCACAGAAGGGTCACAAGGAGGAGATGAGTCAGTCAGGGTGCAGTATAGGAGCAACAAACATCCAACTTTCCTCTAGTTCTTTAATGCTCCCCACCCCAATATCATGACCCCAATTCTACCTTTCAAATCTGGCTAGACCAGAACATGTACACGGGTACAGATAAGAGCTGGAAACACAGGGAATCCAGGACAGATAAACCCCTCAGGACCAATATTGAGAGTAACCATACCAGGAGGGTAAGGCGAAGGTGGGGGAGAGATAGGGGAAACTGATCACAATGATCTATGTTTTAAAAATGATGGCAACAAATGTACAAATGTGCTTGACATAATGGATGTATGTGTGAGTTGTAATAAGAGTTGTACAAGCCCCCAATAAAAATAATAAAAATAAAAAATTGTCTGGTAACATGATGGAATCGCATTAGTGGAATATATTACATTGGCTTGGCAAAAGGTACCCATTCTTACTGAGTATCTACTACAGACCAGGCAATGCGCTAGGGAGTATATTTTTATTAGTTACTTATATTCATAGAATATCCCTGGAGTAGCGTGTTTGGACCTACTTTGTAGAATTGGGAGCAGAACGGCTCATCAAAGAGTCTCAATCACACTAGAAAAAAAAAGAAAAAGCTGCGAGCCCGACCTTTGAGCTGAGATGTAACTCCACAATCCCAGTTTCCCCTCCTCTCTACACCGCTCTCTGTGCTGAATGGTGCGTGAAGCCCGAGGACAAAGTCCAAAGTGCACCAGTAGGATCCTCGCAGGCCAGCGATGGTCCCCACATCTCTCCAGCAGAAGTCCAGAAACGAAAACAGCATCTGAAATTGGGACGGGAAGATTTCCCAGGCAGTTCCATTGCTCTGAGGAATTCTGAAGCACCAGGATTTTCCACTTTTGTTTTAGGTTAGACTTGAGAAACAGCATTTCCAGACCTAATTGTACAAATTGTCGCAAGAAAAGTCGCTGCTATTTTAGTAGTTTTAACACTTTTTGCTTGCTATAGAAACTTACACTTTTCTTTCTCCCTGCTTCAGCTGTTTAGCTGGTCCTAGTTAGCAACTCTTAATGTGTTGGTAGCAGACTACCTCAAGCTAGAAATTTAAAAGGAAGCCTTCCGTTGGGCGGGCAAGTGGATCATCCCCATGGCCCTGGGTTTTTCTCCAGCTGCCTTTATATTAATAGCTGCCAACAAAGCCTGGAATGAGGCTTAACCTTATCTTGGCATTCTCCCACCCCACTGTCAGCTCACCTGGCGGGCAGCTGACCCCATTACCCAAAGCAAAGGTTTAGTGTCTAAGCAAGTTTGAGCCCCCATTCGCCACAAGAGAGTTTCTTTGCTGTACTTCTTTTCCTAACTTTTAATTTTCTATCAGCCCATCAAATGAATGTGCTGGACATACTACCCCTGCCAGGCAGTGGGAGATCCAAAGAAATAAATGAGCACATCCCCGAATCAAGGAATGTGTGACTTATTTATTCCTCCATTTTAAAATTCATTTTGAAACCACCAGGCCCCCCACAGTGAAGTCTGCCCCTGGTAGCAGGATATCAGAAAAAACACGGGCTTAGACTGACGTCCTGGGAGCAGGCTGCTCTGAGAACTCAGAATAACAACTGAGCGGTAGAGAGGACGGCAGGTCGTCCCTCTCAGCAGCCTGCTCTTGAAGTGACTGTGGAGCTGAGCTGCTCAGCAGCGCAGGGATGGATTCAACTGGGTTTCCATTCGAACAGTACACAACCTGGCCTTGGCCCAGTACTGTCTGCAACCTGCGGGTGGCCCCACTTCCAGCCAACCTCTTCTTGCCTCACAGCCGGGCAGTCCATGCCATCTTCACAAAGCTCTGAACTCTCATCGCATTTATTTAGACCAGTGTTTCCCACAGTGGCTGACACTGCTCCCGGGGGTGGGGGTGGGGGCCGGTACTAGAATGATGAAGTGTTTTGTTTGTCTATAAAAACAGATACCTACCTTTTATCTTGGATTATGAGCTATAGTACAAACGTTTTTAATTGCCCGGAGTTACTAGGCAATTTTTTTTTATAAAGAGGGTGGTAGGCCACATAAATTTGAGAACCTGTGATGTAGACTTTTGCAGGAGTGCATGGATACACAACATATGTGTCATTTGTTCAACTGCCCTCCTGCTTCCTGCAATGGAGGCTGGACATTTAACATATGTGGTAGTCACCTAATCTAGTGTCAATTTAAGGATTAAGAGTGTAGGGGCGGAGTCTAGGCTGTCAATCCACAGATAGCCAATGAGGCTTCTGTGGGCATGGCCTTCTGAGAATTCTGGGAAATCTGGGACTTTCTCCTTGGAGGCAAGATATACTACTCTCACTGTGCCACTTTCTGGGAGACATTGCAGAAGACAAGCCACATGGATGCAACCAGACCTCGGAAGCTGGAGGAGCCACAGAGAGACCCCTGCCAGCTCTGAGATGCTTACAACGCCACTGGACCCAAAGACTTTCTACCCACTGGCCTGTGATCATCCTGCATTTGGCTTCATTGCATGTGTTCCATGAGTTTGAAGAGGACTTTATAGATTGGTATCAGACATATGGGCTAATATCAGATTTACGGACCTGATCTGGACTGGGCTGGGATGTTTTCTCAATGTTCAATTGCTCTTGTATATAAATCTCTTTCTTATACACACATGTGTGTCTATGAATTTGTTTCTCCAGTCTACCCGGACTAACACAACATATTTAGGTTTTTCTTTTAAGACATCTCATTTATCCATTGCAGAACAAAGCCAGTGTTTCCCATATGACGCTTACTCTTGAAGAGCATGCCAAATTAGAAATTAAACAACCTATAAATCATGGCACAAGCCAGTATGTCAAGGTTTTTGTCTGATAGTTATGAGTCATTTCAGCATATGAGTATTTGTTTATATCGGTGTTTTTTTATAATGAAATATGCTAATGTGTCATCTCTCTTTCCAGAGTGCTCCTAAAATATTTATAAACAACCTCTTATTAACGCTCCCCCTCCCCCCCCATTTCTTCTTTCACTAGTTGGATGTTAACGATAAAGGGACCCTCAGGGAAGAGAAAGTTACATGATGAAACATAAAACATCACATAGGGACCTAAGCCTGAAGGACAGCTAGGCACCTGCCAATCAGAAACAAGCACTTCTTGTGTGAGCAAGAAATATATATATACATATAAATATATAATGTATATATTTGTGCTTGTTGAAATCTTTCTTTTTAAAAATAAACCATTTTATTGGGGGCTCTCACAGTTCTTGTCAGAATCCATACATACATCCACTGTGTCATGCACATTTGTACATATGCTGCCATGATCAGTTTCAAAACATTTTCTTTCTACTTGCACCTTTGGAATCAACTCACTCCCCTCCCCGCCCTTCCTCATGAGCCCTTCGTCATGAGCCCTTAATAATTTATAAATTTTATTTTTTCATGCCTTACACTGACGTCTCCCTTCACCCACTTTTCTGTTGTTTGGGGGTTATATGTTGATCATTGTGATCGGTTCCCCTTTTCTTCCCCACCTTCCCTTTACCCTCCTGGTATCACTACTCTCATTATTGGTCCTGAGGGGTTTATCTGTCCTGGATTCCCTGTGTTGCAAGCTCTTCTCTGTGCCAGTGTACATGCTCTGGTCTAGCCACATTGTAAGGTAGAGTTGGGGTCATGATAGTGGGGGAGGGAAGCATTAAAGAACTGGAGAAAGTCTTATGTTTCCTCGGTGCTAAACTGCCCTGACTGGCTCGTCTCTTCCTTGTGACCCTTCTGTGAGGGGATGTCCAGTTGCCTACAGATGGGCTCTGGGTCTCCACGCTGCACTCCCCCTCATTCACAATGATTTGATTTTTTGTTCTGGGTCTTTGATGCCCGATACCTGATCCCATTGAAAACCTTGTGGTCACACAGGCTGGTGTGCTTCTTCCACGTGGGCTTTGCTGCTTCTCAGCAAATGACTGCTTGTTTATCTTCAATCCTTTAAGACTCCAGATGCTATACCTTTTGATAGTCAGGCACCATCAGCTTTCTTCACCACATTTACTTATGCACCCATTTTGTCTTCAGGGTTTGTGTTGGGAAGGTGAGCATCACAGAATGTCGGTTTATTAGAACAAAGTGTTCTTGCATTGAGGGAGTACTTGAGTAGATGCCCAATATCTGTCTGCTACTTTAATACTTAACATATAAATATATGTACATAGATCTATTTCCATATCATCTTATAAAAATATATTTACATGCCTGCATGTACATGTAAATATATATGTGTACATGCCTGTATTTAGACCTCTATAAATGTCCTTTGCCTCCTACGTCTTTCCTCTATTTTCTTTTTAATATCCTTTGGTCCCACTATCATGGTCAAGGTTCATTTGGTTTTTAGTAATTCCTCTCTCTTACACTGCACTTTATCAAGCCGCACCAGGCATCCTACACCCTCCTCACCATCCATTTTAGATCACTTGGTCCCTTGCCTCTGGGTCTGTTGGTACCTCCTTCCTTTCCCCCACCTCCCCCTCTCTTGTGTCCCACTGGACCTGTTGGTTTGTCGTTTTCTCCTCTGGATTGTTTATCCTGCTTATCTCATCTAGATAGACACGCAGAAACAATCATAAGAACAAAAACAAAACAAAGCAAAAGAAAGTAAAAATCAAGACAACAACAACAGAAGGCCTATAAATATTTGCTGGTCTGTCTGCTGACCTTTAAGAGTGTTTTTGGCCATCTAATGGGGTGCCATGTGCTGGCCCCAATGTCTAATTTTGGGGATTCCTTGGGGACTTCATTGCTTTGCTGTCCTTGCTGCTCTGTCACACACCCTCAGTGTTTTGCTCTCATGTGGCCTGTACCTTTCTTAGGATAGTTAAGCCACATGCATGTGAGAGGGCTTTAAAAATTCATGGAAAAATTCCATTATATTTTCATATGAAGTGGCTTCAAAAAGTGTGTGTGGGAAAAATGAATAGATTTTAAAGTACAATGAATTACATTGAATTTTTACAAACAGTTCCTCTCCAGCATGGAGCATCCCACCCCCACCCTTATTGTGAATCGAGTGAACGTTTCAGAGCAGATCGTTAGGTTCACATTCAACAATCCATACACATTTGTTTCCTCGCATTCTCTGCGTTCCCCTCAGCACACCGCCATGTAGCTCACGGCCACCCTGCTTCCTGTTCACATCTCTCCGTCTTGTTTAACTCATCCGAAGCCTGTTCTTGTGTAGATGCTGCCCTTCACTCTGAAGTGGTCGATTATTCTGTGGTGTGTGCGCCTCGACAGTGGTGTTCTTCCTTACAGACGTCCTGTTTGCCTGAAAATTCAGCCACAGAACTGAGTTTAACTCGAGACCTAACGGGCGATGGAGGGCCATCAACTTTGACAGTTCCTCCGGTCTGCGTTGTTCAAGCAGTAAGCGTGGGCTCTGGTATGATTTTGAGTTTTGTTCCACATTTTTCTTCGACTCTATCCAGAACCTTCTAATGTGATCCTTTTCAGAGAAGTTAGTGTAGTGGTAGCCAGGCACCATCTAGGTCTTCAAGTCTCAGGAAGTTGGGAGGTGATTATCAAAGGCCTTCGGGAGTCAAATGCAGAGAGCCAGCGCTAGACTCTCAATCTCCTGGTTTTCAGTTGCTTGTACTCTTCACAACATTAACACGGGCACACAGATCATCATCAAAAGGAACTAAGATAAAATTGGCGTATCAGCATATGCCTCATGTTTAACGAGCTTAGAAGCTCTGGGTCCTCTGCTTCGGAAGGGATGACAAGTGAGCTAGGAAAACACGTTGTATTCAGGTGAAGCGTTGAGTAACGGCAGGAGGGGAAGCCGTCCAAGAGATGCTGTGAGGCAGTGCATGATGGATTGCTGGAGTTGTGGTGGCGACAGTCAGGTCTGGAAGGTGACAGGAAGGTGAGCTCCTGGAAATGTGGAGTAACCTCTCAATTTTTTACTCTCAGGTGAAAATACATGACAGTTTGTGGGGCTTTGCAGTCGTGACATTGTGTGATTGGATTCTGTACCAATCACATAAGTTGGGTTGGAACGAGGTTCATCTCATAGGGATTACAAAGCCGGTTTAGATCGTGCTGGTGAGAGGAGGATGTGTATGGATGAATTTCTGTTAAGTTGGCAGTAGGGAGCAGTCTGGAGAGAGGGACAGAAAAGGTAGAATGGGAGAAGGGAGGAAGTAGAGGAGAGCTGTCTTCCATATCACCAGCCGTATGGGCTCCGTGGTTTAGCCCAGGTTGAAAAGGGTTCTAGGCCTTTGTCTTGGTGCTGCCACTGACGACATGTCATGTACATGTAATGGCACAGAAATGTGGAGCCAGGAAAGCCATTCTGCATCGTAGTTCATTTGTTCCTGCTTTCGCCAGGAACAGCGCTTGCATCTATGAAATGGGCACTGTTGGTGTAACGGGTGGCATTAGTCAGTTTAGGCTTGTAGAGACCCTTTCCATAAAACAGAATGAAACGCTGCCCAGGCCTGTTTGAACCTATTGTTGCGCCTTCTGTGTCACTCCATCTTGTGGAAGGCCTTCCTCTTTCTCACAATGTCCGTACTTTAGCTAGCGCGATGCCGTTTTCTAGGGACTGGTGCCTTCTAACAACATGTCCAAAGTACAGGAGATGAAGTCTTGCTATCTTCGCTTCGAAGGAGCATTGTGGCTGTCCTTCTTCCTCGACAGAAATGTTGGTTTGTTTGGCCGTCCATGGTAGTTTCAGTAGTCTTCACCAGCACGGTAATTCACATGCAGTCCACTCTTCTGTCTTCTCTATTCACTGCCCAGCTTTCTTATCCATAGGAGGCCATTGGAAATGCCATGGCTCTGGCCAGGTGCTCCCTAGTCTTCAAAGTCACATCTTTGATGTTCTACACTTTAAAGCACTCTTGTGCAGCAGATGTTACCCAGTGCCATGTGTCCTTTGATCTCTTGACTGTTGCTTCTATGACCATTGGTTGTGTATCCAAGCAAGATGAAATCCTCGACAACCTCTGTCTTTTCTCCATTGATCATGATGCTACCTATTGGTCCAATTGTGAGGATATTGGTCTTCTTCACATTGAATCCATAATCCATACTGAAGTCTGCAACCTTTGATCGTCATCAGCAAGTCCTCCCAGTCCTCCTCACTTTGAGCAAGCAACGTTGTGTCTGCTGCATATTGCAGTTGTTAATAAGTCCTTTGATCCTGATGCTTCCTTCTTCTTCCGTTGATTAGTCTTCTCTAATGGTTTATTTGCTCAACATACAGATTGAATAAGTATGGTAAGAGAATACAACCAAAAATATATGCAAAGTCCTCTGACAATTTCAGGCTACGATATAAGCATAACCCAGGAGCCCTGGTAGTGCAGTGGTTATACTTTGGGCCGCGATCTGCATGGTAAGTAGTTTGAATCTACCAGCAGTTCCATGGGAGAAAGACTGGGCTTTCCACTCCCATAAAAAATCCAGTCTTGGAAAATCCACAGGGGGTCACTGTGAGTCAGTATTGACTCTTCGGCAGTGAGTTTGGGAGTCTATGAATATGAAGCATCACTAAGTGCTTTAAACATAGACCATCACATAGAGAAGATTTTGAAGCATCCTACTATAAATGAGTTCAATTGCACTAAATACTCACCTGAATAAAGCAGTCCCTTCTTCCCCATGGGCTCGATCTGATGCACAATGTGGATAGGTCCATAGTGCAGTGTAGGGTTTGAGATCAAACAGGACCTGAAGGCATTCTGACTGCCAGGCCCCCTGGTTCAGGTTCTATACTAGTTTATCTTGGGTGGACTTTACATCACTGGAGTCCCTTTAGGAACATGTAATTGAAGTTATGTTAAAAATACTTAAGGTAAGTAGGTAAGGTTTGGCACCCCTCCCACAAAGCATGATAAAGCTTTTATTAAAGCCCAATGGAGCCTGAGACTGTGGCTTGGTCTCTTGATGCCCCGAGGAGGGCATTTATAAATCTGCTCCATTCCACTTGTGAGTGACAGTAGTTAAGACTTGTATGAGGGGATGTAAAGTCAGGTGAAATTTTGTTGGGCCATGGAATTCATGTGGTAGAACTTTTTGGCTCTCCTCAAAGCCTGTGTGGATTCTTCTTGTCTGCTTTGAAAAGCTGGTCTTTTAACCCATGGGCATTCTGGACTGGAAACTCGAAGTCATTCAATGTCCCAAGGGTAGAGACATCGAGGACTCCCACTCACAGCGGCCTGATGTACAGCAGGACACAGTGGTGCCTGATCTTGCCTCATCCTAACAGCTGCCAGCATGGTTGAGCTCATTGTTGTGGCTTTTGTGCCTACCAGTGGCCCTGGAGGCTTCTCTACTTCATGATGCGTGATGTGCTCTTTCAGCGATGCCCCCTCCTGCTGATGTGTTCAAAGCAAGAGTGGCAGATGCTGCTCTGTTGTGACGCACAATGTTGTCTCACCTGTAGAAGAGCACCAACCCTTCCTTTCTTCCCAGTCTGTGTTAGTTTAGGACTCTCCGAAGCTTGCCCACCATGGGTGATCCTGCGGGGATTTGCAATAGCGGTGGCAAAGCTTCTGGCATCATCCCGACAGGCAAGCCACCAGAGTCCCGACCCTCAGCCACTTAAGTATACACAACGAGAGACTCCAATGCAAACAGCTCAAGCTCACTGCTGTTGAGTCGACTCTGACTCATAGCAACCCTACAGGACAGGGAAGAACTGCCCCACACAGTCACTCCATGGGAGTAGAAAGCGAGGTCTTTCTGCTGTGGAGCAGCTGGTGGTTTCAGACTGCTGACCCTTTGGTTAGTAGCCTCCAATTGTAACCAGTACTCTACCGAGGGCTAGGATTAGATGATTTCCCAGGCCCCTTTCAACTGTGGTGTTCTGACGATGACTTTCTGATTCTGTTCCCTCTCAATGTGTGGTCTCTCTCATCATAAAGTTTAGGGTATGCAGATTTTTGCCTTCAGGACCTTGGAGAACAACCTGACCAGTTTTCTTTACAGGGCCAAGTCCAGTGGCGATGAAGGGATTTGAGATGTTGTAAATAGACGTGAGGGCTGACAGAGTAGCATGCTGGCTGGTGCATAAAGATGAACTCTGCCTAGATACCCACTCTTCTTTCTTTCACGGGTGTCCCTCCTCCCTGGAATAGATGCTGGACATGCAGTTTTGAGCATTTTGGAGGATGTTAGCCTGTCATTCTCTGGACCGTGTACCCTTTGTTTCTTTCAGTGTTATGTCCCACACATGTGACAGTGGACAGACAGCCTGTGGTGGTGGGGTCACCATGGAGGCCTTGGTAGCTTGGTGACCTAATAGGGCAGTGTACTGTAGCTAACGGATGATGGATAGCTGTGTTGTTAAAAACCATAATACATCTTCTGAACACTGAAGGACAAAAGCCTTTGATGTCACCAAATAGTAGAGATTTAATTAATAGGAGAGAGAAACTCTAAAACCCGGATAGCCAATGTGCACTGCATTCTAACTTGTAAGTCCCTTGGTAGCAGAGAGAGCGGTGGCCTAATTGTCCAGGTGGCTTAGACGGGATCGTGTGGGAGGTCTCACTGTGACTGGGCCCCTCACACTCCTTCCCCTGCTGTGTACCCTGTGGCTTAGTCACAGCAACCCCATTAGGTTTATCCCGACGTTAACTTTGCCGATCTCTTAATGACATCACCTGCAGACCTCTTTCTAATTTTGTCTTTTCAAGAATCTTCATCTTTTCCTCTCATTCCCTGGTGGGTTTCAGCACGCTTTGGTTAGTCATAGCCTCAAGGGCAGAGTGAGGCAGGAGGTGAAAGGATTAATTAAAGTGGATGATGAGAGAGTGGCTTGCATGTTCCCATCTCCTTGCACTCTAGGGCATTCAAAGTTGTGAATGGAAAGACTGAAAAGAAACACAATGGAAATTTCCCTTTGTCCAGTGGTCGGCTGGCCACCTGAGGCCATCAGTGGTAGATTGACAACAGGGCGGCTGGTTGCATGCATTGGGCCTGAGATGTATTAGAACAGAGCTGAAAACACGACCTCATTTCTAATCCACAGTGATGTCATCTACTTGCCTTCAGCCACATCTCCCGTTGTCATCATGGACATGGGTATACGATGAATAGAAGGGTGCTAGGCTGCTGGAGAAATAAATGTTGTCTTGTTGGAAAAATTCGCTGCTTGCCCCTTTGATTCTTATAATTCCACTCTGTGCCTTTGATGGATGTGCATGGTTATGTTTTTTAAAAAGAAAAAGCAAAGAGATAAAATAAAAAGTCCAACCAGAACAATATACACGGTGGAACCCTATTTGAAAAATAAAAGCACATTTATCTGTTAGTTGTCTCTGGGTTGCTTTTCTGCTTTCCTTGTTGGATGGGAGCATTGAGGAATAAAAAATGCATGAGCCAGGAGGACTTGTTAATTAAAAAAAAAAGACTGCATTCGTTTTGTAGTTAGACCAGGGGTGCTGGTGTTGTCACTGAATAGAACTGATTTTGTACACAACCGTGAAGAAATTAATCTCTCTCCTTGGAAACTTTAATTAAACGAATGTGATAAATAACCACAGTCGAATTCGTTGGATGCAAGGAAACAGGTTTATAGCTGCACCTGGCTTGCGGCTGCTCTCTTCTGTTGTACTGGGCCTGGGTATCTTGAGGATGCCACGAGGAGGAAAAGGGTCCATGGCCCAGCCCCAGATCCAGTTGACGGTTGTCCCCCACTTCATCCTTTTTAAATTCATGTATCAGTTCTCCCAGCAGGGGCTCTGGAGACCCCGAGCCTTCTGGTTGCTGTGCCTGGATCCCCTCACTTTGGGGGTCCTCGGCCATCAGAGTGGAAATTTTTCTTTTCTTTCAAGGGCTTACGTGATGCTGCCTCCAACTCTTCCTCAACAGTGTCATGCTGCGTCCCTCCTCATTAGGGTCTCTTAGTCGGAGGATATCACTTTGGTGACAGCAAATCTCACACACATGAACTTATAGGCTCAGAGTTGGGACCATCAACTGGTTTCTTGAAGCCACTCATAAGACTTGATTACCCAGGATGGAGTTTGATTTCCATGGGAGGTAAACAGCCCCAGGCTGTGACTAATCCTGCTGTGTGCCCAGCAAAGCCCTTGGCCCACCTAGTCATTTAGTGCCTAGTTGCTAGTACTTGCTCTCCAGGTCTGATGCCTCCTCGCCTCTTCCACTGAGGCACAAGCAAGCCGGGGGCCAGGGAAATGCATGATTTAAATTTCTGCAATGTTTTGGCAGAGACTGAAAGTCAGACTTTTAGCTGAGTCGTTAATGCCTTGGTGTTGGGGTTTGGTATTTCTGCAGAGATGAGTCATATGTTCTCTAGATTCTCCCTAGAGTCCTGGGGCAGGGATGTTCTTATACTTTGTTAACAAGTTGCTGTTGAGCCGATTCTGACTTGGGAACTTTGCAGGACTGGAAGTGATTTGTCCAAAGATATACAGGAAGTTAGTTGCAGAGCTAGAGCCCGACCCCAGGAGGCCTTCCTTTTGCCTGCTTAATTCCTTGCCACTCCCACCTTCTTTGCCCCACCTAGGCCCAATCAAGAAAAGCCAAATAGCTCGCTCTGTCTTAACACTCAGAGTTGGGGTTTCCTCTTCTTCCTCTATCTCTTTCTTCTTTCCTCTTCTCCCTTTCTCTCTGTCTCCTTACTTTGCCCCCGTCCATGCAGCGATGTGACAAGATAACCCTTCTGCCCTCCGCTGAAGGCAGTCCAAGGGGTCTATCTCATTTATTAACTGAAGATAAGGGCCAATTTCCATTGAGTCTGTTCTTAGACTGGGAGTGCTAGCTACTGCCCAAGGCCACACCCCTGTTGGACCAAACCCTACCTTGTTGTAAACTCCAACCATTGCTGCTCATTTGGGCTCTAGACTCCAGAAGGCTTTTGTGGTATCATTTCTTTTGATTTGAAGGCCCCTTCCTTCTTAGAATCTGGGGTGCTGATAGACAGGTTCATGACTTCAATACCACCAAGATAATATCACGTCAGCCCTTCCGAATGGCCCATCGCCCTCCCCTGATTTGTATGCCTTGTGTGTGCCTCTGTGCTGGTGTATAATGGTCAAGGATCTCATCTTAAATCATGACTGACTTCCAATGAGCCATTTGGCCATTTCTTCAAATGTGAAGTAGATGCATTACATGAGTCCCCGGTGTTTGGTATGTGGTTTTACACTGTTCCAATATAAAATTTGATATTCACTATTTCAAGGTGATAAACTCTCTGTGTCCTTTGAGGTGACTGCAATTACTGGGTCTCATTAAAAACTATTGGTGGAGAAATAAAAGGTTGGGCGGTGGGGGAAATCTCCATTTAGGAGGGCATTTGTAGTGATTGCTGCTTTTATTGGCAGCTAATTAGATTTGTCCTAGAGTCTGCAGGGGTTAAGGACAGAGGGGGACACAGGGGTGGGCAAGCACATTGAATTCTCAGTGGCTTTTCTTGGAGGCCAATGTTTCCTGGACAGTAGGGTGACATGGATGTCCTCTGCACTGCAAACCAGGCTACTCTAGTCCCAACCCACCCCAAACATGCTTCCACCCATTCCTTAGCCTCTAGAAGCTTTAGGGCGAAGTTCAGACGCCTTACTATAGCTTACAGGATTTTTTAGAGTCTGGTCTGTGCTTTCTTTTCCAGCTCCATCTTTCCCTGGTGCCGTCTTGCTCCAACCTCCATACAGTTCCTGTAGCTTAAGTGGACCAGATGCACCACAATGCCACGCCCATTCCTATTTAGTTTTGTTTCAAGCCGAGGAAGGAGCCTCTATTTTGTTTTCATTTTCCTCTTACTCTTTTTTGCAACAGTTATATTGGCCCTTCATCCACATGTCATACAATTCAACAGTTCAAACATATCAAGAAGAGCTGTACTCTCTTTACCACCATCCATTTGAAAACTTTTCTTTCCCCCCGTACTCATTGTTATTCATGTATTTTCTTTTGCATTTTTGGCAAAAATATACCCAACAAAACTTCCAAATCATTGCCATTTTCTTCCGCTCCATATTTGTATTACTCTGTCTGGCTAAGAAACTGCCCTGTAGTATCCTTAACATAGTTACAGGAAGAAGCCTCTTGTGTTTTACACTTGCATCATAAAATAGTGTTTGTTTTTCGTCAAATGCATTCTTGATCGCTTTCTCGATAACGGTTCTCCCCCAGCCCCCTCCAGCATAGATTGTAAGCACCCTGTGCGGTCCCTCCTGGCACTACCGTGTAATGGGTGGGTACTTGTGGTGGTCCAAGTGAATGAAAGAGTAGGCTAAAGTTCTGGCTTCTGCATGTGATCCTCGCTGCGGCCGTTAGCTGCTTCTCCTTATTCGATGCCTCGGGCTTCTCAGCTGCACACTATGGGCATCATCTCCCCCCAGCCTGCTTTTACAGAGCTGTCATGAGGATCAAGAGAGAACCCATCGGGGCGTGTGTCTTGTGGGTGTCACTGCGTCTTGTAAATACCAGGTACCCCGGGCAGGCGTGAAGGTGAGGTGGTTCTGCTTTGGATAATGGAGTTGTGTTTGCTTCGTGAAGAAGGCAGGTAATCTGGACAAGGCCTGTGGTTTCCTGGTCGAATTCACAGCACAAGGTGGGCTGGGCCGCTGTGGCAAGGTGAATTGACACGTGGCCCCGGTGGGTGGGAGTGCGGGCCACGCGGGAAGGAGTGGAGGAGAAGGTCATTGACTGACTGTGATGGTGCATGGACCACAGGTGGCTCGGACCCCCCTTCTCCGCCCCTGCCGGAAAGCAAACATGGTTGGGTACTTAATGTTTCGCCCATTCAGTCGTCAGACGCATCGCCATCATAGAACTCTGAGTCTCTTTCTTAAAACTGCCTTTCAGGCCCCCAGCAGGAGACTCCCATGAAGGCCACTAACTTAAGCCCTTGGGGCAGGGGCTTCCGGAGCTCTTTCCGTAAGATCTCCTGGTGTAACTCAATGGCCACAGTGGCTGTTCTTTCTTTACCGTCCCTCCTGTTCACGTGACTAACAGTGCAATTATTTTGAAAGCAAGCTGTACACATTACCCTGCTTTAATCCCATTGCACAGAGGTGAGTGTTTCCAGATGTGCTTCTGTGCAGACACACATTTCTTTCACCCCCCCTCCCTGTGAAGGATACAGCACCATCTGTATTGCTGTTCAATTTCCTTTTTCATTTATGGGTCTAGATGCTCGGTGCACCACCGATCTGCAGCGGGAACACATTTAGGGAAATAGGCCCAGCTTTGTTTCTTTTCTTAGGTAGTCTGAGCTGCTTAGTCCCTTGATGTGATGTGACGCAGGAGTGATTCCCTTGCAGGCCTCTAGCCTCCTGTTTTGGGCTGTCATCCATTCCTCTGGCCTGTCACGCAGCCGTGCCTCCAGAAACGGGCAGGGAGCCAAGAGCCCCTGCCCTTGAATCACTGTGTCCTGTGTCAGCTTTGTAGCGAGGTGCGCCCACGGCAGTTAGCCTGCCCTGAGGTGGGGTAACAAGATGGAAATGGGTAGGGGATGAAGGAGGGTCAGATGCTCTGAGCATGGAGATCATGCTGAATCTTTCTGGGTGTGTCCAGTATGAGGTTAGTGCTAGCCAGGGTCACACATCAGGTGAACACAGTGGCAGAAGGTGTGGCTTAGTGGCTGAGAGCGCACAGTTTTGGAGCTGGGCAGACCTGGGCTTTCCCTCCGGCTCTGCCAGTTATTAGTTGCGAGACTCTTGACAGGTTATTTACCTTTCTTGGGCCTCAGCTTCCTCAGTCGTGAGATGGGGATAACCATCATGCCTCCCTTATGGGATGGCGAGAATTAAATATGACAGTGCATGTGCGTCAGAGAGGACGCGTCTGATTTCTAATGGAAGGCACTTCTGCCGAGAGTGGCTTAAACTGTACGGAGATACACTCTTTATGTTAATAAAGAGTCTGGGTGAGTAAACTGGGCAGGCCCTTTTCATCCCTTCTTCCCTGCCACCCATCGTCAGCCTCGGGATTAATTAGTAGCACAGAGGAGTGGGCTTACCACGGTTAAGGTCCCTCTTTCCATGGTGCTGGCATGTTAGTTACACAACGGAACAGAGGTTCTCAGACCAAAGAAGAAGGGGAAAGGGCTATGGGGTTCGCTGTCAATAGTTTCCAACACAGCGTGTCAACGGTTTAGCTCCTTGCCAGATAAGTGTTCAGAAATTGCTGCCGTCATAATGCTGATGTGCAGTCTGGTAACGATTACATTTTCTTCCACATCCAAACAGAAGCAGAAGCTTCCCTGAGAACAAATTCTCATGGATGGTGATACTGACTTCTGGCTAAGAGATATTTTCATACATGCTTGTCTCTTCCATGAGGGCATCTTTAAAAGACCCATGGCCATGATCAGCCAGGGGAAAGAAGATAGGTATGTCTGAGAGGCCAGCTCATAGAGCTTGATCTTGTGAAACCTGACCTCCACCTGTCTGCCTATTGTAACTGTCCTCTCGATGGTTCTTTCACACAGTTGACGCTTCCAGGGAATGCGCCTGGCTGGCCCAGCAAAGCCTTTGGCTGATCGCAGTTGTTACCTGCACCTGCCCTCCCATTGACTTTGACAGCTTGGCTCTCATCATCTTAGTTCACCCAGCCTTGGCTTTTTACCTGCTCAGTTTGACACCTTGTTCGAGTTCTTTTTCTGTTGACTGACCGCAACTGCACAGGGCCCTCTGTCCGTCCCACGCCACAGCATCCTCACTGTCAGGCCAGCTTCCTCCTGCCTTTCGGGGCATCCAGACCTGTGCTTTCCTGACCTCCCTGATCTTGACTCCACGGCATACCTTCGTCTCTTGTTTTCTTGCCATGTTTTCACTGCCGGTTGTATCCTGGACAGCTGGGAAGGGAGCCACACGGCCGTGAAATCAACATCTGTAGAATGGGGTTACGGCCGGACTTGGAGTCTTGATTCAGAGAAGAAACTGAGTACACCCTTTACCCAGGGGTCCTAGAATCAGTGAAGCACGCACACCATGTGATCAAGCCTGGCTATTAAGCTTATTCCTAAGGACCACATGAAAAAATGAAATTTGCGAGAAGGTAAACATTGGGTTTAACAAAATCATCACTACTTTGGGGGAGATCCAGACCTTCTGAAAGGAGTGTGCGAAGGGGTCAACTCTGATCATCCTAAAGGGGGTGGTGACAGTGTGTGGGATGGGGGAAAGGGCCTTGGAGTCTATTTCTCCAAGAGTGACCTCTTCCCTTCCCCATCCCGCTTTGTGGTCCAGAGGGCAGTCCACGTGGACTACATCTGTGGTCCATCTGGCCTCCTTTTCCATTTGATCGGTCGCAATAAGAGGGAGGATTGGAGGGCATCCTTCTAGCCTTTTTTCTGAGGGCCACCCGGGGCTGATTGTATCCCTGGACTGAAGGACATGCCCAGAAAGATAAGTGCTTCCTCTCCTAGCATTTTCCCTTGTTGCACACACTAGGATACCGCACTCTCCCTTGCACTTGATCTGCTCATCCTTCTGTAAATGCCGTGAGTAGAAATCAAATTGGTCTCTGACTCATGGTGGCCTCGTGTGACAGAGTAGAACTGACAAGGGTTTCTTGCCTGAAATCTTGACAGACTCAGATCACTAGGCCTTTGCTTCTGCAGATCAGCAAGCTGGGTTTGAACCACCAACCTTTGGCTTAACAGCAAATCATTCCTCTCCTGTAAATAATACCTTTGATGTAGTATGCTCTTCTCAATGTGCCACTGACTTCTCACCAGGACCCTGTTAGGAATTCAGAATCACAAATCTGCGATGGAGACCTGGCGTCACCACTTCCCAGCTGTGTGTGCCTTTAGGCAAAGCCACTCAGGCTCTTTGAACCTCACGTTTCTCACCAGTCAAGGTGGGCTGGACATATCCAAAATATTTGAGTCTAGAGAAAATGTAAATGGGATTAACTTTTTTCCTTCTTCATTATTTCACTTCATGCCATAAAATTATTTATTTACGAGAATAGAAAAAACTATAGCCCCTTCACCCCTTATAGCCGAGTATTTGCATAGCTTGTGGATGGAGGAGCTCCTCAACTGCTCATTGGTTGCTTGGTTGACTGATCTGGTTGGAGGCTGGGGATGGAGATTGCCAAAGGTGGTCCTGGAGGGAGGAAAGGAAAACGTTGTAGGATCCTCCCATTCGTTAGCTCCTCTGGGCCAATGAGTTTACCTGTAGCATCTTGTGGAATCCTCAGAACAGCCCTGTGAGATAGGAGAGTAGGTGTGTTTTGTTAGGTGTCTTTATTTTTATTGTGATAAATGATGAAGTTGATAAGGAAGGCTATCTTGATCATGGTCTCGCAGGTAGGATTAGGTGAGAGCTGTGGTGGGAATCTGAGCCTGCATATTCCCAAACCTCTGTGAGCTTGCAACCCGCCTCTCCGCTTCTCCATTCCATCAACTTCTTCCCTTTTCTCTTCATATGCCCTTGATAAATGTTCTCCTTGGTTTCCTTGGAAAAGAGAAACTCACCAGGACAGTCCCTTAGCAACTTTCATTACCACCTCTGCCAATCTCCCTGCCCCTGTACTATGCAGTCTGCTTCCCCATTCGGGTAAATACGCCTCCCTGTTCTGTGCAGAGAATCGGATTACTTCTTGAGTAAATAAGGACATCAGCCCAGTCATTTTCTCGTTCACCTCATCAGCTGTTCCTTGCTGTAGGATCATCCCAGTTAGTACACATGAATGCCACAGTGACACCCTTCAAATGTAAATATAGCCCTTCTTCCATCCCATCTCCATCTCCATCTCCAGTTAATGTCTCCATTTCTCTGTACCTTTCTCAGTAACAGTTCCCAGCATGGTTATCAAGCACCCTGTCTTCACTTCTTTTGATTTTCTCTTGAATCTACCCCAGTGAAGTTTTTTAAAAATCATTTTATTGGGGGCTCATATAACTCTTATCACAAACCATACATACATCAATTGTATAAGGCACATTTGTAGATTTGTTGCCCTCATCATTCTCAAAACATTTGCTCTCCAGGTAAGCCCCTGGCATTAGTTCTTCATTTCCCCCCCTCCCTTCCCCCTTCCCCCTCCCTCATGAACCCCTGATAATTTATAAATTATTATTTTGTCATATTTTATACCGTCCAACATCTACCTTCACCCATTTTCTGTTTTCCGTCCCCCAGTGAGGAGGTTATATGTAGATCCTTATAATCAATTCGCTCTCTCTAGCCCACCCTCCCTGTATCACCACTCTCATCACTGGTCCTGAAGGGATCATTCATCCTGGATTCCCTGTGTTTCCAGTTCCTATCTGTACCCGTGTACATCCTCTGGTCTATCCAGATTTGTAAGGTAGAATTGGGATCATGATAGTGGGTGGGGAGGAATCATTTAAGAACTAGAGGAAAGTTGTATGTTTCATCATTGCTACACTGCACTCTGACTGGCTCGTCTCCTCCCCACGACCCTTCTGTAAGGGGATGTCCAGGTGTGTACAGATGGCCTTTGAGTCCCCACCATATACTCTCCCTCATTCACAATGATATGATTTTTTTGTTCTTTGATGTCTGATCCCTCATCCCTTTGACACCTTGTGATCACACAGGCTGGTGTGTTTTTCCCATGTGGGCTTTGTTGCTTCCAAGCTAGATGGCCGCTTGTTTACCTTCAAGCCTTTGAGACCCCAGAAGCTATATCTTTTGATAGCCAGGCACCATCAGCTTTCTTCAGCACATTTGCTTATGCACCCATTTGTCTTCAGTAATCATATCGGGGAGGTGTGCACACAATTATATGATTTTTTGTTTTTTGATGCCTGATAACTGATCCCTTTGGCACCTTGTAATCACCCAGGCTGGTGTGTTTCTTCCATGTGGGCTTTGTTGCTTCTCAGCTAGATGGCCACTTGTTTACCTTCCCAGTGAAGTTTTAAGTTTTAGTCCTTATTACCATACCAAATTAACTCCTGCTTCGCTCACTAGTGATCACTGTACTACCAATTCCGAGAATTCATTTTCCATCTTCATCACATTTGACTTACTAGCTGTACTCATCCTAACTGGTCACCCCTTCCATGAATACTTTTTGTCCATGAAATACTGGGCCACCGAAAAGAAATGCATAAATAACATAGCACCTTACAGTACAGGTACAGCTCTGCTGAAGTAAAATCTCATTGATCAGGAGGGAAGGGTGAGGCCTACAAATGTAGCTCTAGGTTTTTCTTCAGATCTTTTTCTGGTACAGACAGGTTGAAGATATTTAAATGAGGATCTAAATATTTACTAATCTTGGAAAAATTATTTGTTGAGCCAATCCAGCATACTATTACAGGGGTTATAAAGTAAAACGTGATATCCTTTAAGATGCATGTGGTCTTACATGGAAGATAAAACCAACACATAAACCAGGAATTATAATACACAGTACTATTTGCTGCAATCCTGAACTATTTATCAACTGTATTTTCAGTGCTATTACAATTCAGAAGACAGAGACCTCTGTGCTATTTACTTGTTCAGCTATTTATTGAATGTAATTTGATTGTCAGATCATCCTATACTTATTTCATGGGATAAAGAGATGATAAAGTAATGATAAATATTTCCTATTTAGTGAACACTGTTCTAAGTGCTTTAATTTTTTCTTTTAATTCTTATATAAGAACCACATAGGTATACAAAGTGTTATTACCCTCATTTTTCATATGAGAAAATAGCAGTCAAGTACATATTTTCCCAAGGTTATTATTGTGTTATCAGTGGCAGATCCATACATATACCTCGTTAATCTGGCTAAGAATAAGTCATAATTACTTTTATTGAAGAAAATACATTATTAATAAACCTACGCTGTGTTCAAGTTGCTCTTAGATGCCTTGCTATTGTTTTTCCCTCATTAGGGACCCTAAGAACAACACACCACCCAAACTTTCAATTGTTGATATGTGTGGCCAGGTCACACTGTACTCTGCTGACATCTAGGGAACATCGTGGCTGGAGTTCTTCCAAGATTGACTTGCTCATTGTCCAACATCCTAATCCACAGGCATCAATTCTTCCGTCTCATCATTTAGCATTCATATGCCTATCAGGTGATCGAAAATCCCATTGCCTAGGCCAGGCACACTTTTTCCTCAAAGGACATCTTTGCTTTTTATTCCTTTAAAGAGGTTTTATTGCAGTAGATTTGCCCTGTGCAAAATGCTGACTTCTCGACTGCTTCTTCCATAGGCATTGCTTGTATAAAAAGAAATCCTTGAGGATGTCATTCTTCTCTCCTTTTATCATGTGGCTTTTTGGTCCAATTGTGAGGACTTTAGTTTTCCTTACGCTGAGGTTTAATCCATACTGAAGGCTGTCGTTCTTGGTCTTCATTAATACTGCAAGTTCTCTTTGCTTTCAGCAAGCAAGGTATTGTCATCTGCATATTGCACGTGGTTAATGAGTCTCCCTTCATTCCTGATGCTACAGTTTTCTTTAGATATAGTTTAGCTTCTCAGTAGTTGCTCAACATACAGATTGACTACGAATGGTGAAGGATAACACTGGCATACATCTTTCATGGTTTTAAACCATGAATTATCTGCCTGTTCTGTTTGAGCAACTGTGTCCTGGTCTATGCAGTGTTCTGGAATTCCCATTTTTTTGCAAGGATACTCATGATTTTTAAAAAAAATGATCTATTCCATTGTATGTCCTTGTGAAGTCAATAAAACATAAGTAAACATTCTCTTGATACACTATGCTTTCAGCCAAGATGTATATCTTATCAGGAATGATAGCTCTTTTTCCATTTGCTCTTCAGAATTTGGCTTAAATTTCTAGTAGTTCACTCTTGATGTATTGCTGGAACCATTTTTTAATTATCTTCAGTAAAACTTTACTTTTGTGCTACTAGTGGTATTGTTTGATTACTTTCATATTCTTTGGAATAGGAACAAATATGGTTCTCTTCTAGTTGCTTGGCTCTCAGTAAACTCACTACCACGGAGTCGACTCTTGTTCATAGTGATGGGACAGCAAAGGCAGATATGCCCCTGTGGATTTCTGAGATGAACCTTTTACTGGAAAAGTAGCCTCCTCTCCCTCCTCCTGTGGAGCGGCTGGTGGTTTCAAACTGCCGACCTTTTGGTTAGCAGCCCAACATGTAACCTACTCTGTCAACAGGGTCCCATTTGCAAAATTTTCTTGACATAGATGAATGTCTGATGGGGCAAGATCATGTCTGTAGGGTGAATGGGGTAGGATTTTCAAACAAAATTCTCATAAAACAACCCCTGCTACCCATTAAGAATAAGCAGTAGCATTATTGTAATGGAATAACTTTTCTGGTCTTTGTCTTACCAATGCAGTTTTCAATTTATTAAATAACTGTCCCCCACCCCCTCAAAAGCCCCCATAACCATCCTGATGTTTTAAAGAACAATCTATCAATGTTATCCTTGGATTCCCAAAATACAGTCTTCAGAACCTTCTCAGCTGACTTCTCTGCCTTGGATTTAACTGGCCTTTTGGATTCCCTTGGGAGCCACTCTTTTCATTGGACCCTTCTCGGGAAGATTCCCTAAAGGGGACTAAGACAGGTCTATCATTGGGGCCATTTGCCTGTCACTATCCCGTGATCACAAAGGCACGCTTGACCATGTGTGTTTGTTGTTTTAAATAAACCCAGGCGGGTACGATGTAGCACCCTAGGAGCAATGCCTTTTGACTTTACCTCTGGTCCCATCTAGCTTTCCTTCATAGTGTTGAATGGTTTCTTATTTTACCATAGAATTCTTTAATAGTCTAATTTGAGCTCCAATTATTTCCCCCAGTTCTTTCAGATTGATGAATGATGTCCTTTCTTTTTAGCTGTTTATCCTTCTGTTCAGCAATATAATTTCATGATTTCTTCCATTTACTTTAGCTACTTCATGATCAAGGGCAGATTTAGGGTCTCTCCTGACATTCATTTGTTTTTTTCTTTCTTGCCTTTTTAATGACTTCTTGTTTTCTTCATGTATGCCCCTCGATGCCATCCCATAATTTGGTTTTTGGTTATTAGTGTTCAACATAGGAAGTCTATTCTTAAGATGATCTCTAAATTCAAGTCAATTTTATTCAAGGTCTTGTATAGGCTCTTATGGACTTGTTTTAATTTTCTTCAGCTTCAACTTGAACTTGCATATGAGCAATTGATGTTCTGAGCCTAGCTCTGACTGGTGATATTGAGCTTCTTTACCATTTCTATATGCAGAGGTAGTTGGTTCAATTTCTGTATATCCCTTCAAGTGAAGTCCATGAGTCACTGTTTATATTTTGAATAACGATATTTGTAATGGATAATTTATTGGTTTTGTGAAAGCCTATCATGTCATCTCCTGGGTTGTTTATGTCTCCAAGACTATATTTCCAAGCTGGCACCCCTTCTTTTTCCCTGCTTTCACGTTCCAGTCTCCAGGGATTCTTCGTGCATGTTGATGGCATGTTTGATCCATTTCAGACTGCAGAAGTTGGTAAACTCTTCATTATTTTCCTTTAACATTAGTGGTTGGTTTGTAAATTTTAATGAGTCATATGAACTGTTCTTCCTTGTAGAGATAGGGATATTTTCCCTATCACTGACAGCATTAAAAAAACCATTTTATTAGGGGCTCATATAACTCTTATCACAATCCATACATATACATACATCAATTATATAAAGCACATTTGTACATTCTTTGCCCTCATCATTTTCAAAGCATTTGCTCTCCACTTAAACCCTTTGCATCAAATCCTCTTTTTTCCCCCTCCCTTCCTGCTCCCCCCTTCCTCATGAGCCCTTGATAATTTATAGATTATTATTTTGTTATATCTTGCCCTACCCGGCATCTCCCTTTATCCCCTTCTCTGTTGTGTCCCTCAGGGAGGAGGTCACATGTAGATCCTTGTAATCGGTTCCCTCTTTCAAAACCACTCGCCCTCTACTCTCCCAGTATCGCCCCTCACCCCCTGGTTCTGAAGGTATCATCCACCCTGGATTCCCTGTGCCTCCAGCTCCTATCTGCACCAGTGTACAACCTGTGCTCTATCCAGACTTGCAAGGTAGAATTCAGATCATGGCAGTTGGGGGGGAGGAAGCATCCAGGATCTGGGGGAAAGCTGTATTCTTCATCGGTGCTACATAGCACCCTGACTGACTCATCTCCTCCCCTAGACCTCTCTGTGAAGGGGTCTCCAGTGGCCGACAAATGGGCTTTGGGTCTCCACTCTGCACTTCCCCCTTCATTCACTACGGTAAGATTTTTTTGTTTGTTTTTGATGATGCCTTATCCCGGATCCCTTTGACACCTCGTGATCGCACAGGCTGGTGTGCTTCTTCTATGTGGGCTTTGTTGCTTCTGAACAAGATGGCCGCTTGTTCACCTTCAAGCCTTTAAGACCCCAGAGGCTATCTCTTTTGATATTGGGGCACCATCAACTTTCTTCGCCACATTTGTTTATGCACCCGTTTGTCCTCAGTGATCTTATCATGGAGGTGTGTAGTCAATGATATGATTTTTTGTTCATTGATGCCTGATAACTGATCCCTTCGGGACCACGTGATCACACAGTCTGGTGCGTTCTTCCATGTGGGCTTTGTTGCTTCTGAGCTAGATGGCCGCTTGTTTATCTTCAAGCCTTTAAGACCCCAGACACTATCTCTTTTGATAGCCGGGCACCATCAGCTTTCTTCATCACATTTACTTGTTCACCAGCTTTGGCTTCAGCAGTTGTAGCAGGAGGGTGAGCATCATAGAATGCCAATTTAATAGAAGAAAGTATTCATGCGTTGAGGGAGTGCTTGAGTAGAGGCCCAAGCTCCTTCCACCACCTTAATACTAAACCTATAAATATAGACACATTCATCTAATTCCCCATCCTCATATATATATTTGCATGTACATGTCTTTGTCTAGACCTCTATAAATGCCCTTTGCCTCCTAGCTCTTTCCCCTATTTCCCTTGACTTTTCTCCTGCCCCACTATCATGCTCCGTCCCCACCTGGGTTACAGCTATACCTCTTTTTTACATAACCTTACCCTTGATCATTGCCTACCGGCCTGCCACTCCCCCCTCACCACCAATTTGGATCCCATGTTGTTCCCTTGTCCCTGGGTTTGTTAATACCACGTCCTTACCCCCCCCACCTCCCCCCATCCCAAGGCCCCCTGGAACTGTCGGTCCCGTTGTTTTTCCTCCAGTTAGTTCATCCAGCCTGTCTTATTTAGACAGACCTGTGGAGATAATAACATGCAAAAAACAAGACAGAGGAAAACAAAGCAACAGTATACAACCAGACAACAAAACAGCAACAACAAACCACTGACAAAGAACAAAACAAAACACATCAAGAAAGAAAAGCTGTAGTTAGTTCAAGGATTGTTTGTTGGCCTTTAGGAGTGTTTTCCAGTCCAGTCTGTTGGGGCACCTCGCCCTGGCCCCAAAGTCCTTTCAGCATTCCCTGACGACCTTGTCGCTCCATTCCCTTGCTGTTCTGCTGCACTCCCCCAGTGCTTTGCCTCGGTGTGGTGGGATCAGGTCAGGTGCAATTCCCACACTGTGTCTCCGGTGCTGTCCCCTGTAGCACCATTGGTCACTGAGGGACATCATGTCTCATAGTGGGGCCAGCCATGTTGTTCTCTCTGTGGACTGGCTGCTCTACTCAGGAACATCATACTCACGGCCTGGTGGGCTAGGCTGTGCTCCACTGTCTCCTCCTCCCCCTTCATCTGCTCCCGTGTGCTCTGATCAGATATGTCCCTCTCCTGGAGGAGCTGCAGAGTCAATGTCGTCCTTTGGAAAAAATTCTTTTCGGGGGAGGGGCAGGAATCCACTTAATTTTTGGTGCTGGGGCCAGCCTCCCAGACCTCTCCACTGGTTCCCTACTCCACGCAGGAATGTTGCATTCACACCTTGCAGTACTGGGTTGAAGTCTGATCCCACTTTCCCTGTGGAGATGCAAACAATACCCTCCCCTTGGGTGGGTTAGTGCCCCGTGCCCCTGCTCCCCTTTTCTTCCTTATATTCACCCTTTTGTTTTCCTTTCCCCATCTCCTCCCCAGTTGTCTACCATGTGCATCCCTGGTTTTTATCTGATCTCTGCCATACTACACAGTTTTCACCCCAAAAATGTTTGTATACAGTAGCTTGTTCCCTATGCCACTTTTGCATTTTTAAAATTTTATTATTATTATTTTTAATACTTACCTCAGCGGGCTCATGTTGTGCTTGTCCTTTTGTGCCTGACTTACCTCGCTTAGCATGATTTCCTCCAGTTCTTCCTATGCCGCTATGTGCCTCAT
This sequence comes from Tenrec ecaudatus, assembly GCF_050624435.1. Taxonomy (NCBI): domain Eukaryota; kingdom Metazoa; phylum Chordata; class Mammalia; order Afrosoricida; family Tenrecidae; genus Tenrec; species Tenrec ecaudatus. The sequence continues at coordinate 50,108,909 of NC_134533.1, read as the reverse complement.
ACGTTCATCACTGCTTTTTAGTGATGCGTAGTACTCCATTGTATGTATGTACCATAGTTTTTAATCCAATCGTCAGTTGATGGAAATTTGGGTTGCTTCCAGCTCCTTGCAATTGTGAACTGTGCCACAATGAACATTGGAGCACAGATGTCTGGCCTTGGTTTGTTTCTTGCCTCTTCTGGGTATATGCCCAGTAGGGGGATGGCTGGGTCATATGGTAACTCTATTTCCATCTGTTTTAGGTATCGCCAGATTGATTTCCATAGTGGCTGTACATACTTATAGGCCCACCAGCAGTGGATGGGAGTTCCTGTCTCCCCACAGCCCCTCCAACACTTGTTGCTTTCTGATTGTTTGAATTGGCTTACCTTTGAGGGTGTCAGGTGGTACCTCATTGTTGTTTTAATTTGCATTTCTCTTATGTCTAAAGATCGGGAACATTTTCTCATATATTTGTTGGCCATTCGGATTTCTGCCCCTGTGAAACTTCTGTTCAAGTCCTTTGCCCACCTTTCAAGTGGGCTATTAGTTTTTTCTTTTTGGAAGCTAGCAGAGTATTGTAGATTTTAGTAATAAGACCTTTGTCTGATGTGTCATTGCTAAAGATGTTTTCCCAGTCTGTGGACTCTCTTATTACTCTCTTGGTGAATTCTTTCGATGTACACAAGTGTTTTATCTTCAGTATATCCCATTTGTCGATTTGTGCCTCCTCTGTGTGTGTGTGTCCTTCTCTATTTCTGATATCCTGTGTATTCCCTGTGCTAAAGTTCTCAATTTGGTGCCAATTCTCTCATTGATGGCCCTAATAGTTTGGGGTTTAACTTCAAGGTCTGTGATCCACCTTGAGTTTATTCTTGTACATGGAGTGAGATAAGCGTCTTGCTTCATTTTTCTGCATGTTAATATCCATTTTTTTCCAGCACCACTTGTTAAAGAGGGCATCTGCTTGCCATTTGATATTTTGGGGCCCTTCTCAAAGATCAGCTCACTGACAGCGTTTTATTTCAGGATCTTGAAATGTTCTTTTGGAGGATGAGGGCTATAGAGCTTCTCTTTGATTGGTGGCTCCTGGCTTAGTAGACCCCTGATGTCCTGATTTGTGGCTCCTGGCTTAGTAGACCCCTGATGTCCTGATTTGTATTTTGATCAATTTCCATTTTCTGACATTTATACGTCATACCTTCTGTGTTCTGATCACTAATGGATGTTTACAGCTATTCCTCATAAGGTTGACCTGAATTCCAGGAGTCAGCTCCTTCTCAGTCTTTCTTTGAGCACCTTCCAATCTTAGCAGCTCGCCTCGACACTGAGAGTAGGTCTTCTGCTATTTACGAGGTTTTCACCTGCCATTTTTTTGGGAAGCAGGAGGCTGTGGCCTTCTGCCTTGTTTGTTGTGGTGTGGAAGCTCCACTGAAACCTATTGAGCTCGGGTCAACCTGCTGTTTTTCGGAATACTGGTGAAATAGCTTTCTTCAACATTCTAGCAACATGCAAGCTACCATAGTACGACACAGTGGCAGACGAATGGTACATATTTAACATTCTGGAAGGCAGAGAGTAGGAAAAACTTCAATCTGAAAATAAAACTTAACAAAATGAATGTAAAAGAGCAGAGACATCTCAACTATTATAAGCAGGAAGTGAAAATAATAAAAATATTTCAACTGAAATATATTCTCTTTTAGAAAAGAAAGCAACCAAAATATGAAAAAAGAAACCTAGTCTTCCCAATGTGAATTTAATATCTTTTAACAGACATTTATAGGTAAGAAAACCTGCCCTCAATCAGAACTTCAGAGCAGAAGAATACCAAAAACACAAAACCAAAAACGGGAGTAATTCCCATATTCAATACACAAAAACAGGAGTGCTTCCCAGATTCAGTATGTGCTGACCGAAGGCAGGAAAGACATTATAAAGAAGGCGAACTCATCTTAGAACTGAATAACAAAGCACACAGATTTCAAAGAAGAATACTTTTAACTGAAAAGTTATAGATGGCATTAAAGAAAAATAATAACCAAGTAAATTAATAAGAATCAAAATATCTGAAAACAGTTAATCGAGCACATAGGTAGGGGTGATCCAATATTTGAGGTGGTTTCAAAATTTTGTGGTTACATGGAATTGAAAACTAATACAAATTTCCTATGAGTTTTTGAAGCCCCCTTAAATATGACCTTGGCAATGGTGTCATAGAAACATGACATGCTCTCAGGAGTGACCAGTCCCCAGAGATGGACTTCATACTAGATAAAGTAGAGGGGCAGCAACAAGAGAAAGATCCTCAATGAATGATCCTCAGTGAGATGGCTTGGCCTCAGGTCTGCAAAAATGGGCTCAAGTCTAGCGGATAGATAACGACTGGAGAGTGTTTTGTTCTCATGTGCATTGGGTAACTGTGAGTCTGATCTGGCTAAGTGGCACCTAACAATGCGGTAGAAAGAAAATGAAGCAATTGAGTAGGAATAATATTTAAAACAGCAATACCAAAAAGCAAAGTATAAACTGACAAGAAGAGAGTAAATTATCTATATGGAAAAAGGTTCCTTACAAAGTTAACTCTGAGATATATTCTAGTAAACCTATTAAATTTTAAATTAAAAAAAATCTTCATGCCTTAGAGACAAAAAGACCATATCACTGACAAAGAGAACAATTCAGGTTGGCATTCGACATTTTGACAGCAACATAGAAAGCAAGACAAAAACCACATTTTCAATAAAATTCAAGGAAGGATCTGGTAAGAAAACATTTCTAAGTTGACAGCTGAATTGAATCAGTCTATTGAGTAGTCAGTGAAGTGGTTGGCAGGCATCTTGAACGAAGGATCTGGAATGTACAAAGGAGAGCACATGGAACTTTTGAGAACTGCAAATAGTTTAGCGTGATTGGCGTCTCTGTAAGGGAAGAGGGGAAGCTCCTAAGACCACAGAGTCCACCAGTTACCGATATTTATCCATTTGAGCTGACACTTCTTGAAAACTAATGTGAAGCATAGAACTCTGGTTGTAACATTAGCAGGTGTAAACCACCAGCCTCTGTATGTGTGTGTGTGTGTGGGGGGGGGGGGGCAGGGACCTGAGGAAAATGGGACTCTCCATTCATGTGGAGAGTGCTCAGTCCTGGAGCCCATGGGGCAGTTCTGTTCTGCCCTGCCCTGGAGGATTGCCACGTGCCAGGATTAATTTGATAGTAGTGAGTCTCAGGAACGTTGAGAGAGAGGAGGTGTTTCTGAGATCCACGGGAAGAGTGGAGGGGGAGGTTTAGGGAGAATAGAGTGAGTCTAAATTTTCATTTAGACATGGAAATGTAGCATGGCTTTCCCTTGAATGACATTCCAGTTATTTAAAATAATTCTCTCAAATGTGAATTTGTCTTTCATCCTTTCCGTCAACCTATTATTGAACATTATGGTGCACAATCTACTCAAGAGGCAGAGAGAACCAAGATAGTGTATTCACTGGATAGCAATTATATATAATGAGAGAGAAATGACAGAGTAGAGGAATTAATTGATCAACATAGTTTATAGCCACAAGTAGGAGAATAAAGTGAAAACCACTATCTTTGAATATATGTTCTATTACAGTCACTGGTATTGTGGATAAGAGATATCTAATAGGTGGATTCTGATTTTAAGTTGCCCACAAATTCATAAATCGGTATAAATGAGGTGTGGTGAAGTGTGCCACCAGGTGTGATAAATAAGGGAAGAAAGGGCTAGTCTTTATGCTGTGTGTTGCTGTAGGACACCTCAAGACTGTTGAGTGTGCCCTTTCTTCCAGTGTGTTTCTCTTCTTGTGGCTGCGACAGGATCAACTTGCAAAACTTGAGCAAAAAAGAAAAGTAGTGCTATCAAAAGCATATTAGGTTATTTCATGGAATATAAGAATAGGGATATGCCTGGGTCATCAGAAGGGACCAGAATACCCCTCCCACCCCCAACCCCCTGTTTTAAAAAAACTGGTTTAATGCCACTTTGCTCTTGTCATGACCCATTAGGAATAGGAAACGTTTCCCAAAGCACGAGTGTACATTGTCTCATGGTGCCTGAAAACCCAGGGACCAGCCTTTCCTAAAAACATGCCCAAAGTATATGAAACAAAGTCTTGCCATCCTTGCTTCTAAGGAGCCTTCTGGATACTTCCAAGACAGTTTATTTAAGCTTTGGCACTGCGAGGTACTTTCAGTATTGTTTGCTAGAACCATAGCTCAGTACTGTATCTACTCGAGTATAAGCCAACCTGAACATCGGCCGCGGCACCTAATTATACCACAAAACTGCATAACATATGTGCTGAAAAACTCGGCTTATACACAAGTATATACGGTATATAACATTTTCTTCAATCTTCCTTATTCTGTGTCCCACTTTCATGTGCCTGTGAGCTGATTGACAATACATGTCAGGCTAGTCACACCTTCATCCTCCAAGGAAACTCCTTGCATTCAGCAGGTTAAAGGGGTCTTCTGCAGCAGATTGACCCAATGCAGTGTGTTGTATGGATTTTTTGATTACTGCTTTCTGGACTTTCGAGTAAACGTTTTCTATGATACAGGTATGCACGACTTTAAAGACCACTAGTTCCAGCTTCTGAATTTGTGCCACCCATTTTGTTGTGGAACTAAAGAGTCACTTGTGTGTCTTCCAGACGTCTCTGACAACTGTTGTTAACGAATCCCCTGTCACCGGAGTATGACGGGTCACGAAGAAAGGGGGCAATTAAAGAGAGGAGTGGGAGGTCTCTGTCATCTCAGTGGGTTTCTTATTATCTCCCGTGAAATGCCGTATCAGAAGTGGGCCATTTTTGTTTAAGTGATGAGGTGGAATTTGAAAAGAATTTGAAACTTCATCAGACACTTTCTGAGCTTGGAGTTTTAGCCCCATTGTTTTCCAAACTCCGTTTTTCCCTCCGCAGCGAACAATAACTTTTTGATTAAGCAGCTGGCAGTTACTATTGAATGCCTCACATTTAATAACACGAGTCTCCCTTTAGAACAGGACATTTTATCTAAATTGCTTTGCTCTTCTCCAGCGATTGTGAACTCCTAACGTCTGACAGGACTGATAGCATGGGGGAAAAATTTTCTCTCAAGAAAATGATGATTACTGTTTAAAAGGAAGATCCCCAAACTATATGAATTATTCAGTATGCTTGCTGCCCCGCCAAAGCCAAGGCACACATGTGGTCTTCTCCGTAAACACTATCAGAAAATAATCAAGTTTGCATCAACTTATTTCTATCAGGATGGTGGCAGCTGCGATAGGGGAGAAAACTCCAGGAAACACCACTTCCTTGTCCACGGCTTTCTTCCTTCTTCAGTTTTGCTCATACTGGGAGCAGCTTCCAGCATTGAGTTCCTGTGACAAGTACTGTGCCAAGCCCTTGGACTCTGACTTAGTAGCTCAGCCCCGATCTCGCTCCGCGCTCTTGCTTGTACCTCCCATTGGCTGTACTTCCAATTGGACTTGAGAAGGAGGAACCTGTTGATGTCCAGTGTTTCCCCAGTGAATGACACCGCCTTCTGCCCCCAGGTATACTGGAACGATCCCAGGGGAGTAAGGGCAGTCTCACTGGGATTATAGGCTAGAGTACAAAAGTTTTTAATTGATTAAGACTATGCAGAGTAACTTTTTTTTTTCCCCATGAAAACGGGGTAGTTGACCAAATGAGTTTGGGATCCGCTGACAGAGATCCAGAAGCCAGCCTGTGGGCAAAGAGTATTTATAGAAGGGGCGAATGGAAAGTGTCCAGCTTATTCTACTATTTCTTTACAAAAATATCACTCTTGGAAATTATCCCTCTATTTTATTTTTTGGTCTACATTTTAATTCAGGGTCTTGGAAGACAGGGGTATGAGATTATTTTGATCAAAACAAATTTCTGTACACCTGATTTTTTATTTTTAAGTTTTTGGGTTTGAATTGGGTGAAAATTTACATAGCATGTCATCAGTTTCATATTCAACAATTTGTATATATTTTGTTTCAGCTCATCTATGTCCTTGGGGAAATACCATGCTTTAGATCTTTTTTCTTCTTCCCATTATAAATAGCTCTTTATTATGAGTGTATAATGTCTGATACAGAAAATGAATCTCATTTCAAATCTTTAAAATAATTTCTGGAGACAGTGCAATCTATTCTGATCATTTCTAAAATAATGTTCACATTCAGATGTTTAAACCTGAGGAAACTACTATTTTACACACACAGGACACCATCAGTACTCTAAAAGTGCAATTTACCATAATCATGTAAACTTTTTTCAGAATCAGGAATGATTCCAGATTATCCATGGTAAAAAAAAACCAAATACTATCCTCTTAGATCAGCCAATCCATACTATGGGCTCTCGTATCCCAACTCTCGCCTGGTAGCTGAAAGCAAGTGGTTGATTGTGCTAAGGTGTGCATCCCACACTATTGCGATCATTCCCCACGTGGGCCTATTGTTTGCCTGAAAATTGAGCCTTCTTGGTGAGTTCAGTTCTAGATGGAAAGGGGTGCTTGTCAGTTTTGGGGGCTGCACCAGTTTCTATTTGACTAGGAAGCCTGGTTTTTTAGTTCTATGTTTTTTATCCCACTGTATCCAGAATCTTGTGTGCGATCCCTTTCAGGACAGTTGATATTGTTAGTCAGACACCATCTAGTTCTTCTGGTGTTGTACAAACTGGGCTTTGCGCGCTAATTGTTTCATATGCCTTGTGTTCATCACTCGTCTTTCTTCCAGTTGGGGGGGAGATCAAGAGTCGCACCATAGATGACTTTAAAGATGTCAGCTGCTATTCAGCCAAGTGTGATGTAGATCAGGGGTGGCAAACTCAAATAAATGCAGGCCACTTGGTGCAGGAGGCCAGACTCATGCGGGCCACATCACATTGACAAATGTTGTTAAATTTATATTTTGAAGTGAGGATTCAGGAATATGGCTAGGATAATTAAAACACCATATAAAATTTATTTTATTTAATGTATTTAGAAAACTAAAATTATTCTTTTTTACCTGACATTTGCCAGCACTTTCCTCCTACTAGTTTTCACTTACCTCTCATGTTGTGACCGGAAAATATAACAAAGTAACTAATAATAAAGACAAAATGTTGGACAGCTGACTGACATGATGCCTAATGGCTTCCCTCTAAAAGTGTTAACTAGCGCTGCCCTAGGTATGATTCATGACAGCACAACCCAGAGTGCTCTTTTTACCCTTTTTGCTATTGGGATCTGTGTACATTACGTGACACTGAGAGTGGAAGACACAACACTTCCAAATGTCGCTGGAACTGAGTCAGCACGTTTATACACGTCCACAGGCCCCAGGACAGGCACGGGGGCCACGTGTACATTTGTCTTGCGGACCACAAAAAGTTACTTTGGGGGCCTCATTTTGACACCCCTGATGTAGAATGTTGTCTTGTGTACTGTTATGTCAATTGACTTTAGTTTCCCTTGAATTTATTGTTCTGATGCCCCAGGCTCAAAGATTCATTCTCTCAAGATATTTGGTTTTATCTAAGAACTTTTCATAGCTTGGCTTATTAGATGCTTCACTCTGTGGACATATTTCAGCAAAGGCAAATAACATGGAGGATAACTAGACCTTAACTGCAAAACTACTGAGAATCCTGGTCTAGCCAAGTTGACATAAAACACACAACCATCACCCTACCCTACTTGCATGGTACCTTCCCATTCATTGAAATTACCACCAAGCCAGTGACTTCCCCTTCACTCAAGTTATCTTCTAGTCTGAAAATGATCCCCTTTCCCTTTGTTTTGGTATGAAAATAGAATTTTTTGATTTTTAAAAACATTTTATTAGGGACTCATACAACTCTTATCACAATCCATACATACATCAATTGAGCAAAGCACATCTGTACATGCTTTGCCCTCATCATTTTCAAAGCATTTGCTCTCCACTTAAGCCCTTTGCATCAAGCCCTCTTTTTCCCCTCCCTCTCCGCTCCCCGCTCCCTCATGAGTCCTTGATAATTTATAAATTATTATTTTGTCATATCTAGCCCTATCCGGCATCTCCCTTCACCCCCTTTTCTGTTGTCCATCCACCAGGGATGAGGCCACATGTAGATCCCTCTTTCCAACCCACTCACCCTCTACCCTCCCAGTATCGCACCTCACACCCCTGGTCCTGAAGGTATCAGCCACCCTGGATTCCCTGTGCCTCCAGCTCCCATCTGCACCAGTGTACATCCTCTGCTCTATCCAGACTTGCAAGGTAGAATTCGGATCATGGTGTGGGGGGAAGCATTTAGGAACTGGAGGAAAGTTGTATACTTCATCGGTGCTACATTGCACCCTGACTGACTCATCTCCTCCCCTAGGTCCCTCTGTGAGGGGATCTCCAGTGGCCGACAAATGGGCTTTGGGTCTCCACTCTGCACTTCCCCCTTCATTCACTATTGTAAGATTTTTTGTTTTGTTTTTGATGATGCCTTATCCCGGATCCTTTTGGAACCTTGTGATCGCACAGGCTGGTGTGCTTCTTCCATGTGGGCTTTGTTGCTTCTGAGCAAGATGGCCGCTTGTTCACCTTCAAGCCTTTAAGACCCCAGAGGCTATCTCTTTTGATATTGGGGCACCATCAACTTTCTTCACCACATTTGCTTATGCACCTCTTTGTCCTCGGTGATCGTATCATGGAGGTGTGCAGCCAATGATATGACTTTTGTTCATTGATGCCTGATGTCTGATTCCTTCGGAACCAGAACCACATGATCACACAGTCTGGTGCGTTCTTCCATGTGGGCTTTGTTGCTTCTGAGCTAGATGGCCACTTGTTTATTTTCAAGCCTTTAAGACCCCAGATGCTATCTCTTTTGATAGCCGGGCACCATCAGCTTTCTTCACTACATTAGCTTGTTCTCCCGCTTTGGCTTCAGCGGTTGTGTCAGGAGGGTAAGCATCACAGAATGCCAATTTAATAGAAGAAATTATTCATGCATTGAGGGAGTGCTTGAGTAGAGGCCCAAGGTCCTTCCACCACATTAATACTAAATCTATAAATATAGGCTAGTGATCTCATATAGTAATTGTCCTTTTGAGATTGATTTCACTCAGCATAATGTCCTCCAGATATATCCATTTTGTTTAGTGTTTCACAGACATCATTCTTTCATCTTATGTGGTTATGCTTAGGGCTGTGATCTGCATGGTTGGCAGTTCGAAACCACTAGCAGCTCCATAGGAGAAAGCCTAAGCTCTGGTAAACTCTTACAGTCTCATAAACCCGCAGGGGTCTCTGTGAGTCAGCATTGACTCAATGGCAGTGAGTTTGTTTTTGGTTTGGAGAATTCCATTGTGTTAATGCACCAAAGTTTATTTACCCATTCTTCCAATCATGGGCTTTTATATTGTTTCCATCTTCTTGATACTATGCATAGTGTTGTGAGGACCATGGGTGTGTGTATATCTATTCATGTACCAGCTCTTATTTTTGGGGGAGACACATCAAGTAGAAAGATTGCTGAATCTTCTGGTACTTTTCTTCCCAACTTTTAGAGGAAGCGCTTGTAAATAAAAGTTCAGAATTATAGCTGCTTTTTATATTATCTTTCTCTATAAGGGTCCCTGTTACCATAGTGGGTTACCTGTTTATGTTAGTCTGGGTAGACTAGAGAAACAAATTCATGGACGTATGTATAAGAAAGAGCTTTATTTAAAAGAGTAATTGTACATTAAGCAAACATCCCAACCCAGTCTTATGTCCATAAAGCTTATATTAGCCAAATATGTCTAGTACCAGTCTATAAATTCCTCTTCAGACTCACACAGCACATGCAATGACATTGAAAGCAGGAAGATCACAGGTCAGTGGGTGGAAAGTCTTGTGGGTCCAGTGGTGGTGGAAGTATCTCAGCACTGACCTGCGTCTCCACATGGCTCCTCAGCTCCAGGGCTCTGGCTCAATAAGCCTCTCTCTATGTGGCTTGTTGTCAGTAATGTCTGTTAGGGAGTGAGTGTGTGTCCCTCCTCCAATAAGCACCCGCTTTGTCTTCAGTGATCATGTTGGGGCAGGCTGGTGTGCTTCTTCGATGTGGGTTTTGTTGTTTCTTAGCTAGATGGCTGCTTGTTTACCTGCAAACCTTTAAGACCCCAGATGCTATATCTTTTGATAGCTGGGTACCATCAGCTTTCTTCACCACATTTGTTTATGGGTCGTGGGGAGGAGACGAGCAAATCAGGGTACAGTGTAGCAATGATATATATAATTTCCCTCTAGTTCTTGAATGCTTCCTCCCATCCCCCCCATCATGATCCCAATGCACCTTACAAATCTAGCTAGACCAGAGGATGTACACTGCTACAGGTAGGAACTGGAAACACAGGGACTCCAGGACAGATGAACCCCGCAGGATCAGTGGTGAGAGTGGTGATACTCGGAGGGTGGAGGGAACGTGAGGGAGAAAGGGGGAAGAGATTGCAAGGGTATACATATATAACCTCCTCCCTGGGGAACGGACAGTGGGGAAGTGGGTGAATGGAGACTTTGGATGGTGTAAGACATGACAAAATAATAATAATTTGTATATTATCAAGGGTTCATGGGGGAGGGGAGGGGAAAAATGAGGAGCTGATACCAAGGGCTCAAGTAGAAAGCAAATGTTTTGAGAATGATGAGGGAAACAAATGTACAAAAGCGCTTGACACAATGGATTTATGTGTGGATTGTGATGAGTTGTACAAGCCCCCAATAAAAGTATTTAATTATTAAAAATAAAGAAAGAACCAAAGGAATGCTGTTTGTTTCATCAGTGTTTGTCTACAGATGGGTGTTGGGTCTCCACTTTGTCCCCCCTTGTTCTCATAGATAGGATTGTTTGTTTTGGGTCTTCTGATACCTGGTACCTGATCCCATCAACACCTCATGATCATACAGGCTGGTGCGCTTCTTCCATGTGGGGTTTATTGCTTCCCAGCTAGATGGCCGCTTGCTTAACTTCAAGCCTTTAAGAGCCCAGATACTGTATCTTTTGATAGCCAGGCACCATCAGCTTTCTTCACCACTTTTGCTTGTGTGTGCACCCATTTTGTCTTCAGCAGTTGGGTTGGGAGGGTGAGTATCACAGAATACCAGGTTGTTAGAACAAAATATATTTGTGTTGAGGGATGGTGTGAGAAGAGGTCTGAAGTCCGTCCACTAAGTGTATTGCCATATAAATATATGTATAAACAGGCCAATGCCTCTATTTTTATGAATTCATAAATTTACATGTGTATACAACTATGTTTATACCTCTGTCTTTAGCTTTGCTTAAGATCTTTTCTGTTTCTTTATACTTTCCTTTTGACCCATCATAATGCTCACCCTTCTTCTGCCTCTTTGTAATGCCTCTCAGCTAGATTGCTCTTGCTCCAACAACCCCAGGATTTCTAAATTCTCCTCATTGTTGATTTTAATTTCCTAAATGTTCCCGTCTATAGCATTGTTTGCTCACCACTCCCTTCCCCCACCTCTACTTCCCCCCTAGTCCCTCCAGAACCATTGGTCCTGTTGATTTCTCCTCAGGCTTGCTTCCCATGCCTATCTTTAATAGGTAGGTAAACCAACAATAATGGAGTAAAACAAAAAGAAAAGAAAAGATTGAATAAAAAGAGAAAAATAAATAACTAGCAAAAATCAAACATAATTCCACTGACCTTTATAACTATCTCCCCACCAGTCCTATGGGTTGTGGGAACTGTCCCTCTTAACCTGAAGTCTATTTTTGGGGCTCCTTAGAGGTTTTGTTGCTTTTCTTTGCTCCTATTGTTGATATGTTACGTACTCTTCCTGGTTCACCCCACTGTGTGTCCCCAGTATTGTCCTCTGCCCCAGTGTGCACCAGCGAGGGGACATCATGTCTGTTGTCAACCGACAGTCCCCTCTGTGCTTTCTTAGCAGCTCCATGCAGGGACGCCCTCCTCAGGGCTTGGTGTGCCTATATGGGGTCTAGATCCTCACTCTTTCTTCTTCCTTCTTGGTTTGCTTCTGTGTGAGTGTGGCAGGCTAGCTCCTCTCCCTAACCTGTAGGTTTAGTGTTGTGCTCTGTAGCACATACTTCTAGGGAGAGTGTCAGTTTGGCTCTGACTGGGGCCGGCCCTGTATCCCACTCTGTTCATGAGCTGCTCCATGTAGTTATGTTGACCTCAAGGTTTGGCACGCCATGGTGGGGTCTGCCTGTACACTCCCATTTCTATGGAGACCTAAACTATACTCTCCCCCTGGGTGGTTAGTGCTCTACACCCACAGTGCCATTGTCTACCCCCGCCTTTTTCTCCCTCCCCCACTCCTTTCCCCTTTTTTTGTGTTGGAATGACATGTACATCCTTGGGTTTGGTCTGTCCCCCTCCTGAGTGTCTACCTCAGCCTCTAAAGTATAAGATAGTGCTTTTCTTCTATATCTACTGTGCTGATTATACTTACCTCAGCGGACTCATGTTGTACTTGTTCTTTTTGATTGGCTAACTTCACTTAGCATAATTCTTCCCAAGAGATGATGTGATTCACGCGAGCATCAGTGCTTTTAAGTAACGCGTAATACTCCATTGTGTGTATGTGCCAGAGTTTTCTAGTCCACTTGTCTATTGATGGAAATTTAGGTTGTCTCCAATTCTTTGCCATTGTGAATTGTGCTGCAATAAACATTGGAGTTCAGATGACTGGTTTGGTTTATTTCTTACCTCTTTGGGGTATATGCCCAATGGAAAGATTGTGTGTCGTAAAGTAAATCAATTTCCATTTGCTTTAAATATCACCAGATGGCTCTCTACAATGGCTGTCCGTATCTATAAGACCACCAACAGCGGAGGAGATTTCCTATCTTGACACATCCCCTCCAACATTTGTTACTCTCTGGTTTTCTGATTTGGGCTATCCTGAAGGGTGGTATCTCATGGTTGTTTTAATTTGCATTTCTCTGACGCCTAATGACCAGGAGCATTTCCTCATTGTTTACTGGCATGTGTCTCCTCCCTAGTGAGACATCTTTTGTCCACTTCTTCATGGGGTTAACTTGTGTGCTGCTTTTAGTATGCTAGAAGGGTCTTGTAGATTTCAATAATAAGCCCTTTATCTGTTGTGTCTTTGCTCAAAATCCTCTCCCAGTCTGTGGGTTTCCTTGTTACTCTCTTGGTGGTCTTTCGAAGCACACCGGCATTTAATCTTTAATATATCCTATTTGTTGATTTCAGCTTCCTCTGCTTGTTTACCCTTCCCTATTGCATTTAGCTTATGTATTTCCTGTACCAAGGTTCTTAGGTTTGTCCCAATTCCTTCATTGATAGTTTTGATAGTTAGGGGTTTTACTTCTAGGTCTGTGATCCACCTGGAGTTTGTTCTTGTGCCTGGGATGAGGTTAAGGGTCTTGTTTCATTTTTCTACAGGTGGATAGCCATTGTTTGTAACATCATTTGTTAAAGAGGGCAGCCACCTCCCACTTGATGCTTTTTGAGCCCTGATCGAAGATCAGTTGTCTGTATGCTGATAGTTTTATTTCTGGGTTTTCTGTTCTTTTCCTTTGATCTGAGTATCTGACATTATTCCAGTACCACATTGTTTTGACCACTGTGGCTGTATAGTAGGTGTTAAAGTTAAGTAAAGCAAGCCCTATAACTTGGCCCTTCTTCTTGAGGAGTTCTCTGCTAATTCTGGGCATCTTCCCTCTCCATATGAAATTGTTGGGAAGTTTTTTTCCAATTCTTTGAAGAAGGTTGTTGGTATTTGAATTGGGATAGCATTAAACTTATGTGGTGCCTTGGGTAAGATTGACATCTTTACTATATTGCGTCTTCTGATCCACGAGCATGGGATATTGTTCCATTTGTGGAGGTTGCTTTTGGTTTCCTGTAGTAGGATTCTGTAGTTTTCTTTGTATATAAGTCTTTTTGCTGTTGTTGTTGTTGTTAGAGCTATCCCTAGGTATTTCAGTTTGTTATTGGTGATTGCCCTTCCACTATTTAATATACATCGCAAAAGGTAGGATTCCAAAATATTTTTTTCTTTGTTTTGTAGTGGTTCCTCCTTATTTTGATTTAAATGAAAACAGTAGTGGAACCTACAGAAGCAGCCCAACAGTGGAGAGTGCCTGCCATGTTCTCCCCAAGCCTCTCTCATTCTTGATGAAGCCTCACACAGAGTGCCAGCGTTTCCCATTGTAAGTTATCTTGGGGTTAGAGGTCGTCCGGGCAGGAATTCCCTGTGAAGTGTGACTGCTATTTCTGGTTAGAGAATGTGATATCATAATTCTGCTTGGTTGTGAAGCCAGACTGTACCCGGAGGGCCACTCAACCCACTGGGGGTGTTCTGTAATTTTACAAGGAATCTAGCTATTTTTATTTTTGAAAAGCACTTTAACCTATTCCAATGTCCTCCCAGGGACTCTCCGGTACTTTCCATGGCCATGGAAATGTGAAGAGGTCAAATAATTAAAATAGATACTTGCCTCAAACCTGGGACTATTAATACCTCATCTTCAGGGACAACTCTGTACCAGGAATTAGAACTTAATGAGAAGGAAGCAAAAGCGTTGTGCCTCCGATACTGTAGCTGCTAGACTAGTGGTTCTCAACCTGTGGGTTGTGACCCCTGTGGTGGTTGTCCAATTCCTAACAGTAGCAAAATTACAGTGATGAAGTAGAAACGAAAATAATTTTATGGTGTGTTGGGGGGGGGTCACCACAACATGAGGAACTGTATTCAATGGTCACGGCATTAGGAAGGTTGAGAACCACTATGCTAGACCATGATATATTGGACACAGGTTGTTTGGCAATGGCTAATTATCGGGGCTTCAGAGAGACATCGTTTGTACTGGAAAGCCGTAGAATGGAACATGAGGATGTCACCCACACTCACCACATGACAGATGGCTTTTGGATGCGTATAGATTGATATTACAAGTAGCAGATGGAGGTTGAATCAGAAGCCCTTCAGTGTTCCTTCCAACCCCGAGAATCCTGGTTACTAGTGTGTATTTTATATGAGCAGCAGATGTTTGATTTATCTTCACTGGACCCTATTTAATCTTCACCAAGGTGAATAGCAAAATGGGTTTTCACTAAATCATCACCTACTTGTGTGAACTGGTAGTATAGTGGGTTATGTATTGGGCAGCTAATTGCACGGTCAGCCATCTGAAACTACCAGCAGCTCCAGGGGAGAAAGTTGGGGTGTTGTACTCCTGTAAAGAGTTACAGTCTCTGAAACCCACAGGGGCCATTCTGCCTTGTCCTGTGGGGTCACCATGAGTCAGAATCAACTCAAGGGCAGTGAGTGAGTGAGTGAGTGAGTGAGTGAGTGGGTGGGTGAGTGAGTGAATGAGTGAGTGAGTGGGTGGGTGGGTGAGTGGGTGAGTGAGTGAATGAATGAGTGAGTGAATGAGTGAATGAATGAGTGAGTGAGTGAGTGGGTGAGTGGGTGGTTGGGTGAGTGAGTGGGTGGGTGGGTGGGTGAGTGTGTGAGTGGGTGAGTGAGTGAGTGAGTGAGTGTGTGGGTGAGTGGGTGGGTGGGTGAGTGAGTGAATGAATGAGTGAGTGGGTGAGTGAGTGGGTGAGTGAGTGAGTGAATGAGT
Organism: Tenrec ecaudatus; assembly: GCF_050624435.1. NCBI lineage: Eukaryota > Metazoa > Chordata > Mammalia > Afrosoricida > Tenrecidae > Tenrec > Tenrec ecaudatus. Next base: position 50,093,331 of record NC_134533.1, on the reverse strand, counting down.
GAGCAAATGAATGAGTGAGTGAGTGGGTGGGTGAGTGGGTGGTTGGATGAGTGAGAGTGTGAGTGAGTGGGGGAGTGAGTGGGTGAGTGAGTGGGTAAGTGAGTGGGTGAGTGAGTGGGTGAGTGAGTGGGTGAGTGAGTGAATGAGTGAGTGAGTGAGTGGGTGAGCGAGTGAGTGAGTGGGTGGGTGGGTGAGTGAGTGGGTGAGTGAGTGGGTAAGTGAGTGAGTGAGTGAATGAGTGAGTGAGTGAATGAGTGAGTGAGTGAATGATTGAGTGCGTGAGTGAGTGAGTGAATGAGTGAGTGAGTGAGTGGGTGAGTGAGTGAGTGAGTGGGTGGGTGGGTGAGTGAGTGGGTAAGTTAGTGAGTGAGTGAGTGGGTGGGTGGGTAAGTTAGTGAGTGAGTGAGTGGGTGGGTGGGTGAGTGAGTGGGTGAGTGAGTGGGTAAGTGAGTGAGTGAGTGAATGAGTGAGTGAATGAGTGAGTGAGTGAATGATTGAGTGCGTTAGTGAGTGGGTGAGTGAGTGAGTGAGTGGGTGGGTGGTTGGGTGAGTGAGTGAATGAGAGAGTGAGTGAGTGGGTGGGTGGGTGAGTGAATGGGTGAATGAATGAGTGAGTGAATGAGTTAGTGAGTGAATGAGTGAGTGACTGGGTGGGTGAGTGAGTGAGTGAATGAGTGAGTGGGTGGGTGAGTGAATGGGTGAATGAATGAGTGAGTGAGTGTGTGAGTGCGTGAGTGCGTGAGTGAATGAGTTAGTGAGTGAATGAGTGAGTGAGTGAGTGAGTGGGTGGGTGGGTGAGTGCGCGAGTGGGTGGGTGAGTGCGTGAGTGGGTGGGTGAGTGCGTGAGTAGGTGCGGGAGTGAGTGAGTGGGTGAATGAGTGAGTGAGTGAGTGCATGCATGGGTGGGTGGGTGGGTGAGTGGGTGAGTGAGTGAGTGCCTGGGCGGGTGGGTGGGTGAGCGAGTGAGAGAGTGAGCGCGTGGGCGAGTGGGCGGGTGGGCGAGTGAGTGCATGAGTGCGTGGGTGAGTGGGTGGGTGGGTGAGTGCGTGAGTGCGTGGGTGGGCGGGTGGGCGAGTGCGTGGGTGAGCGGGTGGGCGGGGGGGTGAGTGCGTGGGTGCGTGGGTGGGTGCGTGGGTGGGTGAGTGCGTGAGTGGGTGGGTGAGTGCGTGAGTGGGTGGGTGACAGACTAGCAGCAAACATTCTGGAGGCAGTGCATGTGCAATCTAGTGGAACACAGTGAGCGGGGCATTTTTCGTGTGAACCTTTGCGCTGAGCGGGGACAGCTGTGGCCTCATGTGCCATCTGCAGCAACACAGAAGGAGTGATGTAAAACCCATTGCCACTGAGTTGGCATTATCTCATGGTGACACTCGTGTGTCACAGCCAGCTGTGCTCCATAGGGCTTGGGGTGGCTGACATTTTCAGAAATAGACTAGTCTATCTTCTGAGCGCCTCTGGGTGGACTTGAACCTCCAGCCTTTTGGATAGCAGTGACCATGTCAGCTGTTTGTGTCATATAGGAGGTCTTTCATCTCCTCCTTTTCTATCCCTGAGTTTGTCTCCTGCGGAATTTGTGATGCTGACCCTAGCTATCAGGGTTTTACAGGTAGGCTGGGTGATTCCGATGAGGTTTCTGGCATTTTTTTTCCATGTAGACACTTCAAATTAAAGCATTTCTTAGGCTTTTTTTTTTTTCCTGTGAAGATAAGGGCATTGATCATTAGCTGCTAGCATGAATAAGATCTTGTGTTTTAAAATCTCGTTAGAGTTTACAAAGTCCTTCTGTTTCATGTTCATGGAAGACGCATGCAGTAGGCATTGCTGTCTGTCAAAGGTTTACTGGGTGAGGCCAGAGGACCCAGAGAGATTCAGTAACTGCCCCCAGTCACTCACTCTCACTGCCAGGGGGTTGATGGCGACTCACAGTGAGCCCCTGTAGGTCTTTCTCCCAAGATGCAGCTGGTAGCTTCAAACTGCCCAGCGTGTGGATCCTGGCCCAACGTGTAGCCAGTATGCCACCAGGGCTCCTCTGCCCCAGTCACAGAGCTGTAAACCTTAAAGGTAGTATTTTCATTTTTTCATGTTAATGTCACAGAAATACCTTGAGTGAGTTGCTTCACAGTTCTTGGAGTCTTAAGAATTCAAATCAGGGTCTTGAATGTATGATTCCTTCCTTGTAGATAGTTCTGGACATTCCTCAGTTTCCTGGTTGGCGATGGTGCCTGCCAGATGGCTGTCTTCTCCTATGGAGTGTGCATGTGTGTCGGTGTCTGAGCAGTAGAGTTTCACCCTCGTGGGCATAAGTTAATTACCATAGCAAAGCAAGCACCTGTTTCCAAACAAGATTACAGCCCAGGCAGAGAGTTTAGGGTTCCAACACTTTTTTTGGGGGGTGGGGTGCAGGGAGGCAGGGGGCACTTCAATCAGTTCGGAACAAACAGAGGTTTGCTGATGCTTTGTCCAGGGAGCATTTGGTCTTTCATGCTGCCTGCCAAGGCTTCTGGTTCCTTCTGCTCAGCTCTACCCTTTAGAAATGATTTCTTATCGTGAGCCAAGAATGCTTCTCTGTAGCTTCTCCCCACTGCTCTCGTAGCTACATGAGCAAGTGCAGTCCATCTCCTACATGACAGTTCTCCCAATGTTTGGAGACGTATCTTCTGTTTCTTTATTCATCAGCCACTCGGGCTCACAAACTCCGCATGGTCTTATCTGATTCCTTCTGTGTTGTGTTTGCTTATCATCTAAGAAGTTCTTAGAACTAAACTTCTACGTTCTTAGAAGTTCTTAGAAATAGTTCTAAATGTGACTGTATGCAGACTCATTCCGATTTGAACAAGATAATCACCTCATGATGCTGCTACAGTTTGAGATAACATTTTGTTGCTAATTGCATATTATCATACCATTTTTCTTCCTGTAGGTTTTGTCCCTCCCCCAATCTATGTTTCCCCTGATTTTCACATCTTACATTCTGTTTCTGCAAAGCATATTCACCCCAAGCACAAGACCTTCCATTTGTCTATGTGAAATTTTGTCTGATTTGATTTGGCCCCAGTTCCTGCCTGTTATTGCCTCTTTTAATCCTGACTACATGATCAAAAATCTGTTATGATTTAATCCTGATGGCTTTGTCCTAAATCTGTTTTCTACTTCCTACTCACTGCGCACCTCTTCTATTGTGCTGCCAAGTCACAGATGAAAACGTGAACAGGGCAGAGGTACTGTCATCGAGCTATTTGGACCAGATCCACAAATAGCGTTATCTTGAGATGATTCCTACGTCAGAGTAGGGCCTGTGAGAAGGCAGTTAAATCAAATGCCATTTGCGACCAGGTCAATTCCGACTCCCTGGTGATCCTGGTGTACCCCGAGTGGCAGGTGCTTCAGAGGGCTTCCAGTGGCTGGTTGGTTTGTTTTTCCTTCAGAAGTAGATTGCCAGGCCTGTCTTCTGAGGCACCACTGCCTGTACTTGAACCAGACCTTTGGCCAGTACCTGAGTCTGTTTACTAGTTGGCACCCCCTGGGATTCCGAGGGGCCGGACGTGTGGGACACAGGAGAACCCCGCTCCCTGTCCTCAGGTCTGGAGAAGCAGGAGAGCGCAAGGAGCAGGAAAGGGTCACTGCCGGAGAGAAAAGCAAGGGATGGAGGAATCTTTGAATGTTCACTCAATGGGCGCGGTTGTAGCGCTTGGGTTTGTTCACCTCAGAAAAGTGTCTTTTCCTCGGAAGGAATTTCATGGGTTGCCCTGGCTCACTCTTTCCAGATGAGCACTGCTGCCTTCTCATTCCAAGTAATAGAGGCATCTCCTTCCAGATCGCAACCCTGCTCCCTCCCGTGTTTCATTTCCATGTCCTCTAGGCAACTGCCACCAGAGTGTGGAACCCGCCCTCCTCCTGTGCCCCGTGTGAATTGAGCTTGGGGTTCATTCCCCCACGTTGTAGCAGGCTGAATTCATGCCTGTCACCCGTCGCCCACTACAGGATCTTTTCTCCGGGACAAGGCCAGAGGGGCGGCTGTTCGCCTTCTCTCCGTTGCTTGTTGTCTGAGTGTGTGAAAGAGGATGCTACGAGGAGACTCCGAGCCCCTCCGTGAGGCCTTCCTTTCCCGCCTGGTGGCTGCTGTGCTTGAACCCACCGACACAGCTCACATGTCAGTCTGTCTTAAGGACGCCTTCCTCTTTTCCTCTTTTACGGATGCATGTTGTCCTTCTCCAGGAACTGGTCGCTCCTGATAACATCATCTCCGAAGTCTGTGAGACGGCCCTCAGGGAGGGGAAATTGGATGGGCTTTTTCCTGTGCTCTGAAGGGGAAACCTCTCTCCAAGGAGCCCCTTGAGCTTGGACAGCGCCAGCTAAGGGGCAGTGAGGAGGAGACCCCGTCCAGCAGAGGAAGGTCACGGCAGCGTTCCTCCTCAGGGAGACAGTGAGAGCGTCTCTTCACTCCTAGGCAAAGCCCAAGATAAACTTCTTCATTTACAGTCTCATTGGGGCTTCGTATAGTGTTATTGAACACAGCATAATGCCTGTCGATTCACATGGTTTACACTGGAAATTCATTCTACCATGTCATTGGGAAAGGTACCATGGCATCATCTCGGAGGCCCTTGGTCGTGCAGGTAAATAAAAATCCAACATGCCCTCATCGGTCGTGTGGTGGATCCACTGCAGTTCTTTGTGGTAAGTTCTGCAGGCTTCATCGGTTCTCAGAAAATCGAATTCTTCATCGAATATTGGCTGGTCTTGTGATCAGGCAGGGCACTGGCAGGAAAGGCCACTCTTAACCAAAGCCGTGACCGACAGAAGGCTGGGCCTGGTGAAGACTTTTCCTAGGGCGAGCCCTAGACTGAGCCACGGGCTTATAGGTGGGGTGTGCTGGTCCCTCCCCACCCTGCTCACTCCTCCCAAGCAGTTTTGATGTTTGAGCACATGTTTAATTTTGCATGATAGTGTACGAGAGAGAAATAAGATAGTTACGCTTTCAAATATTGATAGCTAACTAATGGCATGGAGAATCCCCACAATCCTCCCCACCCAGCTTCATAGGCAGCACCTTATTTAATGACTTAGGTGAACCCGAGTCTTAAGAGCAATGGCTGAGTGGGAATTAGGTTTTCATTGGCCAGAAGAAAAGGGTATGCTTTAGAGAGTTTTAGAGTAAATGCGTTTATGCGTCTCAGGAAAAGCCTATGGGGATGTGATACATTTGGGCTGATTATAACGCAATCAACTTAAGCAGTAAATCACACGCTTATCACAGGGACTATATTTGATCTAATTAAATCTCAAGTTGCTGACTGTTTTTCTTGTTCTTTCTGGAACATAATGATCAGGCTTTCATGCTAGTAGGCTGTCTGCCTGACAGGTTCTAACTGGCTAGCCCCATCTCTTCTCTGGTGAACACAAGTGGGACGGTTCATCTGGCTCTTTCTTTGAGGTTTCTTATGTAAACCGCATGAGGTGGGCATGGTGGAAGACAACGCGTGAGAGGGATTATTGAATTTCGCTTCTTATTGTATTGTGCTCACTATCGCAATGATTTGTCTGCATAACTGAGAGCATTACATTTGACTCCTTGATTTCTCAGCCCTGCTATGCTAATTGCTTGCCAGGAGGTCTTTGCCACAGTCCCTGGGAGTTTGTGGGGTCTCTCATTCCGAGGGCAGCATCAGCGAGCATTTGCGCATTTATTCAGTCGCTACATGGAGGAGGCACCTGGGTGATTTGGCCAGGCCCTTTGCTTCCAGACCCCGGGGATACCTGCTTGGAAAAGACAAGTGCCCTGCTCTCGAGGCGATTGCAGTTTGGTAGGAGGAGATAATCAATAATGAACTAAGAGTATTTCTAGAAGAATCACTTGCGTCGACAAAGGTTCAAAAAAACCCCAAATGATTTGATGGAGAATGACCTTGTGGTTTGGGGCTAAACACGATGCTAAAAGGAGGTTTCTGGTGCGGTAAAGAGCTGAGCCGGCGGTGCAGGGTCATTGCCGGGAAGCAGCTTCACCCTGCAGGCCCGGCAGCTTATCAGCGCCCAGGGGCTGTAGCAGTCGGGAGGGGAAGCACAATATGAGGGTGCACATGCTGTGCCCGGGCTTCCAAGAAAGTCCATTTCCTCTTGGATGGGAGATCTTGGACCCAGCCAAGGGAGCAGACTTTTAGAGACCCTAGGGGTCATAGAAGGTCATAGTGTTGTTACACTGTTGAAACACTGAAGACTGGACCCAAATGGGCAAACCAAGTGGAGGGGAACATTTTATTAAAGGAGCAACACATTAGACAGTCAGGGTATACAAATAAGCTTCTCAAAGTTTGTGGGAAAGTTCCAATATCATCTGTTTTCACTCTTCCATGAACTTCTAGAAACACCTTTGTAAGGGGCAGCAATATGCTAGAGGAGTCCCTGGATCATGCGTCATCAAACTACGGCCCGCGGGCCGCATGTGGCCCGCCCAGGACATTTATCCGGCCTGCCAGGTGTTTTTCTCAAGTTCTTTTTTTTTTTTACTTCAAATAAGATATGTGCAGTATGCATAGGAATTTGCTCATAGTTTTTTTAAAAAACTATAGTCTGGGCCTGCAACGGGTCTGAGGGACAGTGAACTGGCCCCCTGTTTACAAAGTGTGAGGACCCCTGCCCTGGATGGTGTGAATGGTTAGTGTGTTCAGCTGTGGGTTCCAGTCAATTTAGAGATGTCACAGAAGGCTCACAGCCATTGAAAACCTCAGGGCACACGGCCCTCCTTACACACACACACACACACACACACACGGTGCCACGAGTTGGCAAGGACTGGACAGGAACTAGTTTGAACACTGGACAAAGGATATGTAAGGGCAGTCCAACAGTGGTTAGAGTGCGGGCCTCCACTGATTCCTGAGGAACTCATTTTCTGAGACACTTTTCCATGGATTGGATAAATCTAGTTAACGGACCATGAAATCCAAGGAGTTAGGACATGAGAGTAAGTCAGAAAGTATTGCTACCAGGATTCCAGTTCATGTTAGCATGGGGTTATGATCACTTCTTAAATGTGTTTAAACTTTCTCTGACCACTGGGGGTCGGGGGGTTATTGCAGACAAGTTCTCTCGGTGATAAACTTGTCTTAGACTTGTTAAGGATCCTTGGATAGCAGAGTGTGGATTACAATCCAAACAGTGGCTTGTGAGGGATCTACTGGATCACTTAAATTCAAACCAAGAGAAGTTAGCCCAGAAAGTTTTGGCATCTCATATTTGGGGCTCTATTTTCTCAACGGACATAGGTAATCCCAGGGGCTGACAGGGGCTTATTTTAAGCAGTTTTAAGACAATGGCAAAATGAATTGGTGAGAAAAAGTCCAAAACAATTGCATGGAGGAAAACATTGCAAGAATGAACCTGCTCATTTTGGGGGAGTATAGGGAATGCCCAGAGAGGATTTTGTTGGGAAACATGACTTCAACCACTTCATGCCCTGGAATTGCCCCTTCAGACTTCTTTTGTTCCCCGTACTTAAAGCACGTTGAAAAAGACACGCGGTTTGAAACCTGTGATGATGTCCAAACCGTCATTTTGACTCAGCGTACGTCAAGGGCACAGAATTCCTTAGGAAGAGGATCAAAATCAAAAGCCAGGGTCATCACTGCCTGATCAAGGGTGTGCCGGCCTACAGTAACGCCGTGGGATAGGGTAGAACCACTTCTGTGAGTTTCTGAGATGGTAACTCTTCACAGGAGTAGAAGGCCTGGCTTTTCTTACCGAAGGGCAGTTGGTGCTTTTGAACTGCTGACCTTGCATATCACAGCCCCCCCACATAACCACTAAGCCACCAGGGCTCCTCCGGGGAAAGGTTAGAGAGATGAAAACTCTACCTTAGAGAAGTATATACCTAGATGGGAGGATATGTTGAGAAACACAAGTTTCACATTTTGATTATTTAATAAAAGTGTGTGATTGTAGCAGTTCTATGGGATTTACTCTCACATACCTAGTTTTAAAAACCAATTATATTATTATCTGCCTTTTCACATTTACACCAATAGTACAGCAAGCACTACCTGACTCTTGTGCATTAATGACATAATCTGGCCGTAACAAATGTGAGAGGAGGAATGTCAACTAGACTGCCCACAATTCTCAGTTGTTTGGCAGTTATGTAATGGTAGAACTTGGTAGTTATGTAATGGTTAATATGGTAACTGTATAATGATGTGCACGCTGCCATCAGGTTCATTCTGACCCATAGTTACTCTGTGGAGGGTTCTGAGGCTACTGAGAGCCATCCTCTTTCTCATGAGGAGCAGCTGGTGGGCTTGAACTACCAACCTTTGATTAGCAGCCAATGCATTACCACCAGGGCATACTTCATGTGATAGTAATGTGATTTTTTTTAAATGAAGGAATTTGAGGAAAGAAGGAATCTGAGGAAATTGGTAATCCCATTTCAATGAGTTCGTTTGGAAGAAAGCAGACTCTGCAGATCCATTCATATAGCAGTATCTGGGATAGACTGAGCCCTGTGGGATTTTGGGAATGTTAACACCTACTATGTACCAGGAACATTAAGCACATGTCATTTAATTATCGTCACAACTCATACAGTAAGCCGTGATATCCCCAATTTTTAAGTGAGAAAGGGCAGAGAAATTTAGTAACCACAATAGAGTCGTCATATAGCCGGTAGCGTCCACGGCTGGCAGCTAACCCAAATCTAGCCAATCCCAGTGTATGTCTTCTGTGCTACATCATGCTCTCTCTGTTACCTTTTGGCTCTGTGGGCATGAAAACATGACAGCCACCTTTCTCCTTTTTTTCAGAGGAGTATGTTTCTATGGGAGCCCTGGTGGTAGAGTGGTTACGTGTTGGGCTGCTAACCAAAAGGTCAGCAGTTTGGAACCAGTAGCCGCTCTGTGGGAGAAAGATGAGGCTTTACATTTCTGTCAAGGCATACAGTCTTGGAAACACGCAGAGGCAGTTCGACCCTGACCTACAGGGTCACTATGAGTTGGAAATGACAGTGAATTTTGTGTGTGTTTTCTTTGATATGTGCCTACATCAGGGGGCTTCAAAAATCACGAGAAAATGTCCTTATCTTTTCATTCTTCTGGGCTTTCATTTACTCTTTGAGGCTCCTTCATGCAATTGTTATTGAAAACATGCCCAATGAAACAACTTTCTGCGTGTTCTCTTCTGTGACTGACTTTGTTCTTCAAGCGGTGCGACCCTCCTCTCCCGGCTTTTCTGAGTAACCCTCCACCCCAGGGACAGAAACCTGCAGGCTCCCAAGCTCCCTGCCGAACCTTTTGAGTTGTCAGCTGGATCCCCATGTAGATGGTTCTTTAAAAGAACACCAAGCTCGACGTAGGCAGTGTTCATTAACTAAGCAATACTGCTGTTTGGTTTAAGGAAGAGCCAAGGTAGTTTTGTCTAAACACTTAAAGAATGTCTCTTTGGGAGCATTCCTTTTGGGGCTCCAGCCTCCGTGGCTCTAGGGAAGTTTGGATTTCAGGAGGATTTGAAATTCTGTATTTTTCCCTAGCGGGCTTTATCTGTGAACAAAAATAGGTAAGATTAGCCCCATTCTACAAAATTTCCCTCTGTATATCAGTGCCTTCACATAATAGACTTAGTTTGGGCTCACGTGTAGTGCAGTGGGGGTGTCATGTTGACAGGTAGCCTGGTCACTCCATCACTTAGACTTCCCAGGATCTTCTGTCTTGTGGTTCTGGCCAGCTCTTGGCTCCAGATCATCTCCAGTCGCTGATTCTGGAGAAGGAGGACATGTGGAAGATGCTTGGTGGGGATGTATATTTTCTCCGATGGGGGACAGGCCCAGCAGGGGTGCACACCATTTCCACCCACATTGCATGGCTACATGGAACTTCAAGGGAGGCTTGGGATTGTAGCTGTGAGCCCAGGAGGAAGATGGAGGGAATGTTGGAGATGCTGAAGAAGGTGAGGTTTTCTACTTCCATGAAGAATTACGGTCACATTTCTCCTCTGTCCTATGAGGTCAGAGTGGACTCAGTGGCAGTGAATTAGGTTTGGCCACCAAACTAGATCACCTGATTTGGCCATGAATTTGTTTCCCTTTTTCCTTCCTGATGAATAAATCACGTTAGACATTTTAATTAATTTGAGGAGGGAAGCGCTCACATTGGTCCATTAAAGAAACAAAAACATAAAAACCCATTAGGAGTCCTGTGTGTAATACAAGGTTGTACAAGGACATACACTTCCTATCTTTCCCTGCTCAGAACTGAGTTAAGCTTTCTGCAAATCTTGGATGACTCAGAAAGTACTTCAGGAAAGATTACATCTATTTCATTACTTGCTTGGCAAGCATTTACTGCTTTAGGTTTCTTGTATTCTGACTATGTGATTGGTTTTCCCATCTGGACCGCCCCTTCCTTGTCGGTGGGGAAGCAAGGTAGGAAGGTGTCTGTCTAATGGTACCGATTGTGGCGTTGCCCGGCTGCTATTCACCAGCTTCTCACGTTGCTTAACCTTGAGCAAGCTATTTCACCTTGATGAACGAGGAGTTCCTTTCTATGTGAGGATTTTGTTGGTAGTATTAAGTGAATTACTAGATGAACCTTCAATACAGTGTTTCGCACCTACAAATGTAGTGTTCAGTGCTATTGTTATCGGCGGTGTGAGCTCTACTTTTTTCCAGCTTCAGGGTGTCCCCTGGAAAGTCTTTTGTGATAGCAGGCAGCATTTTTTTCTCTTTTTAAAATCATTTTATTGGGGGCTCATACATTATCACAATCCATAGATACATCAATTGTGTAAAGCACATTTGTACATTTGTTACCTTCATTATTCTCAAAACATTTGCTCTCTACCTAAGCCCCGGGCATCAGCTCCTCATTTTCCCCCTCCCTCCCTGCTCCCTCCTCCCCCACGAACCCTGTATAATTTATAAATTATTATTTTGTCATATCTTGCACTGTCTGACGTCTCCCTTCACCCACTTTTCTGTTGTCCGTCCCCCAGGGAGGAGGTTATATGTAGATCCTTGTAATTGGTTCCCATTTTTTACCCCACCCTCCCGGTAGCCGTTCTCAGCACTGGTCCTGAAGGGATCATCTGTCCTGGATTCCCTGTGTTTCCAGTTCCTATATGTATCAGTGGACATCCTCTGGTTCAGCTGGATTTGTAAGGTAGAAATGGGGTCATGATAGTGGGGGGTGGGAAGTGGAAGCATTTAGGAACTAGAGGAAAGTTGTTTGTTTCATCATTGCTACACTGCACCCTGACTGGCTCATCTCCCCGCGACCCTTCCGTAAGGGGATGTGCAGTTGGCAGGCAGCACTTTGTTATCTCCCCTGTTTCCATGTTGCTGCTGCTAGGCGCTGTTAAGCTACGTCCGCTCACAGCAACCTGTTGTACAACAGAAGGAAACACTGTCCCGTCCTGCGCCATCCTCACGTCCATCTTGTTCAGGGTCTTCTTCGCTTTCACTGCCCTTCTGCTTTACCAAACACGATGTCCCTTGCGGAGGACTAGTTTCTCCTGATGCTTGTTGCTGGTAGGTGCTGCTGGGTGTTGTGATGCATAGCAGCCCTGGGTACCACAGAAGGACACACCGCCCACCATCCTCACGATTATTGTCGTGTTTGAGCCTATTGTTGCCGTCACAGTGTCAACCGACCCATCTAGCTGAGGTTCTTCCTCTTTGAGCTGCCTTCTACTTGACTAAGCACGATGTCCTTTTCCAGGGACTTTTTTCTCCTGATGACACGTCTCAAATTCATCAGGCTCTCACCATCCTCACTTCAAGGAGCATTCTGGCTGCCCATCTTTGGAGGCTGACTTGGCTGTTGCTCTGGCAATCCATGGTATTTTCAGTATTACTTGTTAGAACCGTAATTCAAATACACAAGGAGGTTATTGAAAATACTATGGCTTGCGCCAGGGAAAGGATGCACGTGGAGGAGGAAGGGGAAAATAAAACAAAATTATGTTTAGCCTGGAATGGTTTCCGTGGCAAAAATTCAACAAGTAGTTTTCCCCCTTAGCTACCTTTATTCTGAGTCTAGTGCAGACTTTTAAAACAATAGACCCATGGTTGAAAACAGCATTTCTTGAGCACCTACAAGAGTCATATCCTTTGCTGGTATTTGAGGATACAAAGAGATGAACTTGACACCGTGCCTGCCCTCAGAGGGCTTATGCTTAGCAGTGGAGAACACAGCTGAGAAAGCAAAGGGAGCAGGGCAAGATCTTTGTGATGGAAGTTCATGACGCTTCTTCTCAGCACTCTAATCCAAATGCATCAATGCTTGTGTGGTCTTCATGGCTCCGTGCCCAACTGGCACACGCATCTCAATGGACCATAGCTTGGTCTCTCTATGTCTAGAACATTGCATTTATTGTGTCTGGTAATAAGGTATGCGATGCTGCTGTCTGTCTCAAGCATTTGACTTGAGGGCCAGGACTTGCACCTATGAATTTTGCCTCTGTGTTTCCTCCAAGTCACCCTAGCGCCAGACCCCTTGCAGGCAGTCAGATCTTGATTGACAGGGGAGAAATTCTCTGCCGAGAATTGTGGATATATAAGGAAGTTCCATGTACTGGTCACACTGACAAGCAAGGGGTGTTCATTATTATTGCGTTGGCATTTCGTTTCACTTGGGTGCTACTGGCTTAAAGTGACAGTTCATTGTGACCTCCGTGGCTGTTTGCATGAGCCAGCCAATCCCAATGGTAACCCGGGATCAGCAGCCGTTATGCCCAGAATCTGAGTGCCTTTGTTTGGCGTGTGGCAGGATAAAGGAGGTAATTTAGTGGCCAGGCCCTGAGTGGAGATGGAGCTGAGATGGGGAATTGATTGTTAAAATGTGAATTTGGGGAGACTTTATAAAAATTCTCCTTATAAAATCCACACACAATCATAATATTACAGAAAGTATAAACAGAGGAGGCTAATACCAATATCTAGATATACATTGCTGTGTTTATATAGTACGAATGATGTACAGGATGGGTCCATGTTCATAAACATGCATATATATACATATATATAGCTGTATCTCCTCCACACTATGTTGTAAGTTTATTTGAAATTAATTGGAACATCTTCCTATTTCATGGCATATTCTTTAGCAATACCTTTTTAAAAATGGCTGTGTATTATCTTAATGCAGACCTCATAGTTTATGTAACTGAGGATTTCCTTAACCCGTTCATGTGTGAAGGGTTGTGATAATTCAGTGTCTTTCTTTAGGATACATTCTCTGTATTACTCTGTATTGCACCTCCTTTGGGTTCATTTGTTAATTAGCTCATTTACTTTTCTCTGCTTTCTCCATAAACTTAGGAAAAAAACTATGCTTGATATGAATTTTTGAATTTGTATGCATTCTTGAATCTAGATAACATTGGTTCTTGTGTGGGTGCTTTAAATTTATATATTTTATAGACGTTTCCTTTTTTCATTAACTAGCTTTTAGTTTTAAAATTTATAAATGAAGTTATAAGGATTATTCAAAGACCATCCATATGCTGCACTCTAATTTGAGTTATAATTCTCTCTCCAAATAATGGACAGCAATACATATTTGTCATGACCCGAAGGATAGAGTGGAAGTGCCCCAGACAGTTTTCTAGGTCATGATTTTATGGAGGCCCATTGCCAAGGCGTTGCGCACGTGTTCTGATGGTAGGTTTGAATCCCCAATCTTATGAGTAACAGAGGAGCACTTAACCATCGTGCCACCAGTTGGAATCACTTGATGACACCCAACAATATCTAAGCATACACATCATTATTGAGCCGCTGTGAGTAAATTGCAAACATCATTAACTTCTCACCATGATTACTCCAGTGCTTATTTCCTAAGACCAAGACGTGTACTTTTAAAAACACACCCAGTGATCAAACTTGGGAAGGCCAACTTTTACATAACACTATTACATAATCTCAGTTTTACTAGGTTTTCCACTAATGACCTATATAGGATTTTCTTTTCTGACCCAGCTTCCAGTCTAGCATCCCCTCTTGGTTTAGTTTTCATGCCTCTTTTAATCTCGAACTCTTCCTCGGCCTTTCTTTGTCTTTCGTGAAATTGAAATTTAAAGGCCTACAAATAATTTTGTGCACTGTCCCTTCAAGTTGGGTTTGTCTGATGTTTTCTCCTCCTTTGACTTCCTCCCCTGTGTGTGTTTGATACTTTTCCAGCTCTGCTCAGGTTGCCGTGTATGCACCAGTGTATTAATTCTGTCTGCTGCAAGCAACTCCCCCGTGAGGACGCTTCTTGGAAAGACTTGGCAGGACTGCCAGGGAGGCAGCAGTTGGCAGAATTTTCTAGCATCAGGAAGGGGTGAGGGAAGGGTCTACCTAATGCTAGGAAGGAGTTTCTCTGTCCTTGTGATCCAGGTGGGGCGGACAGGCCTGTTTTATCAGACTGGGTCTCAGATATTTGCTGCCTTGATTATTTTTAAGCGCATGGTAGACAATGCCGGAGAGGAAGTTCTCTATTTGATTGATCATTCATTCATTCATGCATTTAGTAATCATCGATTAAGGGTTACTCTGCTAGCTAGCACTTCCCTTCAAGCACATTGACAACCAAAGAGAAAGCTTTTGAATTGAAAGCTCCACGCAGTCTGACAGAGCCTAATGCTTGAAAGTGAAGGTTAAGGTAAATGACTTCACAGCACTTCCAATTTATTAGCAAAATAACCTTATAGGAAATTATGCTTTCTGCCCCTTCCTCTAAATACAGCAGTTTCTATTTTTCCCTTCTGATACCCACAGTGAACATAATTTTTGCATCGTTAGCTCCATAGTGCATAAATAATTTTTCATTCCACTTTCTTCACTGAAAATTATTTTGTGTATACTTTCCCATGTTTCATAACCTGCATATCTATCACTCTTAATGATGGTAGTAAATTCTATCAAGCTGATCTACTATAACTTACACGATGCTCTTTTGTTGTAAATTTGGCTTGTTTCTGGGTTTTCATTAATATTAGAAGGATGACTGTGTGTGTGTGTGTGTGTGTGTGTGTGTGTAAGCTTGTAACAGTTCCCCAGGTGCAAGCAGATTTGACCAACTGCTTCAACTAAAATGGTTCATTGTGATTTAGGAAACGAGGCTGGATGCTTGTGGAATAAACACAATTTTTCTCCTTTAGGGAGCCCCTCCTCTTGCTTATATTTTGAACTTCCATTTATAATAGGGAGATAATTATTAGAGAACGGCCTGATATATTTAGAGCTTTGTCAGCTGACTGCCTTGTACATATTTTAAGGAAACAGCATGTTTACACTAGGGAACAATAGAGCGATGGGTTCTGTAGCTAAGATATGTGCCTGTGGAGCGGGACTTCCAACACCAGCCACCTCGCAATCCTTCAGTTTGCTTGACACACAGGGGGCGCTCTTTCTGAGAGCTGCTGGAGGGACACCTCTGTCTGTCAGGAAGTGGCCGGCTCCATCCCTGCAAGGAAGACACGCCCCACCCACCAAGGCGAATCCTCCGCAGTTGCTCTGAGCAAGGACTGAGAAATGCCAAGAATGGGAAAGGCCTCTCATGGCGGATGGAAACCTGCATAGGATGGCCCTGCTTTGCCGCACCCAGAATCTTCTGAGCATCTAAGGAGAAGGTTAAGGAAAATTCTCTTCCTTCCTTAGCGAACAAGTGCTGAGAGGTACTTTGCCCGGACGGAGTTGTCTGATCAGGTGGTGACTGACTAGTCTTTGAGCAATAATTTGCAACTACTACTGGTGTCGTAGGTTAAGTACTAGGCTGCTGCGTCTGATGAGAGCAAGCAAAGCACAAGAGCAAGCAAAGGAGGAGGGAGAGAGAGTGGAGCACACTCTGGCCCACCAAGGATGATATTCCTGCTCAGAGCAGCCCATGCACAGAGAGGACCATAGGGCCACCCCACTGTGAGACACGGTGTCCTTCACTGACCCATAGCTCTATGGGGGACAACACACTGAGGTGAAGCACTAAGGGCGTGCAACAGAACAGCAAGGGGAGCAGAGCAAGGAGGTCCCGGAATACAAAAAATCGACTGTGGGGCCATCAGACTCGACTGGAAGACACTCCTAAAGGTCAACAACGGACATTTTGTTATTTATAGATTTTTCTTTTTATTGTCATTGTTTTGCTTTCTTTTGTTGCTTTTGTTCTGTCTTGTTTTTGTTCTTATTATTGTCCCTGCCTGTCTATCTAGATAAGATAGGCAGGATAAGCAATCCGGAGGAGAAAACAACTGGACCAATGGTTCTGGGGGGACATGGGAGAGGAGGGAGAGGTAAAGGAAGCGGGGAGCCACCAAAACCAAGGACAAAGGAACAACAGTGATCTAAAATCGATGGCGAGGAAGGTGTAGGAGGCCTGGTAGGGCTTGATCAAGGGCAATGTAACTGAGAGGAAATACTGAAATCCAAATGTAGGCTGAGCATGATAGTGGGACAAGAGGAAAGTGAAAGGAAATAGATGAAAGAACTAGGAGGCAAAGGGAATTTATAGAGGTCTAAGTAAAGGCATGCACATATGTAAATATATTCATATATGGTCATAGGGAAATAGATCTATGTGCATATATTTAGAGGTTTAGTATTAAGGTAATAGATGGACATTGGGCCTTTACTCAAGTACTCCCTCACTGCAAGAACACTTTGTTCTAATAACCTGGCATTCCGTGATGCTCACCTTCCTAACATGATTGCTGACGACAAAGTAGGTGCCTAAGCAAATGTGACCCAGTCATTGATTTAAGACCCACTCTATGGTTGCATAGTGATTACATATTGGGTTGTCATCTGAAAGGTCAGCAGTTTGAAACCACCAGCCACTCTTTGTTAGAAAGACTGGGCTTTCTACTCCTGTAAAGAGTGAGAGTCTCAAACACTCACAAAGGCAATTTGATCTTGTCCTATAGGGTTGTTATGAGTCAGCATTGATTCTGTGGCAGTGAGTTTGGTTTGGGCTTTCTAATCCAGGCTGACCATTACAAATCCTATCTGCAAAGACCCTATTTTCAAATAAGATTATGTTCTGAGTTTCCAGCTGGATAAGACTTTGAAGGGGGGCGTGGTGAGTACAGTTTCTCTTGCCTGTTGTTTAAATAGGCCTCTCTCTCTACTAGCGGGTAATGTCATGGGTGCTTCCGACAGCTTGTGCTACTTTTGGTTCTGCTGTGAGCCTCATCCTGTAAACTGTGTTCTTTGTCCTGACAGGATTTATGAGCATGTGATAGACCCTCCGGACACCAGCCTACCCCCAGGAAGCAGTATCTGGCTCGGTCAACGTAACCAAAAGCATGGCTTTTTCAAAGTAAGAACCGGCTTTCTTGGCTTATACATAGGCAGTGCTTGACTTTTCATGCTGTTGGAGGTGTGTATAATATTATTGGGAAGGGCATGGCATGATGGTAATGACAATAATGCTTATTGAATATTTTATGCTAGGTGTTTCTTTTTGTTTGTTTGGTTTTATTTATTAAAAGAATACTTTATTAGGGCCTCGTATAGCTCTTATAAAATCCATACATCAGTTGTATCAAGCATATTTGTACATATGTTGCCATCAATATTTTCTAGATAATTACTTTCTATTGAGTCCTTGGTATCAGCTCCTCTGTATTCCCCTCCCCCTCCCACCCTCATGACCCCTTGATAAATTATTATTATGTTCATATCTTATACTGACTGCTGTCTCCCTTCCCCCATGGTTTCTGTTGCTCATCCCCCTAGCGGGTGTGTGTGTGTGTGTGGTTGTGTTGATCATTCCAATCTGTTCCTCCATCCTCCCCTCCTCTTCCCACCCTTCCCCTACCCTTCTGGTACCACTACTCCTAAACCTGTTCCTGGATTCTGTGTGTCATGGTTTGTTGTTGTTGTTTTTTAATGTGCTTTCTAGGCATGAACTCATTTGATTTCACAATAGTTTTGTGAAGTAGGTACATAAAGTTAAGTGGCTTGTCCCACCCAGGTAACCCAGGTCTCTCTGCTGCCAGGCATGCATGATGCATAAGGTTAATGATTGTAAAAATGTGTTTCATTGGCCTGATTGTATGAGACTTAAAATGATCAAATTAGTTTCTGCTTCCAGAATATACACTGATTCAGTTCGGAGTGGTTATCTAACTGTGAAATAAGAACAAATCTCAACTTCCATGAACTTTGGTTTTCGTCTCTAAGAAGAGGTTACTACCATTCCTGCATCTTACTCTATTATGTAGAAATATGAGGATATTTGAGTGAATTGAACAAATTCAAAACATCATGGGGATTCAAGACAGTCTTGCTCTTTAGAAGAACGGCAGACACACATCTAGCATTTTAGCAGACTAGATATTCCAGAGCATGCTTATTCCAAATGCCTATAAATGCTGAGTAAAATAAAACAAAAATCTTTAAAAATTCACCACTGTGCTTACAAAGAAGAAAAACCCTTAGAGAAGTATTGTAAACCAGAGGGACACTTGCCAAGTCCAGAAACTCAGAGATTTCGATTCATTTCCCCATGATTTTTATTTAAGCAATAACTTATATACAGTAAAATCCTTCTTCGTGTATAATTCTGAGAAGCTTGACAATGTCACATAACCACCATCAATCACACTCAAGATAAAAACTACCCCTTACCCCATGTATCCTTTAAATGCTCTCAGACCTTAGCCATTCTTGGTCTGTATTTTTTAACCCTATAGTTGTATCTTCTCTAGAATGCCAAAGAAATGCAATCCCTGATGTATGTGGCCTTTTGACTTTGGCTCCTTTTACTTAGGATGGTACATTGAAAATTCATATATGATGGCAGATGTTTCCATAGTTCTTTTTGAAATCTCTGTAGTATGACAGCTCTATTTTTTGAATGTAACAGAGTTTATTTTTCTCCGTTGATGAATATGAGTTGTGTCTAACTTTCAGGAGCCCTGATAACATAATGGATTAAAAGTTGGGTTGCTAACCACAAGGTCAGCCGTTCAGATCCACTAGCCTCTCTGTGGGAGAAAGATGAGGGTTTCTACTACTGTAAAGATTGACAGCCTCAGTGTGATAGGTAGATTTATTGTGCCAACTTGGCCAATGAACATATGTGGGATTAATTGAAGGACAGAGAGATAAATAGCTCAGTGAGCTTTACCTTTTTGTCTCTTGCTCTTTGATCACTGGACTAATGTGCGGCTGCCTTGCTCATTCTGTGCCTCAATTTGCAAGCTACACTACCTGTGGGATACCTAACCCGTGGACTGTGTTGCTGTAATTTGAGGCAAGACTTGCTTTGCCACACCATTGAAATATATATATCTTGTGAGCTGGGGACTGTTGGACCCTGTCAACCGGCTGACTGCTGGTGACCTGCCTTGCTGTTTGCTGCCTGTGGCCATAGACAGAGGACTACCCGACGGCCCTCAAGACTTGAAGGACTGCCAGTGTATTAGCTGTCTCATGGAAGTGAGTTGCACCGAGCCATTTGTACTGCTTTATAGATTCATTAACTGTTTATTTCTTATGTTATCTATCCATTTATATCAATATATGAAAATAAAATTATTAGTGTCCTGGTTTTGTTTCTCTAGAGAACCCTGTCTAACATACTCAGTAATCAAAAGGTACAGTTCTGCTTTGTTGAATAGAGTCGCCATGAGTCTGAATCTACTCAATGGCCTTGATTGTAGTTTTCTTCCCCCCCCACAAGTTTTTGGCAATTACTAATAAAGGTGCTGTAATTATCTGGAAAGAAGCTTTTGGCAAACAGAGGTTTTTGGTTTTTTTGTGTGTAAATATGTAAGCCCAAACCAAACGTACTGCCCTTGAGTCAAGTCTGATTCATAGTGGTTAACATTATAGATTTCCAAACTGTTTAACAAAATGCTTATAACTTACTTTCCCCCAGTAATGGATGTATGAACATTGCAATAGCCTGTTGGGTGGGAGAGTTGCTTAGGTCCCATACAGAGTGGGGGTTGGAATTGAAAGTCCTAAAACTAAGCTAGGTCCTTGAAGACTGCGAGTGTACTTCTAGTGAAAAGGTAGCCGACAAGTCTGTAATACAGAGAACGAGTCAGCCTGGTAAGGGGCGCCTTTCCTCTCATGTTCAGATAGGAAAGGAAATTTCCCAGAATTTCTTTACCCGTGAAGCTCAAAAACTGTCTGAAAATGGGTCCTGGATTGGGTTGATAGCACTTTGGGATTCCTGTTGAATAAAATGCACATTTTTTTTGGAGAAAAATCACTTTTAATGGGGATCTTATAGGATTCTCCTACATTTAAATTCAAACAAATAATGAGCTTTGAATCCACCATGAGTGGGAGTGTAGGCATACTTCCTAAATTATCCATCAAATCCCAGCAGAAATTGGAATGATCAAATACAAAATTTAAAGCTCACAACTTCTGTGTTAAAATCTTTAAAGAATAAAAACCAAGACATTAAAAAAAGTATGATAAGTGAATACAGTTAATTTTCAGATACGTTTTGAAAAATGGATACTTTGAAATTTTAGAACTATGAAGCACTTTTGGAGATAATTTAGAAATTGAAAAACAAACAAACCCCAGCTCAGCAGTGAATGTACTGTGCAGTGGATTAGACACAGGTGAGGAGAGAATTGATGAAAGAGAACATATTGCTGGAGAAGTCACACCTAGTGGAGTGAGCAGGTAAAGAGAAAATTGGGAAGAAGAATTGATAGAAAAAAAAATAGATAGATGACAGAATGAAATAATTTATCTTGATAAAATTGCAGATTACACATTCCAGAAGATAATAGAAAAGTTATGGGCAATATTAGAAGTATCATGATTTGGTATCTTTTGAAATTAATAAAAGACATACATTTTTATTACAAGAAGAATAGTGAAATAAAAGTATATCTGTTACCTACTGTCTAAATAAGTCAATCTGTAACATAGAGGTCTAAAGCAATGGCCATTTTATTTAGCTCAGTCAATGGGATGACTCTGGCTTGGCCTGGCTCAGCCGATAGCTGTGGTCTCACGTGTGTCTGTGCTCAACTAGAAAATAAGCCTGTTGCAGGGCGATCAGCATGTGGTCTCATTCACATCTCTACTACATGGTGGCTGGTGACTGGTGTATCTCAGTTTTCCTCCATACAGTCTCTTCTTTACCAATATCCTAATTCAGGGCTATACACGTGACAGTCTTAAAATTCCAGTTGCAAAAAGGGAGCAAGTCCTGGTAGGCAAGTGTCTTTCAGGCTCTTTTTGCTTCATCACATTGGACAAGGTTTCATCACCCTAAAAAACCACATAGACCAAACCCAAGTTTCAGAGTGTCTTTTGACACCCACTTTTTTCCCCAACCGCTTTATTGGCATACATTGTACATTTCATACAATTCAATAATTCAATCGTCCAGTCATAGCAAGGACATCATATTTAGAGCATTCCCCTCCCCTTTCCCCACATGGTTATATCACCTTTAAAATGAGTTATGTAATCACCGTCTGCTCTAGTGCTCCCCCCCCCCGCCGCCTTCATTATTTACTCCCCAACCCCCTTTCTCTCCCTGTCCCCCTCTGTATTCCCTACGTCCCCTTGTATCCGTTATTATGCATCCATTCCTCCTGCGCTTCACATCTGGGAGACCCAACAGAAAACGATAGAAAACAAAATTGCACCAAGATGGTAAGGATCATAGTGTTACAAGTACAAAAATACAAACAACGAGTAAGAAAGAAAATACCCCATCAGCATTCAAAAAGCCAGGGGAGAATTTCATGTAATGGAGCCAGTAAGAGATACTTGCATCCAGAACAAATTCAAGTCACGCCTGGAGGGTAGTCAACGGCCAAGGTTGAGTTCGAGCCAGCACCATTAGGGTTACAGTGACCTCTGGCAGATAGTAAGACTGAGACGCTTGCCTGCGGCTAGAGCAGATCTGCCAGCGGCTCAGTCTGACCAGATACTCTGCAGGTGGGTTTGGGCTCCACTGTCCTCCATCGCCTTCTACAAATTGGGTGTTCATAATTCTAGCTCTGATGCTTCTCCCTTCACCATATTCTTATCTTGTAACTGGCAGCTACTTTTGGTCTTTCTTTCCGTCTTATTAATGACCTTTGTCTTGATGTCTTCCCACAGCTCATTAGGTCTCTGTCATCACTGCTCAGCACGTCAAATCTGTTCTGAGATGCTGTTGACATTCAGGTGGACAGATGGAAGGTCATCTGTCTCTTGTGGACTTGTTTTTGTTTGTTTTTTTAGCTTTATCTGGAACTGACACATGAGCGGCTGATAGTCTGTTCTGTAGTCGGCCCAAGTCAGGTTTTAGCTGCTGATACTGAACTTCTACATTGTGCCTGCCTGTAGATCTAGTCAACTTGATTTCTGTATATTCTATCTTGAGGAAGTCCATGTGCATAGTCACCTTTTTTTGGTGTTAAAATTGAAGGTATTTGCGATAAACAAGTCATCGGTTTTCAAAATGCTGTCATATGCTCTCCAGCTTCATTTCTATCACCACGTCCATATTTTCCAACTACTGTGCCTTCCTCTTTGTTTCTAGCTTTTGCACTCTAATCGCCAACATCTATCAGTGCATCTTGATTGCATCGTAGAGTAGCTAGAGCAAATGGAAGAAAGGATGAAGCCAAGGAGCCGAATAGAGAACCTCAAAGGGCAGCTGGAGAAGACAAAGCCAAATATTGTAACAAAACGTGCAAGGACCCAGAATTAGAAAACTAAAATGCAAGAACATGCTCAGCATGTCTGAAATGGAAAAAAAAACCCACCAAGAAAAAATTCAAGCTTTCGGTTGGAATCTTGAAAGATTCTATAGGGAAAATATTGAAGGATGCAGGAAGCACCAAGACAAGATGGAGGGACTATACAGTCACCATTCCCAAAAGAACTGGTCATCAACATTCCATCATTTCACGAGGTGGCTTATGAGCAAGGACCAATGATACCGAAGGAAGAAGTCCAAAGTCCACTGAATGCATTAGCCAAAAACAAGGCTCCAGGAAGTGTTGGGATACTCGTTGAGATGTTTCAGCAAGCTGAAGAAGCACTGAAAGCACTCACTCATCTATTTGGAAGACAGCTACTTGGCCCTCTGATTGGAAGAGATCCATATCTGTGCCTATTCCAAACAGAGTGAGCTGATAGAGTGCTCGAATTATAGACCAATATCACTGTATTGCACACAAGTAAATTTTTGCTGACGATCATCCAGCAACGGTTGCAGCAGTACAATGACAGGGAGCTGCCAGAAGTTTAGGCTCGATTCAGAAGCGGACGTGGAACAAAGAATATTATTGTGGATGTCAGATGAACCTTGGCTCAAAGCAGAGCATGCCAGAAAGATGTTTCCTTGTGTTTCACGGACTCTGCAAAGACATTCGACTGTGTGGACCATAGTCAACTCTGGAAGACCTTGAGAAGAGCAGGAATTCTGAAACACTTCATTGTGCTCAGTCAGAACTTGTCCATGGATCAAGAGGCAGTTGTGGGGACAGAAAAAAAAGAATCCTGCATGCTTTAAAATTAGGAAAGGTGTGCATGCGTGTTGTATCCTCTCACCAAACTTGTTCAAACTGCATGCAGAACAAATCATCAGAGAAGCTGGATTATGTGAAGAAGAACGTGGCATCAGCTTTGGAGGAAGGCTTATCAGTAACCTGGCCTATGCAGACAACACGGCCTTGCTTGCAGAAAGTGTTAGGAGATATTGAAACCCTTGCTGGTGAAGAACATGGATTGTAGCCTTCAGTATAGATTACAACTCAATGTAAGGCCAACACCCTCACTACTGAACCAATAGGCAACATCATGATAAATGGAGAAAGGTTTGAAGTTGTCAGGGATTTTTGTCTTACATGGGATCCCCAATCAATGCTCATGGAAGCAGCAGTAAGAGCTCAAAAGATGCATTGCATTAGGTAACTCTGATGCACAAGACCCCATAGAGGATTGGAGAGAAAGGATGTTACCTGGAGGACTAAGGTGCGCCTGACCCACCCCCCACCCCCAGTATTCTCCATTGCCTCATATGCAGGTGAGAGTTGGGTGTTGAATAAGGAAGACTGTAGAAGAATCGATGCATTTAAATTGTGGTCCTGGGGAAGAATATTGAAAGTACCATGGACTGCTAAATGAACAAACCCATCTGGATGAGAAGTCAGACCAGAGTGCTCCTTAGAGGCCAGGATGGCAAGACTTTGTCTTACATATTTTGGACACATTGTCAGGAGAGACCAGTCCCTGGAGAAAGACAGCGTCTTTGGTAAAGTGGAAGGGCAGTGAAAAAGAGGATGACCCTTAAGAATCCAGATCGACACAGTGGCTGCATCAATCTGCTTAGGCACAGGACTGTGCAGGTTTTTCATTATGTTGTGTAGAATAAGGTCACTATGGGTCCTTATTATTATGGGTCTGTTATGTATAATAAGCTTGCTATGGGTTGGAGCAGACTCAATGGCTCTTAACCAAAAAAACAAAAACATGCCAAATCCAAAGTCCAGGGATACAGAAAGAGATCCTATCTCTCGATGAGCTGATTCTCACCATCACTGTGAGGCTGTGCATGCATGAAGGGGGCCATGCTCTGGCTCATTTTAGCATTCACTAGCAGAAACAAGGATAAGTAGAGCCCTATCCAAATCACCTAAAAATAAATTCAAAGTGGACTATTGATCTTAATCTGAAAGTAATTTAATGCAAGGTACAAAAGTTAACATAGAAATTCACTTTTATGACCTTGAGGTGTGAAAAATATTAAGGCATGAAAGTATTACGAATAAACGTCTCATATACTGGAATATTTCAGTGCCAATGAAATTGAAACTTTAATAAGATCGACAATTTCTAAACATATATACGTCACTAAGATGGACTTGAGCAGAAATGAAATAAATTTTAAAAATCTAAAAATTCACCTCAAACTTCCATGGTTCTAAAAATCAACCATTCAGCTGGTGCTTTGTGGGTCGGCAGTTAGGGCTCGGTGGAGCTGGTCAGTCTTGTATCTTCAGCAGGGATCGCTCCTGCATCTTTGGTTAACGACTAGGTTGTCTGGGGTGGGTGGACTAGGAGGCCCTTAGCGGGGCTGCCTCATCTGTGCTTCACAAGGTCTCTTTTCTTTCTTTGTTCTTTTTAAAAAATCATTTCATTGGGGCTCATACAACTCTTATCACAATCCACACATACATCAATTGAGTAAAGCACTCTTATACGTTCGATGCCCTCGTCATTCTCAAAATTCGCCATCTGTTTGGGTTCCTGGAATCAGCTCATTTTCCTTTTTTTCCTCCCCCTCCCTTCCCATTCCCCCCTCCCTCATGGACCCTTAATAATTTATAAATTATTATTTTATCTTATCTTACACTGCCCGGTGTCTTCCCTCACCCACTTTCCTGCTGCCCATCCACCAGAGAGGAGGTTATATGTAGATCCCTGAGATCAGTTCACCCTTTCTACTTCCCCTTCCCTCCCGGTGTCGCCACTCTTACTATTGGTCCTGAGGGGTTCATCTGTCCTAGATTCCCTGTGTTTCCAGATCCCAACTGTACCACTGTGCATCCTCTGGTCTAACCATGTTTGCAAGGTAGAATTGGGAACATAATAGATGGAGGGCAGGAAGCGTTTACGAACTAGAGGAAGGTTTTGAGTGTCATTGTTGCTACAGTGAACCCTGAGTGACCCATCTCCTCCCCACTACCCCTCTGCAAAGGATGTCCATTTGTCTACAGATGGGCATTGTGTTCTCATCATGCACTCCCCTCATTCACGACGATATGATCCACCCCCCCCCACCTTTGTTGCTTGAAACTTGGCCCCCTAGCAGGCCCCTCATGGTCACACATGTTGGTGTGCTGCTTCCATGTGGGCTTTGTTGCTTCTGGGCTAGATGGATGCTTGTTCACTTTTAAGCCTTTAAGTCCCCAGAAGCTATATCTCTCAATAGTCGGGCACCATCAGCCTTCTTCACCACACTTACTTATGCACATATTTGTCTTCAGTGTTTATGTGGGAAAAGTGATCACACAATGATGGTTTTTGTTCTTTGGTGTCTGCTACCTGATCCCTTCAATACCCCGTGTTCACTTAGGCTTGTGTGCTTCTTCTCCGTGGGCTTTATTGCTTCCGAGCTAGATGGCCGCTTGTTTGCCTTCAAAGTCTCCCTTTTCTAATAGCCTAGCCTCAGTGTATTTCCATAGTGGCTGGGCAGGGTTCTGAGAACCAGAATAGAAGCAGGCAGGCCTTCATTAGGCGAGGCTTGATATTTGCACAGTATTAGTTTTGCTGCATTGCTTTGGCTAAAGGCACAACGACAGATGCAAGAGTATAGAAAGGCTGAGACGTGCCATTGGCTCACACTGCAAGAGCAAAGGATTGTGACTATTTTTACAGGGTGCCGTATCTCTCCACTAGGCTCAGGCACTTTTACGGGAGATCCTCTTACACTTCCAAGGAAATAATTTCAATTTTATATAAACTCTTCCAGAGGAAAAAATTAGTGAGAACATTTCCTATCTCATGTTTATAAGCATAGATTATAAAATCTATGATTTTTAAACTAGACAAAAAATTTATACAGCCTAATTTACCTTGGGACACAGATTAGATTAAAACACTCAAACGAAAATATCTTTTAAAAATATAGGCGAGACAGGGAGACTGGCCACATTGGTTATGTCAACTATGTACCATCAGTTTTCAAAACATTTATTAATATTACTTACCATGTTAAACATACAAAGAAGGCAATCATCCTATGTCAGGAAGCAGAACAAGCACTAGATAAAATTCAGAACTGAGTTGTGATAAAAATTTTTAATAAACTAGCAATTGAAAGAAACTATGAAACTGATACAGTGTATATAAATAAGCATTCATAAAAGCATTTTACTTATGGTTTAAATACTAGGAAAATTGCCATTAAAGAATGGTATTCAAGAATGCCTATGAGTTTTGTTTTTGTTTGACGTTACATTAGAGGTTCTTATCAGAAAAAAAGTAAAATCTCAAAAGATTATTAAAATGTGAAAAATGTAATTTGAACAAATTAAACAAATTTCTTCTTAACCCCAAACTAAACCCACTGTCATTGAGTCAGTTCCTGCCCACATCTACCCTATAGACCAGAGGGTAACTGTTCCATTCGTTTGATGAGGCTATAAAGCTTTCTGGAAGCAGACTGCCTTGTCTTTTCCCCAGAGAGTGGGTTGGGGAGCTGAACTTCTGACCTTTCAGTTAGCAGCCCAATGCTATCCCTCTATGCCACCATGGTCATCAAAAGAAGTCATTGTCTTCAAGTCAATTCTAACTCATAGTGGCCTTCTGGATGCAGAACTGTTTCACATGGTTCACAAGGCTGTAAATCTTTAGAGAAACAGGCCATCACATCTTTCTCCTTGAAAGTGACGGGCAGGTTCTGTCAACATCTTGGGTAACCTAATAAGTCTGTCACTCTAGGAAACAGTCGCCACAAATCTTTAGAATTACCAGCAGAGTTTAGAAAGACTACTGTAAACCAGTGCACACAATTAATTGGAAAGCTA
This sequence comes from Tenrec ecaudatus, assembly GCF_050624435.1. Lineage (NCBI taxonomy): Eukaryota > Metazoa > Chordata > Mammalia > Afrosoricida > Tenrecidae > Tenrec > Tenrec ecaudatus. The sequence continues at coordinate 50,065,857 of NC_134533.1, read as the reverse complement.
CACAGTAGCCACCGAAGCAGCAACAGTGAGAAATCCTGTTACAGTATTATATTTATAACACAACAAATAATATACAAAAGGCACTAAAGAATAAATAAAAAACCATACATCCTTGACATTTAGGAAGAAAACTATAAGAATGTATTGCCCGTCATTAAAGAAGAACTACAAGAGGGAGATAACTTGTCTTCCCTGTCCAGTCATGATTGACTCAGTGAACTCTAGAATGAACGGACCTGAGTTTGTAAAATATGGGTGAATGGACAAGAGTGAAGTGGGGGGAAAATCATGGGTCAGTGCTCTGCTAGAAACCTCACTTTCCTCTTAGGAAACTAACATAGTACCAGGAACAGGATAGGTAGACGGTATGCTTGCTAATGAACAAATATGTGCCTGCTATGAATCTTTTACTTGCAAAGTGGCTAAGATGTTTTACTTAATGTTTATGAAGATTATTAAGGATATGTAGTTAAAGCACTTGGTACGTGTAGGTGCCCAAGACATGTCTCCTTTCTCTCTTTCTTTGTACTAAGCCCTTCTACCTTCTGGTCTATTTCTATGTATTTAATACTCCAAATATGCGTCACCCACCACTCAACCATCATTTTATCAAAGGACAATGAATAAGGAAGACCAGAGGACAATCAGTACCTTTGAATTATGGGGTTGACTATTGAAAATACCACGAACCTCCAGAAGAACACGGAGAAAGATGAGACTCTCTACTCCCATAAATAGTTAACAGTTTCGTAAACTTACAGGGGCAGTCCCACCCTGTCCTATAGGATCACTGTGAGTTGGCATCAACTCGATGGCAGCGAGTTTGGTTTGGGTTGGCCAGAAAAGCAAACATATTGTCTTGGAAGAAGGATTACCAGATGCTCTTTAGCAGGGAGGGTAGCGAGACATCGTTTCATTGACTTTGGACATGGTGTATCAGGAGGGACCAGGCCCTGGACCAAGGGCATCATGCATGGTAAAATAGAGGTCATTGCAAACGAGGAAGATCCTCCCTGAGCTGGATTGGCACAGTGGTGGCAGCCATGGACTCAGGCTGAGCAGCGGTTGTGAGGATGCCGTGTTGAAGGTGGCGTCCTATGAGTCTGAACCGACTCGACAACACCTAACAACAATACTATGTGCCGAACATCCCTGGGTAGTGTGAATGACTTACATATTTGGCTGCTCTCTGGAAAGTTGGGTGGATGATGTACTTCTAAAAATTAGCATTGGAAACTCTTGAGAGCGCACCGTTCTTCTCTGATGCCTGTGGAGTCGCCGCCGTGTCTTGGAAGCAACTCATTAGTAACTGTTTCCTTTTTCCTGGTTCCCGGGCTTAGCACTGTGCTCTTTCACTTGTCTTTTAGGGACTTGCATTTCAGTTGGAGGATTGATTAATAAAAGAGAGAAGAGTTAGTCATAGTATCTTTTCCAGCTTGACAAGTATGTATTTCTTTGTAAATGTGAGGCACCTTGTGCTTAAGAGCACGGATCCCTGATCCGGACAGAAAGCATTCAGGGTGTTTAGAGCTGGAAATAGGCTTTTTGCTACAGAAGTGGGGGAGGTTGAGAAGAAACACAGTTCACTGACTGTTATCTATGCTTGAGACTTCGTCTGTGGCTGCATATCTGCGATCTAAAGAGCATTTCATCTTCAGAGAAGCCTAAGGAGGTAGATATTATTAACGTAGATCAGGAGTCTTGGTGGCATGGTGGCTACAAGGGGGCCTGCTGTCTGCAAGGGCAGCAGTTCCACACCAGCAGCCACTGCAGGGAAAGACAGAGCTTCCTGCCCTGTAAAGAGTTAGTCTTGGAAACCCCCATGGGCAGTTCTACCTTGTTCTACTGGGTGGCTATGAGTCAGCGTCGACTCGATGGCAGCGAACTTGATTTGGGGTCATACTGATGAGGTCGCAAGACTGAGAGATATTAAGGGAGTTCGTAAGATCACATAGCCAGTCAGTGAGGGAGATGTGATTTAAGCCCAGGCAGGGATGCGTGATTCCAAAGCCCTTAAAAAAACAAACAAACATTTGACAGATAGTTACCAAGGCCTATGATGTCCTGATCACTGTCATAGGTGGTGGGGACTTGGCCGTTCATCACACCACATCTGCTGGTGGAGACTAGCCAGGGTTCCTTTGGTGGGGCCTCAGTCCAAACGATTAGGTGGTGTCCCTGAGGAGCAACGGTTTGTCCAGGGAAATGGTCCCCACTGATTGGATCTTTAGAGAGGTGTTCTCCCCAGGGAGACTCATTCACCCTCGGGGCCTGGGCTCCAGCCAGTGCTTCTGGCCATCTTTGGGGAAATGAAGATGTCTGGGGTAGGGGGAAAACGTTGGTGTCTCCGTACGGAAATTACGGTACGTCTTAATCCATTCAGTGCGATAGAAATCTCCTGGAGAAAAAGAGGTAGCTACTTCACCGTGAGGGTTGGCACAGGTGCAGACTTTAGTGACTCTCCTGTAGACGCTGCCTCCTGGGTCCCAGAGCCACACCTGCTTACCGCTTGAGAACCAGAAGTGCCTGTGAGATGCTCGCTGGTTAAAATAACATTATTCTCTCTTTTAAATATTCATGTGTTGCTTCGTGAGCAGAGTAAACACCTCTCACTTGTCAGACCTCATTTCTGGCCCTGGGGGACATATGGACAGTGTCGTCACAGCTCTCCTGGTGAAAGAGCAGACCGTGGCATTTCTTGCTTGGTGCCTGGGCAGGAAGCCTCCGTCCGACACAAAGTAATTCCCATCGGAGACCCAGAGCACAAGCTGGGGCTTTCTTCACATCAGAGAGGCATCCATCCGAGATTACAGTGGCCAGTAGTGAGAGGCTTTATCTGAGTCTTCTGATCGCCTTGGGTTTTCATTATCAAGATGGTTGACTACCCACTGGATTTCCCTTTAATGCACTGTAAGCGCATCCGAGGGTGAGGGAATAAAGAGCCAGCCGAGGTGAACTGCAGCGAGTTACGTGACGCTTCCGGGGGTGGCGTAGTGGGTTACTTGTTGGGCTGCTTCATTTCAAAGTCAGCAGTTCAAACCTAGCAGCGGCTCCAAGGGAGAAAGATGAGACTCCCCGCTGGCTCCCTGAAGGCCTCGGCACATTGGAGACAGCGCCACTCGGCCGCAGGGGTTGCTGTGAGTCGGAATCAGTTGCATAGTTGAGATCTCAAGCTGTCTCCCCATCTCCAAACCTGCATAGAGGCCAGCCTGCTGTCTGTCTGTCCATCTGGTGCATGGAGGTCTGAAACCTTCCTCTTACCTGGACATCACTGTCTCCTTTAACAACCGAGCTGTCACTTGGAAGAGGAATTGATTCCTTTATTTTAAAATGCCACAGCTGTTGCTTTTTACCTCAGCTGGTTCCCATAATTCCACAGATGGTAAACATATGCTTGTAGACACACAGAAAAAGCAACTAGATGAGGTTCCTCTCCTCTTTGATTCTTAGTTTCCTCTCATGTAGAAAGTCAAAATCACAGAACTGGGGAATCATGCTTTTGTAAATTAATATTCCTATGCATTAAGACTTTGGAAACAGCAGGGCAGCTAATGATATGCTAATAAGCTGCCAGTTTTTATTGATCGTAATGCAAGTCGACAAGTGCCTTTCTGGGCTTTTATGCAAGCTGGAATTATTATTAACTGACTTCTGGGCAGCAATACGTAATCGGTTGCATTTTGAATCCCCCCTTGTGTGTTTCCCATCTTACTCTTGGTTAGCCTGTTGCCCAAACGTGGGTCCTCGCCAGTTTATGAACTTGTATTTCCACGCCCAGCAGGGACTCTCCCCACCTCCTTCCCCTCTTGCTTTCAAAGCAATTGTCTCAGTGTTTCAGCATATAGCAAATGAAAAGAACCATGTTTTCTAATGTAAACAGATCTGCAGGGAAATCAGAGCGTTAAAAGAAGAATTAGTATTTGTGTGGTGGTAAAGCTGTTTTCATGTGTATCAGAAAGCGCCTGGTGTGTTTTTAGGGTTTGTCCAATCTTGGTTATTCCAGACAGGGAATGTCCTAATGTCTTCATCCTGAACTCTTTCCCCGCTACTCTCCTTCCTGTCAATTCTGTAGGTTTAAGGAGTTCTGATTTACAGATGGTTCCTCCTTGCCCTTAAATGTTATATGAATTTGCCCTCGCTTTAAAACTGCTGAGCCAACAACTCCCACTCTCAATAAATCCCTCATCACCATCTTTGTTTACTACACGTGCAGCCTTTAAACTGTTGAAAAAGTTTCCAGCCATCCCGCACTACAATAAGCTTAAATAAAAAACTGCTCCTATTTCAACTTACCTACAAATTGTCCGTCAGAATCCCCTTAGAAACGGATCTCACCTGCAGCCTGGAGTCCTCCTGTATTTCATACTGAGAAATTAGAGATGCTTTCTATGCCATGAATGGTCGGTCAATGGATCCCCAAGTATTAAAAGCCCATATCGTACACTCTACCCAGTGAAGATTTATTTTTTCAAAACTAACTATAGGAGGTAGAAGGGGGGGGGAGGGCGCAACCGGTGACTTGAGCGAAGGGGACAGTATTCTTTCTTCACTTCTTCCACCAGTACTAAAGCAAGCTTATGAATTAGGCGCTATACATTTTGAATTTACGTAGTTCCTCAGATCGGCTGAGGTTGCCCAGTGTACTAACAAAGATAAACTGGATTGTTTAGCAAATTCGTAGAATGAACATGGTAGCAGAGGGAAATGGGGGGTTACCGAAATGACCTCTGTTTTCAAGCACCAAACACCTGTTCAGCAAACTTGTTTGCACAGAGTGCAAATAACTCGTTCCACGCGGTTGATCGGTACCCTTAAGGCAGTTGGAACTCATCCCAGTAACGATTTCGTAGCCTCATCTTGGTAGCGTGAGTAACCTTGGCGTTCCCTCAAGCAGCATAGTTTTACTTCTTGTGCGATCTCCGGTTTGGAGTTGGACTTTCAAGGCATGATGAAGGATTGAAGTGGCCGTTGGGAACACTACTTAAAATAGCCCAGCTTTAGATTGCTCACAGGTCAAATGAGCAGCGGATCTGACCCTAGGTGGTTGCAAGGAGCTCTACTTGCAGGGTATCCGGGTCAAATGTGACAGCCCTCTCCCAACGCCTCCGAAATTCCGAGACGTAGACCCAGGTTAAATGTTAATGCCTTCTTCGACCTCCACGGACGGCTGCTGGCTGTTGTCAAGTTCACTTCGGATCCCATACGGAAGGGAATTGGGGGGTACTGTTGGGTCCTGTCTCGGGCCCATGAGCAATTGTAGGATGAGGCCATTGTGATCTGTAGGACCTTGACGGGCTGATCTGTGGCAGCAGATCACCCGGCGCTTCTGCCTTTCAGCCTTCACCAGGATGCGTTGCTGAAGCCCGTTTAGTACCCTAGTGACACAAATGATGGGGAAGCTTTCACCCACGAACATGTCTCTCTCAAAGAGCTAAGCACCTCTCAGGATTCGGTGGCTGAGTGCGGTGGGCTGCTAACCACAAGGCCAGCAGTGGGAACGCACCGGAGGCTTCTCAGGAGACAGACAAGGCTTTCTAGTCTTAGAAAGAGATACGGACTTGGACAGCCACAGGGGGAATGTTGGAGCCTGCCTCTATGAGTGTGAGTGGAGTCGATGGCAGCGAGCCTGTTTGGTAATGTGTAGGTTTCCGGAATTTAATGCTCTTAAAAGACTCACGGTACCCGGGATGTGGGATGTACTGAGACAGGACTGCCAGGGCTCCAGAGATGGTAACACATGTCTTGTCTTCCTTCCTAGTGTTTGCAGTTTAATATCCGTTGGTCTCCATTCGCTGCAAGTTAGTGGGAGTCTTGTTTTATTTATAGGTATTTGGATTTGGATGCTATTTTGACCATTGTGAACTTTTAATGGGTCACCAGGGCTGCCTTCAAAATAAGCAATCATTGACGATGGAACACCATTTTTTCAAAGTGGGGTCTTTTAAGAGTGGAGGATCTTTCATTCGAATCGTCAGGGATGCCTTGTGGAGAAGCATACCACCTCAGCGCTTTCTCAAAGGATGCCTCTGGGGCTGACCCAGGAATCCGAAATCCAAACGTGTGTGCTCAGGGCGATTCTTAGGGAACTCCACAGTGAATGGCATGAAATTAAGCAAAGGCTGCAAAAAAAGGAGATCAAATGGGGCCGGCTGCTATTGTAGGCCCAGCAATAGAGGAGTTCCATGTTTCAGTTAAGTGTAGATACATTTAAAGTTAAATGAGGAGACATAATAGAAACTCTATCTTTTTATCTCTTATCTCCTTTGGGAGAAGTTGCAGTGCTTGAAGGCACACTTCATATTTTCATCTCTGCAAATCCCCTTTTTTTCTTCTTTGAGAGGGAGGGGGGAGGAGGAAAAGGGCTGGCGGAGTGGCTCTGTAGTTTCATACTTTGTAGGACTTGTTTTTGTTCATAGCTTTTTCCAAGACAGCTAGACGCTTCACCAAAAATATTCTTTTATTTTATTGACAAATGTCCAAGCCTTCATAGTCTGTGTCAGTTTGTTGAAGACTTTTTGTCCTTGTGCAGGGGAGGAGCTGGGATCCCCACATGTATGTGCTCACATTCACGCACCTAGAGAGGGAGCTCTATTTGCAGTACCCGTAATCTGGTGTCAATCTGGGACTTGAGAGGATTAGGAGTGAAGGGGTGGAGCCTAGTCTGTCAATTGAATCATAGCCAATGAGACCTCTGTGCCGGCATGATGACTCTGGGAAAACTCTTGGGTTTCCTCCTTGGAGGCAGAAGACACAGAAGACACGGTTTCTCTCTGTTTATTCCCTTGGAGACGCTCTGAGAAGGTTGACTCTCTGTGAGACATTCCTGAAGAGAAGCCACATAGACCTACCCCGATGCAGCCCTGGGTGGTGGAGAAGCCACGCGGAGACCCTGCCAGCGCTGAGATGCTCACACTGCCAAAGGAGCCAAAGACTTTCCACCCACCGGCCTGTGATCGTCTTGCATTCAGCGTCATTGCGTGTGTTTTGTGAGTCAGAAGAGGACTTTATGGATTGGTATCGGACATATGGGCTAGTATCAAATTTATGGACGTGGCTGAGATGTTTTCTTTATATTTAATCGGTCTTGTATATAAACCTCTTTATTATTGACATCTGAGTATCTCTATGAATTTGTTCCTCTAGTAGTCTACCCAGACTAACGAAGACAGGGAGCTCTATTTGGAGTACATTTGGTGTTCATACAGTCAGTGGATGCCCACCATTCTTTTAAACCAATATAAAATAACACCCCCCCCCAAAAGAAACTATTATCATTTAGTCATAGCAACTTACTTAGAACAACCTTATGTAAAGTTTTGGAGTCTGTAATCTGGGAGTCGATAGCCTTCTGGTTCTCCTGCAGAGTGGCTGCTGGGTTTAAAAATGCCATTCTTGTTTAAACCATCAGCCACCAGAGCACCTTAACATCAAACTTTCCCCGCTCAAGTACATTAACATTCCGACCCTGATTCATCTGGAAAGAACAAGCTTTCAGGCCAGTATGTGGGCTGACCCGAATGATCGCAGGAACAGACAACTACCAAGTGCTTTGGGGTTTTGTGTTAATGAGCACTGCGAAGCTGTCAGCTCTTACTTCTGGTTTTGTTCAGGTCCACACCATTGACCTTCCCCTCACGATCTGTGTCACACACACGTGTGCCTAAGGTTGACTATTGGGAGACAGGGCCGAGAGAAGGTGCAGTCGAGGAAGGGTGTGGGAGGCCTTTTGTGATTTGGAATGTCACCAGACCTGTGGAGGCATACACAAAAAAGAGGAATACGTGGGGCAGTAGAAGGGCTCTGTCCTGTATTAAGTTGTTAGAGCATGAATGGGAAGGAGCTATCCTTTTAAGATGGATTTTCTATTTGTTTTTAGAAAGGTGATTAATACCAGGACACATGTTCTTCTAGTTTCTTAATATCCTTCTCATGCTAATAAAAATAAAAGATGACTTTAGGGTCTTCTGACAAACAGATGAACCCCTCCTTTTGTGGCATGTGTGTCTCTGTCAATTCCATCTCACCAACTGTCCCCTTTTGCCAGGAATTTGCTCTTTGTTTGCAAGAAAAATCCTGGGACTAATCCCTAAATCTTGAGACAATCTGAACAGCTAGTTACTAACCCTGCTCACGCTGGTTAAATGCTGTCTAACATGACCCTCGATATTTTAAATAATAAACTTTTCTCTCATGCAGAGCTGGAGCTTTGGGTGTTCTGGGATGTTGCTGGTAGACGCCGCTGCACCACATCCCGCTCATAGCAACAGTATGCACAGCGGGACCAAACACTGCCTGTCCTGTGCCATCCTCACAATTGTTCTAATGTCAAGCCCATTGGGGCAGCCACTGTGCCCGTCCATCTTGTTGAGGGCTTTCCTCTTTGTTGCCGTCCCTCGACTACACCCAGCAGGATGTCCTCCTCCAGGGACTAGTCTCTCCTGACATGTCCAAAGTACATGAGATGCAGTGTTACCACCCTTGCTTCTAACGAGCCTTCTGGCTGTCCTTTAAGACAGATTTGTTTGTTCTTTTGGAAGTCCATGGTACCTTCAATATTCACCAGCCCCACAAATTAAATGTTTTGGTTCTTCTGTGTCCTTCCTCATTCAGTGTCCAACTTTCACATGCGTATGAGGCGATTGAAAATACCATGGTTTGCATCAGGTGGGCCTTAGTTCTCCAAATAACAGTCTTACTTTTCAAGACTTTTAAAGAGGTCATGTGCAGCAGATTTCCAAAGAGATGTAAATTTAAATTGCAATGACTTCAGTCTGAGCCCTGTTTTACTGAGTTGCAGAACTAGAGTGGTGGAAGGATCTTTTTTATATCCAGCTGTTTTTCCAGAACAAGCTGTCAGGCCTTCCTTAGAGAAGCAAGGGACTCAGACTTGGAACTAGGCCCCTGGGCTCCCTACTGCATGCTTTTATCATATTGCTACCTGTGCAAAAGGTGCCACAGCCCCTAGGAGAGGAGTTCATTTGCTTTGAAAACCTGAGCAGCTTTATCCCAGAGAAAAGTGGATTTTGGTAGATAGAGCTCCACTAATTGCTCCCTGGTATTCCACTGTAGGAGATTATGAATTACTATTGAGAAGCACCAGCAGGACCTGCTTCACCATGGTGAAGTTGTCTTCGCTCATAATCACCCACATGCTGCCATCTTCCGAGAGGGAGTAGTTAGTAAGTGTGTATCACTTGGAGGAAGAGGTGCTGTGATCTTATTATTTCTATTAATATTTCCAATTAATATTTTATCTTAAGATAATAAGCAGGAAGCAGTTTTTGCAGCCTACCTTCTGTTGTGCGGAAGATGAGCACATAAATGTTAAATGTGACTCCCTCTAAAGATGTGCAGCACCATCTTAAGCCTATACTTTATTGATAGGTAGAGTTTAATATTCAGAACCATCTTGCACTTCTTCCATCTGTTCTGTAATATCGCTTCTATCAAAGCAAGGGAAAAAATCCCCCAACAAATCGTAAAAACAGAACCTTGAAATTCAGTGTGAAGACATCTACAAGTTAAATCAATATTTTTGTTCAGCGATAGCAGCCTTGGTGACTTTTCTACATTGGGCTATCTTTCCAGATTGAGTCCTAAAATGAAAAGAAACCCCCCCCCCTATCTGTAGACAACTGGACACCCCCTCACAGAAGGGTCACAAAGAAGAGACGAGTCAGTCAGGGTGCCATAGAGCACCGATGGAACATACAACTGTCCTCTAGTCCTTTAATGCTTCCTCCCCCCACTATGATGACCCCAATTCTGCCTTACAAATCCAGCTAGGTGAGAGCATGCAAACTGGTACAGATAAGAGCTAGAAACACAGGGATTCCAAGACAGAAAAAAACCTCTCAGGACCAATAATGAGAGTAGCAATACCAGGAGGGTAAGAGGAAAGGTGGGGGAAGAAAGAGGGAACCGATCACAGTGATCTGCATACACCCCACTCCCAGGGGGATGGACAACAGAAAAGAGGGTGAAGGGAGGCGGTGGTTGTGTAAGACATGAAAAAAATGGATAAACTCTCAAGTGTTCGTAAGTGAGGGAGGGTGGGGGAGGGAAAGTGAGCTGATACCAAAGACTCAAGTAGAAAAACTGTTTTAAAAATTATGATGGCAACATACATACAAATGTGCTTGGCACAATGGATGTTTGTATGGTTGTGATAAGAGCTGTAAGAGTCCCAAATAAAATTATTAAAACAAACAAACTTTGAAAACAACTTTGAGATGTTGAGCCAATTTTTAGACTTACCAGCAAAGTCTCGTGCGAATTATTCAACTAGGCAAGGAGCCAAGATCTGTATGGAATTGTCGTCATGTTGAATTTTATTTCTCTGACCAAATGAATCAGTAGAAACATTTTAGCCTATTAAGCTCCAATCACTTCCCTTTTACTTGATTTTTAAAAAAACGTAAATCAACACTCTTTAATGTTAAAGAATGATTAAGGAATTGAGGTGAATTTTTACTGCATCTGTGTATTTTGAGTCTTAGCACAGTTCCTGATGGGTCATGGGTATTGGGATCTTATGACCCAGTGGTGACTAATGGTCACTTGGTCAATGTGCATCTCAAGATTTTGAAAAAGATGGTGTGGAGTAGTCAATGTGGATTAAGGCCAATTCACCTTTAGAAGGTCATATCAGTTTCAAATACACTCCGTGTAAGATCCTCTGAACTGCAGAGTGAGGGACCACACCTAGCTCATTTGAACTAGTGACTGTAACCGTAATTATCACCTCTCTCTTTTCTCTTATGAAGGGGATCATCCAAGATGGGAAAATCATCTTTATGCCTAATGGATATATCACACAGTGCCCAAACCTGAACCGCAGTAAGTAGCAACTTAAAGGAAAACATTTAAAAAGCACTTAGGAGTTAAAATGAAAACCTGTTGACAGTACTGAATTCTGAGGTGGTAAGGGATGTGATGGAAGACTTAATTTTTTTTCTGCTGTATTTTTCTCTCTTTGAATTTCTAAGAGAGTTTATATATTATTATTTATAGAAGTAAAAGTTAGAGTTAAAGGGAGGGAAACATTACTAGCTCTTGTTTGGTCGGTTGGTACAGAAAGATATGCCGTATATCTAAGGTACGCTGTGCACGCACATGTACGCACACACATTTCAAAACACGTGAAAGTCCATGGAAACATGGAAGCAAAAGATAGTGGAATTTTTCAGAGCCTCGCACTTGAGCATGTGTGTGAATGTCCGTACTGTTTGCATTTCTTAAATGATCTAAGAACTTTCTGTTGTATCGTATCTCCGTGTCCAGCCACCTTTCAGTAGCAGACAGTTTAATTTTCATTTTCAAGTGCCCTTCTTGGAGCAGTCTCTTTTTTAGCACCATTCTATTTGCTTATTAAAAAATAAAGATTCCCCCCACAAATCAAAATCCCTCAAAATAGCAACGCCCCACCCAAAAAATCCTCCAAAGACCAAACTGTTTTTAACAAACTGTGCCAACTGGAAACACTATCAATATATTTTCTCCATCTTTCTTTATTGAGCTTGCCCCACCTGCAGTGACTTCTTAAGCCTGGTGCAAGGAATCATGGATTTACAAGAGCTTTTGGCCAAGATGACTGCAAAAGTAGGTATCCGAATATCCCTTGTGAGGGTTCCTTTTTCCCCCTGTCCTATCTGGAATTTAGAGTGATACAGTATAAGAGAAACATTTTTAGCCTTGGCTTGTGCAATATGTCACTACAAAAATGGTTTTTTCTTACTTGAAATAGGACTATGTCTAGTAAACAGAATCATTCACGTCGTTGATACCATTAGGCTGTATCAAAACGTTTTCTTGAAAAATGTTTAGAAACAAGAAGCAGTATGTATCACTGTAGGTCCTCATTTCCTGGTAGTGGAAAGGAATTTTTCCCCTGGCTCTTAAAGCAGTAACATTCTAAGAAGATAGATGGTCAGAGCCATGGCTGCTTATAAGCTAATGTATTTTGGATGTAAGAATAATTGGCAATAATCAGAAGGGGCAAAATTACAATGCTTAGGAACAGATTACTGTCAAAGGGAGACATTATATCATATTTCTAAGGGGTGATTTATTTTAGGGCTGGCCTTGGTGTTAAAGATAGAGCTGACCTTCAGTTTTATCATGTGGCATCTTTTATCCCTCTTTCCCGTCCCCTGAATAAGCATCTTCTATTAGCCAGGTAGCCATGCATTGTATTTGCTAGGTGCATTGAGTTAAGCGCTGTCCTGTTTTAAGATATAAAAGAGACCCCAATATCAAATATAATTTAAGGAGGCCACATCATCTGGATGCGTGAGGCTATTACATTAGCAGGAGGCAATCATGGTGTCTGAAGATTCACCGTTAGAGCACTACTAGTTAAGGCATGGAGCAAAGGAAACTCACAGTGTCATGACTGGTGGCAATTCATCACAATTACAGGTGGGACCACAGAAGCAGGACAGGAGCATGATCAGAGCATGTACCTTATGTTAGAAGCGCTTACGAGATTCAAACAGGGCCTTCTGACCGCGCCAGTTAGGGCATGACTCATGACTTGGTGTCCGTCAGTACTGTCCATCAAGGACAATTTCAGGAAAGCCCCTAACACAGACTGACCCACCTTGGGCTAGCTAGAGAGGGGTGGAGGCAATCCACTTTTCAATGCGCTCTGCATGAAGACAAGATGGTCTACGTTCTTGGTTAATGATCAGCAGGAATTCAAGGGAGGCTCCATCTACGTGGAGACTCTGCAAATTGATTTTGGGTTTTCCCTCACCTCCCAGCTTTCTGTTAGCAGAACTTAAGTTCTACTGCCTAATGGAAAGGTCAGCGGTTCAAACCCATCAGCTGCTCTGTGAGAGAACAACCAGGCCTGCATCTTCCATAAAGATTTATAGCCGCAGAAACTCAGGGAGCAGTCCTCCTTTGTTCGCCCAGGCCCCTGGGAACTTGAATCAATTTGATGGCTGTGGGTTTGGCTTGGTTTGGGTAATAGAGACCAAGGAGGCCGTGATGGATAGGACAGGACATTTATCCTAGAGACATTCATATTGAGTGTGTTCTTTTTTTTTGGGGGGGGGGTCAGAAATGTAAGCAATTAGTTCTAATACATATTCAAAATGTTCAGAGCATCATGCCAAGCCCCAAGCCTTGTGGTGAAAGTCAGGAAATAAAAGGGAACACGTGTCTGCTCTGGTGTTATGATACCAATCAGTCCTGGATATGAGTTCTGGCCTCAGGCGAAGAAAGGATTAGGTTGGGCCTAAGAGACATTATATTCTGTGAAAGGGAGAATTTTAATAACGGCGAAAATGATACATTGAATCCATTGTACCTGGGGCTACCACTGCTCCCTGCTTTCTACCATCAGCCGCGCGTTTGGGAAAAAAATTGGTAGGCAGGTAAGTGTTTGGCAGGTAGGGCTGTACTTTGGAACAGATAACCTATACCCTTGAAGATACATCTCTATTTCAAACGACGTTTTCGGCCAATACAAACCCCTCTGTCTCTGGGAGAGAGAGATGGGACGCTTCCGTAAGCAAGAGGTTGAGCCCGGAGACCCGCAGCACAGGCTTTGTGCTTCTGAAAGGGCGGCAGTTACTCGCCTGTGCCACGAAGAGGCTTTCTTTTCACGGCGCCCGAGCAGCTAGGTCTCGGTTCTGTGGAATCCATTATTTTAGCTCGTGACCCGGATTTTGGGACAGGGCGCATACTCCTCACTCGCAGGTGATTGTAGGTCTCCACCCCCAGCTTTGAGGAGGAACGCCCTTCCTTCATCATTCTTCCCTCCTTGCAGGGAAGGTCACTGTTCCCCTTTTAAGCCACACATTATCCAGGGACCGTACTGAGCTGTGCCCGTCAAGCATCATTATGTAAAACGGGCATTTGAGAGGCAGAAGGTATTTAATTGTGGACAAGAGCAAGCAGAAAATGGCTTCATCCCCCTTCTAAACCCAGCCTCTGGCTCTTGGGCAGATTAATAAGTCTGTTTCTCCCAAGTCAACCCGAGAATGGAATTAGCGGTGAAGAACGAAATATTTCCATTTCCACTGCATGTCTGCAATCACTTCAAACGGGCACTGCAGACGTATTTATTTATTTATTTTGCCTATAAAAAGCACAGCTAGCAAATTCGAGCCTTCGCTGGTCAAGAGACAAAGACTTAGGCCACTAAGTACTTGTATAAACATTTGACGTGTAACTTTTGAAAAGGATAAAGTTCATTTTTAGCTCATAGAAATACAGAAATAGGTGGGGTGGCCTGGGTTTGACCCAAAGGCCAGTTTGTCAGCCCCTGATCTAGAAGCTAGCAAGTCCCTCTTTCATCCTGGATGATACTGAGCAATCACTGTGCCTGACTTAAGTGCTTTTAGTACTGCCAATCCCCACAAGGCTGTGAACCAGGTTTGCCCTAGTCGCTCCCGGTACAGGAAGGTGATGTAACTTGGGGAGAAAGAGCGAGCGAGCTAGAACAAGAACAAGACCGAGTGAGCCAGGGCTCAGGGGAGGTAGGCGGCACCAGCAGGAGGATGGGAGAGAGCAGCAAGAAGAATGCTTAAGTAAGAAAGCAAAGGAAAAATGCCTGTTTCATCCTTTCATGGAGGCGATTGAAGCATGTGACCACAGAGCTGATGGAGGCTTTCTGAGGGGAGAGCAAGTTCAAGAGCAAGGCTTCTTTCCTCACTGTTTGGACTATGAGCCCTCAGTTTTCCTTGGAAATCTGAAGAAATCCATTGAGTCCCGCGCTGACATTGTGTCCACTCCTACCAGTACTTCCAGGACTACATTCGATTACTTCACTTACTCTAAGGTTTTCAGACTGCATACACCGCAACACTAAGCTAGGCCTTGTGAATTCCCAAGAAAGACTCTGTAGGAATTGTTAAGGAAAAGTCCCCCTCCAGCGAGAGCGAAGGTGAAAACGGGAACGTTTTCTCTCAGGGCCTTGTTTCCTCTCCAACTGTGGCTGCTGCCGGCTAGGATTCCCCATATATGCAGGGTTTCCGGAAGACCTCCCGTCTTTAGCAGATAGACCCTGTCTTCACTTCCTCTTCCGGGACCCTGGGCGGCCGTCAGGAGGGAAGCTGAGGCTCCACATTTTGGGGCTCCCAGGATCTCCACTTTGTCTAGACTTCTGCACATCTCTTCCTTTTCTGTCAGCTCAGGGAGGGCTCTAAGAAGTTTTTATTTACTTATTTTATCCAGTATCTTAGTGGTTTCTATTAGTGATGTCTTTTACAGTATTTCTTCTTTTTGTAAAATTTAATTAAAAATCATTTTATTGGGGGCTTGTACAACTCTTATCACAATCCACACATACAGCCATTGTGTGTCAAGCACATTTGTACATTTGTTGCCCTTGATTATTCTCAAAACATTTGCTTTCTACTTGTGCCCTTGGCATCAGCTCCTCATTTTTCCCCTCCCTCTCTGCTCCCTTCTCCCTTATGAACCCCCGATAATTTATAAATTAGTGTTATTTTGTCATATCTTACATTGTCCGATGTCTCCCTTCCCCCACTTTTTTGATGTCTGTCCCCCAGAGAGGAGGTTATATGTAGATCCTTGTAATTGGTCCCCCCCTTTTCACCCCACCTTCCCTCCACCCTCCTGGTATTGCCACTCTCACCACTGGTCCTGAAGGGATCATCTGTCCTGGATTCCCTGTGTTTCCATGTACCAGTGTACATCCTCTGGTCTAGCTGGATTTGTAAGGTAGAATTTGGATCGTGATAGTGACAGGGAGGAAGCAATTAAGAACTAGAGGAGAGATGTATGTTTCATCATTGCTACACTGCACCCTGATTGGTTCGTCTCCTCCCCACGACCCTTCTGTAAGGGGACGTCCAGTTGCCTACAGATGGTCTTTGGGTGCCCAATCTGCACTCCCCCTCATTCACAATGATATTATTTGTTGTTATCTTATGCCTGACACCTGATCCCATCGATACCTCGTGATCACACAGGCTAGTGTGCTGCTTCCATATGGGCTTTGTTGCTTCCGAACTAGATGACCGCTTGCTTACATTCAAGTATTTAAGACCCCAGATGCTATATCTTTTGATAGCCAGACACCATCAGCTCTCTTCACCACCTTCGCTTATGCACACATTTGTCTTCAGTGATCATGTTGGGAAGGTGAGCATCATGGAATGCCAGTTTAATAGACCAAAGTATTCTTGCATTGAGGGAGTAACTGAGTGGAGGCTCAATGTCCATCTGCTACCTTAATATTAAACTTATAATTATATGCACATAGATCTATATCCCCATCATCATATATAAATATACTTATATATGTAATGCCTATATTTAGACCTGTATCAATATCCTTTGCCTCCTGGTTCTTTCCTCTATTTCCTTTTACTTTCCTCTTGTCCCACTATCATGCTCAGCCTTCATTTGGGTTTCAGTAATTCCTCTCAGTTACATTGCCCTTGATCAATCCCTACCAGGCCTCTCACACTCTCCTTGCCATTGATTTTGGATCACTTGTTGTTCCCTCATCCCTGGGTTTGTGAATACCACTTCCTTTCCCCCACATTCCCCTCTCCTATGTCCCCCTGGATCCATTGGTCCCGTTGTTTTCTCCTCCAGATTGTTAATCCAGCCTATGTTATCTAGATAGACCTGCAGAGATAAAGATATGCACCAAAACCCAAGACAGAACAAAACAAGCAACAAAAGAAAACAAAACAATGACAACAAAAATAAAATAGCCAATGACAAAAAGAAAAGAAAGCAAAGCCTGTAAATAGTTCCAGGTCTGTTTGTTGACCTTTTGGAGTATTTTCTGGTTGAGTCTGATGGGGTGTCATGCCCTGGCCCCAAAGTCTATTTTTGGTACTCCCTCGGGACTTCCTTGCTCCGCTCCCCTGGCTGTTCTGTTGCACGCCCTTAGTGTTTTGCGTCGGTGTGGTAGGGTCAGATTGGGCGCGATTTCGACACTGCTTTCACAGTATCTCAGCAGCCTTACTGGTGGAAGAGGAAGCCACTCTTTTAGCAGAGGTGGAGTCTGGAGATAAATGACTTTTCCTTGGAAGATATCTCTGGGCAGGTGAATGTGAGGCGAGCTGGAAGGTCAACAGGATATTAAGATGCAAAGGAAATTCTATAGTATAAAATAAATCTCAGCCAGGCTCTGTTGTCATTAAATTTTCTTTGACTCATGATAATCCCATGCACAATATGCTGCCTGGTCCTATGCCATCTCTATGATTGTTTGGGCATGAGATATTTGTGATCCATATGGTTTTTACTGGCTGATTTTCAGAAGTAGATTGCTAGGCCTTGCTTCCAAGTCCATGTTAGTTTGGAAATGTCCTGAAAACCTGTTCAACATCACAGCCCCATAGAAGCCTCCAATGACAGATGGGTGGTAGCTATGTGTGAGGTGCATACGGTACATGGATGATGAGCATTCTACCACTGTACCATCACTGCCTTCAGACTAGACTTTGACCTTATTCAATGAATCTTTAGCTCTCCAATAGTTTTATTGGCATATAATCCACATATCACACAATTTAGTAATTCAGCCAAATCTGGAAGAGTTGTACAATCACCACCACAATCAGTGTTAGAATATTTTCTTCCTCCTTGTACTTATTGTTATCAGTTAAGGAGTCTTTTGTGACAAAATATAGCTGTTGGGCTTGCTACATTGGGTAAGCTTGGTTTGCGTTGACCAGAAGCTCTGACTAAAATAGATACATATAGACTTCATAGAGATAGGATTCAAAGACAACTCTGCAGGTGGATGTCACCAGATAGAATACACAGAGATCCAATAGACTACCTTTGTAGGAAGAGACAATGGGGACGCTCAATATTAGCAGCTAAGACCAGGCCACGGGCTGACTGTGGCATAGACAATCAATTGCTCATATGTAGATTCAGATTGAAGCTGAAGAAATTCCAACAAGTCCAATGGCACCACAATACAACCTTACATATACCCGCCTTAATTTTAAGAATATCTCAAGAACAGATTTGATGCCCTGAACACTAATGATAGAAGATCCGAAGTGGCGTGAGAGGCCATCAAGAACATCATTTATGAAGAAAGCATAAAAAACTCATTAAAATGACAGGAAAGAAAGAAAAGATCAAAATGGGTGTCACAAAAGAGTATGAGGCTTGCTCTTAATCATAGAATCAAGGAAAGGTAAATGGAAGAAAGGATGAAGTCAAAGAGTTAGACGGAAATTGCAAAGGACAGCTGGAGAAGACAAAGTAAAATGTTATAATGAAACACCCAGAATTGGAAGACCCCAAAGAACACATATCTTAAGCTGGGAGCACTAAAGAAAAAATTCAAACTTTGAGTTTCAATATTAAAAGAAAGGTTCTATGGACAAACTATTGAACAACGTAGAAAGCACCAAAAGATGATGGAAAAGGTGCATGGTGCCACTGTACCCCAAAAAACAGGTCAGCATTCAGTCATGTCATGAAGTAGCAGATGAGCAAGAGCCAATGGTACTGAAGGAAGAAGTCCAAGCTGCACTAATGGTATTTACTAAAACCAAAGTTCCAGCAATGGATGGAAAATGAAATGAAATGTTCCATAACCCGAGGAAGCACTAGAAGCACTCACTCGGCCACAGTGAATGCTTATGAAGCAGTAGTCAAGAGAGCAAACACCACGTTGTATTGGGTAAGTATGCTGCACATGAAGTGCAGAGAATTGCAGAAAAGCAAGGATGTTACTCTGCGGACTACAGTGCACCTGAACCAAGCCATGGTATTTTCAGTGGCCTCATATGCATGTGGAATTTGGATATTTAATAAAGAAGACTGAAGAAGAATTGATGCATTTCAATTAGTGTGCTAGTGAAGAATATTGAAAATACAGTACCACGGACTTCCAAATGAGCAACAGATCTGTCTTGGAAGAAATCCAGCCAGAATGCTCCCTGGAAGCAAGGATGATGAGTACTTTGGCCATGATATCAGGAAAGCCCAGTCCCTGGAGTAGAGCATCGTGTGTGGGTGAAGGGCAGCAGAATACAGGAAGACCAGTGGCTGCAGCAATGGGCTCAAGCATACAGTGATTGCAAGGCTGCTGGAAGACCGGCCGTATTTTTGTTTTGTTGTACACGAGATCACGCTGAATCAGAACCGACAGGATGGCACCTGCGAGCAACAACAATGGAGATAGTTCTTCAACTGAGACAGGCTTGAGCCTCCTTTTTCTTATTGCCTTCAATGCTTGTAGCCTTAACCACGCCCGAAATGGTGATACTTATTTCTGTTTTGTGAAGATTCCATGAGAGTAGGTAAATGACATGTCTGGTTTGGTTCATGAGTCCTGCTGGACACTTAATAAGTGGTGGCTATTGTGGTCAACTTAGAGGAAAATATGGGTCACCATAAAGGGAAGATGTTCCCTAAGAAAATGTACAGATCGCTCAGAGTCTTGACATCACAGGTCCTGGCAGAAACTAAGTTGCTTGCGAGTCTAGGTCTTGAACTAGAGTCTAGTAGTTCTTGGAAAGCAGCAGCAAGTCTTCATACTCGGGTCATAGTGAAAGCCACTGAGTCCAACCAGACAGCAAACTCAAGAGTCAAGCTAGACAGATGTTGGAACCACAATCAAATCAAACCAAATGCATGCACATACCAGAGAGCCCAAGGGACTATCGCCTAGGAAGGTAACCGCTCCCTTTTTCACAGATCGAGGAAGATGTATGCTTTACACAATAGGCCCAGGTTAGATCAAAGCCCTCTCTTTTAAGCTGGGTTCTCTGTGGTTGTTACTAGGTGCCCTGAGGTGGAGTTGGACTCATCATGTGTACAACAGAACAAAGCCATGGTTGATCTTGCACGGTCCTCACAACTGCTATGCCCGAACCCATTGCTGCAGCCCCTCTGTCAGTCCATCTCCTTGCTGGTCTTCCTCTGTTCCGCTGACTCTCTACTTTACCAAGCATGATGCTCTTTCCCTGTCTGTGGTCTTTCCAGAAACATGTCAAAAGTACAAGAGACAAAGTCTTGCCATTCAAGTCAAAGGAACATTTTGGCGATGCTTCTTCCAAGGCAGATTTGTTTATTCTTCTGGCTGGTTCTTTAGGGAAGCAAAATTAGTGAAGCTTATATACAGAGAGAAAAGGAGATTTATCTCAAGGAAATAACTCATGCAGTTGTAGAGGCTGGCAAGTCCCAAGCCTATGGGTCCATATCAGACTGGAGGGGGCTTCTCGTGGTTCACATAACAAGATTCAGGGGTCAAACACAGCTAGTTCATGGCCTATAGAGCCTAAAAAATCTAGAATTGGCAGGTATGAAGATAGTTGGCAATGGTTTTACAGGCAGCACAAGTTAACGAATCCTAAGATTGGTGGCCAAGTTGACACACAATGTTAGCTATCATACTCTATAGGAACTATACTATTTTAAGGCAGGGAAAGCAGAGGGTTAAAGTACTAACCCTTTTATTTTCATCTACCACCTCCCTTAATGACCTGACAGAGTCTGCCAATATTCTGACTTTCTTGGGAAGATAGGCTACTAGTCTTGGCATTCTGGGGACCACCCACTTGAGGGACCTGGCATGTTTTGATCAGTCCAGGCCCTGTACTACTCTTCCATCCCACTCATGCTGTAGTCCCAGTCTGCCTCCAAGTTCGGGAAGAAGAGAGACAGACACTTGGCATGTCTTGCTAACCTCTATTTAAATCTTTGATATACCTACGTATGAAAATATAGCAACACTTAGGTGGCCTTTCAGCTTGTAACATATTTAATTTTAAGACTTTCATTGTTTTGAGGAACTCAGTAGTGATTTTTCAATTAAGCTTAAAGGTTTTCTAACACAATTGAAGTTCCCCCTCCCACTACTTCCACATAGTGTGAATGTCAAATAAATAGTATTTCAAAAGAAAAAAAAGCAATTGCTACCTGACTGATGTAGTCAGATCTGTTCGTTGACCTCTTAGTGTGAGAAAGGATTCAGCTGTCAGTCTTTGACTGTCTTTGAATATGTAGAGCTAAAAATAAATGTTTTGGTCCATAGTTGTACATATAAATGCACGAACAAAGGTGAGACAGAATAGAGATGTAGATTTGATACTCTATCTATTTTGGATCTGCAGGCATTCTTAGAGAAAATGGTAAGTAGTATACAAATAGCTTTCAGAAATGAATTTCTATAAACCTAGCATGCTAATACCAATGATGGAAAAGGTGATTCATTTTTTTCATTTAATACTGTTTTTCTTCTTTCTTGTTGTGAAAGGATTTGAAGGGCAGGGAGAGAGCAAGCTTACATATTAAGTACCGTTGAAAATTAGCGTTTTGCCTGAATACCCCTTTGTTTTGGGTGTCTTTGAGGCACTCTTGTTATTGCAGAAATTAGGGCACTTCACGTGGTGAGAAAAGACGACGTACAGCAAACATACAAACAGAGTGGAGGAGGAAAGCAAAGCCAGCCCCGCACACAACGAGCAGTAGAATAACACAGAGGCTTTCTTTGCCAGTCAGTTTAGTAGGTGAGCATAACTCACCTCTGCTGGACAGTGTTAGAAATTGCCAGTCTTACCCTTAGGCAAGGGCCTGGGTTTTCTGGAAAATTGGATCGAGAATTGCCATTTGAATCATTTTGTCTTAAAGTAGTTACCTTCTTAGAGTGGCAGCCACCCCAACTGTTCCATAGGCTCGAGGAAAGCAGGCTCGTTTCCTCTGGCAGACAGACGCTCCATTCCGTGTCACTTCCAGGTGGGAAGCAGATCAAGTTCAATTCTCCTTTGTGCTATCTGAGATCAACCTTCATCACTTTCTGATATAGAGATTAGGGGTGAGACAGGAGGCGAGTCCGGAGGCAGTAGTGTTTCACTGGTAGAATTCTCACTGAGGTGGCAGACCTGGGTTCACTTCCAGAGCAGTGCATGCCGATCGCAACGGCCCCTCTGTCTGGAGGACTGCATACCGATGCACAACTGGTTTCAGCAGAGCTTCCCCTTCCACAATCAGCCAGTGAAAACTATGGAGCACAACCGCCTGATCTGCAACCAGTCATTGGGTTGGTGCGGGAGTGCACAGTATTTTCTTCCTTTATATACGGCATTTCCATATGTGAGAAGCCGTCTTGTATTTGGACCTCTATAAATGTCCTTTGCCTCCTAGTTCTTTCCTCTGTTTCCTTTTACTTTCCTCTTGTCCCACGATCATGGTTGACCTTCATTCAGCTTTCAGCCTTTCCTCTCGGCTACATTGCACTTGATCAAGGCCCACCAGGCATCCTACGCCCTCCTTGCCATCAATTTAAGATCACCTGTTGTCCCCTTGACCCTGGGTTTGTTGGCTCCCCCCTTCCTTTTCCTCGCTCCCCTCTTCCCTGTCCCCCCCCAGAACCATTTGTGCTGTTGTTTTCTCTCCGGATTGTTTATCGTATCTAGATAGACATGCAGAGACAATAATCACAAAAACAAGGCAAAGCAAAACAAAAAAAGAAATAACAAAAAAGAAAAGCCTAAATAGTTCCAGGTCTGTTTGTTGACCTTTATGTTTTCCGGTCGAGTCTGATGGGGTGCCATGCCCTAGCCTTAAAGTCTGTTTTGGGGATTACTCGGGGATGTCATTGCTCTGCTCCCCTTACTGCTCTGTTGCACGCCCTTCGTGTTGCGCTCAGTGTGGTGGGGTCAGATCGGAGATCGGGTACACTTCCCACACTGTGTCTCCAATGTTGTCCTCCATAGCACTATGGGTCAGTGAGGGACTTCAGGTCTTGTGGTGGGGGTGCCCCTATGATCCTCGGTGTGCATTGACTGACCTGAGCAGGAATGTCATTCTTGGGGCTTGGTGGACCAGGATGTGTTTCACTCTCTTTTTCTCTCTCCTTCCTTCTTAGTTTGCTCCCATGTGCTCTGATCAGACATGCCCTCTCTCCAAGCTGTAGCTTCAGTGCTGTCCTCTGAAGTGTATTCTTTTGGGAGGGGGGTGTTGTGTACACATAGTAGGGATTAGGGCCTGCCCTGCAGCCCTCTCTATTGGTTTGCTGCTTCATGCAGGTATGTAGCATTTACATCTTGGCACACGTGGTTGAAGTCTGGTCCCTCTCTCCTTCCCCCTGGGTGGGTTAATGCCCTGTTCCCCTGCTACCCAGGTCTTTTCCCCCCATTTTCTTTCTTTCTTTCTTTCTTTCTTTCTTTCTTTCTTTCTTTCTTTCTTTCTTTCTTTCTTTCTTCCTTCCTTCCTTCCTTCCTTCCTTCCTTCCTTCCTTCCCTTCTTTCTTTTCCCCTCCTTTTCAGTTGGCCTCCTTTTTATATGTATCCCTGGATTGGGTCCAGCCCCTGCCATAGTACCTGGACGTCACCCCAGGAATATATTCATAGAGTAGCTTTTCCCTTATGCCTCTTTGCTTTTTAAGCTTACCTCAGCAAACTCATGTTTTACTTGTCTTTTTGTGCTTGGCTTACTTAGCTTAGCATAATTTCCTCCAATTCTTCTCATGCAGTGATGTGTTTCATATCTTCATCACTGCTTTTAAGGGATGCATAGTACTTCGTTGTATGTATGTACCACCATTTTTAAAAATGATTTTATTGGCGGCTCATACAACTCTTATCACAACCCATACATGCATCCACTGTGTTGAGCACATCTGTACATTTGTTGCCATCATCGTTTTCACAACATTTTCTTTGTACTTGAGCCCTTGGGATCAGCTCCCTATTTTTTTAACCCCTCCCTCTTCAAGCTCCCTCCTTCATGAACCCTTGATAATTTATAAATTATTATTATTTTTTAATGTCTAACACTGACCAATACCGCAATTTTTTAATCCATTTGTCTGTTGGTGGAACCGGGGTTGTTTCCAACTCCTTGCAATTGTGAACTGTGCTGTGATGAACATTGGAGCACAGATGTCTGACTATGGTTTGTTTCTTGTCTCTTCTGGGTATATGCCCAGTAGGGGGATTGCTGGGTTGTATAGTAACTCAATTTTCATCTGTTTTAGATATCACCAATTCAATTTCCATAGTGGCTGTACAAACCTACAGGTCCACCAGCAGTGAATGAGAGTTCCTATCTCACCACAGCCCCTCCAACACTTGTTACTTTCTGATTTTCTGAATTGGGCTATCTTTGAGGGTGTTAGGTAGTATCTCATAGTTATTTTAATTTTCATTTCTCATGATCGGAGACATTTTCTCATATATTTATTGGCCATTCAGATTTCTGCCCTTGTGAAACTCCTGTTCAGGTCCTTTGCTTACCTCCTCAGTGGGCAATTAGTTTTTTTCTTATTGTAAGCTAGCAATTTGTGCCTCCTCTGTGTTTGTGTCCATCCCTATTTCTGATAGCCTATGCAGTCCCTGAGTCTAATGGGAATACAAAGGCTATCAGACATGTGCATATGCAAATATATTTATATATGAGGATGGGGAAATAGATTTATGTTCATATATTTATAGGTTTAGTATTAAGGTGGCAGATGGACATTGGGCCTCTACTGAAGTACTCCCTCAATGTTAGAACACTGTGTTCTAATAACCTTGCATTCTGTGGTGCTCACCTTAATGACATGATCACTGAAGACAAAGCGGGTGCATAAGCAAATGTGGTGAAGAAAGCTGATGGTGCCCAGCTACCAAAAGATAATAGTGTCTTGGGTCTTAAAGGCTTGAAGATAAACAAGCGGCCATCTAGCTGAGAAGCAACCAATCTCTCATGGAAGAAGCACATCAGCCTGTGTGATCATGAGGTGTTGATGGGATCAGGTATCAAACATCAGAGACCCACAGTAAAAAATCATATTGATGTGAATGCGGGGGAGCACGGAGGAGAGATCCAAAGCCTGTCTGTCGACAATTGGACATCCCCTCACAAAAGGGTCACAAGGCAGAGACAAGCCAGTCAGAGTGTATTATACCATCGATGAAACATATAACTTTCCTATGATTCTAAAATGCTTCCCCCACCCCCATCCCCCACTATCATGACCCCAATTCTACCTTACAAATCCGGCTAGACCAGAGGATGTACACTGGTACAGGTAAGAGCTGGAAACACAGGGAATCCAGGACAGATGAACCCCTCAGGACCAATAATGAGAGCAGTGATACCAGGAGGGGAAGGGAAAGGTGGGAGGAGAAAGGGGGAACTGATCACAATGATCAACATATAATCACCTCCCAGGGGGACGAACAACAGAAAAGTGGGTGAAGGGAGACAGCGGTCGGTGTAAGTTATGAAAATTAAAAAATATATATCAAGGGTTCATGAGGGAGGGAAGGAGAGTGGGGAGGGGGAAAATGAATCGATACCAAGGACTCAAATACAAAATGTTTTGAAAATGTTGATGGTAACATATGTACAAATGAGCTTGACACAAATGGGTATCTGTATGGATTGTGATAAGAGCTGTAAGAGCTCCCCCCCAAAAAAAGAATTTTTTTAAAGCCATCTTGACAGTAGATAACAACAGCACAGGAGTGAAATAAAGATAACGCATGCATTATCTTTCTAAAAATGTTTGTGTCATTTGGCGTCTGTGCTTTACCAAGACATCCCAAAGAACTTCATGATCACCCCTGCAAAACAAACAAAACAGAACAACCCACAAAACCAAACTCATTGCCATTGAGTTGGGATTCTGCTCCTGTACTACAGGGTAGATTTGCACCTGCGAGTTTCTGAGACTTAACTGCTTTACAGGAAGAGACAGCCTTGTCTTTCTGGTCCAGGAGCAGCTGGTGGTTTCAAACTGCAGACCTGGCAGGTAGCGGTCCAATGGATAACCACTGTGCCACCAGGATTCCCTTTAATGACCATCCATTCTCTTTAATCATAAATGCTGAAAATTTCGTGGCTAGAATTTTCAAGGCAATTCTGGATTTTCAGATCATTTATTAGGAGAAGGAGTGATGGGAAGCTAAAACTTTGAGTATAATCAATTCTTAATTTTTTGGAGCCTTAGTTCTGCATGTAGCTTATCTAGGATCCTATTTGCTTTTCCTCTGCCCGTCGGCATCATGCACAAAAGGCAGGTATAGCACAAACGTTTTCTTGGGAAATCCCCACACTTAGAAGGGATAAAATACCTACATCATTAGCTTGACATAGTCTTAGTTGGATCAAAGATCCAGTTGTTCTCTTGCAGAAATTACATAAAACATGGAGATGTGCATTTGATTGAAGGGGGAAAAGACCGGCATGGGCTTTTAGGAAATGGTATTTGCTTTTCAACTAGGTGAGCTCTAGTTAAGGAAGAGAAAGGGGTAATAAGAGCACTGGGTTGAAATATTCCTTATGAGTGTGACAATAGAAAGGGCATGGTATGTCCAGGTTTCTCATGGCAGTTTTAAAGGTAAATTGAATAGGTGCCATGGGAAGTAATCAGGAGCCATATCACAAGGAGCATGAAAGGAGACTGTTGGTCCGGATGTTGACCAAGAGTAGATTAAGCAGATGGTAGAGTGAAGACATGATAACTTCAATGTTTTGATAATAGATCAGTCTTGTTCAGAATGGGTTGAAGACAACACTAGCTTTAGTGGGGAAAAAAGGAGTGATTTCACAGTCCAAAGCAAGAAAGACATCACAGACACTTGGAACTAACCAAGGATGGGAGATAATGGAGTTCACCAGCTGTGTTTGAATCATCACTTGGTGCAGTTACTGGTGGGACTATTCAAGCTTGAGAATTCCTCCTGATCGTTTATGATTATTAGTGATGGCAATTATTAAAGCAGACACCAGGCTGCTTTCCATTGAGCAGATTCTTACTCATGTAACTATAGGTTGCTGGGACTACCTATCTTTGCAGGCCCCGAGAGCCTCATCTTTCTTCCTAGGAGTGGCCGGTGGGTTTAAATGGCTTACCTTAGGGTTAGCAGCCCAATGACTAACCCACTGTCTCACGTAGCAGAGAAATGAAAAGGTTCTTTGACAAAATCCTAACCTTCCCCATTGGGTTTGGTGTACTTTGTTTCATGGGCACACAGAGAAACATCCCTGGGGCATTCCCTTTGGGGGGGGGGATCCTGAACTGGGGGAGAAACTAGATCCTCCCATGACTTTGCCTTTCAATAGCTGTAGCTCTTCAGAGATTTAAAAAAAAAATTTTATTAGGGACTCATACAACTCTTATCACAATCCATGCATACATATGCCAGGAAACAATTACTTCTTACCTTGTAAACCAGGACCCTGTTTAGCATGCGAAGAACAGGGAAATGATGGTTGGAGATAAATGGAAGTGTTTTCTGCCTTATCCTCACTTTCTCAACCCCCCCACCCCCTTCATCCCCGAGGAGGTATCCGGTAAACATTCTAAGGAGTCCTTGAGATCATATCCATTACACGTGTTTCCGTGTGGGCTTGAGCTGCGAGTACACATGTTTATGAACACCCGTGAGGCCCCTGCTATGCAGTTTGATGGCTCGTTTGTTGTTCATTAGACCATGGGAGCCAATATGTCTTCAATTTAGAATGATTCCACCGTGTGCTTTTCATTTTATTTTAAAGATCCTGCTAAGAATCCCTGAGTTGGGAGTTGCTATGAGCATTTCTTCTCCCTCCTGCCTGGGTGGTTATTTTTTTTCCTTCCCCCTTTCCCTTGTTGCTATTAGCTTTATTAAGATGCTGCAATTGAATTACAGAAATTGCACTCAGTAATTCTTGTTTGCAGCTAAATTATGCAGAGACAAGGCTGAGTCAATTGGAAAACTGTCATTGCGAGAAGACCTGCCAGATGAGTGGACTGCTCTATCGGGACCAAGACTCCTGGGTTGACGGGGACCACTGCAGGAACTGCACTTGCAAAGTAAGCCTTTTTGTGAATCAATGAAAGAACTGTCATTGTAGGGAGTTAGGGCACCTCCTTCGTATGCACCCCTGGATCTCGACTGTAACTTTAATTCTAAGAAGTATTGCCTTTCTTTCACTGAGCAGCACCGAGGAGCAATCTGGACATCCATTGTCACCAAGTCGATCCCAGGGTATAGGGATGCTAAGGGACAGAGGCCACCTATCCCATCGGGTTTCCCAGGCTGTAATATTTAGGAAACAACCTGCCACTTCTGTCCCCCTCAGAGCAGCTGGTGGGCGTCACCTGCCCGTCATTCAGTTAGCGGCTGAGCACTTAGATCTGGTGGCACCAGGACCTCATTTAAGAAATCCTGTCATTTCTTATATCGGTGCTTGACTATGGAAATCTTCTTCCCATTGAGGGTAAACTTCTTTTTAGTTCTAATATTATTAAGCAATTTATTGTTTAGAATTTGGAGACTAAACTACAGAAGGAGGAAGGCATTTAGATATTTAAACAAATGTTTTTCACATGTACAGTTTAGCGACTTCGATTGCACTAATTATGATTTGCGAACAGCAGGGCTCCTTTGATTTTTCTAAACAGTGCAGCAGTGAGCTCCATTCAGAATTTTGTCCCTTTGAATACTCTTTAAAAGACCTTCTTGAAAAGGGTTTTTCTTATTTTTTTAGGGTACAGAGAATTGAAAGACTCTTCTGAGATTGGCCCTCGTTCATATACGCCTTCCCTGGTTTCAGAGAATTGCCAGAGTCCCCCAAATCAGTATGCAAACCCTGTCCACTTGAAATTATTTGATAAATATCTGGAGAATGCCATTGTTTGTCTAGGAAAATAACTGAATGGATTGTTAAAGCTTCACAGTGATTGACAGGGTCTGTAAAAAGTGTTATTTATGTTCTTGTAAAAGTGGGCTTTCTGTTTTCTGCCTAATCTGCTTAGCCTGCATGGGCAGGTGGGATGGAGCCAGTGATGTATATCAGGAAAGTAATTGAGGTGGCAAGGGCTCATTCGGGCTGGAGAAAAAGCTTATTTGTGGTCCCGGCATGGACGGGATATTCCTCACACGGTTTCTGTCCTCCTGACGAGCCTTCTGGGATGGGACGTGAGCCTCTCTTCGGAGGAGGGAGTCGGAGGGCATTTCTGAGGTCCCTTTTCTTGTCCTTCTTCCTCAGAGTGGCACCGTGGAATGCAGAAGGATGTCCTGCCCTCCTCTCAGTTGCTCCCCGGACTCTCTCCCTGTGCACATTGCGGGCCAGTGCTGTAAGGTCTGCCGACGTAAGTGCTGACTGAGGGTCACAGTGAGCCTCTGTGGGTCAGGGTGGATCTTTGTTCCTGTTCTTCGCTGGCCACTGGGAATTAATATTGATGAAGTGGAGGACCAGGGGGTGGGATGATATTTCATGTATGGGAGCAGCTGCGATGGTTTAGTCACCTGTGAGGTGGCCGACACGCTACATACGTTTTTTTCCTGTTTCCTTTAATTCTTACTTCAACCCTAACGTGGTATTTTTTTCTGCCTATGTACAGGAAGGAGAATGGTGTTCAGAGAGGACACATTACTTGGTCAGAGTCAAACCATTGCTAAATGGTAGTGTTGTAGTTACATCATTTCATGGCATCATTTCATGAAGTGAAGAGGTGGCGTTTAGCCCGTCAATCAGGTCACAGCCTGATGGTGACTCCCTGTGGGCGTGGCCTTCTCATAAGAAGGGTCTTGGGAACCCACCCTCCTTCTCACCTTTACCTTCCTGCTGGATGATCCAGATTGCTGCCAGAGCCCTGGAGATGCGCCCACCACCATTAGATCTGCAAGACCTTGTACCCACTAGCCCATGATATTCCTGCATTCTGCATCAATGCATGTGGCTGCATGAGTCTGAAGAGGGATTTATGGACAACTATTGGATCTAGGACTTGTGATGGACTGGCCTGAGATGTAGTCTCAATATATAATTAGTTCTTGATATAAAGCTCTTTCTCACCCATACATGAGTGTCACTGGATTTGTTTCTCTAGTCAGCCCGGCCCAACACAGGTGGTGTTGACATACAAAGTTGTGATTCTGAAGCACCATGTGCTTTGCAAATCCAGTTGCTACCAAGTCAACTTCCATATATATTCTCCAAGCGTCAGAGCAGTTTCCAACGGCTGACTTTGCAGAAGTAGATGGCCAGGGCTTTCTTCTGAGGTACCTCTGCAGGGCCTTGACCCATCTACTTTTTCATTAGTGGTAAGCTCATGATCCATTTGAATCACCCCAGCACTGCTCAGGTGCTTCACTCCTCTTCCTTTTGAATGATCAAGTTAAAGGCCAAATTCTGTATTTTGACTAATTGGTTTCATGATGAGATTCTCCTATTATTAAATGCCCTTTGCTAGAAATTTTGGCATATGGATCAGTTAAGATACAATATTTAATTCACATCAAATAGTTGGCCTGCCCAGTTTGTAATGCATTTGAAACTACCCTACCTCCCTACTATGTATGAAATGTCAAATCAAGTTAAGACAAGCAGAGTAATGACTGGTACATTCTAGTATGCTAAGTGCTTTAAGCCTGTTAGTAATTAAATATTCACGATACTTCTGGTTGGATGTTGTTATATTTAAGTCATTGAGTTCTGTAGGACGCGTGTTATATGTTTAGGGAAGTTCACTTTCCAAGCTCATCAGGCTGGTGGGTGAGTGGCAGAGGTGGGTCATAAAACTAGATCTGCCCAGCCACAGAACCAATAGTCTTTTCATCAGACAGTGTGACCTTCTGTAGGAAGAGGGAGTGTTTAGGCTAAAAATGTGACATCCTATGGATAACTTCAAGGTCATCTTTCTATTGAAAGCTGTGCCCAATGTCACTAGGCCTTTGCCATGCTTTTGCCATGTCATCTCAGAATGATAGTGCGGGCGGAGAGAGTGAGCCAGCTCACAATAACCTTCATCTTTGTTGAGTTGTTTCTAAAGGCACTTTGGAGCCTCCCTCCCATTCATGGTTGCCACTGGAGACGTCCACTTGGGGTTGACCTCTAGGGAGGAAATTATTTATTTCTGTTCCAAGGGCTTTTCAAAAGGACCACATGGCTCGAGTGCCTACTGTCGAGATGGTCATTGCAGTCCCATAATGAAGAGATTGTCTGTAGCAGGTAACCCTCATTTTGCCAGTCTTGATGGTCAGTGGGACGGTTTGCAGAGAAGGAAGTTGAAAACCAGTGACATATTTATTTAAACTAGGAGAAGCTTGTTTACATGTCAGACGCGCACGCAGCAGGAAACCATTGGCTGGACATGAAGTAGGGAAGTAGGTGAGTCCTTCAGCTGCTTTGTGTTTATGCTTTCGTCTTTGTCTCCATCTCCACACCCCATGATAAAAGCAATGCATTTACTGCATAAACATTGAAAAAAATCGCAGGGGAGAGAAAAGATAACAATGGAAAAAGTAGCCACAATACCACTACTTTAAAAAAAAACGACTCTTAAAATTTAAATGAATTTCATTTGTCTCCCTGCCGCCTTTTATATTTTGTGCAAAGTTGAGCTCCTATTGTAGAGAGAATATTATAGCCTATTTTGTTGGCTTAACTGTTGCCATGTGCGTTGTTTTGGTTTTTTTAAACTCACTGCAATGAACTTCATTGTGTTCTACTGTTTGGCCCTTGTCTAATTTATGCAGCCTTTCCCCAATTATTGGAGTTTTAGGTGGTTACTTACTTTGCATGCTTAGAAATTAATCACCAGGACATGTTTTGTATAGGGAAAAAAAGCATTTTATATTACTTTAAGATCGATATGTTAGGCTGGGTTGACCAGAGAAACAAATCCAGAGACACTCATATTTGTGTGAGAGAAAGTTTTATATTGAAGAGTAATTTTATATTAAGAAACTATCCCGGCCCAGTCCAGATCAAGTCCATAAGTCCTATATTACCCCATAAGTCAGATATTAGTTCATAAATCACTCTTAAGACTCATACAGTCACATGCAATGATGCAGAATGCAGAAAGATCATAGACTGGTGGGTGCAAAGTCTTGTGGATCCAATAATGGTGGAGACATCTCCAGGGCTCTGGCTGCCATCAGCATGGCTCCATGTGGCTTGTCAACAGGAAGGTGAAGCAGAGAGGGAGGAAAGAGAGGAAGTTCCCAGAATCCTCATGAGAATGCCACACCCACAAGGAGGAATCACCAAGGCCGTGACCTGATTTGACAGGCTAGACGCCACCCCTTCGATTTTAATATCCTCACATTGACATGAGATTATGTAACTACCACAATAGAATTCTCCAGACTACTCTGGAATTATTAGGTCAGAAGGACTGACATTTTAAGGCTGTGGACACATGATGTCAAACTATCCTAGTAGCTTTATATAAAAATTCAAGATAAAGACTTAAAAACAAATCAGGATAGGTAAATCCCTAGAGACAGCAATCAGAGGGCTTCCTCAGCTGATGGCACGGGAGGCCAATGGGTAATGGGGACTAATAATGGCGACGAACTCGTTTGAGTACATCTGAACCATTGAGCTACACGCTGTGTGAATTATATGCCAATGAGACTTAAAATATTACATGAGGGTATTCATTTTTCTGTATCCTAGTTTATTTGAGAGTTTAAAAATATTTCAGAAGGTCAGCAAATAAAGTTTCCTCTAAGATCTTCCTACATAGACAATTACGAGTATCAGTATGCTTTTTGCCTTTGTTTGGCATTCATACCAATTTAGCTAAGTGATTCTAATTTTCTCAGCAGTTTTGATTGGTCATTAGATGTGCTTATGGTTTATCCAAACGGGAATATGAATGAACTACTAGGAATACACACACACAATGTGACAGAGACACCATCGACAATTATAGGTCGAGAAGCTCTGTCCTAGAGGGTCTTTATTTCATTCTGGCTTTTAAGAAAAATATGCATGTTGCAGATCCTGAAGGTAGTGTCCAAACTAGGATGGAAGACCTCTCTCTGGTGCAGAGCGGCTTACTTTGGAGCTGGAGAGATGCTCCAGAGTGTCCAGGGTTGTGTCCCTAAGAGCATTAGGTATATTGTGGTGGTGGTGGTGGTGTGTGTGTTGATATTTCGGTGATCAGAATGGCTTGCTCGAGGAGGACATTGGTGGCAGGAATGGGAGGCTTCCTGGAGGAAGTGGAGCCAAGCTGAAGAGTCTGGCTTCCAAGGAGATGGAGAAGAAAATGATGATTTTGGTAGAGCAGCGTTCTGACCCCGGGTGTTGGAATTTCTAGATGCTTTCCCATATCTTCACATCAGGAAGACGGAGGCAGAATACTTACCTTGGTTGTTTCTTTTAGCAGAACTACACATGAGGTTTGGGTAAAGCAGGTTGTGTTTTCTGTTGACTGTTTTTGCATGGAGTTGTTGAAGTTACAGTAGAGGGCCTGCACTGTAAAATGGAACATTCTCCAAGTGTCCTCATTGCCTGACAAATGCACCCTGGCCTCCTGTTTGGACCACAAGACTCCTCGAGTGTATTGTGTAACGTGAACACTGCGTAGGATACAGAGCTAGTGTGTGTGTGTGTGCATGCGCGTATGCACGCACATACACATGTGTGTGCTCACAGGGTAGCTGAGTAGGGAATTGACAAATGAACAAAAGCTTCCCAGGTGGATACGGTGGTCAGAGCACATCAGCTCAAGGGAGTTGCACGCACACAATCATGAAGATAAACACAACATGTTTTGCAGCTCAAAAGGAAGATTTGAAGGCAGAGTCCTGGCAGAAACAAAGGAATACATTTAGAAAGGCCACGTGGGGCCAGGAAGGAACAGAGGCAGAGGGGCCAAGGGAGTTGACCATATTTCTAGGGGAGGTGATGTGGCCATCAGGGGAAATGCACCTGGGGAGGCGTAGAGGAAAGGATGGGGGTGAGCAGCATCCTGAAGTCCTGGTCCATGGAAACGCCCATCAACATTTGTTGCAGGAGACAAATAGATTGTTAGGCAGGTGTCTGGCAGGGCAAAGGTGCCAGGTTTTGAACAGGAGCCTCTGGGAGACTTACAGTGTGATTAACACAGTTGGGCAGGTGGAGGCAGTCGTTTGGCGAGCAGTTCATTCTGTTGGCATGTTTGGCATGTTTGAGTTTGAAGTGCCCGAGGGACGTCCTTTGGATGTAGGTGTCTTGCTCAGAGAGGACAGGTGTGGGAAGCCAATGCCGGTGAACTAGTTCCTCGGTTATTCAGCCCCTCTGATCTGCTGCTCTCCTTTAAGGTGTAACAGGGAATGCTGTTTATGATAGTGTAAGCTTCTGAGTGCCAAGGGATAGCTGGAGTGTGTTCAGGGTACAAATTGCTAAATAAAGACAGAGCAGCCTTGTACCTGTGTCTGATGGAGGCAGGAAGCCCTCCCTGCCCATTGTGTATTCAGTTACACCCAATGACAAATGTGTCTAGTCGCTGCAGCATAGAAATGAAGCTCCGATGGAAGAGGTTAGTTGTCTGTGGGTAACCGCCTGCCTCTCGAGTCTCAGCCTATTTGTTTCTGACATCATGGAGGCATGCATGTTGGTGCTCAGTTTCAATTTCATGGTCAGGCACTGTGAAGTATTCTGGTTTGCATGTCCCCGGTGCGATGGGAAAGGTTTCCAGGTCTCCATTTACATTTCTCCTCATACTGAAAAATGCTGGAATGGAGCCCCAAATGCCCGAGCCAAAGGCACCGGAGCCTGACTCATCTTATGCTTGAATTTCCTCAAACATCCAAAGTAAGCTTTTTGGCTATAGATCAAGAAGTTGGCTAATAAGGACTGAAGCCAGGCCTGTGAATGGCAGCACCAGGGAGGCCAAGGTCCTATCAGAGAGGAGGGCGGGGGGGTGAGAACGCAGGGGAGCTTCTTCTGAGCTCCAGTGGAGATCCTGAGAGCCGATCGCAGATCACTGCGGAGATCCTCCATTATTGTTCTTGTCTTCCGCACCAGTGCCAAAGCCCAAATGGCCCCTGGCCGAGGCAGGCAGGACCATGTGGACATCATCCGCCACTGCCCAAAGCACCCTCTGGCTGAGGACATACAGTTTAGTGGACATTTAATTTTTATTCTAGACTGGTGGGTCGGGGATGGATGGGTGTGTACGCGGGCTGGCTGAGGAGAGCCTTCTGGGATGACTCTGAAAAGGGCAAGGGAGAGCTCAGGGGAACGTCTTATGATAGGGTCATGTACGTGTCCGCTGCCACCGTGTGGGTGGCAAAAGGCCAAGGAAAAAGAACAGTGTCTGTTTCCTTGCTTCCCAGCCGGGTCCAAAGAGCAGATGGCCGATTCGACAGCAGCACAGTTGGCAGAACTGCACTCTTGAGAGAGCCCACCTTGCCAACTGGGCAGCAGCTGCGTTTGGGAGTGTGGGAGCTTATTAGGCTGCAATGCCAGGCCCTTGGAGGTGTGCTCTCCCCCATGGTAGTAAATTGGGGAATCCGCGTCATCATAAGAACCCGTGAGTCACCATCAATGGATTTATCTAGAAAAGTGAGGAAGAATAGATGGTTCAGGAGTGGGTGGTGTTTTTTTAATCACGAGAGAAATGAGCCCATCTAAAAAGTAGACTGCTTCTCTATTTACTGTTGCTATTGTTTTGAAACCATCGATATCTGCTTCTAATGGCTTACATAATACCGAACACTAGGAGGTGGGGGGACCTTTAAGCTGGGGATCAGCCATCTCACCCATTGCTCCCCAGGAGCAAAGACTGGATGGTGTGCTCTTGGGGATTTGCTGCCTAGGAAACTCCATGAGATGCGTCTTTCCTGCCTATTGGGCCACCGTGTGCTGGAATTGGCTCGTAAGCACACAACAACAATGGAGGATCATTAATTCTAATTTATGTATTTTGCTTACTTAACAATAAGCCTAGAGGACAGAAGTTCATTCATTCAAATCAGTTTATTTTGCTCACTAACAATAAGCCCAGCGAAGCACTGGGCTTAGGACTGGTGATAAAATTCTGAATAGACATGATTCCTGCCTTCATGGAGATTGTAGTCCGCAAGGGAGCTATCTAATGAAATGAACAATTAAGAAATAAATGTTCAGGACTAATAAATACTTTGTTTAGGTCCAGACTGTCATGGAAGCACCATGTGAAGGCACTTAGCCAGCTAGAGGTCAAGAATGACTTCTTGGAGGAAGAACTAACCTGAAGCCGAGGGGCTTGGAGGTGGCCGGTGGCCGGTGGCGGGTGGATGGGGCTGAGTATGCCTTTAAAGAGGACAAAATGCTCAGAGCCTAGGGGAGAGAGGACGAAAGCTTGGGTAGAGCATGTGTGGAGGTGGGAATGTTTTGGGGTCGGGGGAGAGCTCAGGGCTTGGTGGAACATTGACGCTTGAGGCAGGAGTGTAGGGGTGGTGAATCATCCTATGTGTCAAGCAAAGGAACTTGAACTTTATTCTGCTGGCAGTAGAGACCCATATAACTTGAAGCAGGGCCTCGGGTTTGAATTTTAAAACCGTTCTTACTGCTTGCTGTACAGGAGAGCTTGGAAGATGGGAGAGTATGGGGGCTAAGATGTAGGAGATTCTTGCATACCGGAGAAGGGAGACGACGGTGGATGGTGTCATGAAGAGCGGTGCAGCAGGGATCTGGAAACAGAGGGAATCTAGGACGGATGAACCCCTCAGGACCAGTGGTGGGAGTGGCGACACCGGGAGGGAAGGGGTGTAGAAAGGGAGAACCGAATTGGGGATCTATGTGTAACCTCCTCTCTGGGAGATGGGCAATGGGAAGGTGGGTGAGGGGAGACACCGGGCAATGTGAGATAAGATAAAATAATTATTTATAAACCATTAAGGGTGCAGGGGGAAGGGGAGAGTGAGGAGGGAGGGGGAGGGAAAAAAAGGAAACCGAGCTGACTCCAGGAACCCAAGTGGAAGGCGTATTTTGAGAATGACGAGGGCAACGAGTATATAACGGTGCTTTGCTCAAGAGTTGTAAGAGCCCCAATAAAAAGATTTATTAATGAAAAATAAGTGAGGTATAACACTAACAAATAAAAATTATAGTTTTATTTTCTCCTAAAAAAAAAAAAAAGAAAGTGGGATGATTTGAGGACGACTTGAGGAGGGAGCATTTATTGGATTTGGCCTTAGTTAAGAGGTAGGAGCTCAAAGGGATCCCAAACTCCTCGACTGTGTGCCAGGGCGGTGCTGGTGCCATGCCCTGGGAGATGAACAGTAGGGCAGAACAGGCTGGGCAGTCTGGGGGGTTGCTTCAGGGTGGGTTTTGAATGGAACCGCTTGGTCTGTTGCTGTCTGTTCCTGCTCCTGGGACCTGTGTGTTGCAGAGCCGAACTGAGCTCTACAGGGGTTTCTGGGATGAGTTTTGGAAAGTAGATTGCCAGGTCTTTGTTCTGAGGGGCCTCCAGGTCGACTCAAACTCTACCAGCTTTTTGCTGGGCAGCCTAGTGTGGTCACCATTGGCACCACCCGGGGATCCCTCCCGGAGCAGATGGACTCTGAGCTGGAGCTTTGCAGGCACGTCCTTAGGGGGTGCTTTTAAGAGGAAGGCTCTTGGCGGTTCCTGGTGACGAAGGCGGGTGGGCAGAGCAAGAACTTGAGCGGCAACGCCAGTGCAGCATGGCCTCAGCCCTCCCTGGTGGGGTTCTGGAGCTGGAGCGAGCCCGCAGCATGTTCCTGAGTTGGGCCAGGCAGCTGGCCTTTGTATCCTCTGCATCAACCACGTATGGGATACGGGCTGCCCCAGACACAACCCTCCAAACCACCCAAACCAGGACGGGAACGGGCCTTGGGTGAGGCAGCGCTCCCTGGCTGTGGGTAAGTGCTAGAGCAACACGCAGCCAAGAGTTGTTGGGCACCAACTATGGCCTGAGCGATAAGTCGATAAAGTGTTCCGCGTGATCCCTTACAGGACTGTGAGGTCATGCAAGTCACTGTCTCTTGGCTTGTCTGTGTCGCTAAACAGCGCTGGAGACAGCAGATTGCTAAGGGAAGTAACTGAGCATCCCATGACTCCCAAACTCGAAATCCCCAAATTTAATCTACTCAGCTTCACAGACACAGAAATAAGGCCCCGAGAGAGATGATTTTCCCAAGACCAATAGGGAGCTAATGGCAAAGATTTTCTTCCCTTCTCCTGGAGGCTGAGGCTGGAAGGCTCCTCATTGGAGGCAGGGGAGAGGGTAATCAGGCCTTGGACGTCTGTTTGCACTTGGCGTGGGTGGAGACCTGGCGGAGTCAGATGAGGGTCATGGCAAATTGGCATCGTCTGCGCTGATTTAAAAGGGGTCAGCAAGTTGCGTCGAGCACTGAATCTCAGTGAAATCTAAATTGAGCGATCAGAACTCCATTTATGCTTGTCTTGGAAATTTTTACAAGGCCTCCTCCGACCCTCTGCCCTCTCTCTTAGCCTCTTAAGCTGGTCTT
Source organism: Tenrec ecaudatus (assembly GCF_050624435.1). Lineage (NCBI taxonomy): Eukaryota > Metazoa > Chordata > Mammalia > Afrosoricida > Tenrecidae > Tenrec > Tenrec ecaudatus. The sequence continues at coordinate 50,027,722 of NC_134533.1, read as the reverse complement.
TCCACAAGGAGTCTCAGTAGTACATCGATCTAGCATTTCCCTGTCCTGACTTGTACTTGTCTTTGAGCTTCTTAAGAATACATGTACGGGCCACGGCTGCCCGCTCTTCATGTGGACCAAGAAGACAGTTGGCATCGTTCTCCACCGTTGTCATGGTTCTGATGAGTGGAACCTGTGAGCCTACTTGCAGCCAGTGGTGTCTTTATGGCTGGAGCCCGTGTCCCTCCCTGCATTAGTTTCCTCTGGGTATTGCCACCCTGAAACAATTGTCTGTGCTTGGCGTGCAGAACCAGTGACAAACACGTCCGAGATGAGAATACGATCAGGATGACAACTGAATGGGAGGTCCCAGGGCCCTCCCCCAGAGGAAGCCGATTTGCATTGCTCAGCGTCAGAGAAGTGCTTCTGTGCCACCTGTTGGAGTTAGGTGGCACCCTGAGGCCATGGGGTTGCGTCGCAGGACCGCCTGACGCACTCTTCTGTTTCATTGCAGCTAAATGTATCTACGGAGGGAAAGTCCTCGCGGAAGGCCAGAGGATTTTAACCAAGAGCTGCCGTGAATGCAGAGTAAGTGTTCATCATATGATTCTCGTCCCTTCTGGGGAGCGAGCAGAGAGACACGGAGGCATCCGTCTCTTGCGTGGGCTCGATTGGCCTTGTGATGGACCCTAGGGGGCAGGACTCTGTTTGGTGAGCTGACATCCAGCATGAGTACTTGTCCACTGTCACTGTGTGGTCACCTTGTCACCTGTGGTTCAGGTGGCCTTGGGAAAAACTATGGAAGCAATGCTTTGAGAGGACAGAGAGAGGTGGCTGCTAATAAGGTGCGGGGAGATTGACAGGTATCCCGGAATCACATGGACTGAGACATACAGAATCCCAGAGCTCTGCCAGTGACCATCTAGCAAACGTGCATTGAGCTCCCTTGTACTGGCTTCTGTATAGAACAGTGAGCCAAAAACCAAAATCCTTGTCATCATGGGACTTGCAGTCTCGGGGAGAAGGCGCGCAGTAAGAAAATAAACAAATAGTGGGAGGGTGGGGGAAAATGAGCAGCAGATATTAAGGGCTCAAGTAGAAGGCAAATGTTTTGAGAATGATGATGGCAACAAATATACATATGTTCTTGACACAATGGATGGATGGATGGATTGTGATGGGAATTGTATGAGCCCCCAATAAAATGATTTTAAAACAAGAAAATAAACAAATACACACTCCACGGCCAAATGCTGTAACCCTCCATGAAGCAGGAGGAAGGCAGAGAGCTTTGGGTGGGCTGGATGATTCGGGAAAGCCTCTGTGAGCTGGTGCTGTTCACACCCTGACCAAGGGGATTGGGACTTGGGGCTCTGTTATCAGACAGGTTCAGGGAAGATTTCTGTGAGACTTTGGGAAGGCCTGGGCATGGGTTCAGAGGTCAAGTTCGTGAATAGGATTTACCAATGTCAGGGCTCGCTGTGGTTCATCCTTTACTGTGTATATGAACATTTGGTTGTTCTTTGACAATTTAGAAAGAAGTCAGGGCTTATCTCTTTACACAGATGGGTGTGTGTGTGTGTGTGTGTGTGTGTGTGTGTGTCTGTGTGTGTGTGTGAGGGAGAGAGAGAGAGAGAGAAGGGTGTTGCTTTTTTCACTCTTTCAGGTTTTCAGTAGTTGTCTACTGGTTGTTACATGTACAAAGAGAATGGCCATTGGGGATAATACCCAACATTTCTTAAGCATTTGTGGTTTTTAGGTACTTTAGGCAGCATTTTAATCCTTACAATAGCTTTATGAGGTAGCTCCTGTAGGTACAAGCTAAGGGAGCAAGCTGGGATCTGAACCTGTGTAGTCTGGCTCCACCATTTCCTCCCTCGGTGTCTCTGTTGCCAGTCCCAATGGTGTTGAATCCACTGAGATATATTCCCGTGTCAGAATTTTGGAAGGGTTGGCTTAGTCATATGAACATATAAACACTTGCTCGACCAATGACACGGAGACCACTGCTCTATGAGAGAAAAGATAAAAGAACCGGATTTGTACCACCAATGCAAAGCTCTGGGGAGCATAGCATAAGAACTCACCACCGGGAGGATTTTGAGATGAGCCCAGCTGGCATAGCGGATATGGAATGGGCTGCTAAGTGCAAGGTCACCAGTTTGAAACCCCTGCCTTCTCTGAGGGAGAACTAGGAGGTTTTCTACTCCCATAAAGAATTACAGTCTCTGAAACCCACCGGGGCAGTTGACTGTAGGGTTGATATGAGTTGAAATAGACTTGCTGGCAGTGGGTGGGTAATCAATTAGGTGCTTTTGTTTTGAAAATAAAGCTTAAAGAAGGGTCTGTGCCTAATTATGTGACTGGGCTAAGTGAAATGGATGGCACCTTTGTCACTCTAAACACAGTGTGTGCTATTTCAGGGCCATAGAAAAAGTATTTATCTCTATTTAAACATTTGATTCAGATTCAACTCAATAAATATGGCAGTCATTGATTATAATTATTGACATTTAGTCAACAGTCAAAGCAAAATTCTTTATGTAAAGAGAACCTTTCATAGCAATTCTTTTAAAATAAAATTTAAAACTCTTTAAAACGATGATTCTCATCCTGTGGGTGGTGACCCGTTTGGGGTCAAACAACCTTTTCACAGGGGTTGCCCGATTCATAACAGTAGCAAAATGACAGTTATGAAGTAGTAACGAAAATAATTTTATGTTTCAGGTGGGGTGTCACCACAATATGAGGAACTGTATTAAAGGGTTGTGGCATTAGGAAGGTTAAGAGCCACTGCTTTAAAAAAAGAATTTTTAAAAATCTGATTTATATACACATTAAGAAAAGAAATACATGTTGAATTTATAACATTTGGGTTATGGACAAAAGGTATAACGAGGAAATGGAAAGCTGTCCTGAATCCCACCACCCAAAGATAATCTCTTTTAGCAATTTGATTTCTAACAGGAAGAGCACAATTTATCCTACGGTTTTAGTTTGGGCTCACCCAGAAGCCACCCTGAGCTAAGGATTTCAGTAGAAGTGGTTTAGGAAGGGCAATAGAAGTGATTTATTGAGGTAGTGATCCCAAGAGAAACCAGTAAGAATGTACAGATACAGAATGGGTAAGGGGAACAATTTTATTTGAAAGTGCCAACCCTTAGCCTGAAGCCACCAGGGTTTGTGGACACTAACCAGTACCCCAGAGATTGTCCTGATCTAGACAGAAAAACCTCCACTCCAGTCTACCATTGGCTTCGGACCATGGTGGTGGAGGATTTTCAAGGTGCAGGAAACTTCTAGTGTGTTGCACAGAGAAGGTGGATCCAGTGCCCCTGGGCAGCCCTCTGGAAGTGGCAGGTGTATGTGCATCAGCAAGGCAGCATGCAGTCATTGGGAGGGGGTGGGTCATGAGCACACAGACCTGGTAAAAGGGTGCCAACAGTTTCACTTTCGTTCACCCTGGGAGGCAATAGCTCATGAATAAATACCATGATACTGAAGGATAGCGGTAGCACTGTGATGCTAGGTACTTGCCAGTGTGTTTTCCTTTGCTTTAAGCTTAACCCATTTGTGCAAGTGAAAGTTTACATCGGATTTACCTTGATCGGTTCCATTCCCTGTTGCAGACACAAGGGAACATCTGGTAAGCTCACTCACCTCAGGTCGGGGGCGAACGTTTGAGGCTCAGTGTCTGTCACCCAGCCTGGCTGGGACTGAGGGAGGGAGAATAGGATGTAGGTGAATGGAAGTGGCCATGTGTGAGTATCAGGGCCAAATGTCAGGTTTCAGGGCCCCTTCCAAGGCAGGAGACTAGTCGGCAGTCTAGATGCCCTAGGAAACAGTGGGGCTGAAGAGTCAAGCTGAGGAAGAAAAGCCGAAAGTGCTAGAGGCTGGGCTGAGCCTAAAAAGAGGAAGCTAAGGTGGAGAAGACAAAAGATGGGCTGTTGTAAATTAGTTTACATTTGACATTTGAAGCAATGTTACATTCCTGTTTGATCTCGGATGCACCTGATGCGATGGGAGTTTCTGGCAGACCGGAGAACTCTGAGGCCCTTGGGTGGGGGATGGAAGAGTCAGGATGTGCCCCAACCCTTTGCCTGTCAGTTCTTTCATATTCTATGTTGAGAATTGCCGTTTGTCCTTAAATGAGACTCCCCCGATTGGGCTTTCTTCTCAGTCGGCTCAAAGGAGTAAAATGAAATGTGTGAGATAAAACAGGGGACTCTTCAAGCCTATTTTTCCTCCTAGCAATTAATGGACTAATTACTAAACTCTGAGTAAAACTAAATACAGATGCTACAAATGTCAACAAATGGGCCCTTAGGTGAAGTCAGGGCATAAAGATTCAGCTGCTGAATATTTAAATTTTTATTGTAATTGGGTTTATTTATATCTGGGGGAAACCAAGTACTCATCTGAACTGACCCTCCTTTGGCTCATTCATCCGGAATACCTTAACTATTCTCTATTTTCTTTGCTAGGAAAGATAATCTTTCTTACTGCATCATTCAAGTTCCCTCCAGCGTGGCCTCCTCTCCATAAACTATTCCTTCCTGGCAGATTAATTTTTTACCATGCAACCTAACAACGCCTGTATTTGCGTAGCTATTTTAGCCCTCAGCATATTTTAGTCCCTCGATGGTATAAACAGTTTGCATACTAGGTGCTAACCAAAGAAGCCTTGGGAGACAGGCCTGACCATCTACTTCCAAAAAACGAGTCACTGACAACCTTGAAGAGCGCAGTGCTACTGTGACACACATGGGCTTGGCACAGGTCAGAACTGATGCCCTAGTAATGGTTTCCAGTTTACGTCCCCTTTTCTCCTTCCATCGGCACTATGAGCTCACCACACATCAGGATTTATCTTGAGCTTCAGAAGGCCTGTTGTAAAGCCAGTGATGTGCTGGAGCTGGGTCTCAAGACTTCTGAGACCGACTGCACGCATCTCTCAAGGTTGCATTCAGTGAAATCGTGCTGGGTGTCTGACGTGGGTCAGCATGTGAACGATTCCACCAAGAAAACTTTCAGACACTTCAAATTAGGACTTGAGTGTCCCAGGGGAGGACCTGAAATGGCGTAGCGTTGAAGGTGCTTAGTTACTAAGCAAAGGTTCAGTGGTTCAAGCCTGCAGCATCTCGGTGGGCGAAAGATGTGTGCTCCTGCTTCCATGCAAATTGACAGCCTTGGAAGCTCTAGGGAGCATTGTCCCATGGGGAAGCGGCTTCATGGCGGTGGGTGTAGTTCTGGTATTTTTGGTCCCTAAGGTTTGTTCACCAGCACACCACTGCCAGCATCTTGCTTTAAAAAAGTTGCTAAAAAGTTGTCTAACTGGAACATCTCATGACTTATTCTTTTAAATCTCCTCCATTTTATGTGTGATTTTGTCAACATTTGTGCAATTCTTAGGAGAATCGTTCATCATTGTAGGTTGTTATCACTGCAGGCTCTTCACAACGAGCATTTTAAATTTGGATCGCTAAAAATATCACTGTCTTGTTCCCCTAGGGCGGAGTCTTAGTGAAAATCACAGAGATGTGCCCTCCTTTGAACTGCTCGGCAAAGGATCACATTCTCCCTGAGAATCAGTGCTGCAGTGTCTGCAGAGGTAGGTGCTTGGGGGTGGCCTGGGGTGTGTGAATGATTAGTGTCATGGTAAGAATGTCGCTCCACAACGCTCCTGGGCGTCTCCGAAAGTTGTATTCACAACTGGCACGGCCTCTGCCATAGAATCTGCTCCATGAGCCTGCTGAGAGAATTCAATGGGACAGTGCAAAAGTACCTAACATTGTGCCTCGCAGGTGTTAGATGCTTAATGCATCATCATTCCTATAATATTGGCAGTTATTTCTGAAATAATGATTTTTATAACTCCTGCCGTCATTACTTCACTTTTCCTCATGAATGGGAGTAGGAAGCATTCATTTTGATTTTCTGTGGGCTGATTCCCATTACAGAGAATGACGTAGGCTGAATCTTTACCAAGGACGTATATACAGATTTTTAGCTTGTTACAAGAGAGGAATCTTCATCAAAGGAGCACCTTAACTGAACCAAATCGAACTCGCTGCCATCCAGTAGCTTCGGACTCATAGCTGCCCGACCGCGCAGAGTCGAAGTTCCCCTGCAGATTTCCCAGGCTGCCATTGAGTCAAGACTGGCTCATCGTGACCCTACAGTGCAAAGTAGAACTGCTCCTTCTAGTTTCCAAGACTAGAACTCTCCACAGAAGTAGAACGCCCTGTCTTTCACCCACAGAGAGGCTGGTGGCTTCGAAACGCTGACCTTGGGGTTAGCAACCCAGTGTGTAAGTACTATGCCACCAGTGCTCCTCATGAGAATGTAAAGCCTCTCCTTGTTCCCTCGGAGTACCAGATGGGTTTGAACTGACCTTGCAGTTCCCAGCCCTCCTCCTAACCCGCTACCCCACCAGGTTTCTGTAAGTCACACTTTATTACAAATTCCTTTCTAGGCAGGAATTGTTTAGAGTCCTATTTCTGGAATTTCATTCTTCCTCAAATTTATTTTAATATCTTCAAATCACAAATATTCACTTCCGCGTGGAAACGTCTCCCCCCTGCCAGAAGTTGATGGAGCAATAGATTCTAAAATTTATTTTTAAAAGTGAAAGGAGCAAATTCAATTCAACTTACTGTGCTATGAGATTTTACTAGTTTAAGACTATGTGCCTCATGAATATGTCTGCACATGCTCACACACCCAGTGAGTTTCGATGGTTTGGACTTATAGTTAAACTTCCAGAGTTAAATCCAATCCAGCCGCATGGCAGTTTAGCTCAGGGAACCCAGTGTTTTAGCTTTTACCATCTTTTCTCTGGCGCAAAGATTGGCAAGTCACTGAACAAATGGCTTAGGGTTTGCAGGCCCCAGTTGACGTGTGAAGGCAACATAGACAAGAGTCAATGAATTCATCTGGTCTGGCTGTTTCAATGAAACTTTATTTACAAAAACAGGTGGCAGCCCATAATTTCCTGACTTTTGTTCTCGCACCTTCCTCATATATCAACACCCAAATGAACAAGCACATAAACACCAATTGCTGATGAGTCCGTTCTGATTCATGGTGACTCTCTGGGGGTCAGCGTGGAACTGTGCACCCCAGGGCTCTCCATGGTGCTGCGTGCCCTCCTGAGGTACTTCTAGGGGAACAGAAATGACCGGCCTTTTGGCTAGCAAGTTACCTGATATATTAGTGTTGCATGTTTCATCTTGGTTTGTGTTCCACGGAGATTCCTTCTTGTGGTTGGTCATGAGAAACTGGTTTTTGGTAAAATTTTGGGGGAAACTTAGTACCTTAGTCAAAACTGGCACCTAGGATCAGTGACATGCTGACCATACCATCAAAGTATCTGCCTGATTTCTCTTCTTAATGACCACAATCATGTTGGCAGCTGGGGTGCTTTAGAAAGGCTTCCAGATCAAGTGGAATTTTCATTTATTGGTAACCAATAGGGGTCTCACAATTTAATGCAAAATCCATTTGCTATTTGTTGAGGTGCCAAGTAGGACCCAGTTTATGTAAATCCTTTCTGATTTATGATTTTATTAGAGCAGAAATATTGATCCGTCCATAGAAATTCAAGAGGAATTTCATTGCTGTTACGTACCCAGTTTACAATAGAGCCGGTGTCATTGCTTCAGCGATCCCTGGACTTGTCCACCAGTGAAGATACTGAGCCACATGTCACCTCTCTGAAAACTGGTCTTCTCGGGCACTGCTTACACCATGCAATCTGGAGGCTTTGGCCAGACCTGGCACAGCTTTGCCGAGCAGAGTGGGAGGCAGAAAAAAGACACTTTGTAAGGCTTCATTCTTAGACATGAGCTGATCTATATAATGGAGGGCTTTCTTCTCAACCAGGTTTTGACAAGTGATGGCTGTTGGGTGAGAGAGAGAGAGAGAGAGAGAGAGAGAGAGAGAGAGAGAGAGAGAGAGAGAGAGAGAGAGAGAGAGAGAGTTGTGTGTGTGTGACAGAGATTCATTTATGCTTTCCTAAAAATAGTGATAAATATGTATGCAACAAGACACTTGTCATTTCAACATTTTCACCCATACAGTTCAGTGATATAATATTCATTATGCTGTGTAACCCACATCATTATTCAATCCATTTCCCCCTATTACTTCTAGCAGAAGCTCAGTGTCCCCTAAGCAGTGAGCTTCCCTTCCTCCTTCCCTTCCTGCTTACCCTGGCCAGTCAGGAACCCACTTAGGTCTGTAGACACTGCCTATTTTAGATACTTCATATAAGTGGTATCATGTCCTATTTGTCATCTGATGCCTGACTTATTTCACGCAGCATGATGCTTTAAAGGCCCATGTATGTTAGAGCCTGTATATGGACATCATTTCTCTATAGGACCGATTAATTATTCGTTATACATGTACTACATTTTGTTCATACAGACATCTGTTTTCAGACATTTGAGTGGTTGGAAACCACTCTTTTTGGGCTAGAACTGGAGCATGTTTCAGAGAAGATCTGGACTGGGAAAAACCCTCTCATTGAGAGTTGAGAAGTATGAAGTCTTTGGGGCATATGGATTCTCCTGGGCCTCTCTTATGCTACTTCCACTTCAGAATTCAGACACCAGACATGCAGGAAGCACTGTTTTTGGCTAAATCACACCTCAGCATCCTCTACTGCCATTACCTCCTTCTTTGATGAGCCCCTTGGGAGTTTCAACCTTGAACTCATAGGGGAGGAACTCAGAACATCCACTTCCTGTGTGTACATCCTTAGACTTGTGCAGCAAACCAGATAATCAGGAAACAAAGGCATGTCTGGGCAGTCAGGTATTTTGTTTTTCATGGAAACTTATAATTTATATGACAATTAATAAAAATCAGTAGAGGTGAGTTCAAAGATTTATTGTCTTGAACTTTGCTGTGTTGTTTTTTTTTTTTTCTTTCACTCGTTAGCGCTAATTCCTATATACCTCCCAAGAGCATCTCCGGAAGTCACAGGATAGCCTCTCCCAGTATTGTGGGAAATATTTCCCCCTGTGACTTCCAGTAGTCTTTCGCCTTTTCCTCCACGGTCATGTTCTCTGAATGATAGCTTGCAAGAGAAAGGCGGGGGTGGACAATTTCTATTCTGGAAAGCCTTGCTAAGCCCAGAGGGCCTTTCTTAAGGCAGGTTATTAAGTTCTTCTTGCTCCCCCCTCCTTTCTTTCCTCTGTAAAACAGAAAGTAATGAAAAAGTGAGAAACACTCCATTTTTATGCAAAGTAATTTCTATCCTGCATATGGAAAGGTGGCACTGTTTGCTTTGTGGATTGAGAGAGTCTGCTGACTACAAGCGGCCAGAGAGGTTGGATGCTAAGGAGCAGAAATGCCTATTTGGAGGCTGAGCACAGTGGTAGGGAAAGCTGTGGGCCGCTGCTCTCTGATGCTATTGATTACCAGAAACTGCAGCGGCTGCTGTCTCTTTCAGTACCTGCACCAAAGGCCCTTCAATTAGCATATCTATCTCTTTACTTAGGTCATTAGTCTGAGTGAAATCACCACTTGAGAATGGCATTCCTCAGAAGGTAAAGGCAGACCTCTCTTGCCTGCTGGGGGATTTTTACATTTTCCTGGCTTGTTTTTCCTAGGACTCTGAGAAACCGCCTTCTCTGTGGAGGCTGAGATGGGGGATCTGAGGAAACTGCCCTAGAACTTTTTGCTTTTTCCCAGTGGGCTGAGCACCTTTTATTGTAAAATTTCCCTAACTTAAACAACAACAACAACAAAAAGGAGTTTGATTTGATAATGCCAATTTATGATGTGTTTTTTTTTTAAACTTAAGAGGCAAAACTCAACTCGCTGCTTTCACGCCGCGTCTGGCGCCTGTGTTTATGGAAGTGAGCCCTTTGGTGCCGCTGCTGAGTTTGAACTACCAATCTTGGGGTTAGTAGTAGTTGTACCAGCCAGGGGCCTGCTGAGCGTCAAGGAAGAGGTGGAGATGTGTTCCTGTCACCCGAGTCGCTTTTGCCGTTCTCCTGTCAATCAGTAGGAGCAGGGTTCTCCCCGGTGCCAGTTCGTAGGCTCTATTCTGTGCGCACACAAACCCTGCTGAAACCCCATTTTCCTGAAGGTTCACTTTCTTCCCCAGTAGAATTCACAGGAGCATAGGAAACTTTTCATTTGTCATTGATTGTTATACCTCTTCTGCCCGCCCCATCCCTCCAGGGACTAATCAGTACAGGTGCAGACAGCAGCTCTTCAGGCATCCCTCTTGGGGGGAGTGAAGCCCAAGACCTTCGCCTTAAGGGGAACAGGCTGAGAGTGACGTCGGGTATTCCTGGTGGCCACAGACCTGGCATCTGAACAGACCAGGCGCCCTGACACCTGGCCTCCGTAGATCCTGGGTCATGCCACACACCATCACGATCTCCCCTGTGCTTTAGAGGAAAGGGAAGGTAACGAGCAGGACAGGTGGTTAAAGTGTAGCTGGGCCCCTCCGCAGAACACCGAGGAGCAGTTGGGGCAGACACATGCAAAAGGAATTACGGTGATAGACGTTGGCAGAGAGCGACGGGCCCAGGCCGCAGTCTCTAGAGAGCTTCACCCTAAAGAGCCCTCACTGCCATGGCAGCTTCTCCCAGCCTCTTCAGAACAGCGAGTACAGAAGAATGAAATTTGTGTATCTTCCGTATTACCTTGAGCTAATGGCTAGAGCAGGAGCCTGTGCCCGTGAAGTGTGAGGCCGTGGGTGAAGGAGGGGGGAGTCACAATGTCGTGACATCCAAAATTCTAGCTGGAGGATGCACTCAGGCATGAACGTAGCCCACAGGAAAAGATGGCTGTTGAATTACTGGTGCTATTGGCTAAAGAAAAATAACTTTTTGCACCTTTTCCGTCTAGCCTCGGAAACACGGCAGGAAAACACATCCATCATCTGGCCCATCCCCCGATTCTTGACACCCCCCCCAGTGTTTTATTTCCCTCACGATCAGGCCGTAATTATATCTGCAGTGTCATCGATGACTCTGGAGGGTTTTGCTGCATCTTGATGACTCTCAGTGTTGGGGAAAAAGTTCTTTCTGACATCTGTTCCAAATGTGTTAGCCATAATTTTAATTCATGCTCACTCGCCTTGTCATCTGGCCTGGTCTGAAATGAGTTGAGATTATCAGTATTATTTAAAATGTTATGCCCTTCAATTAATTAAATCCTCCCAAAGAGTCTTGGCACCAGACAATTTTCTCTTTCATTTTCCTCATGATTGTAGGTGGGCGTTTCATTGAAATGGCTTCAGAGAGAGAGGATATCAGGGTAGTTGAGGTTAACAGAGGCCTGATGAACAACATTGCGTGGGAATCTGAGTTAGTGTCTACATGGTTGACCTGACCATTTCAGGTGGGCCAGGTCCTTCGTATACCCGTCGATGGGATTCAGTCAAATGCAGAGGAAAAAAGAAACCCCTCCAGATGTGAGTTAAAGAGTGTTACAATGGCAGGACTATATAAAAGCCCTGGTGGTGCAGTGGTTACGAGTTGGCCTGGGAATTGCAATGTCAGCAGTTCGAATCCACCAGCCACCCCAGAGGAAAATGATATGGTGTTCTCCTCCTGTTAGGAATTCTGGTCTTGAAAACTCACAAGAACTGTACTCTTTTGTCCGATAGAGCCACTCTGAGTTGGAATTGACTTGTTGGCAATGATATAAGTTCAATGGTGAGGGTTAGGAAGCGAGGACCTTAAATGGAAAGTACAGGGAGAACATAATATCCATGGCCATGAAAAATGGCACAAGGACTAGGGGGTCGGGAAGCCTCCAAGAGGAAGTTTGTTGTTCCAGAGAGAAGACTTGAAACTTGGGGTAGGTCACCTAGGACAGGAAGATCATTGATGTTGATCATTGCCAAAGACATCAATTGTTTCCTGAGATAAACCCTATGAGAACCTGGAGCACAGGCTGTAACAGTCTTTTTCTGATGGCTCAACCCTCCGGTCATGTCAATGAGGCACCCAAGGGATGGCTGCCACCGTCATGGGTGCCAGCTTCTCCCATCCTATGTCTGCTGGTGTCGTGTGCTAAAGGACATCTACGCTACTCATCAGGGATGAGGCCAGGACAGGCCATTCTCTGTCCTTGCCAGCTCATGAGTAGGGTTGACACTGCACCTATGGGGCACATGAAAGAGGCTATATACTCCATCTTTCTTTGGCCTTGAAGTATGACTTTCAAGGGGAGGCAAGCACAGTGGATGTGAGAGGTACTGGATGTGTGAGATTCGGGTTCGGCCGGGTGGAATCTGAGTAGCGGTGGTCTATGTGGAGTCACACTTGCATCACTAGGAGAAGCCAACGCCCGTGCCCAAGAATAGTGATGTATTCACCCTCGAAGGAATCACAGTAGGTCAAACTGAAGATACAAGTTCACCACTAGCTTCAGAGACCAGATAGAGCAGAAATGTGTGGTTGATTTTGCCAGTGTTCATTACAAAGGGTACAATGTGGGGGCCCGTGTTTTTAAAAGGCAGTACTTAATGGTATACAAATTGGGCTGATTGATTTAAAGAAAGCCATGCAATCTTGCTGGTGGTATTATCTGTTGGTCTTTCTCTGGCAACAAAACTCTAGAGACAGGACCACTGGGGGGGGGGCGGGGGGAGAGGTCCAAATTTCAGACTGCTCCCAACCAGAGGGGAAGGCATCTCCCCAACATGCATGTTTTAAAACTTAATTTCTTTGAATATATCACTAACACATGCTGTTTCTAGTATCTGGAATTTGGCCCTTTATTGTCCCCCCCCCCAGCCTCCTCTTTAACACTCCGTGCGGGTGTTTGTGTGTGTGTGTGTGTGTGTCTTTTCTCTGATGCATTCCTTACAATTTTCTCTTGTAACCCTGTCCTCAAAGGCAGTAACCGTGGCAGTGTGGAAACGAGGGAGGGCCGCAGTCATGTGTCTGCTGCTCGTGGTGGTCTGTTAGCCTGCCAACGGCCTTGTGCAGCCTCGGTGCCTGATTAATAGTTGGGGATCGAGGGGTGTCTGTGCCAAGACCCGACATGAAGGAGATTGCTGGAGCTTCGTTCCAGCAGCTCCTTTGCCTTTTCCCTTATTTGCTTTTGTTCCCCTCTCCATGTGAACTCCCAGGGGGTCTTCCTCATCTCAGCATCTCATCCAAGGGTGGTTTTCTCTGGCCTGACATGTGATGATGATAGTTATTTACCCAACGATTGCGTCTCCAAGGAACAAGTAAGCACAGTCTTTCCTGTCCCAAGACACAAAAGTGTCTCTTGGTGAAGGCCCCAACCATTTCCTGGACTGGGGAATGTGGGTGATAGATGGGATATGGATCTCCGCAGGCCTGGAGGATGACTCTCAAGGTTGGGCATGCACAGTGGATGTGAGTGTGTGTCCCTGGAGTGTCCTTTGAGGAGGAAAATTGTGACAGGGCACTTGTGAGGGGGGATGGAGAGAGAAGGTGCTTTGAATCAGACTTGGGTTTATATCTCTATTTTACCTGTTATCTACTATTTGAACAACGATCTAAAGTTTATTCATCACTAAAATACTCTCAACTCTTTTAAGAACTGTGAGGATTTAGTCAAGTCAGGAAATCGACAAATAGATGTTGAGTTCCTATTCTGTGCTTGGTATTGTGTTAGGCACAAGATGAACAAACTTGTGTAATCCTTTCCCTTGTAGAGTTGAGCTGCTTGTGGGGAAAGAGACTTTCAACACATTTAACTATAAACTCAATGTGGCAATTTTGGTGAAGAAGAATAGTCGGTATGTAAGAAAATAGCCAGCGACTTCATGGATTACACGTTGTGTTGCTAACCACAAGGCTGGTCGTTAAAACCCACCAATTACTCCTGGGGGATAAAGATGAAACATTCTGGTCCCCAAAAGATGTGTGGCCTTGGAAACCCAGAGGGGCAATTCTTTTCTACTCTGTAGTGTTGTCTGAGTTGAAATTGATGCAATGCCAGCGAGTTGGTTTTTGTTTTTTAATTTAATTTAATTTAAACTGAGGGAGGCAAGGGAAGGCTCTTTGAACATGGTATTTATAGCGGAATTCAAAGGCTGGGTAGGAATGGTCTTGTAAGGATGAATAATAGTGTTGTGAGTCAGTGGAACAGATTTGCAAAGGTTCTGAATGAGGAAGAATCAGAGGCATCCAAAGAAAGACGAATGTGGTTGGAGGGCAGTGAAGGGAGAGAAAGGGAGTCTTATATGTCGTTAAGCCAAAGTTAATGATTTTGTATTTTCCTTAAGTAAAATAGGAAATGCAGGGGAGGTTTTCAATGGAGAGTGACATGACATGATCCAATCTGTGTGTGTTGTGTTGTTTGTTTAAATCATTTTATTGGGGGCTTGTACAAGTCTATCACAATCCATACATCCCTCCATTGTGTCAAGCACATTTGCACATTTATTGCCATCATCATTCTCAAAACGTTTCCTTTCTACTTGAGCCCTTGGTATCAGCTCCTCATTCCCCCCCTCCCTTCCTGCCTCCCCTCCCTCATGAACCCTTGATAATTTAGAAATTATTATTGTCATGTCTTTTACTGTCCGATGTCTCCCTTTACCCATTTTTCTGTTGTCCGTCCCCCAGGGAGAGGGTTGTATGTAGATCCTCGTAATCTCTTCCCCATTTCTCTCCCACCTTCCCTCCACTCTCCCAGTATCACCACTCTCACCATTCAATCTGTGTTTTTAAAGGATTCCTTTGTGTGGAAATGGATTAGAGGCCAGCAAGAGTGGGAGCCGGAAGGCAAATGGGCCAGTGTCCAGTGGAGAGATGATAATAGCCCGCAGTAGAACGGAGGTCCCTGTTGTTACTGCGGGGTGGGAGAGAAAATAGATTCAGAAGGCATTTATGAAATAACATTGACAAAGGATAGATGGGTGTACATGCTTTTTAGTAGTGAGGACAAAGAGGATTCTTGATTGTTTATTTTGGGTAGATACCAAAACTGCTGATAGATGTGGCGGACCGGGAGATTATAGGTTTGGGTGTCCATACGAAGAATTTGATTTGGGCCAGGTGGTCCATTGGCTTTGATACCATGTAAAGGAGAGCATGCTGGCCCTCAGTGATAACTGGCTAGTACACTTAGCGGGGGCTGTTCGCTCTCAGTGATTGCTTCTAAGGAAGTATGGATAGTCTCACCCAGCTTCCTGAAACAGTTGGGTGCCAGTGCTGGCCCCAATGCTGCTTTTGCTAAGAACAGATGAAACAACTTGTATTTGAGACCTAACTAGGTGTGTGTGTGTATATATATTTTTTTAGGTTGTAGAGAATATATAAGGTTTGGGACCTATAAAGATAAGAGGGTAACCATTAGTAGTTACTTATACTCCCAAGTATTAAAGTTATAAAAATGTTACTGGAGGTTTGATTCTGGGTAAGTTAGTTAAACTCTCCCTCATGTTTATCTAAACTGTAAAATGGGGATAATAATACTAATATTTAGGGTAATTGTGAAGACTTAATGAGGTTTAGCACTATGCCTGGCATGTTGGGGAAAAAACAATAAAGATCAGTTTTTATGAATAAGCTGTGCGCTGTATTTAGGCCACTGCAGGTTAAAAAATGCCACTGTGTGCTGGTTTGTAATTATAGGTGAACAAAGCTGGAAACACTCCAGTTACTAATTAAAAATAGCCAAGTAAGAGAATGTGAATACCGAGTAGTTTATTTTTGTGTGTGTGCTTCTAATTCAGAAAAAAACCTTAAGAAAGAGGGTCGTATTAGAGCAAAGAGAGGCATAGAAAATGAGCAAAGAAGCAGCGTAGCAAGGCGCAGCTCATGGACTTAGGCAAGAGGGACTTCGGGTAGCAGCAGCAGAAGAAGATCCAGCAAGAATTGGCACGTGATTCAGACACATCCGATAAGGAAGACAAAACCCTTAGAGTCTGAATTGAAGATGTTTGAGTTGCAGCGAAGTAGCTGTTGAGGTGAGTTTTTTTCAATGATGCTGATCAGCAAGGGTGATGAAGCTGTCCTAACCTTGGATTACAGTGAGGATCCCACAACTTACAGACACTAAAAGTCACTGACCCTGTACACCTACAATAACTTCATTTCATGGTATATAAATTATATCTTAATAAAACTGCACGAAAAAAGATGGTGACCAGGAAAACCATTGTGATTAATTGGCCTTCTTTATATTTATTCCTTTATCCATCCTATATATATTTATTTATATATATATATTTATTCCTTTATCCATCCTCTTCCTTACCTGCTACATTCATACCTGTCCATATGTCTTATCTGTCTATAAACCATCCATCAAAATGTCCCACTGTGAGAAGCTCTTGGTTGAGAGAGTGAATTAGACTTGCAGAAATTTCAGTGACTCAATTATGATTTCTTGTTAAGGAGATACAGAACACCTAGCAGAAAAAATAAAGCGGAAATGAGAATTGACAGTGTCGGCTGTTTGAGTGTCTATGTACACAA
Organism: Tenrec ecaudatus; assembly: GCF_050624435.1. Taxonomy (NCBI): domain Eukaryota; kingdom Metazoa; phylum Chordata; class Mammalia; order Afrosoricida; family Tenrecidae; genus Tenrec; species Tenrec ecaudatus. Next base: position 50,011,307 of record NC_134533.1, on the reverse strand, counting down.
TGGATATCTTTTTAATCCTTTGGGTTATAGAATACTTGGAAATGCATTGCTTTGGGGAGAACAGCTCAGTGAGTCAGAACTCGGGCCTCATTCAGACCTGGGCATGAGCTATAGCTGTGTGTTGTTTATACAGGTCCAGTAAGCTCTCCAAGCTTCCATCGGCACCGCTGTAAAACGGGATGATAATAGAATTGCCCATAGAATTAAATGAGACAATGTATGTACAACACTTATCTGATATCTAACATGTAGTGTACAAGCAGCTCCCAGATTTCAAACAAGTTCCACCATTAAGTCTGTCTTTATGCCTAATTTGCCCGTGAATTGGAATGGCAAGGTACGTCTTTCTAAAATTGGTCATGTTTGCCTTAGTATATAATAACTGTAATTTTCTGTGCATAAAAATACTAAACACTTTCAGAGACCTAAAACCTCTTTAACATAATATCACAGTAATAATAATAATAATAACAATAAAGAAGGTCTGGTTGCATAGTGGTTATGCATTGAGTTGCTAAATGAAAGTTGGCAGTTCAATACCACCAGCTTTCTACTCCTGTATAGGTAAAGCCTCGGAAACCCACAGGGGCAGGCCTCTCCTGTCCTATAGGGTCCCTGTGAGTTGGAATTGACTTGAGAGCACTGAGTTGGGTCTGGTTTGGTACTATGTAGTGGGTTATACACTGGTCTGCTCACCTCACGGTCAGTAGTTCAAAACCACTAAGTGCTCCATGAGACAAAGAGAAGGCTTTCTACTTCTGTAAAGAGTTGCAGTCTCAGAAACCCACCAAGATAGTTCTGTCTTGTCCTACAGGGATGCTATGAGTCAGAATTGACTTGATGGATGGGAGCTTTTTTTAAAAAAAATAATGATAATGTTGTGATGCCTAGTTGGTTATTACAGACCATTGGATCTTGTTGGTGGCATAGGCATTGAGGCCCTTGCCTTCCTCTGGAGACAGTGACGGGTGTTGTGTCTCCCACACTGAGATCCTCCCTTCGCCCATCCTTGGGAGCCTGGCCCTTGGTTTGGGTTGGCAGTGTGGAGCTGGAGATGTCAGTGAGGTAAGGTGGAATGGGGCCCGGGACAGCCAGGGCTCAGGTCACCCAGTTGCAGACAGGGCTGAAGCAGCACAGTCAGGCAGTGTGGAGTAAAGCCAGGTCCACACCTGTAGCCTTCCTCCTACAGGGGCTCCTGCCAGCCCCAGACAAAGCCTACGCTGGCTTTGGGGCCACGGTGGAAGCACCCTTCCTACCTCCACTATCACCTCCAGGGCTTGGTGGGCTTGGTTGGTGAGGAGTGGATCCCAAGTCAGGGTGAAGCCGGGTACCACGTTCTGCTTGCTGTGAATGGTCTCTGTGTTTACGGCCCAGGAAAGACATAAGGGGGCTGGCTCTTCACTGCAAGCTGTTCTAAGTTGGAGGTTTGTAACCCAGGGCCTGCTTGTATTGATTAGTTAATTCCCTTTTCTAGGAGCCCTGGTAGTGGAGTAGTTCTGAGTTGGGTTGCTAACTGTAAGCTGCTACTCAGGAGAAAGATGGGGCTTTCTACTCCCGTCAAGAGTTCGTCTCAGACACGCTCAGCGGCAGCTCTACCCTGTACTAGAGGGTCACTAGAGGTCACCATCAACTTGATGGCAGTGTCTGTGTCTTTTTGTGCTTTTCCAAGGCCTGGTCTCTCTTGCGAATATGTCCAAATCATGTGTCCTATTGACATGTCATGATTATTACACCCGTGCCACATAATTTGAGGTGCCTCAAGTTTATCAGGGGCTTCTGAAGTTTCTGCCAGCTAGGAACTCAAAATAAGCTTTGTTATCATCTGAACGTGATCTCTCCTTCCTTAAGTCCCTATGACACTTTATCCTGCTCACGGCTCACTTAACACAGAGAGCTTTGCATTTGATGCTGTCCGTGCATGTGACTGATTTCTTCTCATGGTTTAAAGGTGCCCTGTGGGCAAAGAATACATCTCGACCATCTTTCCTTTGTCCCTAGAAATGTGCACGGTGCTACCTTGCTCACGGAGCTTATGGAATAGGTACCCCATTAATACCCAGAGAATGGTTTTTCGTTCCTATGTGCAGAGAGGCAAGCAGACTTGGTGATGCTTTGCATTAATGAAAAGAATGCGTGTCTTTGGCATGACGACTGAACAGACCCAAAATGGATTTGACATTGAGGCCAGTGTGTCCCCCTGGCCCTTGCCTGTCCTTGAAGTGCAATTTACTCCCCTCCCGGCGTTGTCACTTGCCCTGTCACATGGCTGATCGAGGGCGCTGCACTGAGAAATCAACAATGTTTGGGGGGCTTTGGTCAAGCTGTCAAGTGCATGTGGAAGGGAAAGGACAGTGGCAGACTTCTGGAAAGAAGCAGAAAGGAAAATAGACAAAGAAGCCGTGTCATAAAAGATGCACCAATGACATGGAAACGCTTTACACTGAAAGTTAATGTGGCAACTTCATTGTTGAGCGACCCTGACAGGACCAGTGGGGTCCAGGACATTTCTCTGGCAAAGACAGTGTTAGGATTCCCGAAAGTGGTATCTTAAACACAAAAAACACATCAAGTTCCTTTAATCGTAATGGGGAATAAAAGCCTTTCAGGCTCATCTGGGAGTATTCCCGGTGGGCAGAAGTTTTAAATGCCTCCAAGTTAAACTCTTGCTTCTACTTTGATTGGGGAAATCACCAGTTTTAATCTGCTATAAGAAGTGAGACTAGATGTGATACCTATACTCATCCATGATTATGGATCCATTGTCAGATGGCCTAAGGAGTGACTGTGTATGTTACACTTTTATCATTAAGGTTTGCTGCTGAAAGAATGTATGATATAATGAGTACACGGGCATTGTCGTTAGCTGCACATGATTCAGAACCTATTCTTCTTTAGATGTTAGTGCGTTTGAACTTCTCTTTTCTTATCTTCACATTAAGGAGAGTAGTGACAAATTGACTTGTTCTGACCTTTAGACATTGCTGTTGTCATCATCATCTTCACCATCACCACCACCATCATCACCATCATCACCACCACCAGAATAACGGCTCATGTTTGCTGACCTCAGTGTGTATCAGGCATTGTTTCGAATGCTTTATGTGCATTATCCTTTCACAGGTTTCTCAATAACATTGGAAAATAAAATATATCAAGTAATCCACATTTAAGCATCTAGTATAATTCCAGGCATATTCAATGTGTTTTTATCTTATCATTATTATTATGTAATAATTATTCTCATTAGTGTCTGGTCCGTTGTTAGGTGCCATGGAGTCAGCTCTGGGTTGTGGTGATCCTGTGCACAACAGAACAAGACACTGCCAAGTCCTGTGCCTCCCTCACGATTGTTGTTATGTTTGAGCTTAATGTTACAGCCACTATGTCAGTCTAGCTCATATTCCTTTTGGGTGTGTGCAAGCCCTTTAATTTATCAACCATGCTGTTCTTCTCCGGGGACTACTGTCTGCAGACAACATGTCCAAAGTGCGTGAGGTCAAGGCTAATCGCTGTTTCTAATGATCGTTCTAGTGGACCTTCTTCCAAGACAGATTGGTCTGTTCGTTTGACAATCATTGTATTTTCAATAGTCCTTGCCAGCCCCATCATTCAAGCGCATCACTTACTCTTTGGTCTTTCTCATTCATGATCCACCCTTCACACGCATGTAAGGTGATTGAAACACCACTCTCAAAATACGATGGCCTGAGTCAAGGTGACAATTTTGCTTTTTAAAATTCTTTAAAATAGGACTCTCACAGCAGATTCACCCAAAGCAATAGGTCATTTTATTTCTTGAATGCTAATATAAGTATTGACTGTGGATGTAATTTTGTAGTCCAGACATGCCTAACTACCTTGATTTAGAATTGTGTTCCACATTAGCTAGAGGGTAGGCACATATTGACTTGGGTGAAAGGAAGCCCACCCCCACTGTCTTTGAGTTGGTCCCCAGTCCTAGCCACATTTTCTGCAGTTTTACAAGCTGTACATCTCTGCAGACAGCCTCAGTGTTCTCCCTCGGAGCAGCTGATGGGTTTGAACCAACAACCCTGTGGTTAGCAGTTCAACATTTACCCCCACAGCTCTACCAGAACTCCATTGGGTGAAGGGAAAAGCAGTATACCTTGTAGGGGAGGTTAGCTTGAAATGATCAAAGCAAAGGAAGACACTGGAGGAACGTAAGAGTGAAAAGCAACAGACGTAACTACTATGAGCTACATATCCCATAGTTACCATCATAATTACCTCTGAGTAGATACTCGAACACCAAAAATGAAATGGATGGAGACGTATATGGAACTACTCCCGTGATAATATAAGGGGGCTTAAAAATTCATAGAAAAATTCCATAATCTATTCATTTCATTCTTCCACAAACATTATAAAGCCCTCGTGATTAGAGTTAGAGGATATTTCCACATTTGCAGTAGCTTCTAAAAGCTCTTGGGAAAATGAAATTCAAAGCTAATTCAGTCATGCGCTTTTGGAAGCACCCTTGTAGATATCTGTGTTGTTACTGTTAGTGCTGTTGAGTCGGTTTCAATTCCCAGTGGCCCAATGATACACAGCAACAGGAAACCCTGACTGATCGTGCACCATTCTCAGAGTTGTTACGTTTGAGCCCATTGTTGTTTGTATTCACTGTGTCAACTCATCTTCTGGAGTGTCTTCTCTGACAGGCGCAGTGAGATTTCCTGGAATGGCTCTTCTATCCATGTTTCTATACTCCCTCAAAAAACTCACTGCCACTGAGTAGAACCCGACTCAGTCTCTATAACTCCCACCAAATGATTGAGTGGGACCCTGCAAATAAGGTGTGGAGACTCTTAACTCGGGGATTGGTCGGTTTTACCATTCTCCTGACTATGAGGTATCTCAGTGTCTGGCAGGAAGAGAGAATTCCCAATTAGATATTCTAGAATTCCCATTCTTCTCAAGATTGTCCATCATTTGTTAGAATCCTTAGAGTTGAATGCTTTGGCATAATCAATAAGACACAGGTACACATCTCTCTCTGCTTTCAGCCAAGATTCATCTAACATCAGTCATGTCCCTTGTTCCACATCCTCTCCTGAATCTGGTCTGAACGTCTGGCAGTATTACTGCAGCCATTGTTGGAAGATATACAGCAAAGTTTTACTTGTATATGAGATTAATAATAATGTTATACAATTTGAGCTTTCTAGTGGGTCACCTTTATTTGAACTGGGTACACATATGGATCTCTTCCAGTCAGGTGGCCAAGTAGTTGTCATCCAAGTTTCTTGGCACAGATGAGTATTTCCATTGCTTCATCAGATTTTTAAATCATTTCAATTGGTATTCCATCAATTCCTGGAGCCTTGCTTTAGGATAGTGATGTTTTCAGTACAACGTAAACTTCTTTCAGTGCTATTGGCTCTTTCTCATATGCTACCTCTTGCATGGTGTAGTTCAGCTAGTTCTTTTTGGTAACGTGACTGTATTCTTTCCATCTTCTCTTGATGCTTCCTGCATCGTTCAATATTTTGCCTATAGAATCGTCCAATATTGTGACTCAGGCTTGAGTTTTTCCTTCTCGTAGTTTCAGTTCTGCTAAGTGTGTTCTTCCTTTTTGGTTTTCTGACTCTCAGTCTTTGCACATTTCATGATAATACTTTACTTTGTCATCTTGAGTTGCGCTTTGAAAATTTCTCTTTGGCTCGTTGACTCCATCATGTCTTCCACTTGCCTTAGCTACTCTACGATAAAGAGCAAGTTTCAGAGTCTCTTCTTCCATCCACTTTGATCTTTTCCTTCTTCATCTCTGATATTCTTGATGTCATTCCACAGCTCATAAGATTTTCTGTCATTGTGTTTAATTTGTCAAATCTGTTCTTGAGATGTTTTTAAAATATAGGTGGGATAGACTCAAGGTCGTTTTTGGCTCTAGTGGATTGTTTTCATTTGGTCTTGAGTGGTAGTAACCGTTAACTTCACTAATCAATCCCATAATTGTTAGTGTTATCTGTAAGATTCTGTGTGGACATTGCAATAAATGGTTGAAACTAGCAGAACAGTAGGCTATCATGGGCGAAGTGGCTTGTGTTAGAGTAGGGTGAAAGATGGAGATGGAAGCATGTGTGACCTGTGCCTTGTGACAATTGGTGTTGGGTTGGTGAGGACCTGGATTCACCTCTGGAGTGTAGCTAGATGGGTCTCTCCTGGTACAAAGCCTCACCAGCTTCCATTCTTAGGGACACTCTGGTTGCACCTCTTACCAGACAGATTTGTTTGTTCTCCTGGCCCTTCATGGTCCTTTCAGTATTCTTCACCAAAATTGTAATTCAAATGCATCGCTCTTCTGTGCTCCTCCGCATTCATTATCCAACTGTCACCTGCAAATGACACAATCAAATTCTATGGCTTGGATCAGGCTCATCTTAATCCTCCAAGTGACGTCTTGCTCTTCAATACTGCAAAGAAGTTGTGTGCAGCAGATTTGCCCCGTGCAACACATCATTTGATTTCTTGACTGCAGCTGTTAAAAGCATTGATTGTGGCTCCAAGCAAAAGGAAACCTTGACAACTTCACTATTTTCTGATTATTATGTTGTTGTTGTTTATTGGTCTAGTTGTGGGGATTTTACATTGGATTGTGTTCCTTACTGAGAGCTGCAATCCTGATTATCATCAGCGAGTGCTCCAGATCCTCTTAGTTTGGGAAAGTAAGGTTGTGTCATCTGCATATCACATGTTGTCAATGGACTTTCCCTCCAATTCTGATACTGCCATCTTTTTCATAGAGTTCAGCTTCTCAGATTATTTACTCAAATTAGAATTTAGAAGTAAAAATGTATTTCAGTGAAAAATGTTATAGCATGTCATGATTGAAAAGAATGGAAAAGCTTGAGTTTATTGAGTTCAGCAAATTGCATATATTTTTAAGCCAGAATCTGTTCCTTATGTGATCAACATAAAACAAAAAGAAAGCAAGGCTACTCTATTTGAATAAGGAATGGGAGATCAACCCTACCTAACAATCAGCTCTGTCCACGGCTCTGCAGAGGATAGTTTGAATATCATTTATCTTGTTCATTTCTACTATGTATGCATAGATAGGCAAAGTGTTTTCTAGAATTTGTTAGCTCTAATTCTGCATTAGAATTCAGATCTCCTGACTAACAGATCCATTTCTTTTCTCTGTCATTTATGGAATGTACTTACTGCTTTTGAGTCAATGCCAACTCATAGTGACCCTACAGGACCGGATGAAAGTGTCCCTTTGAGGGTCCAGGAAATTCCCTCTTCTTTATGGAAATAGAAAACCCCATTCTTTTCCCCTGGAGTGGCTGGAGGTCTCACACTGCTGACCTTATGGCTCACAGCCCAAGTCGTGACCACTACACCACCAGGGCTCCTGATGTGTAAGCTAGAACATGGCGATTATTAATACTAGTGGTGATTTTATGTTAAAGTACCTTCATATGACTTAACTCATAATTAAATTTCATAACTTTTATAGGAGGAATTAGGAGCCCTGGTTACATAGTGGTTACTCTATGAGGTGCTAACCGTGGAGTCTGAAGTTCCAAACCACCAGCCACTCCTCTCGGGAAAGATGAGCTCTCCACTCCAGTGAAGAGTTATGGGCTCAGCACCCCACAGGTGCGACTGCCCTGCCCTAGAGGGCATGAGCCAGAATTGACTCCATAGCAGTGAGCTTGCTTTGGTTTATGGGAGGTATAATCAACTGTTTCTAATTCACATAAAAACTACTATGAAACCTGTGGTTTTTGAAACTTTTCTAGAACTGGTCACTTAAATGGGTGGGGGGAGGGGAATTGAGGGATCCAATAGGAAAAGAAGTGATTCCATGAACATAAGCACTGAAGCGCAGGCATTCCTCTGAGGGCAATTTCTCATCCTTGGTAGAATAGAACTGGCTTTTAATACTCCATGTATAAGTGGACAAGGAGCCAATCCTAGGATTTCTAGGAGATTCATAAAACACGAGCTCTGGGGAATTTTCAGTGAGTGAACTATGAAAAAGCTCTTCACAAGGAGAGCTACCTGCCTCGATTCAATGCAGAGGTCGGGAGGAGGAAACCCTTCCATTGGAGCCCCTGATTTCCGACTGGAAAGGATGAATGCTTAGGGACAGATTTTTCTCTTTTTTATTATGTGGTTTAATTCTTACATATCAGAGGAAAAAGTAGTTCAGAGTTCACTTGAGTTGATTGTTCCCAGAGGAACAACCCTTGCTTCTTGTGGGAAGGAAACACAAATCCTCCCATAGGAAATGTAAAAAACAAGATGCAAATCATTTCCATAAATTAAATTATGTGAGTTCCAAAGTATGTGAGCTCAAACACTGATGCATTACTTAAAACATCAGAACATAATCCACCTGGGGTAAAACTCCGAATGAAGAGCTAACTGTAAATCGAAAACAAAGAATGAACCTATTGGACTTGTCAATTTAAAATATTGATGTATAATATGTTGACAGAAATATAAGAGGAAACTGAGGGGTGACAAAGAAAGACTATCAGACATGAACCAGCAGACTAAAAATAGAATCAAATAGAATGCTATAAAATGCAAATATAACATTTTTTAAAAGCATGGGCTACTTAAGGAGCCCCGTGGCATAGTGGTTGCTCTTGGGGCTGCTACCCTTGAAGTCTGCAGGTCAAAATGCTTACTAAGGAGTATTTACGACATAGCTCAAGAGAGAACGTTAGTAAACCGAACGATATGTCTGAAAGGGACTGAGAATTCAGCACAGTGGAGAAAAGAGGTGACATGAAAGTGAATATAACATAAGGAAGAGAGGCTGAGCAGTAACAATATCTATTTAAATGGAATACCTGAGAAGAATAATGAGAATGGCTAAAAGGAAATGTTTGAAAATATAATATTGAAAATTTACCAAATGTCGAAAGACACTGTTTAGTCAGGAACCCCAAGGAATCAAAGAAGCTCAGACCTAGATCCCTCGGAGTGCAGCGGAAGCACACCAGGCCAAACACAACGGCAAAGGAAACAAGCACCCAACGTCTTAATCAAATCATTCATGTAACAAATGCAAGTCATATGCAAAGACGTGAGTATTAGGCTAGATCAACAGCTGTCTTCTAAAGAGCGTTAGCACTGTGGGAAAAATACCTCCAAGTTTTGAAAGAAAAGAATGTAATGCCTAGTGAAAATAGTTTTCTGATATGAGGGTGATATCATGATACATTGGTACAAATTAAAATTGGGCCCAGTTACTACCCACAGATCCTCTCTGAAAGAGCGTCTGAAGGAGGCTTTCCAAAGAAAAGAAAATATCCTTGAAGGGAGTGTCTGAGATGCAAGAAGGAATAGAAACCGAAGAACGTGTTGGATGTGTTTGAATAGAAGACGATGGAAGACGATGGAATGGGTATATTTCCTGGGAAACAAGGCCAAGAATTTATCTGGTAGCAGTATACGTAGTGTAAAATCCTGCAACCAACTGTCCATCAGTAGCATAATGGATGATATATATTTTGATATATTAATATGTTATATTATTACACAATTTTGACAAATGAATGAACTATAACCACAGGCTTTCAAATAGCTGAATTTAAAAAAATCAGAAAAAAACATTTCCTTCAATTTCATGTATGTCATCAAGCAGATAGAATCAAGATATAATGCTACTATTATGACTGTGTTAACTTTATTATTAGGTAAATCATGTATGTCCATTTTACATACTCTTTTGTATGCACGATGAATTAGATACAATTATAATTAGAAAGAGTTGACTATGGAAGAAGTCTATAAAAAGATTCATCAGTCACTGAAGGATTGGAATCCATAAAATCTGAAGTCGAAGGAGGGATCATTATCAGAGCCTAAATGATGAGACTCCAGTGTGCGGAAGGCCACGGATGACAGGGGGAGCCCAGGATTCGTTTGTGAAGCTACTTAGGAAGTAAGACCCTGAAGAACTCCCCCTCTGTAAAATGGAGGGAAGGGAGGACAGTGGTCACTAGACAGCGTACTCGGGAGAGAGGAGTATAGAAGATCAAAGGCATGAATCCGACCTGAACAGTTAAAACTTTGTCAGTAGATCCCCTTTATGATGCAGGCTGGACCTGATCTGACTTCCAAAATGTTCTGTATGTTTTAGTTATTTTGTTTTGTAAACGGGTGAGATCAACCACACCACTATTTTAATCATTAAAGCCATTATTGAACAGTTAAACTGAAAGTGGGAACTTCTGGAACCTTCTTAATCCAGATAAAAGAAATGACAAGATTTTTAGATAAATAGGGGGCTAAATAGGGGCTGCCTCAAGGGGCTGGATATTCTAGCAGTTACTTCCTTATGGGCTTGGAGGGTAACGTTGTGGGGAGCAGCACAGCGACAGGTACTCATTCAAGGTCTTATAAGATAGTATACAGTTCTTGCTAGTTGGGCTGGCAGGGTCTGGAGACACCTTGGAAGAGGGAATACGAGAATGGGGGACAACGGCTAGCAGGGGTTAAAGGCAGCTTGAAATAGGATTGAGTTCTTCATGTTAAGCTAGGTGACTACAATGGTTTGGTTTGGTTTGTTCATATTAGAGTGTCTCAGAGATGCTATGTCAATGGAAGTCACTCTCTTGAAGCTATGTTATATGCTTTTCTATTTTCAGTGTATGAAACCTAGGATTGATGAACTTAGAGAGAGAGAGCAAGTAGAATAATGGGGGGGGGGGACAGGGATGCCGTGCTGCAGGTGGGGTAAAAGGGAGAGATGTCAAGGGGTCCATGTAGAAAAAGAATGTTTGGAAACTGATTGTGGCAGCAATTGTACATTCTACCTGATGCAATTGAAATATGAAATATATGTATTAAATCCCTAATGATAATTAATAATAATAAATGTAAAGATTCAGTATCATCATGGACTAAAGCCTAAAGTCAATCCAAATATTAATACTTTTGAGTATTAGGGAAAGGGTAATATCATTTAGCCATTTCCTAGTCCCACTCCCCCCACTCCTACCCAGATACCCTTTGTGTCTTTGTAAGGTCTGTTTGCATACACAGTAACACAGAGTCACAGTGTCGTATGTTTTATTATTTGGGCGTCTTTTCTTCCTTCCTTGTCTAATGTAAAATATATTTGTTTCTCAGGTCATAATTTTTGTGCCGAAGGACCTAAATGTGGCGAAAACTCAGAGTGCAAAAACTGGAATACAAAAGCTACTTGTGAATGCAAGAGCGGTTATATATCTGTCCAGGGAGACTCTGCCTACTGTGAAGGTTAGTAACCACTTAATGAAATCAGTTGGGAGAAACATGTAGATGCGGTTGAAGAGTAAGAAACATCATTTGGTTTTGCAACTTATATGAGAAATCATAAGCCTATACGAAATCCTATCAATGCACCAGGGGGTCTCCATTCTCCTGTTTTTCTTGGCTGCTTTGGTGTAGCAAGAGGGAGAAAAACTTTTGAAGCTAGTGATGAAATTTCAAGCCAGCCCGAAGCAGTGGAACCACAATCCTGTTCCCTTTGCGTAGAACATCTGTGCACACAGACCCAGAGGCACATCGTTTCATGTGTGTGGTTATCTCCAAGCTCAACGAAATGTCACACGGTAGACCCTATTTTGGAATTTTGGCACTAGTTTATAAGCGCCATCTCTTTCAGTTTCATAGTAAAAAATTGTATTATATGAGTTGGATTTCTTAATGATTGATTCATGGTCTGCCAAATCCCAAATCTCTCCCTGAAGTCACAAAGTTTGCACATGATTTTTGGGTTGGTGCCCTAAATACCAATAATTCCCATTTCCACTCTAACTTAGGTTGACATCACTTTCCAAGCTTAAAACTGCACCCTGTTGAGTGGTAAGCACAGCACACTCTGTTTAGCAAAACAAGCTATAGAGAGATCGCCTTTATCATACTCTCGCTGTCCCCACCCCCTTTAAAAAGTTTCTGTGTGTCACAGTGTCACCATACACGAGCCCATTCACTACTTAGTTGCTCTCTGACTTACTGTCATCAGCTTAGGGAAGCTCCAATAAGTAAAATGACAACTTGTCCTTGTCTCTGACTCGGTTGTGCCCAACCTTTTCTGACGCGTTCAGTGACCACGAGCATCTGTGTTGGCTAGAACAGTGGTCATCTTGAATCGAATGCAATGGTCAAGTCCAGGTAGTTTGTGTCCTCAAGGTCAAGGTAAGTATTACTTGATGACTCTTTCAGCAACTTTATTTTTATTCTTTTAAATGACCAGAGAGAACGACCTCTGTCTTGTGTGTCTTATTGTTTATCCCTTGTTATTATTGTTATTTTTTTGATTTGACTAACAACATCTTTAATTGTTCATGTAATATATCTTATCACCTGTAGTCATTAATACCTGGTAAGTGGGCTTTATTTTCAACATTTTTCCTGGAATATTTTCTTTATTATTAACGAGGTACTCAGTAGCAACATAATTTAACTAATGCGTTGTTTCCTTTCCCATCTGTTTGTTTCTCTTGTTCACCTTTATAGATTAGAATTTGATTATGTGTCTCTGGGAATTGATGTTTCTTTTTAGCTATGAATCTTTTTTCATCTTTTCCTTAGTATTGTTATAGATAATTGTTACTTTTAGGTCTTACCGTATGTTCTGATTTTTATCAAGAAATTAATATCATTTAAAAATGAAAACTTAACAGTCTCCTTTCCATTCATCATGGTTAAATCTTATCTGCTATGTGAGATGATGATTTAGAAAATTTCGTTTCTTACATTTTTGGCTGATATACATTGGGATAAACTGTGGAAAACTATAAAAAGAGCCCCAAACCAATTTGAAGCTTGCTCATTACTGGAAAACCTGTTTGTTTACCATTGGAGCCAATGTGCCTTCCATTCCTGACCCACCCCCACTAACTATTGAGGTGTGGTAAAATCTTGGAGAAAATTCCTGGTATTAATGATGTTTGGAATTCCTTGTATTAGTACAAGTCTGTCTGTATTGGTACAATGTTTATTACATAGTCAGTTCCCTGAGGACTCAACGGTGTGAGTGAAGCTGCCCTTTCCCTCTGAGGCTCTGCTTTGTGATGAGTGATTTTCCTGAGCATGCTTCTGCTCAGCACACTGTGCACCTGCTCTTGTGGTACCGTCATGACAGTGCACTTGGACTGTAGGCTTTTCTTTGTCTATCACGGATGCTTTCCATAAGAGCAAGGAGGGAAAGATGGCACTTAAGGAGAAATGGCTGAACAGTGGAGTCAATCTGAGGCATGAAGATGTAGCTCAGAGTGTCAAGTAAGAATATCAGGTGGACAATGAGGAATGAATGAAGCATTTAGAGAAATGCCCCCTTTTTTTCTGTCTGCCATCTTTAATATGTGGAGCTTTGGTTACACAGTGGCCGTCATAGTCAGGGTGTGCTTGTAACAGCAGAGAGAGAGAGAGAGAGAGAGAGAGAGAGAGAGAGAGAGAGAGAGAGAGAGAGAGAGAGAGAGAGAGAGATTGATTGATTGATTATGCCATTTTATGCTCAAGACAATTCTTCCCAGAAACTTCCTCTCCTACCTTCTAGGAAAGGCTCCCTTGTCTTATTGTTTGGGCTGAGGCTTTGTCCCCTCACCTCTTCCTTGGAAAAGGGAAATAGGATGCTTTTCCTTGGCTAACTGTGTTCATCCCTAAAGTGGAAGTTTGGCCTTTTCTTGAACCAAATTGGGGTGAGAACAAAAAGAGGGAGGAGGCAGTTTGGGAAGAACCAAAAACATCAAAAACCAAAAACCCCAACCAAACAAAAACAAACAGTTTCCTCTTCTCTTTATGGTTAACTGTACATATGTGTCGATGGCTATTTCTCTAGCTCAGTCCTGAGCATTGGTCTAACCAAGGGTGCTTGGAGGAAGCAACCATCCACCTACCTGGGTCCCTGAGATGGTCTGGGGCTGGGCTCACTGTTTCACTGTCGCCTAGGGAGAACTAGAGACTGAAGAACTTCTGAAGGTGAGTTAATTCCCCCCACCCCCAAGTAAATGGAGTGAGAATGACCCATATTATTACAACCACGATGAGTGAGGATGGCTTGCAAATTGAAACGAAATATTACACACATTTGTCCAAGCTGTCTTACGAAGCTTACTGAGGCTCTTAGTGGAAAAGAAGTACAAAATACTTTCAATTTTCTTTACTCCCTAGGGTAGTAGCAGAGATCAGGTGCACTAAAGACTCCTGCTCTGCAGAGACTGCTTTAGAAACCACTGGAAGAGAAGACAATGGGGACTCTGGGCCAATCAATTGGAGATAATAAGACCCTTTGTCAACTATGATGCGATTGACAGGAGGTCGTTTCCTTTGCCTCATCAGACTCATGCAGAAACATTCCCCACTTTGAAAATGCCTGTCACGGGAGTTTAGTGGTTTAGGAATCTGATAGCAGTCTGTCCAGGCTTTTTCCCTTTGTGATAATATTTCCAGTTGGTTATTCTGAAAGAACTCTCTGAGCCGTTAGTGTAAATTAGAAGCTGTGTCTGAGGAAAGTATAGCAGTTGGGGTCATGCTCATAATCTCACTGCTTGAACTTGGAGGCCACATAGTTTAGATTCTCAGAAACTTAGTGTCTTGCTTCGGTTAAGTTATTTATTTTACTTTTTTTTAAAAAGGGCAATGTGACGTCATATGCATGGTGTTGTCTTCTGGTGTTAACAGCACTGCAACGTGTAAAATGTTGATACAATGCTCTGAAACTACTTTTATATACATTTTCTTTTCAGAGCCTCAAAATAAATTTAGTATTTCACAATAAATTGTGATAAAGTGGCATGATTACCTAGGGCAGTGGTTCTCAACCTGTGGGTCCTGACCCCTTTGGGGGTCAAATGACCCTTTCACAGGGATTGCGAGATTCATAACTGTAGCAAAATGACAATGGTGAAGTAGCAACGAAAATCATGTTATGGTTGGGGGTCACCACATATGAGGAACTGTATGAAAGGGTCATGGCATGAGGAAGGCCGAGAACACTGGGCTAGAGTGTCTCCGTTTGATAAGTGTGAACACAAAGACTCAAGAGAGGTGAAATAGGGAGTAGTGCTATCCTGAGGGTAGGGAGATGGTTGGAGGGGGAGAGGGAGAGAAAGGGGAATCCATCACAAGGTTGGATATATAGCCCCCCCAGGGGGACAAGTAACCGAAAGGTGGGTGAAGGGAGACAATAGAGAGTATAAGACATGAAAGAGTAATAATAATACTGTAATTGGTTAAGGTTTCATGAGAGAGGGAGGGGAAAATGAGGAACTGATATCAAGGGCTCAAGTAGAAAGAAATTGTTTTGGAAATGTTGATGGCAGCATGTGTACAAGTATGTTTAGTACCAAAAAATGATGTATTATTATAAGAGTTTTTATAAAAGGACACTACGCACCAGACATCTATTTACTCCAAGGCTTTACGTCTTTCCTCATGCTGCCCCTGCTCAGGCCATGTGCAAGTATTGAAGGGGAGATTCTGCATTTTGTGGGTCGCTTTCTTGACTTTATTGCACCTGGGGGATTGTATTATTGTTCAGAACATTAGTTCCATCACCCTTATCCCACTGATGCCAGGTTTGGCTATCAAACTTGCTTCAGTCAGTGAAGTCCAAGTGAAAATGGCACACACAGTTTCAGAATAGAAGCTCTACGAGCAACTGTGCAGTCCTCCCATATCCCGCCCTTCTCCGTAAGATAAGACACACAACTGACAATGCCCCAGAACCCTTTCAGCTGATGTCTTAGAATAAGATGACGTGGTGTGGTGGGAAACTGATATGTGATGAACACGTGGCCTATGGTATTTTGTAAACCACTCAACTTTGGGAGTAGGACCCTCTGCTACATAGCATAATTTAGGCTCAACCTACTGCTAACCTTCCTTGAATTAGTTGACCCAAGTCTTTAGGATTCAGAAGAATACCGTCAACTCAATCCTTACAGAACTGGGAGTGGAGAAAATGTGTGGCTCTTTAGTAGGCTGCTCTGGCTGTGCTGGGAGGATATAGATTTCTTGCTGACCGCGTGTCGCAAATAAGCATGGCCAACTCAGCATGAGAAAATGGATTTCTCAATTAAGATGATAATGAGATAGTTGAATTAATAAAATACCATCATTACTATTATTATTATTTTTAAAACAAAATTTAAACATTTTATTGGGAGCTCTCACAGATATCAAACATTCCATAGTTCAAACACATCAAGCAGTATTGTACAATTGCTACCATAATCAGTTTCAAAACATTTTCTTCCTTGAACTCCTTGATATCAGCTCCCCTTTATCCCTTCCTTCCTTTCCCTCCCCTACCTCCAGGAACCCTTTTTCTTCCCTATAATAGTTTTTTGTGTGTTTTTTTTGGTGTTTGTGACATATCTTATACAATCCAGTATATCAATTCACATATAATTCTGTTGTCCAATCCCATTGAGTAGGGTTACGCAGTCCTCAATGGTATCTGCTTTCTATTCCTCCCTTCCCTTCCCATGACCTCAGGGAACCATTACTCCTATTACTCTTTCTGAAGGGTTATTTCTCTTGGCTTTATGTACAGAATGATCTTACATGTACAAAGGACATACACAAATATAACATGATTAATGAGATAAAACAGAAACCATAATAGTAAGGACATGAATTGTTAAAGAACTAGGGGATAGTTATGTGGGTTTTGTGTCTCGACTACATCAATGCTCTTCACATCAATTTGGTTGTTTGTTTTTGAACTTCTGATACCTCTTCCCATTGACACCTCATGAACACACAGGCTGGTGTGCTTCTTTCATGTGGGCTTTGTTGCTTCCCTGATAGATGGCCCCTTGTTTAACTACAAGTCTTTAAGACCCCAGACACTCTATCTCTTAATAGCTGGGCACCATCAGCTTTCTCCACCATATTTACTTACACACCCATTTTTGTCTTCAGCAATCATGTCAGGAAGGTGAGAATAAGCCATTCTTGTACCGATATTACCATTATTTTTATTCTGGATCATCAATAGAAATATTAATATAATTATAGGGATAACTCTTAGAATTGGAGGAGTGTGTGCTGATTGAGGCTAATACGAGGGGGCATTAAAAAGTTTGTGGAAAAAGAATGGAAAGATAATGACATTTTCCCAGGAGCTTTTAGAAGCCTCTCTCATGTTTTGATGGGCTTCCGTATCTGCATGTTGGGGGAGATCTGACAAGTATCGGGGAAGAATATTTTCATACGGAGGAATGGTCCATACTTTGTCAGCTTATTTTCCTTTCCTCTGGGGCAGATCCTTGGCAACACAACATTAGATGTCATCCTTTATAACCATCTGCTCAGTCTTTCTTTTGAAAAATATGAATGGAGTTATGTTTATATATTTATCTATCTCACTATTTTTAGACCCTGTTGGTATGATCTGGTCTGCTTTCTGTTACAAAGCTATACTACTGTAATGGTGGAACCACAGGAAGGAATGCGGCTTATAGCTTTTTTATGCTTGACTGCAGGCGATGAGGGGCTGGCTCTGCGAGTGTTCAGAGGCTGGCAGAGGGGCAGAGATCAGAGTTCGCCCAGAGGGCAGCTCTCAGACTAGCTGAGCGGCTAGATTTTTACTGGATGCAGAGGCGAGCATGAACACTTCCATAGAAACAAGACCTGGCAAATTCTTGATTAAGCAATTGCGTGGGGGAATGGGCCAGTGTGCCTGACTACATTTCTAATTATCCAAGGAGAAACTGGGTAACTCTTGCTTTGAAAATTTACAAGGTGTGTGTTCATGAGCCAAGTTCTTCCATCTCTGTTGCCATCTGGACTTTCCGCGGACAGCACATGAATCAAAAGCCTCTTCTGATGGTTCATTATAGCTAAATGGAAAGGAGCCTCAGTGGTGGAAGCACTGTGTAGTGGGCTCCTAACAGAAAGGTTGGTGGTTCAAGCACAGGCAGTGGATCGGTGGGCAAAAAAATCCTGGCATTTTACTTCCGTAAAGCTTTCAACTGAGAAAGCCCCATGGGGACAGTTGTACTCTGCACCTGGGGTCACCGCGTGTTGGTGGCCAACTTGATCACAGCTAACGTCAACAGCGAAACCTTAGCTCATGCCCATGGTATCCTCGCAGGTTCAGGGCATTTGAAATAAGGGTGCCATGACTGATTACTTCTCCTCCTCATTTAACCCAACGCCAAGGGAGAAGTCTGGGACCTGGGTCTCCATTAACTTCTTTGAAAGACAGAGAGGTCTCTAGGCCTTGCTTTGCTCATAATAACCCCGTCACCTGCCTCCTGGCAGCGGATACAGCCTTCATCCCCGACCTGACTTTCTCTGTCTCTGCTTCTCTTTTTATACCAAGGCAACTTTGTAAAAACACCTGCTCCATCGCCCTCATCCACTTATCCTGTGGCCTCTTCGTAACACCTATAACTTCCTTCTGGGAATTCTTTGCCCCAAAGCTCAGAGTCTGTGTTGCCTTGGTTTCAGTTGGCTCAGATCCTCAGTAACGCTGGCTTGGAAGCACCAGCTTGGCTTGTGAGGGGTTAATTGTTTAGCTCTGTGCTTTGGAGGGCAGCACTCTGGAAGCACCTGGGGCCCTGGTCAGCCCTGGTCTGTTCACGTGGAAGCAGGCAGTGGTGCTGGTTGCTCAGTGTACTGTCACTGCATGAAGGTCATCCAATGGTACGTGCAAAAAATGGATGAAATGCCAAATGCTTTGTATAGGCGTTTTTAAAAATCACACTATAGAAATTCTTTCATAAGGTTGGGGCTATTTCATGTTTCTTTGAGATGAGAATGTTACTTGTTAGGTTCTTGGGCTACCCGGTGGACCCTGCCCGGTAGCTGGATGATCATCTTGCACCGTTCTCCTGAGTTCCAGACTCTGGGGAGCAGAGAGCATCATGTGCTTTCCCCCCAGTCTCAGTCTATGCTTCCATCCACTTAGTTGCTTGCGGATGACTGAGACAGCATCCTTGAGTCTTTGTTCCCTTACCTTCAACATATGCTGTTACTGGTAGCCTTGTGGGACTTATCTCCAAAGTGTCTAAGCATCCACTCACGTCTGGCTAGTGTTCCTGCCACCAACCTAATCCAGATGTCCTTTATCGTTCAACTTGATTGCGATGGCATCCGTTCTTGCCTCGAGTAGTGCGTGTTTCCATCATATTACCACACTGAGCTTCTGAAAGTACCGTGTCCATCAGCTACGATGACCCTTTGGATTAAACTTGTGCAGTGGTCCACAGGCTTGTGGGGGTCCTCTTTTTCTGTGTGCGTCTGATACCTCTCTCTCTTATATTCACACTTCTCCAGCCACACTGACATGCCTCGCGCTCATTGAACACACCTGAACAATCGTTATTTCCTCAGTTTTGATTGCTCTTCACCCACTCTTTGCAAATCTGGGTTTTAAATCAGCATTCCATTGTTGCTCCAACATCACTTACTCAGAAAGGTCTCACCTCACTGTCACAAGAGTATCTCCGCTTCTCCCCCAGCTATTCCCTCATTTTATTAGCCTCTTTGAACTTTCTTCACAGCAACTTGCTGTGTAAAACTGGGCTGGGTTTTTTTCCTGAAAAAAGGTTTATTTTCTGGTTTTGTTTCTTTACAAGAGGAGCTGCGTGAGGGCAGGAGCATCTCTGGCTCACTGAGCCTCCCTCGCACCGTGCACGGCGGAGGGGCCGCGATGAACGCTCAGACATCTTTGCCGAAGGAGCATTTGAGGAAGGGAAAGGGGAAGGGAGAAGCTCCTAGCTTAGTGTCTCTTTTTGTACCATGCCTTTTTATTCATCAGATTCATCTCCTTTTAGCTGCTCAGAGGCTGCTTTGGAAAGTATGGCGTTTGTTTCCCAGGGGCTGTTTCAGCTCCTTTTGGTTCATCCTTAGGGCCATTCAAGTTTGAAATGCGTTCTGTTCATTTTACTCCATGAAATTGCACTACTGTTTTTGCTGCAGAATGCTTTTTCTTTACCACATGACAAGAAAGAAATTGTAATTTTCACCTAACTTATGCACGAAGAGGATAAACCAGTGTGTCCCTCTGTCTGTCAATCATCTGTCTGTCTGTCTGTCTGTCTATCTATCATTTATCCCATGTAAGGCAGAAACTTATCTGAGAAAGAAAACTCAAATATTTTTTCACTAAAATAAGCAAAAGACCAGTGGTGCTTCTGCATCCTGTCAAAAGTCGAAAACTTGTAAGACTGAGCACAAGGCAGGTCTGTTGAGTTCTGGTTGTCTCAGGTCCCACTGTCTTTAGTTTTGACCAACTAATAATGGAAGAAACTAAAACAAAAGATAATAAAACTGCATGCTCTGGGGCTTTTCCCAGCAGAGGAGCTTAGGGCTCTTCTTCAAGTGCATGTTTCTGCATCGCAGGTGGCTTTCCTCGAAGCATTGATCAAAGGACCCTGGCTCCCTCTCCTTAAGATCCCCCATGTGTAGTACATCTTCCAGGTCACGATGGGATTGAAAGGGGAACAGAAGATTAGGAGGTGGAGGCTTTGGGGTCAGAGCTTGCTACGTTTCCTGGCAAGATATCCTATACCTTGCTATCCCTCATGAGGGAGACTGGTTAGTGCAATCCAGCTATAAACCAAGGAGGAAAAATAACAATTTCATTGTTGTGTGTTTTAGTGAATATATTTTTCAGTCCACTATATTTACTCAATGAAAGAATATCCATTAATTAAGAAATACTGTGAATTGTGTGAAGGTTTACAGATCAGATAAGCAGTTTCACATTCCATAATTTGTACGCGGTTGTGTTTCATTGTTGCAATCTCTTCAATATCCTATCACTTATCGCCTCCTCTGGGTGTAGAAATTGGACATGGAACAAAGAAGACCAAAGAATCGATGCATTTGAACGATGGTGCTAGCAAAGAATATTGAAAGTCCAGTGGACTGCTAACAGGGTAACAGATCTGTCTGGGAAGTACAGCTGAAGGTTCCTTAGAGGCAAGGAGGGTGAGACTTTGCATGTGTTGTCGTAAAAGACCAGTCCCTGGAGAAGGACATCACGCTTGGTAAAGTTGCGGGGCTGCAAAAAAGAGGCAGGCTCTCAAAAACGATCGACACGAGGCTGAAATCATGGGCTAAAACAGAAGCACAGTTATGACATTGGCACAGGACGAGCAGGGTTTCACTCTATTGTACGTGGGTCACCATGAATCTTACTGACTGGATGGTACACAACAACAACAACAAAGTAATACCTACCTCCTCCCTGTGTTGTCTGTTTCCACTTTCTCCTTTCCTAACCCTTCGGAGCGCTTCAGTGGGGTTACCACTGGCCTTTTGATCTGTAGAGATTGATTAGTCAAAGGAGTGGGTCTCTTTCCACTCTTTCTGTCCTCCTGATTGTCCCGTTCTATTGTTTGACTGAAAATTGAGTAATGGGTGTGTTGAGTTTAATGGTCATCATCTTGAGGGCTCCACCCATCTCTATTTGAATAATTGGCCTAGTCTTTTATGCCCCATTAATTTTAGCAGATGGTATTATAAAAAGAGAGACTTAGAGATTTAAACCATTTCTTGCTATTTTCTTCGTTACTCAATCCCCAGGCTTCTCTCTGACCCCAACTGAACCTTGTCTGGACCCAACATACCCCAAATAGGCCGCATGTCCCTAAATCTTTTTTTTGTCATTCCCAACTTTCTTTTTCTAAAATATTTTATTGGAGGCTCGTACAACTCTCAAGATCCATGCATCCATCCATTGTATGTCAAGCGCATTTGTGCATTGGCTGCCCTCGTCATCCTCACCCAAATCTTCTTCTGTGTACACTTCACAGCCGCTCAAATGCTGCAGTTCTGATGGTTACACCAGAAGGAGAGCAATTCACAGCACATGTTGGTCAATGATTGGTAGTCACCTAAATCCCCCAGAGGTAAATGTCTTATTAAAAAGAAGATGCTTATTAATTAAGAACCCCCCAAACTGTTAAAATGTCAAGCAGTGTAGAAAAAAGTGTAACATGAAAGCAATGTGCATGTGGACAAGAGACCTTTGAGGCAGAGGGACTAACACCCTTAACTTTCAGCCAAACAATAGGTGTGTACTGCCATCATGTTGACTCTGTTGCAAAGTGACCTTCACTCAATGGGTAGAGAAGATCTACTACCTACCTACCGTTTCCAGGCTGTTCATCTTTATGGGAGCAGATAACCTCATATTTCACTAGTGTGTTGGAACAGCTGGCCTTGAGTTTAGTCGCCCAGTATATAATCCAATATACCCTAAGGCAGGGGTCCTCAAACTAAAGCCCGTGGGCCACATGTGGCCCGCCAAGGACATTTATCCGGGCCACGGGTGTTTTTGCTGCCGCTGCCAGTCCTGCTTAGCAGCCAACTCATCCAGTGTGCATAGGAATTTGTTCATAGTTTTTTTTTTAAACTATAGTCCAGCCCTCCAACGGTCTGAGGGACAGTGAACTAGCCCCCTGTTTAAAAAGTTTGAGGACCCCTGCCTTAAGGACTCCCCCTCTCACCCTAGGAGTTTGCTTTGGTGGTTAATTACCCTAACCTGGCCCTGCCTTCTGGCATTGCACCTGACCATTCTTATTCTTTTTCTTTTATTAATTTTTTTGGACAACTCCAAGGACATTGACGTAGTGAAAGGCCCTTGCCTAGGTATTGAGATCGTGAGTCTGGTCTTGGCTCTCTCACTTGCTAGGAAAGCCACCCAAATTTCTTTGCTCATGGTGCAGAGAACTTTTAAATAATGTCTAAAAAAATGACTGGCCTAACTGAATGATAGAGACAGGTGGAACCCCCCAGTACTATGACCCTTAGCCTAGAACAACACGTGTCTCCTTGGCTCAATTTTCAGCCAAATAATAGATGTGTGTATAAGGTAAACAAAAACACTGTAAACAGTGTAAAAAGGACAAATTGACACAGTCAACCCAGGAAGGAAGTGGGAAGAGTGTTGTCAGATTGTGGGAACTGCAATTGATGTATTGAATTAAAACAGATGACTTATTGAATGGAAACCAATTTGTTCTGTAAACTTTCCTCCACTTCACAATAGAAAGGTAACCAAAAGAAAGAAGACCTAATTCACCAAATGACTGGGGAGATTAAACGTGGCGTTAGATAGTACTTTATAAAGACTAAAGCAATATAACTTGGATTGTAATAATATTTGGTTATACTGATATAAGTACATGTTATTATAAGAACAATAGGTATTTTTGAAATCATTCGTTGCGTTTGAAATAAATTTCAGATGTTCAGATCGCCAAAGTAGAGCCCTTACATCTAGGTGTTTGCAGGTAGCTCCTAATGGAGATCTATATCCTACAGCATATGCCTGGAGCCATTGTTTTGTGTCGCTCCCGCTGTTAATCCCTGAAGGTTTAGAGACAAGGGCCTTCCATGGGGTAAATCTCCCGGAGACGCTCCTCACGTTGTAACCCCGTGATTGGAACTTATTGGAATCATGCATTATAAAGTCGCAAGTTATGCTTGCTGACCCTACCCCAGGCACATCGGAGATGATCCCAAATCTTGGTTCATTGTTTCAGCAACTGTTACCCGAGCTGAATCCTGGAAGGCCCTGGGGACCCAAAGATGATTACATCGTTAATCTTCCTCAAGGACCTCACAGAATAAAGGGGAAGAGAGCCTGTTAATCAAATAATGGAAAGGCAGAATGTTTCCATCTTAGGATTTGGACAGTTTTCTCACGTAGGTCAGCGTGTAATCAACGGGAACCGTGCATCACACCCACCCATCCACCCACCCCTGATGCCATCAAATCTGACTCTTGCTCTCATCACAATGAGTACAAAATTATATTGGGGTTGTTGGAAGTTTCTGCATATGTTTCTTTCTCTTAGACTTTTCATTTTGTTATATGTTTTATAATATATGACATATCGATAGAGTAGCACACAAATATTTTATTATTGGTGAATATCTACATAGAGAAGGGACACAAACTTCTCAACTAGAAACATGTAAGTAAAAACTCATCACTGCTTTAGGTGACAGGGTAGGTAGTGGGGGAGGATGGTAGTTATTAGCTGTGGATGATAGAAGTAAATTAAGAAATTCAAGTTCTGGAGGTTACGGTGTCTAGAGATACCTGGAGGCAGGGAGTTAGCTTAGAGAATGTTGCTGAAGTAACTGATGGTCTCTTGAGTTCTCGGCTGGGCCAAGGTGGGTCAAGGAGATAAAGCATTTTTGAGGACATTAAGATAAGAGCCTGCCCAGCCCTGTTAGAAGACTCCCTCCAAGCACTAGCAATCAACTATTATCTAACTCTTCACCATGGCTTCCCTCTGAGAATGCCAATGCCTGGTGTTTTTTTCAGGCAAATGTATCTTGCCCTGCTGTTTGGGGATTCTGCCAGAGGACTTTGATAGGGTCCCCAGAGGCCAGGCCTTGAAGAAGTGCTTGCATTATTGTTCAGTGGTACCCTTTCCTCTGAGACAATCACATGGCGACATCAATCAGCTCATTGTACGAGTGTTTTAGAATTTAAGAATGTCACATTGAAAGACATTAAATACCCATTGTCTACAGTGTTTAGCTTTTTTTATGTAGCAAAAAGGAAGAGTAAAAATATATTTTTAATTTCATTGATCTTGCAGGGACAAGTTCAAATTTCAGACTTGTAAATGAAAATTAGAATTGGTTTAAACTGGTCTTGGTTCTTAACACCAAGACTCTCATTTTCTAGACATGTCTGGGAGTAAAGCCATTAACTGAGTTTTTATTGTGCCTGTGCTCTGTGGCTGGCACAGCAGTATTTGGCAGATGCTTCTTGGTGAAGGTTGCCCAGGATTGTAAAAGTTATACACCCAAAACAATTAGCGAAGAAAAAAAGGGGTTAGTAGCAAGATTGTACTGAGATTTGGGGAATGGGTTAGTAACCTTGGCTTTGCCAATGTTTTCTGAACTTAGGCAAGGAACTTCACCTCTTGGAGCTTTTCACATTTAATAATAGTGGATTAATACTTATCTTAGGAGGTTCTTTTAAGCAGTTCTCTCAGAACCAATGTAGGTGAAAAGATCTATGGCAGTGTCTGGCACAAATGAGATTCTCATTGAATCGTGTTTAAATTTGAATACAATAAATGCTCAATTAGACAAAATTCATTAGTAAGATTCTGTGGTTTAGGATATGTGTCCATAGGTAGGAAGGGCAAGACTTGTTCTTGGAATCAGCAGGCAAGATGCATTAAAGATGGAGCTCTTGCAAGCCATGGCCAATGACAGTGTGGGGCGGTGAGTGTTTGGTGGGGAGGTTTGGGGTGTTATGTGGAAGAGCCCAGCTGAGACCACAGCAGTGAGTGGGGCAGGAAGCAGGGTGCGAGGGGGGGTTGTTACAGCAGTTGGAGAGAGTGTCTCTGAAGACCTGGTGCGCAAACGAGCAGAGTGGGTACCGTGTATGTCCGGAAGCCGCTGTGAGAGGCAGAGAGTTTGAGTGCAGAGGGGCAGGATTAGGAGGACACGGCAGCTTTGTGAGGCTTGGAGTCTATAATAAGGGGGATGGGATGTGGTTGAAGGGCTTGAAAGAGAGATGATGTAATCCGATGGGTAGTTTTGCAAAATCATTTGCGTCAGCAGGGACAGAATGTCGCAGGGGGGCAGCTCCAGTCGTGTCAGTCTGTTGCATTGATTGAAGTGCTGTGTGGAGGTGCAGGTGGAGAAACATGGGCGGGAAGTGGGGGCAGGAGGATTGGCTGGTTAGATGTGAGGAAGGAGATTAGCTATTACCCGAAAGGCGTATAGTGAATGAATCTGTGAGTATAAGAGGACTCAAAAATGTTCATAGAAAACTAGAACTGAGCGCTGATGAAATTGATCTATTCCACATCACACTCTCATGGCAGACTCTGGATGCCTGCCTCCTGGTATTAATAATAGCACTTTGTTCCAACGTTTATTAGAGTGCTTTGACATATCATTACTCATCCATATTCTAAGGTAAGAGATTTCCAAAGCCAGGTCTATATATCTGCTTCACTTTAAAATCCCAAGATCTGGCCCATGGCCAGGCACAGCAAGCCCAGGGACTACTTTCCTACTGACCTGATGAATGACTGTCTATCCTTCAACTTTGAAACATTTGGTATTTTCTTTTTATTTGTTAATTTATGCTACACTTGGAAGGTGGAAAAAGTCGAATTGATATGTGTTCCAGCTACAGCTTTTACATAAAAGCTGTACCTACAAGAACCTTCTCCTCCACTTCTTCATATTGAAAGGATTTATAGAAAGGTCAGGGCTCTTTGCTGTCTGGCTAAACAGACTTAGTTCTTCGGGTAGATTATAGTTCACATTGTGATGTTTTCAACGTTGTGAACACTTGTACTTTGTGTTTGAACAGCAAACCAATGCTTGCACTTGTTTAGGGTTGTAAGTAGGGAAATGCCATTCTTGTCATCACCACTAGACTGTGAGCTTCTTGTGGGCAGAGGATGGGATCTGCTTTGTTTACATATGTATCTTAAGTGCCTCGTGCACAGTAGATGCTGAATATGGATTTGTGAATGAATAAGGTAGGACTCGTTGGTGTCTGCATAACAAAGAAAGCTATCATAACCTTTGTGCCAGGCAGTGTGCAGAAGTGATGTTTGTACTTGAGGGCCTATTTAATCCTAGTGGCATCGTGGTTCAAGTGCTTGACTGCTAACCGCCAGGTTGTCCGTTTGAACCCAGCAGTCCCTCTGTGGGAAAGACTCGTCAGTGTGCTTCCATCAGGATCACAGCTTGTCAAGTCCCCCGGGGCAGGTCTCCTCTGTCCTATCGTGTCAGTGTGAATTGAACCGATTCGATGTCAGTGGGGTTGGTTTAGTTTTGCTTTGCTCTCTAATCGGTCTCTAAAGAAACCGAAGCTCACCATCAAGACAGACAGTAAATAAGGGAACCAGGGTTCAATCGCAGGTCCTTCTGACAAGAAGTAATTCACAGTCCCGTGCATGTTGCAGAGGAAAAGGAGCCCCAGCCGATTTCATTTGTACTTGCTTTTTTACCGCCCTACACTTGGTTTGGGGCCTGCTTGCTCTAGTTCTAGTCTGGGGTGATTTTCTGACACAGAATCATATTTCTCTGAATGTGTACTCACCTGACACCCCGCTCAGCATTTCATGGTGGCCAGAGCAAACGAAGCATCCTTCCCAGCTGCAGACAAGCTGTGATGGAGAGCGATTCTTAGGCTCCTTAGAGACCTTTATAGCTCCCTCTCCTTCCTGGGGCTGCCCTTCTGAGAGGCCAACTCAGACTGGGCCATTGGTCTTACAGACAAGAGGCCCGAATCCTGTGCACTGGTCTGCAGTACAGGGCAGCAAATGAAGTCTGTTTAATGAAAATCTTGAGTATAGAAGATCAAAGGCATAAATCGGACTCGAAGAGTTAACAATGTCAGCAGATCCCCCCTATGATGCATGCTGGATCTGAAATGCTTTCCAAAATTATTGGTCTTTTTGGTTTGTATTGTTTGTTTGTACATATTAAGGTGTGTCTCAGAGGTGTTGGGTCATTGGGAGGGTCACCTTCTTGAAGTTGTGTTATGTTTTTCCATTTCTTCGGCATATGAAACCCAGGATTGATGAACCTGCAGAGACAGCAAGTAGGATACGGGTTTGAGGGGAAGGGGGTGCACAGTGGTGGTGGCGGGTGAAAGGGAGATGATGTCAAGGAATTCATGTAGGAAAGGAATGCTTGGAAACGGATTGTGGTAGCAAATGTGCAATTCTGTTGAACTATGGAATGATATGACATATGTATTAATTCCCAATTAATAAATTAATTAAAAATTTCTAAGTAGCTTTGTACTTTATACAAGCCTAGTCTCTCTCTACTTCCAAAAAGTTTTTCTAGATCTGCTTTGATGGAGTAGAACTAATTTGTAGTTAATAATTTAATACTGTTTGCTATTTATGCATTAGATAAAAATCGGAGAGTTCCTATAAGTGTACTTGAAAATACCCGAAAGGTAAGAGCTTGGCTGCTTAAGGAGACAATTGAAAGCCAGTGCTTATTGAATTATTAGTTCTGGTGTCTGTTCAAAAACAGGCTCCTTGGTAAGGGTCTTCTCTATATGTGCACACCCATGCACACATACATGGTCATATGTAGACACACATGTTTGTGTAAGTTTAGGTGTGTGAATATGGCGTTCAGGTTATTTCTTTGACCTTCAGGCATAATTTACCACAGGTTTTAATTCAGATCATGAATCTCCATGACGTGTAGTAATTGCCCAGATGACTGCAAGACTTTCATTGGCAAGCCCATGATTTGGTGTCTACATCGCAACCGAATGCTGTGGCCCTTCCATCTGCCGACGTTGAGGGCCTCTTATGGAAAGTCCAGAGGGGTCACTTAACTGTTTCTGTTGTATTTAGAGTAGCATTCTGGAGCTTCTATCACTTGCCCTACAAAGGTAGGGAAAACCGTGCTTGTTCAAATTTGTGTACCAGGTATCAAAATTGCAGTGTGAAAACCCTTGAAGAAATTGTGTGTAATTTAGCATCTCTTAAGCATATTTATGTAGAGAGTGCCCAATTCATTTCAAGACATGAAGCCTATTATCATTTCATGAAAATAGTATTTTGTAAATGGTTTTTAATGTGTTTACCACATACTTCTAGACTCTAGTCATATTTTAAATTTGGAGATCCCTCGAAATCTCTGGATATTTATATCACGTGTGTCCAGATTTTCCATAATAACTGTAGAGTTGCAAAAATTTAAGACATTTTCTGTGATATAAACTGCTACAAAACCTACTGATTTTCTTTCCTTCATATTTTGCCCAATACATTTAAAAATGGTTATGATAATGATCACGCTTTTGTTCTCTAATTTCGGTAAAGTTTGAGTGTAGTGCTGTTAAATAAGTGATCTTTCAGCATGTTGACGCATAGAATAGAGTGTAATGACAGCACATGTTTGTGCAACATGGTGAAGAGTACGTTTATAATAAGCCTTCTCTAATTCGGATGGCATGTCCTTCTTCATACCGTCCAGCTTTTGAACATACAAATGGAGTGAGGATGGAGAGAGGATACAACTCTGACACACACTTTCCCCCATTTTAAACCCTTTAGTATTCCCTTGTCCTGTCTGAAAAACTGCCTCTTGACCCATGTATGGGTTCGTTTGCTTGCTGAAAGTACAGAAAACTTGAAGCACTTGGCTGATGAAGAGAAATGATGGTAGCCTTCGATGTGGATTAAAACTTTCTGTAAAGAAAACAAAAATCTTCACAACTGGACCAATAGGTAACATCATGATAAATGGAGAAAAGATTAAAGTTGTCAAGGGATTTTGTCTTGCTTGGATCTAGTCAGTGCTCATGGAAGCAGCAGTTGAGATTAAACAACTTATTGTATTGGGTAAATCTGCTACACAAGGTCTCTTAAAATTTTGAAAAGCAAGGACGATGTCACTTTGAGGACTAAGGTGTGCCTCACCCGAGCCACGGTATTATACTGGCTTCGTACACATGCAGAGGTTGAACATTGAATAAGGATGGCCAGAGAAATCAGTGCATTTGAATTATGGTGCTGGTGAAGAATATTGAAAGTGTCATGGGCTGCCAAAAGAACCAACAGCTATGTCCTGGAAGAAGGACAGCCAAAGTGCTCCGTAGAAGGGAAGATGGCGAGACTTTGTCAACACTTCCTTGGACGGTTGTCAGTAGAGACCACTCCCTGGAAAAGGACATCATGTTTGATAAATAAGATGGATTGACAGTGGCTTTACCAATGGGTTCAAACAGCACAATTATGAGGTTGGCCCAGGATGGGGCAGTGTTTTGTTCTGTTGTACATAGGGTCACTATGAGTTGGAACCTACTAAACTGTGTCTAACAAACAGCATGTTGCATATAAAATACACACACATCAACTTAACTGCCATATAATTCCCATAATGTATGGATTCTCATTATAGAATATTTTATAGATGAGGGAACAGAGACCCAGAGAAATGAAGTAGTATGCCCAATATTCAGAACCAAGTCCCGAACTCAGGTAAAGGGGATCCTAATCCTGGTTCAGGGCGCTCTTCATGATGTTCACTCTGAAAACACTCACCTGAGTCCTGGGGGTGCTGTAGTATAAACCTTAGACTTCTAGCTCCACTCTTGGCTGTTCAAAGTCTCAGCTGACCCTTGGGGGAAAGCTGGCTCCCTGTACGCCTTTAAAGATTTACAGCTCAGAGTCAGAATCGACTCCATGTCAGTGGGTTTGGTGTTTGGTTTATAGTATACAAGGTACCCTCATTGGTATGCGGCGTAGGTTTCTTGAAGTCAGAGAGTTTGTCTGTTTTGTGTTTTGCTCAATTCTCAGCATTGTCTTGTTTAGCGCACTCACTGCCATTGAGTCAGAATGACTCAGAGTCTATAAATCTTTACAGGAGCAGATAGCCCCGTCTCTTCCCCAGAGAGCATCTGGTAGTTTCAACCCCAGATTCTGCAGTTAGCAGTCCAGTCTGCTTATCTGACTGTGACCAAGGGTGCCTTGTTTAGCACGCAGTCAAAACCAAACAAAGCTCGTTGACATCGAGTCAAGTCCAGCTCACTGTTGAGTAGAATTGCTCCTGTGAGATCCCCCAGATGGTAATTTTGTATGGGAGTAGAAAGCCCCTTTTTTCTCCCATGAAGTGACTGGTGGTTTCGAACTGCTGTCCTGTGGTTCTAAGCCCAATGCATAACTTCTATGCCATAAGGGCTCCTTTTAGTCCATAGTAGCTGCTGAATAAACAGTTGTTTAGAGCACAAGTACATAAGTCATTGTTATTCATAGCTAAGTTTTGTGTATTTTATATATTTACCTGCTAAATGCTTGAAATGTTTTTGCATTTTATGTCTTAATTACATTTTAATTCTCATAATGATGAGAAAATTGTGTCTAGGAGAAATCAAGTGGCTGATCAGAGATGTTCTGGCTAGTTACAGGTGAAACTCTGGATTTTATGATCCTGTTTCTCATCTCTATAAGAAGGAATTGAGGCTCAGCTGTTATATGAAGGAGCTTCAAAAAGTTCAGGGAAAACTTGAATTGGAATATCATGGGATTTTCCCATGGACTTTTAAGGACCTCTCCTACTTAAAGCTGCATCTTGTCTTGAGTCCGGTGTTTCTATTATCAAAGCCCATCATCTCTCTGTATCAGATTCTGTCCTGTTGTACACAAATGCTGCTGCCAACAATATGCCACCTGCCTCTACTCCATGGCAGTCACTGTGCTAAGAAGTGTTGATGCATTATTTCATTTAATTCTCATAACCATACGAGGGAAGTGCCACTATTATTTTCCTAAAGCCAGTGCACCCCAAACCAACCTTAGGACCATGACTTTGTGTCTGACTCATAGAAACCCGACAGGACAGAGCAGCACCACCCTTCCTCGTTAGCGGCTCTGTGTAGCCCAGCACACCACCAGGACTCTCCGAGGGAGGCGAAATCCCGTGTGCAAGGCCAGTCTGTGGCACACTTACGTGATTAATCTAGCCCGTGTTGGGCTCTATGAAAATGAAGCAAAATGGAGAGCAGGTGCCAACTAGGTGTCTGTCACCTCAGTTCTCCTTCCCTGTGGCTCCCAGCTGTCGGGCTGGACACCGTACTTAGGGGGCGTTTGGCTGACTCCAGGTTGGCATAGATAAGAAGTGTTGTCATCCCTGGTCCCTCTGGTCCAGAGGTCCATAGACTGGGACTTGCGTTCTTAATCCCTTCCTCCTCTTCTCTAGAGCACTTCTGGCCCGAGGGCAGCAGAATTCTCTTCCTGGCCCGACTCTCTACTGACTGTCACCCTTTCTTCCTGCCAAGACCCAGGAATCCTCTGTCTGCTGAGCCCCCCTTTCCCCAGGAGACCCTTCAAAATCATCTATTCACACTTGGCTGTCTGCTCAAATTCTCTTTTCTTTCGAATCTCCCAGCTCCCTCATTCCCGCCGTACTCTCAATGTTGTTGATGCCGAGTGCTTATGGTTACAGACGTGCTGTCTGTAATGGCCACAGGCAGTTCCACTTCAGAAGGAAGGCATGGGCTTTGGTGAGGTGGGGGGGGGGGCAGCACATTGACTGGGGAAAGACACAGGTTTTAAATTAAAGGATTAATTGGAAGCCTCTGAGGTGTGCTTCATTCCTGGTCGACCCAACCAAGCTCTTCTCTTGAAAGGTCAATGAGATTTTCCATATTTTTTAGCTGCTCTGCAAAAGAAATGGTAACTTTCTGTTTATTTGCTTTATAAATCTCCCACCAGCTCATTCAGTAAGCGGCTGACCATAATTAATCCATGACTGAGTTTCAGAAAAAGAAAAACTCTGTAACCAAAAAAGGAAACTTGGGCAGAAAAGCTGTTTTATCCCTTCCTGAGGACAAAGCTTTGGAGGGTGTGTTTGTGTCTTACTTGACATTTGCATATTCCTCCTTCCGGTGGCAGAGAGGAAGGGAAGCCTGCCTGCGAACAGAAGAGATGCCGTCATATTCACTATTGCATCTCCAACCTAGCACTGCACATGATACAGCAAATGAGTCTGTTGTCCACAATATCCAGGATCCAGGGTTGGGGGAGGGAGGGAAAAAACAAGGAGCCGATACCAAGGGCTCAAGTAGAAAGAATTTTGAAAATGATGATGGCAACAATTGTTCAATGGATGGATGGATGCATTGTGGTAAGAGCTATACGAGCCTCCAATAAGATGATTAAAAAAAAAAAAGAAAACAAACCCAGGTATCGAGTCAATTCCGATGCATAGCAACCCCATAGGACCGAGCTGTCAATCTTTATGGGAGCCGACACCCCCATCCGTCTTTCACGGCCTTGTAGATAACCGCCAACCGTGTAACTACGGTGGCATCAGAGCTACCTCATTAAACATGGGCATTTAAAATCTCTCAGAAGCATGTTTTATCTTTCTCTCTCCCTTCTTTATCCAACATTCATTGAGCACCTCATATTATCAGGTATGTCTCTGGGCGCTAAAGCTACGACAAAGGAAGCAGATGAACACTTCCCGAGTCTTTGCCAAGCATCAGACATTGGGCTGGTTCCTGTCCAGACATTATTTTATTTGCACGCCCTGGCGCACCATGTGGTGATTTCCTTGCCTTCGTTTTTCAAGATGAAGATGGTCACTCAGATTAGAGCCCAATATACCTTTTTTTAAAGTTTGGGTTTTTTTTTTTAACATTTCATTTGTTCCCGTACCTGACTGAGCAGTCGTTTGGTCTGCTTTTAGCCTCCTGCAGACTCAGGAAAAGGAACCCTGAGGGTGAAATGATTAGGAGTTCAGATGCTAACTGCAAGGTCAGCAGTTTGAAACCACCAGCAGCCCCTTGAGAAAAAGACGAGACTTTCTATTCCCATAAAGAGGTGGAGTCTTGGAAATTCAGTGTGACAGTTCTACCCTGTCTTATGAAGTCACTATGAGTTAGAATTGACTCTTTGTCTGAAAACTTGGTTTAAGTTTTCAGATTCAGAATTAGAATAAAATCTTTAGCCACTCAAATCACTGAGATGTTGGTGCTGTGTTCGTCTACTCGTTAGGTTGTTCAGTAGTTTGGGTGTTAAGAGCTATAAAATAGAATATAAAGATGATTGTATAATTGTTGTTGTTTCTCCTCATGATGAGTACTTGAGAACTTTAAAAAATGCTGCTGTCTTAGTGTGTGGGAGTCCCCCTGGGGGAGGGTGTTAAAGAAGAGCGCTCAGTGTTCTCACTGCTACCTGCTAGGAGGCTGCACCCCAGGCATCCATCGGCAGCACCGCGCTCTCTAAGGAGGCTCCAAGGATAGCACCTTGCCTCCTTCAACATTTGTAGTCCGGATATTTGGCTTCACGCGCTCTCTTCTTTGTGTGGCTTTGCCCATGTCTGTGGTGCTCTTGCATCACAGATGCCGTTCAGGAATGCCTCGGATCCACTCTAGTCCAGTATTATTTCACAGATTACATCTTCTAAGAAAGATCCTGGTTTCCCCAAAGAAGGTCCCACTCACAGCTTCACAGGTTAGGATTTCAGCATCCTTTGGGGACAATGCCAATCAATCCAAAAAGTTCCTGGGAAAATCCCATTATCATTTAACTCCATGATTTCTAGGAACTTCATGGAGATCTACTGCATATCAATCTTACTTCATCCTCTACCCTCTCACCCCCTTTATTGATACCCTACCCACATTGCTCGACTACTAAGAACCAAGGAATTCCTAGACTTTGGGATTCTGATAGACAGCTGTTAACCAAATATTGCGGGTTCTGCCATCCTTTGCCGTGGCACTTGAAGTTTTGGCCCGTCACCAGCGCTGTCAGCAGCAGTGATGTTGTTAAGTTTCCAGGATGATTTATTGCGCTTCTTACTTCTCAGTGCCCAAAGAATTCATGTGGCAGAAGCACTTATGTACATCCAAGTAACTTTTATGCGGGCAAAGGAAGTTGCAGGCATGACAGTCTCAGAAAATTCACACTATTCCTGGAAAGTACAAGGCCAGAGGAGACCCCACAAGAGGAGACCACAAAAGCCACGCAAAAAGAGAACTGGAACAGGCGTGTGGAACCCTAGTGTGTTGCCAAGAGAGGCCCTGACTGCCCTTGGTCCCTGCTTTTACCCCTCCCACATTTCGTGAGGGGCATGGTTGAGGGTATAGCCATCCTTAGTGGCTGACTTCCGGCACAGCTGTGACGTCCTTAGCCCAGGTTTCCAGGCTGACCTTCCCCTGCGCCCAGGTGACCCTCGTCTGTGTGTGCTCAGCGCTGGCTTCCCCAGAGGGGTCTAATGGGTGCCTGCTTTCTTTGCAAATCCTTTGTTGGGGCATGGCCGGCTCCTTTTTGTTTGGCACTCACATTTGGTGGAGACCGCCCCCTTTCTCCCTCCTTTCCTGCCTGTCATTGTGTGTTGCTTCTAAACTAGAGTATTTAAACTGCTAGATAAGAAGCCTCCATCCCCCCTTACAGGAAGTTGAAAGCTGCTTAAGACCAGAGGGCATGCACACATTCAGCTCTTTGAGACAGGAAGCTGGTAAACCTGGGTGGGGACCCTATTTAGGGTCCGTGGGCTTAATTCAGCCAATAGGGTCAAACAGTATGGTCATCCACGCCTCCCAAGGGGGTGGGAACACTGAAAAGCCAGAAGTTTTGCTCTCTTGCTCTCTCTCCCAGCAGGTGACACAAGGTGCAGCCTGGCAGGGCTGTGGTCTTGGAGTGGCTGGGCCTTGGCATGATTTCTTTCTGGCGAGAAGCCAAGGACAGAAGTATACCTCTCCCAGGAGAGATCTAACATAAGGGGTTATATTTTTGGTCAGCCTAGATTCTTTAGAATCACAAAGCTCTGTGCCCACCTGCTGACCTATGAGGGACACACATGGATTTTGGGGGTTTAAAGCTACTGAGCTACTGGGATTGCTCATTAATCCAGCAAAACTTAGCTTACCTGGCCTCTTCAGTAACCTATGTCGAAACTATCATTCGGTGTCAAATGACACTTAAAAGTGAGTTTTAAAGACGGAGTTGTGTATTGCCAAGTGGATAAGGCAAGACGCAATAAATGCCAGTCAGAAAGAAGGCATGTTTTAGTCCCTTTATTTATCAGATTCTTCTTATTTTTTTATCTTAGAAGTGATTTTTAGAGGCGATCATTTTCACAGGCGTCATTAATTCCTCCTCCGTGGGGATCTTAGACCCATCAAAGGCATATGGACGGGTATGGCGGCAAGCCGCTTGGAGAGCGGGGTGATGGTGAAACACAGTCAGGTAGTTCATCATGTCCACACATAAACTATATGTGGGGGAGTGGTAGGCGATGAAGCAAGGCAAAGTTCTTATTTTAGTTGTGGTTATTAACAGTACCCTGCTAGGCACCCCTCCTCTTCCTAGCCGAGTGGAAGCGCATTAGGGCTATTGCCTTGATTTTGTGAATCATTTGCAAAAATCATTAGACCCTTGCAAACTCAGTTAAGCCTAAACCATTGGCCTTGGTCCCATTTCTGTTTCTCACCTTCTGGTTTCCCTTGTAGAAGCAGAGGACGTAGATGTGTGTTGGGTGGCCCAATGTTTAAGAGTCATCAGCAAGAAAGCCATTCTGTGAAAAAACAGTGGAATAGAAACCCATGGTGATGGATACGTGTGCTGATTGTACTAAACCAATTTATGTCACATGCAGGTGTCAGAAATTCATGATAAAAATATGGACTCAACTGAATAAAAGGTGAGGGGTAGCCTCCAGGCGGCTCTCGCCAACTCTCTCTCTCTGGCTTTCACTGGTTTTCGCCATAGGCAGATCTTAATAATTCTATGGATCCAGTTCCCCCCTTGAACCAGTCACTCAGAGTATCCTGGAAGCTATTAGTAAACACATGTTTTGTTTTGTTGGTGGTGATTTCCTTTCAAATGTGGCCATACCAACCCACTATGCTATTTTTCAGTCATAATACTGATTTTCATTACTTTCAGCGCAGTGTCCTGGAAGGAGAACATACTTGCCTTCAGAAAGGTCTGGGCTCCAAGCCGGCTCGGATGAGTGAAGCGTTGTGATGTGGAGCAGTGGCGGAGTCTATGAGAGAGCCCCTCTCTCTATTCTTGTCCTTTGCCACATTCTAAATTTTTGATCCTCACCCTACCAGCACCTTCTTAAGACAGTCTCAACTGTGACATACCAGCAGTTCCAAGTCACCAGGTACTCGGAGGGAGAAAGAAAGTGTTCTCTGTTTCCATAAAGAGATAGTTTTGGAAACCCAGCCGGGCAGGTCCAGCCTGTCCTGTTAGGGCTACTGTGAGTTGATGTTGACTCATGGCGGAGAATTTGTTTTGCTTTTGATTCCCCTCCCCACTTCGAGTAGGACTGCCTCTGTGCCACAAATGCTAGACAGCTCTTATTTCCCTTTCCGGCCTCTACAGCCCTCTAGCCTGGGCTGGACCGCGAGTGACTTCAGTGGGTGCAGCTAGTTCATTAGTGATGAGCCATCACCAGCCTGTGTCCTCTCAGTGGTCCGTGCAGAATCACATGGCACCCGTAATGGCTTACATTTATGATGCTAGGCCATTTGCAGGGAGAAGGGAATAATTTGCTTAGTTTTGAAGGCACATTAACTTGCTCTGCTCACTGAGACTCGATGATTAAATTTCTTCTCGGAGTCCCCAATTAGCATCTACTCAGGTCCTCTTTATTTTCCAGCAAGGTTTTAATGAATTGAAAAAAATTCCATGTGGACTGACCAAGGTAGTGGCTTCCTTTCCATTATGCTGATCCCATCAAAGTTCCATCGAGTCAGCCTTGTTTGGTGCAAACACTAAAGTACTTTGTTGGAAAGGGGCAGTTCACTAGGGCACCTCACAGGAACGATTAACCAAGTAGCCCGAGTTCCTGGGAAGAAGGATAGATGTGCCACTTGGAGGAGGGGCTAGGGGTCGGGCCAAGCGTTCTTTCCCAGTCCGCCTTGTTTCCAAAGTTTGGTATCGCTCATAGGTCTATAAAAAGCTAATAAATAAAAAAATGAATTTTAAGTCAAAATCCCAGACATCAGTGAAATTATACATAGACTAGGATGTGGTAGGAATACATTTTATGCCTGAATTTTTCTGGCCATAAACTTAATAAGATTAGGTGCACATTGTCTGCTGAGCATAGGAAATTCCCTGATTAGGTAAAAAATTCACATTGTTGGTGGACAAAGAGTTAAGAAGCCTCAGAAGGAAAGCCGCCTTGGAGGCAGGCGGTGTGGAAAGAATGAAGACTTCAGAGGGAATGAGGGGAGCAGCCCCGGTGAGACACTCGGTCAATGCTGGGCTGCCAGCTTGGTTTGAAACCAGCTGCTCCAGGAGAAAGAGGATTCCGATCATTTCAGACGCATTGGGAGCAGCTTTACTCTGTCCTGTCGGATGCGGAGGAGTTGGAATCAATGTGATAGCTGTCATTTCTTTGGGGGCTAGGCTGGGCGGGGCTTTGTTTGTAAAGGAGCTCTGGGGCATCCTGGTGAAGCACTGGGGTACCAGACAAAGGGTTGACAGTTTGCGCCAGCCACTTAGAAGCAGGATGAGCCTCAGAAACCCTGGGTCATTCTACTCGGTCCAGTTGGGTGGCTATGAGTCAGACTGGACTCACAGGCGTGGTGCGGCTTGGATGGGGGCCCGGTGGTGGTGGTTTGCCTTGAAGCTGCGGCCCTCCCCTGTATGCTCCTCCATCATACCCCCTTGCGGTATGCCCAGTCCTATTTTCTGGAAGCTAGGGAATCCTTTAGGTGTGCTGGTGGTGTGAGGGGTTACAAGTTGGGCTGCTAACCCCAAGGTTAGCAGTTCGAGTCCACGAGCTGTTCTGAGGGAGAAAACTGAGACTTTCTACTCCTATAAAGAGTCACAGTCTTGGACACCCACAGGGGCAGTCCGACCTGGCCCTGTAGAGTTGCTGTGGATCAGAATTGACTCCAAGGACATGAGTTTGGCTTTTGCGGGGTGGGGTGGGGTCGGGGAGGAAGTCTCTGGGAAAGCATACCATGTGGCATCCCAGGCGACTCACAATGGAGTCTGTGTGTGATCCGGTCCTTCAAGAGCTCCAGGACCCTCCTTTCACATTATGTCGTTTGACAGCCTGCCCGTTCCCGCCTTCTCCCCTAACACGTTGACCCAGATTTCAAGGTGGAGGATGAGGAGAAATGGCACTTGCAGCTGGCTGCCCCGCTCCTCCTTTGCGGTCCACTTCAAAAGCAGATGTTTGTCCTGTTAGTCTTCTGTCTTCGCATTGTACACGGTGGCCCCTGTTCTGTTCACGGGCCCTGAAGAGTCTGGTTCTATCAGGTCAGTGGTTCTGAGCTTTTAACCTGCATCAGAATGTCTTGCAGCCAGATGGCTGGAGCCCACCTGCAGGGATTCTGATCCTGAGGTCAGATCGTTGCTACTTCTAACAAGTTCCCAGGCTCTAATTATGGCTCAGGACTGGTGCTTTGGAAACTACTTTCTCCAGTAGTTTTTTTTTTTTTAATCTTTTCACCTTTCACAAGGTGACATCAATAAAACAGATACCTGAAGACATCATGTAGACTTTACCCATCCATGGTGGGGAAATAGAGCACTCTCTAAAGAGAAATAGAAATTGCGGGGTTTGGTTGTTCCTTTTAAAAAAAACACCTTCATTGACATGCAATCTTGTAAAAGAATTTTTATACGAATAAACTAAAATTATGTTAAAATTATTTAGTTGGATGGCTGAATTAAATATTTTTTAAAAGTTCATAAGACAGTGGTTGGAGCTAACAGGCTTCAAAAAGTTCACAAATAAAAGGAATGAAAAAATAGTGGAGTTTTTCCCATTATTGGATTGCAGTCCCCTTATATAAAGCAAAATTTGCCTACAATCTCTGACACATGATAGGCAATGGAAATGGTGTTTTAATAGATAAGAAATAAAAAGAGGGCTGAGCCATTGCCTACTTCTAATGAGAATGAGCAGACAAAACTTAACCTGGGTAGATTTTCCCTAGATCCATTCCTCTTGATTTCTTTTCATTCCTTTGTAACGCTCCTGAACGAATTTGAGTATGGTGATACTTACCTAATAAAAATCTATGCAGCATCAACTCTGGAGGCAAACTACTCAGGTTTCAGTCTTGCCCTACCCGTTACTAACCGTGCTGCTGGGCAAGTCACTTAACTTCTCTGAACCTCCTTTCCCTCATGTGCTTCGGTGCATAGCAACCAGGGTCAACCATTGGTCTCTTCCGGCCCCCGGAAAAGAAGCGTTATGAAACATATAGAAACAGTAGCTCAACGAACTAACAAATTCAAATTACCTTGTGAAAAGCATTTGGTTAATTCTGAGAACCATGAACTAATGATTTATTCTAGCAAAATCGTGGATGTAAGTTTGGAATTTGTATTTATATAAAAAAATCAAAACCAAAATGGCAACCACCCTCAGCTCAGCCTCCTGGGCCAGGGTCCATGTACAACTTTCATCAGAAAACCATCAGTATGACCTGGTATCTTCACTCTGCTATTTTGTACTAGGAGTTTCCTCTTGTGTAAGAAAATAACGTTTCCTGATATAATACATTTCTCTTGCACTTTTTGCCATTTTAGCACATGGCAATGGCCTACACTTTAGGTATTAAGTTCTATTCTGTCCAACCCGATGGTCATTGGCAGTCGAACCGAATGGTAA
Organism: Tenrec ecaudatus; assembly: GCF_050624435.1. Classification (NCBI taxonomy): domain Eukaryota; kingdom Metazoa; phylum Chordata; class Mammalia; order Afrosoricida; family Tenrecidae; genus Tenrec; species Tenrec ecaudatus. The sequence continues at coordinate 49,971,239 of NC_134533.1, read as the reverse complement.
GTAATAGCTGTGACCTGAATCCCACAGGCTCTACACTGCTTGCAGATAGGTACTCATCACACGGTATTTTCTGCTCCTGCATCCCCAGGGATGCGGTGAGGAAAGTAAAGGTTGGTCTGCACTGTGACAGTCTGCTCCCATGAAGACTACAGCTTTGAAAACCCGAGTACTGCTCCGTCCTCTAGGGCTTCTATGTGTCAGAGTTGACCCAGTGGCAATTGTGGGTTATGTTTTGCTCATCGCGCGTACATGTATTTTTCTAAAGCAATTTCTTATGGGATTATGGGAACACCTCAGGGAGGATTATTGTTTTTTCAAGTGGGAGGTAGAGAAAGACTGCAGAGTTGGGTAGAACGGACTTCTCCAGTTGACTCTCCTGGTAGCTGTCTAACCTCAGGCGCGGTGCTCAACCTCTCTGAGTCGCAGTTTCTTCATCTGTAACAGTGATGCCCCTTGATGTGTTGGCAAAGCACAGTGGAGTTAAGCCACTTGTCTACCCTCCTGTGCCAACCGATGCCACAGCCGCGGGATGCATTTAGGACTCTGTGATACAGAACCCTTTCATTGTTTTCCAGGGAAGAAAATAGCATGTGGCATCTGCTCCAGGATGTCTGTGATGACTGAAATGCAGAGGTCACTGAGTGGGAGGGAACTTCATTCCAGCAGGTGGGCTTCATGCAGGGGTGAGGATGTTTTTCCAATGCTGCTCTTGAAAGTACAGTCTGCTCACTCAGCAAAAGATGTGATCAACAAAAGCAAGGCTGAGTGCCAGAACCCTGTTTGGATCGTCTAGGCTTCTCCACCTTGCTGCTGTTGTCCTCTCTGCCACTGTCCTGTCCGCCACTGTCTCATTTCTGACTGTGACCCTCTTATCTTGGCCATACATTCATCGTTAGTCTTGATAGCACAACTTTATGGAACTAGTCGTTTGAATAATCTCAAATCAATTATAATTAAGGAAAATCACTTTCACATCCCCCCCTAAGCACTGTTCTCCATTGGTTTAGGTTAAATCACAAACAGCAACCTGGGAAAATTCCAGAGCTGCTCAGTGCCCTCTCTGTATTAGAAGTTCATTCTAGTGGAGCCTGAAATCTCACACCCAGTGTAGTTTGCTGCCTTGCCCTCCTTCCAGCCCTGCCCAGGCTTTGTCCAGTGGGTATCTGACGGGGAAGGAGCTTAGTCTTTAGTTCTGTTCTCTCTCCCCTTGGACATCCAAATGTGCCTTTTTGCTGTCAGTGTGCAGAGTCTGGCAGGTCCTGTGGAACACTGCCATTGACCATTCCGCTAACATGGAGCATCATTCTGGCCTGACTTCTGATCTCTGACCACCCCTCCCTCTGAGCTAGCTCCTTGTTCAAGCACTATACTCCCATAGCTTCTTGCTGTTGGGATCTCTTTATTGTTAGGTGCCATGGAGTGGGTTCCGACGCATAGCGACCGTTGGCACAATCGGATGAAATGCTGCCCGCTCCTGCCCATCTTCACAGGGGTTCCTGCACCTGAGCCCGTTGTTGCAGCCACAGTGTCCATGCATCTCCTCGAGCGCCTTGTACGTTTCCCCCGCCCTTCTGCTGTACACCAAACACGATGCCCTTCTCCAGGGATTGCGCTCTCCTGACACCGCGCCCAAAGCACCCAAGATGAAGGCTCATCAGCCTCGCCTTGAAGGTGCACGCCGGCCGCACATCTGCTCAGATGGATGGGCTTGTCCTTGTAGCTGTCCTACTTGGTGCTATTTTTCCAGCACCGTCATTCAAATGCATTGATTCTTTCTTTTCTTTCTTTATTCCATGTCTGGCTTTCACACACAGAGGAGGCCATTGAAAATACCCTGGCTTGGGCCAGGTTCATCTTGGTCCTCAAAGTAACATCCCTGCCTTTCCACACTCAAAAGAGGTTGGGTTTCCTTACCCAACTGAAAACTCTCTTGGATGCAATCCTGGCAAAATGAATCAAGTCTGGTTACCTTTTGTGTGTCCACTTGATTCGTGGGAAATAGGCCATCTTGACGTTCCACCACCAGAAGTGTTGACTTCTCTCAGCCCTGTCATTTCTCTCCACATGTGCACTTCTCCGCCCTCCTCAGGCAGACACAGCAAATCATTGCAGAACACATGAGTAGATTCATTCATCTGCAAACATCCAGGGACATGATTAGTAATTTGTGCAATCCAGAGCATAACCTCTATCTTCTGTTCCATGTCTGGGCTCTTTAATACTTGTTCATGTTGCCATTGTTTCTCCTCCTTGCTGGCATCTCTAAACAATGTGGCCAAGACCCTTGGAGCAAATGAATGACTCCCAACCCTGTTTCCTAGGGCCCAGTGTTTCCTAGACCCCCAGTGTTTCCTAGACCCCTAGCGTTTTGCTTCGAGAGACGGGGAAGGGCAGTAGAGTTGTAATGATTTGGACAGCAGTCTCTGGAAGAGAGCAGGGAGTCTGCTTATGGTTCATTTTCTGCTCACGAGGAGGAGAAATGCTGGCTGCTCAGTCCCCTCCTGCAGCTCCCCTGGAGCTGACCTCAGGTGCCTCTTGGTCATGCCCTCAAGCTCCCTTCGGCTGCTTTGCAGTTTTGGCGTTCTCAGATTACCATTCTCCCGATCCCAGAAAACCAGCTCCTGCACTTGCTTGCCAGCAACTGACGTGTTGAGAGTTTCAGATGTATTTCTACTTCTAGGAGTGTGAGTGGCTCAAGGAACCATCAAGAGGGGGTTGAAGGGACCATGGCGGCCTCGTGGGGGAGCCTGGAGGGCGTCCTGCCAGCTAGGGAACACAGGCTTCCGAATGTCTGCCTCTGCCCCATGGTCACTCTCTCTGATGGTGACGTTAGTGGAGCGACAATGGAGCTTTCTGCTGTGATCCTTGTAGTGCTTGGTGGCGATTCCTGCAGATCCACGGGCTGCTCAGACGTGTAGAAGTCCACTGTTGGACTGCTATTGAGGTGAGTAAGCTGGATTTTCCCGCAAGAGTAAGGTAAAATAAGTTAACCTTTTATTGAATGCCTTCTCAATTTTTACATTTCATGTTACAAAGCTCTCTGTGAGGGAACTGAACCTATTCCCCTTCATGGAGGCTGAATAAAGGGAGGCAGGAGAAGGATCCGTCATGCACCCTGTCTGGTAGTGCATGGGCGAGAATTACAAGCCAGATGCGTCTCATTTGAAATTCTTCAGCTCTCTCTTCTAAGTAACCATGGCCGGCTGCGGAGGTGCTCGCCGCCAGGCCAGTCCATTGGCTTCTCCCTGGAGTGGAGGTTTGCAGAAAATAGCTTGCACTTCAGCCAAGGGCTGTTGCACCTGCGTTGACCTCCTGGGAGGACTTGGCCACCCCATTCCAGCCGAGGAGTGACTGCTCTTGAACTAGACCCGGCTCTGAGAAGCGTGTTCCTTAGCCCACAGCGGCTTTCCTTTCTCCAGGCTTATCATTATGCACGTTCCTCGCAGTGGCAGAGGAAGTTAATTTGGCAGAAGGAAATTAAACTCATCTCCTTTTCTCCATTCCTCCAGAAGTGTTGCTCTCCAGGAGAACCACATTCCCAAGGTGACAGGTATTGTGCAGAAAGGGCACCGCAGCCTTCTCCTTCCTTTGTTCCGTCAAAACCTGTAGGAAAAAAAAAAAAGATGCTGAAAATATTTTTATTTAACTCAATTACATTTCTATGAAGACACAGATATTTGCATGCAAGGTCATTAATTCAGAGCTACAGGCTGCTGAATAGGAAAGTAGAGTTTCTGGGGGCAGCTCTGGAAACAGGGCTTTGGAGATGGGTCTGCCAGGGCTGGGATGGTTTCCATTTCAATGAGATCTTAATCATGGTCCTCCTTGCTGACCAAGGAAACCAGGTTTTGGGGTTTCTTGCTAAGTCTGTGTTTTTAATGTCTTTCCATTTCTTTAAATTGGAGTCCTGGCATATTTCACTCTCGGGGATACTGGATGCTGGGATATGCAGTCTGCCAGAAGGGTTGCGGCGACTGTAGGTTGTTTTTGTTGGTGTTGTGCTTTATGTTATTGTTCATCTCAACCTTTGGAAATGCAGGTGGTAGGGACCTTGGGAAGCTCTCTGGTTCAGCTCACTCATTCTAGAGAGTAAACTAAAAGATCGAGAGGTTAAGGACGTGGCTTCTAGGTCCAGACCTAGCTCTCGGTTTTTATCATTCGCAAGTCATTGGTTTTGGAAGAATTTCTTCCCTTTTCTGATCTGTGTGGACCAAGGCCACATGATTAGTAATTTGTGCAACCCAGAGCATAACCTCTATCTTCTGTTCCATGTCTGGGCTCTTTAATTGTTGTTCATGTTGCTATTGTGTGTGTGTGCATGTGTCTATATATGTCTCAACATTCCCCAAGTCAACAATTTTCAGGTATGTTATTTAGGGATATCAATTGCATTTATCACACTGTACAATCTCCCCCATAATTGCTGTCAAATCTCTCATTACCATGCCTAGGCTCATGCCACTGTGTCAGAATGACTATCACTTCTCCAGACCAAAGTGATGTTTGGCGCACTTTCCAGCAATTTCATGTTAGAAGGATTTGGCTCAGAACTGCCTTTCGATTCTTTTAGTTTGATGAAGCGAGTTGCTGTCTGTCTAGAATGCTCTCCCTGCTCCCCTGTCTGGAAAACTTCTATACCGCCTTCCTCCCTGGCATCCCCAGTCGGATTTAGAGAATCCATTGTGTTTCCATTTTGTGTATTCTCTCATTGTAATTCCACCGTACAGTAGTCATGTTGTGGTGTTTGGTGAGCCGCTTATCATTTGCTACAGTGGAGGGAGTTTCTTTTTTTTTTTTTTAGTTTTATTTTATTTTTTATTTTTTTTAATTTTAACAATTTATTGGGGCTCATACAGTTCTTTTCACAGTTCATATATATACATACATCAATTGTATAAAGCACATCTGTACAGTCTTTGCCCTAATCATTTTTTTCTCTTTTCTTCTTTTACATTTTATTAGGGACTCATACAACTCTTACCACAATCCATACATATACATACATCAATTGTGTAAAGCACATCCATACATTCCCTGCCCCAATCATTCTCAAGGCATTTGCTCTCCACTTAAGCCCCTTGCATCAGGTCCTCTTTTTTTCCCCTCCTCCCTCCCCCTTCCCCCCTCCCTCATATGCCCTTGGTAATTTATACATCGTTGTTTTGTCATATCTTGCCCTATCCGGAGTCTCCCTTCCCCCCTTCTCTGCTGTCCCTCTCCCAGGGAAGAGGTCACATGTGGATCCTTGTAATCAGTTCCCCCTTTCCAACCCACTCACCCTCCACTCTCCCAGCATCGTCCCTCACACCCTTGGTCCTGAAGGTATCATCCACCCTGGATTCCCTGTACCTCCAACCCTCATATGCACCAGTGTACAGCCTCTGTCCTATCCAGCCCTGCAAGGTAGAATTCGGATCATGGTAGTTGGGGGGAGGAAGCATCCAGGATCCGGGGGAAAGCTGTGTTCTTCATCGATACTACCTCACACCCTAATTAACCCATCTCCTCTCCTAAACCCCTCTATGAGGGGATCTCCATTGGTCGACACTTGGGCCTTGGGTCTCCACTCTGCACTTCCCCCTTCATTTAATATGATATATATATACATATATATACATACATATATACATATACACATACATACACACACTTATATCTTTTTTTTTTTTTGCATGATGCCTTATACCTGGTCCCTTGGGCACCTCATGATCGCACTGGCCGGTGTGCTTCTTCCATGTGGGCTTATTTGCTTCAGAGCTAGATGGCCGCTTGTTCACCTTCAAGCCTTTAAGACCCCAGACACTATCTCTTTTGATAGCCGGGCACCATCAGCTTTCTTCACCACATTTGCTTATGCACCCATTTGTCTTCAGCGATCCTATCATGGAGGTGTGCAGTCAATGATATGATTTTTTGTTCTTTGATGCCTGGTAACTGATCCCTTTGGGACCACTCGCTCACTCAGGCTGGTGTGTTCTTCCATGTGGAGTTTGTTGCTTCTGAGCTAGATGGCCGCTTGTTTATCTTCAAGCCTTTAAGACCCCAGTCACTATCTCTTTTGATAGCCGGGCACCATCAGCTTTCTTCACCACATTTACTTGTTCACACACTTTGGCTCCAGCCGTTGTGTCGGGAGAGTGAGCATCGTAGAGTTCCAATTTAATAAAAGAAGGTATTCATGCATTGAGGGAGTGTTTGAGTAGAGGCCCAAGGTCCTTCCGCCACCTTAATACTTGACCTATAAATATAGACACATAGATCTATTTCCCCATCCTCCTATATATATTTGCATGTACATGTCTTTGTCTAGACCTCCATGAATGCCCTTTGACTCCTAGCTCTTTCCTCCATCTCCCTTGACTTTCCTCCTGCCCTACTACCATGCTTCATCGCCACCTGGGCTAGAGTATACCTCTTCTCTAAGCAACCTTACCCTTGATCATTTCCCAGCAGGCCTGCCACTCCCACTTCTCTACCATTTGGGGTCCCATGTTTTTCCCTTGTCCCTGGGTTTGTTAACACCACTTCCTTACCCCCCCTACCCCCCCACCCCAAGTCCCCCCAAAACTGTCGGTCCCGTTGTTTTTCCTCCAGGTAGTTCATCCAGCCTGTCCTATTCAGACAGACCTGTGGAGTCACTAACATGCACGAAAACTAGACAGAGGAAAACAAAGCAACAGTATACAACCAGACAACAAAACAACAAAAACAAACCACTGACAAAGAACAGAATAAAACAGTTCACAAGAGAAAAGCTTGTAGTTAGTTCAGGGATCGTTTGCTGGCCCTTAGGAGCGTTTTCCAGTCCAGTCTGTTGGGGCACCACGCCCTGGCCCCGAAGTCCACTTTCAGCATTCGGAGGGAGTTTCTTGAGGCCAAGAACTGCTGCTGGATCTAGCCTGTGGAACTGGTGGTCAGTAGCTGCCTGTTGATTGGCTAAAGGAATGCCCAGATGGGTTATTGGAAGTGCAGCTGTCCTGTGGCAAGCGTGTCCATGAACCTTGTGCTGCAGCAAGTCTGGGAGCCTCCTGTCACTTTCTTAGTTAGACATGGTAGCCATGTACTGCTTTGGGCTATTGTGTATTAATTAGCCTGGCCAGACAAGTCTTCATAATTTAATACTTATGTCTCTGAGAGAAGCAATCATTGTGAACATCACCACCACTTTCTACATTCGTAATGAAGTTTAATAATAAAGAAAGTATGATTACTGTACTCTCCCCTATCTTAAAATGCATCAATGGAAAGATAAATGATCTGTCATAACTGCGTAGTTCCTATTTAGCTTACAAATAAAAATGTTACAAGAAGTCTGTTTACTTCTGGTTATTTTTGAAGCAGGTATGGTTAGTCCCTAGTTTATAACATATTCAAGTTAAGATAAATGACACACAAGGTGTCTGGTTGTTTGGTACATCACATCATCAGCAATATATACACCATACAGTGTTGCTGCATGTAATTACCGGATGCTATTCTTCTCAGATGTTTCCTCGTAGATGTTCATACATAGTGTTTCCAATCCCCAAAGACAAATAGATGAGGAGATTGAATGATTCCAGTAAGAGAAACAGGAATAATGAAAACTGGAAAAACAAACAAACAAACACGTAAAGAAAAACAAAAACACACTGAAAACACCAAAGGGATTTATGATTTATAGTAGGGCTGATTTACAATATAGTCGAAATAGATAGAACCCCATTGTAAGTTGGGCACGACTTATACTGACTCATCGTGACCACATCCAGGTTTCTGAAGCTGTGAATCCTCTGGCAATCAGCCGTCTCATGCGTCTCCTATCGAGTGGTTGGCGATTTGGAATGTAGTTAGTATTCCAGCAATGGCCCATCGCACCACGAGAGCTCCTGACTACAGAGAACATGCTGACATTTCATAGTGGTTAGGGCGTTTGATCCATACACATTTATTTCCCTACAAAGCACACTATCAAGAACAATCATGATACCAACTCAGCAGGCCAATTCTGAAAATAAGCATTGACCATTGTCATAAAACAACATGAAGGCTCCTTGAGGATTCAGATGCCGACGTGAAGAAATTGGATGACATGTCGGAGAACTCTAACAGTTGAAAATAGCTTGTGCAAGGTGAACACGTGGCCATCTAGCTCAGAAGCAAAAAAGCCCACATGGAAGAAGCACACCAGCCAGTGCGATCATGAGGTGCCAAAGGGACCAGGTATAAGGCATCATGCAAAAAAAAACATATATGTGTGTATATGTATATGTGTGTGTGTGTGTGTGTGTGTGTGTGTGTGTATACCATATTGAATGAAGGGAGAAGTGCAGAGTGGAGACCCAAGGCCCAAGTGTCGGCCAATGGAGATCTGCTTATAGAGGGGTTTAGGAGAGGAGATGGATAAGTCAGGGTGCGAGGTAGTACCGATGAAGAACACAGCTTTCCCCCAGATCCTGGATGCTTCCTCCCCCCAACTACCATGATCTGAATTCTACCTTGCAGGGCTGGATAGGGCAGAGGTTGTACACTGGTGCATATGGGAGCTGGAGGCACAGGGAATCCAGGGTGGATGATAACTTCAGGACCAAGGGTGTGAAGGGCGATGCTGGGAGAGTGGAGGGTGAGTGGGTTGGAAAGGGGGAACTGATTACAAGGATCCACATGTGACCTCCTCCCTGGGAGATGGACGGCAGAGAAGGGGGGGAAGGGAGAGTCCGGATAGGGAAAGATATGACAAAATAACAATGTATAAATTACCAAGGGCACATGAGGGAGGGGGGAGCGGGGAGGAAGGGGAAAAAAAGAGGACCTGATGCAAAGGGCTTAAGTGGAGAGCAAATGCTTTGAGAATGATTGGGGCAGGGAATGTGCGGATGTGCTTTATACAATTGATGTATGTATATGTATGGGTTGTGATAAGAGTTGTATGAGCCCCTAATAAAATGTTAAAAAAAAAAGAAAATAGCTCGTGCTCTGATGCTCATACAACCTCACAGTCGATCATATTTTAACATGATCGGGTATATTGTTCAGTGTGTACACGTGTGGGGAAGCTATGTTTTCTACACATTCACCATTAAAAGTAAGAAAGGGCACCCAATGGGTTGCTAATGAACAGGACAATTTAAAGTTGAAGGGTATAAAACAAGAAGTGGAAATCCATGAGTGGGGCGAGGGAAAGGGGGAGTAAATTATACATGTATGCAAAGTCATAAAGAAATCATGTTTATGCCCATGCTTACACTTGATAGATTGTTCACGTTTTCCAAATCTGCCATTGTATTTACAAGTGAATTAGTTTAAATTTTATAGTCAAAGCACTAAACAAAATTATTCGTTGTCCCCTGGAGTTACTCTCGTTATTTTGGTGTTATATCCTGCTGAGATTTATATGAAAACGAATTTTAATTTCTAATAAGGTAACCATATGCTTTGGAGGATGTTGCAATAAAGTGTCATAAATAATTATTGTTTCAAACAAATTCAGCCTTATAGCAATCAGATCTTATTTTTAACAACCTACGTTACGCATGGATTCTAGCCCCTGCCTTTTTCTGAGCACCTACACCTTGGAGTCGTGCGCTAACAGGAAAGATCTTGCTGTGGGAGCTTTCTTCTCTTCTTCATCTTACTTCCATAATGTTATTTTATTTTATAGTTGGTAACTTCCCCACATGAGGAAGCTATCCAGTAGACTTAATGGTGTTTTTTTTTTCTTTTCCCTTCACTTCTAATTGCTGCAAAAAATATTGATCGCCTTTCGGTACCGTGTGTGAGGATTGTCGAGAAGAATTAGCTTGGCTCATCCTTTTTGGTGATTAATAGTTATTAATTTCAGTAACTGTGAATAACGAAGAGTCAGAGGGAGAGAGAAAAATCAGCTTCCATAAATAGTTTCACATTTCCACCTCCCAGGAGGAGAGTGGCTCTGTTTCTTCTCTTGCTTCTTCCCTTTGTTATCCGTTCACCAGGCTTTCTGTCAGTCAGAGTCAATTAGTGCGTGTTTATGGGCTGTTTTGTGCTGGTCAGTGGGAGACTCGAGGGAGGCTCAGGCATGGTCTCTGTCTCCTGTAAATCACCTCTTTCAGGCTGGTGGGTCTCCCTGTACTGCTCACCACTTCAAGTGGAAGAGGAATTCAGAGCAACGCTAGGTCACCGGTAGTTGAGCCAGGTGGCCCTTTGCAGAAGGTGAGACTTGAAGGTTGAACATGATTGGCTTTGTAGGCAGAAGAACAGGAACATGCTTTCCTCACCCTACAAGTATTTCTTTTTTCTTCATAGATTCATCTTCAGAGGTCATGATTGGAGTCTGTACCCCACAACTTAGTATATTAGAGTTTAATTTCTTCTATCACATTTCATTCGTATATCCTGACCTTAATTAAAAAATCAAACAACAAAAAATAAGGAGAGTTTCCAGCTAGAGGTCCTTGGCCCTCTTTTATTTAGTTTTTGTTGTGCATCAGGAGAAGATTTAAAGAGTTCATCATTGGTTTCACATCTGTCTTAGGCCCGGTTGACTAGAGAAACAAATCCAGTGACACTCATATAGGTGTAAGAGAGAAAGCTTTATATCGAGAAGTAATTATGCCTTAAAAAACATCCCAGCCAAGTCCATAAGTCCTATACCAGTCCGTAAATCCCTCTTCAGACTAATGCAAGCACAAGCAATGGTGTAAAATGCTGGAAGATCACCAGCGGGTGGGTGAAAAGTCTTGTGGATCCAATGCTGGTGGCGGCGGCATCATAGGATTCTTGCAGATCTGCACGTGGTGTCAAGAGGAAGGTGAAGCAGAGAGAGAGCAGGGAGGTTCCCAGAACCCTCCTATGAGAAGGCCACGCCCAAGGGAGGTATTATCAGACTGGACTCCACCCATATCTTCTTGTAGGTGCCATGTTGGCATAAAAACCTAACTATCACAGCATCCAGTGATGCGTACACCTTCTCTTTCATTTGTCATTGAGCACCCTTTAATGTAACATCACCCACCCATCACCTCCCTGTGTTTCTCTTTCCATTTCCTAATCTGCCTGGATTTTGTCCTTGGGCAAATGCTGCTTTCTTGGTCCCTAAAGGTAAGTTATTCCAAGATGTGCACATATCAGTATTGTCATTATTTCTCACATAGACCTGTCTATTGTGTGGCTGAAAATTGAGCCATAGGCTGAGCTCCCCCAATGGGTAATCACATGCCATAGTCTCAAGGGTTTCACCAATCTCTAGTCAACCAGCCAGACCTCATCTTTTTCATAATTTTGAATGTTGCTCCACATCTTTTCCCCATTCTATCCAAAACCTTCCATGGTGAGCTTTTGCAGAGCACTTGATCGTGGTAGCCAGGCACTTAATTCTGCTGGTTTTAGAGTTATGGAGACTGATATCCCTATTGATTAATTGCTTACATGCATCTTGATTTTTCACCATTCTGTATTCCTCTGGATAGGGAGGGGCTAATATACTTAAGACGTCTCCACATGAGGTATTAAGGTCCCAGTTGCTACTCCAAAGTGAGTTGTGGGCTTTGTGAGCAATGTTAGGCCAATGGACCCTCGTACCCTCGTGCCTTTTTTAGTTTAAGTCTATAATTAACACTGGTTGCTGTTGGCTTGATTCTAACTCATGCTAAGCATTTATGTGTCAGAGTAGAACTTGTGTGCTCTCTTAGGATTTTCAATAGTGGGGTTTTCTACTCAAAGTTTAGTTTCCTTAGAGCTCTCAGACACCTCATCTTTCTCATGTTTTCCTCCAACCGTACTTATGTTCCATCTGCCAGGACCATGCTGGCTGGCCTGGGCATTGTTCTTCCATGCTGTTCTTCTCAACCTCCTTTTGGGTGAGATGTGCTTTCTTTTATCCAGTCTTGAGGTGATGGTCGGTGTCCTGGCTGGATCCTGGTAGGGGTGGACTTTTCCATAGAAGCTGAGTGCTTCCGGGAGGAATCTTTCCATCTCCCCGAGGAGTGTGCCCCCCCCCCCCACTCAGCTGTCATTCAGCTGATTCTCTGAAACCGAGAACTGAATTCCCTCCACCCCCCACCTCCCACCTGGCTTGGCTTACTCTCCAGAGAAACAATAGGCCCATCACTACAGTGAGTAGTAGGACGAGCAAGGTGGACATGCCTAAGAACCGCCGTCAATTGCGATAAAAAGGGCAGAATTCGCAGAAGGACTAACTTAGAAGTCAGCAAGGTTAAGAAAGAAAGAGGAAGGGAAAGTGGAAACCCAGGGAAGTGAGATGAGGGACATCACAGTGTGGGGGCTGCAATCCATGACTTGAACTCAAAGGTATAGGAATTGCTCAGTGGAAAACTGATAGGCTCCATACACCTTTCCCCATCTCCAAATATAAGGTTAGGGGAGGGACAAGCGAGAGTGAATGAACAAATGATACAAGGTGAACTGTGACTGGAACCCTGGATCAGCAAAGAGACATTCATGTAAAAAGTAGTGAAATGCAAATAAAGTATTTTGTTTTGATTCATGATAACCTATCCATGTAGGTGTCTTTGTTCTGACGGATGGTCCATGGTAGCACATGATGTTAACATTAGAGGAAATTGGGTGAAGGATCTCTGCAAATTTCTGGTGAATCTAAAATCAGTCTAAATTTTAAAAATGTCTTCCAAAGAAATTACTTAACGGACAAAGTTAGAAAGGAAACAAAATGCAACAGCCCTACTCATTGTCGGACTCATGTTCCTTCCGCTCCCTTAATCCTGTAATTTTTAAAAATAGCTGGAATTTTTACAGTAATGCTAAACATTCATATCATTCATGGGAGATGTATGCATTTGTTTCATTGCTTAATTTACATGCACTTTTCCAAAACGTAGCCAATTAAGTAGGAAAAAGTACAAGCCACCCTTTTTCCAGTTCTTGCTCACAAAGGCAGCCAACCTGCATAAGGACTTTACACAGACAACAGGAGTCTATTAGCATCGTGGGTTATTCACTGGAAGGGAGAAAGATAGGTTTCCTGCTTCTGTAAAGATTTACAGACTTGGAAATCCAGAGGGTCAACTCTACTCTGTCCTTCAAGTTCACTCTCTACTCCGCAGCAGTGGATGAGTTGAAACCTAAGTAATAACATAGGAGTTCACCCAGCATCTCCATCCTCTGGGTTCTTTTAGTTACAGTTGAATTTCATTGGTTAATGCATCCGATTTTTTTGGAGAGGGGGCTACTGGGCAGGCTAAGAATATATTTTTGGACTGTTGGTTTATAATTTTTCTTCACAATGAAGATGGTGACAATTGTGATTAAGCACCTCACACATGTACCGTCCACTATCTTTCTGTACCTTCAGCCCTGTTATTGCCGAAATTAATCTTTCCTAGGAGTATAAGCACCTCAATGCATAATGCATCTTGTAAGCTATTGAGCTGAAACAGCCCCTAATTTAACAGCGTTGGCTTGGTCAATAATATGTTGACCAGGAGGAAAACTGGGGCCGTCTTCTATCTTCCTGCTGGTCAGCATTATTAACTCGGCAGTCTAATGAGTGCACTTGAACTTTGTCGTCTGTGTGTGCCTCTGTATAAGAGGAGATTGCATGAAGTCCAGTCTCTGGAGTGCCAATGATGGTGAAAGTGGCCTGTCTCCATAGGTTGCTTTTATGGAACGCATCCCCCTTGCTGTGAACTCAGCTCTGCTTAAAGTGAAATGCACAGTGTTTTCAGTAGGAACCAAACAAAGGGTGACTGCTACCATCACCTGACAGGAAAAAGCTGCAACTTGGCAATTCAAATTAAATGAGGGTCCCTTTATATACTAGGCCAGACCCAGACTTGCAAAAGTCCAGGTGCCTATGTTTGGTTTGCAGTATTTCACATGCCCTGCCATGTCCGTGCGCTAAATCAATTTGTTGTTGTTGGCTGCCATCAAGTTGCCCCTGACTCAGATCGACACCCTATGTCATGGACAGTGGAAGGAAGCACTGCTCAGTCCTTTACTATTTTCATGATTGAAGACCAGATTGTTGTGGTCCATGGGATTTTTATTGGCTGTTGTTTTTAAGTAGAGATCTAGGCCTTTCTTCCTAGTCCATCTTAGAGTGGAAGCTTCCCTGAAACTTGTTCAGCAGCATAGCAACATGCTAACCTCCACCGACAGATGAGTGGTAGTAGCTCTGTATGGGGTGCATCGGCTGGGGGTCGATCTAGGGTCTTCTTCGTGGTAGGTGAGATTTGTCCCATTGAATCACCACTGCTATCCCACCCCAGGGTTGGGCTGTCAGACTGGCCCACATCATGTCACTGCAGAACACTATCCGTAACATGCACCAGAACTGACTGGCTTTCTCTCATTGGCGCCCTTGCCCATCACCCATTTCTGAAATGTCAGGCTCCTTCAGATTTTGAATTGATATTACTGCCTCATCCTAATCTCTGGCTGTTGAGAGTTGCTTCGTTCTATGTGCTAGTTCTTGGGATCCTGCAAAAAGCTGGCCTGGTGTCTGATCTAGGTTTTCCCCTCTGCTTAGTGGTGACGACACTTGTAACCCGATTGTCAAGTGGCCCCTCAGATTTTTAATAGTAAAAATTCATGCCCTAGTTTTAGTTTCCTTCAGTTAGATGCTGTTTATAATTATTATTTTTTATTTTTAAGACAAAAGTGTGAAGCCTTTAAGGGAAGATAAAGCATTCATTGGAACGAAGCTCTAATATCACGCATTCCTCCACTCAATGACATTGGTGCCATTGAAAACAAGCGACTAAGATTTGTAAAGCTCTAGTGTATGTGTTTCACATACGATACAGCTGGACTCTCATCATATGAAGAAGGGATGTACAGTCGTCACCACAGTCAATTTCAGAACCATTTTTTCTAGTACTCAGTGTTAGCTCCCCATTTCCCCCTACCTTCTCTGCCAGGTGCCCAGGTCATTATTAATCCAGTTACTCTCTCTCTAGATTTACCTATCCTGAATTTCATATACAGACTAGCATACAAAGCACAAACAAACAAGCCAACCACGACAGGAAACTTTGAAAAGTATGTTGTTGTTTACAGCTCCACTGGGCTTTGCTTCCGAAGGAACTGAACACAAACATGGCAGCACAATGGAGAGTCCCAATGTCACTATCGTGAAATTTTACAGAGTCCCAGCTTTAGAGAACATGTGATTTTCTTAATTTGACTTTTAAGCGATTTAATTGGAAATGTGCTTCAGCTTTTTAAATGAGGTGGCTTCTGTTGTTCTTTTGGTTCATTTGTGGTATCAAAGTTTTAGATTTTAATCTGCCACCTGCTCTGTAAAGGACATCGATACTCCAGAGTGTGCTTGCTAATTATATTTGATTACTTGAAAGGTCACAGGAAGGCTTTGTAGTGTCTGTGAGAGGAGGGAGTGTTTAAATTCCAGTGTTGATGGATAATGTCCCTCAGATCCCCAAAGGCAAATACATGGGGATAGACAAAGGGGTAGCAGGGAGATACTAAAGCACCGAGAACAATAACCTGGCCTTGAGAACCATTTCTAATCCGCTGGTGCTCATAGTTGCTTGACCTTGAATAGTCCAGTTTCCTCCCTTACGGAGAAGCAGCTAACCTCAGGATGATTATAAAGTGTTTGAGTATTCCCTGCCTAAGAGTACCTCTTGAATAGCCTGGTCATCCGAGTCATATTTTGATATCAGACAGGGACCCACAATCTGATAGAACCTCAGCTCTGTTGTTGGCTTTGATCTATAGTCAGAAGTCCATCAAAGTATTAAATTCCCAATACCCTTTTTCCTTGAAGTTATGGGCATGGATACTTGGGCTATGTAAGCTTAAAACACAAACAAAAACAATAACAACTAGAGTCTAGATTTTAGACGGTCAAAACCAATTTTTAGTAATTTTAGAGTTCTTGAAGTCAAAAGAGCAAAGTAATGAATTGGAAAGAGCAAAGTAATGAATGCCTCAAATTTATTCCCTGAGAGAAAATTTGACTGGTTTATGTAGATCAGAAGAATGAATTCATTATAAGCTCATGCAGAAGTGATGAGGTTTTGATGGCTTTCAATTCTGGAGCTAGTGTTCTTTATGCCATGGGATCAGATAGGTCTTTTTGGTGTCACTGACACAAACTCACAGGTATAAAATAGAACAGATGTCAACAACTTCCTTTTTTCCAAATCCAAGTGTCAAACCTCTTTAACAGGACTTGGAAAGGAGATGACCAAGACCTCTGGACCTTGTCCACCTTCATTCTATAAAGAGTTGGGCAGGTCAGAGAGGAGTTATGATTGGAGAGCATTTCCTTGGATGGAGTTGTTAAATTTTTCTCCCCGCTGAATGGAAGCCTCCTGAAGGCATCGGGATCTCTCTAGCACATTTGCTGGGGTCAGGGAAGCCAGGGGGCTAGTGCCTCACTAACACCTGGTGATTCCCAAAGTAGCCGCTAGGAGCAGGGTAAAGGGCTCTGGTTGACAGGACTTCTGTTCCTACTGGAATCACATCCGTGGCTTGTCATTTGGGGGTCCTCTGGGAAGCAGATACTGAAACACCCGTGAAAAACGAAGAGGCGTTGGAAACAGGATTGGACCGAGAGAATCTCAGACCACGTGCAGATCTGACAGTCTTGGCCAATCCATGCGCGGATTGCCAGGTTGCCTGGGCCATCCTCCCCCTGCTGTTCGTGACCACTCAATGGGGGCTGGCCCAGCAGAGGCTAGCCTGAGCTTTAGCGTGGCTGAGGGGGATCCTACCATTGCGGTTGACGGAGACTGTTATCCAGCTCTGCTCTTTGTGATTGAACAGGAAGATGTATCTTGAAGGTGAGCTCTTCCAGGGTAGCAGACATGGCAAACTGCTTCTCCACGCACTTCCCAGACACCTCAGCGTCTCTGGGTCAGCACCTTTTATGGGAGAATCTAGGTTCCAACAGAACCGTGAAAGGTTTTACACCAGAATATATGAAGGCTGAGCAAGAATAGTGTATGATGTTCACCTAAATTAATTAATGAGCACAATGAAAGCCTATCTGAAGATGTGGTCATCTGACTATTCTGCTGTTGATACACATTCTACCCCTCAACATAACTGGGTTATGTGTGTGTGCGTGTGTGTGTGTGGTGTTGAAAATATTCCTACTTGTCTGGACCCAAAACCAATCCCATTGCCATCAAGTTGACTGTGATGCTTAGGGACCCTATATTGTTGAATCCATTCTCTTTAGTAGAAAGCTTCTAATCATAGTAAGCATCGAGTGATAGTGTGGGACAAGAGGTAGCTACATTTTTGTCTTGCACTTTCTGAGCCGGAGTGCTGAGAGTTGCCCCGCCTTGTGGTTCTAAGCCAGTGGACAACGTTTCCCCTCTGATAAATCATCTTAGTGAGGAACCATGCCCTTAAGCTTGCTCTTATGCTGAGCCTCTTTCTTACCTGCGTCTGTCAAATGCTATCTCCTGCTAATTCCACTTGCAGTGGATTATCTTTCTGTGACCTCTGGCTGTATTAGGAGTAACCTTGAATGCTAAGCATTTCTCCTAATTCTGCCAAATTTCTCTGCCTCTAATATTTTAACAAATCTTTAAAATCATGATTACAGTTTTCAAGTACCGAGAGACATACATTTTACTATCAGGAACGAACTCGTTGATTAGCGGAACATTCATTTGCTGAGCATCTTTTAAGGCCCAGGTTGTGTGCTAGGCTTTGTGATTAAAGTTAGACGGTGGTGCTTGACTTCCTGAGGCCCACAGTATTTGTTTTCCTGTAAATCACGCCCATAAGCTTACAGTAGTTGCCTCTTTCAGAACAAGATATGTTGTTCTTGTGGCTTTATTGATAAGTCCGTAGCTCCTTGACACAATGGGAAATTATTTCATGGGCCAGCTGCCCCTATGTCCAAATGCTTATGCAAAAAACAAAAAACAAGCCCAAAGAACATAGCCATGCAATGCTTACTAAATGTCATTTCTCTTATATATATTTGCAGGTCTATCTTAACAATTTGCTACAAGCAGGGGACTTAAAACAGCAGAAATTTATTCTCACCAGTTCTGGAGGCTGGGAGTGTAAAATCAAACAGGGCCATGATTTCCCTGAATGCTGGACTCTAGAAAAGACCCTTCCCTGCCCCTCCCCCCCGACTCCCTTCTGTTGGTTCTAGACATTCCTTGGTTGGCAGCTGCGTAAACCTCATCGCTGCCTTTGCCCATACAAATGCATTCATTGCTTCTGACTCATAGCAACCCTATAGGACATAGTCAAGCTGCCCCTTTGGGCGTCTCAGCTTATAAATCTCTACAGGAACAGACAGGCTTGCCTTTCTGCTGTGGAGAGGCTCAAGGTGTCCAATAGCCAAGACTTTGGGGAGCCGCCCAGCGTGTAACCCGCTACACCACCGAGGCTCTTCGTTCACGTAAGATGCTCCCTTCTCCTCTCCACTCTGTCTTTTATAAGGACATTCCCACGTGATGTAGGGCCCTTCCAATAATCCAGGATGATCTCATCTGAAGACTAATGTACACGTTCATATATCTTAGAAACTCTTTTTGCAAATAAGTTCACATTCATAGGACCTATCTGGGGGGGAGGGGTGCTGGCACTTCAGTCTTTTAGCTTACTGTAATCGTGCACGGTGGACAGTTTAGAAAGTTAGGGTTGGTAGGAGCACCAAGATCATCTGTCTCCCTAAAGTTTGTAGAGGAACGTGACTTGCCCAAGATGACAGCACCGGTAATTGGAAGAGCTGGGAGCTAGGGTGGAGCTCCACATGCTTTCCTCTGTTGTTTCCTGTGTTGGTCCAGAGACAGGTGGACCTTGTGTCGGGAGGCTGAAGGAACTGGTGTTCCTGGGTAAGCTGTAGGGTTGATTGGCTCCAAGAGCTTCAGTTATTAGCATCTCTACCTATAAGAAACAACCTCCAAAGAATAATGTCAGATGATCTTCTGCATTGTAAATAGATGATGAAATAATTTACCTATTGAGTTAGTTCGTTTATTGTGCCAACCTGGCCGATAAACACAAGTGGGGTTAATTGAAAGGTGGAGGGATAAATGGTTCAGTGAGCCTCGCCTTTTGAGTTCTTGGGTCTCTTACTTTGTGATGATCGCACTAGGGTGCAGCTGCCTTAGCAGGTCCCTGCTTCAGCTGGCAAGGCTCACTTCCTGCAAGACATTCTAAGGAGAGGCTTCATGGACCTACCCCGATGCAGCCCTGGGTGCTGGAGCAGCCGTGTGGAGACCCTGCCAGCCCTGAGATGCTTACACATTCACTGACATGGCTTTCCTCCTGCAGTCTGTTTTGTGAGATGGAGGAGGACTTTGTGGATTGGTGTTGGGCATATGGGTTAATGGGTTAATGTTGGACTTGTGGGCTTGGGCAGCCCTGAGTTGGGATGTTTTCTTGATGCGCACTTACCCTTTACATAAAACTCTCTCTTATACATGAGTTTTTGTGGATTTGTTTCTCTAATGTACTTAGACTATGGATTTCTCTAACGTACCTATACTCTGTTGGCTCCAATTCTTCAGGTGAGAGTAGTACTTGAATACAAAATCTAGACGAATGTTTCTTTAGGCTGTTTTTGCAATGATAGATGAGAGAAACAGAGGACTATATGTGTCTCCTTTCTGTCATTCCCTCTTGCCTAGAATTCCTTCCTTAGCTTTTTGCTTAGGAAACATATTTATCTAACTTCCTCCAGCAGTGTGCTCTCCCCTACAGATTGCCTCCACACCTGTGTTCCCCCCACATTGTAAGATCCCCATGACAGCACATGTGCCACTGAAGTGTAGCTACTCATGCCAGCGTCTTTCTCCCCAACTGCGCTCTGAGTGGGAGGAACAGCGCTCTTCATCTCTGGATCCCCACGGCCTGTTGTAGATACTGGTGCATAATAGGTGCTCACTAAAGAGCAGGGAAAATAATGGGTAAAACAATCTGATTAATTGGAATAACTGGGCCTAAGCTTACACCATCTATGTAGCAATAAATATTATCACTCACTTCTTCCAATTACGTGAAAGATAAGGGTTTCTATACCTGTAAAGTTTTAATTTTCTTGATTCTAATTGGGGGGTGGTTCAAAATGTTGGTGGAAAATGGAATGAAAGAGTTTTCCATGAATGTTGCACCCCCTTTCGTAAGCCCTCTGAAGGAGGTAGTGTCATCCTCATTTTTTTAGGAAGGCATAGTAGGATCAAGGCTCTGTGGTTGTTTAGTGTTATTTAAACTTAGCATTGCTGCTCCAAGCCATGTGATTTCACATCTCCGTGGAAGTTTCAAATACCAGGATGGAGTGTTGCTGTCTCATAGTTTTCATAGGTCCATGACGAAGTAAGAAAAGAAAGGAGTGATAAATGGGTTATTTTTTACTGCTGAACATCAGATTAAGGACCAGCTTTTACTGTTATAGTACCTTTTAAAAAATGATAGTGATGGCATTTGATATATTAAAAAAGTGTTGCCCAAACATATAACTGACTACAATTTGTAAGACCTCCATTATGATTTTAAAATATTAGTGTGTTACATCCCACAGCCGGGCACCAAGGCCGCTTTAATGGAACCTCTTGACTATTTCCTACCCCTGCCTACCACTTTTGAAAAGAAATATTAAGAAAACAAACTCTTAGCAGAAATTTCATGAGCATAACATCTCAAAATTCTTCTAGGGCATGCCCTGGAATCAGAATATACCCAATTCTGGTGTCGTGGGTTACATATTGGGGTTCTAACCACACAGCCATTAGTCAAAGCAATCAGCTGCTCCTCAGGAAAAGGATGAGGCTGTAGATAGTCCGAGTCCTGTAGATATTCATGGTCTCAGATGCCCACAGAGGCAGGACTGCCATGTTCTGCAAGGTTGCTGTGGTCAGAATTGACCCGCTGGCCATGAAGAAGCGAGACAGCCCTGGAAAGTGAAGCTTCACAGCCAGTACAAGGACACTCTAGTCCTGCTAGTCTATCTCGCTGCTTTAGCTTTTCACTGAGCTGGTCTGTATTGATTCTTAAGGGTGGCGGAGTGCAGCCCATGTGGCGCCCCGATGGCCTGGTTGGTCTGAGTTTGGTCACGAGCCACAGCTTTGAAACAACCGTTCTGAAGCAATTCTGTGGCAGTGAGAGTTTTAGTTTTGAAGCCTGGCTGCAAGCATCTTTATGAAGATTCCCCCAAAATATTTAAATAAAATTGAAACCAAGGTTTGCCCCTTACTTCTCATGTAACCCTCATCTTACGTTAACATTTCCTTATCTGGGAGCGGTCTGGACAATAACATATTTTACTCTGTTTGGAAACCAGGAAACAACATAGATTCCTTTTCAACCTAGGGACTGATGTTGAGAGCTGAAGGTCTCCCGAGAGCAGTGGTTCTCAGCCTTTCTAATGCTGCCATCTCTTAATACAGTTCCTCATGTGGGGGTGACCCCCAATCATAACATTATTTTCATTGCTACTTCATCACTGTAATTTTGCTACTGTTACGAATTGTCATGTAAATATCTGCTATGCAGGATGCATTTTCACTGTTACAAATTGAACATAATTAAAGCGTGGTGATTAATCACAGAACAACATGTAATTATAGTGAAATATTTATGTGTTTTCCGATGGTCTTAGGCGACCCCTGTGAAAGGGTCCTTTGACCCTAGTGGCCCATAGGTTGAGAACCGCTGCCCTGGAGATGGTGGTTTTGAGGACCTTTGGGGGAGCTACAGGTTGGGGGTGGGCTGTTAATTTCCAGCCACTCTGAGGGAGAAAAATGAGACTGCCTTTCCCCCAAAGATTTCCAGTCTTGTAGACCCTCTGTCCTATAGGTTCTCTGTGAGTCAGAATTCACTTGACAATGGGGTCGACTGGCTTGGTATTCCCTACAGTGCGGCTATTGAACTAAACTCTGTCGGGCCTTTCTCTGGAAAAGAAAGGTTAATGGATGTTCAGATTGGTGGCATTCTGAGGCCACTTCCCAGCAGAGAGGTGTCGCTGCCCGACCACTGGCATTTTGCTGCCTCTTGGCCCTTGTCTTTATGAATGAGTAGCATGTATTTCCAATCTCGCCTAGCCTTGATAAAGGCTATGTTTCTAATCATTGGCATTAACTGCACAGTTTTCAGCCCTAGTTGAAAAGTTTTCTGATGTTTCCTCAGCTCACAATGACATTTCCCTTTTAATGTTGTGTATGCACGCTTGCTTGAATCGTCGCTGTTCAAGTAACTTTAATTTTCGGAGGTGAATGCCTTAGAGACAGAACCCGGCGTGGTCGGTGGATGCTGAGCGTCACGGGCTTCTTGGTGGCTGAGAGCTTGGTACAGAGTCCAGCACAGCTCATCCGGAACTCGTGTGACAGAGTGGCCCAAGGTGGCCGTGGGGGTTGGACAGACCTAGGTTTGATTGTCCTTTCTATCCATTACTACTGGCATTTGATAACCAGCTCATTTAACCCCTTTGGGGCACACTGCCATTTTTTTTTTTTTATTGAGCATCTTACTGTGGTTTGGGTAAAAGTTTATAGAGCAAATTACTTGCTCATTTGCCAATTTAGAAGCATTTTGCTTCCTGAAAGTGGATGTGGCCTCTGGATGTGAAAGTGCTTTCCCCTCTTTCTGTCTGGTGCATTTCTTTCCTGTCCCTTCTTGCCTCTGGACTTGACTTCGGGGCAGACGCTGCACTTCTGCTCTCATGTTGTCACCATCCATACATACATCAATCGTGTCAAGCACATTTGTTCATTCATTGCCCGCAACATTCTCAAAACATTTGCTCTTCACTTAAGCCCCTGGCACCAGCTCCTCATTTCCCCCCTCCCTCCCCACTCCGTCTCCCTCATGAACGCTTGATAATTTAGAAATTATTATTTTATTATGTCCATGGTTTGACTGGAAGGTGGTCTTGGAGAGTGGGTATAGTTCCAGGCTTGAAGGATGTTAATGGATTCCACCAGTCTCAGATCTGTAAGACTGGTCTTTTTTATGATTTTGAATCTTGTTCTACGTTTTCGCCCACTCTGCCCTGGACCAGTTATACTCCTGTGCAAAGAGGCTGGTGGCTGCTGCTGAGTAACATCTCATTCTTTTTGGTCTTAGGCTGGTGGAGGCTGTGGTTTGGGTAGTTCATTAATCCTTTGGACTAATTGTTTCCTTGAGTCTGATTTTCTGCATACCTCTATGCTCCAGAAAGAAAGAGATCACGGGTTGCCTCTTAGATGGCCATTTGTGAGTTTTAAATGCCCTAGTCCAGGGTGGGGAAACTATTTTTCTGGAAAGGGCTTTTGGACATTTATGATATCATTCTCAGGCTATACTGATCATTTGATTACCTCGCCCCTAAGGTAAGGGCTGGAATGGCGGTGTCTCTTTGTTGAAGTGTGTGTTATTAGCTGATATTGATTTCACAGAGCATAGCCCATGGGCTGGATACCTTCCAGTCCTGCTGTAGTCCCTAATCTCCAAAGGAGGATGTAGAACATTATCTTTGAGGACTATTGGTATGCTAATTGACCTAGATGTCCTCAGAGAATGTGGTCCTTAGGCCTCAAGCCTACTATCTCATTCCCAAAAGGGCTGACAGTATTTTACTTTGGGGTTCTCAGCCCTGTTCCATTGATCTCTGTGTCTGTTGTGCTGTTTTAAGGATCATGGATGTACGTGTAGATAATATGTGTATATAGTGGTTTCTGAGATCTGGAAACATGAGGCCTTCTACTTGGTTGTTGTTCTGTACTGCTTTGAGTATCTGTGGTCTGTTTCCTTTCCACATAAAATTGGTGATTAGTTTTTCTTTTAATGTTTGTCATTAAAATTTTTTAATTAAAAGATCATTTTATTGGGGTCTTACATCTATTATAACAGTCCATACATCAATTGTATCAGGCATATTTGTACACATGTTGCCATTATTTTCTGGACATTTACTTTTTATTGAGCTCTTGGTATAAGTTCCTCTTTACCCCCCCCCCCACGGTGACCCCTTGATAAATTATAAATTACTATTTTCATATCTTACACCAACTACTGTTGCCCTTTCCTCATGGTTTTTGTTGTTCATCTCCCTGGAGGGATGTGTGCGTGTGTGTGTGTGTGTGTGTGTTTATGTGTCAATCATTGCGATTGGTTCCCCCTTCCTCCCCTGTCCCTCCCACCTTCCCCTTAGCCGTCTGGTATCACTGTTCCCTTTCCTGTTCCTGGATTCCACATGTCCTGATATCGTAAACTGAACCTGTGCACATGCTCCAGTGTAGCCTGCAGTGAAAGGCAGGACTGGGGTCATGATAGTGGGGCATGAGGAAGTCTCAAGGAACCAGAGGAATATGTGTTTCATTGGCTTTTTACTGCACCCTGGTTGACTCATCCCTTCCTTGTGACCCCTCTATTAGGGGATATCCCATTGTCTACAGATGTGCTTTGGATCTCTGCTCTGACCCCCCTCATTCTCAACAATTTGGGGTTTTTTGTTTATTTATTTGTAATGGGTCTTCTGATGTCTGTTACCTGGTCCCGAGGCTGCTTGTTTAACTTCTTTAAAGAATGTCGATGTACTCTGGATTCAGATTTTATAGTTTTTTGTATAGATCTTTAATAGAGTTCGTTAGATTTATTCCTAAGAGTTGTATTTTTCAGGTGGACATTGTAAATCATATGCTTTCCCTGATTTCCTTGTCAGCATTCTCTTTGTGACTATAGGAGAAGTGGACTGGTTTTGTCTGGATGATCTTGTATCCTGCCATTTTGCAGACTCCTGTTAGCTTCAGAGTGCTCTTGTTGAGAGTCTCATGGGGGGAGGAGGGGGGTTCTATGGATAGGAAGAGAGAGAGAGCTTTACTTCTTCTTCACCAACTTGGATGCCTTGTATTTCCCTTTCTTGCCTCACTCCTCTGAGACTTTTCCTGGTCTGTTAGTTTTTTGTTCTATTAGTCTGCACTGATTTTATTTGATTGTCCATTTTCTTATTTTTCTTTGTTGTTTTAATTTTTCATAAATCTTTACAATTTTGGGAGTGGCAAGATTTTTTAATTTTCTCTGCGATTACACTGTAATGTATTGTTATCTTCCCAAGTTTAAGACAGCATATTCTATTTTGGTTTCATCTTGAAATTTTCTTTGGAAGTCTGGAACTTCCATTTAGTTTTTTATTTGCTTTGGAATCGTCATCATGTAAAATTGACACCTCTGAGTCCTTATTTCAGTTTTGTATTTTTATAATTGTATTGATTTCCAGGTGATTAGGTGTTATTGGGTGTCTTAATAATCTCAGCTGGTTGTCAACTGTCATTTCTCTGCATTCTGCTGGGTTTAGTCATTGGCGCCTGTCTGATGAAAGAGAAACAAAGGAAAAGAAAGTGGGCGAAAGAGAAGAAAAAAGGCAGGGGGGGGGGTTGTTTACCACACCAGTGGCATAAGCTCCAGTTGTCAAGTCTTTGTCTAGCTGCTGATGTCTGAGGAAGTGGGCTCTTGGTGCTCTCTGTTGGAGCATGTCTCAGGTGGATGTTTCTGGGTAGAAGGCAGGTAGAGGAGACACAAAGGGAGAATTAAGGGCATGGTCAGGACACCATGGGAAGATATATTGGGAGGAGGATTGACCAGCCATTGGGCGAGGGGATCTGCTATACCTCTGACCATTGGGAGATTGTGCATGCAAAAGGGTGGCCACATCTCTCAGGTAGCTGGATGTGGTGTGCATGCTGGCCCCTGTCATGGTTAAAACCCTGTTTGTAATAATCCAGATGGCCACGCTGTGCTGGGCAAATTGGCAATTCCCAGCTCAGTATGCATATTCATCCCTAGTTTTTGTTCTGGCTCCTCTTCTAATCACTGTTTGATCTAGTCTTTATTGATCGGTTTGATCTAGTCTTTATTTTTCCCTTTGAAGCTCAGGTATTGCTACTCCTATCTGATTCACTTGGTTTCTCTGGTCCTTGTTCCAGAGATTCTCAGTAGTGCACCTGTGGAATCTGCCATCTTGCATCCCCCTCCCCTCCATTTCATTCTTAACCATTTCCAGTGTCCCTTGATTCTTATGATGTCATGATCATTGATGCATATTTGCAACCAAGTCTTCTCATTTCGAGTCACCTCAATCAGTAAATAAAGGCCCCCGAACTTTATTCCAGTTATATGATGATGTCCATTCTACTTTGAGGGAGATGTCTGCCCTACTCATAGTTTTGCCGGCCTCCTCCTGTCACCTCCAGCACCGTAGCAGCTACGGTTATACGGCTGCTAGTGAGCTTTCCCACAGGTGGGAGTTTCACAATTAGATCACCAAGGCCCACTCTCTGGTCTGGAAGCTCCTCTGAAACCCGTCTGCCCTGGGCCACCCTCCTGACTTTGCAGGCTGCCAGAGAAACAGCACTAGGGAAGCCACCACAGTCCAACCAAAGGACAGAAGAGTGGTCGAAAAGTCAGGCTAAGGGCAGGGGCTTCTGAAATTACGGGAGCCTTTATACTTGTTACAAATGTCAGTTCTTAGTCACATATTTCCCCTAGAAGACATACTAACATGTGACATATTGATAGGATTGGGGGATTCACAACCAGGATGTATGTTTGTGTGTATAAGAGAGAGAGAGAGAGAGAGAATGAATATGGGGTGAGAAACTTCAGAAATGATTGGGATGAAAGGTATTGCCGCCCGGGGGCAGCTCTCTGCTGGGAATGCAGCAGCCCTTGTTGGGAGCTTTCCCGTGGACAGTTAACCCCCTGCCAGCCTTCCTCATGGACCTTCTCAGTCTCCCCTGAGAGGTTTCTCTGTTTCGTTAGAAACGAGGCTACCTGATTCCATTCTCTTGGCCTCTCAGCGCTGGCTTTGTGTGAGAGGGACACATGTACATTCATATTCATCTGCACTTGTAGGAGCTGTGCAATTAAGATTTAACAATGAAACATTTTATTACATCCTCCAATTACCAAAGTAAAGAACTATGATAATAGGATCTGGGTACCCACTTAAAACGAGCATATAAAAATTAGCAATTTTTTTTATAAAGGTGTGGTCTGGTCTCTAAGATGATGATGATGGTGTGTGCGCACACGCGTGTGTGCATGACTGCGTAAAGAACCCTTCAAAATGTTTGCTGGGCATGTTGGAGCAACAGCAGTCTAGCTTAGAGGAATTGATAAAAGGCAGAAGTAGGGCGAGCATGGTGGCGGGGCAGGAGGAAGGCGAAAGGAGGCAGAGCAACAATCTAGGAAGCAAAGGTCTGGACAGAAGTATAAGCATAGGTGTGTACATATGTTAATACATTAATTCATCACAATAGAGGTATTGGCCCATGTACATATACGTAAATGACAATACACTGAGGTTGTGGATGGACTTTGGGTCTCTGCTCGTGCGTTCCCTCAATGCAGAAACACTTTGTCCTAACAACCTGGCATTCTGTGATGCTCACCCTCCCAGCACAATCGCTGAAGACAAAATGACTGCAGAGGCAAATTTGGTGAAGAAAGCAGATGGTGTCCGGTTATCAAAAGATACAGCATCTGGGGTCTTAAAGGCTCGAAGTTAACAAAGCGGCCATTTAGGAGAAAATAAACAAGCCCACATGGAAGAAGTACACCAACCTGTGTGATTATGAGATGTTTCTGGAACCAGGCAATATGCATCAGATGACCACAAAACAGACAGACAAACAAACGGAAAAACCATATTGTTCAGAACGAGGGGGATCGGAGCAGAAACCCAAAGCCCATCTGTAGACCATGGGACATCCCTTCACAGAGGGGTTACAGGGAAGGGATGAGCCAAGCAGGGTGCGGTAAAACACCACTGAAACACACAATACTCCTCTGGTTCCTTGAGGCTTCCTCAACCCTCAGTATCATGACCCCAGTCCTGCCTTTCACTGCAGGCTGAACTGGAGCATGTGTACAGACACGGATAAGACAGAAGAGCTCACGACACAAAGAATCCAGGAACAGGAATGGAAATAGTGATCCAGAAGGGCAGGGGGAAGGTGGAGAGAAGAGGGGAGTAAGGGGGAACTGATCATGATGGTCAGCACCCCCCCGGGGGGGGATGGACAGACAGCAGATACCATGGGGGACGGGAGACAGCAGTCGATATAAGATATGAAAATAATAATTTATAATTTATCAAGGGGCCATGAGGGTGGGTGGGGGAGGGGGAAGAGGGGCTGACACCAAAGGCCCAATAGAAAATAAATGTCTAGAAAATAATGATGGCAACATATGCACAAATGCGCAGGATACAACTGTAGTATGGATGGTTACAAGAGCCGTAAGAGCCCTCCTTAAAATGTTTAGGGAAAAAAAGTTTGGAAAAATTCGAGCAAAAAATAATAGAAAATTTGAGCACACTTTTTGAAGCATCCTGGAGTGTATACATGCATATGTGTATATATATGAATATATTGAATGATGGAAAAATGACACAAATATCCAGATTTTGTTTTTCATAAAGCATTTGCTCACATTTGTACCCCAACATGAATTCTTCTGTCAGTGCGCTTAGAGACATATCAGAAACTGGGAGATCCAAAGGTGGCCTTAAAATAATTTAAGCCAACCCTCTCTCTTTTTGATAGGGGAAGTAGTTGCTTGGAGAAGTGTAATAAGTTCCCTACGGCTTCTTAGCAGAAAATGCAGTACTAGCTCCCACTGCAATGTTACACCGGCATTGTCTCAACTCTGCAATATTTATAGGCTTGCACCCCCAACTGCTTTGAAATGAGAACACCCAGTTCAGAACTTCTATCACTGCCTGCACTTGTTTCTTAAGTACAGTTAGTTATGTAACCCACCTCACTGAAAATGTGTCGCGGCTAATACCTGCTTCTTCAAGCTTTTCTGTTATGAAGGCCACTTTGATGCTAACCATTTGGTAGACGGATTCAATACATATTCACTGCTTGATTGACAGATAATGTATCTAAATGATTCTAAATACAAAGATAATAGGAATTTTTGGAAGTGTCTGACATTTTAGATTTCTTTTTGATATATGACACCTATACTGTAAGTATTCTAGTGGCAGGGCTAAATTATAGCAAGCTTTGGGTTCACAGAGTCTGACACATAGTGAGAACTTAAGCTCTCTAGAGAAGCAAAACCAGTGGGAAAGTGTGTGTGTGTGTGTGTGTGTGTGTGTGTGTGTGTATGTATATGAGAGAGGGAGAGAGAGAGAGAGAGAGAGAGAGAGAGAGAGAGAGAGAGAGAGAGAGAGAGAGAGAGAGACTTCTAGGTATTCATTCTGAAACCACTGAGAATCCTGGCTGAGCCGAGTTGACACAAAACTATAACTGTCACAGATACAAAGATAAGAAGACTCTTTGCCTGTGTTCAACTTGCCAACAGGATAGTGAGCCGGGTAAAAGGGAACCTGAGGTAATTCCATCCCATAGTTTTCAGATTGCCAGCACCAGACTGACTAATGCCAAAGGCCTCAAGAGCAGTGAGTGTGTGTTGGTGATCCATAGGTTGCCGGCAGGGACCCTTTGCCCCTGGTGAAATCACTGTCCTTCAGGGTGTGCGTCCTGCTGCCTCAGCAAGCTGCTGTTGCCATTTCCTGGAGTTACAATGCTGCCTGCTAGGCGAAGGCTTTATGTTTGACATGAGCGTGGAACTCGGTTATATATGATGTCTTAGAATGTCAACTCAATAATTTATGACGACTGTCAAGCAGGGCAGACATGTCTCTCCGGTGGAGCAGCCTAGTCTCACCCTGAAGGGCAGGAAAATCTATCAGAATGGTCTTTTATCAAGATGGACCTGGAAAGCAGTTTTCACATCCTAGGGCTCAGGATTAGGCCAGGCTGCGCTGTGTAGGGTAGACACCCTTGCTGGGACATGGCTGCTCTCTCAAAACCATCACGAGTCCCTTCTTCTTGATGGGACCTGACAAATTTCCAGCCCTCGCGTCTCCTGGGAGTGTGCTTTTGTGGTTCTGGCTTAGTCTAGGAATGAAGGCTTAATGTACTTAAAGGAATACGAGATGGACTGCATGTCTTTTTGACTATGCTATATATATAGAACATTGGAAATCCAATTTTTATTCTTATCAAAAAGCAGCATTTGCACATTTTGCTATGTAGTGGCTTTCTCTCCTTTTCTTGTGGCAACTGCTTTTACTTGTATTTCTCTCTTTATTTACTTCTGCATGTATTCAATAATGTATTTGTGTTTCTGTATTTTACTCAAATGTATTAGTTATCTATGTTCTTTATCTTGTAGAAGATTCTCTTTTACTCACTCTTCTAAAGTAGTAGGGTTAACTAGAAACTGCAGTGAGCTTGGACTAGAAGGGGGAGACACACTAATTTTGACACTATAATCCCTGATGCCTTGAGTACATTGCTTGTTATTAGGGACCATCAAATCCGTTGTAATCCTTAGCAACCCCATGCACAGCACACAGAATTGCCCTTCATTTGCCACCGTTGTTTCTATGTTGAGCTCAGGGTTGGCAACCCCTTTGTCAATATATTTTACTGACGGTCTTCCTCTTTTTTGGTGACCCTATATTTTACCAAGCATGCTGTTCTACTTCAGGGACTGGTCCCTCCCTGATAGCAGGTCCAATGTATGTAAGATGAAGTCCCATTACCCTCACTTTGCAGTATCACTCAGGCTGTACTTCTTCCAAGAGTGATTTCTTTGTTCTTCCTGTATATTTAATAATCTATGCCAACACTTTAATTTAAATGTATAGGTTCTTCTTGGACCTTCCATATTCATTGTCTTGCTTTCATGGAATGTGAGGTGATTGAAAGTACCATGTTTTGGTCTGCTGCAGCTTACTCTTCAGTGTAACACAGTGAAGTCTGACACATCTGTGTTAGACTGGGTTTCCTAGAGAAATAAAACCAAGATAAATGCATATGTGACTGTGTGTATACATGTATAAAAATGAAACAAACTCACTGCCATGAGCCCATTCTGAGTGACAGTGACCCTATAGGACAGGGTAGAACTGCACCTCTGTGTTTGAGACTGTAACCCTTTATAGGGGTAGAAAATCTGTGTGTTTTTTTTTCTCTCTCAAAGAACTGGCTGGTGATTTTAAACTGGTCACCTGTGGTTAGCAGTGCAGTGTGTAACCACTACACCACCAGGGCTCATTTTATGTGTAAACACACACACACACACACACACACACACACAATTAATACCAAGAAAGAATTTCATGCTGAGAAAGTGGCCCAGCTCAGTCTGGCTCCAGTCTCTGGGTCAGATGCCAGCTCATGGCCCTCTAGACTCACGCCCTGCTAACTGATGAAGCAGGAGGGCAAAGTGAGAAGCTGGAAGATCATAGGCCAGTGGGTTCAGGGTCATGTAGCTCCAAGGTCAGTGGGAACATGGCAGGGTGGCAGCAGCTTCCAGGGTTTAAGGCTTATGTGGGCTGCTGGCCCCAGAGCAAGACAAAGAATCCAGGTAAGCAGGTAGGCAAAGACCAAGAGAGCCAATTCTCTATGTCTCACTTATAAATAGGCCACACCCCTAAGGACCATCATCAATCTGATTGATAGGTTAGATTCCAACCCTACCTTCACACAGGTGCAACAGGTTGACATAGCATCTAACCATCACACTGTCCTTGATGCTTTCCCATTACTTCTCGAGGACTTTTCATCAGTAGTGTTCAGGGTGTCAAATTTATTCTTGAGATGGTCTCTGAATTCAAGAGGGATATGCTCAGTATCATATTCTGGCTCCAGCAGACTTGTTTCAATTTTCTTCAGCATCAACTTGATCTTGCATATGAGCAATTGATGGCCTATTACATAGTTGGCCTCTATTCTGACTGATGATATGGAGCTATTTTCTATTGGTCCTTTCTGAGATGTAGTCTGTTTGATTCCTGTGAAATCAGCGTGAATAGTCACCACCATTGTTAAAAAAAAAAGTGCTTTCTATAATTACATTGTTGATCTTGTTTAAATTTTACCAAATTGTAAAATTCTTGTCTTAATTTCATCACCAAGGCCATATTTTCTGGCTATGGAACTGCCTTCTTTGTTTGCAACCTTCACCCACCACTCGAGAGTAACTATCAGTTCATCCAGATTGCCTGTTCATTTCAGATCACTGACATTGGTAACAGTCTTCAGTTTTCTCCTGGTGCATTTGAAGAATGGCCATCTGCTCCTGGTGTGTGTTGTAGGCACAGATAGTCTCCCATCACTGACCACTGCTTTACTTCAAGATACATCCCGAAACGATGCTCTGATGACGACGGGAACGGTGGGCCTCTTTGGTTTGTGATCGTCAGCACAGGGCACGAGGCGATTTTCTGATTCAAAGGACCAGTGACAGTCCTTCCCAGCTCACTGACGTCGAGAATATACACCTTTGCTTGATGCATTTCATTTTTGACAACTTTTCATCTACCTGGATTCATGATTCATACCTTATATTATTATGAATGGGATTGTGAATGGATGTTTTCCGTCCCTTCTCAGTTTTAAGTCACGCCGCTCCAGGAAATGAGAGTCCTGGAAACATCGACGTCAACTCTACCTTGAGGCAGCAGCTCTTGCCCAGCCGTGTTTTGAGTACTTTCCAACCGAGGAATGCAATCCCTGACACTGCATCAAATGACCTTTCCTTGTTCTTCAAAGAGTTTGCACTGATCATTTTTTTTCAGAAGTAGATTGCCTTGATTGTCTTAGGCTGGAAGCTGCCCTACTGCCTGGCAGTGCGGATATTTGAAATATCTGTTCGCAAAGCTCTGAGCTCAGAGCATCTGCAAGCCGCTGCGGCCCCGCGTGCTCACAGAGGCGTGGCGAGGAGAGCGGTAGAACAAGCTTCAAGGTGCCCTTGCAGCTGAGAGGTTAAGTTGTTGAACCTTAGGACCCTGAGTCTCATCATCCTGAAAATAAAAAGAAATGATAATGCTTGTCTTCTATAGGATGAGCGTGAACCCTAAAATGTGAGGGGGTTTCAAGCAGTCTGTGAAAAAATTCCATTGGCTTTTAAATTTCAGTTGTCCACGGCCCTTCTGAAGTCCCCAGTATGTGATGTGCCTGAAGGGTACCCTCAGAATAGGTCACATTTGGGATGGACCCGAAGTGGTCGTTTGTAAACTGAGGTGTCATGAAACATTTTCGACGACATCATTTTTAAAGCAAGCAAACTAGTTCTTCCCTAAATCTGCAACTGATCACTTTCACAGCAAACAGACAAACAAACAAACAAAAACCCAGCGACGCTCTGTTAGCACACCCAGCTTGGAGCCACGTCAGTTTGTCGGGTCCTTATTGTACGTCTTAGGCTCCCCAACCCCCTTTCTGTTCCGTCTCACTCTCGAAGCAGCGCACAATGCCACTGATTAGGCTTCCTTCTGCTTAGTAAATTACAGTCACGCTGCTCTTCTCATTCCTTGAAATTACTCCCAAATCACCTTGATTGGGGTGCTCAGTGTCCCTGAATTCTGCGTTCATGCATCTGTGCACATTTTCCAGCTTCATTTTTCCAGACACTTAATCACACCCATTGTGTGTGGATTGTGGAGGTGTTAGACTCTCAGGCGGCAACCTTATTTCCCCTCTCTGTGCCTCCTGAAGAGCTGCTCAGCCTTCAGAAAGCAACTTCAACATTTCCTCTCAAACCTTGACGGACCTTCTAGGGTAGTGTAAGGTGTGGGTGCCAATCCTGAAATGACCCTTTGGATGATTTTACAGCTCATGCCTCTTTCTTCCTGCAATAAGTTGAGTTCCCTGGAATTAACCACTGAACTGGAGTCTGGGGAGCAAGATGTTTATTCGGGACCAGTTTCTATAAAAGTGGCAAAGCAGGATTGGGTGGAGTAGAGGAAGAGACCGTAATATAGATTGGGAAAATCTGGGTTGCACATAATGACGTCAGGGTTTTTGAATGGACTAAAAGGACCATCCCCGCCTCCATCACTAGATGCAGGTCGCCCTGCAAAAGACACGGCCTCTGCACAGCCATCTCCGCAGCTGAGTTTCATCCTGAAGAAGGCTGTGTGCTGACCAGGGGTTTTGAAAGCATCCGGGGACTGCAGCTATGTGTCTTGACTGACCAACTCTGTGACAAGGTTGCATAATTGCTCCCTGTCTCGATTTTCTTCTCTCAAATGTTCATAAGTATGGCAGCTCTTTTATTAGGTGGCTGTGAAGTTTAAATGGACGCTACATCATCTGACAAGGATTTCTCTCTTTTTCTTTTACATGAAAAAAAAAATCGATGTATAGATTACAGTCCACAGCGTTTCCATATTCTCTGACCCCTGTTGTCCTGTTATTAACATCTTACATTAGTATGGTGTGTCTATTACAATGAATGGATTGATAACTTTACATTATGATTAACTGATGGTCAGACTTTATTCAAGGAACTTTCGTTAAGTGCTCAGCTGCTTATGAAAAGGCTGACTGTTCAAACCTACCAGCAGGTTTCTTTCTATGGAAACAAAGACCCATGAATGGGATTTTGGGAATAGTTACAGCCTAGGAACTTCTCGGACATAGTTCTTGGTCCTGGAGCGGAGCTATGAGTTCGAGATGCCTCAACAGCACAGAGCAGCAACCCCTCCATCAAACTCCCATCATTTTGACACCGTGGACTGACCCCGGGCCAGGGTCCCATCCGCCACACTGAATTACCTTTAGTTGCCTGTGTGTCTTTAGGCTCCTCTGGGCTCTTCTGGCATCACAGACTGTGTTTTGGATGACCTTGAGAGTTTTGCAGAGTACCAGTCAAATATTTTGGAGGCTTCCCCTCAGCTGGTGTTTGTCTGATGTTTTCTCATGAGCAGACCGTGGCTTTGAGAGGAAGACCTCAGATGTAAACTGCTATTTCTATCCAGGGGGTACATTCTTTTAGTGTTTTTTGGTCACTATGAAGGTTGATTTTTTTTATCACCTGGCTGAATTAGTTTCTGTCAGTTTCAACCACTATAAATGTACCCTCCCCCTTCTATACTGCCCCCTTTGAGAGGAAGTCACCATGGGAAGTCCCTGCTTAAGGAGTTAAGCTCTCCCTTCCTGAGAGTAAAGCACTGAAATAAACCATTTGGAAATCTTGTGTCCAGGACATAATATTTTCCAAACCTTTTTATTCAGTCATTAACTCATGGGTATCAACCCAATACTATTTTAATTCACCGGCTTAAATTATTCCAGCTTGGCTATTGGGAGCTCTTTCCTATAGGCGCTTTTGCTAGAGATTTCCAATGTGTTTAAGTAGTCACCAATTGAATGTCACATGACAGGGGACCGAAGGTCTAAGAAGAGCATAGTCTCTTCACTCCCTGCCTTTGAAGGTGATTCAGTTCTCCTGGTTGGAGAACTGTGTCAAGCCCTGCCCTCTGCAGACCTTCCTGGCTTCCACAGGGGCTCAAGGTCAATGGCATAGCTGCAAAAAGAAGAGTTCCTATGGTAAGCATTGAAATTGTACCCATCCAAGCATGTGACACCTATCCTATAGGTAACTGTACCATAATCTGTGCTCAAATTTACCAGTCAAGTTTGACATTCTGACCTTGCATGAAAATTAAAACTGCACTTTCCTCGCTTTCACTGAGGCAGACTGGCTTGCTGTTGCGTCGGTGTTAGATGCCATCGTGTCGGTTCTGCCACTCATCGGCACCATCTGTACAGCAGTGTGACACTCCGCCTGGCCCAGCACCGTCCTCACAATTGCTCTTGTGTTGGAGCCCATTGTTGAAGACACTTTTATTGTTAATTTTTTGGATTGGATTAACTTGATGTCATTAATTGGTCATAAAATCAACATTCAATAAATGTCAAGCTTTATCCCCCCTTCTGTGTTTATTTTTCTTTCCTATTATGGTTGGTTTATCACCAAGGTCTCGAAGCACTTTTGAAAAACAATTGCTTTTATTTTGACTGTCGTGTGTTTCTTGGTCGAACTTTCCCGTTGCATGCATCGATGATATAGTTTTTCTCATCACTACATGATTTTGCGCTTGGACTTTATCTGAATTTTCACATCTCTGGACAGCAAGGTCAGCGGTTTGAAACCACCAGCTGCTCCATGGAAGAAAGACAAGGCTTTCTACTCCTGTGAAGAGTTACAGTCTCAGAAACTCACAGGGCTGGTCAACCCTGTCTGAAGGGGTTGCTGTGAGTCGCCATCGACTTGATGGCAGTGTGGCGTTTTTTAGTACTTTTTCTTGTTATATCAACTCTTCATGTTAGCTATCTTTTGACAGAATTTCTGCCTGTGCACTATTATTTCTTTTTCTAAAACTTTATTATTGCAATATGCTGCCAAGTTTCCTTAAAACATTAACATCACGTAGTCTTGATTAATACATTAGTTTAAGGAATGCACATGGTTCTTGCATAAATACACCTCCTGCCATTGAGTACATTCTGATCAGAGCAACCCCCCCTGTAGGACAGAGTAGAACTGCTCCCTACACGTCCTAAGGCTGCAGATCGTGTGGGAGCAGACATCCTCGCCTTTCTCCGTGATGGTACTACTGACCTGTGATTTAACAACCCATGACTCAACCACTATGCCACTAGCGTCGCATTTATTGCTGAGAAACTTATATAAATTATGAACCCCCCTGTTAAGAGCTGATTGCGATTGAAAGAAGGTTGTCAGTGAAGTGCCCAAAAGAGGGGGCAGAAAGAGTCAATCTTGTTGGTAAAACTAGTTCCCTGGTCCTTTGATTCAAGCAAATCCTGCAACTTCTGACTTGCTCGGGGAACAACATCCCCTTCTTTGTAGTGACAATGGTTCCTACTTGGGAGTCCGCTGGTGCTAAATGGCTTTCCAGGTACTGTGGACAGGTTTCAGCAGGCCTATCGAAGGTCAAGCTTCTTTCTTCCTTTCACAATTTGTTTTAGCCTGTTGTCCTGAGGTGACTTTATTTGCTGCTTGGCTCTTTCTTCCTGTGGTCAGATCAATGTGGCTGTGAAAAGGTCGGTGGCTTCTGAAAGGCCTTTGGTTTGTAATAGAAGGTAAGGCCCCTCTTCAAGACTGTTCCCCCTCCTGCCCCTGCCACTCCCACCATGGATGGATTCCAGAGTCCCACCTGTGCTTTCCTCTGAAGTCTTCTCCTTTACAGGTGTTAACATTGCACTTAAGTAAAACAAGACATTGTCCCCTTTTCAGTTTGGCACATGCTGTTGGCAACACAGTGGGTTCTCGATTCTCACAAACCTCCTGGTCATTATCCCTGAGCCATTTTCGGTGACAGTTTTGCTATATCAATGGCCATTTAGCTGTGGTGACAGTGAATATAATGTACAGAGCTTTTGCAGAATACTGAGCTGCAGGTTCCCGGGACATAGGCCTTTTGTGTGTCTGGTATTGGCAGAAAGTAGCTGTGCCCTGCAGTTTGTGGTGAGAAGAGACTCTTCCATTGTGGGGCTATTGGCATTTTGGGACACTAATGAATGGATACCAGGCGATGACTATAGCTGAAGCCTAAACTTTCTACTTCCATTGTGTGTTAGGACAGAGAGGCCCATTCAGAGCAAGGTGAATGTAATTACAGGCTCTTGTTTTAATGACAAATCAGTTTGGGCTTAATTCATCTACTTTCACCCTTTCAATAGCTGGAAATAAACAAATTAACTAGGGAAGCCCTGGGACAAATCCAATATGTAAATATATTGTTTATTCTCTTTCAGACCTTTCAAGTATTTGCTTGGGTGATCCTTGTCAAATGTAAACTGCATCATGCTTTTAATAGTCGATAGCTCACTAAGCCCATAGAAAAGCCGCTGAGGTCTGCTATGACTTGATTCCATGACCCAGTTAGTCTCCCTTCTGTTTGCATTTCCAGTTGGGTCCTCACTTTTGGCCACGGTCACAGTTGCAGAACAAACCATGACCTTATCTCTTGGTTCCTCCTTACCAGCTGAGGCCCCTTGGCCTTTCCCTGTATCTTCTCCCCAGCATCCATCAGTTTGTCACCCTGTGGGCACTTGCATGTTGTAATGGTGCTGGAGCTATGCCTCCGGCATTTCATATGCTGGCAAGGTCTCTCGCTGTGGACAGGTTTCAGCAGGCCTTCCAGACGAAGAGAGACTAGGAAAAAAGGCCTGGTGAACTGGGTCCTTAAAACTAGCCAATGAAAACCTTAGGGGTTACAACAGAGCATTATTTGGCCTGCTCTCTTTGGACACATTGTCAGGAGGGACTGACTGCTGGAAGAGTCTTTCATGTTTGGTGAAGGAGGAGCCCAACAAGGTTGAGGGAGACCCTCAGAGAGATGGACTGGCACAAGGGCTGTAACATTGGACCAGTCACTAGAACCTGCTGTCATTCACGAGGGTGACACAGGATTGGGAAACATTTTGTTGTGTTGTGTGTAAGATAAGTGTGTCATCAGAGTTGGTACAACAGCTCCTCTCTATTTATGGATCTATAGGAATCGCCTAGTCTCTGAAGCAAGCAGATTAACTCTTACACTGCATGCAAGATCCCACTACTTATCCCATCATGGTTAAACTTTAAGTGAGCCTCTCTCCCCTGTTTTATTGACCATACCCAGCTTCATGTTCCACCTGCATTTGGCAAACTGATAGCCTGACAAATTTTGACGGACATATCTGTCCAGATCAGCATCGATGGATAGAATTGTCTCCAAGGATCCTCTATATCTGTGCTGTCCATTTTGAGACCCCTCACTTAGACAATGTGGCTAGTGCAATTGAGGTTGTAACTTGGAAGACTCTTGTAACTTGCTGGGCGCAGTTGAGTTGGCTTCAATTCATAGTGAGTCCTAAGTACGACAGGACAAAATGCTGCCCATCTTGTGCCATCGTCACAATCATTCCTAGGCTTGAGTCCATTGTTGCAGTCACCGCGGCAGTCCATCTCATTAAGGATCTTCCTATCTTTCCCAGACCTTCTATTTCACCACACCGATGGCCCCATCCACAGAGCGAGCTCTTCTGATAGATCCCAGGAAGCTGCCGCCCTCACTTCCACGGAGCATGCTACTTGTACTTCCTCTAAATCAGTTTTCTTTTTTTCTCCCTGTTTATGGTATCTTTAGCATCTTTCACCAACCCATAATCCAAAGGCATGATTTGGTCAGGGCAGGCCAAGCCCAAGACTGCTTAAGCAGGGCCTCAACTACTCCAGACGTCCTAACATCGTGAGTCTACGGTAGTGCCTGGGAATTTGCATTTCCAGTAAGGTCCCAAATGGTGTTTTTCCTAATGTTTTTCTTCAAGGGTCTAAGAGTGTCAAATTTTAGCCTGCAGGTCTAATTCTATTGATCACCTGGGTTTTTGTTATTATTGCTTATGACTTGGTTGTGGCAAACCGTTTGCTTTTCAACATTCATCGCATACAATTCTATGCCCTAAACTTCTATCCATCGTGTTGTTCATTATTCACTTCTAAATTTTCCCCTCTCCGCTTGCTTTTCTCTTCCCTCTTCCCTCCCTCTGGTGATCACTAATAGACAATTGCAGTAGTTTATTGTGCCAACCTGGCTGATAAACACATGTAGGACTAATTGAAGTGCAGAGAGCTAAATGGCTCTGCGAGCTTCGCCTTTCTTGTCTCTTGCAATTTGATCATTGGACCAGTGTGAGGCTGCCTTGCTTGTTCTGTGCCTCAGTTTGCAAGCTACACTACCTGTGAGACACCTAACCTGTGGACTGTGTCACTGTAGGTTCCTTCAAGAGCTCCTTTGCCACACCATTAGAATTTACATCTCTTGAGCTGGGGACTGTCAGACCCTGTCATCTGGCTGACTGTTGGTGACCTGCCTTGCTGTTTGCTGCCTGTGCCTGGATATCCTGAATTGCTCTACAGAGCACTACCTGGCGGCCTTCAGGACTTGAAGGACTGCCGGTGTCTCACAACTATCTCACAGGAGTGAGTTGCCCTGAGCCATTTGTACTGTTTTATATTTTAATTGTTTATTTCTTTTATCATGTAACTATCTGTATAAATATATATAAAAGTATTAGCATTCTGGTTTGGTTTCTCTGGAGAACCCTGTCTGACACAACAGTAGTCGTAGAAAATGCAGCTTTATCTATCTGGAGTAGCATGCCCATCATTGAGGCGTCACCTATGGCTCCCCTCACACCGCAAGGACGCGTGGAGTTGTTGTGACAGTGATATTATGGCCCGCAAGGTCAAAAAATATTTGCAGCCCGGTCCTTGGTAGAAAATGGCTACTGCCCCTTGGTCTGTAGATGACGCACGTGACCCTGGTGTCCGTCTCTGCAGCCCTGGCCCTCACCTCCATGTCTAGTGCAGAGCAATCTGAGAATGAGTGGAGCAGTATATACGATCCCTGTTGAGGATGAATATTGGCCTTGTTTCTGATGGACAGCTGTTGGCTTTTTAGTAATTTTGGAACACTCTTTTTGACATTGTTTATCTGAATCCTGGTGGAATATATAAAATACATGTAGCTAAGAGACATGATCAAAGTGAAAGATTTGAATAAAGGACTAGTATTTTTTAAGTACACTATTCTGAAGGTTAGGAATATCATCTCTTCAATTGATCACCGTTATTGTGATTGGTACTGTTTTACAGGATCTATCTGGAAAGCCTCTTAGCCCAGAATTAGTAGTATAACCTTCCTGCGAGGTGGGGCAAAGAAACTTCACGGACCTGATGTCCATCCCTCCTCTGCACTCTCTGAGATCAGGGATCACGGGAGCTTTGAGATGGGTTTATCGTGGCATTCCCTCCAGGCCACAAAGTCACCAGTGTGCTGAACAATTTCAAGGTCCACAGACCAATAACTAGGAGGCTTTGGGAGTCCCATTAAAGTAGAGATTGTAGCCTTGAAGCATTCATTTCCCCTTCTCTTCTTGTTTCACATGACTTACTTGATCAAAAGAATCGGTTGGAGTAGTTTAGTTTTACAGCACCTAGATTCTGTGTCGTTAATATTTTGCTTAGACATACTTTCAGGACCCTAGGGAAAATTGATCATTGTCATTTGCTCTTTAAAGTAATCAAATGATCTATATACCGCATATACTCAAGTATAAGCCGACCCAAATATCCACCAATCCACCTAATTTTACCACAAAATTGCATTAAAATGTGCTAATAATCGAGTATATATGGTATTTGTCAACTTATTTCTGTAAGTTATTTGAGTTAAGACCTGTTTGTGTTCCTGGTTATTGGAACAGAATGAGTTTCAGTAACACATGTTCAGAGAATGAGTTTAATACTAACATAGACCTAACACAACACAAGGAGCATAGTTGACCATGGGGAGTAGAGTCGATTTTGTCATCCGGTAAAAATGATGCTTAAATATATAAATCAACAGGAAATGTTTTCACCATGGACATGAAGATTGATGTGCTAAAAAAGATAGTGAGGAAGAGCCAAACTGTTGCTCTGAGTTGTAGTTGTTACAGCTACGATGCAATCTGCCATGGCCACTGTGGTGTCAGATCTCTGGATTTGATCTTTCTGATGAAGAGACTAGCTATTTCTTCAGAGGATGCTGTTTTACTCTCTGGCAGCCTAACTATCATCACCGGCTGTTTCAGCACGGCAGGGATATTAGATGCTGACCACTGGGGAGCAAAAGAGAGGCTCTTTATTGCTGCTGTAAAGGTAAGGCCAGTCCACACTGTGCTGTTCCCCCATCGGCTGGGATGAGAGGCCAAGTCTATGCTTAGTGACTCTTCAGCAGCACTTTGGAATTTTCTGTGAGTGGGATCCCTGCAGGAGAGCTTACATCTATTATTTACTGCATGGTCCACGTATGAGGGGATGCGATGTGGCAGGGTCCTGACTTGTTTTTCTTCTGCCCAGGCTGCTTCCCATTCAGCTCGCGCCCTCTGCTTCATTTCAACTGTGCCTTATGTTTGGACATCTCCCACCTCTCCTCAAGGTGGTTTAGCCATCAAAACGCAGTTGAGAAATTTTGCGCTTTTCTTTCTGTTCTAATTGATCTTCTGAAGGCTGCACTCCCCTGGGAGTAGAAAGGAGCTGTAATGAAGTTTGAGATTAAAACAGAAAAAAAAGAAGGAAAAAAAGGGCTGGGCTTGAGTCCTAGCGCTAACATGAACTAGCTTCGTGACTTTGGACAAATCATTTAACCTTTCTGGGTCTCATGCTCATTGCCTTTTAAAAATGGGAATGATTGTAATTACTCTCCTCGCCTCTCTCAGGATGTATTAGTATGATTAAGCGTTTTCTAGATTGAGGGCAAAACTGGAAGCCAAATTTCTTCCCCCCTGTAAATGAGTGAGTGGTCCCTTGAACTGGGAACAGAGACACCTAAGGAGGAAGATTCATCCCACCTCCCATCCTACAAAGAGCCAGTGGTGTTGAAAGGGCACTAGATTTGGCTGAAAGGGTCTTAGAGGGCTATGAGTTCCCACCATTCCAGGCACAGTGTGCTGGACCCTGCAGGCAGAAGGGAGACTAGAGTCAGCCTACAGTTGGAAGGACCTTTCTTTCTTTTTTAAAAATCATTTTATTGGGGGGGGGGTGGTAGGGTCATGCAACTCTTATCACAATCCATCCATCCATTGTATGAAGCACATTTGTACACTTGTTGCCATCATCAGTCTCAAAGCATTTTCTTTCTACTTGAGCCCTTAATATCAGCTCCTCATTCCCCCCCTCCGTCCCCCACCTTTCCTTCCTCATGAACCCTTGATAATGTATAAATTATTATTTTTCATGTGTTACACTGACCAATGTCTCCCTTCATCCACTTTTCTGTTATCCGTCTCCCAGGGAGGGAGTTATATGTAGATCATTGTGATTGGTTCCCCTTTTGTCCCCTACCTTCCCTGACCCCTCCTGGTATCTCTACTCTCACCACTGGTCCTGAGGGCTTTATCTGTCCTGGATTCCTTGTGTTTCCAGCTCTTATCTGGACCAGTATGCATCCTCTGGTCTAGCTGGATTTGTAAGGTAAAATTGGGATCATGATAGTGGGGGGAGGAAGCATTTAAGAACTAGAGGAAAGTTGTATGTTTCGTCGTTGCTACACTGCACCCTGACTGGCTCGTCTCCTCCCTGCGGCCTTCTGTAAGGGGATGTACAGTTGCCTATAGATGGGCTGTGGGTCTCCACTCCGTACTCTTCCCCCTCATTCACAATGATATATTTTGTTCTGTGATGCCTAATACCTGATCCTATCGACACCTCATGACCACACAGGCTGGTGTGCTTCTTCCATGTGGGCTTTGCTGCTTCTGAGCTAGATGGCTGCTTGTTTATCTTCAAGTCTTTAAGACCCCAGACGCTATATCTTTTGATAGCCAGGCACATCAGCTTTCTTCACCACATTTGCTTATGTTTGTCTTCAGCGATCGTGTGGGGAAGGTGAGCATCATGGAATGCCAGGTTAATAGAACAAAGTGTTCTTTTGTTGAGGGAGTACTTGAGTATAGAGGCCTAATGTCCTTCTGCTACCTTAATACTAAACCTATAAATATATGCACATAGATCTATTACCCCATCATCATATATAAATACATTTGCATATGTACATGCCTATATTTAGATCTCTATAAATGCCCTTTGCCTCCTTGTTCTTTCCTCTATTTCCTTTTACTTTCCTCTTGTCCCACTATCTTGCTCAGCCTTCATTTAGGTTTCCGTAATTCCTCTCAGTTATATTGCCCTTGATTAAGCCCTACTAGGCTTCCTATACCCTCCTCACCATCGATTTTGGATCACTTGTTGTTCCCTTGCCCCTGGGTTTGTTAACACACACTGCCTTCCCCCTCTCCCATCCCTCCCCGGACTGTCGGTCTGATTGTTTTCTCCTCCAGATTGTATATCTGTCCTATCTTATCTATCTAGACCTTCAGACATAATATCCACAAAAACCAAGACAGAGCAAAACAAGGCAACAAAAGAAAACAAAACAACAACAACAAAACCAATGAGAAAAGAAAAGCCTGTAAATAGTACAGGTCTGTTGTTGACTTTTCAGTGTGGTTTCCAGTCGAGGCTGGTGGGATGCCATGCCCTACCCCCAAATCTATTTTTGGCTTTCCCTGGGAACTTCTTTGTACTGTTTCCTTACTTTTTTTTTTAATGCCCTTAGCATTTCGCCACAGAGTGGCGGGGTCAGGTGAGGTGCAATCAGTCAGAAGGGCCTTTCATTCTGCGTAAAAGTGCTTGTAATCCAGTACTTCTTAACCAGGAGCAATTTTACCAGGACATTTGGCAATTTCTATTAGAGACTACTTGTTACAGTCAGGTGGATGGTCCTGCAGACATCCCGTGGGCAGATGCCAAGAGCACTCTGCTAAACATCCTACTGTGCTTGAGGCAGCCTCCCGTGGCTAACAATTATCTGACCCAAAATGTCCCTCGTGTTGAGACTGAGAAGTACTAGTAGAGCTAGCTTCATCTCGGAGCTTCATCTCGCAGCTCTTGGACCTGCCGGGATGAACTGCATCAGGAGGCAGAGGGACCCGAGGAGGTCACTGGTGCTGCCAGCGGCTTAGTCCCAGATCTATCTCTGGAATGTACTTCAAGCCTGATGAGCCCAGTGCTTGTTG
This sequence comes from Tenrec ecaudatus, assembly GCF_050624435.1. Lineage (NCBI taxonomy): Eukaryota > Metazoa > Chordata > Mammalia > Afrosoricida > Tenrecidae > Tenrec > Tenrec ecaudatus. Next base: position 49,926,891 of record NC_134533.1, on the reverse strand, counting down.
ATGGCATGAACTTGCACTAGGTCCATCACTGCTTATTATAGTCTCAGAAATTGTCTCTTGCATCAATAAACCAGAACGTTGAGAAACTGGGCTTTGTAGATTCTGATCATCTGAATCCTGGCCTGCCACTAACTAGCTGTGTGATCATAGGACACTTTGGCACGTGTAATCTAGAGATGGTTCTATTAACCATATCAGGAAGTGGCAGGTCAATTATAATATTAAATGCCAATTAATTAACACCTAGAATGGCATTTGGCACATAGTGAGTGCTCAGGGGATGTTAATAGTTATGTATACCTGATGATATTCAGGTACCAGAGCACACCAGAAGAGCGTCCCTAAGTGCGTCTCACGCCATTTCAAGTCAGCTGCTCACAAGTTCATTTCAGTGCAGTGACAGTCAGTGGAAAAGGAAGAAGAGCCCTAAAGATACTCGGAGGCATGGACATGTATTTATTGCTGGTTCATCCAGGGGGGTGCAATGACTTCATGTATCTACGTGCTGTGGTAGTCTCTAAACTGAGAGCAGTTAACGCTATCCGAGATGGTTAACATGCTCATTCACAAACAGAGAGGTCTGTGGTTGAGGCCCACACTGTGTGAGAGTCAAAACACTGGGGCACTTGGGGTCTTTAAATAGAGCAGCCTGAAAGCAGAGCCTCAATTCTGTGTCTTGACATGAACCTTAAATCTGCGCTGAATTTAACTTGCTTTTTCTAACCCCCATTTTCTCCCATGCTTAACCTTTGTGTTATATATATTTCCTAAAGGAAATGGTTTTTAAAAATCATTTTATCCGGGACTTGTACAGCTCTTATCACAATCCATAAATCCATCCATTGTGTCAAGCACATTTATACAATTGTTGCCCTCATCATTTTCAAAACATTTCCTTTCTACTTGAGCCCTTGGTATCAGTTCCTCATTTTTCCCTTCCTCCCCCTCCCTCCCTCCCTCCCTCACAACTTGATAATTTATAAATTATTTTTTTATTATTATTTTTATACTGACTGATGTCTCCCTTCACCCACTTTTCTGTCGCCCACTCTTCTGGAAGGGGGTTATATGTAGATCATTGTGATCCGTTTTCCCCTTTTTCCTACCTTCCCCTTCTCCTCCTGGTATTGCTGCTCTCATTATTGGTCCTGGGGGGTTTCCCTGTGTTTCCAGTTATTATCTGTACTCATGTACTTGATCTGGTATAGCTGGATTTGTAAGGTAGAATTTGTGTCATGATAGTTGCAGGGAGGAAGCATTAAAGAACTAGAGGAAAGTACATTTCTTCAGTGCTACACTAGACCCTGACTGGCTCGGAGGGGTCCTTGCAGCCTTTCTGTAAAGCGATGTTCAATTGTCTACATATGGACTTTGGGTCTCCACTCTGCACCCCGCCCTCATTCATATTGATATGATTTTTTGTTCTGGGTCTTTGATACCTGATACCTGATCCTATTGACACCCCATTATCACACAGGCTGGTGTGCTTCTACCATGTAGACTTTGTTGCTTCTCAGCTAGATGGCTGCTTGTTTATCTTTGAGCCTTTAAGACTCCAGATGCTGTATCTTTTGACAGCCAGGCACCATCAGCTTTCTTTTGCTTATGCACCCGCATTTACTTATGCACCCACTTGTCTCAAGTGATCGTGTCGGGAAGCTGAGCATCACAGAATGCCAGGTTATTAGAACAATGTGTTCTTGTGTTGAGGGATTGCTTGAGTAGAGGCCCGATGTCCATTTGCTAGCTTAATACTAAACATATAAATACATGTACATAGATCTATTTCCCTATCATTTTAAATATAAATATATATATATATATACATGCCTGCGTTTAGACCTCTGTAAATGCCCATTTTCCTGCTAAAAGGCATCTTTTCTCTGTGATGGGAGGATAAAGCCGGATCTTTTCCACATGGTCAAACAGATATAGGATGTGATTGCCTGTGCCTAAAGGGTTTTGACACACAGCATTATTGACAGATTTTTACGATGATGCCCAGGAAAAAACATTTTTGAGAAAGCAGTTTTAATAACATGTTCCCTGAAAATCATGCTCTGTGTTGGTCCTGGGACTACCATGTAATTACCTGAAAAAGCACGCAAACCCGTAATTTGTGCTCTCGATGAATTATGTAATCCCATGTATTTACCAGTCTCCATTTTCAGATAGCTCACCCGCAACGATGCCAATTAACTTTCAGCCAACCATAATAGTGTAGTTCTGGTTTTTTTAAATTTTATTTTATTTTTACATTTTATTAGGGGCTCATACAACTCTTATCACAATCCATACATATACATATACATACATCAATTGTATAAAGCACATCCGTACATTCTTTGCCCTAATCATTTTCTTTTCTTTTTTTTTTCTGGTTTTTACTTTGACTGTACGTCAATGTTTTATTGGATGCCTGTCTAGAAAGCTTGTTTGTGAGTGGCCATTGAAAGTGAATCTCTTCCCGTCTGGAACAAAGCAGAGTGAAGAAAACCACAAAGGCAGAAATCAAAGGACTAATGGGCTATGCAAACCGGAGCCCTGGGACTAGAAGAACTAGCTGGTGCCCGGCTACCACTGCCGAGTGCTCTGAAAGGGAGTGCAGTAGGACGAGGTGCTAGAAACAGTATGAGAAGCAAGTAGCAGCCCGTAAAAATTCCAAAAAGGACCAGGAGTACTGATCTTTGTACCCTTATACTATGGCCCCTGGTCTCCTGTCAAACCTAGAGCAGAAGTCACCCTGACACCTAACCCGATGAGGGTAAGTCAAAACCCCTTGTTAGGAAACCAGATAAACAAAAATATCAGAATCACGATGCTCTTTTTTTCTTGACAGAGCTGCCAGCTCAATCTGTCCACTTCTGAACATAGTATTTCCATCCCTTGAACCGTTCCCTTAAGGAAACCAAACCACATGCTTTGGTTTGTACCACGTGAAAGCAGCACTTTTGCTCTCTCCAAAGGCTGCAGCCGTGTTCCTTGCAATGTTCTTTGGCGTGGGGAGCGCTAGGAAGGCTGAAGGGAAAATCAAGGCTGTAGGGTGGATGAGGCAAGTTTCCCTAATAAAATCCTTGCCGGGTGTCCCTGAGGGCTCTCTAGAGGGTGAGCAGGTGCTTTGTCGCGGTGGCGGGACATTCCTCAGTGCCACGTTCCTGGCCTTTTTTCTCATCAGGGCACTTCGCAGGTTCCTCACCATTCCTTTGTAATAATCCCCACGGTGGGTCTATGTGTTTTCAGAAAAGTACAGCAGGATCTATGTGCTTTGAGAAAAATAGAGCAAGATCCTCCCTCGGGGGTCCCCCAAAGCAGTCTGGATGTCTTTCTGAGCAGATTCGCTGCATGGGATTTAACCGGCCAACCCGATTCCCTGGGACCACACTCTCATTAGCCGTTTCTTCTCTTCTTGTCTGAAGGCACCGTAACGAGCCAGAAACGAGTCTGGTCCCGAGCGAGCTGATCAGCAGTCATCCCCTGATTGCAGAGACACGCGGACACACATTCTGTTAGGAATAATCACATACATATGTCGTCCGAAGCACTGGTAGTGATCATTTGTGCCTTTCCCTCATAAGATGACCCATCTTACCAGGGAACCGAGCACCCCCTAGGACAACCTCCTGTATGAGACACAGGGCAGCATTTGCCTCGGGACGCAGCTCAGTAGGCAGGAAGGAAGGGCCAGGCCTAGGGTGAAGGGCTAGGGTAAGCAATGGGAAGGAAGGTGTGCTACCGCATGGCAGGTATTGTATCCCACCTCACAGAACAAAGTTACCGGAACTGGTGAATGAAATACTATTTTGTTTTATAAGCTCTGATCCAAAGCACAATATATTTTTTCCTCCCTTAAGGGAGTGCTCCGTTCCTTGTGGCTTTAGGGAGTGTCCATTTTCACTGTGTGTTTTGGCCATCTTTGTGGTGTGGACCGTCTCTTGACTTTACAGATTTTGTTTTTACAGAATGTGGGTTCTCACATGCTCCTGGGAAGAAAGGCCTGGGGGTCTCCTTTGTAAAGATCAGCCCCTGACAACTCAGTGGAGCACACTTTTACCCTGAGCCACCTGAGGTCGCTGGATACTGCACGGAGCTCCTGGCCAACTCATAATGTTGTCTAAGGACATCTCAGGGGACACTTTTTGTCGTTTGGAAAAGATTTATCCTTAAGAAGACAACAAAATGATGGAGAGAAAGGCTTCCCCCCTCCCTCATGAGCCCTTGATAATTTATAAATGATTATTTTGTCATATCTTACACTGTCCGACGTCTCCCTTCACCCACTTTTCTGTTGTCCATCCCCCAGTGAGGGGGTTATATGTAGATCCCTGTAATCGGTTCCCTCTCTCTACCCAACTCCACCCTCCAGGTATCGCCACTCTCACCACTGGTTCTGAAGAGATCATTTGTCCTGGGTTCCCTGTGTTTCCAGTTCCCATCTGTACCAGTGTATATCCTCTGGTCTAGCCAGACTTGCAAGGTAGAATTGGGATCATGATAGTGAGGGGTGCGTGCATTTAGGAACTAGAGGAAAGTTGTGTGTTTCATCGTTGCTACACTAAACCCTGACTGGCTTGTCTCCTCCCACAACCCTTCTGTAAGGGGATGTCCAGTGGCCTACAGATGGGCTTTGGGTCCCCACCCTGCTCTCCCCCTCATTCACAATGATATGATTTTTTGTTCTTTGATGCCTGATACCTCATCTGTTCGACAACTCATGAGCACACAGGTTGGTGTGCTTCTTCCATGTGGGCTTTGTTGCTTCTCTGCTAGATTGCTGCTTGTTTACCTTCAAGTCTTTAATATCCTAGGCCTATATCTTTTGATAGACAGCCTCTATCAGCGTTCTTCACCACATTCGCTTATGCACCCGCTTTGTCTTCAGCAATTGTGTCGGGAAGGTGAGCATCATGGAATGCCAGTTTAATAGAACAAAGTGTTCTTGAATTGAGGAAGTACGTGAGTGGAGGCCCAATGTCCATCTCCTACCTTAATACTAAACCTATAAATATATGCACATAGATCTATTTCCTCATCCTCATATATAAATACATTTACATATGTACTTGCCTTTATTTAGACCTCTAGTAATGCCCTTTGCCTCCTAGTTCTTTCCTCTATTTCCTTTGACTTTCCTCTTGTCCCACTATCATGCTCAACCTTCATTTGGGTTTCAGTAATTCTTCTTGGTTACACCACCACTGATCACGCCCTACCAGGCCTCCCACAGCCTCCACCAATTTGGATCACTTGTTGTTCCCTTGGCCCTGGGTTTGTTACCACCACTTCCTGAGAAAGGCTTTTTAAGTTAGCAGCACAAATGTCTTTTTGTTGTCCCAAGTCCAATATGGTTCATTTGTTGGACCCTTTCCACAGCAAGGTTTCTGGCTCCCTGACTGCTCTGTCTTGCACTACATCTCCCTAATGTATATTAGGAAGGAGATCTTACTCCTTCTCATCTTCTCTACTGTTTCCATCTTGATAAATACACTGATGCCCATCAGGACACCTTCATGTGCCTCTGAACAGGCTCCTTTTATCCCTTTTCCTGCTCGGAGGAGATATCACTGTAGGAAGCTCCCGAACAGTCGCTAGATTTGGAAGCTCCTACAGTGGATGAGCTGGACCTTGAGCCGGACAGCAGTGGTCTGTGGGGCTGTTTGAACTGGTTCACCCCCATGCTGCTCAGACAGAACCATGGATTGAGCGCAGGGAAACTTAGGACATCAAAAATGAAAAAGCTAATAAAGTGTCTTTCCCAGAGTCTGGAGACCCTCGGCAGGGGTTGGGTAGCGAAACTACAAAGTGCCTTTTCTACAAGGAAATAGCGGTTATGTTTTGTTTGTAACTCTTGTTTTAATGAGTTACATTTGCCATAGAGCTGAGATAGATGTGAGTTTACCTATTAGTGTCTTAGAGCCAGTCCCTTGAGCCAACTTACAGATTCTGAACATAATATTTTAATATTGACGCTCGATTTGTTAGGGATGGGCTGTAAATCTAAAGAAAGTAAGCTTCTTAAAACTTTAATACTCTTTCATGCTTATCTGGGAGTGTGAAATGTGAATGAATGATCAATTAATCATAGCCCATCCAGTTGCGGATGATTGCTCATTCTCTTTCAAAGAACTTTGGTTCCCCAAATAGTGGCCTCATTTTGGGTACAGGGCTTAAAAAAATTAAACTTATTTGCATCATCAAAGCGTATCCTAGGGAAGGCAAGTCAGATGAAGGCTTTATTATTGCTAATTATAGCTTCATACCTTCAGAGAGGCACCTGTGCTGATTGCAGGCAAACTGCCATTCTTTTTTGAATGTATGCAGATTGCATTATGTACATGGTACTTGGCCTCTTGTTTGTGTGCATAGCACCTTGCCGCTGAGATGTGAGATGGTGTTTTCAGGGTGGTGATGGGCCCGCAGATGTGTTTATAGTAATCAAACTATCCAAAGAATGGACCATATCACCTGAATTCCAAAGGTACTGAAACCAGTAATTCTATGTTTGGGCTAACTCTCGGCAAAAATGTAGAAGCAAAGCCAATTTTTGTCCTTGGCATAAGATCTTTGCTACTTTTTCTTATTATTATTTGTATTCACTACCATACTGAAATGTGTGAGCCCAGGGCGTCTCCACCTCAGCATTAGCACATCGGGGGGCTAAATCCTTCTTCATGACGGGGTACCCTGTGTGTTCTAGAGGTTTGGCAGCATCCCAGGCTTCTGCCTACTAGAGGCCAGTAGAAAGCAGCACCTTCTTGTGTCATCTGTTTGTGACAATGGACCAGACCAGTAGACATTGCCGTTGCTGGATCTTTCCCAGAAGGTAAAATTGCCCCTGCTGATATTTATTCTTACAGAAAATAAAACAATCTAATATGCTGTGACCATGACTTTCAATGGTTTATTTCTTTAGTGTAGATTATCTTTACAGATTAGAGTAACAGCTGAGAGATCTACATCTGAAGAATTGGCCAGGCATCAGAACTGACTTGATGGTAACTAGATATGGGTTAGTTTTACAGAACTGCTATGTCTTGATTTACCCAGGGCAGGCCTAGTTTGTACCGATTGCTCTAGTCAAAGTATTAATAGTAATGCCCTTGACTCTCAGTGTCCTGGTTTGAAGGATAAACTCTATGGAGACTTTATTTGGGGGAAACACTAAACTTTCCATCAGGACGGGCAAAGGAACGGAAGTGCAGATGTTCAAGGGCTTCGCCAACGGTAAGGCAACAGCATCTGATGGCTAAACCTTGAGAACGGCTCTAAGTTCCAAGTATCCTTTTTTGTGTTTTTTCCCCCAGAGATATTTATAGTACATCTCTTTAAAATGGCAACATCTTCAAGAAAACAATATGTTGAGACCCTGAAGGAGTTCGTTCTTCTCAGGATCACAGAGAACAGGGAAAATGTACGAGTTGAGGGCCCACGGGGTCAAGTGTGAATTTCAGAAGCTAATTTTTGGTGGACCTGGGAAATGTGCCTCTTTCTGTTTCTATAAAATACAGATAATGAACTGAACAGAAGACTATCGCGAGGGTTGTATAGAGTATGGTGCTTGGCATACATCAAGTGCTCAATGAATTGTCGTGGTTATAAATAACCACAAGAGTGAATGATGGCAAGGTCAAGGTGCTAGAAAGCTAGCTAACTTGAGAGGCTAGGAAAAGAGAAAATTAAGCAGCCTAGAGGTTTATTCATTAGGTTTCTGTGCCTCTGTTTCAGGAATGAATACTCAATGAAATTTTGTAAATAAAACTTAAACTTTTCTTTCTTGTAATACTAAAATTGATGGGATATTATTGAAAGTAAAACACTATAAAGAGCCAAAATTGATAGACGAGTAAAAGGGATGGATTTCATCTTGGACAGTTAAACCTAGAGCTCAGATAAACAACATTCTTCTTCTGACACGAACCAACTGCCTACTCCTCTCTCTCTTCGCCTTTAGCTTGCTCACTGGAAAATGCAGAACTGGAATGAAGCCCTCATAATTTTTTCCATGAAGCATTATAAAGCAGCTGTATAATACTCTCTTCAACCCCCCCTCCACACGCAGAGAGCCCCCTCCCCCTCCATTGCCATCACGTCCCTACAGGACAGCAAAGAAGAGTCCTCGTGCTCTTCAGGGGCTGCCCGTCTTGACAGGAGCAGCAAGCCTTGCCTTCCTCTTTTGAAGAAACTGGTGGTTTCTCATTGTTTGAGGTCACCAGCCCAGTGTGTAACTCACTAGGTCGCTGAAAGAAAGAATATGGTAAACCACAACCTCGAGGTTTTTCCATATCAGTTTTCCCATTTTCACCTGTGCTTTCATGCAAAAATTTTCTCAATCTAAGGAATTCTGGGTGGCGACAATCTTGGTGACATTTTTTGTGTTTATTCATATTTTTCAAATATTCTATTATGCCTATGCATTAATTTTGAGATTAGAAAGTATTTAATGCAGTTATTTTATTTTTTTACATCTGTGAGCCTGCAGATTTAATAGGCTGTTGGGAAAATAAAATTTGCTGAGTCATAGTACACAGGATCTAGGTGGTACACTACCTGGCTTGCCTTTAGACCACTACCTGAGATAATTTAACCTTAAACATTCTGGTAAAGACAATGCATGTCATAGGACACCTGCCACACTGCATATGTGGCTGGCATGACATTTCTGTTGTGGTATATCACTCAGGGTTTAATGAGCCACATTTTAGTTGTGCGCATTGCTCTAAGGTAGGGCAGCATTGTATGAAAGAAGTTGTTCTTCTCAAATAGAACTCATTCTTTCAAATATGTGTGGCTAACCAGTTTTCAAGAATAATAAATCTCATCATTCATAGACAAGGAAAAAACCAAGCAAACAGATCTGGATGTGTCACAGGGTGTGAACAGGTTCTTGAGCTTTATTGAGAGATTCAGAAGCTTTATGATGATTTTGATTAATTTAGTTATTTGCAAATGTGTGAGTTATAATACTACCTTAGCAAAGACCTCCTGAATAGATTTATTAAATATTGATGTTAAATGATAGCAGTTATTGATTTGAATGGTATCCCATGAAAGTGTGTTGTAGATCTAACCTCTATTCTGCATAGTGTCGCGTCATTTCCACCCTGTAGTGCCCCTGTATAGAAGAGAATGGAGCTGTGCCCATCCTGCCCCAGCCTCACAATTGTTATATTGAGCCTCTCGTTACATGCACTGTGTCAATTCACCTCCTGGAGGGTCTTCCACTCTTTGCTGACCCTCTGCTTCCTCAGTGACTTATTTGTTCTTCTGGTAGTCCATGGTTCTGGTAGTTAGATTTTAGATTAGTGTGTACTCATGTAAGTGTGGAGTCTGTCTGTCTATCTGACAGTCAGGTCACAACCTGGTGATAACTCACACAAGGAAGCCCTCACTTCTCTGTTTGCACCTTCTCCTTGCTGCGCGCAGGGACTCTATCTGAGAGCTGTTGGTGCCCTGCCATGTTTCTAGTCACCTTGAATCCATGTGACTTTTAAGACCTAGTGGCCTGTGATCTTCCTGCATCTCACTTCATGTTCTGAGTCATCCGTCTGGGCTACAGGAGCCTGAAGAAGGTGCTGGCTAGCATAGACCAAGTTGGACTGTCTGGGATACAAGATTACTTCTTGATACTCAGTTATTTCTTATACATCTATGGCCGTCACTGGTTGTGTTTCTCTAGACAACTATTTTACTAATATAATAATTCCTTGTTCATTGTCCAGCTTTCACTTCATTTGAGAAAATTGAAAATACCATGGCTTGGATCAGATGAACCCTAGTCCTCAAAGTGAGATCTTTGTGCTTTCACAATTTAAATAGATCGTGTACAGCAGATTTTCCCACCGCAGGAAGTTGTGATTTCTTGACTGCTGCTTCCGTAAGTGTTGACTGTAGATCCGAGTAAAATAAAATCCTCAACAATCCTTCAGTGTTTCCTTTCCTCATCGTGATGTTGCCTAGTGGTCGGTGGTGAAGAGTTGTGTTTCCTTTACATTGAATTTGTCATCCATACTAAAAGCTCTTTAGTCGTGGATCGTCATCATGAAGTGCTTCACGCCCTCCTCACTTTCGGGAAGCCAGTTGTCTTTTGAATATCCGCTTGTTAATGAACCGTCCTCCAGTTCTCAGTCCCTGTTATTAAGATAGTCAAGCTTCTCAAATCACTTGCTCAGCATACAGATTGAATAACTATGGGACAGGATACAAGCCTGACGTACTTTCTGATTTTAAACTTTGTAGTATTCCCTTGTTTTCTAGAATGACTGCCTCTTGATCCTGTACAAGTTCTACAGCAGAACAAGTAATTATTCTGAAATTGTCATTCTTCTAAATGTTCTACATAGGTGCTTATAATATACTGCTTTTACATAGTCAGTGAAACACAAGTGAACCGCCTTATAATATTTTCTACTTTCAATCAAGACCCATCGGACACCAGCAGGGATATCCCTTGTTCCATGTCCTCATCTGAACGAAGGCATGGATTTCAGGCATCTGCTTGGCTGTACTGCTGCAACCATTGTTGAAAGACAGCAAAGTCTTACTTGCATGTGATGTTAATGCTGTTTTGCATTCTGTTGGGTCATTTCTCTTTGGAACGGGCACACATATGGATGTCTTCTTGTTGATTAGCCTGGTAGCTGCCTTCTCATATTTCTTGGCATAGGTGCATGCGTTCTTGCAGTGCTTTGTCAATTTCCATAGATATCCCATCCATTCTTGGAGTTTGGTTGTGCACAGGTATCTTCAATGCAGCTTGGACTCTTTTCTTCGGGGTTTTGTGTTCTTGAACACAGATTTCCTCTTTAAATGGTTGGACATAATGGAATAATGATTCTGTAGTTCTTTCATCATCCTTGGAGGCATCCTGCATCATTCTATATTTTGTATAAAGTATCCTTCAATATTGCAACTTGAGGCTTGAATTCCCCGCCCCCGCCCCCAGTGTTTTTAGCTGGAAATATGCTGCACATGTTCGCCCTTTGGGTTTTCTCATTTCCAGTCTTGCTGCATTTGATTCCAATCAATTACTTTCATCTTTTTGAACTGCCTTTTGAAATTTTCTGTTCAGCTCTTTAGCGTCATTAATTTTTCTATTTACTTTAGTTACTCTATGTTCAGGTGCAAATTTCAAAGAGCTTGATATTTTCTCAGGTCTTGTCTTTATGTCTTTTTAATGAGTTTTTGCTTTCTTCGTGCATGATGTTCTTTGATACCTGTGGTAGTTATATGATTTCATGTCAATATGAAGATATGTAAAAGTTTAGGGGTGGAGTTTAACCTGTCAATCAGCCCGCAGCCTGATGGCATCATTCGATAGTGGGACTGAGATATATAGCTCAAGAGTCTAGTGTTTGTCTCTCTGTCTCTGCCTCTTTCTCTCTCTCATTTCACCTTCCTGCTTCCTGGCCACCCTGAGTGCTGCTGGATCCCTGTGATACTTCCACCACCATTGGATCCACATGACTTTGCACCCACCGGCCTGTGATCTTCCTGCATTCTGCATCACTGCATGAGTCTGCAGAGGGATTTCTAGGACTTGAGTTGACCTGGGCTGGGGTGTTTTCTTGATATATAATTACTTCATGACATAAAGTTCTTTCTTACTCATATATGAGTGTCATTGGATTTGTTTCTCTAGTCAACCCAGCCTAACAAAATATCATTCCATGCTTGTCAGGTCTTCTGTCATTAGTATTCATTGGGCGAAATATGTACTTGTGATAGTATCTAAATTCAGGAGGGATGTGCTGAAGGCTGTATGTGTGCTCTTGTGAGCTTGTTGTGCTTTAGCTTCCGCTTGAACTTGCACATGAGCAATTGCTTGTCTTGCCACACAGGTGCATCCTGGCCGTACCATTGAGCTTCTCCATGTTCTCCTGCCACAGATGTAGTGAGTTTGATTCCTGAGCCCTCTTATTTGTTGAGGCCCACATGTATAGTTCCAGTTTATGCTGTTGTAAAAATGTGCTTGCTATGAAGAAGTCATTGGTCTTGCCAAATAATATCATGCAAATAATATCATGTCTAGCTTCATTTCCGTTGCCAAGACCAGGGAGCACAGATGGGGGAAGGTACACCACATGGGTCTCACCAGGGAGCTAAGGAGCAAGGACGTTTGCCCCAGGACTGACACAGCGGGGTAGATACATACATGCATGCATGCTTAATTAGGTGATTTAACGTAATCCTAATGGAGTCTACTTTATGTGGTTTTCCTCATTTCTGAGTTCTCTGTTTTCATTGTGGCCACCTCCTAAGTGACCCGAGCTCTGACATCGAAGGACTCCTAGGGTTATCTTCACAGACTTTTCTTTCTTGTTTTTACTCATCCACTTGGGAATCTCACCAAATCTCCTGCCTTTAACTAGTGTCTATGTGCTGGTGAGGCCCACATTTACATTTGACCCCTGTAGTGTAGGTCTCAATATTGTACTACATACTTAATGGTGGTTACACTTGATCTCCAAAAGGCATGGGAACCTGAGTAGGTTGAAACTGAGCTCCTGATACACACAGCCTGCCCTCTCCAAACTGGCTTCTCAGGACTTCTGTCTTTCCCATCATCTTGGACACATCTCTTTCTCTCTCTACTTATTCAATTCATCAGCAAATACTATCTACTACTTAGCCTTTAACTGTACTCATAGATTTGACCTCCTCTCAACCTTTTCACAGCCATTACCTGGTTCAAAGGCAATCTTATTCTGGGAAACTTACAGGGGAAGTTCTACCCTGTCCTATAGGGTCGCTCTGAGTCAGCGTTGACTGGATGGCGGTGAGTTTTGTTTATTGTTGCTCTTTATGAAGCAGGTACTGAATGACTGGTGGTTCAGACCATCCAGGGGCCCCTCAGAACCAGGCCTGGAGACCTGCTTCTCCAAGGTCATTGCCATGAAAACCCCGTGAAGTCGTTTTCTAATGGGCACCTGAAAACAACCCATTTAAAAAAATCATCTTACTGGGGCTCATAAACAATCCATACAGACATCTGTCGTGTCAAGCACATTTGTATATTTACAGCCCTCATCATTCTCAAAACATTTGCTTTCTACTTGAGCCCTTGGTATCAGCTCCACCTTTCCCCCCTCCCTCAATGTTCTCCCTCCCTCATGAACCCTTGCATAATTTGTAAGTTATTATTATTTTGTCATGTCTTATACTGTCCGCCATCTTCCTTCACCCCCAACAGCCCATTTCTAAGCAGCATTTAGTCTAGGCATGCCTCTCTCCCCCTGCTCCTCCTCCTCTGCCCTATTAGTCTCTGTCACACAGCTACTAATGTGCTCCTGCTGAATTTCAATCAGATCATGTCACTTTTCTTTACATGACTCCTCAGCATCTTTCCATTGACTCAATGTAAGAGCAAATCTCTGAGGTCTACAAGGTCCTCTCTTGTTGGCTATTCTGCTTGCCTCCTGACCACCCCTCCTCCTCATCTGCCTCATGCTTTCCATTTTCTGCCACATCGATCTCTTTGCTGATCATCAAACACCATACACAAGTGTTTCTCCTTCGACCTTTGCAATCATTCTTTCCGTTGTGTGATTTCTTTACTTTCAAATTCTTACCGTTTATGTCACCAAATCAGTAAGACCCTGACTGGATCCTGTATTCGTAACAGGGCTTCATCCTGGTTTGATTCCCACCTCCACCCCAGCTGGGAATTTGCCTTTTCTCCCCCAATATACTGAACCAGCATCTATGTTTAAATAAGACTTCCAGGCAATTCTTCTAGATCCCCAGGAAATTGTTGTGCAGATATGAGATCTTGCTAAGGTACAGATTTTAATTCAGTATATCTCGATTGGAGAGGCAAATTCTCAGCCGAGGGCTGAACCAGATTGCAATGTTCAAACACCTGATTTAAACGTGCATGTCGTTTTTCTCCCTGGTTCCCCCCACCCCTTTCATCTGGATGCTCCATGGCAGTCATCACCATCTTATTTACATCTGTCTCCCCGACTAGTTGTAGGCAATAAGAAGGTAGGGATTTTGACTGCTGTTCCAGCGCCTATCACATTGCCTGGTACATGGTAAACATTCATTAAGTGTATGACGAATGAATGAGGACATTGTGAATAAATGGGGAAATTGTGTATTTACCTGTGCAAGGAAGGCACTGGGCTGAGGATTCTGCCTGCATTGAGTTGTAACTTAGTCACCACGATCGTTTAAGTTATGTAACCTTGTTGTTTCTACTTTAGGATGAGAAACTTGAGTTTGGAGAGATTAAGTCTCCTGCCCAAGGTCACACAGCTAAGTGCAGCCATGGGTCTTCAACCCACGTCCGTGCAACCTCACATCCTCTGCTCCGAATAGTAACACGCGTTTGGCTTTTATCTGCCAGCCGAAATCTCCCGTCTTCCTTTGCTTCGACACTCGTAGACATTTAGCTCTTCAGAGAAACTTCTTGCTGGTGTTAAGGCGTTTCCTAATCACTGTCCCATGGAGGTGTAGAACGGATAGTGTGGAGGAGGAGGAAAGAATCAGTATTGATTAGCTTTCTCTCAGTGAGCATTATGGGGATGAATGGGAAGGTGCATGACCAAAATTTATTTTAAGTTGTAGGGAAAATGGTAAACACAATGCTTTAGTGCTCAGAAGACAGTAAGCAGCCTTGTCCTGTTGCAACTTCAAAAGGGACCCTATGGCTACTTTGGGGAATGGTGGACTTAGCTGCCTCCACAGTACTGCTGGTTGTTTTCTACCCAATTTTCAAGCCCCTCAAAGCACGGATTGCATCTGTTAGCAGTGTGCACACAGTGACTATGAGTGAAAGTTAGCACAGCACAATTGCAACTGGCAGACTAAAGGAATTCGGGACTGCATGTGCCCTTTTCCAAGAACCCTCTCTTTGAAAGCCTTCAAGTCAGCCTGGCAGCTGATACAGATCTTCACACCTATTTATTCCTGGTTGTACTGTAAAACTGCCAGGATGGTCTTTGGGATTAGTTACAAATCATTTGTCAGTTCCCGCAGGGCTGGGTTGCCTGAGCAATAACCACCTCTCAGGGCCTGGGCTTTCTTTCTCAGATGGAAGCAGAGGACAGAAGATCTGTTCTGGAAAAGATTGTTTTTTCCTGCAGGCAGTTTCCTAAAGGGCTTTCCCCCTCGCTCTTCTGTTTTGTCTTTCAGCAAGATGAAGTTTAGTTTCCCCGAAGCCTTAACACTCTCTCTGGAACAGTCCATTTGTTAGACAAAAAGCGAGCAGTTAAAAGGCCTTTTCAGGAGCTCCACGCTGGAGTGGGACTGGCAGTGGAGGAGGGAGGGAGGGAGGGGGAGGGAGAGAGAAACCCAGCTATCCTTTAAGTGTCGCTTGCTGCCAATGACTGCTGCATTTTGTTTTCCAAGATCTAGGTCCATGTGCACTCAGGGCACAACAAATCATGCGGCCACTCAGGCCTGCAGCAAGAACATGTCTCCCAGTGGTTCTCTGAAGCCCACGCGTTCCTTATGAAACCTTACTGAAAGAGAAAGGGCGATATATAGTGAGCCGAAGATTCTAAGTACCCATGTTCTTGAAACCATTTCTAAGTGGACTTAAGGATTTCTTCTTTGATTTTTGCTGTGCCTTAATTACTCTGATTGAATTAATTGGAGAGAGAGAGAGGGCCTGGGCATGAGTAGCTTATTTAAAACCTCTCTGTGTGATCCCAATGTGCAGCCACAGTAGGCGACCCTTTGGCTTAAGCCATCTCATGCCTTGATGCTCAGAGTCAGTTCCACCTGGGGGCTTCATGTAATCCTTGGGCCAGGGCAATGAGACCCATTCTGAGCCAAGGAAACATTTTAGAAACCCAGGAGCTGTAAGTGAATGAATCCATGCTGAATATTTAATCAGCATTGCAAAGGGCAGTGAGAACCAGTAATGCCCACTGATGAAAAGAGAAGCTAGGATTGACAAAGCCAATTTAATTAACGTGTGTACTCGCGGATCTGCTAAAACTGGCTCCTAATTTACTTTCTTCCTCACCAGCTCTCTCCCTCATCGCACGACTCTCTCCCCCCTTTCTTTCTTACCCACTCATGCTCTCAAGCTGATTTTTCGCCTTTCCCTCCACCCTTCCGTTTATATTTCTCTACTTTGCCCTCTCCCGTTCTTCTTGCTCATTTCTTTGGCCGTAGTAAGAAATGCGGTCTTAGAGTGCGGTGAGTTGCTTCCCCTGGCCCTTCTTGTCATAGTCCCTTGTTTCGTGGTAATTGTAAATACCACTCTCTGCACCTTTGGGGCTGTTGGCTATTAGGTTCGCCGCAAAGATAAACGGAGGCCAGGCCAGAGAGAAGGGAAAGGAGAAGTTTATTCTGCGCTGTCGGGCGAGATTCAGGGACTCCAGCGAGGCGTCAGTGAAGTCGCACTGCCTCGGAGGGAGAGGAGAGCAGAGAGGGAGAGATGGGAGCCCTGGACTCCTGGGCGAGCTTCATGGACCCCCAGCGGGGGACATAAGAAGCCATGCTTATCTGTGGTGGACAGCAAGTTTTTAAGCTGGTTAGGGGGTTAAACAAGGAGGGAGCAGGGGCTCAAAGCCGTCTCCATGCATGAAATTCCGAGGTAGGGTGGTCCCTCGTCCATCATTCTGCCTGATACGGAGAAGATGGTTCATTGTCCTGAAACTAGCTGGACTGATAAAGGCAGGTCAGGCTGCTCCTAATCTGCCCCCCTCTGCCCCCCCCCACCACTGAGGTAGTTTATTGTGCCAACCTGGCCGATAACCACATGTGGGGTTAATTGAAGAGCAGAGAGATAAATGGCTTGGTGAGCCTCGCCTTTCTAGTTCTCAGGTCTCTTGCTTTGTGATGGTGGGACCAGGGTGTAGCTGCCTTAGCCAGTTCCCTACTTCAGCTGGTAAGGCTTACTTCCTGCAAGACATCCCTGAGGAGAAGCCACATGGACCTACCCCGATGCAGCCCTGGGTGCTGGGACAGCCGTGTGGAGACCCCTGCCAGCGCTGAGATGCTTACACACGCACTGACTTGCCTTTCCTCCTGCAGTTGGTGTCAGCATCATTGCGTGTGTTTTGTGAGATGGAGGAGGACTTTGTGGATTGGTGTTGGACAAATGGGTTTATGTTAGACTTGTGGGCTTGGGCAGCACTGGGTTGGGATGTTTTCTTGATGTGCACTTAACCTCTCTATAAAACTCTCTCTTATACATGAATTTCTATTGATTTGTTTCTCTAAAGTACCCAGACTAATACAACCACCATCACCACTGGTACCTGCCCCAACATTGTCCTGTTTTGGAGTTAGTTGTCTGTTGTGTTAATGAGGCAAAATTAGATGGGATATATCTTGGCTCATTGCCCAACTGAAAGGTGCGATCGTAATCGCCATTCTTAGTTTATGTAGAGATGTGGTTTTAGGAACGTGTTAACAAAATTGGCTCTCTTGTGCTCTGGATCCTGCATTTGCTTGCTTTGATCTCTGGTTCTGGACACGTGCACCAGTGGCCGATCACCTGACCCAGTTTATTTGCTTTCTCAGCCATGCAGTGTGACCAGCCAGTTTGGGGTCTTTGGCTCCTGTGACTCTGGGGCTCACGGCTGGCCTCCAGACTGATGCTTGACTTAACAGATTTGGAAGTTGGTAGCCTTGACAACCCTGTGAGCCATTTCTTAGAGAATGCAGGAGTTCTGTAAAATGGTGCAGCAAATTATGGAAACCCAAAGCTGCAGGCAGAATCCTGAGAGATAGAAGAGCTATCAGTGCTAGATATTGAGTTGCGTGGTGGTTTGCAAAACTGGACATTTGACATCTACCTCAAGAAACCAGCTTTGTGCTGATCCTTTAAAAGACATTATTTGTGCAGGGGTATTTTTTTAATTTTTAGTTCTTTTTAAAATTGTTTTATTAGGGGCTCATACAACTCTTATCACAATCCATATATACATTAATTGTGTAAAGTGCATCTGTACATTCACTGCCCTCATCATCCTCAAAACATTTGCTCTCCACTTAAGCCCCCGGCATCAGGTCCTCATTTTGCCCCTCCCTCTCCACCCCCTCCCTCATAGGACCTTGATAATTTATAAATTATTATTTTGTCATATCTTGCCCTGTCTGATGTCTCCCTTCACCCACTTTTCTGCTGTCCGTCCCACAGGGAGGAGGTCACATGTAGATCCTTGTAATCGGTTCTCTCTTTTGAACTCACTCTCCCTCTACTCTCCCAGTATCGCCACTCACACCAGTGGTCCTGGAGGGATCATCCACCCTGGATTCCCAATGTTTCCAGTTCTTATCTGTACCAGTGTACATCCTCTGGTCTAGCTAGACTTGCAAGGTAGAATTCGGATCATGATAGTGGGGAGGGGGGCAGCATCTAGGAACTAGAGGAAAGTTGTATTTTTCATCGTTGCTACATCACAACTCGAATAGTTCATCTTCTCCCTTAGACCCTTCCGCCTGGGGGTCTCCAGTGGCCGACAAATGGGCTTTGGGGCTCCACTCTGCACTCCCCCCCCCCCCATTCACTATGGTAAGATTTTTCATTCTGATGATGCCTGATACCTGATCCCTTTGACACCTCGTGATCACACAGGCTGGTGTGCTTCTTCCCTGTGGGCTTTGTTGCTTCTGAGCTAGATGGCTGCTTGTTTACCTCCAAGCCTTTAAGACCCCAGACGCTATACCTTTTGATAGCCTGGCACCATCAGTGTTCTTCACCACATTTGCTCATGTACCCATTTGTCTTCAGCGATTGTATCATGGAGGGGTGCACCCAATGATATGATTTTTTGTTCTTTTATGCCTGATAACTGATCCCTTCGGCACATTGTGATCACACAGGCTGGTGTGTTCCTTCATGTGGGCTTTGTTCCTTCTGAGCTAGATGGCCACTTGTTTACCCTCAGCTTTTAAGACCCCAAATTCTATACCTTTTGATCGCCAGGCATCATCAGCTTTCTTAACCACATTTGCTTATTCACCTGCTCTGTCTTCAACAGTTGTGTCAGGAAGGTGAGCCATCATAGAATGCCAATTTAGTAGAAGAAAGTGTTCTTGCATTGAGGGAGTACTTGACTGGAGGTCCAATGTCCCTCTGCGACCTTAATACTAACCTTATAGATATATGCACATAGATCTATTTCCCCATCCTTGTGTATAAATATATTTTCATATGTACATGTCGTTATCTAGACCTCTATAAGTGCCCTTTGCCTCCCAGCTCTTTCCTCTGTTTCCCTTGACTTTCCTCCTGTCCCACTATCATGCTCAGTCCCCACCTGGGTTTCAGCAATTCATCTTGGTTACATTACCCTTGATCATGCCCTACCAGGTATCTTCACTGTTTTATTTTAAAAGCAAATGAATTGAATAGTTATATGCCTTTTAATTTAAAAAGCTCTCATTTTACTCAAACATGTTTTTTGGTACCCTTCTGTTTGCATCCACAATGTTCTCTTTCCCCCTCTGATGGGCTGGTAAGAACTAGTAGAAATAGACTACTTCCCCGTGGCATTGGTGAGCACATCACAATGTTTCTCTGTCATCCTATGAGTTGTAGAGTTGTAAGGGCTGACATTAATGTTTCAGAATCCAAGCAAAGACACGTCCGGGTTTCTATTGTACAGGACAAAAAGGGAAGAACCGAATCACAGAACTCCTTGCTTCCTGGCAAAATGTTCCTGGTGATCTGCTTCAGTACGGATTACAGGCTGGAAAACCCCGTGGGCTTGTCCCATGGTGTGACTACGGTCCAAAGCAGCCCCTCAGTGCCCACTAACACTCACTGTGTCAGATGGTGTGCATGCGCTTGCTTGGCTGTACTTTCCTCCTTTCCAACGGAGGACGAAGAGACGAGGGTTTGGGCTTCAATAAATGGCAAAGGTAAGCTGTTTATACTTCATACAATCATTAGTGGTGTGCTGACTTTCTTGGGCTTAATTTCTGTGTCAGTTTGGAATTTGTACGAAGAACTGATTGGTTTGTTATACTAGAATTCTATTTGCTGAGTTCTGGCTCTCACCTCTTTCTCCTCATCTTCCTCCTTCCCCTCATTATCATAGCCATCATCGCCACCACCATCATCTCTGTGGCCCCCCACCCCCAACAGAAGTAGTAAAATGCTATTGACATCTGACACCTGCCCCAGAGTGTGCCCTACCTGAGTTGGCTGTGTGGACACATGATAAGGGGCTGTGGTTGATGTACTCCAGCTGCACAAAGGAGGGGAATCCGCCCCACACCAGCTGGTGGCAGGTTACCAGAAGGCAGACGTCAGACATGCCTTCATCCTCCATCCTTCTTTAACCTGTTGTAAAGCTAACCATCCCAGGCTCCTCTGCTGGCTTCTAGAATATAATGGATTGGCCACAAGGAACTCACTAACAATACTCAGAATTCGAGGGTTTATTCGGGAAGCTAACTGGTTACCCTTTAGGATTAAACACACTCTCTCTCTCTCTCCCTCTCTCTCTCTCTCTCTCCCCATACAGTCCTTTTGTCAGAAGCACCTCCTATCAGCCATTCTGGGAGGCCTTTCTCTCTGCCCCTCAGCCTCTCAGCCACGTGGTCTCTTGACCACATCCCTGCTTTGGCAAGTGTTGCAAAGGTAAATGCCCCAAATGCCCACAGTTGCAAGCCAGCCTCCTGCCTGAGGGCACTCAGCTTCACCTCGTTCCTAGACTGAAAAGCCACCCTACCCGCCTCCCCCCCAGTCTGAGCTCCAACACCACTCCTTTGCTCTGTCGCATGGTCTCAGTCAGTGATGAGGCCTCGGGGTCTCTGCTGCCTCTGCCACTCGAGGCAAGTAGATTGCGTGTGCTCCCCAGTGGCCCTTCTCTCTTGTTGGTTGTGAAAATCCTCATTTCAGATTCTGAAATGGTTCGCTTCCATACCCAGTGGAGTGGCAGAACAGACCGATTCCTACGTTCTAGTACTCTACACATTAGGCTTTCCATTCCCATATGGCCTTACAGTCTGGGACACCCATGGGGGCAGCTCCATTCTGTCCCGTAGCGTGACAGTGAGTCAGAATGGATGCAGTGGCAGGGAGTGTGATTTTCTGGTATTTTGGGAACCCTTATTTGCTTGCTCCCACCCAATCATTTGGTGGGAGTTGAGAAGACTATGGTCAGAATACCATAGAAATGCTTTCATTGTTCTGCATTCTGAAAAGTCCACTTTAATGATTTCAACTAGGTATTGTGTGTGTGTGTATGAACAATTTTATTATGTTTTAGGTGAAAGTGTATGCAACAAATGAGCTGTTTCCATTCAACAATTAATTGCTTTGTAATCTTTGTTGTAGGCTCCTTGGGGTTGTAAGCTCCACCTTCTCCTGCCCACCCTGGGTTCTATATTCATCACTTTAGTTTCCCTGTCCCTCTTGGCTTCTCACCTTTGTTTGGGACCAATGTTTCCCCGTCAGTCTTGCAGATCGATTGTTCTAAGGAGCCCCTTCCTCACAGGTGTTGTCTTTTGAAGCCAGAGTATGATTGTTGGAGAGAGGACTTCTGCTCCATGTTTTAAGGGTGACTTGAGGTATCTGCCAGTCTCTGTCACACCTGCAAGTTCAAAGGTTTTCTTTTTTTTTAATGAGTTTGCATTTTGCTCTGTGTTCTTGTCCCAGTCTAGCTGCATCTCTTATTGCATCCTTGGTCAGACCGTGAAGTAGTTAGTTTATTGTGTTAGCCTGGCTGATAAACACATGTGGGATTAATTGAAGGGCAAAGAGATAAATGGCTCGGTAAGCCTCTCCTTTCTTGTCTCTCACTCTTTGATCATCAGACCAGTGTGCTGCTGCATTGCTTGTTCTGTGCCTCAATTTGCAAGCTACACTACCTGTGGGACACCTAACCTGTGGACTGTGTTGCTGTAATTTGAGGTTGCTTCAAGACCTGCTTTGCCACACAATTGGAATTTACATCTCTTGAGCTAGGGACTGTTGGTGGCCTGACTGTTGGTGACCTGGCTGACTGACTGTTGGTGACCTGCCTTGCTGTTTGCTGCCTGTGCCGGGATAGCCTGGATCTCTCTACAGAGGACTACCTGGTGGCCCTCAAGACTTGAAGGACTGCTAGTGTCTCATAACACTCTCATGGGAGTGAGTTGCACTGAGCCACTTGTACTGCTTTATAATTTAACTGTTCATTTCTTGTATTATCTATCTGTCTATAATATAGCAGTTCATTTCTTGTGTTATCTATCTGTATATAGAGATATAATTATTAGCAATCTGGTTTTGTCTCTCTAGAGAACCCTGTCTAACGCAGACCGCTTGGCAATGGTGACCAGCACCATCCGTGTGTCTTGCCTCCCTAGAGCTAGTAGAGGTTGTGTCTTTAGGCCTGTGGGTGAATTGTTTCCGTCATGTTTTGCTCTCTTCATTCTCCTTTGCTTCAGGTGGGAAGAGACCAATAGTGGTGTTTGCTTTTTAAAAGATGGTTCTGGAAATTCATAACACAGCATTTGCCAATTCAACATTGCTCAGAGGAACAGTTTAGTGATACTGATTGTGTCAATCGGGCCCAACCACCTCCAGACTTTAAACAAGATTAGTGTGATTTCCTACGTTCCAGAGTTGCTATTTTTCTGGAGCCACTTGCTGCCCTGATTCCTGAACTTGGCCTGTAGACCTAAGTGGGGCATGAGAAGGGCTTGGAAATGGGTTGAATAAAGGGCATAGAGGAACATTTGCTTCAAATAAAGAATTACATCGTTTATTAGCTTCCATATTTCAATTACCTCTCCATCTATGTATTTCTCCAACAAGAATAGAAATGAAAAAAGTACCCACTGCTTTTATTTTGATAGCAGATACCTTAGACCTGAACGCATGATTGAAGACCTTAAACGCTCTCCATCCTCAGCAAGACTTCTAGAGTGGCCTGCTGTTTGAGGACTTGGGAGGGTGCTAGTTCTGAATAAGTGAAGTGATTGGAGGCTCACCATGATATGGTGGATGATAGGCACGCACAAGCTTGGGAGAGTGACAACTGGTATTATCGGATGTTAGCTGATGAGTTGAACTTTGAAATTACATTAGGTACATCCTAAGGGGTGAGCAGAAGAGCCTCTGTGGAACAGGCATTTTCTGTAAGACAATTGCTCCTACCCCTGCAAGTCTACGTTTAGGGACTGGGTGCCAGGGAGCGTCCTAGTTTCACGTTAAACCTTTCTCTCCAGTAGAAGGTATGATGCATCTCTGGTGTGTGACTGGCATTTCTAGAGACCCCACTTGGCCTTTCTGTTGCACAAAACAACTGTTATAGATGAACTCCTGGCTGGAGTGCCTTCCTTGGCCAACCTGTTTTTGATTTTCAGCTAATGCTATTGTTAAATCAGAAACTTGGGGAGGGTGGGGCTTCTAAGCTTAGTTTTCGGTTCTGTATGCAAGGGGAGCTAACCTGCTTCATCCGGAGCCAGTGATAATGCGAACCAGGACATGGCCTTGTGTAATTCAACTTCACGGAGGCATTATGTTTACCTCTGATTTATTTACAATTGTTCGAAGCCCCTTTCTAGCATGTTAGCTTTTACTTTTCAAACTTGCAGCACAGGGAGATGTTTAATCACTGGTGCTTTGGTAAAGCCAAGACGTCCTTGCCACTTGGTGGTTAATTTTTGGTCTGAGTACAGTGGCTCCATAGATATGTATTCACTTTACAAAATTAGGGTAAAGATTACTCAAAACTTCCACTTCACCTCAGATCTAAATACTGCCGATGTTTTGGCACATTTTCTTCTAGTTTTTCAAGATGCGTCTATCTCTCATTATTAATTTTTACATCCAGATCTAATTTTTAATAAAATGAAGGTCATATTTATGTACTTGACAAATACCATGAACCATTAGCATTTTCCTAAGCTATTAATGATATCTTTCAAAAATCATAATGGCTACATAGCATTGCATTGCACTGATACACCATATTTGTTTAACTGCTTTTCTATGGCTAGAGATATAGGTCATTTTCAAATTTTTAGTCATACAACTAGAGCCTCGGTGTATATCCATGGATATAAATCTTGTTTAAACCTCTGATTATTTCCTTTGTGTATATTCTTATATTAAATGGGGCTTGAGAATTCCCATAATTTATTCTTTAAGTTGTTGTGAGAGAGCATATTTTGTTCTGGGAAGAAACTGAATTAAAATTGAGAAGGCTTAGATTGAGGAAAGTTCTGCTTCGTCCCAGCTGTGTAATTTTCATGGAAGCAGTTCACGGGCTTGTTCTGGGCACTTCCCCTACATCTTCTGAGAAATGAGAACTAAAACATCCATCTTAGCTCATTTTCCTGTTGTTGAAAAGATGAAATGAGGTGGTGAAAATCATAGCAGTTTGTATACTTGAGAGCACTCCAATCTTGCAAGGACTGTTAATGTTTCATTGTATAGCAAGTACTTTTCAAGTGGGGCATACACTTTTTTTGTTTTAATGTATTATAAAATATTTCTGACAAATGGAAAAATAAAGAAAATAACATTAATCTATGAGCTAACAATCCCTCTGGAAAACAGCTCTATTTGATGCATATCAGAGGCACTGTGGGTCAGAATCAACTCAACCGCCACTGGCGTTTTCTAAGAACTGTGGGATTTCTTGGATATTAAAAGCCAATGGAATTGAGGCTGTCCAGGAAGGCATTCTCCACAATTAGGTGTTATTCCTTCCAAGAATGTCTGTACACCTTCACTGCTTTGGAAATTATACACACATTTTCTTTTTTTTTGTTCATTACCTTAAGCTTCTAACATCTAAACATAATTTAACCAAATATAAATTAACATTTTTTTCCTTCTCCTGAACAGACCTTCAAATGCTTTCGATTCAAATGCCTATTCCTGTCTCTATGGGACATACTGCTGTTCAGAATTTTAGTTTAGTTTTGTTCTGAAAATTGGCTCTTATTTATATTGTTGCATTAGATCGTCAGTGTTAGTATGGTTTATCCACAAGGTCTTTTCTCAGAACTCTTTCCCATTTCCTCATTTTCCTTTTCTTCCTTGGCACCTTCTGGGGTGGGGGTGGAGTGAGTTTCAGCCAGTGCATCCCCAGAGGTGCATCCACTCCCCATCGCTAGAAGCCACTGTGTGTTGCTATGATTTGAACAGGCTTCAGCAGAGTTTCCAGACTAAGGTGGACTAGGAAGAAGGAGTTGATGATCTGCTTATTAAAACCAGCCAATGGAAACCCCATGGATTCAAGGGCCCCATCCACAATGCATCACAGCGATGGTACAGCCATGGGCTTCACTTTGTGGTTGCACATGGGTTCACAGTGAGTTGGGACTGACGCGAGTCAACAGCTAATCACAACATTGTGGGAAGGGGATCCTTTGTGACTTCTGTTGGACTGGTTTGTATTACTGGTAGCAGACAGGTATTAGGAACTACGGTCTTTTCTTAATTTTTTTTCTTGCTGAGCATGGGAGATTTTGCTGGTAGTTGAGTAACAGAATGGGAATGTAAATCAGCCCCTTTCTTCCGTGGGCCATTGAGTTCATGAAGAAAATAGATCAAACATGATACTGTATATTAGCCGTGGAGGGCTATTTACTTGTTTGTACTTAGGGTTTAACATTCTTGGCCTATGAATAAACTCCCAGTGTCCTATTTTCCCAGCTGCACGCAGGCACCCAGGATTATTGGTAATGTGGTCGTGAGTTCATGGAGGTCAAATTACCTTATTGCGACTGTATGAGAAACCTGCAAGATAATAATGACATTCACTCAGCAAGGCAGTGGGTTGTCAATGATCTTGTTGGTTGGTTTTTGTGTGTGATTTTGGAAAGATGGCCTTGCTTCACTGCCTATTGGGAATTAGTACGAATGCGATACCTAAATCTCCCTTTTTAAAAATGCTCACATGCATACTATTAACATAAAAACAGCAGATCCTAGCCTACAGAAAGGGAAGGCCCAGGGTAAGTAATTGCACAGGAAAGATGAACGCTTGCCTAATGGCAGCCTGGCAGGATTTGTGGCGAGGGCGCATTTTCCAACTCTTTTAGCTTCATTTTATTGGCACCATCATTGCCGTTGCTACCACTCATTGAGCACTCCTCATATTCTGTATACACGTGATAAGAGCTTACTAATTATCCTTTTAGCCCTTCAATCACAACATACTGCCCCCCGATAAAAAAACACCCCGCAAATGAGCAAAATGAAAACTACTGCCATCAAGTCCACCCCATCTCAGTAGGAGCCTATGGGACAGAGTAAAATTATCCTACGGGGTTTCCAAGCTGAAATCTCAGTCGAAGCTGCAGACTGCCACACCTTTCTCCTGCAGAGCGGGGGGAGGGGGGTGAGTGGGGGGGTGTTTCAAACCTGGGAAATGTGGGTTTAAGGCAAGAGCTTTAATTTATGCTCCATGGGGTCTCCTTATCATCACCCTTAGAGGCTGAGAGTCCTCGCTGACGTTAGTCTGCGGTGACTGTGCTGCCACGATGCTCGAGGCTCCAGGTGACAGCCCCTGGCATTTGACAGTCTGGCTGGAGCCTCCCTGGTGAGCCCGTTTCAGCAGAACTTCTGGATTAAGACAGACTAGGAAGAAAGGCCTGTTTACTCTCCAAGTTGCCCCATGGAAATTCTATGCATCATAACCAAAATAGCGTGGTCTGATGTCGTTCTGGACGATAGGTTGGAGGCTTCTCAAAATTCACAGGGGTCACAAGGCTGGACTTGAGGATGTCAGTGATTGTGATGATTACACAGGACTAGACACTTTGTGCTTTTGCAGGTGGGGGGTCCAGGAGTTCCTGCTGAGGGACAACACCTGACAAGACAGAAGGTGAGGCAAGTGGGGAATATCAGAGATGAGTACCGAGTTAGAGAACCAGCAGTGTCTGCCTTCACGGGCTATGGGAACTTAGATTAGCTGCGACCCATTTGAGAGATAAGTCTTGGATCCATTTGGTTAAGAGTGTCACAAAGTAGGTATCAGGGAGGCTCACCCAGGATGGGGTTAACCAAAGAAAACTGGGGAAAAAACCATCTCCGCTGGGCAGAGCTTTCATAGTATGCATTTTTCCCAATGGCAAGCATCCAGCAACTTGCTGAGTCACTGCACTCAGCAGTGTTGCCTACAAAGGTTCTGTCTGGTCACAGTGAATTTTTTCATAAAAGCAGTTTCTCTCAGATCTTGTTTTATGTGATGGCCGATTTAAGAGCACAGCGTGCCGCTGTGAAGAATGCCGCAGAACCTGTTGTGATGTTGAACACAACTTACAACGTCAGCGGATGGGAAAAACGCAAGTGGATGCACGGCTGGCTATCCTGT
This sequence comes from Tenrec ecaudatus, assembly GCF_050624435.1. Classification (NCBI taxonomy): domain Eukaryota; kingdom Metazoa; phylum Chordata; class Mammalia; order Afrosoricida; family Tenrecidae; genus Tenrec; species Tenrec ecaudatus. The sequence continues at coordinate 49,899,664 of NC_134533.1, read as the reverse complement.
TTCCAAAAGAGTGAAATGTCGATTGATGACCAACCTCATTCTGGATGTCTGTCAACTTCCCAAACAGACAAAAATGTCCACTCGTAGTGCATTTGGAGTTCTTTCCACCAGGTCAGACTGTGAAACAAGCTTTCTATTTATAGGATCTGAAAAGATTGCATAACAGTGTGCAACAAAAAAGGCCTGATTTGTGGCAGATGGAGGACTGGTTTTGCTACCACAGCAATGTACCTGCTCAAGCAGCCATCTCAGTGCGCCAGTTTTTGACCCAAACCAGCATGGCTTTCTTGCCCCAGTCACCTAACTCACTTCACCTTGCTCCTTGTGACTTCTTTCTGTTTCTGCGACTGAAAGGACAGAGATTTGAGGATGTAGAAGAGGTAAAGAAAAACACCAGGGAGGTGCTGCCAGCCATCCAAACATACGAGTTTGCAAAATGTTTCCAAGAATGGAATCGCAGATTTGACAAATGTATTCAGTGTAATGGAGAGTACTTTGAAGGCGATAAGTTTGTTTTGTAAAAAAATCGATATCCCTAGCTTTGTGGGGGAAAGGGGGATTCTGGTTGGTTTTTTTGGAGGGGGGAACCCCCTCGTATATCATCTCTGCCTTCCTCATGTCCATGTAGATTCCATGTCTGCAGACCCAACCCTAGCTATTCTCAGAGCCATTCTTATTTATATACACCAGCTAATACCTGTACTACAAGGTTCTGGAATGTCCCTAGCTTTGAGATCCTGGGTCCCACAATTTGCTGAGTGGACTAGTCTTTTTCTAAATAAAACTGAGTTTCTTCCAGTGATCTTTCGCCTGATTTCTGGATTGCACTCCAAACCCTCCTTCGTTGCCCAAGCATGCTGGCTAGAACTAGACCACCTTGATTAATTTTATGCAGGCCCCTCTTCGTGAGCTCAGTGAACCTGTTGACATGTGCCTAGATGACTGTCCTTTCGCCTGTACACCAAGGCGCCAGGAGGTCAATGTTGGGTTCAGTGTGCCAGGTAGCCTTTTCTAACTGTCACATGGTACCCTTCCTTTCATCACAAGCTTCTCTGCCACAGTAGTGCACCTAGTGACAGTTTTCAGAGTGAAACTAAACCATGTCCGCACTTTCATCAACCCAAGACAGCATGGCCCAGTGGACTGCTGGAGGCCTAGTCCCTTCCACCGGTAACTGATTTCCATGTGCCTGTTTTTCCATTCTAATTACATATCTCTGAAATTCCACAATTAAAGAATGAATGAGGACTTATTGGCACTTCATAGGTTTTATGCTGACAATACAGCTACACAGTCCATTAAAGTTTACATCATTGTCTAACAGAGACAAGCAAGATCAAAATGAAGGGAAACATGTAACGGGAGTGAAAGGAGATACATTTAACTTCGGGAGTTTGCCAGTATCTCTGTGAGCATGGGATCTGAAGACGGAGAAGGAGAATGATGAGTCAGGCGGTGTAGAGGACTAGAGTGAGTGCAGGTGTGGCAAGTTTGAAGGAGAGAGAGAGAGAGAGAGAGAGAGAGAGAGAGAGAGAGAGAGAGAGAGAGAGAGAGAGAGAGAGAGAGAGAGAGAGAGAGACCGACCAGCTTAATGGAGACGTGACCTGTATAGACATCCTGGACACTGCCCTGCCATGAATGCTCTCCTGCCACTGTCTTTAAATTCTTCATCCTTTTAAAATAAAAGTGCCATAAATTATGCATCCAGGCTTGAATAAAAGGAATGCACTATCAAAAGGACAGCTCTTGGAAGTAGATGGAGGGGTGGTAGGTGGGTATGAAAAGCGAAACACCTGTATGCCACTGATGGTCATAGCCTTTTACACAATAATTTATATTGAACAAATATTATTTGGAAACACATTACAGTATGTGGCAGGCACTGTGTTAGACATTGAGCAACAACACTGAATGAAACACTACATGAAAACAACCCTGGCTGTCATGGAGTCTACTTTATATATATATTTTAAATAAATCACTTTGAGGATTCTTACAGCTTTTATAACAATCCATACATCAAGCACATTTGTACATTTGTTGCCATGATCACTTTCAAAACATTTTCTTTCTACTTGAGCCCTTGGTATCAGCTTATCTTTTTTCCCCTCCCTTTCCCCACTCCCCCCTCCCACCCTTATAAACCCTTAATAAATTATAAATTATTTTCATATCTTACACCATCTGCTGTCTTCCTTAACCCATAATTCTGTTGTTTGTACCCCTGGGTGGGGCGGGCGGTTATACATTGAGGTAGTTAGTTTATTGTGCCAACCTGGCTGATAAACACATGTGGGGTTAATTGAAGGCCGGAGGGATAAATGGCTCGGTGAGCCTTGCCTTTCGAGTTCTTGGGTCTCTTTCTTTGTGATGGTCACACCAGAGTGTAGCTGCCTTAGCCAGTTCCCTGCTTTAGTTTGCAAGGCTCACTTCCTTCAAGACATCCCTGAGGAGAAGCCACATGGTCCTACCCCGATGCAGCCCTGGGTGCTGGAGCAGCCATATGGAGATCCCTGCCAGCGCTGAAATGCTTACACACTCATCGATTCAACTTTCCTCCTGCAGTTGGCATCATTGTGTCTGTTTTGTGAGATGGAGGAGGACTTTGTGGATTGGTGTTGGACATAGGTGTTAATGGGTTAATGTTGGACTTGTGGGCTTGGGCAGCACTGGGTTGGAATGTTTTCTTGATGTGCACTTAACCTTTATATAAAACTCTCTCTTACACATGAGTTTCTGTGGAGTTGTTTTTCTAAAGTACCCAGACTAATACATACATGGATCATTTCGGTAGGTTGCCCTTTCGCCCCCATTCCTCCACCTTTCCCCTCCTCTCACGGTATCACCACTCTCATTACTGTTCCTGAGTGGTCTATCTGTTCTGGATTCCATGTGTTGAGAGCTCTTATCTGTACCCATGAACATGCTCCAGTCTCGCTGCATTTGTAAGGTTGGATTGGGGTCATGATAGTGGGAGCGGGGGAGGGGGAGGAAGCAGTAAAGAACTAGACGAATGTTGTGTATTTCACGAGTGCAGTGCTGCACCCTGGCTGGGGATCTACTTCCTTGTGGGGCAGGACATTCGGCCACAAATAACAAGCCAAGGCGGGTGGTAAGTGCCCTGGTGACAAACACAGTAAGAGAGAAGTATAGGAGGGGTGCCGTTTTGCATAGCTTAACCCTGGAAGGTCCAGCAGACAGACACGCCACATATGGAAAGAGGAGGTGAGGTCAGAGAGGAGTTTTGGAGGAGTTTGGAAAATAGAGATGTTAGACTCTTTTGTGAGGGCCAGCCCCTGGAGAACTGGCACCAAAGAACTCTGGCTCACCTAATTTATACCATAAAGATCTCCTTCTGAAAAAAAGAGCTATCACTCTGACTGTGTGGTGAAAACATATATTCAGGGCAGAAAAATGTAGAAGTAGTAAAACCTATTTTAATGTTCTTTGATTGTATAGCAAAAGAAGATGCTAGCTTATTAGAAATTTAGTAGAAAGGTAAAAATGGTTTGGCTTTTGTTTGTGTTAATAATTCTGGATATGTTATGAAGCTGCTAGAATTTGTTGATGAAATTGGAGTTAGGTAAGAAAAAGAGATAAATTGTAATTTAACCTATATCTGTAATTTACATGTGGGCGTGAATAATCATACTGAATCTCTTCCTAAGAATAAATTCCATACAAGAGAATTTCTCCACAGGAACCCTTGAACTCATTGCCATAGAGTTGATTCTGGCTTTCCAGTACTGTAAATCTTTATGAGAGGAGAGGCCTTATCTTTCTCCCTGGGGGTGGCAGGTGGTTTCAAACATCTGACCTTATGATTAGCAGCCCGACATATAACTCACTATGACAATATCATTCAGGTAATAGAAAGAAAGGTTGAAGTATTCCAGGGAAATGCTTATAATATTGGCGTATTAACTCTTAAGGGAAGACTAGTGAATTTATATTTTAGTAAATTTATGATTAGGACTGAAACAGAGCCTTGCTACAAATATTGATGGAGATAAAATAGATGACAACAAGAAAGTGCTGTCCAGGAATAAGAATGCAGGTTTGCTGAACAGCCTGCTCCTTTGGTTAGCTTTACCATGTTAAGCCAATGGTTAGTTCCTTTACCTTTCAACTGATCTTGACCCGATTGCGTTGGCATTGACAGCAGAGCTTGTTAAAAATATACTCCCAGGGTCCAACCCCTAAATTTTGATCTATTAATAACCTTTTGTAGTATGTAGTGCTGGAAAATTTCTTTTGCTTCCACTGCAAGGATGTGTAGGAAACTACTGGGATTGAAAACATTTTGATGTCTTGTCAGAGTTTGACCCAGAAAATTCCAAACTAGTAAGAATGCAAATGGTCAACTAAAATAGGAATCAGGTATTCAGTGAGCGAGCCCATTGTGTACAGATAGTGGGATGAAAACCGATTAGTTGTCCTACCTTTTAAAGTATGGGAGAAAAAAGAAATTGGTTGTCATGGATGCTAGTGCTTGTATTTTATTATAATAACGGCATTTAAGCAATCACAGCATTGCCTAGGTAATTTTCAAAAGGATGAAGGACACTTGATGAAGAGTCCAGTGCTGGGGACCAGCTCTGATGCCACCTTGCTGTGACAGTGGTGTGCGGAGCTGGCCTGAGGTGGCTCTGTGACTGTGAAATGTTCCCAGATCTTCTGCTTGGGTTGCTAAAGCACAGACGCTGTTCTAGCACAGACACTGTTAAGCACAAATTGTACAAACGTGCAAATAATAAGATGTCATTTGTAAAAGAAGAGGGCGATGATGGTTCATTGGTGGAAGACTCACCTTCTTTTCAGGAGTCTCAGTTTGATTCCTACCTGTCCGTCAGTGGAGACTTCCACATTGCTCAGATGCTGGACTGGTTTGAATGAAGCTTCCAGAGGAAGATCTATCAGGCAACAAGACTTGGGGATCTGCTTCCCAAACCAGCCAGTGTAAACTCGGAATCACAATTGACTGATCTCATTGTCTATGGAAACATCATGAAGCTGGCCAACTTGACAGCAACTCACAACAGCAACAACAACAACATACAAAGGGGCTTCCAAAAGTTAATGGGAAAATGAAATGAGAAGATGATAGATCTACTAGGGTGCTGCTGCGCAGTTCCTCCCAAAGGCACACTGAGTGACATGCCGGTAGCTCAGTACTAGCCATCGCAGGACTAGTTATGTGATAGAAATTGATCAATTCTGCAAATCAGAGCTCATTGTCTTGCTTTGTTGCTTGTCTAGACTAGAGATTGGCAATGCCTTCCTATAGACCAGCTCCAGTCCTGGTGTGGTTTTGCGTTGTCAGAGAGCTGGGCATATCTTTACGTTTTAAGGTGTGGTTAAAAGAGATAAAGCATGCATAGCGAGCGAGCGAGAATACATATGTGACATATTAATTAAACATGTACTAAATAAACTATTAGCTAGTTCTTAAAAGAAAACTTTGTTGGCCACTGGTCTCGACTGAAAATGAGGGTGGAGAAATGACTCAATGTGTGACCTGTGGATCCGTGCCAGCTTTGAACGTTTGTCGCTGATCTATGTCAAGGAAAGGACTTTTCTCCAGGAGTCAAATGAACTTCTTACACTTGCATTCGGGTATAGATTTTTGATTTTGTATTGTGCATCAGCTAGTACAGAGACTACTTATTGTTAGAGGAAGATTTGAAGGATCCAGAAGGTAAGAAGTTGGAGTCAGAGCAGATGAGACATAGAGGATTAGAAGGGAATGGAATGTTGAAGGGAAGAGTTCTGGAGAGGAGAAGTAACCTTCCAAGCAGGGGTATGTATATGTGTGTGGCCTTCGGAAAGATTTTCTATAAGCCTTAGTTCTCCAGTGCTGCTATCAGAGGTACCAGAAGTGATGGGCTCTACCAAGCAGAAATGTACTTCCTAGGCACCGTGGGGAGGTCGTTGTTTCTCCTGAGCTTCTGCTCCCTGGCGCTCTCCAGGTGCCCTGGCATCTCTCCTGCATATCTTTCATTGGTGGTGTGGCCTTGGCTGTTCCTTTTCTATCTTTTAAGAGATTGACTTAAAACACGCACTGCACCAATCCTGCTTAATTAATATAACAAAGGCAGCTCATTCCCAGATGAGATTATATTACCACAAGCATATAGGTTAGGGTTTGGAAAATTATGGGGCATAATTCAATCAATAACAACCCGTAACAAAAAGATTACTGCTGCTTAATGATTTTCTGCACGGATGGAGATACAGTCAGCATGCTGGAGGGAGGGCTGTACGATGATCTGTGCTAAACATCTCTTAACACCATTGGTGCCAAGTTGTTTGCCTTTCATTGTTTAAAACAAAAAGATGCAATAATACAGCAAACTTGGCCTCGGGGGATCCCTGCGAAAGGGTTAACAGCAAAATATAATTCTCTGAAATGTGTACAATTAGAAGGGGGCTGAACCGAAGGTTGCCACCAATCATTTTTAAGCTCCCATAAATGAATGCTCAGTGCTCTCCTCATTGAGCAACACCTTTCTTTGACTTTTGGTGCAACAGAACCCCGTTTAAGGGGAACTTGGGCCATTTGGAATGTTTTAGCAGTTTTGGAAATGAAAATATAGTTTCTCTAAAACTTAACTGCCTATAACTAATATTTTCATAAAATGCCTATTTTTCTATGCACACACATATAGTTCTAAGCACACTATATGTATATCTTTTAAAAAATCAGGCATCATGTCAAGCACTTTCTAACTTCATAAATTGTTCATTATTCTTCACCAATTCAATGGGTGAACAACATCCTGCTTTAGGGCAACTTTGATTTTAACTTACTTTAAATTTTTCTCTTAATATATGTATGAGTTGATACACATCCTTTTCCACAATTTTGTATCCATTTTGAAAAAAGTAGCTAAATGGATGTATTCATATGTGCTATCCTTATGTCAGTGGTTATCAACCTTCCTAATTCTGCAATCCTTTTAAGTTCCTCATGTTGTGGTGACCCCAACCATAAAATTATTTTTGTTCATAACAGTAATTTTGCTACTGTTATGAGTTGGACAACCCCTGTGAAAGGGTCCTTCGACTGCCAATGGGGTCACGACCCACAGGTTGAGAACCGCTGCCTTATGTGGAGGCGGTATAATACTGTAATCTATCTGCCACAATGCGAGGCAGTGTGACACTGTAATCTCTCTATCTGCCACCTGCTTCTCTGTCCCCTCTGTGCTTTTACAGTCTGGAATTTGTTGATAGTCCTGGACTGGACCTTTAACACATGCACAAGAAGGACCTGACATCCTATTAGAAGAGATTTTGTGAGTCTCTTTTGCTGCTGGCGATTTCTTTGTCCATGGTGTTAGTTGCAGTCTTTGACTTATTCATCCGTCATGTCCAATCTTGAATAGAAATACAAGAGCGATCAATTTTCCCTAATTTTAGCAGATATTCAAAAGTACCTATATATTCACGGGGAAAGCTTAAAACACGCCCTGCTCTTATTATCTTGGGTGAAAACAAAAAAACTTTTCTCTGACCTAGTATAATTTATAAAGCCATTATATATCCTCTCGGCAGCATGAATTGGTAATGGCTTTTAAGTTTTAAAAGGATGCAATTGTGAGGGAAAGGATGAAAGGAGAGGGGAGCATGGAATGGACTGAGGTCAGTAATCAACATGCTGCCTTTCAAACCAACCATCCCTACCACGGTGCCCAAGCTTTCCTTTTTCAACTTTCTCTTGTCGAAGTAAACATCTCATGCACGACTTAGAACGCAGCCAGACCAGACCCTCCCTTGTTTGTACGGATCAACAAGTCACATGGAAGATCTGTGCCGGAAGAGTTTAGGAGTTGGCTCCTTGGATCCTGACTGGGATACAGGATGATGTAGAGAATAGGGCACCTGGTTGGAAAGATTTGGAGGAGTGAGTCCAAGCTGGGTCATCTATCTCTGTGTGATTCTCAGCAAGTCTCTTCAATGCTGCAAGACTCATTTTTCACATCGGTAGTAGTGGCCCAATACCCAAGTTAGTTACTTATCCTGACTCTTGAGAATTTAAACTGTTGAGTGTTTTAAAAATGTAAGGGGTTAATGCTAACAGAATGTGTCATGAGTGAAGGAACATTCAATAGATACGGTACTTCATTTTAAGATGATTTATGTATCAGTCAGCCAGGGAGTCAAGTGAAGGGACACTGGGCTCTATTTCTCAACAGTTTCTCTAACCAACCATGGCTCTAAGAGTGTAAATTGCTTCATAAAACCCCAGTGCTAGGCACGGGCAGAGTTGGGAATTGATCTCAGGTGGTTCTGATTTCAAATTCTGTGTATTTTAAACTAGATCTATATTCTCAGACTCTTAAGGGAAAATAAACATTGATCTTGACTCAAGTATGTTTGTTCTAATTGTTCTTGAATATGTACAAACATAAAATTAGGTTTCTATTTATAATGATAGCCCTTAAGTAGTTACAAAGACAAAACCATTTACTGATGAAATATAAACAAAACGACGGCCCGTTAAAATTCAAATAAATTAGCCATTTCACCACACCTAGGATGGTGTTAGCTAAGCCTAGGCCCATGCTGGCAGCACGCAGATGCAGTAAGGCTTTAAGAATCCTTTCAAGTTGACCCTTGTACACTGGCTTATGCAAATCATCATACCACCCGATGTGGCTGGCTGTATTTGAGCCATCACTAAGTCTTCTTCAGAATAGCATGGCGGAACTATCAGTTGGATTTCACTTGCCTTGAACACATCATTTAGCGATCAAGTCCACCTCTTTTTTCACTTGCTCATAATACTGAAAATAGAGCATCTTAGTACAAGGCACTGGAGCCCAAACAAGTTAAAAAGCACACCCCTGCCCACCCCCCCACCCCACCCACACCCCCACCCCCACCCCTTCCCACACCCCCACCCCTACCCATACCCCGACCCCCACCCCCACCCAACCCCCATCCCCACCCACACCCACACCCCACCCACACCCAAACCCCCACCCACACCCACACCCACACCCCCACCCACACCCACATCCCCACCCACACCCACACCCACACCCACATCCCCATCCTCACCCACACCCCCACCCACACCCCCACCCCCACCCACACCCCCACCCACACCCACACACTTCAAAACAAACACGTGGTAATACTGGGTTATAAGGAGTTCATCCAAGTAATTCAGAATTTGCCTATGTAGGATGTTGACTCTTACCAACATGAGGGTGAAATGCTACTCAGCACACCTCAGAGATCTCTGCAAACATCCTTGTGTTCCCAAGTTCCCATGACCCGCCTTTCAGGACTCCAGGTACACAGAGCCAGGAGCGCACAGGGAAACGGGCTGGAAGAAGGCGGGAAAGGAGCCCGGGAACGTCCTTTTCACAGGCATCGTTTCGTAAAGCAGGGCTGCGGGAAAGGACCATGTGAAGAGTCCACAAAAGCCCAAGTCCAAATGGTCCATGACATAGCAAAGCCGGGACACAGGACTCGGTGCAGAGAGGTCAGGAAGGGCCGCAGCGGAAATCTGCTCTTGGGACAGCGGCTGCCTCACTGGAGCTGCGCACCGTTCCTGTTCTTTCGGGTTGGCCTGAGGATTTACAGGTAGTGGTGTGTGGAAACCTCTAATAAGCTGTTGGCGGCACGCCAGGATGCGTTTCCTGATGATCTGTGTGTTCCAGCAACACTGGAAACTCAGGTTTGCACCATTTCGGTTGTCATGGTGGGAGCAGCTGTATCAGCTAGCGCAGCGTTGCGACATGGCATTTCATTGAAATACTTGTCTCTTTCCTTTCGAGTGAATAAGCACGTGTGTGTGGGGGGGTGTGTGGTTGTGTGTCAACCTGGAGAAACAGACTGAATATTACCTGTTGGCCAGAGCATGGAGCAGCACTTGAACGGCTGTGCACATAGAAATGGGGCCTGCCCATGAAAGCTCATCTTTTCAAAGTAACAGAAAGCCAATGAAAGAACACTTTCCAGCCTCATCTGTTCCAGGGGTCAACGGACAAGGAGAACAAGTTTCATTCACGAGTTCATTTTAACAGCGTTTATGATAAAGCTGCTTTGACCAGGCTCCCGTCCTCTTTGCAGGGGGTTGTAACGTGGAGACGAGCAAAGCCCAGCCCCTAAGTGGTGACAATGCGAGTATGTGTGGGTGATGGATATTCAATGAAAAAGCAAACAAATAACGTAGCTCCAGAGTTGGTGAGCATTGTAGAAACAAAGATCATCCGAATTGGAAGAGATGAGTGTGTCTAGGGAGGGGGGCTTTTTCTTAGAGAAATAAAGAAAAGCAGGCTCCTCAAGAAGCTAAGAGGGCTAGCAGAACTTAGGATCAGGGGCCTGGAGTCGTGACAGGTACATTTAATTTTGTTCTAAGCAATGCAAGCAAAAGCCACGGGAGGATTTGAAACAGAGAAGTAATGAGTGATCCATCTTGCACCGTTCCAATGGGTGCCTGACAGAGAAGCCAGTCGAGGAAGCAAGAGTAGACACGGCCCCAGAAAGGCTCCTCCCGTGAGCAGGATGGTTGTTGTCTGGGAGCCGTGAAGATGAAGAAAGGGTGGTAACTTTGACTTTGAGAAGTTAAAGGGATAAAAGTTCATGGATTGAACTCGATGGGGTTAAAGAGAAAGAGGTGCCAAGGACGATACCCAAGATTTCTGGAATGGAATAAATTACTTGAATGGGTGAAAAGAGGGTGGTAGGCAAAAGGTTCAGAAACTTTGAATGCAGGAAGGCTCCTTTGAACACGTGTCCAACTGTTTTCTGAGATGGGCATAGGAAGCAATTTATCAAGGAGAGTTGTATGTTCCGATGCATGTGCGAAGTGCTGAAAACTTCTCTGTCTACCCACTTCCTCAGACACAGTTCACTTGGCCTATCGATGCTCCATGAAGTTCTGTCTGTTTAACATGTCTAACTCAGTGTTTCCAAACCACCTCTGCTTTTGAAACCTTCTTTTCTGACCACTCACTATTTCTTTCCTCTCTGCGTGTCCTTGACTTATTTTTCCCACTCTTTTATTCATTCAGATCAGCCTGGTCACATTTTGGTTTGCATTGCATTAAACATATACCTAAATTTCAGAACAATAACCTTTAGTATTATTTAGTGTTATCGTAAAGGCTTTTCTACTAAGCCAAGTACTCTGGAGTCTCTAGGTAAAGTTTTAAGTTTCTATTTTAAACCACATATGTCCTATCTGTATATTTATTGTTAATTTTACTTTTGATTATTTTATGTTATGCTGCTAATATGGTGATTATCTTTTTCAATTATATATTGTGCTTTTTTATCACTGGTATTTAAGAATGCTATTGATTTTTGTATATATACTTTGTGTCTGAATTTATTACTGGACTTTTATTACTGCTAATAGCATTTCAATTGATTCTCCAGGGCAGTACTACTTAAATCCCTGTGAGGTATAGGCCTTTTCACTTGATTTTTTTAAGGGAAAGTCTATTTTGGATAACTAGTCATGACTCAAATGATTTCTAGAAAATTAGAATGCTGTTCTGGAAATACCAAAGTTTATCATTAAGAATATGTTTCTTATTCGTATAGTTCTTAACTCTAAACTACAACACAGGTAGCCATCAAATGAACAGCACTGTTATATAAGGTCAATCCTTGTTTGTTGAATTCCAGTCCCTACTCCCAGCTTGACTCTACGCAGCAGTGCTTCAGCCTCGGATCCTTGTGGTCAGCGCACCCCTGCTACGAGGCACTCTCTCAGGGTGGTGTGTGCCAGCGGGTCACAGGGACCCTGTGAGACAGGCTTTTCTGAGGCTGCCCTTTACAATGTATTGCCCTGGGAAAAAAAAGCAAAAGATGTCACCTTGAAGGTGAAAGTGCACCTGACTGCAGCTGTAGTTTTCTCAGCCTCCGAATCTATGTGGTAACGGTGGACACTGCATAAGGAAGACCAAAGAAGAATTGATGCCTTTGAATTATGGCTTGGTGGGGAACATGGAACATACCATGGACTGCTAGAAGAACAAACCAACCTATGTTCAAAAAGGTACCACCACAGTGCTCCTGAGAAGCAAGGAAGGGAAGACGTTGTATTCTGTATTTGAACCTGTTATTAGGGAAGGATCGGTTCCTGGGGAGGGGCTTCTGGCTTCTGGAAGGTTGGTGAGAAAGAGGAAGACCCTCGAGGCGATGGATTTACACTGTGGGCTCAGCATCGCAATGGCTGCAACCGTGTGGGCTCAAACAGAGACAGGATTGAGGATCGTGCCTGCTGGGCATTGTTCCATTTTGTTGTACTTTGGATTTTGTTTCATTGTGTTGTACTTAGGCTTGCTGCGAGTCGAACTGACTCGATGGCACACAACAACAACAACAACAACAAAAACAACCATCTTTGCTCGAGTAGATCCCCAGATTTTTCCTCCTATGGAGTCACTGGTGCGTTCAAACTACTGACCTTTCATTTTGTAACTCAGAGTTTTAACCATTGCGCCAGCTGGCCACCATATCAGGCGCTCCGTGTAAGCTGAATTCTCTTCCCATTTTTTACTTTTCTGTTACTGAACATCATTCATGTTATCACTTAGTGAAAGGTACAATTTTTATGCTAAGTCCCAATTTGTTTTCTCCCCCTCCTAATAAACTTTTAAAAATTAAATCAGTATTACTTGTGGGTCTGTGACGAAGACCCATGGCACTTCCCTGGTGTGGTCATTCGTATCCCACCGGTCAAATTCACCTTATCTTTTGTTGTCCACCTCCTGGGGTCCTAAAAGCTTGCAAAAAGCCATCCAGAGTACAATTAGTTTCTGGTCACTGGAACCACACAGGTAGAAGGCAGCTCAAGAATTGGAAGAAGAGACACGATTGGTTAATGAGCCTCCCTTTCCACAGGAGCATTACTGGCTGGCACTTGGCTACCACTGCTGAAGGTTTGATTTAGAATTCTATAGAAAATTCCTCAGTGAAATTTTAAATTCTTATGGAGTACAGACTTTTTGGAGCCTTGGAGGCATGACACTACTGTCCTGAGATAATGTTTAAAACCTAAATGAACAATAGCCCCTGAAGTCTTGCGGAAAAAAACAAATAATCATTAGCTTAATTAGTGAAGAATGTCTGCCTTGAACATCATATTATCTTAAGATCTATTTATGTGGTATCGAATCCACGAAACCAGCCAAAATATTAGAGAGGATACCAAGGGAGCAGCCAGTTGATGTTCAGGAGAGGAACGCTCTGGAAAGAGAGTGAGAATGGCTGTACCCACCTAGCAGAGTGTGGTCCCCGGCCCTGAAGGGTGCAGCAGACCCGATTCCATTGGTGTATCTCAACAACAACATAATGCAATGCATTCTTCAAACATGCCACATATTCGGGGTTTTGTTTTGTTTTGTTTTTTATAAATCATTTTATTGGGGGCTCATACAACTCATCACAATCCATACATACATCAATTGAGTAAAGCATCCTTATACATTCGTTGCCCTCATCATTCTCAAAATTCACCTTCCACTTGGGTTCCTGGAATCAGCTCATTTTCCTTTTTACCCCTCCCTCCCGCTCCCTCCTCCCTCATGAACCCTTAATAACTTATAAATTATTACTCTATCCTATCTTACACTGCCTGGCATCTCCCCTCACCCACTTTCCTGTTGCCCATCCCCCAGAGAGGAGGTTACATGTAGATCTCCAGGATCAGTTCCCCCTTTCTACAATCCCCTCATTTTTCAGATCTGAAAAAATATAAAAATCGCTATCGAGGACTGGAGGATTCCCAAGAGAGAATGTATCCATGGACCTTTAAACCCAAGCAGTTGCTGTTGGGGCCATGTCGGAATAGAATCATATTCCACAAGGTCTCAAAGACTGGTCTTTCTCAAAAGTAGATCTTCAAGCCTGTCGTCCAAGGAATCTGGGTGAACTTGAACCTCGATCCTCTTGCTTATCAGCTGAGTCTCTTTGCCCTATGTACCACCTGGGGGCCCCTGTGGACATATAGGGTTCTGAGGAAATGGAGTGTAGGTCACACTTGGCCTCCTCTGACTTCAGTAGGGAGGAGGACTTGTCTCTGTACCAGCCCAAGGTCAATTGCCACGCTGTACACATTCTGCCAGACATCTCTAATCCTGTTCTGATACCGACTATACCTCCCATGACACTATTTCTCTGCTGGTTTGGTGAGTCATTGCAATGGCCATACAGAACTCACAGACAATTCTCAGCCTTATGGGGGCTTATTAGAGGAAGTTAGCTTACTACAAAGTAGGATCAGAAAGTATTAAGGATACAATCTTTGGGTCACAGCAATGCCTCTTCTCGGCCAACAACCACATGCATCTCTGGTCCTCTCAGTCTCTTGGTCCCATGGTCCTATGGCCTTTGCCTTGTCCCATCGGTCAGGAGGCTCACCTGGTACTCTGCCTCACAGTCTCATGGTCACCAGTCTTCATGCTGCAGCCTCTCGTTCCACTACCATTTCAGGAGGGATCTTGCCCGTGCCCACTGGTGGCTGTTCATTCTTGATGGTCATACAGGCTAGTGTGCTTCTTCCATGTTGACTTACGGCTATTTGTTTTGAGACAAAGCCTTTCAGGTCTCAGGCACAATTTTTCCGGATACCTGAGCACCATCTGATTTCTTCACCAGACTTCTCTGTGGCCCCATATCTTCAGTGATCTCTTGAGGGCAGTTATTGGGCAGGGCCATGTCACAAGAACTAGTTGTTCTTATAGTAGGGCTAAGATCAAGTGAGAGCTCAAAATCCATTTATTTGACAAATGTCTTTGTAAGTCCATCGTTCTCTCTTGGAGATAACTTTGTATTTTTGTTGTTGTAGTATAGCATAATTATTTCCCAGGGGCTTAAGGCAACTCAATATAGTAACATTATTGGAGTCAATGCCAAAGTACTGTTAAGCCCAAGACTTTATACGTGTGGAGGGATTTTTATCAGAATCCAATACATTAATTGTTAACTTATATATCTTCAAAATGTGGGTGACTGACCACTAATTAAACATTCTGTGAGGGTTGGAGATGTGGCAGCGCTTTCTTTAATACTCACCGACAAGGGCGGAACCGTGCTTGGTAGAGTAACACATGTCACTTAAGGCAGAGAGAGCTTGGAAAGAGAAAATGTATGTTGGTCCCCATGAACTTTCGTTGGGCGCCTTCAGAGCATTAGGTCTGAATCTGCCAAAGTTTTAAGGACCTACAGTTCCTTAATTTTGGGATAGTGATTGTCTGCTCCTACAAGGGCATTTCAGGTTAAAGTTCAAGGTAGTATTTCTATTCCCTGGATTTGTTATAAGTAGATTTAAGGTAAAGTTCAGTTTACAAATTGACTTTCCAGTTTGAGTCCTTCTGGAGAGGTCTATGAAGGGTGTTGTGTACCTCAGAAGAACAGAACCTAATGGCCAAGGTATCTATTGTACAAATTATCTGGCGACCACCTGAGCTATTTGGGAACTTGGTAAAAAATGCTCAGTTAGGAGCATAATATTAGGCACATTTCCCCCTGAGATTCTCTGCAAACCATGTTAAACATTTTTTTCTCAATTGGGGTGGGGGGCACACTCAACCCACACGCCATTAGGAGGGCAATTTCCCCTCCAGTACAGACATAAGCAACCTCCCATCCAATATCCCAGTAAAGCTCACTAATTACTCCTGGAGGATCATCTATTAATTGATTTGAGGTGACTATAAAATACTTCTGTACTGTGGGAACTAGTATTTTCCTTGCCCCCAACATGCGGAACTGTTCCTATCAGCAGTGGCCCCATCTCAAGAGAGGTAGTTTTTAAGGTGTTCTAATGAAGGGGTGATATATCAATTATGAGAGCTACATAGGTACACTGCTTTATTGCCTGGGGACTAGATTAGATGACTCACGTATATACTCATGTGTAAGCCGAGTTTTTCAAGCACATTTTTTTAGTTGTTTTTGTGGTAAAATTAGATGTCGTGGCTGATATTCAGGTCGGCTTATACTCGAGTATATGTGGTACATGGCCTTGGACCTGGAGCCTGTCTTTGTCTTGGTTTTTATCTTTATAGTCAGGGACTCATGCAATATTTGCCCTTTTGTGATTGACTAACTTCATTTAGTATAATGACTTTCCGATCCCTCCATGCCATGAGGTATTTGGTGGTTCATCCTCACTTTTTAGGGATGCACAGTATTTGATTGTCTTTATTTACTATAGTTTGTTATTCATTCTTCAACTGACGGGTATTTGCGTTGCTTCCAGCTTCTTGCTACTATAAACTGTGTGTTACAAACATGCTGCTGGTTGTGTTAAGTGCCATCAATTTAGTTCTTACGCATGGTGACCTTACGAACAATAGAATGAAACACCGCCCCGACCTGTGTCCTTGTCAAAATTGTTCTTGTGCCTGAACCCATTGGGGTGGCCACTGTGCCAAACCATCTTGCCCAGAGTCGTCATGTTATCCACTGCCCCTTCACTATAACCAACTATGATGCCCTTCTCCAGGAACTGGTCTCTTCTGATAACATGTCCAAACGACATGAGGCCAAGTCTTGCCATCCTTGTCTCTATGGACCATTCTGATTGTTCTTCTTCCAGGACAAATTTGGTTTTCCCTAGCTTCTCTCAAGATTCTATCATTTTCTTTGAAGTTTGACTACAACATGTCTCATTGATTTTCTTTTGGGATCTTTCATATTTAGGGTTCTCTCAGCTTTCTGACTAGGTCTTTTATCCACCTTTGTGATATTGGGGAAATTTTCTACCATGAATTATTGTGTATTTTCTCTGTAGATTTCTTGTTTGTTCCTTCCTGCTCTGGGACAGCAATAGGAAAAAATTCCCTTTTCTCTTGACAACGAATCATACCATTGGCAGACTTTCTTTGGATTATTTTGCCCTTTGGGTTGATCATTTCTATTGTCAATTGTAGTGATGATTCGTATATTCAAGTTCACTGATTTGATTGTCCTTTTCTTCCATTCTATTCCTCAGGTCTTTTACCATGTTATTTATTTCTGTTATCTCATTGTTTATCTTCTGGAATTCCCTTGGGTGCGAGGCTCCTTGTTTTTCTGTTTCTTCTGTGATTTCATGAATGTTCCTCATATTTCTTGAAGGATCCTAAGCATCATTCTTTTAAATTCTATTTCTGGTAGCTCCAGGCCATCTTTTTCAGAGTATTCCATTGGGTTTTCAATTTATATAAAAATTGTGTGGGGCTGAATGAAAAGCGTCTTAAGAGTCAAAGGACATGCATTAGTTCACAATAAAATAAAAGTTGAACGCAGCAGCCTAGAAACACAAAAACAGACCTGTGGCTTGGGTGGAGACCACCCTCTCAGACATATTGGGGTGGTTCAGAAGGTCGGTTGCTCTTGGAGCGTTAACATCGGTGAGTCTGTATCCTCAGCACCTGGGTTTGCTTATCCTATGAGGCAGTCTGTGTTGGCCTTTCTCAGGCATCCTCTGTCCACGCGGTTTCCAGAGGCCAGCTGAATGGGATGGGACAGCCGTTCTCTTCTTAGGCAAAGGTGTGTGTACTCTGTAGCAGTAAGGACCTCTAGGCAGTGGCATGGGTGGGAAATACTGGTGAAGAATTTCAGAAGAAAAGAATCTGTCTGGTGTCAGAGAGATCTGTCTGGGAGGTTTGCAAATTTTCAGGGGGTGTAACCTTGGGAAAGGGCCCCTGGAGCCAAAAGGAATATCAATCCATTTGTCATAAAAGTTATGATAGGTAAAAGGTGGGGAGCAAGAAAATATGCTCCTGGTTTGGGCGAGGGCTGCCACATCCTGGCTGCAACTGGAGCAGGGAGCAGCGGTGGAGAAAGGGTGAAGCCCCATCCCGTGTGTGTGTGTGTGTGTGTGCGTGCGTGCGTGCGTGTGTGTGTGCGCGTGTGTGTGTGCGTGTGTGTGTGTGTGTTGGAGGTGGGGCGGGCACAGGGGAGTGGGGAGGAGTGCCGAGGGAAAGCTGGGGAGCTAGTAAAGCAGCACATTGCATGACTTGAACCAAGAGAAAGTCTGTGCCTGGCTTTCTGTGCAGTCCACCCTCCAGGTCAGAGTTCCAGGGGCTGGGCTGGGACTTTTGATCAATTCCCCCCAGAGGAGGGGAGCTGAAAACTGAAGTGGCTTCAGTGCGGTGGGGGTGGGGTGTCAGAAAGGCTCAGTCTGTGTTGGTGACTCCAACTTTCCCCAGAAAGAAAGATAAAGGCATACAAACAAACAAACAAACAAACAAAAATAAACTTGACACACTCAGCTTTCAGGTTGAGCACTTGGGTCCATGAACCGAGGACCCTTTCCTTCTGGGGTCTCTTTGAGATTCCCAGAGGGACTCCTCCTGTGCTAGCTACCTGGTAGCCTTTCCCAGAGCCCCCATTTAATGTGGATGTGTTTACATTTCTAGCATGCTTCCTAGTATTTTCACAGTTAATTAAATCATCTTTCATCTTGGATTGGTTTGTTCCCCCCGAATTTGTGTTATGTCATCAAAGTTATGCTAACACAACACAATAGACTAGGAAGAGAGCTTGGCCCAATTCCTAAAGGCTGGTTCTGTTTGATGGATAACCACTCACATGTAGTTCCAGGTTGCTTTGGGTGAGTTTAACAAACCAGTACTGTGCAGCATAAAAGATATATAGCAGATGCGATTGCAGGTGATTGGCTCCAGCTCCCAGGGGACTCCCTAGGAATGCATGCCAAAGGTTGGATGATGGACACAACCGTGCAGGGTAGGAATTTTATAAGCCAGGGAATCTTGGAACCAAAGGCCCCTCGCTTTTACAGCCGTGGGACTCACATCAGCATTGGCTATGATTGTCTCTTCCCACAGAGCTCAAGGGCTCTGCCACACTCAGGCACGGTGTCTTCCGTTTCTTACTCTTTCCTCCGCCGTAGAGTAGGCCTGGTGATGGCTCAGTGGGTAGCAGGTTGGTTTGTTTACCTTGTATACCGCATAGCATAAGGATTATTGGTCACTTTGAAGTTTGACACAACTTGCTGGTAAAAGTAGTTATGGAGTTTTTATTGAAAAAAAATTATTTGATGTCTTCTCATTTTTTATGTGCTTTTTGAACTAGTCAAGTTTGATATACTTCATGAATCAATTTGTGGCCATATATTTCCTAGAAAGTGAGTTGTTTCTGAGATTTTTAATATCCCTTTGTTAAACAGGCAAATCTTTCCAGTTTTCATGTCCTTGGGCTCCCGGTTCTGTCCTCTTTTGTGTATCGGTTTTGAAGATCGGTGTCTCTGCCTCATTCTGTGTGTTGACATCTTCCCATCTCTTCCAACTCTTTCTTCTTTGTTAACATGACCCATATTCTGTTTCTCTTTCCCTCTGTATCTAGCGCCTTGTAGGCTATGTGACATTTTGATGTCAGAGGCTTCCGCATCGATTTGACTCATAGTGACCCCAGGTGACAGGGCTCCTGGCCTCATGTAAGCCTTAGCAAATCCAGCGAAGCTACGGTGCTGGAACAGCTGTGCAGCCTCTGGCATTGAGATGCCAAGCAGGGATCATTCTTTGCATGTGCCTGTAGGAATGGAACACCATCTTTAGAAGACAGTGCTCCTGTGCGGAGGGAAAGTCTCGGAGAGACTCGGCCGAGAGCTATCTGTCGGTAGGAGCCTCAGAAGCTGCGAGAATGCCTTTTGGTCCTGCAAAGGGTTGGGGCAGGGTGGCTCCTACATCTGTGTCAGGAAGTCTCGCTGCTCTCGTTGGCAGCGTTTGCTCTAATTCTTGGAGCTTCCAGCCACATATGGTGCAAGTGTATTCTTTTTTCCCCCCAAATAAATGATATTTCTTTTAGTCAACCTTACTGGATTTTGCTTTTAGACAACGCCAGAAACCTTAGCAACTTAAAAGGTCCATGATTAAAGATCACAGAGCACATTCTCCCTGAGGCTCAGCTAGCTAGCACTTGACGGAGTGCTAGTGTGGCTTGTAAACACATTCTTTCTAACCAGGACCATTATTTATAGGATGCATCTTTTGAGTTTCAACTGCTTCAGGGTAAGGTAATGACTCAATTGCTTTTGCTACATAATAAACCTCCCCAAACTTGGTGTATTTTACCAAGAAACGTGTCTTCGATTTCTGAGGGGCACTAGGGTGCCATGGTTTAGGAAGGCTGTACTCACATGAGTAGCAGTTGGCTCAATATCAGGGGACACAGTGGGGTGAATTGGTCACATACCTGTCACTCTCCTGTGGGCTAGCCATGGGTTTGGCCACGTTGGCCATGTGGTTGTGTTTTTAGCATGCTCTAGAGCAGCAAGAGAGAGCAAACCCTGATGCACAAGCATTTCTGCTATTTCTGCTATCGCGAAGGTTCTCTTATTCGGTTGGCCTAAGCCAAGCACGTGGCTTACGTCCATAGTGTGGTGGGGGACTACCCAAGGGTCTAGATACAGGGAAGGCAATGGACGTGCCCATGTTTGGCAGTAGGTTCCATCCTCAGAGGTTAGGGAAGACTTCTTCCACTTGTGTTCAAGTCTCAAATTATAGGAACAACACTTAATTATAAAATCGTGTGTGTGTCTGTGTGAGATAGACAGAGATAGAGAGAAAACAGAAAACCTGGCAGTTCATTTTCATATTTTTTTCAAGCCTGAGGTAATTTTGCAGGTTAGATATGGATTCTTTGTTTTTATACAGAACTCATATTCAGCCTTATTCCTTGAACGATCCGAGCAGCACGTGAATGAATGAATGAATGAATGAAGGGTATTACTGATGGGGTGGTGGCTAGCTCCTATGGAGTCCATACCAGCTCAGGTGGATGCCACGGGGGACAGAGAACTGCACTGTAGCGTTTTCTTGTCTCTAATGTTACAGAAGCAGATTGTTGATGTAAGATCCTACGAGATCGCTTCAGACTGTCCAGCATGACCATAAACCTTCCCTTTTTGCACAAAGCCTTTGGTCTCGTCCCTTAGACAATGACTCCTTCAGTTTAAAAAGTCAGTGGCTTGCTCATGAGAATAAGGTAGAAGAGGGTAAGAGGGGAGGCTGACTGAGAGAGTTCATTTCCTAAGTGCAGGGAGAGCCATTTACATAGGTGTTGGTGGAAGTAGTGCCTTCTGCAGGTGTCTCGGATGGTGACTAGGACCACCTGTCAGATAGACCTTCCAGGTCTCCTCCCCTGAAATCCTATTTCCTCTTCCCACATCAAATGCAGTGTTTAATCTTTCTGAGCTGTATTTTTAGGACAGTTTTGACCTTTCAAAGCACTTCCCTGCTAAACCACAACTGAAGGGAAAACCCCCTTTAAGGCTGGATACCCATGCACAAACCTCCCTGAAAGGCGGCCCTTCGAACTGGGCGGTCTTTGGAACACCCAGAGCCCTCTCCAGCAAGACTCCAGCTTTCTGCCATTGAAGAGAGACAAAAATCAGTTATTCATGGTGGCTTCCCATCGTGGGCCTGAATTCAATGCCTTAAAAATGAAATTGAGAAAAAAAATTAATCAAATGTTAGTTTAACAATTGATGCCACAAGCAAACACAGTTGCAGACATCAATCACTGGCGATCGCTAGGCTGGCTGCATATTAAATGCTTTCAGAGCCTGTTGAATAAAAATAAGATGTAATTGTCAGCGTTCTCCAGCAGTGCGATACACTTGGTTTGCCCCTCCCCCTCCTCCTCCCGTAAGATGATATGTGTGGTTTTATTTAGCATTGCAGGATCAGACTGGGGATGGGTGGGCGGGGGACCAAAAGGAAAGGCTGCTGAGCTTGATTTCTCTCATGCTTCATTCCATCTTTCTTCTGTAAACTCAGAATCTTCATCACATTCTTAGAAGTGACAATCTGAATAGAGATTACTTAAAACTCATAAATTATATACATGTCATTTTCGTGCTGTCTTTTAAAGGTTTTTTTTAAAAGAAAGTTAATTTAATAAGGTGTCACGTGCATGTTCCGTAGCACAGACTCTGAAGCGACTGGCAGAATTAAAATATGCAGTGCTATCTGACTCAGACAAGCGAAATTACTTCTACATCTGTCGGGACACATAAATATGCAGCCCTGTATCCTGGATCAGCCAATGGGACTTGAGTTGGGGTCAGCAAGCAGTCTCTTTGTGAGACAAATGCTTTTTAAAACTATTGCTACAATGCACAGCAAAACATGGTTGGTCTTCCTTTCCACGGAGAATTAGGAAATAGCAGGGTGACCTCTGAGCCAATTCACCTCTCTGGGACTTTGCTTTTCTCATCTGTGCAGTGAGGGGGTTGAAGTCTGGGACCAAAACTGTTCTGTCTGATTCTCATAGGATGTGTTTCTCAGCTCTGTTCTAGACAGCCAAGTGGTGGTGCCTCTTCAGGATTGGGGCCAAAGGAGCCCCTTCTGATAATTTCTTACTACCCAACCACAGTTCTAAGTCCTGCCAAATAAAGGGATTCCAGCAATCCTCAATGATCGGAGCCTCATGGAATAACACTTCTCACAACCTGGACTCTGGGCTTCAGCCTCAAAAGGTGCATTTTATGAACTTCCTTTCATGAGACATGCTCCAGTCCCCAAGTCCACTGTGATGCACAGCTAGGAATGGCAATGGGGTGCGGGAGCTTCTTCACCACACTTGGCACAAACAGGGCTAAAGGTAAAGCACCGGTTTCCTTTCCATTTTTTATAGCTCTTTTCACTCATTCTACACATATTTGAAAACAGAAGAGGCACCAGACATGGTTTTAGGGCCCAAGTGGACTTCGCAGTACTGAACTGACAAAAGCACATGTCTCTGTAGGGATTGCATCATAGTAAGAGGAGACAGAAAATAAACATAAAATATTAGAACTGTATGGTCTATGGGGATGGGCATGATGGCTCAGTGACTGAATTCTCACTTTCCGTGTGGGAGATTGGAATTTGAAACCTCGCCTGTGAAAATCATGAGCAGTTTCCACTTGTCCATCAGTGGAGGTTTGTGCTTTGCTGTGGTGCTAGGCAGATGTCAGCACAGCTTCCTAATGAACTTACTCTAGGAAGTAAGACTTGGTGATTGGCTTCAGAAAATCCACCAGTGAAAACCCAAATAGATCTTAACAGTGTGATCTGCAGTTGATCGAGAGGATGACAAAGGAATTGATGGTGTTTGTTTCCATTGTGCATGGGGTCACCATGAGTTGGTGGCTGACTGGAAGGAAACAATAATGAAGTCTATTAGAAAATGGTAAGCCCTGTGAAAATATAAATATGTATGTATATAGATATAGAGAGATATAATTAGGTGCCACTGAATGAGTTCTAACATCTTGAGCCTATGTACTGACCCTGAGCCATCCACACAATTGCTGTGTTTGAGCCTATCTGTGCAGCCCACGTGTCAACCCATCTTGTGGAGGGTCTGCCTTTTGATCGTTCACCCTATACTTACCAAGCACGATATCCTTCTCCAGGGACTAGACACTCTTACGAACATGTCCAAGGTACAAAAAAGCTCGCCATCATTGCTTGTAAGGACCATTCTGAATGTACTTCTTCCAAGGCAGATTCGTTTGTTTTTTTGGCAATCCCTGGTACTTTCCAACATCCATTGCTTCAAATGCACCGGTTCTTCTTCAGTCTTTCTTATTCAATATCCAAATGTAATGAAAACACCATGGCTTGAGTAAGACACACTTTTGTCCTAAAAGTGACATGCTGGCTTTTCGACACCTTTAAAGCGGTGTGTAGCAGATACACCCATACCACTTGTCTTTTGGTCTCTTGGCCGCTGCTTCTGTGAGTACTGATTGTGGACCCAAGAAAGATGAAATCCTGACAACTTCAATCCTTTCTCCATTTATCAGGATGTTACCGATTGGTCCAGTTGTGAAGACTTTTTTCTCACATTAAGTTGTAATCCGTACTGAAGACTGCAGTTCTTGATCCGCATCAGCAAGTGCTTCAAGCCCTATTCACTTTCAGCAAGCAAGGTTGTGTCATCTGCATATTGCAGTTTGTTTACAAGCCTTTGATATCTCATCCTTCTTCATGTAGTCCAAAACCCAAAGCAAAACTCACTGCCATTAAGTCTGTTCTGACTCAGAGTGAGCCTAGAAAGACAGGGTAGCACTTCCTCTGTGGGTTTCGAGACTGGAACTTGTTAAGAGCGTAGAAAGCCTCATCTCTCTCCTGCAAGTGTGGCTGGTGGTTTTGAACTGCTGATGTAGCCATTAGCAGCCCAATGTATAACCACTATGCCACTAAGGCTCCTTCATATGATCCAGTTCCTCGAATTATTTGCTCAGCATAGATTGAATACATATGGTAAGAGGATACAAACTTGACACACATTTTTATTGATTTTAAACCATGGAGTAGTCCCCCTTTTCTGCCTCTTGATCCATGTACGCGTTCTGCAGGAGAGCAATTTAGAGTTCTGGAATTCCCGTTCTTTCCGAGGCTATCCATAGTTTGTTTTGATCCACATCACTGAATGCCTTTGTGTAGCCAATGAAACACAAATAAACATATTTCCTGCATTATCTGATTTCAGTCAAGCTCCATCTGACATCAGCAATGATATCGCTGTAAGCTTCCTATCAGTGTATTGCTGCAATTGTTGTTGAATGATCTTCAGCAAAATTTTACTAGCATGTGATAGCAATGATACTGTTCTATAATTTTCACATACTGTTTGGTCACCCTTCTTTGGAAAGGTACAAATATGGATCTCTTCCAGTCAGTTGACCAATTACCTCTCTTTCAATTTTCTTGGCATAGATCAGTGAGTACTTCTTCAGATGGGTAAAACATTTGAATTGGAATTCCATCAATCCCTGGAGCCTGGCTTTTGGCCAATACCTTCTGTACAGACTGGACTTTCTCCCTTAGTGTCATTAGTTGTTGATCAGATACTATCTCTTGAAATGGTTGAATGCTGACTTATTTTTATTTTGGGTTTTTTTCCCCTATCTTCTTTTGATACTTCCTGCATCATTTAATTTTTTGACCACCGAATTTTGCAATATTGCACACGCAAGGTTGAATATTTTCTTTAATTCTTTTAGTTTAAAGTATACTAAGTGTGTTCTTCCTTTTAAATTTCCTAACACTAGGTCTTCTCACATTTCATTGTAATATTTTACATTGTAATATTTCACCATCTTTTCTAAGACTCATCGATCTTTTCTTTTGTTCTAGTTTCTTTAATGACCTGTGCTTTCCCCATGTATAATGTTCTTGATATCCTCAAACTGCTCATCAAGTCTCTTGTCATTACTGTTCATGAATCAAATCTGTTGTTGAGATGCAAATTCGGGTGGGATCTACACAGGGCCATACTTTGGCTTTTGTGGGCTTGTTTTAATTTTCTTCAGCTTCAAACTGAAATTACTTCTGAGTAATTGATGATCTGTTGCACAGTATTCCCCTGATCTGGTTTTAGGTGCTAATACTGAGCTTCTCCATCGTCTCTGCCTACAGATATAGTCAATTTGATTTCTGTTTATTACATCTGGAGAAGGCTAGGTCTATAAATTACCTTTTGCATTGCTAAAACAAAGTAATTGTTATGAAGAAGTCATGGACTTGCAAAATTTCATCATGTAATCTCAATGTCATTTCTACCATCAGCACCATGTTTTTATTCTTTTAAAAAATACTTTTATTGGGGGATCTTACATTTGCATATATTCCACCATCTTCATTTTCAAAGCATCCTCTTCCCACTTGAGCCCCTGATATCAGCTCCCCATTTCTTTCCCCTTCCCTCCCCACCCACCCTCCCTCACGAACCCTTGATAAGTAACAGATTATTTTTCCATATCTTACATCATCCTCCATCATCCCACACCAATTTTCTGCTATTCGTCCACCTGGGAGGGGGTTTAGTTTACCCTCCCCTAATCCCCCTGGAATCTTTAAACTCCTTGTTGGCCCTGAGGGGTTTATCTATCCTGGATTCCCTGTGTTGCCGGCTCTTATCTATAGCAGCGTGCATGTTCTGGTCTAATCCCTTTTGTAAGATAGAATTGAGGTCATGATAGTAGGGGGAAGGAAGCGCCAAAGAACTAGAGGAAAGTTGTGTGTTGCATCAATGCTATAGTGCACCTTGCTTAGCTCATCTCTTCTCTGTGACCTCTCTGGGAGGGGATGTCCAATTCTCTAGAGATGGGCATTGGGTTTCCACTCCATGTCCCACCCCTGGTATGATTTTGTTTGATGTCTTAGATGCCTGTTACCTGATCCCATTGACACATCGTGACCACACAGGCTGGTGTGCTTCTTCCATGTGGGCTTTGCTGCTTCTGAGCTAGATGGCCACTTCTTTATCTTCAAGCCTTTAAAATCCTATTTGCTATATCTTTTGATAGCCGGGCACCATCAGCTTTCTTCACCACATTTACTTGTACATCCATTTTGTCTTCAGCTATCATGTCGGGTAGGTGAGAATCACAGAATGGATTGTTAGAACAAGGCATTCTTGTGTTGAGGTAGTACTTGAGTCAAGGCCCAATGTCCATCTGCAATATGAGTATATACTTCTATTCCTCAGTGGGCAGTTAGTTTTTTTTTTTCTTATTGTAAGCTTGCAAAGTATTGTAAATTTTAGTAATAAGGCCTTTGTCTGATGTATCCTTACTGAAGATGTGTTCCCAATGTGTGGGCTCTCTTATTACTTTCTTGATGAATTCTTTCAATTTACACAATTGATTTATCTTCAGTATATCCCACTTGTCAATTTGTGACTCATTTGTATTTGTATCCTTTGATATTTCCAATAGCTTATGTATTCCCTGTGCCAAGGTTCTCAGGTTTGTCTCAATTCTTTCATTAGTGGCCCCAATAGTTTGGTGTTGATAACCTTATCTATTTATTCTATTGCTATGGGTCTGTTGAGCTTCTTGACATCCATCTAGGACAGTCTCTGGAGGGGTTGTTTATCTAAGTATTTGTCCATGTCTTCAAAGTGGTTGAATTCGTTAGAGTACAGGCCTTCATACTACTGTATAATTATCCTTTTGATTTCATTAGAGTCTGTCCATTGTAATTTCCCTTATTTCATCCCTCATCCTTACTATTGAAATTTGTACCTTCTTTTCTTTGGTTAGGTTTGGCAGTGGTCTATCAATTCTATTAATCCTTTCAAAGAATAAACTTTTAGCAACATGATTTTTTTCCATAGTTTCCTTGTTTTCCCTCTCCTGTAATTTAGCTCTGATTTTTATTACTTCTTTCTTTTTGTTATTAGTTCAATTGTCCTGTTGATTCTGCTGTAATTGTTGCACATTTTGTGCCAGCATATCAACCATAAGTCTCCCTTCCTTTTTCATGTGTGCATGTATTGCTATCAGCCTTCCTCTGATAAATGCCTTTGCTGTGTTCCAAAGGTTTTAATATGTTATATTTTCTTTCCCATTGGTTTATAGAAATTTCCTGATTTCGTTTATTAAGCTGGGGAAATTTTCCTCTAAGAATTTCCTCGCTGTTTTTGCTATTGACTTCTTTATTGTGTCTTGTGCCAGTAGTCCCATTATTCTAATATTGTTCCTTTTCATAGCATCAGGCATGGTTCTCAGGTTTTCTTCAGCTTCTCTGATTGTCTTATTTGACTGCTTTTCCCATTTGGTGAACTCTGCCTGGTTATCCTTTAGTTCACTGGAGCGGTTCTCTGCCTCCTCAAGTCTGTTGGCAAAGTCAGTTAATTTGCTACTGGATTTTGTTATTTCATCCCTTAGATTTTGTATTGCCCTTCGATGTATTGCCTTTATCTTCTTTATGATTTCATCCTTTTTCTGTATTGCTTCTCTTATATCCTGTATGATTTCTTTCTGTGGCAGGTCAATGTCTGCTTCTTCTATGCACTTTGTTAGGTTTATGACTTCTTTTGATATTGTCCTCTCTTTCTCCTGATTTTTCATTGCGGCTGTTGGGGCTGGTTGCTGTTACATGTTGTTTTAGAGGAGCCTTGTGCCATCTTCCAGAGTCGAAGAACACTGGGCTCTATATTGCTGGTAGCTGTACTGAGGGGTCAAGGTACCACTGTATCTTCCTGTGGTTTCACTCTTACCCTAGCCAACCAATATTCCGTTACTTGGAATGTGATTTGGATAGTTCTCTCATGGGACGCTGGTCGATTGGTTGTGGACCCACAAGGCTGGCATTTCACTGGCTGGTCTCCAAGTAAGCCATAGTGTGTGTGTGTTTCATGGGGCTTGGAGTTCCTTGGATGGCGTCTTGTTTTTCCCTCTGCAACTGGAGTACCATGGAGGGCATGTAGAACACCGTAGATGGCAGGCAGGATTACCCTAGTTGGAGAAATCACTGTGGAGGTTCAGCGGATGTCCCCACAGTAGTGTGGCACACCATAGATGGTGGGAAGGGGCTCCCCCAGTCACTTTTAGGGCCTTGGTGTGTAGTCAGGAGCTCCCCCAGCCTCTTGGGGTGTGGTTGATAGCTAACATGATTTCCCCAACTGTGTTTAAAGCCAACAAGTGCAGGCTACAGCTCCCCCAACTGGGCTGTCACAATTGCCATAGACTGAGGTGGTGGCCTGGATGGCCTTTAGTGGCTTGTGAAAGGAAAGTGAGGGAGAAGAGAAGAAAACGAGAGAAAGTAGAAAACAAAGAAGAGAGCAAAAATAAAAAGCAAATTAACACTCACAAATGCAAATACAAAACAAAAATAAAAATAGAGAGTAAAAAAAAACCTAGAAAAAAACGGAATCTCCTGAGACTGGCGGGAAAGAGAGAAGAGATAGAGGAGGAAAAGGGAGAAAGCAAAAGAAGAAGGAGAGAAAGAAGCAAAGAGAAAAATAAAAGAATAAAAACTAGATAAAGAGACATCTGGATCCTGTGCTGTGCGTGTGTGGCACTGCTACAGGGGCAGGCTGGAGGTCTCCCCACTGGGTGGGCATAATTGCCCCAGACAGAGGGTAGGGGACTGGAAACCAGCAGTGACATGTGGAAGGAAAGAGATTGAGAGGAGAGAAACAGAAAAGAAGGAAAAATGAGAGAGAAGAAGGAAAAAGAAAAGAAAGAAGGGGAAAAAAAAAACAACTGTGTTTGCTAAGACGGCGGTGAGAGAGATGAAAGAGAGAAGCAAAAAAACAAAGAGTTAAAGAGATAACTGATCCCTGACCACCTGAATGTGGGGCCAGAGGGGTTCAATCCCTGCCCCTAGGTGTCAGGTTGGTGTGCCCTTTTCATGCAGGGTCCCACCCTACTGGGCAGAATTGCCCTAGTCAGCAAGATCACTGTAGAGGCCTGGCTGAATTTTCCTCAGCATCGTGGAGTGCTATAGAGGGCTGTCACAGCTGCCTTCTCTGGTTTTCAGCACTCCCACAGAGTACAGGCTGGAGTTCCCCCCGACATTTGGGTAGAGTTGTCCTAGGCAGAGGGTAGTAGCCTGGAAGCCAGCAGTAGCATTTGAAAGGAAAGAGTAGTAGAGAAGAGGAAAAAGAGAGAGAAGAACAAAGATAAAAAAGTAAAACAAAACTGGGCTGTTGAAACTGATTGCGCTAGAAAAGATAGGGAGAGAGAAGAAAAAAAAAGTAAGTAAGGAGATTATTGAGACTTGATCACCTCACCATGGGCTTGGAGGAGTTCCAACCCTACTTCAGGGTAGCTGGGTGGTGTGCCCACTTGGTGCAGGGTCCCACAGACGCTGGGCGGAATTACCCTAGAAAGCAAGATCACAGTGGATGTCAGGCAGAGGTTCCCGCAGCGGTGTTGAGCTCTGGGGATCACTGCCATGGCTGCTTTGTACCCTATGCAGCACTGCAGCAGGGGGTGAAAATTCACTGGGTCACGTGTATGGCCCCAGGAGCGACAGGGATCCTCCACCGGGAGAACAGGCAGGACTGAGTGTAGGATCACTGAGGGCGGACAGTAGCTCATTCAGTTGGGCTTGCGGGTTGTCCTAGCTTGTGCCAAGATGCTGAGGCCTTACTAGTTCAGAGTTGTTTTTTTTCTTTTTCCCCTGGCCAGCCAGAAATTAATTAATTTATTTACAAACTGAGGCTTGCTCCAGGGAGTCTTTGTTATGTTGACAGCATCTGGGCTCTGTGGCTAACTTCTGGCCTTCCTTAGCATGGGCTATGGTATTATGCTAATGTATGTCAAAGGACTTGTTCTACTAGTGTTTGTTGGAGTTAAACAATGAGCCTGGGATTTGCAGTTTTTACCGAGAAAATATTTTTCTTTTTTAATATTGGGCTTATAGGGTGCCCTGATTTTGGGGCTGTCACGCTGACCCCCAGCGGAGGAGCTCTAGCTTATCGGGGAGGTTGTTTGCTTCTTGGCCAACTGGAACTGAATTTGCACTCTGGCTGTGGCTACATGCTGATTTTTTGCCACACCACCATCTGACCCATGGAAATATCCTGATGTCTTTTTTAATTGCTCCAAATCTATGGCTGCCTGCGCTGACCCCGAGCCCCAGGCTATGAGCTCAAGGCAGCTAACAGCAGGGGGAGCTCTGGGGTGGGGTCCTGTGACTAGCTGTCAGAGGTTCTCCACGAGTCTGGGATTATGACCTCTTTTGGTTGTCAGCCTGTGGGAATCACTACTTGCTGCCAAATTAGGGCACTGGTAGCTTCTTGGCCAGAGTTCATGTGCCCAGCACACCAAATGCACTTGTGCGTGG
This sequence comes from Tenrec ecaudatus, assembly GCF_050624435.1. Lineage (NCBI taxonomy): Eukaryota > Metazoa > Chordata > Mammalia > Afrosoricida > Tenrecidae > Tenrec > Tenrec ecaudatus. The sequence goes on along the minus strand of NC_134533.1, from coordinate 49,869,110 downwards.
AAATAAAAAAATGGGGTTCAAGGTAGACTCCAGTACCCTGATTATAATTTTAGGACTCCGCCTCGCCTCCCAGTCTCCTTCACCTTAATGCCCAATTTTCTGTTCTGGCAGCAGGAGCTCTAGGCAGGTAAATCTAACTGGTTACCATCTTCTTCCATCTCTACTGGACCATGTTTTTAATTATTGTTTTTTATATCCAAGTTTTGCTTACCAATGTCCAATAATTATCCATGCCTCTTGATTGAAGATTTGATCAATTACAATTTGAAAATTGTTGGTAAAGTTCTTCAATCTCTGTATCACTACCTTTAATAGTTGGTGCATAAATTTGAATAATTTTTGTGTCACCTGCTTTTCATTGTATGAATTGAGGTATTATCACAGAGAGTATTGTACTTCGAAGTTTTATGGCTAAACTGACTGGAAGTAATTTATAACAGTTCATAACCTTAAAGGAAATATAAGTGATTTTACTTCCACTTTGTTAAAATATTATGACATTTGAATCTTTACTGATTTGCTAGGAAATAAGTTATCTCAGCGTTGTTTTAATTTGCATTTTTCTGATAACTAATTGATACTGGTTTCTACTTTTTGCCTTGTATAATCACATTTCTTTTGTGATTGCTTGTTCATGTCCTACTGATGCATTTTTACGTTTTGATTTTTATGGTATAAGAACAAGTTCAGTTACTTTCAAAGTCATTAGTTTTAAATTTTGTTTATGCTTTTCATGGATTTGTAAAAGTTTTTAGTATGTATCAAATATATAAAAGTTTCATAAATTAGTACATTTTTTCCTCCATGATTAAGAAACACATGCCTCTTTGGAGGGTTATTTTAATTTTTACTTTATTTTACTGCTTAATTATTTATTTCTTTATAATCCACCTTGCTATGTAGTATAACGGAAGAATTTAGTTTTATTATTTTATTCTTCTAATGGTTGATCAAATATACCAAAATGTATTAAATAATCCTCATATTTATCACATGAAATATTTTACCTATGCTTTAGCCAGGTTTTACTTATAGTTTGTGCTGTATTTTTAATATTTAGGTATGTCTATTTTCTCCTTCTACCCCTCCTTTGTGTCTTAATTTCTGGACGCTTCTTTAAATACACACACACACACACACACACACACACACACACACACACACACCCAAGAAGGTGTTTCCAATAAGCACTTTGAATCATTTCCAAAGACATTTAAATAGTTTAATAAGGGTATTGTTTTTCTATCATTCTCTTTCCTTTTATCATAAAGTTTATTGATTAAAACTGTCATGTAAGGCAGGCCTAGAAATCTCCTTCCGAAAGGTCACAGGCTTGGAAACTCTTGCAATAGGTCTATTCTGCATGCATCGGGTTGTTGAGGTAACTACCTGCAACACGCCGCTTATGGATCCCTGGGTGCTGCAAACAGTTATGTCTGGCTATTGAAGGTCACAGATTATAAGTATTATTGTGTACAAGGCTAGCTCCTTGTACATGATTTTTAGCACCCACAGGATGGTATAGTTACCATAATATGTAACAGATGGTCTGATGAACTTGTAGGCAGAGTGATAATGGCTTGGATGTGTGCATTCACAAATCATATAAAGCAATGTTTTGCAAATGTTTTCCTCATGATTTGAACATATGAATTCATAAACCCTCTATAAAAATTTTGAAAAGAACCCAAATACAGTTTTCATTAATCTAAAAATTGTTTTGATATGTTCCTGGCTTCTACTATAGAATAGTTGGAGTATGGCAGTCATCTTGTGAAATGAAAACATGATTTAATGAAATGGAATTTTCTGAGTCTTAAGTGAAGCAAATGTTTGGATTAACTTGTTTAAATTAAATTGCGGTTTTATTTTGCTTTTATTAGTATGCATGCTCCATGTTATGTCTTGTCTCCCTGCATTGTGTTTTGAGATTTGTTTGGGGGTCGGGGCAGATGGAGGCCTTTAGGCATATTTCCTTGCTCCCATGGTGACACTCGGACCTCTGACTACTGAAACTCCAATCAAGATATTTGTGTTTAGCCCGCCCTGAGAGAGGCCAGTTCATTTTAGATCTCAGATCTAACATAGACTTTAATTTTCTGTATTTTTAATGTCAAATGAATTGTGCATATTGTGTTGGTTTTAGGGGAATTAACAGACATATTTATGAGTTTTTTTGTGTGTAAACAGGAATAGAGTATCTTATGAAAATGTAACATCTAGTTTTGATGGGATATTTAGTCTTCTGTTGAAGCATCACAGGGACTAAGTACGGAGCTTCCAAGAGAATTATTGAGCCTCATATCTTCCCTTGTACTCTGTCACTCATGTGCAGGTTCTCTGTGACTCAAGTTCCAGTATGAGATTCTGGAAGAAAATTAAAATTTACTGACTGTGCATTTGATGGGAGATAGCCACACAGTGACCTTTTATTTTTTTTATTTTTTTTATTTTGAGTCCCTGTGCTTGAAGCTCATTGGCCTTTTCATTCCCAGCACCTAATGCTATGTAGGATTTATGATGAAGAGTGAGATTCAGGGCTCATTGCAAATATTACCCACCTCCAAAACAAAACAAAGGTTTCTGCCATATATGCCCTAGAAATACTTGCCAAAGGTTTCTATTTATATACTTTTCACTACTTATGGCACTTAGTGCTGCTTCACTAGATACCTGCTATACTGTGAGCTTCTGAGCATCCTGAGGACACAAGTAAATTTTTATTTTTTTAAAAATGTACAGAATCTGGCCCATAATAAACATTCAACGAATATTTGCTATATTTTTGAATGGAGTTATGGACATTTTCCCATCTTGCTTTGTGTCGTGCATTCTAAATCTCTGTAACAGTCTTTCTTGACTTCAGTTCCCAAGAGAAACATTGCTTGTTCTCACAAACACCAAAGGACAATCCCAACAAGGAATTCTTAATTACCTTGATATAATTTTTATTTCAGCAAATCAAAATTGGTACTTTACCAACTTAGAGTAAATGAGAGCTTTCTTGTTTGATGATATATATAAAAGTCTGGAAGCAATTATCTTTGTATAGCTGGATTCCCAAGCTCCAGAGGATAGTGGTCAACTGGCCTCTGCCCTCATAAACCCAAGGGCTGTCTAAGCATGAGGATGAAGAAATAGTTTTGACTTCCCCCATGTTTCATTAATGCAGCCAGACAAATTAAGGAGAGTAGGCTGTTGATAGGTCAGAGGTTGGATCTGTGTTCTTAAATTAAAAAAATATATAGAGATCTTATTACATTTTCAAGAGTCTACTTGCATGGATTGAATAAGCCAGTCACACTGAAGAAGGCTTTATGCTAATGATTCACACGGATTAGGTATAGTAACTAGGTAAATAGGACTTTTGCTTCTGGGAAGGCCATGCTGTCACCATACATTTCTTGAAGCCATGTCTACTGCTGCACCCTCATTTAGCCTTTGCTCTGGACTGACACAGCCTTGGACTCGATTCTTGATGGTACTGCTTACTAGTCTTGGTATTGTTGATCAGTCATGTAACCTCTCTCAATTTTCTTTTCTACATAGTGGAAATGTTTATATTATTTTTTGTCGTAAAATTCTGAATCTTATTTCTACAAAGACAACCACTTACTAGGACTGTTACTCAAATTTACACTCTAGTCACTAATGCAAATCTGATCTCTAAGGTTTTTACCAAGTTCTGCAGTCTGAAGTTGATTAAATATGCAATCAAGTAGCATTGGTTATTTTTGGTGGTTGGAGTGTGAAGTTGGAACCTAGAAGTATCAGTAGTGGGAAAATGTGGTCTGGGTGAAAAAAACATTGCCAGAGACTACCTGATCGACTTTTGAAAATCAACGACGTTTCTTCAGCCGTAGCAATGGTAATGGTACTTGGACCTCAGCAGGTGAAATACACAGGAATCAAACGGATTATACCAGTGAAAGGGACCCTGGAGAAATTCAGTATCATCAGTCAGAACATGGCCAGAACAACACCTTGTAACCGGTCATTAATTGTTTATATGAAAGTTAGAGTTGAAGAAGATTAAAGTGAGTTCATGAAGGGCAAAATACAAGCTTGCATATATTCCGCATGAATTCAAGACCATCTCAAGAATAGATCTGTCATATTGAAAATTAATGGGAAAGAGCTTATGAGTTGTGGGATGATGTCAAGGGCATTGTGTGAAGAATGCAAAAGATCTTTAAAAAGACAGCAATTACAGAAAGGATCAAATGGATGCCAGAAGAGACGGGATTTACTTTTGACTGTAAACTAGTTAGAACAAAAGAAAGAAATGATGAAGTAGAAGATTCCACAAAGGTTTCAACGGGTGACTTGGGAAGACACATGAAAGTATAATGAAATATGCAATACCATGGAATTATGGAAACAAAAGAGTAGAATATTGATATTTCTCAAGTTGAAAGAACTGAAGAAAATATTCAAGTGTGAGTTTCAAAATGGAAGGATTCTATTGGCAAAGTATTGAGTAATGCAGCTATCATAAAAGGAAAACAGAAGGGGATACACTGTGTAATTGTTTCAGAAAAAATCTGTCTACATTCAGCCATTTCATGAGGTGGCAAATGATCCAGAAAAATGGCACTGAAGGAAAACGTCTAAGCTACTCTGACGGCATCGGTGAAAAATAAGGCTCCGGAAATGGACAGAATGCCAACTGAGCTGTTTAAACAAACAAATGGATGCATTTCTGAAAGCACTCACTTGTCCACACTATGAAATTTGAGAGACAGCTTCCTAGTCAACTGACTGGAAGAGACCATGTTTGTGCTAATCCGAAGAAAGGCTATTCAACATATGGGAGGTTACCCAGCAATAGCATTAATGTGTGATACACAAGTAAAATTTTGCTGAATGCAATTAAAAACAGTTGTAGCAGTGTATCAGCTGGGCTGATCATTACAGATTATGCTTAGCATTGTGGAAAATAGGAATTCCATATTAATTACCATCAATCAGAGATTGCACATAGTCCACGAGGGAGTCATTTGAACCGAACAAGTGGACGCTGCATAGATAAAAATCAGAAAATCGTGGATCATGGTGGTTTCCTTTCACTAGACTCAGTCAATCAGCATGCTGAGAATGTAATCTGAGAAGCTGCACTACATGAAAACCTATGTGGCATCGGGACCTGAGGAAGATGTCCTAACAACCTGCAATAGGCAGATGACACAACTTTGTTTACTGAAAGCAAAGACTTGAAGCATTTACTGATGAAGATCCAAGAATACAGCCTTCAGTATGGATTTCACCTCAACATCAAGAAAACAAAACTTCTCATAACTGAACCAATAAACAATCTCATGGTAAACAGGACAGTTGAAAGTGGTCAAGGAATTTACGTTGGATCCATGATGTATGCACATGGACGCAGCAGTCAAGAAACCAAGCAATGCATTGCACTAGACAAATCTAGTACAAAAGATCTGCCTTTCCACATTTTCTGTGTTTTGTTCCTGTTAGGGTTTATCTCAGAGGTGTTATGTCATTGGGGGTCATCCTCTTGAAGTTGTGTTACATGTTTTTCGGTATGTAAAACCCAGAATCGGTGAACCTCTAGGGCCAGCAAGTAGAATAAGGTTTCCAGGGTGTGGGGAGGGCTACAGTGGTGGTGGTTGGGCTGTTAAAGGGAGACCATGTCACGGTGTGCAGGAAGGAAAAGGATGCTTGGAAACGTATTGCAGTGGCAATTGTATAATACAAGGAGCGACATGATATATGCATTAACTCCCAATTAGTAATATTTTTTAAAAAATCAATTAATGTCACTTGGAGAAGTAAGGTGTGCCTTAGCCAGCCCGGAGTGGTTCCAATGTCTTCATTTTTATGTGAAAACCCCACAATGAATAGCAAAGACCAAAGAATAAATGGTCCATTTGATTTATGGAATTAGTCAGGAATACTGAATGTTTCATGAACTTTCAGAAGAATGAATAAATATAACTTGGAAAAAATATAGCCAGAATCCTTTTTTGAAGATAGGATGACATAGATTTGTCCTCTTCTTTGGACCTACTATTAGAATAAGCCCTTGGAAAAGGACATGATGTTTGCTCTGGATACAATCAGCACACAAGGCTCAAATGAGGATGGCTTGACAAGGTGGCTGCAGCTCTGACCTCAGATATAGCAGGGGTGGTGAGGACGGCTGAAAACTGGGCACTGTTTCCTGTAATTATGTCTCAGTGGTGCCTAATCATTAAGCTCTTTAATAAGCTATATTATTTTGCTTCTCGTGAATATATATTCATGGAATCTCGTGAATATGTATTCAAGGAATCATTGTTAATTGGGTGAAGTCCTTTGTGTGTATATATGTTTTTGCATAACATCTCTACTTACAACTATTGTCCTCCAAGACTGTGTCTAATGTCTGGAGCTGCACTTTCCACTGTGGTAGCTAACAGCCACATGTGACTACTGATAGCACCTGAAATGCAGTCACCTGAATTTAGGTATACTATTGTGTAAGGCACACTCTGGATGTTAAAGGCTGAGCATTTTACGAACAGGTAAACCAACTCATTAATGATTTTTTTATGTTGATTACATGTTGGAATTATATTTTGGATCATTAGCTTAAGTAAAATATATAATTAAAATGAATTTCACCTGTAACTTTAATGTTTCCTAGAAAACATTAAATTACATAGGTAAGCCACTTTTGAGGCTCAGGTTACATTAAGAAATAATGTAATGATTGTGTATTAGGGCGGAGGGTGATATTTCCAATGATCAAATTCATATTCAACAGTTTGAATTACTTGTCAGCCTGTCCCTCACTAACTTACAGCCCCTCCCTACTTTGATTTTTCTTCTTTCTCTTGTGGATTCCAAGACCCCATCACCCACATGAATGCCCTCCAATCCTTTAATCTATTGCTTCATCTTTCCTTCTTTGCCCCTTTCCACTTGGGAGCCTCCAAAATCTGTGCCCTCTAGATAGAAAATCGTTGTCTTGTTTTTCACTGTACTGGTCTCGGATAATATATGTCATTTTATGATTGCCTCCTTTCACTCAGGAGAATGTTCTCAACACCGATCCATTCCATGAGGTCTTTCCTGGTCTTGTCATGGTTTTTCAGCCATGCATAGTAGCCCGTTATGTGTATGTGTCAAGGTTTCTTTTTTTAAAATTAATAAATCTTTTTTATTGGGGCTCATAAAGCTCTTATCACAATCTGTACATACATCAATTAAGCAAAGCTCCCTTATACATTCGTTGCACTCGTCATTCTCAAAATTCACCTTCCACTTGGGTTCCTGGAATCAGCTCAGTTTCTCTTTTGTCCCACTCCCCCCTTCCCCCTGGTCCCTTGATAGTGTATAAATAATTATTATATCTTATCTTACACTCCCCGGCTTCTCCCCTCACCCACCTCCCCATTGCCCATCTCCCAGAGAGGAGGTTACACATAGATCTCCAAGATCGGTTCTCCCTTTCTACAACCCCTTCCCTCCCGGTGTCGCCACTCCTACCGCGGGTTTTGAGGGGTTCATCTGTCCTAGATTCCCTGTGTTTCCAGATCCCTACTGCACCGCTGTACATCCTCTGGTATAACCAAGTCCACAAGGTAGAATTGGGGTCATGATAATTGGGAGGGGAGGAAGCGTTCAGGAACTAGAGGAAGGTTTTGAGTTTCATTGTTGCTACACTGAACCCTGAGTGACTCATCTCCTCCCCACTACTCCTTTGGAAGGGATGTCCAGCTGTCTACAGATGGGCATTGGGTCCCCATCACGCACTCCCACTCATTCACGGTGATGATTCTCACCACCACCCCGCCATTGTTGTTTGAGACCTGATCTCCTCTGCCCTTCACGATCACCTATGTTGGTGGGCTGCTTCCGTGTGGGCTTTGTTGCTTCTGGGCTAGATGGCCGCTTGTTTGCTCTCAAGCCTTTAAGTCCCCCCAGACGCTATATCTCTCAGTAGCCGGGCACCATCAGCCTTCTTCACCACACTTGCTTATGCACACTTTTGTCTTCAGCGATTATGTGAGGAAGGTGATCACACAATGATTGTTTTTGTTCCTTGGTGTCTGCTACATGGTCCATTCAACACCTTGTATTCGCTTAGGCCGCGTGCTTCTTCTTTGTGGGCTTTGTTGCTTCTGAGCTAGATGGCCGCTTGTTTGCCTTCAAGCCTTTAAGACCCCAGATGCTATATCTTTTTGATAGCCATCAGGTTTCTTCACCACATTTGCTTACACATACGTCTGTCTTCAGTGATCATGTCGGGAAGGTGGGTATCATGCAATAACCATTTAGCAGGGCTAGGTGCTATTGTATTGGGGGATTATGCATGAGGAGGCCCAATGTCCATCTGCTACCCTACTGCTGAACCTATAAATATATGCACATAGGTCTATTGCCCCCATAATCATAAATATATTTACATATGTACATGTCTGTATTTAGGCTTCTCTGTATGTACTTTGCCTCCTACTCCTTTCCTCTATTTCCTTTCGCTTTCCTCCCATCCCATTACCATGTTTAGCCTTCATTCTGGTTTCAGTAATTCCTCTCAGTTACCTTGCTCTTGGTCACTCCCTACCAGTCCTCCCCTCCCCGCCCTCCTCTGGTTTTGAACCACTCGCTGTTCCCTTGTCCCTGTGTTGGGCGACACCTCCTCTCTTCCCCTACCTCCCACCCTCTCATGTCCCCTCCAGGACCGTTGGTCCCGTTATTTTCTTCTCTCATTGTTTGTCCAGCCTATCTTGTCTAGGTGGACCTGCTGATATAGTAATATGTGCATACAAATGCAGATGACTTTGACAGTGCCTAAGTGGTACATATGAACATGGCTTTGACAGCAGCAAAACCGACACACTGATAATCAGAAAAGCCACTAACATACAGAATTTACAAGGTAAAAAAAAGAAAAAGACAAAACAAAAAGATAGCATATATTAAAAGAAAAATTGCTAGTAGTTCAAGGTCAGTTCATTGGCCTTTAGGAGTGTTTTCTAGATGTAACTTGTGAGGTGCCATGTCCTGGCCTAAAAGTCCAACCTTTATACTCCCTAGGGATCCCTTTGCTCTGCTTCCCCTGCTGCTCCATTGCACGCCCCCCATGTTTGCCTCAGTGTGGCGGGGTCAGCTCAGTCGCACATCCCCCACTGTGTCTCAGGTGCTGTCCTGTGTAGGGCCATGTGTTGGTGCAGGATGTCGCATCTCGCAATGTGGCCAGCTGTATGGTCCTCTCTGTACCATGGGCCCTTCGAGCTGGGCTATCGTCCTTGGCCTTGGTGGACCCAGGTGTGCTCCACTACGTCCTTTCTCCTTCCTTTGTTTCAGCTTCCTTCTGGATGTGGTGTGGTGGGTCAGTTCCTTTCCTACTCCAGACGATCTATTTTCGTTTTCTGTGGTGTTCCCTTCGAATGTGGGGGTATATCAGTGCTTCTATTTTAAAAAATATTCTTCAGGTTGTTTCTATGTTCTTGCTATTGTCAACATGTTGCAATGAACATGGGTGGGTGTGTTCATGCTATGGCTCTTGTAGGGTATGTACCCAGCATTGGTATTGTTGGATCATAGGAATTTTCTATTCCTACTTGTTTGTGGTATGTGTTTCCACCATGGTTGTGTATATTTCAGTCCCACCAGCAGTTTGTGAGGATTCCAATCTCTCTCCAGCCTTCCCGGCATTTGTTTTCTGATTTTCCTTTTTGTTTCTCATTTGGTTGTCAAAGTCATCCTGGGTTGGAACAGTGCTGGCCTACAAGTATGAAAGACTAATTAGGTCCCATCACCTTCTAGTCTTGATATATTTTTCAATTTGGTCCCCTTTGGTTATTGTTCCTTTTCTGATTTCTAGAGTGAGAGGAGTGAGCCTGAGGCTGGTATCCTCCGTTTGTGTGAGGGAGTGGAAAGCCCAGTGTGTTAAGAACAGAAGGACTGCTTCTTCAATGAGCAATTTGTCGAGCTCCAGCCACTGTCCTAGGCACTTGGAGTATGTTTGTGAATATGAAATTGCTTTGCCTTACTGGGAATTATTTTCTAGCAAGGGAATACTTGTAATCAAGAAAACATGCTTAAATTATATAATATTGGATGGGTGAATTCTAGAGCATGTAACAAGATGGCTTTATGGGAAAACATGTATCACTGGGAGGGCGGTGCTGATGTGGTGGGGCCTGGAGGCATGGAGAGAGTGCACAGGTGGCAATCCAAGTAGGTCTTGTAAGAGAGTCAGACTTAAGCAAAGACATGAAGGAGATGAGCGAGATATCCAGGCAGAAATATTGGCAAGGAGTGTTCTCTGCCAAGCAAAGGTTCATGTAAAGACAGAAAGCAAGAGCATTCCCAGCATGGCTGAGATGGCAAGAAGGCCAGTTTGGCTGGAGCAGCAAGAGTAAAGGAGGGAAATAGTAGTAGAGGAGAGAAATAGAGGTAGTAAAGGGCCCAGGTTTTGTAAGGTCTTGTAGGCCCTTGTGTAAGTGTTGAATTTTGGTTTTAGTGAATACTTTGTTGAAGAATTTTGAGTAAAGGAGTGCCAAGAATTGACTTCCTTTTCCATTCACCCTGGTTGCTATGGTAAAAGTTGATCATTGTGATCAAGAGCAGAGGGGAAGAGCCCTCGTTTGAGGCAGTGACGGTAACTTAAATCAGGGAGATGCACAGTGTTGAGAAGTGGTTGAATTCTCTATGTAGTGTGAAGGTCGAGCCCATACGATTTTCCCAGCAATTGGAGAGTGATGTGTTTGAGTGGTCTAAGGTGAGATTGGACGTTAGATGCATTGTAGGCTGGGGTAATGAGCTTGGCTTTGATCTCAAGTGCAATTGGACTCCATCAAAGAGTATAAGCAGAGGAGAGGCGCAATTCCATTGATGTTTTACAAACATTCTTCAGAAGCCCTGTGGAAGGTGGATGCTATGGACGGGGGAAAGAGTGGACACTGAGAACTATCTGCAGTTTTTCTACATCCCAAATGGTCTGACTGCTGTAGAAGCCAACACTTTTCATACTCAATAAGGCTACAGTCACATGCTCACTAAATAGCAATTTTTCTCTAAAACTTTTAAGGCATTATATAATTCCATTTTTCAGATTATGAGGCCTCAATTACCAATTTTATTCACAACTGCCCTAGAGTTTTTAGGAGTCAGTATGCACATGTGGTAAAAGTGAAAAAATCTAACATATACAATGTAAAAATACATTTTAAAATATTGAATTGATACAACTGATATAATGGTGTATATCATGGATATATCAACATATTGATTATGTACTTTTATTTTTGTGCAAATGACATTTTTTTAGGATTTTTATAGGTTCCTAAGAAGCTTACGTGTTCGTAAACATCAGGTATGAGAGGGCCCTGGGACCATGACAACAATTAGGAAGTTGTTTCATCAGAAAGGGCCCTTTACAATGTTCTGCTTCCCGCTGATTTCAAATGGGCAGTATGTTGGGGAAGCCCAAATGTATATTGTGTCCTAGCCTTTGTTAGGTAATTTCTTGGTTTTAATTTTTAGAAGTAATTTTTGTTATTTGCACGCATTGATCTTCGATTTGCTAGAGTGAGCTGATGATTTTGCTTCTGAATTAAACGTAATAGGCTTGGTCCATGTCACAGTGGAAGGATTTTCCAAACAGATTCAGTGAGGATGTCTAGTGAATTATTAATAGGCTCCCCCTACTGCAGGGGGTAGGGTGCAGTGGAGACACACACTATTGATTTTGTTTTTACCACCCTTGATAATGAGTTCCCCCTTTTTTTTCCAGGTCACCTAGTATGTGATTGCATAGGTTGAATTCACTGAGCAATCGAGCCCCCGCGACATTGGGTGGTGATAGGTGTTCACTGTGGAGTAGATCACTCCAAGGGGACGTTGCTCATGCGGACTCTGAACTCACTTTCAGTTGTTATAAAACTGGGCAAAAAGCTTTGCGGCCATGGTGGGAAAAGATGCCCTTTCCTCATTCAGCTGGATACACGCTTTTGTGATGCCATGTTCTGATAGTCTATAGAGCAAAGAAGAAAAGATAAACTATCATTGAAGAAAACAACACAAAAACTAGTAATCCTTGAAGATCGAGTATTGTTCTTTGATATTGTAGAGCCCTGCTCATGCAGTAGTTAAGTGCCCCACAGCTAACCAGGGACGGTCACCACTGGGACACCACTGGCAGCTTTATGAGAGAAAGCCGTGACTGCCCGATTCTGTTCAGATCTCACTCCAGGAAATCCTGTGGGGCCGCTCTACTCTGTCCGACAGGGCTTCTCTCTGAAGTGGAATCAACTTGATGGCAAGAGGCTTTTTTGGGTTGTTGTTCTTCAGAATACTCTTGCTAGAAATACTTATAAACATCCCCCACCCCTTCACTTTGGGGCAACTGACCCATGTCTAACGGTCTCTTTTGCTATTTTAAATATTAAGATTGATCAGATCTGTAGCCTCTCCCGAGTGGGATTCCTAGTTCTGCTTTACATGAAGAGTCCATCAATTTGATTGTTCTCTCTTGCTCATTTGTGCTGGGATCCTTAATGCACTGAAGCAAAGATTTTTCACATTGGATTTCTGAATGACAAACGATATCGCCTTTGCCCTTCACCTTATTTGGAGCTCCATGAAGGGGTCCTGACTCCCAGCTCTCAGGATGCCGGCTGCCTTTGTCTCAGTGAGAGCAAACCTAACGGGCAGCTCTGGAAGTGGAACCGTCATCTGATTGTCTCTCATTCTGCAGTGGCATTTGTCAATAGCAAGTGTTTTACTTCTTTGGCAGTGTTAGTGGGATTGGCAGGATGTTCCCATATTGTCCCTTATTAAAAATATACAAGTATATACGTGACATACTAGAATATCTGTGGTTTGTGGATTTCGAATGCCCAGCCTGCGATTTCTTCTACCTAAAGAGCCATGCTAGCATGGTGGTGAAACACTCAGCTGCTAGCTGACAGGCAGGTGGGTAAGCCCACCAAGCGCTCCATGGGAGAAAGAGGGGCTCATCTGCTTCAATAAAGAGCAGAGGCATGGAAATCTTAGGGGACATTCTACTCTGTCCTAAAGGGGTTCTATGAATTAGAATTGACCACAATTAAAAAAATGGATACTGTGAGCAAATTAATGTACTTGTCTTCATGTTCACCAATTGAGCGGTGTGTAAAATGTGTTACGATCATTCCATTGCTCAATGTGTATTTATTGAGCACTGTTATGTGTCAGTTGAAGGCACTGAATAAACAACAAGGACAAACCAGAAGATGTCCCTGCCTTCCTGGAGTTTAATATCTCTTATTAAAGCTGGCCTGCAATGGGGGCATGAGACTGGCTGGCACTTGTCAGTTGCCCCGGAGTTGGCTGCGGACACAGGGAGAGCTTCTTTTCCTGTAGCAGAACAAAGCATTGCTTGTTCCTGTACCGTCCTCATAAGCACTTGCATCTTTGAGTCCCTTGTTGCAACTACCTTGTCAATCCATGTCACAGAAGGTTTCCCCCGAATCTCTGCTTTACCAAACATGATATCCTTTTCTAGTGATTGATCTTTTCCGATAATGTGTCAAGTTGAAATCTCCCCACATTGTCCAATACCATGCTCATTCCCTTGACTTTCTCTTTTTTCTCAGTAAAGTTAATCAAATTTCAGGAATTGTCTTAGTATCAGTATCATTTTTATTATTATTACTGGTTTATTTCCAGTGACTTGCTTTCACATTTGAAAGGAGAATTTGTGGCAGAGTCATAGAATTTTAGATGTGCGAGTCGTTAGCAAGTACCAGGAAAGTAAATGATCAAGGGAAATTCTGGACAGCACATTAAATTAGATGTCCTAGATTCTGACTGCCTGGGAAAGCGGAAATCTTCTAAATTTGCAGACATGATAGTTTCAGGACCTCTTGCATTTTTAAGTAGTGTTTGGTCTCCTTGGCCCAGTGTGGACTGAAATACTCTGATTGGAGTACGGCTTGCTCTGCTGAGATCTTCTGTATATTGGGTGGAAGGCAGCTCACGGTGATCAGAGGAGTATCTCCAGAAATGTCTTTGACCAAAGGGGAAACTGACAAGTGAGTCTGACAGAGAGGAGACTAACTCTCCCTTGAGGGAGAAGTGTACCCACAGAGGACTCTGGAAACTAACTGGAGGCAAAATGCAAAATGTTGCGTGGAGCATCGACTTGAGCAATGCCCTGAATACGATAGACTTCTACAAGTGTACAGTCTGTATTCTTTGTCTCCCGTGTGTCACTTTTATGTTTTGACCAAGTCTTTTCTATACAGAGAAATTTGTTCATTGTGGACTCTAGTGGACTTTGAAGAACGCAGGGCCCTGTTCAGGAAGAGCCCTTCCAATAGGACCTTGTGGTAATGCTAGAGATGGCTGACATTTCCAGAGTCTTTACTTTCTGTCATTGTTGTTGTTCGGGACTATTGGGTTGGTTCCTGGTCACATGACTATATGTACAACAGATCCACACAGTACCCGGTCCCGTGGCATCCTTACAATTGTTGCCAGGTTTTGGCTCCCTGGGACAGCCACAGTCTCAATTCATCTCCTTGAGAATCTTGCTCGTTTTCACTAACTCTCTATTGAAAAACATGGTGTTCAAGAGGAAGTCTCACTCTTTTTGCTTCTCAGGAGTATTTTGGCTGTACCTTGTCCAAAATAGATTTGTTTGTTCTTTTGTACACTTTGAATATTCTTTGCCACCACCATATTTTAAACGCAATGATTCTTCTTTGGTCTATTGCCTAACTATCACATGCAGATAATGTGATTGAAAATACCATGGCTTGGGTCAGGGCCACTTTAGTATGCACATGAGCATTGTCTTGCATAGATTAAGTATGGAAACTGAACAGTAACTCTGTACAGGGGGCTGAATTTCCATTTCCTTCTTTCTTTGCTCTTCAGTGGAAGATAGGTGGGTTTAACCAGTGGGTAGGGATGTTGAGAGGTAATTCTCATCTCAACTTCAAAAACATCTAAAGCCAAGGAAAGGCCATACTTCAAGCATTGCAAACTGCATGCTATTGATCAGTAAGCTTTTAGGGAGTTAATGGCCCCCCAGTGCTGCTTATGGAGCTATGGAGCTTGGTTGGAGGTGAAGATCCGAAACTCAGGAAGCTATATTCATGGTGAAGGCTAGCCTTTTGCATACTGTAGGCTTGTCTGAAGCCAAACCTCCAAGGATTAGTGAAGCATTTAATGTTTGCTAACTAACTGAGGCATTTGGGGCTGATGAGTATCTCAACTAAAAGACAGTGGAGATAGGGACTTGTACGCACATCCTCTAGCGTCTAAAGAGACTTTAATCCTGTATAACAGCAACAGACACTGTCTTTCATCCAGAATTTTCTTTCTTGTGGACACACTCCATTTGGCTCTTTGGAGCTGGCTTGAAAGCAGTGAATGCCTTTGTTCACTCGACAATAACAGAAGGTCTTAGAATTCGAAAACAGATGTGTTTATTTTCCAAGTCCTTTGAATGGTTCCTTGCATGGGAAATTGTTACCGACAGCATGGCCATTTGTGTTGAGGGCGTCTGAAAGGTGTCAACATCACTTACAGAGCTTAAGAAGTGAAGTGTTCAGAGGATTTTTGGCACCTACTTATTCTGAGAGCAGAGGCCAGAGAAGGAGAAGGAGCCTTGGGAGTAAAAGAAACAATAATACACGTTGATGCGAAGAACATACATCATTTAGTCCAGCGGGTCGCCACTCCCGGCCCCCCCAATGCTTCATCTCCTTTAGCTGGTCATGCAGGATAGCGTGTTTACTCAAAAGCTTGTGGATAATAATTCTTTGGAGACGTCTGATACTCTGCACTCATAAGCCACAGTCAATTGGGCAAAACTATGAGGGGAACTTCAAAAGTCTGGGGAACAATGAAGTTATCTTTCAGTTTCCTTTCCTTTGTACTTTTTGAAGCCCCTTTGTATGTGGAGGTCTTAATAGGGTCTGTTTGTTTTCTAAAATCATTGTATTGTGAGTGAGGTGAGGGTTAACAGAGCAGCAGACCATCAGCTTTACCTTCAACAGTTCATCAAGCCTCCCATTATCTTGCCCTTTTCCCATAATTTTTGTCCCCATTTTCCTCTTGTTGCCTCTTGCCTTCCCTTTATTGCAGTTAATACCTTTAATTTCTTCTTTTGTCTGTGATGGCCCTACCCTTCCAGCACCTCCTGCTTCTGGTCACCATCAAAATCTGTTTTAAGAGTGAAACCCTTTTTCTTTTTAGAACAGTGGTCTCATTTGAAATTTGTCCTTTTGTGATTGGATGGTTTCATTTAACATAATGCTCTCCATGCTCATCATGTCATGAGGAGTTTCCCTGAGGCATCACTATTACATAATATTTCGTGGTCTTCTATTGTGTGTATGTGCCAACGTTTACTCATTTTCCAACAGATGGGTATTTAGTCTGCCTCCGTTTGCTGGCTGCCGTGAATGGTGTTTCAGTGGCTATGCATGCATTTAGGGTTGTATTTCTTTAGGATCTATACCAAGTAGAGAGACGGACAATTTTTTGAGGAGATTCCATCCCGCTTTGCACAGGGCTTGCTATGGTTGACAGTCCGACTGGCAGTGTCTGAGGACTCCATTTTTTCCACCTCCTTTCCAGGATTAGTCCCAACCTTTTAGGATGGTGTGTTCTTTGATGCTCTTTAATTGGACCCTTCTTCCACACAAAGTGTTGTAATGGCATGCGGTTATTATTGCATGTTTGCAAAATGAAATGAGATTTCGGTTTAAAGTATTATTTGGAGACTTTAAAAATCCTTCTTGAGTTTAGGAACCTTGGTGGAGCACCAGGTTAAGCATCATGATGCTAACCACAAGATTAGCAGTTCAAATTCACCAGCCACTCCCTGGTGGGAAGACGAGGCTGTCTGCCTCTTTTTTTTTTTTTTTTTTCAGGAGAGAACAACTCCAAATCAGCTTTATTTTATACAAAAAGGGCGTATTTAGCAAAAGACACACTGAGAAAAGAGTCGCTGTGACCCAGGGGGACAAGGCAGGGAGGCGACCAGCCTTCCAGGCGCCTGCTGGGGACAAGGGGTTGGAAAGGAAGTAGTCCTCGGTGCTGGCTAGGTGCTGAGGTGGGAGGGGGGCACGGGAAGGTGAAGGCTCCCGGTGGATCAGCACTGATGGCAGGTCATGGGGAGGGGGGATTCACAGTGACCTGGCGGCTGACACTTGGAGGGCCCTTGACCAGTGCTGCAGGCTGGAGTGAGCTGGTTCCTGAAGGGTGCCCACCCAGGGACACAGGGCTGGAAGTGCGACTCTGGGTGAGGACGGGGAGAGGTCAGTGCTCTGCGGTGGCCGGCAAGGTCCAGGCGAGGAGGCGAGGGCGCTTTCGTTACGTTCTGGCGTTGCGCTCTGTCTCGGCCAGGCACTCTCTGACCAGGGCCCGGGCGTGGATGATGCCTCTCTTCAGGCGCTCCATAGCACTCTTGCTTCCAGCATAGGTGGGCCGGATCTCCTTGCCCATTTCCTCTATTGCAGACAGCAGGTCCGTGTAGGTGCTCTGGGAGCCCTGAGTGCCGGGCGGCTTCATGGCCTGCACATAGCCCATGGAGGGTGGTCCAAAGTCGTTAAACAGTGGCCTGAAAGGGGCAGCGGCTCCCGGCCCGGAGCCCGAAGGCGAGGGGACGCTTCCGGCTGCAACAGGCGCGAGGAAGGGGTCAGCATGGGGCAGGGACGCCTCCTCCCAGCGTTCCAAGCCCCGGTCGAGGTCGGTCTGACGCCCTCCTGAGGGATGCTTCATTCCAGGCCGGTCAGCTTCAGGGACAAACCCCTCCCCCTGAGCCCCACCTACAAGCCCTTACGTCACCACGCCCACTTCGCAGGCCAGGAAACTGAGGCTCCAGGAGGCAAGGCGGCAGGCCCAGTATTGCAGAACTCAGGCCGTCTTCTCTTGGATGCCTTGAGCGCCCGGGGAGGCGAGCAGGGGTGGAGCTGGGTCCTCACCTGTAGGGACCGGGGTGCCAGGCCCAGGGGTACTGGAGCCGGGGGTGCTGCTCGGGGCGGGGGCGATGGGCTTGTAGGACATCCCCGACTCCTGGGTGCGGGCCGACGCCGGCTGGCCGCTCGAGGCTGTCTGCCTCTTGAAGGATTTATAGGGTTGGAAACTGCAGAGAACAATTCTACACTGTGCTACAGGGCTGCTTTGAGTTTGCATTGAATTGATGGCTGTAGGTTTGGCTTAGTTCAGTTCTTGATATGGTAGTCTCGGAATCATTGAGTAAGCAGTATTGTAGACATTGATGGTGTTCGAACAACTAATGTTTTGATGAGCAGTAGAGTCCTTTTACCACTGTCCAACCTACACTCCTTTCAGGGAAAGCCACTAATACACAAACGTCTTTATATATTACTTTTACTCCAAGGCTGTTTTGTTTCATGGAGATAAAAAGTTTCAGGAAGTACAGTGCTCTGGTAAATAAGGAAGGTTTTGATATTGGTAAATTTGGTCTTTGGGTGAATTTGAAATGAGAGCTCTTTGTTTTTTCCAAGGGGTGTCATAAGGTTGGATTCTTGCAGGCTGCAGTTAAAGCCAGAGAGAATTACATAACAGATACAAGGATAACCCAAGGACACTTACTTAATTCCGCCTTTAGGATTGTGCACTATTCACTGCTTCCCTGTATGCATGAAGATCAATTGATGGACTTTCTGGGTGGAATGAAGAGTTAACATGCTCTTCATCTACTAACTGAAACATTGACATTTTGAGTCCTTCCTGACTTGCTTCAGAAGAAAGCGAATCTTCTCGTCTGACTTCCAAACAAGCAACCATTGGAATCTCTGTAGAGCTGAGTTCTCCTTTGACCCACAGGCTCAACAAGAGCTGGAGTTGACTTGATGTTACTGAAATATATATATACATATAGATATATATCAACATATAGAACTTAAATCAGCATATAGAACTTGAAAGGTTCGTTTTTTCCTTTTTAACTTTGGCACCTCCTATTCTTGTCTCATCGAGTCGAGTATGGGCTAAATGGCGATTCTGTATACTATTACTTAAATAGAACATCCCTGTAGTTCACAATGAGTTCCAAAAAACCCATGACAGCATGAAGTCTGAGACAAATGTTGAGACAAATTGTTTGCAATCTCCATGAAGCGTACTTAACAGAAGTCAGAAAACCTGGGAAAGAGCCTCCTTTCTCCCTCTCTTTTTGTCACGATGACAGATGGAAGCCTACTTACCTTGTTTGCTCTAAAACAGATAGATTTCCCAACGTGAGCACATCAAGTACTCTGAAAAAGTAACCTTGTGTTTAGCCTTCTGACGTCATATAGGAAAAAAAGTATTGCTAAGGAAATCATGGCAACGTCATGAAACACAATATGATTATGGGAGATGTTGTCTCTCAACCGACCTTCCATCTGGATCTGCACACGTCTACAGGCGCTCATTCTGCCTCGTCTCTCCTGAGGAAGGCTGCACTGTTCAATGTAAGCTTGAGGTCAGCTTTGAGGCCCTGGAGGGATTAGCATTGTGTTCCTTTTAAATTCTTCTTTTTGAGTTTTGGGGAAAAAATTCTGAAAAAGTAAGATCTGGGCAATAAGGGGTTGGGGTAAGGGTTGCCAACAAAATTCTCCTAGGACAGCCCTTTTCCCTCTTCAAGAATGTGCAGGTGCATTCTCTGCATGTCTTTCCTCACCAAAACAGTTCTCAGTGTTCTTAAAACGTCTTCATAAGTAGTTTCCATGATTGAGTGCTCTTTGAGCAAAGCTATCAAGATCACCCCTTTGGAATTCCCCCAAAGTAGTCACCATAACCTTCTGAAGTGTCCTCCTTGCCATGACGTGAACTGGCCCAGCAGATCCCCTTAGAAGCCACTGTTCTGGCTGGACATTGTCCTTGGGATCATATTGGTAATTCTGACACTTATCTGCTTATAAATCATTCCATACATCCATCTTTATTAACCCTGATCTTGCCCAAAAGACTAATGGAAAGACTACCTTGTTGAGCTAACTAATCTTTTACCATAGTTTGGCATCCTTTTATCTGAGAGCTTGCTGAGACAAAAATGTTCATTTAAAATGGCACATATTGAGCAATATGCAATACCAACTTCTGTAGCCACCACATCAGAGACGTGGTCTTGAACCAGCTTCTGAACTTAAACCACAGTTTCTCAATTTGCCAAAGTCGACAGTCTTCCCTCCCCTGGCTCAAATTTGAAGTATTTCTGACTTTCTTTAAAAAGCTTAACCACTATGAACCCTGCTCTTTCCTATGGGTGAACGCTCTCCTAAGCTTGTTTCAAATATTCAATTCTTTGGGAAGATGTCCACTTGAGTTGTTTTTTTTTTAATGATACTATCCCAGACCTCAAAATCATGTTTTTTGGCCCCCGTGGTACAAAGTCCCCATTGTTGTTCTGAAGGTGCTCCAGTAAGACGATGAGAAGCTTGCTGCTGAGAAAACCTGTATGCAGCCATGCGGTGAGCACAGAGGGACTCCCCGTGTTCAGGCCAGAACAAAGCCCATGTGCATGAGCTGGAGCCCTAGTAGCGCCTGGCCCTGCGCCACCCTGCCACCCAGGGCCACCAGCCAGCCTATTGCTGCAGCCCCTCCGTCAACCCCTCACGTGGTCTTCCTCTTTCTTTCTGACTCCCGACTTCATGAAGCATTATGCCCTTTTTGAGGGACTAATTCTTCCTGAATACATGGGATGAAGCCTCACCATTATAAAACAGATTTGCTTTTTCTTCTAAAAGTCTATGGTATATTCAGTATTCCTCACCAGCACCATAATTCAAAGGCATCCACTATCCTAAAACCTTTTAAAAAGAATTAACTCTCTAGCATTCGCATGCATATGATGCGAATGATAATACCATGGCTTGTGTCAGGTGTACCTTATGATATATAATCATTTGTCAATTTGAGGATTAAGAGTGTAGGGATGGAGGCTGGCTTGCCCATCAGATAATAGCCAATGAGGCCTCTGTGTGGACATAGCCTTCTCCTGAGAATTCTGGGAAATCTGGTACTTCCTCCTTGGAGATGGGAAACTGCTCACACCCTGGAAGAAATAGCAGGTAACAGCACACATGGACCCATCCTGATACAGAGGCCCCTGCCAGTGCTGAGATCTTTCCAATGCCACTGGATCCAAAGACTTTTTATGCACTGGCCTGGGATCTTCTACTTTCGGCGTCATTGCATATGTTTTGTGACTCTGAAGAGGACTTTTTTTAGATTGCTATCGGACATATGGGTTAATATCAGGCATATGGACTTGATCTTGTCTGGACTGGGATGTTTTCTCAATGTTCACTTGCTCTTGTATATCAATCGATTACTTATACACATATGTGTGTCAATGGATTTGTTTCTCTAGTCTACCCAGACTGACACACTTACTCTTCAAAGGAACATCTGCGATTTTGAACAGTGTGAAGATGTCGTTTATTGCAAATTTTCCCCATGGACTACAGCTCTGCGGATGTTAATTGTGGATCCAGGTAAAAGGAAATCCTTGACAACTTCATTCTTTCCTTTGTTTACCATGATCTTTCTGTTTTGTGCAGTTGTAAAGATTCTTGCTTTCTTTTGGGTGATATCTAATCTATCTAGGATGGAGGCTGTAGTTTTTGATCTTCATTAAGTGCTTCAAGTTCTCTTTCAGCAAGCACACTTGTGTCAGTCACATAAGATGTTACTAAGCTTTCCTCCATTCCTGCCGTCTGATGCTATATGCTTCTCCATAGCTAATAGATTCCGGGATTAATTGCTCAACATAGAGATTGCAATAGTCTGATGGAAATATAGTTTGCCTTTGAATTTCAGAATACCATCATAGCTAACAGAATAAGAACATGAACTTTGGAGTAAGACTGACTTGTGTTTAGCTTCTGCCTCCCATCCCACTTATGTGCGTAAGTTTTGAGTGTGTTTTCTGCAAAGTGTAAGTGCTGGCAGGTGCTGTTGAGTTGATTTGGAACCGTCAGGACCATGCATCCAACAGAATGAGACACTGCTGGACCTGCACTCTCCTCACAGTGGTTATCTTGGAGCCAATTATTGCAGCCATTGTGTCAATCCACTTTCTCGAGGGTCGTCCTACTTTTGTTTTTGATGACCTTCTACTTTACCTACTGTTCATAAAGTTTCCGTGATCAATCTCCCAGGCAAAGGATGCTCCATTGCATTCATAAGACTTTCAGTGGCGAATTCCTCAGAAGTGGACAGCCCAGTCCTTCCTTGTCGTCTGTTCTTAGTCTCGACTCTCTACTGGAACTGCTCACTTTGGGTGAGCCTGTTGGTATTTGAAATACCAGGGACATCTCTTCCACCATCACAGCAACACAGCGCCATAATGCTATGACACATTGACAACCAAATGATGGTTAAGTAATAGTACCCATGTAATAAGTTTGTTGTGATGATTAAATCAATGAATCAATAACTCTGGACTTACGTTACTTTTGTAGGCAGGGATTTTGTCTACTTTTTACTCTCAATGCTCATTGCAGATAAAAATAAATATTTCATAAAGGGAGTAATGAACAACAAATGTTAACCACTTAGCACTTTGTGGCTAGATGTTGGTTTCTTAATGAATGGTACGGATGTCAGTCCTAATGATAGTAATTATTGTATCATCTGCATCACGTTACTGGGCCTGCCAAAAGAATGAACTCTCAGCAACATTTGTATCTCTGAGGAGGACTAGACACCTGCAAAACAGTGTTTCCCCGAAAGATCTTTATAAATGTTATCAGAGTTGGGTTGAACAGTGCCCCTGCCAACGTTTCTTTTAGGGTTGGCCTTTCAGTCTCCCCCACCTCCTTTCTCCCCCCCGCCCCTCTCCCTCTCTAAGGCATTTAAAGGAGGCTTCTGGAAGCAGTAGGTGGCTGCTGGAAGCAGATGTCCAGAATCAATGCTTGGCTGTCAGAGGAGAGCTCTTTGAGCCCCTTTGTGACTTAATGAAGTGATCACGCGAAAGCATTTCCATTTCCTTCCCCTACTGCATGAGTACCAGTGAGTGAGAGCAGTTCTCTTCGACACCAATGGATAGTTTCACATGTTTCTGATGCCATCGTTAATTCCACCACAGTCTCCACATTGTCATCACACCGCCCAGTGTGATAGCAGGAACCCTTTAGAAGTAAAGAAAATTGGAAGCCATAGTCTTCTCCTTATCGTGGGAAGGGGATGGCTTTGTCACCACAGTATATGTAGAAGAGAATGAATTTAAACTAGCTGGGAAAGTGTCTTTATTAAAGCTTATTCGACGAACTAGTTTAGCTTTGTGTCATGGAAGCCATTATAGTCTGTACCGTGACAGGTAAATTTCTGTAGACCTTATGGTGCTAATAGCCAAATGGTATACAATAATCAAATCAATAAGCAAGGGGATTGTCGAGCACAAGTGCAATGGCTTGGCATAGAAGCTCTGAGTGCTTATAAATTACTCTATTGTTATTGGAAGTAGAGAACAATACATACATCACAGTTTTTTCAGCATTACTGTCTTGTACAGGGTGATCTCTGGATTTTATTTATAATCCTCAGGGAATTGTCTCTCCTCCTACCCCACAGCATCAGAGCTACGACTTGAGTTCTATTTTCATTTTAAGCATCAGCAGTTCATTGTGTGAGATCATTCTTAGGCCTGCATGTTCTTGGCATTTTCTGTAAAGAATATAGCACAGTAGCAATTCTTTATTTATACAGAAGAGAGATATAAAAAAATGACAGACTAAAGATAGGTAGTTAAGTTGTTACAAAACCCAGCATAGAAAGCCTGGCAAAGATTTATATGGAGAAATAGAGTTACTGTTCATGCCAGAGAAATCAGCAAAGAGGAACCGAAAAAGGAACGAGGAACGTATGTTTCAAAACTATAATGAGACATGGCTGCCTCAGGCAACATCAGTAAGGAATAACATGCCCTAATTTTGTTGTCTTCCAAGCAAAACCGCATTTCCTTTTCTGTTGATTATTCAGAATATGTGCCATTAGCCATATGTGTACATCTTTTAGTCAGCAATACAGCTGGAGCGCACATTTCATTAACATGTGTTCAACTTCCCGCTCGAATACACCAAGTCTAGAAGCGTGTCCCTGACCTTTTAATCTACTTTGTTCTTTCCCCCTTGCCTTTCCCCCATCATTTGAAACACAAATGCCCCAGGAACCCTGTCTTCTAAGCAGTCTCCTTTCCCATTTCCCGTTGCCTCTGATATTGTAGGCTGCTCATTGCCAGTCGGCACAGGATCATGAAGGTTGAATAGACATAACCTGAAAGTTGGTATGTCTCGTGCCTATGTGGTCACATTACCTGCAAGGAGATACAAGCTCTAACCATTTATGAATCCAAACTGAACCCACCGCCACTGAGCTGAGTCCAGCTCTGGGAGACTCTAGAGGACAGAGTATGCAGGGGTGCCCCTGAAAAAGCCAGATTTTTTTTCAGAGCTATGTATTTAATTAATTTTTTTTACAAACAACCTTATCACCTTCAAAGCACTCTCTATGACACTTAATACATTTTTAAAATCTGTGATTCCGTTCCTGGACCCATTATTCAAACTCATGTTTGGATGGCTGATAGCACCTCCCTCATTTTTGTGTGTGTGCCTCCTCTACATCGTCAAAAGCGCTGCCCTTTCATGTCCCTGTTCACTCACAGAAGCAAAATTCACATGGAGCGAGGTCAGGTGAGTAAGGTGTGTGGGGCAAGAGAGGCATGCTGTTTTGTGCCCACAACTGGCGCACAGAGATGGCTGGGTGCATTGACGTGGCAAAACCAGCCCCCCGTCTGCCACAAGGCAGGTCTTTTTTGTCGCTCACTGTTACACAATCTTTTCAGAACCTCTAAACAGAAAGCTTGATCAACAATCTGACCTGGTGGAACAAACTCCACATACACTATCCCCCTCACATCACACCTGCTTCTGGTCCCCCTCATAAGCTGTTCTTAAGGGGTCTGAGACTACATTTTTACATGAGCAAAAAGCAGCTGGTGGGCTAGAACCATTGGCCTTATAGTTAGCAGCTCACGATTCACCCAATGCACCTTCAGGCCTCCTTTAACCAGCTCGAGCATTTCAAAGTTAGTTTTTGGCAATTAACATAAATTGCCTGAAAATAGATTACTCAGTATTGATCTAGAGTCTCAGTGGCTAGAGACTCTAAAGAGAATATTGGAGGGTATGCTTTCCAATAGGGATTAGGTCGGATTCTGAAGTAGAAAAGGGAAAGTACACATTTAAATGAATTTTTCGTCCGCTGTAGTTTGGGGAATCTGTGGTACATACGGGGGAGCAGACACAACTTAGCGAGTGATTGATGTGATGAATTTCCATCTAAGTGAGTCCTTCTGTACCTGGATCTATTGAGCCAAAGTTGCTGCTGCCCTTCAGGTCTCCAAACCTTCCCGGTTATGGGACAGCCGGGTGGGTAAAGTGTGGAAATGACATTGCTATGCGACTTAGGGTTTTCCAAGCAAGAGCCATCCGGGAAACAGCATCGGAACTGATAGTGGAAGGGTCTACCGTGAAGGAAGAGCTCCGTGTGTCCAATGTTTATTAGTGTGTTTTTAAAAGATGACTGTAGCGTGGTCCAACTAATGAATGCACACATAAATGGGTGATTAGTAAATCATGCTCATTATCTGTTCGGAAATAGAAAATGAGAGTTGAAGAAATTTAAAAGGCTTATTTTCAGAAAATAGATATCTGGAGAAAATGGAGAACTACCCCTTCTCCATAGTAGCTGTTGAGTATAAAGTATTCAAGGAATGAAAGAAAAATAAACAAACAAAGTATGTGTGAAATCATATTCCAGAGGAAGGGAGGATAGATTGACGGATTAGGTGAGGATGAGCTTGGTAGGAAATAGCGTTTCTAAGAGATGCAGGGCCTTGCTACTGAGTGTGATTCACTCGGTGTGAATTGTCAGCATCACCTGGGAGCTTTCTCGAAATTTAGATCTCAAACTCTGCCCAACCCCCCTGCCTCGGACTCCTAATTAAAATAAAACATGCGGCAGGTCATTTGTAGGGACAGTCACAGTTGAGCAGCGTTCCCTTAGGAAGCAATGGCATTCTTCTGCGGGAGCTTCTTGGAAAGCAGTCATAGCAGGCCTCAGCATTCCCTGGGCGGCACCTTCCCACTTTGGGAAGCACCTTAATCTTTGAAATGTTGGGAGATCCTGAGAGTATAAAGATTTTGTACAGGTTTTCACATCTCAAAAACTCTCTAGCTTATTTCTAGAACCCAGATTTGGAGGCCAAAACTACAAAAATGTGTAAGGTTACAACAATGATTCTCAATCCTTGTAGGAATTTTAAAAATCCCAGCATTATGTTAGACTTTCATAGATAGTAGTTTTATTGGTCTAGGGTATAACTTAGAGACCTGGATGTACAGTGGTTATGATTGAGCTGCTGACTGCAAGGTCAGCAGTTCAAAACAACCAGCTGCTCCACAAGAGAAAGTTGAGGCTTTCAGGGGGCATTTCTTCCCAGTGCCAGAGGGTTTCTGTGGGTTTGCATCTCCTTAATGGCAACAAGTTACTGGATTTTTTTGAGGGGAGGGAGGAAGACTGTGAAGGGGGAGTTTATTGTAAGGATGTTGTTAACAGTTTTACTGAGATGTGGTTTATGTAACACCAAATTCACCTCTCTAAAGTTATTTGTAAACTTTGCAGCCATGCTTAGAACCCCAAGACAACCGAATCAACAACCGACGAACTGCTGCGGAGTCGATTCTAACTCACGGCAATCCGATGTGTTTCAGAGTAGAATTTCCCGCCATAGGATTTCCATGGCTCTGAACCTTTGGAAGTCAGTTGTCAGGCTGTTTTTCCTAGGCAGGAAGAGCTGTAGGAAGTTATTGTATATTCCATATGAGGGACATTTAAATGTGGGAAGTGCCGATGAGTTGAATGAGGGTATGTAGGGATGCATAAGGACTAGATGTAGGTAGGACGAGAGAAAATTTTCAGAGATTGAATGAACAGGATCTAGCAATTAGTTATTAACAGTGTGGATTTAGCAATTAGTTATTAACAGTTTATATTCTACATTCTGATTGTTAATGGAATATAATGAAGTATGATTTTAGGAAAATTAGAAATAGTCAAAATGGAATTCATGGAGAAAAATTGAAGAGGAGTAGTGTTGCATTCATTGTAAAAAAAGAGCATTAAAAGATCTATTGTAAAATATAATGCCTTCAGTGATAGGATAATATATGTACATGTAGAAGGAAAACCAGTTAATATAACTATTATTCAA
The DNA here is from genome assembly GCF_050624435.1 of Tenrec ecaudatus. Classification (NCBI taxonomy): domain Eukaryota; kingdom Metazoa; phylum Chordata; class Mammalia; order Afrosoricida; family Tenrecidae; genus Tenrec; species Tenrec ecaudatus. Next base: position 49,841,869 of record NC_134533.1, on the reverse strand, counting down.
ATTTACATAGCAATCACTTATACCGCACCACACTTACACAGGATTTTTACCACCTGCAGTGATCTGCATTTGATCAAATTTGCCATCAAGATTCATTGATTTTGCCTTGTCATAAGACTTATGGGAAGCACTATTATTGTTAATATATCAGAAGTTTGCATCAACTTCATGGCAAAGAGTTATTGGGTTTTTTTGAGAGGAAGGAGGCAGACTGTGAGGGGGGAGTTTGTGGTTGGAATTAAGTTGGATATGTTTTTTGGTTAAATAAAGAATTTTTATTTAGCGTTTTTAATAAACAATGGCCATTGATTAGACAGGAAACTTAGGGGACAGTGAATTTATGTTAATGGGGTAGTGACCAGTTGGACTCATTGCACAAATCAAAGAATGCAGTCAGTGTCACTGCATTATCCATGTAGAAATGCTTGAATTGGTGCATGCTTTGCCATATATATATTCTCAACAACAAAATAAATACACTTTTTTAAAAGATAAAAAGGGCATTGATTGGAATGTGAATGAAAAAAAAAAGAACAGTTGGACTGTATGTCCTCAGTGATCCAGAAATGGCAATAATTTTGCAAGGCCAATGACTTATTTATGAGAATTTAGATCCTTGTAATGGGTTCCCCATTTCCAACTCACCCTGCATGTTCCCAGTATTGCCACTCTCACCACTGGTCCTGACGGGATCATCTGCCCTGGATTCCCTGTTTCCAGTTCCTATCTGTACCAGTGCAAGGTAGAATTGGGATCATGATAGTGGTAGGGGTAGCAAGCATTTAGGAACTAGAGGAAAGTTGTATTTTTCATCATTGCTACATTGCCCTCTATTAGCTCATCTCCTCCCCGAGGCCCCTCTGCAAGGGGATCTCCAGTGGCCGACAAATGGGCTTTGGGTCTCCACTCCGCACTACCCACCTCATTCACTATTATAAGATTTTTTGTTCTGATGATGCCTAATACCTGATCTCTTCAACACCTTGTGATCGCACAGGCTGGTGTGCTTCTTCCACGTGGGCTTTGTTGCTTCTAGCTAGATGGCCGCTTGTTTACCTTCAAGCCTTTATGACTCCAGGCACTATATCTTTTGATAGCCGGGCACCATCAGCTTTCTTTGCCACATTTGCTTATGCACTCATTTGTCTTCAGTGATCGTATCATGGAGGTGAGCGCACAATGATATGATTGTTTGTTCTTTGATGCCTGATAACTGATCCCTTTGGCACCTATGAGAACTTTTTTAAAAGAATACTTTTATTAGGTCTCTTACATCTCATCACAATCCATACATTCCTCCAAAGTGTCAAGCACATTTGCACATATGCCAGCATCATCATTTTCAAAGCATTCCCTTCCCATTTGAGCCCCTGGTATCAGCTCCTCATTTATATCTCCTCTTGCCCTGCCCTTCCTCCCTCTTAAACCCTTGATAAGTTATCGATTATTTTTTCCATATCTTACATCATAGTCCATTGCCCCTCACCCACTTTTCTGTTATCCGTCCCCCTCGGAGGGCATTATAGTTTGATCCTTGTGATTGTGTATTAGTCTGGGTACTTTAAAGAAACAAATCCACAGAAAATCATGTGTAAGAGAGAGTTTTATATAAAGGTTAAGTGTGCATCAAGAAAACATCCCAACCCAGTGCTGCCCAAGCCCACAAGTCCAAATATTAACCTGTTAACCCATATGTCCAACACCAATCCACAAAGTCCTCCTCTGTCTCACAAAACAGACTGAATGATGCCGACTGCAGGAGGAAAGCTGAGTCAGTGAATGTGTAAACATCTCAGCTGGCAGCAGTCTCCACACAGTTGCTTTAGCACCCAGGGCTCCATCGAGGTAGGTTCATGTGGCTTCTCCTCAGGGATATCCTGCAGGAAGTGAGCCTTTCCAGCTGAAGCAGAGAACTGGCTAAGGCAGCTGCACCCTGATCCGACCGTCAGAAAGCAAGCGACCCAAGAACTAGAAAGATGAGACTCACTGAGCCACTTATCCCTCTACCCTTCTGTTAATCCCACATGTGTTTATCGGTCAGATTGGCACAATAAACTACCTCAGATTAATTTTCCCTTCCCCCACTCCCCTAATCCTCCTGGTATCTCTACTCTCCTTGTTGGCCCTGAGGAGTTTATCTATCCTGGATTCCCTGTGTTTTGTGCTCTTATCTGTAGCAGTGTGCATGCTCTGGTCTAATCCGATTTGTAAAGTAGAATTGAGGTCATGATACTGGGGGGAAGGAAGCACCAAAGAACTAGAGGAAATTTATGTGTTTCATCAGTGTTATATTGCACCCTGACTCATTGATCTCTTCTCTGGTGATTCCTCTGTGAGAGGGTGTTCAATTGTCTACAGATGGGCATTGGTCTCTACTCCATGCCCCTCCCCCTATTCACCTGGGTATGGTTTCATTCTGAGCCTTAGATGCCTAATACCTGATCCCATTGACACCTCATGATCACACAGGCTGGTGTGCTTCTTCCATGTGGGCTTTGCTGCTTCTGAACTAGATGGCCACTTGGTTATCTTCAAACCTTTATGACCCCAGACACTATATCTTTTTCTAGCCAGGCACCATCAGCTTTCTTCACCACATTTGCCTATCTACTCATTTTGTCTTCAGTGATCGTGTTGGGAAGGTAAGCATCAGAGAATGCTGGATTGTTAGAACAAAGTGTTCTTGTATTGAGGGAATACTTGAGTTGAGACCCAATGTCTATCTGCAACTTAATTCTTATGATATGAATAAATAGATTTATTCCCCTCTTATGATATGAATACATAGATTTATTCCCCTTGATTCTTATGATATGAATACATAGATTTATTCCCCTCTTATTATATATATTTATATTTACATATGTACATGCCTATATTTAGGCCTCTATAAATGTCCTTTGCCTCATGGTTCTTTCCTCTATTTCCATTTTACTTCTCTCTTGTCCCACCATCATGTCTGCCCTTTATATATTGCCCTTGATTGAGCATCACCAGGCATCCTATGACTTTCCTTCCACTGATTTTAGTTCACTTGTTGTTCCCTTGTCCCTGAGTTGGTCCCACCCTCTTCCTTTCACCCACCTTCCCTTCTCCCATATCCTCCCAGAACAATTAGTCCTGTTCTTTTCATCCCCAAATTATTTACACCGCCTGACTTATCTAGAAAGATATGCAGATACATTAATAAAGGCAAAAACCAGGCAAAGCCAAATAAAACAATGAAGTCAAAACCAACAAAACAATAACAACAACAGCAAAAATCAAGAACAAAGAATAACAAAAAGAAAACCACTGACAAAAATGGAAAAGCCTATAAATAGTTTAAGGTCTGTTTGTTGATCTTTATGAGTGTTTTTTGATGGGGTGCCACACCCTGTCTCCCAAGTCTTTTTGGTATTCGCCGGTGATTTCATCCCCCTGCTGCTCTGTTCCATGCCCTCAGTGCCTCGCCCCAGTGTGTTGGGGCCAGATCATGCACTATCCCCCACTGCGTCTCCAGTGCCGTCCCCACAGCATCATGGCTCGGTGGTGGGGCCATCCCTCCCTGTGTATTGTCTGCTGTGAGCAGGAACATCGTCCTTGGGGCTTGGTGGGCAAGGATGTCCTTTCCTCCCTCTTCATCCCTTTGTGTTTCTCCTGTGTGCTACAATCAGATGCACCTTTCTCCCTAAGCTGTAGCCCCAGTGCTGTCCTCTGAAGTGCATTCTTGCTTGGGGGGGAGTAGCGGGCGGGGGGTGGGTGTCCACATAGTCGGGTTGGTGCTGGCTAGCAGACCGCTGTATTAGTTCCCTGGTACATGCTGTATTCACGTCTTGGCACATAGGGTTGAAGCCTTGACTCTCTCTCCTTCTCCTGTGGAGATACCCCCCCCTTGGGTGCAATAGTGACCTGCTCCCCCCACCCCATGTCTTTATTCTCCTCTCCCTTTCTCCCTCCTATTTAGTTGGCTACCATATGTATCCCTGGATTGGGTTTGGCCCCTGCCATACCATTTCCCCCAAAACAACATGAACAGTTAATACACTTAAACATGTTGACCTCACCAGATATAATGCACCGGAATAAAATTCATTACATACATAGAATGAGATAAAGGAGACGTACAAAATCAGTCAAACCAAGGCCAGGGAGACTGCAGAACAAGCCACTAAAAGCTCATTTTCAAATTGAAGCTGAAAAAATATATATTTCTGTGAGAGTCAGTCTCATCGAATCTCTCATCTGAATCCCCAAACACATCTCAAGGACAGATTTGATGGATGAGCACTAGTTATCAAAAATTAGAGGAGCTGTCAAATGACATGACAGGCAACATGCATGAAGATCACAAAAGGTAATGTGTTTGGCCAAGTTGACGAGACAAACAAATCCAATGATCCTCATATATGTATAAGAAAGAGATTTATATCAAGAAGTAATTATATATCAAGAAAATGTCTCAACCTAATCCAACTCAAATCCTTACGTGTGATACTAGTCCCTGAGTCCCTCACACAGCCACGTGCAATGATGCAGAATGCAGGAAACTCACAGCCAGTGAGTGCAGCCATGTGGATCCAAGTGGAAACCTGACAGGACTCTGGCAGGTCTCAGGATTAGTGGCAGAGAGAGAGAACCGTTTCCAGGGCCCTCCGTGTAGGAAGGCCACACCCCCAAGGAGAAAGCCTCTGGCTAACAGATCGGCTTCTTCTAACCCTACACTTTCATCCAGCTTCAAGCTGACGTGAACAAGCATCTCACTGGTATAGTCATTAAAAGACAGGGAAGAAAGGACCTAAATGGATGGCAGAAGAAACTCTGAAATTTGCTCTCAGAGACATAAAATGAATGGGGAAATGATTAAAAGAGGTGATGAGAGGATTTCAAAGTACAGCTTACGGAGACAAAGTAAGCTTTGTAACGAAATATGGAAAAACCTGGATTTAGAAAATCAAAGGGGGAAGAAAGTGCTTGCATTCCTCAGGGTGAACGAAGTGGAGAAAAAAGTCTTGAACTCCAATATTGATGGATCCTAAAGAGTCCAGGAAGTATAAAAAGAAGACGGAAGGAATAAATAGAGTTAATACACCGAAAACAATTGGTTGCTGTTCATTCATCTTAAGAGTAACACAGAATTAAGGATCAATGGTGTTGAAAAAAGTCCAAGCTGTCTTGAAGGCATGGGGAAAAATAAGATTCAGAGAATTGATGGAATATAAATTGGGGCTGTTTTCACAGATGGCTGTAGTACTGAAAATGCTCACTCATCTATACCAAGAAATGTGAAGGACCGCTATCTCACAGCCGACCGGAAGAGATCCATATTTGTACCAATTCTAAGGAAAGGTGACCTAACAGAAGTGGAATTTATTGATCAATATCACTAATACTGCACACAAGTAAACATTTTCTGAAGATAAAAGCTAGTTGCAGCAGTACAGTCACAGAGAAGTGACATAAATTTGAGCTGGATTCCAGAGAGTGCGTGGCATGAAGGATCTCGTTCCTGGTGTCAGACAGATTTTTGGCCGAAGTCAGAGAATACCAGGAAGATGTTTACCTGCTCTATTTGATGGCGTGGGTCTTAATAAATTATTTATAGCATTGGAAAAAAATGCGAAATCAGGAACACTTACTTGTGCTTAAGAAGCTGTCATTTAAACAGAACTAAGTGCATATTGCATGGTTTCATACCAGGAAAGATGATTTTTATGGTTATATCCTTTGACCCAACTTATTAGGTCTTGGTACTGATGAAATAATATAAGAAACCTGACTATATTAATGAGAACCTAGTGTCAAGACTGGAGGAAGACTTACTAACAGACTTGCTGAAAGTGAAGAGAAATGGAGTTACTGGGAGAAAGATCGAAGCCTTCTGAGTAGATTACATCTCAAGATACAGAAAACAAAAATCTTCACACAACTGACCTAGTAGACAATATCATTACAAGCAAAGGACAGATTGAAGTCATGGATTTTCTTTAACTTAGACCTTCAATCAATGTCCATGAAAACAGCAGTCAAGAGGTAAAATCAGTCCTGCATCGAGCAAAGATGCTGCCCAAGATCTCTCTGAAGTATAAAAACGAAGATGTCACTCTGAGGACTCAGGCTTATCTGACCTAAGCCATGGTATTTTTTCAATCACCTCATAGACAATGAAAGGTGAGCAACGAATAAAGAAGACTAAAGCAGGATCGATGCATTTGAATTCTGCTATTAATAAACAATGCTGAATATGCCACAGACCACCAGAAGAACAAACAAAAACACCTGGGTGAAACCATAGCCAGAATGATGCTTAGAAGCCAGAATGGCAAGGCTTTGTTCTCTTGTGTTTTAGATATAGTATCAGGAAGGAGCAGTTCCTGCAGAAGGACATCATTGAGGCTCAGTGGAAAAAAAAGAAAAAAGGAAGACTGAACTAGAACGACAGAGCGGCTGCAGCGATGGGCTCAAAGCATGGATTGGGTGGTGCTGTGGCATTTCATAATATAAGGAATGATTAATTTGGGGGGCTGGGTAATAGAAAAGTAATTGGATATAGTTTTATGTCAGTTGAAGTCAACAGAGTGCGTGGATTGTGACAGTGGACTCACATGCTCCCTTTCTTCATCCGGTTTCTTTTCATTCAGAGATTGCAAAGTAAGGTAAACATATAAAATATGTAAACACTTACATCATTTTGTGTATAGCCATGTATAGTAGAAATAACAAAGGTCATAATATTCCCCCAATTTTTCTGTACACATGACCCTCTGCCTTTTAAGTTTGCAATCACAGATTGTCCCTTTGCCACCCCTCCATTGTCTGTTGCCAAAACCTCTCCCAAGTACCTCATTGTACCTTTTCTTCTCACGGTAGCCCAACACAGTCATTTCATTCGTCACTCAACTCCTGCATGCTCTTCATTTACACATGTCTGCTTTCTTCACAAGGAGTGTTGGTGGTACTAGATTGTGGGTTTAGCTGCTAACCACAAGAGCAGTGGTTCAAGACCACCAGCATCTCTGTAAGTGAATGATGAGCCCATCTGCTCACCTAGAGATTTACGGTCTCAAAAATCCTAAGGAGCAGTTCGATCCTGTCTTATATTGTGTCTGTGGGTTGGAATAGAGTCTGTGACACAGGGTAGATGTTTCTTAAAACTTCACAAGCAAGAGGAAGCCTCATTCTTGAAGAACCACGAATAGGAGATTCTTAGAGTAGTTCTTGCCAATCTCATTTTTTTTAAATGCACTTTTCTCTGGTGGCACAGTGGTTACATGTCACACTACTCACCACAAACACAGCAGTTGGAAACACTGGCTGCTCCTTGGGAGAAAGATGGGACTTTCTCCCCCTGTAAAGAGGTACAGTCTTGGAAATTCGCAGAGGACATTCCATCCTGTCTTCCTGGGTTGCTAGGAGTCAGAATTGACTCAATCGCGGTGAGTTTGGCTTTTGGCTTTTTGTTTTGTAAAAAATGTTGATTTCCTACAGTTTTCTCTCTATCATATCACTTCTCATACAATGAGTCACGTGGCACAGAGTTCAGGAGAAACATGATTATTGAGGATGATGACATATGCCTGGTTGGAGAATACATTGACATCTATGAGGATTTCCAATTACGTCTCTCTTGAGTTTTTATTGATACTGAATTCTTAAACTGTTACAGGAAAACTGTTTAGTCACTTTTAATTATCTGGGGAAATTTTTTATTCACACCCATGTGTGTGAGTTCATTGAGAAACACAGCTGTGGAAACAGTGTTACATTTCTTTTATATGTGATCAGCATCGCTAACTTAAAAAATGTGCAAGTACCCTCAACTGCCTTGTTTGAGGGGACTTCTTTGGCACCGTGGTATTCAGCATGGATGTAGATATTGTGTTCAATTGGATCCTGTGTGACACAGAGACAACTTTAGGAGATGGGCAGACTTATATATTTCCCTCAGATGCCTTTGGCTGGCTTCACCCTTTCTGCTCTTCTGGAGAGTGTGACCATAAACCAGGTGTGGGGACATTGCTGGGTCTGTAGTTCTTGCACAATCCATCAGGGGCTGGGGTACAGAGTGATGTGGAAACAGTACCTGTTCTAGGAACTGTGCTGTTTCATAGACTGAATTGGGTTAAAGAAGGACTAGTGTGATCTCAGTTCATAAGACAATGGTTCTTTTTCTTTCAGACCCATAGAGCAATACTCAATGGCTCTTAGCCAAAACTGGAATAGGCGTGTCTATTTTAACTTTCGTTCCAGTTTTATGTAAATGGTACAGAAGATGGCATGTGCGCAAGAGAATGAAGGTTGTGATGAAAAGGGGTGTTCACATCCGGTAACCGTTGTGTCCGATGCCTGTCTGGTCATTTACAGGCGTTTAAACAGGACCTGAAAGAGTTTATGTGAACACCAGAATAAGATAAAATGGTAGGGTTGGTGGTGGTGTTACGTGCTGTTGAGTTGATTTTGACTCCTACTGACCTTCTTCCCTCCGAAGTGAACATTGCAGGGTCCTGCACCATCCTCATAATCACTGCTATGTTGAAACCAATTGTTCCATCTACTGTATCAATTCATCCAATGGAGAGACTTGCTCTCTTTCATTAATTCTGAATGTTATCAAATATGATGTCCTTTTCCAGGAACGGATTCCTCCTGATAGCATTTTCAATGAGTGAGATGAATTCTTACCACCCTTGTGTCTCAGGAGGATTCTGTCTATACTTCTGCCAACAGATTTGTGTGTTCTTCTTGCAGTCCCTGTACTTTCAATATTCTTTGCCAAAACCATGATTCAGTTGTTCAGTTCTTACTCATGGTCCAGCTTTCATAGGCATGTGGATCATGGAGACCCAAAGCAACCGTCTGGACCACAGAAGGAACACTGTGCAGTCCTTCTCCAGCCTCACAATGGTTCTTCTGCTTGAGCCCACTGTTGCAGCCACTATGTCAATCCATCTTGTTGATTGACAATACCATAGCCTGGCTCCAGTAAACCTTCATCCTCAAAGTGACCCTTTAAAAAAATTTTTCCCCTAGTTCTTTCTTAAAAAAAATTATTTTATTGGGGGCTCTTACAGATCTTATCACAATCCATACAAACATCCACTGTGTCAGGCACATTTGTACATATGTTGCCATCATTATTCTCAAAGCATTGGCTTTCTGCTTGAGCCCTTGGTATCAGTTCCTCATTATCCCCTCCCCCATCCTCCCTCCCTCCCTCTTGAACCCTTGATCATTTATAAAACAATTTTTCATGTCTTACACCATCCACTGTCTCCCTTCACCTACTTTTCAGTTGTCCATCCTCTGGGGTGGTGATGGTGGTATTATATGTCTATCATTGTGATCAGTTCCTCTTTTCTCCCCATCCTTTCCCAACACACACACTTCTCCTTCCCCTTCCACTCCTGGTATCACTACTCTCATTATTGGTCCTGAGGGGCTTATCTGTCCTAGATTCCATGTGTTTGGAGCTCTTGTCTCTACCAGTGTATATGCTTTGATCTAGCTGTATTTGTAAGGTAGAATTGGGGTGAAGGGACGAAGTGTGGGGCGAGAAATATTAAAGAACTAGAGGAAAGTTGCTACACTGAGCCCTGACCTGCTCTTCTCTTCCTGTATCCCTTTTGTAAGGGGATATCCAATTGTCTACAGATGGGCTTTGCATCTCCACTATCCCCCCTGTCATTCACATCTATATGATTTTTTGTTTTGGGTCTTTGGTGCCTGATACCTGATCCCTTCGGCAACTCACGATCACTCAGGTTGGTGTGCTTCTTTCATGTGGGCTTTGTTGCTTGTCAGCTAGGTGGCCGCTTGTTTAAGACCCCAGATGCTATATCTTTTGATAGGCGGGCACCATCAGCTTTCTTCACCACATTTGCTTTTGCACCCATTTTGTTTTCAGCAATTGTGTCAGGGAAGGTAAGCATCCCACAATGCTGGGTTATTAGAACAAATTGTTCTTGCATTAAGGGAGTACTTGAGTGGAGGCCCGATATCCATTTGCTGCCTTATACTTAACAAATAATCATATGTACATAGATCTGTTTCCCTATCATTGTATCTAAATGTATTTACATATGGTCCTCTCTGTGCATTGGCTATGCTGAGGCTGAATATTGTCCTCGGCCTTGGTGGGCCAGGAAGGGTTGCACTCTCTCTCCACCCCTCTTCATTTGTTCCATAGCGGAAACGCCCTTCTCCCTGAGCTGCAGCTTCAGTGCTTGCTGTCTTAAAGAGATCTTTTGCAGCACATTTGTTCATTTGATTTCCAGACTGTTGCTTATATGGACACTAATTATGAATCTAAGTAAAACAAAATCCTTGGATACTTCAACCTTTGCTTCATTTATTATGAAGTTGCTTAGTGGTCCACGTGTGAGAATTTTGTCTTCTTCACGATGAGGTGTAATTCATACTCATGGCTGTAGCCTTTCATCTTCATGAAATACTTCATCCTTTCTTTCAGCTAGGATTGTTTTGTCATCTGCATATCACAAATTGTTAATGATAATTAGTTTTCTTTCAATCCTGCTGCTGCATTTTCTTCCTGTAGTGTACTTCTCAAAGTATTTGCTTAAAATATGTACTTGTGCTTATGCAGAATCTGTACATAGACCAAGAGGCGGCCTTTCAAACAGAGCAAGGATGTGGTTCTAAAACTGGGAAATGTATGGGTACGGCTTATGTTCATCATACCTGCTTATTCTGTGTACTGTCTGAACAAATAGTGCTTCTTCAGTGGAAAAGTAGCATAGATTAGGGGACCACAAAACCCAGACCCCTGCCATCAGGTCAATTCTGGCTCATAGTGACCATATAGGAACTTACAGAACTACCCCTGTGGGTTTCTGAGCCTGTGAGTCTTTACAGGAGTAGGAAACCCAAAGTGGCCAGAGTAAAAGCCCGAAGAACAATGGGAGAGAAATGGCACCGGATCTACCTGGTCAGGCATTCAAATGAACGCTGTCTGTGTAGATTAAATGGATTGTGAGAAGGGTCAAGAAAGCAAGAAAGCTGTAGATGAAATCCAGGGAAACTAAGGAAGTTAAAAATAATGCTCTAAGGTAAAACTGACCAGACAGATGAAAAGTTAGAAACTATATAAAACAAAATCAATGCCACTGAGTCAATGTAGAGTCCTAGTGACCCTATAGGACAGGGCAGAACAACCACTGTGAGTTTCCCAGACTGGGACTGTTTACGGGAGTAGAAGGCCTGTCTTTCTCCTTTGGCGTCGCTGGCGGTTTCCAACTCCTGACCTTGCAGATTGCAGCCCAACTCATAGTCACTGTGCCAGCAGGGCCCCACCATCTCACATAACCAACACAAACCCAGAAGAGTAATACTAAGACAATACATTGAATTACAAAGGAATTGAATCAAATCAATGGAAGGCTGGATTAAGGAACTTGAAGATAAATCTTTCATACTCACATGACAGAGGAACAAAAGGAATAAAGAACAAGAACAACAACAATGAAATCCAAAGAAAGCCTATGAATCATGTAGGGTAACATCAAGAACAATAACAGAAAACCACCAACAGTGGACAACACTGAGTAGCATACATGGCACCGCCCCCAGCGGTATACAAAGTAGAACCATTCAAAGGATTACAACAGGGAGACAGAGGCACGAATTTTATCAAAGACAATTGCAAAATAAGGAGCGGGAACTACGGAGTGGAATGAAGAGGAAGTCCAGTAGATTTATGCGTGTTGATAACTTAGGTGAACACAAAGGCAGTGTACAACCAGAGAGGGGTCAGCAAAACGACAGTGGGCAAGACACAGGGAGGAGTGCAAGAAGTAAAGGCAGCAAAGGTAAATGCCATCATATACACAGTTTTGAAAAAGAAATGGTGATAGACATGTAGAGGCATGCATAGGCACATATGCTGATTGGGTGGAAAGGAGAGTTTAAGTATATCCACAACTGAACATTGGTTTGAAAGGATAATTGTGAGTTTGGGTTTACCTTTTCTGTAAATATAATGTTGACTGTGATAGAGCTTATAGGGACAGAATTATGAGCGCTTCTTTGACAAAGCCACACACATTGAAGGACTGAGCAGTTCTGTCTAGTAACTCAGGATCAGGGTCTTTCTGAACATCAAGTAAAAATTACCCAGCATCGTTCATTTTTTAGGCTGGGTTCTCTAGAGAAGCAAAACCAATTACATTTATATATGTATATAAAGAGAGAAGGTTATAAACACAGTTATAGAAGGGGTTGAGCCCACTTCAAGTCTATGTGCCAGATAGTAAAGCTGGAGCATTTTCTTGGCTCCCGGGGCTGTGGAGCAGGAAGGCAGGAAGCCTGGAGTTTAACCAAGAAACAGAAGAGTGAAGCAGAAAGACGGTCATGGCTAGCCAATGGAGAGGCAGATTAGCAGATCAGATGTGATGAGAGCCTGTTGATAGCTCCCATATCAGCAGGTGATCTGGAAACTAAGGTAGATGTGACAGATACAGGACCCACATGAAGTAGAAGCGAGAGTTCTTCACAGTGGCTCCTTTGTGCACCTCTAACAGTCCACACTCACAAGGACTCGTCATCAGGCTGTGACCAGAGTGAAAGGTTATATTTCACCCATATCTTCCTATAGGCAAGTCAACACAAATCCTAAGTATCACAGTCAGCAAAGGGGATATTCTGCCTCCTACTTTGAAGAATGTCTACTGGGGATCTTTAGAAACTCCTGAGTGCCCATTTAAGGTGGAACTATGGGTCTCTCACTCTCAAAAGATGCAAGAATGATAAAAACCAAAGACTCACAGAGACAAACCACCGAATTAGTGGGCCATGCAAACACCAATCTCCACCAACTTGAGCCCAGAGTGACTAAATGATGCATAGCCACTGCCACCAACTGATCTGACAGGGATCCACTAGAAGGTCTGGGATGTTGAGAGATCAAAATGTGGAGCAAAACTCAAGAACCATAAAGGACGACAATCGTACTGGTCAGAGACTGGTGGAGCTCCCGGCGATTATGGCGCTTAGACACAGGTCACTTCTGTAATGGAACTGCACGTTGGCTTGAATTTTAGTTGAACAATGGAGAAGTCTTGAACAGGAGCAATCATCCGAGTGAAGTACATGTAGCCTAGAGGAATTGGACATTTCAGACATTTATACAAGGACAAAATCCAGAAAAGAAAGGAAAGAGGAATTGGAAATGAAGGGAGGAAGCGGGATAAGCAATAATTCATGGAGGCTAGCAATCAATGAGGTGAACCAAAATATGTACAAATTCTTAAATATAAAACTGATAATCTTCTCTTTAAACCTGTACCATATTCATAGTAAAAAACTAAAGAAATAAAACAAAATGTTGAAAAATGTCAGAAAAATATTACTAGTAGATGATTTAAAATAGTTAAAAATATTAAAAAACAAAACAAAACTGGAAATGTATCCCAAAACTAGTTACTCCTAAAGAATTATACTTAAATCATTATTTATATAAATTATTTGCTGGGATGAAATATAATCAAAAGAAAATGTAAAACCAAATAAGAGAATGTTTTTTCATAGATTATAGGGAGCAAAAAGTAAGTACAGATAAGATACAAAGGGAAGTGAAAGTATAATAAATTCTTTGTTTCACGTATGATTCTAAAGAAATAGCATCATTCTATCTTTCCTACCTGTCTGCCTACCTTTCTACACACATGTGTACATTTTTTCAGAAACTTTTTTGAGTCCCATTGTATGTATGTACATCCCACCCCCTACCCTCACCTACTCTGGGGTTGTGGTGGGGTTAGTTCAGAAAGTTTGTGGAAAAGTGATGTGTTAGTCTGGGTACTTTAGAGCAACAAATCCTCAGAAAGTCATATGTATAAGACAGAGTTTTATATAAAGGGTAAGTACACATCAAGAAAACATCCCAACCTAGTGGTGCCTAAGCCCACAAGTCCAACATTAACCCATATGTCAAGACCAATCCACAAAGTCCTCCTCCATCTCACAAAAGACAAGCAGTGATGCCAACTGCAGGAGGAAAGCCGAGTCAGTGAGCGTGTAGGCATCTCAGCGCTGGCAGGGGTCTCCACACAGCTGTTCCAGCACCCAGGGCTGCATTAGGGTAGGTCCATGTGGCTTCTCTTCAGGGATGTCTTGCAGGAAGTGAGCATTACCAGCTGAAGCAGGGGACTGGCTAAGGCAGCTGCACCCTGGTTCAACCATCAGAAAGCAAAAGACCCGAGAACTAGAAAGGCGAGGTTCACCAAGCCATTTATCTCTTCACCCTTCAAATGACCCCGCATGTGTTTATCGGACAGGTTGGCACAATAAACTAACTACCTCAAGTGGAAATAAAATATAATGGATTTTATTCCACAACCATTTTGAGGCATTAAAAGGAACAAGCATAGTTATTTAATATTGATGAAAGGTAAGATCCATAATAAAGATTTCATAGCTATGAATCTGTGTTTACTAATAAAACATCAAAACACATAAAGTAAAATCTGTTTGACAAGCAAAGAGGAATTGACAGAATCATAATTACACCGGCAGAGTTTTATGTACCACCCTGAATCTGTGGCAGATAAAAGATAAAATAAACAACATTGTAAAAGATTAAAGAATATAATTAATAATGTTGAATTACTACATATATTTCAAAATATGTACCCTTCAGAGACTATACCTTTTACAAAGAGGTTCAAGAACACTGTCCTCAATGATAATACAAAAACACCAAAGTCCTTAAAACAGATGCTACCTGATGCCATAAAGTAGATTCTGACTTAACCATGAAGCTGTACTGAACTTGCCCAGGGATGAATTACCCAGGAATCAAGATAATCACACGTTTACAGCATCAGCAAAACACCTCTTTCTATATAATTCTCATATTTCATCTGAATGTGTGAGAAAACAGAGGAGGTGGCACCACATATGATCCCTGGTTAGGGCCCCCACATGCCTTAATTCTCAGCCTGACTGTCCCACAATGTTTCTAAGCTCTGATGGCAGTATTAGGTAAGAGTTCTATTGGTAAGGTTGTAGGTTCAAGCCCACCAGCCAGCTCTGTCTGAGAAACACGGGGCTATCTGCTTCCATAAAGGATCACAGCCTCCCAAACCCTAGATTGATAGAGCTGCTAAGAGAAGAAGGGATGACCCTCCAGGGAAGTGTGTTTGCCTTTGGGTTTATTCTTTTAGGAAACAAACGGCTATGTTTTCTCAGTTAGCAGTTGACCACCTAGACTGGACACCAGTACCAAACTCGCTGCCATCAATCCCAGCTCAGAGTGGAACCACCCCCGTGGGTTTCCAAGACGAGACCGTGTCAATGTATGGCAGCAGAAAGCCACATCTTTTTTCCTGCTGTCCCTGATGACTGACAGACAGTCTCTGAAAGAATGATGGAAATTTTGACACAGCTCATAAAACAGACACTCAACTACTCCTGAATGTAATGAAAAATATTACCTAGAATCATTTGTCTAAAGGAAATAAAGCATAAAACAACAAATTGTAGAACTACGCAATATAGGGAGCTAAACATGCCATTGAGTGCCACGTTTTTGGTATGTGGCCAACACTATATTTGGAAGTACATTTCTACCTTTGCTGCCTTTGGTGATTCTAGAAAAGGTAATCTTCGAGACTGACTGAAACAGAAGATGTGAAAAACTGAAGGGAACCATGTCAATAACTGAAAAACCACTAGAAAGAGACAGTAGAGATTATTAATGGGACAGGAGGATCCCTTTTGGAAGAGGCTTTTTCATAAAAACGGAAGAAAATGATTACTGGAGGAAATAATTACCCTCATGGTTAATTTTTATTATCTTTAGCTACTTAAATACCACGTGACCATAACCATCCATCCCATCTTCTGGTTTACACTATTTTTTATGCTGATTATTTTAGTGGACATACCCAATATTTTGTCATTATCAATTCTGACAACATTTCTAAAATCTGAAGTCAAACATTCCATTCTTTAAACAAACAACCAAACAAACAAATGTTCTCCAACTTCCTTTGTTCTCATAGGAAAATGCTATTTTACCTCTCTGACACTTTATATTCATTGCTTCCTTCTCTGTTCCCCATGACTCTTGGATTCTCTACTGTCTTTCTTTTGCTTCTTTAAAAGATTAGTCCACTGTTTATCATTATAATCACTTCCTCATCAATATTTCTGAATCATCTCATGTATCTGTTTTTCTTTTGTATCAAGGTAAGTCCAAAAGTGTTGCCACTAGGGGGTCTAGTTCATGCATGTATGTGTTGATTCCAAATACAACATTTTAAAAGTATCTCCGTAATCAGTGGATGGCAGTGGGCAGGCTCGCTCAGTTATGTGTTTTTCTTAGTCTCATTAGGGTGTCAAGTCCAAAGGTTGGCCTCCCAGAGCTGCTGAGCCAGCTAAGTTCAAGGCAGAAAAGTCGTCTCTTAAATTTGGAGATTTTTCCCTAATCTCTCAGGGGTAAACTGGATAGATTTTGTTTCAAAGAACACAGCATGATCACAGCGGTTTATGAAGAAGTTTTAAGAAAATGGAAATCTACCTGGATGGAGGTTATGTTCAATAACAATAGATTCCTATTTTGATGTTTTTATGTAAGGAATGTGTGTATGGGGTTTTCTTGGTAGCAGTTCTTTTGGACTTACCCATCTACGTGTCTCAGGTACAAGTCTCCATGAGTATATTTTGTTACATTTACCTGGGAGATGCATCTTAAACCTACAGATTTCTCCCTAATTTCAGACTGTATAATTTCTTTCATGAGTAATTGAAATCGCCTCCATTTTGCTCTCAATCCCTCCTTTGTACTCCATCCAATTTAGCCTAGACCCCTAAATCTGTGATCTTCACAGAGACATAAATCATATGAGCACCGGCTTTGTATGCGGTGGTTTGCATGGGCTATCTCATGTCTTCTTCTCTTTTCCATAATGAGAGGTCAAAGTACGGATGTGAGGTCACACAGAGGACAGGTAGTGGAATTGGGATTGAAACCCAGGCTGTTGATTTCAGCACCCGGCCTCTGAGCCACCAGGAGACGCTCTGTGAGAAACCCACCATTTCCCTTTGAACAGCAACTGGCACTCCTGCAGTTTAAGGTTGGGACCTTGAAAATCACAGCTGATTTCTTTACAAAGTGACCCTTTGTTCTCCTGACACTCAGCATCAGCAGGAGGCTCAGTTGAGGCAGCTGCATGAGGGCAGGCTTATTGGGCTTGCTTCCTGAACTCCCGGAAATCTCCATTGAGGTGAATGGGATTTTATAGTACTCTTTCAATGGGACTTGTGATGTGGACACCGTGCAGCAAAAAAAAAAAAAAAAAAAAAAAGCCATTTTTTTTTTCTCTCTTAAGGCACAGATGAGTTTAGAAAAACACCAAGCCGATTCTGTGGAAATAACATTTACATCCTCTTCCTCAGCAATTGCAGAATCCCCACTGGTCTCTTATGGGTTAATCATAGTAATTAAAGATGCAGAGTGAGAGACTGCTGTCATTATATGACAATGTCCCCAGGAAGGTCTGCATAAAGGCATGCACCTTTAGTTCTTGTCTCCGCCCGCCCACCCCCTCCAATCCATCCTCTCTCTGCTACCAGATTCATCTTTCTCAAATACAGCCCACACAGAGCAAGTTCATATACATAGTATGCTGTCAACAAAGCACTAATTGCCTTTTCATATCAAAGCTATTATTTTCTCATTCTGTGCCTTTATTCTCTAGGTTGCTTCAATCTAAAATGCTTCACCACCCCCGCACTGTCCCCGCACCCAATGCTTGCATTTAAAATCCCCTATTTAAGGTATGGAAACATCCAGCAGAGAGCTAGGGAGATTTGGACTATTGTTCTACTTTGCTACTCTTTCTTCTTCTTCTTCTTTTGTTTTTTAAACAGCATGGCTCTTTATAGACTAGAAGCTGAGAAAAGTGGAGAGCCAGGTGTGTGGCTAGAATGTGGGGAACACCACGTTCTTAGTGGGTTAATGGGAATGCCCACAGCAGGCTGGCTGAGCTGGGCAGCGGGAGTCTCAGGCTTGGAGAAGGTGTCAGCTGGAGGTCCCGCGTCACTTGGTGGCTCACCAGAGTAGGTAGGCATTTGGTCAACTCCCTGATGAAGCAGAGGGAGGAGAGCAAGTCTATAGAAGCAAATAAAAGTCAACTTAATTGGGCGGGGACAGGGGGACGATATTGTTTGGGTCAAAAAACCAAAGGCCAGGATGCTGGGAAGTACGAAGAAATGACCCGGAGTGTGGAGCACCACCCGTAGCAAAGGACAGTGTGTTGGGCGAGTGAGGCAGCTGCTGGCCCAGGTCGGAGGCTGGAACCGGGCTCCCCATGTGTTTCTCCTCGGCTGATGCTGCTGATTCTTTATCAGCCTTTGCCCTAAAATTGGTTCTAACTCTAGGCAAGACTTGGCAGATCGTGTGGTGAAAGCTACAGTTTTAAGGACAGAGATGCTTGAATAGGAGCAAAAGAAAGAATGAGTTACAAGTGACCTATTAAGCTTTAATGGGATGGTTTATAACTAAAATGAAGCTTCAGCTCGACTTTGACATTGGGGCGGCAGAACCACAGTGCTGGCTTGATTTCATAGCCAAGAGCAAAATAGTTAGAATTCAATTTTTACTAGGCCTCAACATGGTAGGAGGAGGAATTTTTATGTTCATATACTGGGGCTCCTATACATTTTAAAAATCTATAATTCCACTAGTAACTCCCATTGCTTAGAGTTGAACTATAGCCGATTGCCAAAATGTGTGGAAAGAAATATTTCTCGATTTTTAAAATTATTATTCTAGTAAATGTTATATGAGAGGGAGGAACGATTTTTTTAAGATGAATGAATTCTTCTCTGTCTTTCTCTGATATTTCTAATTAATCTTCCAAAATTGAAATTCTATGAAATTGTTTGGATTTGAAGTTATTTAAAAGCTAGGAACAGATGGAATCGGACAGGAAGGAAGAATTCCCAAAGAAGTTCATTCAAGTTAAACTGTTTTCTTTTAGATCAGAGACCAGCACATTATGGCCCACATAGTAAGTCTGGCCCACCACCTGTTTTTGTGAATAAAGTTTTATTGGAACACAGTTATTTTCATAATGGTGGCTGAGACCATATGGATGAAAGAGGCTATATAGTCTTGGCCCTTCACAGAATAAGTTTGCTGGCCCCTGCTTTAGAACCATCACTGCCCCGTGTAGTTCCTAAACCAAATAGTCTCTATTATCAGTCTTTTATGCTGACAGCTTGTTTTCTGTGAATTAGAGTGACTGTGCGTGCATGTACACATGGCTTGCTGATTTTTTGGGTAGTGCTAATAAAGCCAACAGTTTCAGATTTTAAGTACCTGGCAGTAGGAGTTTAGAGATGACCACATGATATTCCCAAGGGAGGTGATTCAGAGTGTGTGCTTCCAAAGACGCACGGCAACAGACTGGGTCAAATAAACCATCTCTGTGCAAGGGAGCTATTGGTGACAGAGGGTTTCTGGGCGCCTCGATTGGTGTTGCACCTCCTTTGTTTTTCCTCTCATTGATTATCACAGTTATTCTCCAAGGGAGAGCTAGATGCAGAAACTGAGGCTCAGGGAAATTTGCTTATAGTCATAGAGTGAATTGAACTCAAACCTGAATTTGCATAACCCAGCCCATGCGCGCCCTATCCCTCTCTACGTTGCTTGTTGCTGGGTCAGTTGTATACACAAGCCAAATCGTACACATTTGTACTGATAGTGACAAGATATTGTTGTTCCTTCACACTGTCTTATGCTAAATGTACAGATCGAGTAAATACTCCCCCACACCTTCATGCTAGCTTCATCTTCACACACTTTCTTTGCACACGCTGTCATTAAAAACACCTTCAAAATGGTTACAGAGGTCAATGTTCATTCTTCTTGAGAGACTTGGCACAGCTTTGAGGGGAGAAGGCGACCTCCTCCCCCATCAGATTTTTCATCAGCATTTAATTTTCCAAAGAGGTGCAAAGCCCTTCAAAATGCCACCGCGAAAGGTTGTTGAGGGCGCGGGGAATTTGCGATCAATTATATGGGTAGCCTGCTACGATTTATCATTTGAAGATAGCATCTCTGAATTTAACGAGTAAGCTAGTCAATATCACAGCACAGAGATAGGACACAGTCATGTTAGAAGTATGGGAAAGAAAAAGAGCAAAGTGAAGCCGCCCCACTGAGTGGGGGATGGGAAGCAGATACAACTTTCACTGGGAGTGCCAGCAATTTTAACGTGACCGTTCAGATAAAGCCATATTAAGGCAAGCATTCCTTATTTTTGGGTAGAATAATCCAGTGTGTACCATGGGCCAGTCATAGAATCAGTGCTAATGGATTGCAAAAGTATAATATGTCTTAGCCGAATGGAAATTGGTTTAATTATGTTAAAAGATCTTAATTTTTTATTTGCATGTTCAAAGAGAGCGAAAAGCATGCATAAGAATAACCAAACTTGGAATTCCTTGAAATTAATCTAAAACATGCATACTATTAAGTAAAATGAACAATTACTGTATATATTCGTGTATAAGCCGAGTTTTTCAGCACAAAAAATGTGCTGAAAAACTTGGGTTTGGCTTATACATGGGTCAGGTCTCAGTGAGGACAGCGTCTATGATGACCTCACACCAGCTGAAGCTCTGCATTGGGATACGGATGATGATGAGAATCCAGTTTTGAAGGATTTTAACTCTTTACATTTTAGCTTGATTGCTGATTAAGCTCAGGGAATAGTACTCTTCAGGTATCATTGTTGATACCTTATTGTTTTTGTTGAACCTATTTTCTACTTACTGTACTGGTTTACTAATGTTAAATGACTTGTCCTTTTATTTATGTTTTTTATTTAAAATAAATATTTAAATACATTACCCCACTGATGTCTCAATTTTTAGTAATTTTATTTTCATTTGTTTTGATTATTGAAACTCACCAATAGCTTCTGCATTTTCCACCCTAGGCTTAAACTTGAGTCAACCAGTTTTTCTGGTTTCCCAGGTTATAAATAATTAGGTACCTCGGCTTATATTCGGGTCAGCTTATACTCGAATATATATGGTAGATTAGAATGGAAAATAGTAAGGGATGGATTATTGGGCACTTTGGGGCCAATAAGTATTTCTTTTTAATGGCGTCTTCTCATGCCTGAAAAGGTGGGTTATAAAGAACACATCAGACCCCTCATTCGGGAGGCATACTGATAGGGTCAACTATTTAAATTTCATCCAAGACAAGAGGCAGGCAGCCCAAGGCAGTTTTCACAAAGCAGGCTCTTTACTCATAAACGTGGACCCACTGGTTGTCGCATTTCTTACAGTTTCAACAAGGCTCCAATGATATTAGAGAAGAGAATGATGTATTATAGAGGAAAAGGAGAAGTGGCTTTCATCGTCCATGATTGATAACGTTCCAGTAGAGTGCCATTTTTGGAAGCAGGGGTGACTTTAGAAGCAGGGACGGTCTTAGGTTGGCTGCAAGGGGACAACGGGGCAGTTGCCAGGGGCCAGTTGAGACAAGTTAGGTTTCTTCAAGGTGGCGGGTGGAGGGCCAGTCATTTTCTGGACCAAGCTGCTATGAAACTGTCAGAATGTTTCTCCTGGAGACTTCAGGAGGGAAGAAGGTGTGCCAAGACAAGGGCTTTCTCTGTGCTCATTTCCCCCAGAATTCCCTGGAAGGAGGGAGACAAGGTTTTGTTTAGACCATGGGGCACTTGTGAGCCAACTATTTTCATTTCATACTGAAGTTAAGCTCCTCCACTGATTTGTGCTTTAAGATGGACAATGAAACAGAAAACGAAAACAAAACAAAAGCCCACAACGGAGAGAAGGACCCAACAGTGGTGGTAACTGGCACTGGTCTCGGCTGGATTGAGAAGGGCCAGTTCTGTTTCCTGGGGTGTTCAGTGGGGTTATTTGTCGCAGTTGTTGGCAGGGTTGTGAGCCACGGAATTCTGGCTTTGGTCCCTCTAGGAGAGTATGCAAGAGACGATGTGATACTTGATCATAAATAATGGACAAGGCATTGGTCTTCTCTTTATTTGCTTAGTCAATGTTTACTGCTCCACGTCTAATAGATGTTTTAGTTCACTAGGGAAGAGTACTTTTGTTTGATCTCCTTGACTAGTAAGCAGTGAACTTGAGGTTGTGAAGTCTGAAATCTGGGCTTATCTCGCTCACTCTTCAGCTGCTGTGACCTCTTGTCAGAGACGCTTGTAAATAGAGTAGGACAAATTCAGCGGGACGAGGTCAACATCTGAAGTTCAGAAGGGTCTGCTTAGGCTTTGATATTCTTGGCATGCTTACCTGCAAACCAAATGCATTTATTGTCACATGGATCTTAATAAACAGTGACTGCGTCAGATGGGGATCTTTTCAGTTCGGTGAGATTTGGTTGTGAGGCATGCCTATAGTTTCTTGAACCAGAAATGGCAGATTTTCATCCAGAGATTGTATTGGTTTGGGTGGAAAGAACCTGGATAATATTTGAGTGTTTCCCAAGTAACTGTCTTGTTATGAGGTAAGCTCTCTCTTTATTGACACACAAGGGAAAGAGCTTGGCGCTTCAAGAGAAAATCAAGCCTGGTTTCCACCTGGATTAGCCACTTGCTAATAGGCAGTTGTAGGAAATTTGCATTAAGTTTTCTGAGCTTTAATCTTTTTCTGTAAAATTAATACAACCCAAACCAAACTCACTGCTATAAAGTGGATGCCAACTCATAGGGACCCTATAGGAGAGGGTAGAACTGCCTTGTGGCTTTCCAAGAGGAAACCTCTTTATAGGAGGTTTTGAACTGCTGGCTTTGCAGTTAGCAGCCGAAGGCATAAATCCTACACCACCAGGCTTTCTATTATTAATACAATATTTTGCAAAATCATATAGATGAAAACTAATGAATATGCATTATTTTCTGGCATATAATAAGTGTTTAATAAATGGGAGTTATTTTTATCTGTTATATGTTTACCTCAGCTCAAGTCAGACCATCCATTTGTAGCTAAATATCCCCTTGTTGATAAATACCCCTGTTTGGAAGACCTGTGCTGGAGCTGGGAAATATATCATATTACGCAATAGATTTTACCTTCCTATTGAGAGGAGCTTAGATGCATGCTTCAGAATATTTACTTAGCATTATAAAGTATACCAGGAGGAATTCCAGCTAGTTGACAACTGACCTTCATGTAACTCTGGTTTAAATAGCCTAGTTATGTGAGAAAGGGCTACAAGGAATGTTATTTTTTTCCTGATGCTGAGAACAGATATACAGGAGCCTGGTGAGGAGGAGGTGATAATCTATGGGACATCATTTTTAATTTTAAGGGAACATTTAACAAAATGATGAGTTTCCAACTATAGGGACCAGGGAGTAGAGAATTTAATCATAGATTTCTTATCAGACTATGAATCTAATATAGAGATATTAATCGTAGGTCCCATTATTGCTAATACCCGTCCATTCAGATATTTATCCTCAACCAGTAGTATGCAACAGTTTACTCAGCTCCTTATTTGATCCTAGGTAACATGCTGGAATTTAAGGTTATAGTAACACAACACGGGCTCAGCCAGTGGGCAGAGTGCAGCCAAACAATCACGCTGCAATGCACTTGACCACAATCTCTTGGATGCTATGTGTGATGTGTCAGGCATGCTCAGGAGGTGCAAGTGGTTAACGTGTTTTGCTGCAAACCAAAAGGTTGGAGGCTTGGGTCCATGCAGAAGTGCCTCAGAAGAGAGAACTGGCAATCTATTAAAACCACTTGGCTGTTAAAAGTCCTATGGAGCATAGTTCTGCTCTGACACACAGGAGGTGGCCAGGAGTGAGAACCAGCCTGTGTAGCTGGGAACTGAGGGTAAGAGACGGAGGTTCTTCTATCAGGGTATATCGTACAACAGGGTGCATCTAGGGTGCCCTGGGGGCCCAGTGGAGGATGGAGGGTAGGGGAAGGCAGGACTCTGTGTGAAGCCTCATTTGGGTTTCAGAACTTGCAAATCTGCTTGCTGAAAGATCAAGTGATTAGAAAAGCTCAGGTTGGAGGAAGTCTACCCTGAGATAATGTGATTTTTCTTTTGCAGTATTGACTAAATTACTTTCTTACTTTCTTGGTTCAAGCCTGTTCTTAGAATGTGTTAAAGATTTAGCCAACAATGAGTTTAGTCACACTATCAAGTTAAAAACACTAGCAATATCTATGGCAAGCAAGGGAGTAGGGAATTCATCATTAGCAATGTATTTCCGTGGTTAGGCACGACCTTCATGTAGCTGATTAATTTTGATTTCTGGTTCTACGTGATAGTAGCTGTATGTTATAATCTTGGACAAATTACTCTAGGTTTCAGTTTTCGTCATTTATTCAATGGGACAAATAATGATACCGCTGCAGAATAAAGTCTGAAAATTAAATGAGTTAATATTTGTAAAGACAACACTTTTTAAATATGTTGAAGCTATTGACTTGCAATGATATGTAAATTATATGTCAATAAACTAAAAATTAAGAAAATACAATAATAACATGTGGACGGTTATAAAATAAAAAAATAAAACAATGCAAACAACAATCACAGAGCACACACTTACTTCTTTTAAAACAACCAATAAAATTAATAACCCTAAGTGCTCTGAAAGATAACGATATTTGTTAAGAGCTTAGAACCGTGTTTGCATCAAGAATCATATGTGTCTACAACAGCCGTAGTACTGCCTCAACATCGAAGGAGCAGACTTGACTTTAGAACCTGAGACCTAAGCTTATTTCTTGTGATGTTCATCAACAAGGGCAAGGCGGGTGTAGTAGACTAGTAAATGTTTAACAGCTGGGTCAAGGGTGGGATAGAAGTGTGGGAGGATTGCCTTGTAGCTTGTGGATTTCCAGGGTGTAAATTATTCCCGCCAAATGCCCGTGTGGTTACGACTATGGATTTGGGATGATTCATGTATGGTAGTGGTTATGTTTATAATCTTCAAATGGCATCCTTGTTACCACTAAGATAGTCTTCTTGGGGACCTAGTTACCATAAACTCAAAGAATTTACCAGCAAGCTTCACCAGGCGTTGGGCTTTGCCTAAGGTCATTAGGAGCAAAGACTGTCCAACAGGAATTTCATTGTGGAGCCTTACCCCGCTCACTGTGAACAAGCAAGCAAGCACTGCCATTAAGTCAGTTCTGGTTCATGGCGACCCCACAGGACAGGGTAGAACTGACCCTGTGGGTTTCTGAGACTATAACACTCTAAGGAAGTAGAAAACCTCATTTTTTCCCCCATCGAGAGGCTGGTGACTTCTAAACCCTACTACGGATTCATTCTGTTTTGTATGCGACTCTTCCTGCTGCTGCTGCCGCCGTTCCTCCTGCATTTCATTCTCTGGGAACCTTATTCCTTGTTTTTGATTGAATGGTGTTCCCCTGAAATACGTGGTGTCAAATCCTAATCCCGATTCCCGGGGCCTTAATTCCATGTTGCTGTGTTAGTGTGGCGGCGGCATTTGCGCGCAGCCTGTCTTAAGGCCGAGCTCTTCTGAGATAGAAAAGGGCAGGTTAGGCAAGCACACGTGCAGGGGAAGATAGCTGCCACATGCTGGCCAAGGGACCCAGGAAGAGCAGCCGTACACAGTCGACACGAGTCCTCAGCGCAGCCAGAGAGAGACCAACCCGCCGAGTGACCAGCTACCCTTACTTGGAGTGAGTGCCTGACTCCAGATGTCTGGCCTTCTGAACTGAGAGAGAGTCCGTTCCTGTGCAGTAAAGCTACCTTCTGTCACGGCAGTCCTCGATAATGCACAACGAAGACACTACCTTGTAAGCAAATACCGACTCCTAGCCACCCTACAGAGCAGAGTGGAACTGGCCCTGCGTGTTTCCGAAACGGCATCTTTCAGCTATAGGTCCCTTTGTGGACGCTGTGGGGGTGCTATCTCTGCTTCTTTTTCAACAACGGAAGTACCTGGAGACCAAAGGCAAGATCAGCTTCTCCAAAGATGCTGGGCTGCGTGCGTCTGGGTCATTTCTTCCTGCTTCAGACAACATCCTTTCTCTTTTGCAGTTCCAGCTATCTGCTCTTAGTACCTGCTTTACTTTCTAGTGGCGGCCAGGGACAGGTGGCTTGGCCACTCGCCCTCTTTCATGAAAGTCTTCGGGACACTTCCACTCAGACTGCATTGGCAGATTTTGCTCGACCAGCCTTCTGGGCAGAATTCCAGCCTGAAAGAGTTTTCATCTTTGCAATTCCAATTCCTTTCACTCACGTCCGGCTTCACGATGCTCTCAGCTTTGTCGTCAGTTGATGGTTCTGCACCTTAAAATCATGAACACCAACACACGAGTCCCTAAGGGGCATCTTGCAGCCCCTTCCCTTCCCGCCACCAGCTTAGCCCGGCTCCGTCCTGCCTTCACTTGGTTTCACTTGTTAGAGTTGCTTGATTCCGATCTACTCAATCACCATGGGTTTGGGCACTGGTGCTCTTTGCCTGGCATAAGCCCCTTCTATATTGTTCTCAGAAAGATCTTTTAAAAAGGTATCCCTGACTATGACATTCTCAAGCTTAAACCTCCTTTAATAGTTCTTCATTCATTAACTCATTTAGAGATTTCTGACAGTGAATGAGACCATCAAAAATCATTGCTCTCTGGAAGATTGTGTGTATTTAATTGATTGCATACTTATGTCTTAGTTATCTACTACAGCTAAAACAGAAATACCCCAGAGATGGCTTTAGCAAACAAATTGATTTTCCCACTATTTGAAGCTTAGAAGTCCGTATTTCAGGTGTCAGCTCTAGGGGAAGGTTTGCTTTCTTTTGCTTCTGAGAGGAGGTCAATGTCTGCTGTCTCCTTTCAAAATCTGTAAACTTGATATTCCTTGGAGATATCCAGTTGTCTTGGCATCAGTCTTCCCCTGGCTCGGGGAGGTTCTCAGCACAGGGATTCTGGGTCCAAAGGGCTCATTCCCCTGCCTGCTTTTCTCTCCTGGAAGAAGCACGCCTCGCCTCTTTGGTGCCTTACTCATGTCCTTTTGAGTTCTGGGAACTGGCCTTTGCCTTTCCTGGGTTACTCTTTTTGTACCCTCTTTTCTCCCGCTCCCAGGATTCCCTTCTCTGTTCATTTCATGGCATGCTCTGCCAATTTCTCAATCTCCATGGAAATGCCCACCTTCATGTTTCTATATCTCTTGTTCACGCTTCTGCCCTTCCTTACGAACTGCGGTGGCAGCCCTGAGCCGGCCCTGTGTGTGTAACATGTCGTTCTGACCAGATGAGCTCCTATTAAGAGTGAAAATCCAAAGGCCAGGCTTGGGTCCAGACAAATAGTCTCATTCTCAAGAACTTCCAGCAAATTCACTTCCCCATTCCTGTCCCACCACACCCAGTTTGCAGGAGTTTTTTTGGTCAGTGCCATCAAGTAATTTTTGACTGAGGAGTTCCCCCATAGAAACCTCTATCCCATGCATCCTATTGTTGTTGTTGGGGGACGGGACAATCTTGCAGAATGCGAGTTGTAGGTCTTTTCCTCTGGGGAGCGTTTTGCTACCCAAAAGGCTAGCAGGGGAATGCTGAACCACACTGCCACCAGGACTCCTTGACTGGAAGGCGTGACTACCATTTGGTGAAAGCATCTGCCAGGTTTCCCGGCACAGAAGGACCTGAGTCCTTGGCTTCCCACGAGAAAGACTTCACACCGAAGCCTGGTTTGTGATCCAAGTGGGTTTTTACAAAGGATGGAAGGAGTTTCAGGTTTGTCACAGGCGTCCTCAGGGCACTTCGCCCCCACACGTGGAAACATGAGGCCAGAAAAACCCAGCCTGGCGGAGGAGCAGCTGGAAGTTGCTAGCTTTTTAGGGCCTTCTGCTGGGAGGCACGGTCAGCGGCGCTGGTTGACCCCATGGACTAAATTAAGCCCACCTGGCCAGAGGGGGCTGATCCAGGTGCACCGCCCACCTAGCTGTTCTGCCCCTTCTTGGCTCAGAGCCTGAATTTGGAGCATGCTCAGTAGACAACCTGGTCCCTGTTCTGGCTGCCTGACAAGTGCTCTTCTTGCAGGAGTGGCTGTAGGCGCAGAAGTGTGAGGTAAGGCCCTGAACAGAAGGCTGTCCTCAATGGCGCTCCGGCCTGTTGCCCTCCTGTGATGTGTTCAGAGACGCCTTTGATAAGCAGCACCTCCTAATTTCATCTCGTGTGTGTGTGTGTGTGTGTAAGGGTATAAAATGTGTTTTCAACTCTGACATCGAAGGGGCTTCAAGAAATTCATGAAAAAAATCTATTATCTGTCATTCTATTTTCCCAGGAACTTTCTGATGACCTTTGGCATCTCTCTGACCTCAATATCTGTCTACAAGAAGGAATTTCTGCGTTAACAAAACAAACTTCCAGAAAAGGCTATTTGTTTCGTAGTGCTTCAATCCTGTGTATTTTAAAATTGATTTTTCCAAAAACAATATGCTCAATTTGATAGGAAGACCTATTTGTTCATTTTAGAAGTCTGTTTTTTTTTAAAGAAGTTTTGTTGTGGTTCTGTGGTTCCCCCCCCCCCCCGCCCCCTCAATTTTCTAGTCTGAAAAGTTTCTACTAAAGGGCATAAATTCTGAGGTTTTGTATGTTTTTTTTTTTACTTACTTACACTTTTAATTTCTCTAGAAACTCATTAACCGAAGGCATTTCAAAAGATAGTAGATCACATATCATTCCATCGTGCCACCAAAGGACAGATGCTCTCAGGCCTCAGCTGGTCTCAGGCCAGGACAAGGAAAGCCAGGTTGCCTAAGGGCTGGTGGCCTTGATATCAGAGCTGCAGGGCCAGGAGAAAGAGCACGACTCTCTCTTGTTATCTGTGAACACACACATCAAGGCACCTTAGCTGACTCCATGGACAGGCCAAGGTCAGGAATTAAAAGGCTTTGGGCCACTCACTTAAGGAATTGTTGGCTTTTGCTTCAGCCCCCAAGCCTGGCTGGAGAGACAAGCAAGGCCTGGCAATTTGTGAACAGAAACAATGAGAAGCAGCAGCTGAAGACATTTGCCGAGAGTCCGTTAAGGCTTTTCCTGTGGGTTGCCCTTGCTGGTCATTGAATCTTTATGGCCACTCTGGGGGTCTCTCCAGTTTCAGAAACATCCGGTAACTTCCTTAGAGAACTACTGGTAGGTTTCAGAGGTTCGATTTGAATTGAATTCTGAGCTTTTTCCTGTCTATATGACATTGGGCTCACCCCTTTTCCTTTTTGCTTGAGAAAGGGACATGTTTAGGTCCGGCATTGTCCTTTTATATTTTTTTAAGCAAAAGGGAAGAAATTTATTGGAGCCCATATGAGAAACTCCAGAGGGGCCTAGCATACACTACTGTGTAGGCATGCCCAGAAAAGGGTCACACCATTCACTGTACCCTATGAGCCAAGCCCCAGGACTGGCAGGGGGTGGAGATGTGTCCTCTCTCTTTCTGTTTCTCTCAACTGCTTGTAGAAAGAAGGCCAGGCCTCGGCCGGATCACATCAGCCCTGTTTCATTCTCTGTGACGTATGGGGCTTTCAAGTTTGTCCTCCAGTTTCTTTTTTGATCTTTCAGGTATGCACACTGCTACTAGGACGGCCCAGATGCTTATCCTTCAAGAAATCCTGTATCTTCAATAAGATTCTCTATTTCCCTCAGAGCAATAATTCTAATAACCTTTATAATTTGAGACGCTTTTGCCTCCACACGTGAGGTTTCCGTAGTAGAAGTAACCATAACTAATAATGAATGAATCAGGGGCTGCTCTCTGCCATAGCATGTATTTGAAGAACGAACCGATCTTAGAGCTTACAGATGATATTTAAAGAGAAGGAGGTTCAGTACATCACCCTTCCAAAGAACCTTCTGGAGTCTCGGTGGTGCAAAGGGCTAAGGCACGCGGCTGCGAATCAAAAGTGGGAGGTTTGTGTCGGCCCAGGAGTGCCTTGGAGGAACCTCCTGGCGATCTAGACCCAGGGAGGGGAATTAGCCATCCAGAACCTGTGGAACCCAGTTCCATTCCAAGTAACTTGAGAGCAACGGGCCTGGAGAAGGAATCGCCCAGACTCTTCTCCCTTTAGCGCTCTTCCATGAAATTTCAGTACGACAGACACACTCCATCTGTGGATATATGGTGACTCTCAGGCGAAAGATCAGTGTTTCGCCCTCTTGCAGGCAGTGGCACCTGGATTGAGAGTTGAAGAACCGGGGGTGTGATACGCTGCTCATCCCAAGACCAGCAGTTTGGAACCATCTTCAGCTTCAAGGGAGAAACAAGGCTCTCTATTCCCATAAAGAGTTCCAGCCTCAGAGACCCGTGGAATCTGTCCTGTAGAGTTGATTTGAGATGGTATCGACTGGCTGGCAGGGAGTTTGGTTTAGTTTGGAGATAGAGTTTAGCTGGACTGATTTTTGGAGAGAGTTCTGCTTGTATCTAAGATTTAGCTCTGCCTTTTAAAACCTAGGAGATGCTGGGCAAGTTGTGCCATCTCTCCTTGCCTCAATTTCCTCATCTGCGACTTGGAATGACCACCCCCGCCCCTAAAAACATACAGTGTATGCACCGAAGGGTTATTATGAGGACCCAGTGAGTTTTAATATATGAGGATTACACTTGATGCTTACTCAGTGGTATGCAAATATTAACTATTATTATTTAAAGGAT
Organism: Tenrec ecaudatus; assembly: GCF_050624435.1. NCBI lineage: Eukaryota > Metazoa > Chordata > Mammalia > Afrosoricida > Tenrecidae > Tenrec > Tenrec ecaudatus. Next base: position 49,811,242 of record NC_134533.1, on the reverse strand, counting down.
ACTTTAAATTTAAAGAACAGTTTAAAATCGATTAAATGCTGTGAGCTTTTCTTCTACTCCCCACCGTTTAGCTGGATCATAGGCATAGATTAAATCACAACATTGTATTTTCAGACTTATAACATTATGTGGGTTTTGTTGTTGTTGTACATTGCATTTTCTAGTCTTTTCAATCCCTTCCACCATTTATTTATGCATTTTCTAAACATGTTGCAATGGATTCTGGACCTGTCGATATCTCTAAGGACCAGGTAAAGTGGTCTCATGCATTTCCTGCTGGTGTTACAGGAGTCGGTCAGAGGGAAGGATTTGGAGTTGGGAATAATGTTGACTTGAGTTCAAGTAACTCATCTCACCTGAGGGATCTCTCCCCGTGGGTACACCCTCAGACAAGCGCTCTGCTCTCTGAGTGCAATTGGCTGATGTTCGTTCACCACCGGGCGGATGGAAGACAGGGAATGGTTTGAGTGAACGCAGGCTTTATTCATTCACTAGCTGCTCAGCGGGCTAAAGGCCTGTGTGTGCTTGTGTAATTCCAAGTGTGGTGTTTAATCACTGGTTAATTTGATGCTGTAGTGAATTGGATCTACACCTCTGGCACCAGATCATTTATTTTTAAGAGACTAAATCCTGTGAACTTTATTGTGACTGCTTGGGGAAAGTGGTGAATGAATTACTTGACCACATTACACAGCAATTGCCTTTTAATTAACAGAGGAAGGCAGATATTCTGACTGAGGAGGGGAAGCTAAGACAGTCTTGCAGAGAGGCAGAAGAGAGCGATGCCACGGGTGCAAATTCCCTGAGGTCCCAGTCCCAGTCATTTGCCTCCATAAGTAATGCCTTTAACTGTGCCACCCAGAGGGCCTTGGTGGTGTAGCGGTTACACTTGGGGCTGCTCCCCCCAAACTGCTCTGCAGGAGAAAGACTGGGCTTTCTACTTCTGTCGAGAGAGTCTGGGAAACCCACAGGGGCAGTTCTACCCTGCCCTGTAGGATTGCTATGAGTCAGAATTGACTTGATGGCAGTGAGTGTCTTTGCTTGGGACTTCTAGGGTCCTTGTGAGGATGGCATGCATTAATATACGCCAGGAGCTTAGCAGTATGCTTGTCACAAAGTGGTGATCAATACATGCTATTAGTATTATGAATAGCTTCAACAAACGATAAAGAGGATATCGATGACTTCACCGGTGGTATTGCATTCTTCCATTCACACTTGGCTGACTTTCCTTATCTTGATAAGCCCAGAGAGCGGGTGGAGGCCATCCAAATTTTCTGAAGATGGCGTGGCTGCCTTTAACAGACTCAAAGGTCATCTGCAGCGTGAATTGTTCTCCAAACCAATCTGATTGCAATAGCCCCTTTTCCCTAGAAGAGGGGTCCCGGAGTGGTGCACATGGAGCTGCTAACTGAAAGACGGGTGACTTGTGTCTCCGCACAGGTGCCTTGAAAGGAAGCCTTGCTCATCGACTTCGGAAAAGCCCGCCGTTGATTGGGTCATCATGAAGTGGAGTCAGTGTCATGGCTTGTGCTTAGACGGCACTCCCATTTCCATGTCCATTTGGGAAGTGGGTTAGAGTAGGTTTTGTGTGGACAGAGATGTGTCCAACTGGAAATTTTGCTGCCTGTAGACCTCAGCAATCAGTCCTTGAATTTCCTTCCCTAATTGTAGGGACGACATGAGACCCTTGAGGCTTTTACATATCTACTCTGCCTTTGATTCGCCCAGGGGACGCCCAACTTCATGAGGGAGCCTAGGACCTTTCTAGAAGCACTCACTGGTTTTGTTTGTAGCATTGGCTGAAGTAGAGTTTAATACTAAGTTAAGATACGGTGGAGCATAGCCTGAGATCAAGATTGAATCACCCATCTTTCAGGCGGATACTTTACATCAGTTTTTAGTCAGAAATACCAGGCTGGGAAGAAATACGGACGATGGTGGTTTCGGATGCTTTACCAGAGTCAGCAGGAAATTGGTATGCTGTCATTTTCAAGGGTACAAAGAAACATGTTACTTTATGAGAGTGTTTTATTCTGAAATTGATCAAAGGGGAAAAGGCATGAATTTATAACTATACGACATCGTTTATATTACAAATGTCAGAAATCCAACAGCCCAATTTTATTATGCATGAGATGGCCAAAAGGTCCTTCAAATTTTCCAGTGGCAAATATTTAATGTAGGAGGCCAGCTAGTTTGACATATATCTTAGAAGATGTATGTAAAACAAAAACATTTCACTAGGCAACTAGAAGCTGGAAGGAGACGTGAGCATCGCTTTAGGTTGTCTGGTTCACCATTGTACTTTTTTTATTTTCCTGCCTGTCGGGATGAAAACAGGGCTTTCTACTCCCGTCAACAGTTACAGCCAGAGCAACTCACAGGGCGGTTCTCCTGGCCAGATAGGATTGTTGTGAGTCCGTGTTAACTCAGTGGGTTTTTGGTTTTTCTTTCCCTCATCCTACCTTTCCTTTCTCTTACCCTTTTCCCTTTCCAACACCCCTCTTCCTCCCTCTCATCCTTCGTTTTCCGGTTTCCCTCTCTCATGGCCCACTCCCTCTCCTGCCATCGTGTGTTGTGAGACAGCAGGTGCCCATGCCGTCAATTGAGTAGGCAGATATGTGTAGTTAGGCCCAAAATTTGGGGAGGAGGGGAGAAAGAGCTAATATTTCACAAACCCCATTTTAAATCATTTCTGCTGCAGTGGGCTCAAACATACCCGTGGAAGGCACAGAGCTGGGACATATTTCGTTCTGGTGTACGGAGGGTCCCTATGGGTTAGCACAACTGGGTACCGCATCTGATAGCAGCAACAACAATCCACATCTTGCCTGATGCCCTGCGTTTTTACAGTTCACATTCAAGGACATAGAGATGCTCACTTTAAATGCTTCCTCTCTCCTCCCTCTCCACTATCATGATCCCAATTCTACCTTGCAAGTCTGGCTAGACCAGAGGATGTACACTGGTACAGATAGGAGCTGGAGGCACAGGGGATCCAGGGCGGATGATCACTTTAGGACCAGTGGTGTGAGGGGCAATCCTGGAAGGGTAGAGGGAGGGTGGGTTGGAAAGGGGGACCCGATTATAAGGATCTACATGTGACCTCCTCCCTAGGAGACAGACAACAGAAAAGTCGATGAAGGAAGACATTGGATGGGGCAAGATATGACAAAATAATTTATAAATTATCAAGGGTTCATGAGGGAGGAGGGAGCAGGGAGGGAGGGGAAAAATGAGGAGCTGATGTCAGGGGCTTAAGTGGAGAGCAAATGTTTTGAGAATGATGAGGGCAATGAATGTACAAATGTGCTTGACACCATTAATGTATGACTGGATTGTGATAAGAGTTGTATGAGTCCCTAATGAAACGATTAAAAAGAAAGAAAAAGGAGAAATAACTATTAAAAATCAAACAAGATCAGAAGCATAGAGGTCAGAAAACTAAACAATAAGGAGCTTCTAATTATTGGAAAAAAATAAAGAAACTCCATTTTGGCACCGCGGGCACACATGTACAGGCTCAGACAAGGTGTGAGTGCACCGCTTGTTAGTCGGTGTCAGCCCACGGGGCTGTTGAGTGTAGTAAGGTGAGGTGCACAGAGCAGGGTACAAATAAATACTCATTTTCTTACCCCTTTCTGTTTTCACTTTACGTTTACGTCTTTTAGTGGAGTTAAAATGATTCCTTATTTTCTCCTGGGTTTGTCCAACCATCCCTGGGTTGCTATTTTCTGGGGGAATACTTTTGTTAAAAGTCTGGGTAGAGCATGCATTATATCAGAGAATTCTTTGCATCTGCCTCCACCTTTGATACAGGAACCACGTAAGGCAGTTCCCCAGCTTCCTATTCTCTGAGATATCACGAACCTCCCTTACCACCATCTTTTTTTTAATGTACAGATAGATGATGATTAGTCACCTGTACTAAATACAGTGTTGTAATGTGCAATTTGCTGATGTTATCGTTTGCAGATGTTCAATCTTATAAATTCCCATTCAACACCGTGTACGTTAGGAGGCTATGAAAATTGGTAGGAAAACAAAAGTATTCAACTTACTTTAGAACTAATGCCGCAGGACAGTTCCTGGACTAGAATCCAGTCATAAGTCAGAGATAACCTGCTCTCAAATTTAATAAGAATGGCAGCTTCAGGTCTGGGCTTGTTCCAATCCCTCAGATGCAGATGGAGCCTGGTCACACGCGGAGAATTGTTACATTTTGTCCACTTTCATTTTCAAGGTGATAAGAACGCTTTTAAAAAAGGAAAACAAACTCCTTCACGCTCCTCTGGAGAGACATAAATCACGCGTTGTAGCACCTAGAAAGAGCGCCAGAAGATGAGCTCTAATAGTTCAAAGGCAATGACGATCTAAAAGAATGAATCGCAGTTTGAGCCCATTTACCGGAGCTGATATCTACTGCAGTGTGGTTTGTAGATGTTTCTCTAACCCTTTTAAATAATAATAACAAAAAATACCAAGGCTTTTGTGTTGCTCTTGGCAGTTTCCGAATCATAGTGGAGGTTCTTGACAGTCTTAAGAAACCAGAGTGGGAGCCGCTATTACGCTGTCAGTTCCAGCCAGGACAGCATGCTGCTGCCTGTTTCGGAGCCCAGAGTTAACTGGAGCCTGGAACGCAAACGTGCTGGCACTCGATTTAAAGACACGGAGAAAGCAGTGACGCACTGCTGTTGCGGTGGGGAGTGCGACCCTGGAACAAGTACTCCTGAGAAAGTGCCATCACTGACACCGCAGGTCCTGCATCCAGTGGAGGTCTGTTTGTTTCACAGCAGGCCCAGCATAGTGACGGGATGGAGGCTGTAGTGAATGCGTGCGCAGGCGCAATGAGATCAGTGCCAACTCTGCACTTAGACTGCCTGGAGTCAAACCTAGGCTCTTGTGCTGATTGGCTTTGTGCTGTGGTCCACTAACCCAGTCTCTGAGCCTGGGTTTCTTTACTAGGACATGGGGATCTCTACTTCCTTGAATGGTTAAGAATAAATTCAATGATGCTACTAGTAGAGACCCTAACGTAATGTTTGATGAGGAGAAAGGACACTGAGTATCACGGGCTGCAGGACTGTTCCCACTTGAACCCTGATAAGTATGCCCCATTGACTGTAGTTGGATATTCCCCCTACCTTTATTCTTTCCACCCATCCAGTAGATACCATGTCACCTGGGTTTTTTCCTAGAAAACTTTAGAGACTGATTCAGACCTTGAACTTAAGTTTTTTTGGGTTTTTTTTGCCAGCTCTCCCTTGTAGACTTGTCTCTTCTTGCCTCTAGCCAATTGGATGAATTTCTCTTGGGAAAGACTATTGAGGTGGAGAGGCAGAGCGCCACTCACTCCCACCAGGAAAAGACCAGACCTGCATCCCAGGGCTCTGGGTAGAATCCATGCTATTCGGGGACTATCCACTCTCTTGCTCTGTATCTCAGTTCCCTCATTCATTAGGAAGTATATTAAATTTTTGTTTGGGCTATTATCATCTGGGCATATTTTCTGCAAACAAAGGCAATGTTTTCCCTTTTGTGGTGGTTGTTAGGTGCTATCCAGTCAGTTCCAATTCAGAGGGGCCCTATGTTCAGCAGAACAACACGTTGTCCGGTCCTGTGCCATCCTCACAATTGTTCATCTGTTTGAGCCCATTGTTGCAGCCACTGTGTCACTCCATCTCCTCGAGAACCATCCTCTTTTTCACTGGCTTCCACTTCACCAAGCATGATGTCTTTCTCCAGGGGCTGAGTTCTCCTGGTAACATGTCCAAAGTAATTGAGATACTCTTTCCAGTCTTACTTTAAGGAGCATTCTGGCTTTACTTTCTCCAGGACCAATTGGATTGTTCCTTTGGCGGACCATGGTACTTTCCATATTCTTCTCCAATACCCCATTTCATAGTCGTCTATTTTTCTTTGATCGTCCTTATTTCAGTGACTAAGTTTCACACGAATACGAGGCAATTGGAAATATCATAGCTTCTGTCAGGCATACCTTATTCTTCAAAGTAATGCCCTTGCTTTTCAACAGATTAAAGATCTTGTGCAGCAGATTTATGTAATGCAATGTTTTGCTTGATCTCTTGACTACTGTTTCTATGAGCACTGATTATAGATCCAAGAAAGATGAAAACCTTGACGATTTCAATATGTTTTCAGTTTTTCATAATGTCACCTATTGGCCCACTTGTGAAGTCTCCTTTACATCGAGTTGTAATTCACACTGAAGGCTGTACTCCTTGACCTTCATCAATGAGAATTCAAGTCCTCCTTACTGCCAGCAAGCAAGGTCATGTTATTTGCACAGCTCCCATTGATAATACGCCTTCCTCCAACCCAGGTGCTGAGTTCTTCGTATAATCTGGATTTTGCTCAGCCTACTGGTTCAGACACGTACCTTTCTTGATTTTCAACCTTGCGGCATTCCCTTATTCTGTTTGCAACAGGGTCTGTATGAGCATAGTGAAGTGTTCAGGGATTCCCACTCTTCTCAGGCTTCTCATAGTCGGTTATGGTTCACACAGTCTAAGGCCTTTGCATAGTCAATGAAACTCAAGTAACCATCTTTCTGATACTCTTTGTTTTGAGCTAAAATGTGTCTGACACCAGCAGTGATATCCCTTGTTGCACGCCCTCTTCAGAATACAGCTTGAACTCTGACAGCTCCCTGTCAGTGTATAGCTGCAATTGCTGCAACCGCTGTTGCAAGCAATGTGTTATTTAATTGTTATATGATATTCTGTTAAAAAGTAACTTGCATGTGACATCAATGATATTTTTTGTAATATGTGCATTTTCTGTTGGGTCCCCTTTCTTTGGAATGGGTGCAAGCTTGTGTCTCTTCCAGTTAGTTGGTCAAGTAGCTGTGTTCCAGATTTCTTGATAGAGACCAGTGAGTGCTTCCAGTGCTTCATCAATTTGTTGAAACATTTCAGTTGATATTCCATAAATACCTGAAGCCTTCTTTTTGGCTAATGCTTTCAGTTAAATTTCTTCAAAGCCACTGGTTCTTGATCATTTGCTACCCCCTTGAATGGTGGAATGTCAACTAGTTCTTTCTGGGACAGTGATTCTGCGTTCCCTCTTCTATTGCTGCTGCCTGCATTAATATCTTGCCTGTGGAAGCTTTCAATATTGCCAAACAAGGCACGGTTCTTTCTTTAGTTATTTTGATTTAAGATGTGCTGCGTATGTTCTTTCGTTTTGGCTTTCTAACTCTAGGCCTTTATGCTTTTCATGATAATATTTTACTTTGTCTTCTTGAGCTGTGCTTAGGACTTGTCTATTGAGTTCTCTGACTTCGTCGCTTTGTCTACTTGCTTTAGCTGATCTGACCGACAGCAAGTGTCAGAGTCTTTCCTGGCGGCCACTTTGATCTTTTTTTTCTTTTTCAGGACCTTTTACTTTCTTCATACATAATGCTATTGATGTCATTCCACAGCTTATGGCATCGTCTGCCATTAGTGTTTAATGACAAATCGATTCTTGAGTTTTCTCAGAATTCCAGTGGGGGACACTCAGGGTCAAATTTTGCCTCTCAGAGACTTGTTTTAATTTTCTGCAGCTTCACCCTGGACATCTGCAGTTGCTGGTCTGTTCCAGAATCAGCCTCTGGCCTTGTTTTAGCTGCTAATATTGATTCTTTCCAGTGTCTCTTCCCATGGGTATAGTCAGTTTGATTTCTGTGTACTTCATCTGGAGAATCCTTTGTTTATAATGTCCAATTGTGTTGTTGATAGAAGGTGTTTGCTATGAACAAGTCGTTCATCTGGGAAAGTTCTATCATGTGAACTCCAGCATTGTTTCTTTTCTTTCTTTCTTTTTTTTTTTGTTAAAGCAGGAACACAGTACCCCTCAAAGGGGCTCCTCCCTTTTGGTTTTTTTTTCTTTTTCTTTACCTTTTTAAAAATCATTTTATTAGGGGCTCATACAACCCTTCTCACAATCCATACATACATCAGTTGTGTAAAGCACATTTGTACATTCATTGCCCTCATCATTCTCAAAACATTTGCTCTCCACCTAAGCCCCTGGCATCAGCTCCTCATTTTTCCTCTCCTTCCCTGCTCCCTTCTCCCTCATGAACCCTCGATACTTTATAAATTATTATTTTGTTATATCTTGCCCTGTTAAACGTCTCCCTTCTCCCACTTTTCTGTTGTCCATCCCCCAGGGAGGAGGTCACATGTAGATCCTTGTAATTGGTTCCCCACTTTACACCCCACCTTCCCTTCACCTTCCCAGTATCGCCACTCACAGGACTGGTCCTGAAGAGATCATCTGTCCTAGAGTCCCTGTGTTTCCAATTCCTATGTGTACTAGTGTACATCCTCTGGTCTAGCCAGATTTGTAAGGTAGAATTGGGATCATGATAGAAGCAGTGTTATGGGGAGGAAGCATTTAGGAACTAGAGGAATGTTGTATGTTTCATCACTGCTACATCGTACCCTGACTGGCTGGTCTCCTCCAGAGACCCTTCTGTAAAGGGATGTCCAGTGGCCTACAAATGGACTTTGGGTCTCCACTCCGGGTTCCCCCACTCATTCACAATGATATGATTTTTTCCCCTGATGATCCCTGATACCTGATCCCTTAGACACCTTGTGATCACACAGGCTGGTGTGCTTCGTCCATGTGGGCTTTGTTTCTTCTGAGCTAGATGGCCACTTGTTTACCTTTAAACCTTTAAGACACCAGAGGTTATATCTTTTTATAGCTGGGCTCAATCACCTTTCTTCGCCTGATTTGCTTATGCACCCATTTGTCCTCACCAGCTTTGTTACTATAACCAAAACGGTATTTTCAAACTGCTGTGCCTTCCTCTTTGTTTCTAACTTTGGTGTTCCAATCACCAATAATTACTAGTGCATCTTGATGACATGTTTGACCCATTTTAGACTGGTAGAATTCTTTGATTTCTGCATCATTGGCAATGATGTTTGGTGCATTAGTGGATTAGAAGTTGTATTGTCTAGATTTCCTTGTATGCAGATAGACGTTATCCTATCACAGTCAGCATTGTACTTCAAGAAAAATCTTGAAATGTCCCTTTTGATGATCAATGTGATGTCATTCTTTTGGAATGGGTAATTCCCAGCATATTGTAAACTATATGACTTTCTGATTCCGAATGACCAGTGCCAGTCCAATTTGAGCTCACCAATGCCTAGAATATCAACTTTTATGAGTTCTATTTCATTTCTGAAGACTTACAATTTTCTTTTTTTAAAATCATTTTATTGGGGGCTCATACAACTTTTATCACAATCCATCCATCCATCCATTATATGTCAAGCACATTTGTACATTTTTTGCCCTCATCATTCTCAAAACATTTGCTTTCTACTTAAGCCCTTGGTATCAGCTCCTCACTTTTCCGCTCCCTCCCTGCTCCCCCGTCCCCCATCAACTCTTCATAATTTATAAATTATTATTATTTTCTCATATCTTATACTGTCCAACATCTCTTTTCACCCACTTCTCTGTTGTCCATCCTCCAGGGAGGAGGTTTTACGTAGATCCTTATAATCGGTTCCCCCTCTTAACCCCACCTTCTCTCCACCCTCTGGTATTGCCACTCTCAGCACTGGTCCTGAAGGGATCATGTGTCCTGGATTACCTGTGTTTCCAGTTCCTATCTGTACCAGTGTACATCCTCTGGTCTAGCCGGTTTTGTAAGGTAGAATTGGAGCATCATAGTTGGGGAGGGAGGAAGCATTTAAGAACTAGAAGAAGGATGTATGTTTCATCATTGCTACATTGCATCCTGACTGGCTCTTCTCCTTGAAGACTTACAGTTTTCATCGATACATATATTAATTGATGTTACCAGCCGTTTCTTCTCATTTTCAATTGAGCCTCATCAACTAATAAAGGACCCAAAACTTTATTCTCACGGTTTTTACTCCCTCCATGTCATTATGATCTGAGAAGGTAGTCATATTTTGAAAGCCTCCTGGCCTGAGGCACTATCTCTGACAATGTTCTGTTCCTACCCATCAAGTGTTAAGGAAATGACAGGGTTTCATGCTGCCCATAGGGCTTTCTAAGGGGACAGCTTATTCCTCCTTTGTAGTCTGTTTTTCGTCTGGAAGCTCCATTGAACCTGTTCACTTTGGGTGACCCTGATGGTGTTTGAAAGACCAGTGACATAGATTGCAGAAACACAAAAGCCATCACGGTGTGACAAACTGAGAGAAGCGGTGGACTATGTCTATGCAATCTCAGAAGCTCACTGTTTCTCATGGTGGTGTTTGCAGGATATCCCTGCTCTCTGCAGATGTTCATTCTGTTTTGATTCTCGTTATAATCAGATTTGCCTTTGAAGTACTCTCGAGGCCTCTTGAAACTGCAGCATTGTGTGTCGTTCACGGAGAATAGAGAGGCAATTTTTCTTTTGGAAAATGTGTTGCTATTCCATCCCCCATCCTCATCCTGGAAACCTGGAAACTTACCATTCCTTCCTTTCATCTGCCATTTTCTTGCAAGGACTCTACTTAGATGGCTGCAGACTCCTTTCCCCTCTTTCTGTTCATTTTGCCATTTTGACCAAAAGATAGGTATTTATTCTACCCGTTGGCTTTATGATGAAGGATAAACAACATGTGTAACCTTGTGACAATTGAAGTTTCTGACATATTTATCCATTTTTCCCTGATGTTGATACTCTCTTTTCTTGACACCCAGTCAGGAAATTATCCAATATTCAAAAGTTAAACTTCTTGCTATTGCTCAGGCCTCTTGAGCTTATTCTGACTCATAGCAATGCTCTGTGCAATAGAGCAAAACACTCCCCTGTCCTGCATCATCCTTGAAATTGCTATTTTTTTAGCCCATTTTTGGTGCTGCTGTGTCCACCCATCTTGTTTAGGTCTTCTTAAGTTTCCATGACACTTTATTTTATCCATCATGGCATTCTTTCCCATGGGCCGTTCTTTTCTGATAGCATGGCCAAAGTGTCTGAGATGGATTCGCATTCTCCTTGCCCCTAAGGAGCATTCTGGCTGCATCTCAGCCAAGACAGATTGGCTTCTTCTTCTGAAAGCCCAGAGTACTTTCAGCATTCTTTGCCAACACCATAAGTCAAAGGATCTTTTGTTCTCTGCTCTTCCTTTGTATTCCTCTGGGGCAATTGAAAATACCATGGCATGCGTGCACATTAATCCACAAAGTGATGTCTTTGCACTTGAACACTTCAGAGAAGTCTTGTGTAGCTGCGTTTCCCTGTGGAATATTGTGGTTAAGGGCCATGGAGTTATTTCCAACCCATCAAGACCGTACCCACAAAAGAAGGAAACATGGCCTGGTCTTGCACCATCCTCATGATTGTTCCTTTGTCAGTGCCTCGTGGGGCAGTCATTGTGTCAATCCATCTCGCTGAAGGCCTTCCTCTTTGCTGCTGATCTTTGTTTGCAAGGGCACTCGGACTTGCCCCAATGCAAGACTTCCTGTAATACTCGACCAAACATAATGTCCTTCTCCAAGGTCTAGTGTCTCCTGACAACATGTCCCAAGTACGTGAGATGAAACCCTGCTCTCTTTGCCTGCAAGAATCACCCGGCTTTCCTTTTGCCAAGATAGATGTGTGTGTCCTTTTAGTAGTCCGTGGCATTTTCAATATTCTTTGCCACCACCACAATTCAAGCTCTTCTTTGGTCTTTCTTATTTAGTGACCAACTTTCACAGGCATATGAGGCAATTGGGAATAGCATGGCTTGGATTTGGCACACATTCATCCTCAAAGTAACATTCTGGCTTTTCAGTTCTCTAAAGAGTTCTTGTGCAGTGAGTTTCTCTAATGCAACTCACCTTTTGATCTTTCGACTGTTGCTTCCATGAACGTTGGTTGTGGATCCAAGCAAGACACAATCCTTGACAGCTTCAAGCTTTCTTCATTTATCATGATGTTGCCTATTGGTCCAGTGGGGAGGGTTTTTGTTTTCTTTACATTGACTTGGAATTCACACTGAAGGCTGAAGGCTATGAATTTCAACAGTAAATGCCTGAACTTCTCTTGGCTGTGTACAAGCAAGCTTGTATGATCTGCCTGCCACAGATGGTCCCTGAGCCCGAGAGAAGGCTCTGATCCTGATGCCGCATTCTTCAAAGAGTCCAAATTTTTGGATTATTTGTTTAGTTTATAGATTGAATAAAATATGGTAAAAGTATACAAACTTGCTGCATAGGTTTCTTGATGCTAAATTGTGCAGTATGTATTATCTTGTTCCGTTTGAATTCTTGCCTCTTGGTCTGTGTTCAGGTTCCACAGGAGCTCAATTAAATGTTTTTGAATGCATATCCTTCTCAATGTTACCTGGAGTTTAAATGCCTTTTCATAGTGGAAAATAAATACACAAAATCAACATCTTTCTGGTAATCACTGCTTTACGCCAAGACCCATTTGAAATCCCTTATTTCGTGTTTTCTTCTGAATCCTGCTTAAATGTCTGGCAGCTCCCTGTCAATGTGGTGCTGCAACCATTTTCTAATTATACTTAGCAAAGAAAGCTATTAATTGAAAACAATCTATTCAAAGGTATAGCAAGGATGTATGCTTTTGGCATCCCCAGGTGCTTTGGAGAGAGTGAGGGTTATGTGAGGAAATCTCATTGGGTTTTATTTTTTAATCATTTTATTAGGGGCTCATACAACCCTTATCACAATCCGTACATATATCAATTGTGTCAAGCACATTTGTACATATGTTATCATCATTCTCAAAACATTTGCTTTCTACTTGAGCCCTTGTTATCAGCGCCTCATTTCCCCCTCCCTCCCAACTTCCCCCTCCTCCATGAACCCTTGATAATTTTTAAATTATTATTAATTTGTCATATCTTACACCATCCGTCGTCTCCCCTCACCTACTTCTCATTGGGGATTTTATCTGTCCTCTTGTTTGGTTTTTTGAAAATATTTTTATTCAGGTTCTTAGAATTCTACAAACAAAAGTAAGACTTGCCTGGTTTGAACCACAATAAGCTTGTTACGTAGCCAAGTTACTCCTTCACACCTGGATGAGGAAGAGGCTTCTCCTCAGTTATCTGGTGGCTTACGGGAAATGAGGCTGGAATTTCCCTCTGGGAGGACTTGACCACGGTTTGACAGGGAGTCATTCATTTGGGCCAGCAGCCTGGTTGGCAGCGCTGGCCCCTGGCTGAAGATTGAATTGCCTCAAGGCATGCCCTGACTAGTTTCTCATCTTAAAGAATGGGTGGGCATCCCAGCAGAGTGAGATGGAGTTCAGCTTGCCTGTATCTGTGAGTGAAATACCAACGTGATTTAGCCCTCGGCTGCCCCATACTCATCCATTCCCTTCACTACAGCCAGAGTGATATTTTTTAAACAGAAATTGGATCGTGTCACTTCCCTGATTAAAGTCCAGATGCCTTCCCATGGTCTACAAGGTCCAGCAGGATCTGACCTGGGTTTAGCTTTCTGATTTCATTTCAAATAGGCAAAGCTCCCTCCTGCCTCCAAGTCTTCTCAGCCATTCTTCTCTGCTCTGTGATTACTCTGCCCTTTTCCTGTGACAGATCTATTTCAAGTCTCAGAAGAAATGTCACATTCATGGAGAATTGTTCTGTGATCCCCTCAGACTCTTTTCAATGTCTGTGGTCCTTACCAGGCTATAAGATTCATAATGATAGGTTGTTTATTGTTGTACCTCAGAGCGTAGTAGAAGGTTAATTACTGTCTTTTGAATGCATGTGACCAAATGATTCTCTCTCTTATTCTCTCTGGTGATATAGAGTTGAGGCTCAGTGTGTTAACTTTGGTGTCCTCCCTCTCTGGTCTTTAGCTGGTGAATTTCTATTCATCTTTCAAGTTTACCCAGAGTCACCCTCTTTGAGAGGCCTGTCAAGATGGGGTCCATAGCCTAAAATAAAAATGACCTATTAGTGCACCCTGTGAGGAGGGAAAGGCCGTCAGGTTTGACAGAGGAGCTGCTCTAAAACCAAGTCCTCCAGAAAGATCTTAAGTTGGGATGAAGGAGGATCAGTGTTTACTGCAGTCTGCCTACCCTTAGGATGGGGCTTGACTGAGGGGCAGACAGCTTTCCTCAGCCAACGGCACTGACAGCGGAAGGTTGTGAGCTGGGCCTTCTCCCAGAAGCTGGAGATGCATATGTTTAGTTCTGATGGGAGGTGAACCAGAAAACCAACATGTTACCCACCTGGTCAACTCCAGCTCTTGAGGCCCCTGTACTGAGCAGTGAAGCAGAGAGGCCCCCATCAGCAGAAGAAACAATGGGGTAGTAGAGACAGAGAGCCCTGCTTACAGATGGTGTTCTCATAGCATGCTTGAATGCTGTTGGGAACGGCTGAATACGAATGAACAAACGAGGTTGGAGAAACTTGGCAGATCACAGTTCTGAAGAAGGCAGGTGGAGTTCTCGTGCACAGGTGGAGGAAGTCAACTTTACAACAGGAACGATGCCAAACACAAAGACAAGGGCATTTTTGGTAATGGTAAGATGAGGCAGTTCTCTGCTTGTTTTTAATTTCCTAGTGAAATTACAAAAGATGGAATCAGCTGAGGATCTGGAAGAGAAGGGGGTTCTGGGGGCTGTAGGAGGAGGTACCAAAGTGCTTTTGGAAACGCGGGGGACGAATTGAGCAGTAAGTAGGATGAAGTGGCTGACAGTCCGTTTGTACCATGCGGTTAACAAAGGTAAATCTGTAGCAGCCAGCATAGTCTTGTTTCCTTCTGGTTTCATCCAGTGATTCAGGACTGGGGCAAGGGTAATGGGAAAATTAGTTACAAAGTAGAGGTTAATTGATAGACAAATATGATAGCTAAATATGACAGAGAATAAATAGAAGGCAAAGGAACGATGAAGCCACAGGCACATCGACTGGTAAGGGAGAAGGGAGGACATGAAGAGCGAGGGAGATAGCTGAAGCAACTGAGCATTGTGATGGACACTGTGCTTCATTGTCCAGTATGGGGTCGCTGGGGGTCAGAATTCAACTCAATGGCAACAGGTGTGGTTTCCTGGTTGGCCTCCCTTCAGAACCAAACAGCGTGCTTCCCCCGCTCTGCTAGCGTACCCCGCTCACATCCTTTAGCTGCCAGCCCTCCAGAGAAAGCGCCCTTTGCTGTAGGAAAGCTGGCTGCCCCACCGTCAAGCCCTCGTCTCGAGGGTACCCTCTAGTAGAGACTGGTTCTCCTTCATCCCAACTTGAGATCTTTCTGAAGGACTACCTCAATTCAAAGGACTCCCTCTGCCCAATCCTGCTGTCTGCCCTTCCTCCCAGGTGTCCTTCCCTCTAACTACGTCTCCCGCCATGAGATTCTGATGGATGATGACTCTGATGAGTTGCACTCATCAGAGTATACCTGTGATCAGTAGGAATGTCCAAGGCGGATTTTTGAGAAGTAGATAATCAGTCGTTTGTTTGTTTCTCTTTTCCAGGCACCGTTGGTGTACTCAAACTTACAACCTTTTGATTAGCAGCTGAAAACATGAATCATTTGTACCACTCTGAAACTCCCCTTCTCTGTACCTATTAGCGTCTGAGCTCTTTAACCACTGTATCGCTGGGCTCCGTCCCATTCCTGATAGAACTCCGTTTATCCATTTAATATAAATTTCATACAGAGCAGTGGAGGAGGAGGGGGGTGGACACAGTGTCATTGTGCAGGAAGGTGGGGAGTTTCTGGGTCGAAGAATTCCAAAGCAACGGAGACCCTCAGAAGAGATGGCTTATTTCAACGGGTTCTGCCTTCTTCCTCTACTTCCATCTTATTCTTTACTCCAGTCAGAAATTTACACGTCCACCCCCCAGTCTCCATAACCCCTTTGCATCCCCCACCCCTCACACCCCTGTCTACTAAAGTTATCTTGTTAGCTCAAGGTCAGCAGCAAACGCCTTCCTGCCAAATCCAGTAGTCGTTTCTCAGTCTATATCTTACTCACCTTCACAGCTGCAAGTAGCAAAATGAATCATTACTCCTTACCAGAGATATTGTGCTCTTTGACTTTCATACTGCCACCCTTCTGTGAAGCGAAATGAGTCCGTGACCCTGGGGAACGTCTTGTTAACGAATTCTAATGCTCTGATTTCCAGAGAGAGCTCCGTTGCAACTAACCTTCATGTGCACTCACCATCCTTCTCAAATTCCTGAGAGACTCGCTTCCATGCTTCAAGTGGTCTTATCACATAGTTTAAAATTCCAGTTTTGTGATTTTATCATGCATTGTCTGGGATCATTTTTGGAAACACTGGTATTGGGTGGCCAGACTGCTTTGCTGATTAACGGAGTTGCTTTACTAATTTCTCGTGGTGTGTTACCCACAGTGTGTTACCCGCTAACTGTGGGTCTTCCTCTGGGGGCTTAGTTATGCCTTAATAACGTAGATTTACAAGCTGACAGGCCTATAGCACAGAGAAAACTCTGATGTTACTTCAGGATGTTGTACTAGGAAACAAACCAGCTCTCCCCCAAATGACCCAAAGATAGCCTCTATGTATCAGCTCCAGGTTGTTCATTCCTTTCAAGCCAATTGAGGCCCGTTAACCCACAAAAGCCTGCTAGCGCCAACTACGCAGATTTTTACTCAGTAAGAGGCTACACACTTCACATATTCTACAAAACTGTGTCCAGTAACCATGAGCCAAACCCACTGCCATCAAGTCAATTCCAACTCATAGCAACTCCACATATGTCTTCCAGGGATGTAAGTTTTTATGGGAGCAGACAGCCTCTTTTTGGTGTTGACCAACTGTTGGATTTGAACTTCTGATCTTGTGGTTATCGGCCCAATGCTTGGATGATAGTGCCACCAGGACTCTTTCTATGAGTCATCACCCAAATGCACTGCCATTGACTCAATTCTGACTCACAGTGACTCTATGGGGAAGGGGAGAATGGCCCACCTGGGTTTCCAAGACTAACTCTTTATGGGAGTAGAAAGCATTGTATTTCTACCTCTGTGAACCGCAGATTACATTAAAACAAACAAACTAATAAACAAAAAGCCAACTCCTGTAGTTAGAACACCTGGCGATGTCTGGCCTCCGGAGCTCAGTGACCCAGAAACAATCCACTTGGCTATAGAAAAGCATTACATAGGGTCACTGCCCTCACCTCCTCCTTCTCTTCCCTGGAATTTTCCAGTCTGAAACCACCAGTCACTCCTTGGGAGAAAAATGAGGCTTTCTACTCCTGTAAAGATTTGTAATCTCAGAATCCCACAGGGGCCACTCAACACTGTCCAAGAATGTCAGCATGATGCAGGATTGAATGAACCAGTGGCGGTGAGGGTTTTCTTTCTTTTTAGTTTTAATCTGATTTGGGGGTTTCCTGCAGTTCTTGTCCCTGGAAGGCCTCCTGCTATGCACCAGCCCCAAATAGCTTGTTCTGCCATGCAGCAAAATCGTGGATGAATCTTTCTTTTCCTCGATCCGTCCTGAACTCACTCAGCCTGATAACATGTCAATATATGGTGACACTTAAAGTCATTGGGTACATTAATTTCCCAGTGACTTGGTGGAGTCATTTTTATTCTTAAACCCTTTGTTCTGAAAGGTATTAGCCTGTCAATGATTACCTTAATGGAAACAGTAGTTGACTAATGATCCTCTTTGAGGTGCTTGGTTCAAATCCTGCATCTAGCTTGTGCTAACTAGCTGATTGGTGCCAGGTATTTAATGTCTAACCTCAAAGTCCTTGATTGTAAAACAGGACCTAGTGATCCGACCTTGTTCATGGAACTGTAGGAGGATGAAATTAGGTGATGCAGTTAGAGATATGAAGCATTAGGTTGAAATCCGACCTTTACAAAAACTGATGAAGATCCTGAGACTCGGGGTGGCTGTCTGCCAGTCAGACCTGTAATTAGCAGAACCAGAGTTAGAAATCACTTTCTGTCTTGATTTCCCATGCTCTGCTGATCTGCCACTGTCACTCTCACCATCACACATAAGCAGTCTGCGTAGAATGTCCACAAAGTCACTTTTGAGGCCAGAACCTCCAGGAAAAACCAAACCCTGTGCTTAATCAAAGCTGCAGGTTACATAATTTAATTGTTCTCATGAAGGTCTGTGGGGAAGCGGCTGTGCTCCGATCTCCAGCTCAAGCAAAGTAAGATCTTTCATCAAAACAGCACATTTTTTTCCTATCACATGGGATGCAGTCCCAGATCAATTGACGAGAGACATTCATCAGACAACAGCTGCTCTATTCAGAGTACAACATGGGAGAAATGGACGACCCCATCATTTTGCAACAGATGGATTAAATCATGTTTTAGTAAGACACATAGGCAGAGGGGGCCCGGCTATCCTAGATGTGGCTGGTAAAAATGGTACCACGTACAGTGGAGACAATAAATATTCATTGGTATCAACTCAGTGGACGCACCACTCCTTGATTTGCGGTATTTCTCTAGAGCAACCTTCTTGGAGAGAAACAGTATAAGGATGGGTTTAATCTTCACCCTTCTTAGACTCTTAATGGTTGTTTCCGGATGCGTTTTCCTAGGAATTCCTTAAGTTCTGGGCTGTTAGATTCAGACTTACGCTTTTATGCTGGGCGAGTTTCAGTGTTTCTAATTTCATTGTCAAGTGATTGCCCTCCGATTATCTAATCATTTGACTAATGTTGCTTCTCTTCTCTCTTTCAGATATCGATGAGTGTGCGGCTAAGATGCACTACTGCCATGCCAACACTGTGTGCGTCAACCTGCCTGGGATGTACCGCTGTGACTGTGTCCCGGGCTACATTCGTGTGGATGGCTTCTCTTGCACAGGTGGGCCGTATGAACTACTCTGGCTGTTCCGATTCGTCCTTTCTCTGCACCCTACCTGTGATGTTCACATGCAGCGCTTGGTGCATAGTGTACTGTTTTTACCTAAATAGTTCTTCTCTTGCCTGATTTCACTTTCACCTTTTGAGAAAAAAAATCATAGAAAAGGAGATTTTATCTGCATAATTTTCCCCTACTCTGAACCCCTGTATTCCCTACAAGCCTGCAGGGGTCCGTGTTTGGAAATTGAAATACCGGTTGCCCATAGTAACACTGAGAGTCTTAGAGTATTAGCTCCCCAAATAAAAGAGTATCCATCTAGTTTTCTTTCATCAGGATGAAGTGCTTTTGTGTGTCGGAAAATGTACTTTTTTCTCACTGGGGAAGACAGGATTTAATTTAAAGAAGTGGCAGGAGAGCTTGGTGGGTAGAGATTGGGTAATATAAGAGCCAGTTAAGAGTAGTTTTAATGATGTATGCATTCTGTCAGGGTTTTTCCTTTCTATCTCTGAATGTGTCTCCAGGACCTGTGACCAGTATTTCTGTGTCAGCCTTCTGGCATTGTGGGGCATTAGGTTTGGAGACCCAATGTACTTTCAGTCATGTATAATTTCATGGGGATGTAAGCAGTATACTCGCTAAGTGTGGTAAAAATAATCAGATCTTTTGTCTCTTGGATTGAATGTGTTTCAACACTCAGTCTGGAAACTTCACGTATCCCCCGGCACCTCCCCCCCCCCCAAACACGCAGTTCATTGAATGTAATATTTTACTCATGTTACCCTTTCCCTAATTCTGACATGTTCCTCTCTGTCCTAAAGACATTGCCTGATAAAACCTAAGCTCTTTACTCAAAATAGGTTATCACTGTTTTCTTAGTATAAGAAACCAAACTTACCACCATCAAAGTCAATTCTGATTCAGAACGACCCTATAGGACAGAGTGGAACTGCCTCTGTGGATTTCTGAGACTGTCACTCTTTCTGCAGGTAGAAAGCCTCAGCTTTCTCCTGTGGAGCAGTTGGTGGTTTCAAACTGCTGACCTTGCGCCTAGCATCCCAGAGCTTAACCACTGCACCACAAGGGCTCCTCTGTCTCAGCATGGTTCATTCTTAGTGACCTTTTCACTAAGTGAAAGAAGTGGCCCAACCGAAAGGGGACAGGCGGCTGTTAGACGCCATCAAGTGAATTCTCTTGGCAACCTCACGTGTGCACCAAGATTGCTGCTCCCTAGCGTGTCCGAGGCTCTGACCTCTGGGAAGCAAACCTCTTGAACTATCTTGCTAGACAAGTGAGGAGGTTCAACCCCCCCAGCCTTTTGCTTAGCAATGCAATACTGAACCATTTCCCCACCAAGGGGGCCTCCTCACAAAACATGGTCAGCAGCCCAGAAACCTTTATGCCTCATTGTTGCGTATTGGTAAGTTCATTACGCTTCAGTTATGGTGCCAGACATTTCAGATCCAGACAGTTTCTGAGGGCCACAGAAACTATTATAATTAAAATTCCAGGGAGTGAGATAGAAGTTCCATACTCACTGCTGTTGAGTCGATGCTGACTCCTACGGAATGCCATAGGACTGCAGGGCTGCCCACGTCTCTCGCTCTTCCCCGACCTCTGCTGAGATGAAAGGTCATGGTGCCCTAAGATTGTGGCTGTATGTTCTTTTTAGATGTCTTCATTCAATCTTATGACTTGGACACTAGCTCTTTGTCCATGACCACTAAATGAACATCTTCAACTTTGCTCTTTCTCCTGAGCCTTCCCCCTCCCATCCCCTTTCAGGTATTTAATTAATACTCCACACATAGATGTTTAATGTGCATGTCATACCTACCATAAGACCGAATTCCTGTTTTCTCTTCATTTTTGTAAGCCTCTTGTTAAACTTTTCTTTATCCCAGGAAATGAAAGCAAGCCAGAATCCCTGGGGGATTATACTTGATTCTGTTCCTTTCTTTGCCCATCTACCTCAGTCCATTAACCAGTTTTGTTGACTGTACCTGCCACCCTCTGTCCAGCTCTATCCACTTCTGCCAGACCATTCGCTATCATCCTAGCGAGTTCTAAAACGACCACCCCACAGGAATTCCTGCGTTCAGTGTGTTCCGTCACAACCCAGTCTTCATGTTCTTGTTCTCAGAGCACAGGAACGAAGACAGCGCTCTACTATTGATTGTGCAGATGATTGCACACGTCTTCTTCATAGCACAGAGCTATCCACGAGTATCGCTCGTGAATTCTACGCCATCCTAGAAATCATGTGAACCTACGTAAGATCCTCGTGTAGTTTCTCATGAGATCCACACTCCTTGTTTGACATACACTCTTTGATGATGGTTTTTGTTCTACCTTACCCCGCCCGCTGAGTTTGGACCATCTCTCTCCCTGCACCGTTGTATGGAAGTCAGCTGGCCTTTGCTTTGTGTCTCCTGGTTCCACATGGACCTTTGTGTGAGCTGCGCTGCTGTTTGGGGAATGTTTTTCCTTTTGATTTTTGCACAGTTGGCTCCTTCTTGTCATTCTGATTGCGGCTTAGAAATCATCAACTCAGAAAGAACTCAGACATCATCAATTCTGATCAATCTATAGTCTTTCCTTTTTCCTCTCTGTCATACTACCTAATTTTAATTTTTAGAATATCACATATCAGCTTCTGGGATTTTTCTCACTTACACATGAATTTTTAGTTGTTTCCTTCTATTGTAATGTGAAACATGAGAGCAGGAACTTTTTTCTTCAGTACTGTATTTAACTATTTAGAATATTGTCTGCCTCAGCATGGTGATCAATGAATACCTCTTAGATGAAAAAAATATATATACCGAGCTTAGGCAAATTAATTTTATGAACCTCATTCATAAAACATTACTCACATATGCCAAACTGCAGATTATTTTAGGGATAAAAATATGTGACAAATATTTAGTTTGGTACTTAAAAAACCATTTTATTGCGGGCTTGTACAATTCTTACCACAATCCATACATCCATCCTTTGTGTCAAGCACATTTGTACATTTGTTACCATCATCATTCTCAAAACATTTGCTTTCTATTTGATGCACACCTTCCTGACATGATCGCTGTAGACATATGTATGCATAAAGCAAATGTGGCGAAGAAAGCTGATGGTGCCTGGCTATCAAAAGATATAGCATCTGGGATCTTAAAGGGTTGCAGATAAACAAGCAGCCATCTAGCTGAGAAGCATCAAAGCCTACATGGAAGAAGCACACCAGCCTGTGTGACTAGGACGTATAAATGAGACCAGGTATCAGACATAAAAGAACAAAAAATCATATCATTGGGCGACCACCTTCCTGATATCACTGAAGACAAATGGGTGCATAAGCAAATGTGGTGAAGAAAGCTGATGGTGCCCGGCTATAAAAAGATATAGTGTCTGGGGTCTTAGCTTGGTACTTTTATGAGTCAGGATACAGTATTTTCCATAACCATCTGAAATGTGAGTCCCTTAAACTTGCAGAGTTTTACTTCTTGTATAACAGATATTTTATGGTGATCACTGGTCAACAGGGGCCTTTGTTGTTCATAATTACCTGAGGAATACTGGCGGATGGCATAGCCAGTATCTTCAACATTGTCAGCCATGAAGGTGATGGGGAAAGGTGTGACCAGGATGTGATACATGTCACAGCCATACGTAGCACATTGGTTGGAATTAGTCACCAATCTTCATTCAGTTCGGATAAAGAAATGAAGTTCATCATATCTGGAAGATTAGATAAACAGAAATACTTGTTGTGTGGTATTAATGAATAATGTCGCTGTTATTAATCCCCACCCAAGCCCCCCAAAAAGATGTGTTAAAGTCTTGACTACCAAAACCCCAAACCCATTGTCATTTAGTCAATTCTAACTTATAGAATTGTCATTCTATAAGTCATTTAGCCAATTCTAACTCATTATAGACCCTATAGATTAAAATTGCCCCATAGCATATCTGAAGCTGTAATCTTTGTGGCATCAGAATGGCATGCCTTTCTCCTGCAGAACATTCAAACTGCTGACCTTCTGCTCAGGAGAGGAATGTTTGAGCCACTACACTACCACGGCTCCTTGTCTTAACACCCAGTAGCTGTGAAGGTCACCTTACATGGAAATCCAATCTCTGAAGATGGTGCTAGCCATCATCATCTCATACTTGAGTAGACTGGTCCCTGGTCCCATATAAGTGGTGTCCCAACTAGGAAGAAAATCCTCAGAGGAATGCACAGAGAACAGAGCCCTGAGGACAGAGATTGGAAGGATGCTCTCACAGCGCTAGGAATGTCACAAGAACCTTGGAGAGACAACGAAAGCCCTTCTCCTAGTGCCTTCAGAGAACACGATTCTGCAGGTACTCCGCATTGGACCTCTATGACCCAAGCTGTGAGAGAATTCATTGTCATCGTGTCAAGCCTACCAGTTTCTTGTGCGTTGTGTCAGTAGACCTAGAAAACAAACACAATAACCAACACTGAACAAAGTCTCATGAAAAATCACACGGAGCAGAGTTGTACTCTACAACAGGACCTAGAATTGACTGTAGGGCAACTGGTTGGTGTCACTGGTTTAATTAATTGCCACAGTGAAAACAAAATAAGGATCTATGATTGCCACAGTAGAATGCACGGAAGATTACTTGCTAGCGAGTGAGAATATTGAAGCTTATTTCACCAAGACCTGTGAGCATGAAGTGATTGGGGTGGGTGAGGAGTTTACAGAGGGAAACACGGAATGGATAGAGGATTTATGTCACATGGACAGGGACCTGAGGCTGCCTGTCTCAGGTAAGCCAATTCATGAGACATTTGTGGGGGAAAGAGTGAGAATTTGTTGAATAGGATATTCAAGGAGACAGAATTGATCCTTTCCAACATGCAGCCATCTCCCCAAACAGAAAAAGGAAGGGATTGAAATATTGTGTTAGCAAAGGAGGGAATCTGAATAAAGAACAGTCATACTGTTTTAACTAAGCCACAGGATAATCCGTAAATACTCTGTTTTCTTGCTTGTCCTGTTTTCTGCTGTCCTGGTCAGTAATTGTCAAACTTTGGGTGCTGGCAGAAGAGTGGCATAATATCTTTCTTTTTCCTTGGGATTCAACAGAATCCGTTTCAGCCCAGTTACTCTTTAGCAAGCATTCCTGTTCTCGTATAGATTTTCAAATGAATCGTTTGTTCCAAATTTTTTTACTCAAGAAATTATAGCAGAGTAAAATTAGCTTATAACTTTCCCACTTATTTTTCATGAAGCTGTTAAATTCACTTTTTACTTAAACCATTTCTATAAAAGTTACCTTAAACCTCCTGAAGAAAACAGCAAAGCAAAGCTAATTCATCACAAACTTAACTATAAACAAAAGTTGGGCTGCAAAGGTAAGCCAGCTACACGGAGCTCCAGCAGTTCAGAAAGCCAGATGTGATATCAAGAGGTGAACTATGAAGCATGTGTCCCACTAAAGGTCACATCTCCTCTCAGCAAGAGTCAAGGACCTTCATTAGAGACTTTCATAATAGACTCAAGTCTCTGCAACTCTGACAACAATCTTGGTGCCCTGAAAATACGCCTGGTTGGCTGACTATTGTGAGCCTTCCTCTCTAAACTATAGCAGTCTCCATCTCTAATCTGTGCCTCTGCTTGTCAAAGGAGACTTCTTGCTCCCAGGTGATTATGTGATGGATGAGTTGTAGAATAGATGTCTGCCATTGTAAGGGGTCTTTTCAAATGTTTCATACCCAGAGGACAGTTTCCTGGGAGGAATTGACAGGCCTAAAGGTGTCCTTTGTTTGCTCTGAGTCCCTGATCTAGCAGTTCTCGTTATTGACAATCCCTATTTCCAAAGATCTTCCAGTCTCTCTCCCAAATCAATTTGCACCTACCGCCTTGGTTCAGATGATTTACTTCATCTGTCAAGGTCATTTCTTCCCTCCCCCTTTCTTTGCTGCTCTGTGTCATACAGCCTAACCTTTTTAGAAGTCAGTAGTCATCCTGGAAAACTTCACTTGACCAAAATTAATGAGCCTGCAGTTAAAGCAGATATGTCAACACTGGTGACTCATTGATTTTTTTTGAATGATTCAGTCATTAATCTTTCATTCAAATATTAGCTACATAATTTGTGTCCCTCATGAGAGTTAAGAAATATGGCTACCGAGATGAGTGAACACTCCATTTCTTTGCCTAGGGTAATGATGCAATGTCTTCAAATGCGAAAACTCAAGTATTCTTTCATCATCAAACATGCTCCAATGTTGGCCAAATGAATCTCCCCTGTGGCAGTCACCTAATCTGGTGTCAGTTTAAGGATTAAGAGTGTAGGGGTGGAGTCTAGGCTGTCAATCTGGAGATAGCCAATGAGACTTCTGCGTGGGCATGGCCTTCTCCTGAGAATTCTGGGAAATCTGGTACTTCCTCCTTGGAGGCGGAAGACACTTCTCTGTGCTACTCCCTTGGAGACTCTCTACTGACAAGGCGGATTTCCTGCAAGGCATCCCTGGAGAGATGCCACATGGACCTACCCTGATGGAGCTCTGGGAACTGGAATGGCCACGAGGACACCCCTGCCAGTGCTGAGATGCTTCTGCCACCACTGAGTTTGCAGCCACTGGCCCGTGATTGTCCTGCATTTGGCATCATTGCATGTGTTTTGTGAGTCTGAAGAGAACTTTATGGACATGTGGGCTAATATTGGACTTATGACTTTTAACTGGACTGGGTTGGGAGGTTTTCTCAATGTTCAATTGGTCTTGTATATAATCCTCTCCCTTATGTACATGTGCATGTTTATGAATTTGTTTCTCTAGTCTACCCAGACTGACACACCGCTCAAAGTTGCAGTATAATTTAGATGTAGGTGGTGTGTTTTACCCCTTGTAGTTGTTGCTTCTTGAACAGAATTTAAAGAAGGATCCCAAAATAGCCCTTCCTAATCCTTATTTTCCAAGAACAGGTCTTTCTGAAGACTGCTTCTCAGACAGATGCTCACTCTGATGTTTCGGAAAAAACTCAGACTCACTGCCGTCAAGTTGATTCCAACTGATGGTGACCCTCTAGGTCAGGGTAGAACTGCCCTGTGGGTTTCTGAGACGGTCACTCTTTACAGGAGTAGAAAGGCTCTTCTTTCTCCTGCAGAGGGGCTGGTGATTTTAAATTCCTGACCACGTGGCTCGCAGCCCGGCACACAACCACTAAGCCGCCAGGACTCCTTTTGCTAAGCGTGATACTGGAGGGCAAAGGCGATATGTCCAAAGCACAAAGTCAACTTTAGTTTTTCATCATTCTATGACCCCCTAGTTGAACAGGAGGGAAAAGCAAAGCAAAACATGTCTCGGGAGCTAAAAGCGATCAGAGGGTTTAGCATGAAGAAGGATTATTTAGAAATTAAAAGTGTGTAAACATTTAATGATTTCCTCCTGGGCTGGATTCTCTCCATTTTTTTTTCTTCAAAAATCACCCTTGACCTTTGAAAAGGTGAAATGTAGACCACTTGGCCGGTCTTTTGCATGAGTAACAATCATTTGCTCTTGGGTTAGAGATCCCTTGATGGCCTTTATTCTTTTTGTGAATTGCGAAAGTGGAGTTTAAACTTAACTTGGAGTTTAATCCATTTGTTTGTTTTTTTAGGGAATGATTTTTCTCCCCAACCCTCTTGTAGTTTTGGAATCATGCAAGGTTTGATTGATTGGACCTTGAGTTTCATTTATCTCCAGTGAAATTCTCCATGTTTAGGCGGTTTGATAAGATGTTACCATTAGATATGCAGGCAGCTTTGAACAGGGGGGGTGGTGATTTACAGCAAAAACATGCAACAATAACACAGGTGCTTGACAGTAACGGCTGAGCATCCATTTACATGCCAAAAACTGCCCATGAAGGTAAGAAATAAAGGGCCCAAGTAAGATAACAAACGTCCCGAGTGATTTCCATTACCTTGCTAAAAGCATTTTTATTTTCTTGATATTGACATGGAAGAAACCTTGAAGGCAGTAGTACACTGTTGAAATGTTCTGCACAAGCTTAGTTAAAGAATTAGATATAAGAGTCTATTCATTTAATGACTTAAATTAAGTGCCCGATAATGAAAAGAGGTTAGGCAATTGTTTAAGTGCCTTGGGAGTACAAGTAGCTGTTAAATTTTTTTAGGCTGGTTTTCTGGAAAATACTTTCTTCCCAGGGTTGAAGAAGCAGAGAACATTTACAAATTTAAGATGCCAAATGATTCTCATTGAGCAGAGCTATGTACAAAATAAGAGTTGAAGTAGAATATTTCCAACATTTTAGAATAACATAGTGACTAACCCACCATTTATCCTTATCTGCAGAACACCAGGCATGTGAGAAACAAATGCCTGTGCTTGCTTTGGGGCATGCTCAGCCGTACTTGCTGTGGGCTGGCTAGCGGCATCAGGACACCTGTCCCCTAACCCTCCGCGCAGGAGAGGTAACGTAGCTCTAAGAATGAAACTGGGGCAACAGGCCTCTAGATTGATGTTATTTTGCAGAATGTTCTCTCAGATGCAGTAGAATGTGAAACCACGTACTACTTATCAAAACTACCAGAAACCATGAATTGATTTGGCGTTTACTTAGTTTTTTTCGATTTATTGCTTTTATTGCTATTGATTTTTAAATTTTGTTCAGTAGAACAAGAAAAGTGAATATAGGACATGTCCCTTTAAAATAGTTTAAGCCCACTTAAAAATGTTGGTGAGGAGGATGAGATCTACATATTTAGCATATTTAGTAACTTCCAGACTACTCTCCTTCATAGTGACCCTGTCCAGGATTTCTGAGGCTGTACATATTTATGGAAGCAGGATAGCCAAATCTTGCTGTCACCAATGCCCACCAGCTCCTTACACTTAGTAACCCAGTGAAGCTCACTGTCATCGAGCGGCTCCCACCTCATAACAACCCTGTAGGACAAAGTAGAGCTGCCCCTGTTGGCCCATAGTCTGAAAATCTTTATGGGACTAGAATGCCTTATCTGGTGCCCAGTGGGGTCTAACTGCTGACCAAGCCCAGACAGTATCACTCCCTCCACCACCAGCGGTGTTAAAATAACCAGACCGTGCTGGTGGTGTGAACAGGCCAGCAGCTCTGGGGGAAAGAGGAGGCTTTCTGCTCTCATCAAGATGCACAACCGTGGAAACCCACAGGGGTGGGAAGTTCTACTCTGTCCACAGGGTCTCTGTGAGTCAGAATGGACTCATTGGCAGTGAGTAGGTAGTGACAAGATGATATCTGGTTTTGATTTCTTTTGCTGCTATTGATTTTTTTTCCCTTTTCCTTCTGAGTTAATTATTTCCACTCCTTGTCTGTCAGTGTGTCATATCGTGATGGCTGTGTGTCACCGTCATGCTGGAAGCTGTCGCAGCTTGGCAAAGCGAGGGCAGCACAAAAGGGGAGCCCCTCAACAAGTTACTGGGGTTCAGTGGCTGCAACAATGGGCTGGGTCAAACAGAGCAACTTTGAGAATGGTCCAGGACCAGGTACTGTTTCACTCTGTTGTATATAGGATTTCCATGTGTTGGAACGGACTTGACAGTGCATTATAACAATTTAAATACCTGGATATATATATATATATATACACACACACACACACACACGTGTGTGTGTGTGTGTGTGTGTGTGTTCTTCACATATGAGTTTGTGATTGGGATTTGCCACCCACAATATGTTGGAAAAAAACCGCAACTAAAGGGGGAAATAGAAAAATAATAGAGACCCTTCGAAATAGCAATTGTTGGACAAAAATTCATGGAAAGTGTTTTTTCAGGCTAATTTTAGTTCTCTTTGTGTTGTCAATGGCAAGGAGCCCTAGTGACACAGTGGTTAAAGTGCTCTGCTTCCAATGGTCCCTGATTTGAACCATCAGGAACGACGAGTGATTTGCTGCCTTGGGACCCTCTGCGGTCCCTCGCCGTCATCCTGCAGGGTTGCTGTGAATTGGAATTGACAGTCAGCAAGGAGTTTGGTGTTTGGTCAGACGTGGAAAATCCAAATACCAAATATTTACTGAATTTAGTGACCAAACTCTCACTGCCATCAAGTCATCTTAATTCACAGTGACTCCCTTTCAGTTCTCAAGACTTTGGCTGTTTACGGGAGTAGAAAGTCCAGTCTTTCCCTGCTGGTGGTTTCAAACTGCAAACCACGAGGATCGCAGCCGGATTCATAACCACTGAACAACTAGGGCTCTGGCATTTAGTAGCCATGGTGGTAAAATAGTGCTAAGGCTTCTTAAAGTCAGCAAACATATCATAAGGAAGTACATTAGTCCAGGTTCTGTACAGAAGCAAAGGCAGCAAAGCGTATACATGCATATAAGAAGGTGATATGCATCTAGGAAGGTGAGTGAAACCCTCCCAGGGTTACATGCATGGGGTTTACTTCAAACAAAATTTAGTTAGACCAGTCTCTGTGAACGTGGATAGCATTTGTTTTAGCCTTCCTAGAATTCCTGCAAAAATGATTTACCAAAAGACTGTTTCCAAGGGCATCTGATGGGCCCATGGAATTCCAAGCAGAGGTATCAGAAGCTGAAAAGGTCTTGGTAGCTGAGCTTTAGGATTCTAAATGATTGATCTAGACAGATTTTCTTCAAGGACACGGCATGGTAATGGGAGTTTATTAAGAAGATGTTTTAAGAAAATACAAAGCTGCTTTGTTGAGCAAATAGACAGGAAATTGTTTTCCATCATGTATCTGCTCAAAGAGCTGAATAAAAGTTGTCCTATGAGAATTTCCTAGTAAAACTCTATCCCATCCCCCCTTCAGCCTTGATCTTGCCCCTACAAACTTCTTTTTTTTTTTTGTTCCTAAAACTCAAAGAACATTTGAAAACATATACAATTTGAGTCCCCCAAGAATTCCCAAACTCTTTTTGACCTGGTGTGAATCAAAGAGCACAGACTTCTTCAGAGAAGGGTTGGGGGATGGAAAGTCTGTCTTCTGAAGTGGGTAGATTTAGTCAGAGGATATGTAAGTAACAATAGCTTCACATTTTGATATTTTTATTTGATAATGATTTATAGTAATACTTTTTAACTTACCATCACATACAGAGAGAAGTAAGTCTAGGAAATGTCATCTGCTATTTAGGGGCCACTAAATTCTAAGCCTGTGGGTCAGATGTTAAAATGAAGGCATTTCTTGATTCATGTACCTACAGAGATTCATGAGCCCAAGAGTGATAGGTTAGATAGCAGGCTGCTGATTTTGGAGGCAAATGAATCCAAAGCTGGCAGGTAAGAGGACAGGGTGCTGGCTTAGGTTGTTCCCTCTCTCTGAGTGGTTTCTGACTCACAGCTACCCTGCAGGACAGTGGGATGACCCATGTGGGTTTCTGAGGCTTTAAGTCTTTACAGGACTAGTAAGTCTCATCTGTCTCATCAGAGCATTCGGTGATTTTGAACTGTTGACCTTGCTTTTGGCAGCCTACACATACCACTACTCCACCAGGGCTCCTGGGTCAGCTAATAAATCCCACAGTTGGTAGGCAGTACAGCAGGCTGCTGGTTCAAATGTAAAGAGCTGGAGGTCAGCTAGTGAGTCTGATGCAGGGTCCAGATACAGTAAACATTTAAAAAAAAGATGTTAGATACCTTTACCAGAATGCCCATATATATTGGAATCAGGCCACACCCCCAAGGAAACTCCCTTTCAACTAAGTACTTAGTAGATCTCCTCATGGAGTGATTACATTACATGAAACACATTGCAGGATAGTGGATGACTACAAACTTGAGAATTATCCCTGCTGAGTTGATGTACACCCTCGACCATCATAGGAGGACATCAAAAGGCATTTTCCTTGAGGTTTCAGAACGACAGTAAACCTGAATCACTGGCCCAGATTTGGATTGTTTGATAGTTGGAATGAGGGTTCTCGCTTGTTCCACACCTATTGTCAGGGTCTGAACCACACTGCCTGCTGCACCACCACCAGAGTAAGTGATTGTTTGTCTCTAAGGTGTTTGTGCACAAACCTGTTAAGTACTGTGTTGCCTTTGACACAAATTCATCATAAAAGGCTTGTTAATATTACTGTCCACTCCATTGATGGAATTGTGCATTCAGAATCACAATCAAGCTTTCCTACAAAGAAGGACTTTGATTAAGGATGCTTCAGCTGTTGGAAGATCGTTGACACTAGGCTTGCAGCCCATGTATTTCTGCATTCAAGTCACACAATACGGGTGACTTTAAAAGCCTGGAGTTCAATCTTATATTCTCTCCAGTTTCAGGATACGGTAAATGCATATGTATACATGTTTCCATGACTTTCTAGCATATACTGGCCTTTGTGCCCTTTCTCTAAGATAAAATGGGTACTGGATGTACTATCTCTTCTTGGAACATCACAAAGGCTCTGGAAAGTAGTGTAAAGTCTAGTGTGGAACTTCTGCTGGCTGTAAGCTTTGCGATGCTCCTTGCTTACACTAAGAGCCGCAACAACATGCACATTCTCTGCTCCTTCATCACTATCCCCTGTAAATCTTCACAGAGCTGTTACAAGGATACATTGAGAGAGTGCCTTTGTATCAATTAAGATACTGTTTACTGCAAGATGCAAAAAAAAATGCCTCAATGGCTTTGAATGATAGATTTATGCTTTCATAACAAAAAAGGTCTATGGAGACAGTGTTTACGGAGTTTGTCAATTCAACTGTGTGTTAGTCCAGGTAGATTAATGAAACAAATCCGTAGGCACTCGTGTATAAGAAAGAGGTTTATATATAAGATCAGTTGAATATTGAGAAAACATCTCAGCCCAGTCTAGATCAAGTCCATAAGTCCGATATTAGCCCATATGTCCAATAGCAATCTATAAAGCCCTCTTCAGACTCACGCAACACATGCAATGATGTCTAATGCAGGAAGCTCACAGGCCAGTGGGTGGAAAGTCTTGTGGATCCAGCGGCAGTACAGGTATCTCAGCGCTGGCTGGGGTCTCCACGTTGTTCCTTCAGTCCTGAAACTCTGACTACTTCAGGGTAGCTTCATATGGCTTCTCTTCAGAAATGCCTTGCAGGGAGTGAGCCAAGGGAGAGTGTCTCTTGCCTCTGAGGAGGGAATTCCCAGAATCCTCAGGCAAAGGCCAGGCCCACACAGAGGTCTCATTGGCAATACAATGATCAACAGGCTAGACTTCACCACATTCACTAGTAATCCTCTCAAATCGACACCAGATTATATAACTACCACAAACTGTTTCATGATATCACCCAAAACACAGATCCACCCCCACCCTCCCCCTTTTTCACTTCTTTTCAGTATTATGGTTTTGCCACTTAACCTGACCCTCCCGTAGGGCCTACGCGTGACTGAAAGAATTGCAACCGTCACAGCCTCAATCTTGTCCCAAGGTCAGAAGTACACGTACATGTGTGTGGGGGTGGGGGGAATGGTGTTGGGGGGTGGGAGATTTACCACCTACAGTACTGAGTTTTAAATCCAGACATAACTTTATTCAAGGCCTCATCCCAGTAGATGTGTTTTTCACGTCTTGTGGTTGTCATGGGTGAGCATACCTATTTATTAAATATATCATGAAAAGAGAAGTAGAATGACCTTGAGTCAAAACTTCTCAGGTATGGCTGGGGCAGGTCTCACCCACCTTTATAATACTTGGATAACTAGTACTTAAATAAAATCTGGATTACGTTGTCAAAGAAGGAGGTAATGTGTAATATTTTAAAGAATATAATCTGTGAGAATAGATTTAAGAGCTTTGAATGTTTTATTTACAAGTTGCAGAGTATTCAAGAGAAATACAATTTACAATGACAATTAGATGCCAATTATTCTAAATTTATGTATGCCTGACCTGTGTATAGATCCATAGACAGGCACTATATTTACATGCATGCTAATCCTGCATTTCTGGGGATGGTTCAGGAAAATAGGCCCTCTCATACCAGACTGATGGCAATGTAAATTGGTACAATTTTTCTTGAAGATAATTTGGCAGTGTGTATCAAAAGGTTCAGAAATATTTATAGCAATTTATTCCAAGGAAGTAATCAGTCACACATAATAATTATTCATGTAAGAAGATTTATTTTATGGCCACTTAGTTCATTTGCTACTTATAAGAAAAAAACCAACTTGAAGCAATCCAAAGCGAATGAGTGCAGATTTGCTCAATTATTATGTATCCACATAGGAGGAAATACTACTACAACTATTAAAATAATACTTAGAAGACTATAAAACCTCAATATAAAATTCTCACATAGAGTATAAGTTAAAGCTTCAAAACAGTCTGTATATTATTCCAGTTACAGTAAACAAAAATTATGTGTGCATACACACATTTATATACCTTCACATATACCAGCGGCTCTCAACCTGTGGGTCACACTCCTTTGTGGGTCAAATGACTCTTTCACAGGGGTTTCCCAAATCATAACAGTAGCACAATTACAGTGATGAAGTAACTGCTAAAATATTTTATGGTTTGGGGTCACCACAACACGAGGAACTGTTTTAAAGGTCGCGTCATTAGGAAGGTTGCGAACCACTGACATATACAGACACAAAGACGGGCTGGAACTCTCTCTCTAAGTAAGCAGCTAGCAGACTATTTCCTTTTTCTTTACACTGCCCTGTGCTTTTCTTTTAAATGGACTACAGGATAGTGCAATGAGCCAGCACGTGGACCAAGAATAAGCTGCTGGGGCAGAAGAGAATACTGCGTGGTTTAAAACCAGGAAGGATGTGTGTCATGGTTGTCTCCTTTCACTGCACTTACTTAATCTGTGTGCTGAACTATTAGTCTGAGACGCCGGACTGTATGAAGAGAACACAGTAACAGGATTGGAAGAAGATGTAGTTATAATCTTTGGTATGCAGATGAGCTAGCCTTGCTTGCTGAAAGCATGGAGGACATGAGGCATTTGCTGATGAAGTTCAAGGGTTGCAACCTTCAGTATGGGTTGCAACGTAACAAAACAAAAACCCAGATCCTCACAACTGGACCAGTAGACAACATCATGATAAATGGAGATGACATTGAAGTTGTCAAGAGTTTCAGTTTTCTGAGTTCCACAGTTAATGCTCATGGGAGCAGCAGTGAAAACATTAAGTTACATATTATATTGGGTAAATCTGTCCAAGACCTCTTTAAAATGTTAAGGACAAGACCTCTTTAAAATGTTAAGGACAAGACTTCTTTAAAATGTTAAGGATGTTATTTTGAAGACCAAGGTACCCCTGGCCCAAGCCACGGTATTGTCACTTGCCTCCTATGCATGTGAAAGCTGGACATTGAGTAAGGAAGTCTAAAGATGAATCCGTGTGTTTGAATTTTGGTGCTGATCAAGAATATTGAAAGCATCATGGTCAATCAGAAGAACAAACAGATATGTCTTGGAAGAAATTGCAGCCAGAATGCTCTTAGAAGCAAGTATGGCAAGACATCGTCTCATTACTCTGAACATGTTCTCAGAGACCATGCTTGGTAAAGTGGAAGGCCAGCAAAAAAAGAGGAAGACTATCAAGAAGATCGGTTGACACAAACGTTGGTCCATGGATCTTGTGGAATTATGAGGCACTAAGAAGGTGCTTCTGGATTGACCCCAAATTCAAAGTGAGAATATGAGGGACAGGAGGGATTAAGGGAGTGAGACTTGGCTCCCCTACTTCAGGCTCAACAAGAACGGATTCAAATGAGTTTTCTTTGGAAAGCTTCCTGCTGCTTAAATGCAAGACAGAAAGAGGGATAATTCTGCAAACTGCTATCTTTCTTAATTCTGTGATTCTTTGAAAGTTTCTGACCTCTAAGAGATTATGGTCTCATTGGGGGTTGTAAAATTTACATTTAAAAATGATATAATAGAGCATGCTGTTGAATGCTAGATTTTGAGGCTTGGGTAATAAATGCCACGGGAAGAGTGCCAAGAGCCTTCCTTGCCGGGCTGTAGAAAGGATGCTTTTCATAGGAGGATGCCTGAAGGAGTTTGAGCTAATGCGGCTTGGGAGGTGGCTCGTGCTTTAGAAAGAGACCCCGTCTCGGGCTCGGTGATGTGCAATGTGACCTGCTCGTGGCCTGTGGGTAAACAGGGCTCTGAAAGAGGTGGGCCTAGGTTCCTAGTACATTCTGGCATTTATTAGCATTGTGAACAATCAGTTTCAGGGAAATGAGTGCATCCCATCCTTCCAGAATTTTAGGAGTCAATGAGTGGGTGAGAGGAAGTTTTGTTATTGTCAGATGGCTCACGTCGATCTCCGGCTCAAGAGGACCTTACACTCAAAGGGGACACTGCCCTGTCCACCACCTTCCTGTGAGAGGACTGTTTTGAGCCATATGGTTTGCACTGCTTTGTTTTCAGAATTAGAATAGCAGGCTTTTCTTCTTAATCTGGAAGTGCTGCTGAGACCTGTGTTGTGTGAGAACAACATGGACACCTCCATGTTGTACAAATGGTGGGAAAGAGCATGGCATATACCAGATACTGAATAAACACCAACTCTCATGATGTGTACTTTAGTGGGGGCTAAGGAACTTGTCCAAGGCCACCGACTAGACTGGTGGAGCCCAGGTAGGAACACAGGCCCTCTAACTTCAGAGACTCGCAATAGACTGGGTGTTGCTTCACGTGAACACGGCTGCTGAGTGCAGATGCAGGTCTGGCATGTGGATGCTCAGTTGACTGTCACTCTCACAAAACTGGCAGAATTTTTTGAGTCTTAAGGCAAAGGGAATTTGTATGGAACACAAATATCTGGGATTTATTTAACCAGCTTTAGGATCTTGAGCAGATTCCTAAAACTCTTTAACCCACAGCTTATAACTCCAAGAGAGAAAGTTAGGTTTGGGGGCTTAAATGTGAAAGAGCTCAATAAAGAATCTTGTCGAAGTTGCTCAATCATCTTTAAGTCCTAAGACTTGTTTGGAGTCCCTGGGTAGTGCGTTCGGCTGCTAGCCCCAAGACTGGGACTGTGCATCCACCCTGAGGCACCGTCTAAGAAAGGCCTGGTAATCTCTGTGCAAAACACCAGCCCCTGAAAACGCCATGGAGCACCATTCTGCTCTGATGGCCACACAGTCATCGGAGCTGGAGTTCATACAGTAGAATGTTTTTTTTCATACCGAGTTACTCATTTTTATTCCTCCCTGTTTTTCTCACCATTGGTTCTTGAAACTTGTCACAGGGAGACATTTTGAAAAGCAACTTTTGGAAAAACTTTTGGACATTTGGAAAGCTACTTGCCTGAAGACTTGAGAAAACCCGTCTACGTAGACAGTGTCTACATTCTAGAAACATGCACCTGTAGGCAGACTGCGTCCTGAAGGATTAGGAAGGAGGCCAAAGTGGGGTGAACTTCACAAGAAGTCTGTAACTAGCAAGGAATCCATTCCTTTAGGCCAAGAGCAAACATCACCCTTTGAAGTTATTAATCTGACTGTCTTTGGAGTCTCCTCAAAGGACTCCTTTTAAAAATGGAGGCTGGTCCCAGAGAAGGGAAGCTGCTTCAGTTGTGAATGCCTTTGGCATTTATTGGCTCAGTTGGCTGACAGATGGGCATAGGGCAAATGGTTTCCAAGAGGCGTGAGAAAGGTAAGAAGCTTGCTCAGGGCTGCGCATCAGGAAGGGGCTTTTGGCAGTTGGGAAATGTCCTTAGAGGAAGTTTACCACAGGCAGATGGGTAAAGGAAACGGTGCATTTGCCAGTTACAGTGAGAATGTTCTAGTTATCCTGGTAATCGTGTGTCTGTTATAATGAAACTAGGAAGCTCAGAGGAATAATAAGATGAAAATAAGTGCGTCCGTAAGTGAACCCTGGAGAGACGGCCTCTCTGAATTCTGTGGACTGCTTCTTCAAGTTTGCTTTCTCTAATGACACCTGAATTCTGATAATCACATAGCTGTTCTCAACTTAAAAAAGATAATCATATAACCTTATTTCATGAGCATTTACACATTACTCACGTGATTTCAAAACCACCACTGTGGACCGCTGTGAAATCTTCCCTCCTCTGGACGTGTCACCATAGCTTTGGACAATTAGACAAGCAAACCCCCCTAACTGCCTCTTGTTTTCTGTTGGCTTTATCCTGCGCATGGATTAATTACCCCGCTAGAATGCTGGTCATCATTGTTTTGCCCCTGCCTGAGCTAAGACTGAGTCACAGAGTGAATATCAGACCAGGCCAAGGCAGGAAATATGTGTGGTCAGGAATTCTTGGAGTCCAGGAATCAAGGCTGGCCTGGTGTTACTCATCTAGGGAAATTTTCAAGAAAAGTAGGGCATGAATACTTTGGTGGATATAAAGATCCCCTGTAATTATTTCATAAAACAGTACTGCCTTCCCATGGTAGTTACAGAATCTGGTGTCAATTTGGGACTTGGGAGGATGAAGAGTGAAGGGGTGGAGTCTAGTCTGTAATGGGGTTATAGCCAATGAGGCCTCTGTGTGGGCCTGGGCTTCTCCAGAGAATGTGGGAACTTATGAATTTCCTCCTTGGAGATGACAGACACACACACTCTCTGCTCACTCCCCGAGGGGCACTGTATGACAACACACTATGCTGATAGACCCCTGTGCCCTGGGAACTGGAGGAGTCACATGGAGACCCCTGCCAGCACTGAGATGCTTCCACCACCACTGCATCCATAAGGCTTCCCACCCACTGGCCTGTGATCTTCCTGCATTTGGCGTCACTGCATGTGTTGTGTGACTCAGAAAAGGACTTTCTAGATTGGTTTTGGACATATGGGCTAATATCAGCCTTACGGAGTAGATCTGGACTGGGCTGGGATGTTTTCTCAATATTCAACTGCTCTTGCATATAAAGATCTTTCTTATACACATATGAGTGTCTGTGAATTTGTTAGACAGAGCTGCTCCTGTGAGCTTCTCTGCCTTGCTCATGAGGCAGATTTCCCACGTTTCTATTTTCGTACAGGCTTCTTCATTCTTCAGAATATTTCCCAGAACTGTTAGCGTTTCTTTCCCTTCCTTTCTGACACTAATTTCCCCATTTTGGTTGATATGTTGAATGTAGGAACAGCGTCAAACTGCCAGGAGTTTCAAATAGCCAGGGTGTTGGAGAGACAGAAACCATCAGAAAATGCTTTCAAATTACAGTCATTGGATTCTGAATTTTGATGAACTGTGGGAGAATTGTGCTCAGGGAAGTCTTGGCTTGTGGATTTTCCAAAACCTTAAGTGATTTTCCTGTTAAGGGAACTGTTCCTTTTTGTCTCCCATGTAGGTGGTCCATTTTACCTGGTTATAGTAAAAATGTGGCATTGCTTTCAGAGGTAGGAATATCTGCCCCTGCCCATCAATGTGAGAAGGGGATTAAGTACCAGAGAGTGTCTGGCACTAAATGACTGCTATCTCATGGAAACCCAGTCCAGGTGACTCCGTGCAGCAGGGAGATGGAGATTCTCAATTAAAGGTGCACCTGGTGATACTTTCCTTTGACCTCACACAGACCACTTATTTTTCAGACCTGGGTGGAAAAGCTTACAGTTTTAGAGCAAGTCCACGGTGGAGGCCAGGGCTCAGTGCCCTCGCTCTATTTTTAGGATTCAGAACAGCAACAAGCCCCACAAGGGCACTCACACATCACCACACCACACTTCCCACTAACACCGACAGGACTTCTCGGTTCGCTCTGCCACTCTTTGGGCATGATTTATTTTATTTCATCTATTTTCTGAACTTCTACCCTTGGGTGTGTTATTAAGGCTGTTTGCCTTGAATCTTGCTTTCTTTACCTTCCACACTGTCTCCGCTACATGTGTGTGCTATTCTTTATGGCTGGCGCTGACTAATGACAGTCAGAATGAGAGGCTGGTAGTCAAAATGCCGCTGGGGAAAGATTTCTTTCTATTACTAACCTAACTCCAAAAATAATTTACCACAGTATTTTTTTATTTTTTGCCCGATACAAGGTTTTTTTATTGCATTATTTTAACAGTTTTATTGGCACATAATTCACATACTGTACAATTCAATAGTTCAATAACATTAAAAAGTGTGTGGCCATCACCACAACCATTTTGGAACATTTTCTACTTTCTGATACTCATTGTTACTAACTCCCCATTTTCTCTTCAACCTCCTCTGTCATGCCCCTAAGAAACCATCAGTCCAGTTACTGTCTCTAAAGAGTTACCTATTCTAAAATTCATATACAGAAAAGCATACAGAAATAAAACAAAACAGAAAAACAACAATAAAGTAAAACATAGAAAAACCTCAATAGAAAAGAAAGCAGAAAATATGTAAACCAAGGCAAATTTAAAAAGGAAAACAAATGATAAAGCATTAAATTCTATCCTACCTGTGCCTGCAGTAACAGGCACTTTCTAATGACTCCGCCTGATAGCAAGACTTCACATCCCGGTCCTTGGTTAGAAGGAATTCACCGGAGCTTTAATTCCCGCTCCCCACAGTTCCTCCTTCCTTAACCCAACAGCTTCGATTTTAGCTCAGTATTCTGATCCATGACTCCTTGTGTTTCAAATTGGACCCGCCCTTCAATGCTGTTCCATGATGGTAAGCTTTTAGAACTTTATCCCCAGACCTTTCTTCCTCCACACCTCTGGGCATATTCCAACCACCCACCTTTCCATTTGTAGCTGAGCACTCAGTCCACGGATCTGAAGACTGTATTAAGAATGTGTGAAGCGCCAGGCATTGTCCTGGACGCTGGGACTCCATCAGTGAGTAACGCGGACAGTGTGTTGCCTTCAGGGTTCCTTGTCTTCTAGAAGGAGAGAGCATGCTAGCAAGCACGGACACATAGAGAGCATCGGGAGATTGTAAGCCCCTGAGAGAGAGGAAGCAGGGGAGAGTATGGTGGTCTGGAAAGGCCTCCCTGACAAGGAAGACTTGAGGGAGTGAATGTTGGCAGCCAGCTGTGCAGGTAGCTCAAAGCAGAAGGAGGGAACAGCCGTCAGTCTGAATTCAGAATCACCGGCTAGGTTCTCGCTATCTCAGGCAAGTCACTGGAGGTTTGGGGCCCTGCTTTCATTTGTGAACTAAGAGTATGGTGATTTCAAATGATGGTTGAAAATATAGGTGAGGAAACTCTTTCATAAATGGGGAAGTCCCAAGGAATTATCATTCTTAAGGGCTGTGTTAACATAGCAGTTCTAATTCAGCCAACATCATAGACGTGAGATGGAGTCTCCATAAGGGATGTTCTCAGAGCGTTTCAAGTATCCACCTTTTTAACTAAGGGACTTTGCAAAGTCCTGGGAAAGTGCGATTTTCTGTGAATTCCATTTTCCACAAAAATTCTAAAGCTCCCTCTTATTTCTTTCCTTTATATATTTGTAGAACAATATTTAAATCAATCATTTACTCAAGTACCCAGGACTATGTAAAGAGATTGGTTAAATCGGTACGCTTCAATTGGTCCTTCTCTATCCTGCAAGTATCGCGAATACTCTAATGGGATAAAGTACCTGGCTTCGTGGTCATTGTATGCTTTAGAGATACCTTAATTGATTTGCGGTTCATGGCTGGTTTCTTAAATGTTGAGGATGAAAGAAGTTGAGCAATAGCATAAATGGGGCATATACGGGGATTTTTCTTAAATGGAAGGCATCTTTTAATTGTCCTAGCTATTACTAGGACCGTGTCACTTTTAGGGAAGAAGAAGAGCTCAGGACAGTTTGAACACAGCATGGTAGGGATTTCAGTTCCTTGTGCTCATGTCACCATATTGATAATACTTCACCCCCAAACCTACTGTCCTTCACTTGATTCTGGCTCATTGCCCCTTGCAGTTTCTGAAACTAGTAAATCTTTATAGGAGCAGACAGTTCCATCTTCTCCCTGGAGCAGATAGTGAGCTTGAACTGCTACCTTGTAGTTTTCAGCCCAATGAATAACTCACTGCACCCCCAGGCTTGCATATTCATTTCTGCAGGTGACTGTGGCAACCCGAGTCAGGCCTAGAAGGCATCTCTAAGCAACCAGGGAGCCCGTCTCTGTTCTTTATTTTTATATCCGTGGCTTTCCATATTTTTTTCTGCTGTTGATAAATAATTCAGAAAAGAAGAGAATGTTACAGCCCCAGTTTTTTAATGCAGAGGACAAATACATTATGCGATCGGTCCCTAAACACCCACCCGCTTGTACAAGAAGGTCAGCATTTTGTTCTTGTTGGTTGTCAGTACGTTCTTTGGGGCTTTGCAGTCAATTGGCTTGATTCTTGTCCGCTCGATGGGAGGTGAAATCTGCATGTTGTGGCAGCCCCTACGTGGGCTGCTCGGCTGCAGGTAATAGATACCCCGGTGGGCACTGGCAGGCTGCACAGTTTGGCTCAGAAGAAAAGATTATCTCACCACACTAGAGAGTCGGCTTTATTATTCAGTCAGTTATGAGTTCACAGTTCTCCATTGAGTATCCAGAAACCAGAGCAAGCAGACAGGTGAGGCGAGGTGTCAGGATGCTTGATATTGGAATATTCTCCTCCTGCAACTAGAATGTACCTGTTTATTCGACAACCATACTCATTCATTAATTTTCTTCTTGGAACTCATCTCTAGAGCAGTACACATAGTAACAGTGGGGTATTACTAAGGTCACTATATAGTAATGATAAAGTCAGAACTTGGCCTCCGTCAATGGATACAATAGCTTAGAAGATTTAGATACAGTGCTGTTCTTCCTAATGGTAAGCCAGTCGACTCGGATCCATGTCTCAATGAATTCTGAGGGAGTCAAGTGGAGAGAACAGTCTTGGCTGCCAGCGAGGCTGGTTTGAAGATGCACAAATGCACTTTGTGATCTCGGACAAGTCATTTCACTTCCTGGAGCCTCAGGCTGATCATCTGTAACAGGAGCATATTGGGTTATGAATTGATGCTCAGCTGTTCTGTTAAGCTCTGACTGCTTTGGAGGGGAGCACAATGGCTGGAAATCCCTGGGGCCTGTCGTCAGCAGAAGAGAAACACTTAGTTCTGTGAATTTTTATTTCTCTTTATTTGTGCTTCCACACATACCAGTACTCTTTTGGAACCTTGTCATTTTATTTTATTTGTAAAATTGCATCTCGAAAACTACCCTTTAATTGCATTTTTATAACCTCAAACCTGTGTGCTAGAAGAATGTGGGACCATCACTCTGACGCAGCCTTGCTTGGTGTGGTGTTTGTGCCTCTGCGTTCGTTCACGGATCCGCTGCAGCTCAAGCTAGATCACCAGGATGTTTTATTAACCACGTTTGGCTCTGGGCTCGAACTCATGATCTTAAACGTGATCAAAGGGCTTTCTTTTCCACACGAGGAGACTTCTGTGAAGAAGAATTGAAGACACCCTTTGAAGTCATGCTCTTGCTGAATTTGTGAACACTTGTTGGCAAGCGTCATCCCTCTGGCACTCAACCTGGCGCCCCTGGAGCTAACGCGGCAACGCAAAGGCTTCCTGCTGTAAATGAAATGGGCCGCCGTGGAGCCTTCCCTCAAGTTTGGGGTGTGTAGGCGCTGGGCATAAAATGCATAGGAGCCCTCTAGGAACTCAGCGACTTTCCATCCAGGGATGGCTTTGGGACAAGGTCTGTACATGGCTGCTCCCTTTCTTCTTTGGAGAACTTGGGATAGAGACTTCTGTTTTAACCTTTAAAAAAAAACATGAGGGACTCATACAACTCTTATCACAATCCATGCATACATCAATTGTGTAAAGCACATCTGTACATTCTTTGCCCTCATCATTTTCAAAGCATTTGCTTTCCACTTAAGCCCTTTGCATCAGGTCCTCTTTTTTCCCCTCCCTCATGAGCCCTTGATAATTTATAAATTATTATTTTGTCATATCTTGTCCTGTCCGACATCTCCCTTCACCCCCTTTTCTGTTGTCCGTCCCCCAGGGAGGAGGTCACATGTAGGTCCTTGTAATCGGTTCCCTCTTTCCAACCCACTCACCCTCTACCTTCCCAGTATCACCATTCACACCCCTGGTCCTGAAGGTATCATCCGCCCTGGATTCCCTGTGCCTCTAGCTCTTATCTGCACCAGTGTACATCCTCTGCTCTATCCAGACTTGCAAGGTAGATTTTGGATCATGATAATTGGGGGGGGCAAGCATTTAGGAACTGGAGGAAAGCTGTATTCTTCATCGGTGCTACATCACACCCTGACAGACTCATCTCCTACCCTAGACCCCTCTGTGAGGGCATCTCCAGTGGCCGACAAATGGTCTTTGGGTCTCCACTCTGCACTTCCCCCTTCACTCATTGTAGTAAGATTTTTTTTCTGATGATACCTTATACCTGATCCCTTCGACACCTCGTGATCGCACAGGCTGGTGTGCTTCTTCCATGCGGGCTTTGCTGCTTCTGAGCTAGATAGTTACTTGTTTACCTTCAAGCCCTTAAGACCCCAGACACTATCTCTTTTGGTAGCCGGGCAACATCAGCTTTCTTTGCCACATTTGCTTATGTACCCATTTGTCCTCGGCAATCGTATCATGGAGGTGTACACCCAATGATATGATTTTTTGTTTTAACCTTTTAGCTGCTCTGAGTGACCCAGGAGGTCAGTGGAAAGGTGGACCTGCAGGCTAGATGGCCCCAGTAAGCTTCTTGGAGCTGGTAGTTTTAGAGCTGGAGCGTGGGCATTGTGGTGGTTTTAGTAGTTGGAATTTTGAAGAGGGGCAGAGGCTATGGAGGGAGAAAGACTCGATTCGTGGAGAAGCCTTCCATTTCCCTGGGGAAGAGTTCTCTTCGAAAGAAAAGGAGTTCTTTAATTGCAGGCATCTGTGTGCCCTGGCTTTCAAATCCCTGGTTGTGGTATTTCAGATGATCATGCATTCAAGAGCAAACATACGCTGAGTATCAACTCTGTCCCAGACTCCTTGTCACATGCTGGGGACCAAGTGGTAAGCAAGGCACCATCCCTGATCTCATGCAAGAAAGGTTTTAGGACACTGGGCTTAATGGATTTGCCATGGAAATGAGCAGCGTGTGAACTTTAGCTTTAAATATCATCGGTGAGAGACACATTCCAACGGCACAATGACCCGCCTCTGCAAAACTAACCAACAGACAAAACCATCACGCACTGCCATGAAGTAAAATCTGCCATGAAGTAAAGTCTCAGTGACCCAAAGACTTGAACTACTCCTTAAGGCAGTGGTTCTCAACCTTCCTAAGGCCGCGACCCTTTAATGCAGTTCCTCGTGTTGTGGTAACCCCCAACCATAAAATTATTAACCATAAAATTATTTTTGCTGCTACTTCATCACTGTCATTTTGCTAGTGCTATGAAGCGTAATGTAAATATCTAATATCCAGGATGTATTTCCATTGTTACAAATCGAACATAATTAAAGCATAGTGATTAATCACAAAAACAATATGTAGTTATAGTGAAATATTTATTTCCAAGGACAAATAAATAAAATGCTGTCTTGAAGCATGGTATAGCATGGGTAACTATCTTCACACTGGTACATGTATGTGGGCGTATCTGCATGTGGGCAGACCTGCCTGGAGACGGATAGAGGATCAGTGTCTCAGCTCCTGAGACCATCAGAAATACATGTTTTCCGATGGTCTTAGGTGACCCCTGTGAAAGGGTTGTACGAGACTGTCACTCTTTATGGGAGCAGACCGCCTCATCTTTTTCAGGAAATGGCTGCTGGGTTTCAACTAGTGGCCTTGTGGTTAACAGCCCAACACTTAACCCATTGCACCACCAGGGCTTCTGTAAGCAAGCCAGCTTTAAAATGAAAAATCCATAAACATAAACATTTGACCGTGGACAAGCGAGGGCCTTAGAGGTAACAGAACCAGGTTTGCTAGTTAACTGAACTTTCTCAAACCATTTAGTTTTCCTGGCGTTTGATCTTTTGTTTCCACAATGTGCATCCAATCAAAGTTTTCTCCATTAAATGGTTTTGAGGTTTAAATGAGATTTTAAAAATAGATAGTTGACCTCATGCTTAG
This sequence comes from Tenrec ecaudatus, assembly GCF_050624435.1. Lineage (NCBI taxonomy): Eukaryota > Metazoa > Chordata > Mammalia > Afrosoricida > Tenrecidae > Tenrec > Tenrec ecaudatus. The sequence continues at coordinate 49,766,548 of NC_134533.1, read as the reverse complement.
CATATCATATGCTCAGTACTTTCAAGTTTTGCTGATCTCACCATGACTTTAAGAAAGACTTTTACTTTCTACTCCTTATTTAGCCTAAAACCATAATAGTTCCACAGAGTGTAGGCTGGGAGGAGAGGGGACCAAGTGTGCAGTCAACGCTGCAACAGTATTGTCACTTGTTCTAGTCTCTATTAATCCAAAAGGAGGAAAAGTTGAGGCAGAAAAAGTAGGGCCAGAAGGCTACTTAGAGGCTAGGATGGAGAGACTCATGTGCTTGTCGGGGGACGGGGGGTTGGGGAACAGTCCCTGGAGAAGAGTATCCTGTTTGGTAAAGTACAGGGGCAGGGACAAAGAGGACACTCCACAAGATAGAGTGATGCAGTGGCTGCAACAATGGGCTCAAACATAGGAACAATTGCGAGGGTGGACCATGACAGGACAGGAGTTGACTTTGTTGTACATACGATGGCTATGAGGTAGACAGACTTGAAGGCACCTAACAGCAACAACGACAACAACAACAACAACAACAGTCTCTGAGAGCTAGCTCCTGGGTGACTGGAAGAGTGTGTTTCAGACAGGTGAGTACTTTGATGGACTCAAAACGGAGTGCTCACCAGGAATGAAAAGAAATGAAAGCAAGGTGGCGGGGCCTGTACTTAGAGGCAATAACTCGCTTCAAGTAATGTCACCCAAACTGTGTCTTGGAATTTAGCTTCTTCTAATTTACGCAAACCCTAAATGAAACAAAACACTCACTGCTATCAAGTCAATTCCAACTCAGGGCAACCCTATAAGACAGAGAACGGCCCCTGTGAGTCTCCAACACTATGAATCTTTACAGGAATCGAAAGCCTCATCTTGCTCCTGTGCATTGGTTGCCTTCTCAAATTGCTGACTGCTCAACACAGAAAGCCCACCACGCCACGTTCGCAGAAGAAAAGAATGGGGCAGACAGAAAGCAATGGGATCTTTTCCTTTCTGCTTACCATTGCAAGAGGGTTTACCTTGTAAGCAGGGAGGCAGACAGAACTAGGTTCCTGTGGAGAACTGGATGTCTGTGATAGAGATGTGAGTCGTTCGGATCCTGGCCCGGGAATAGGCAGGAGACACTGTGTGGAGAAGAGGGCAGCGTGTCCATATGCCGGCAAGAGCCACAAACATGGCAACAAAATCAAGAAAGTACAATGCAGAGTCAAGAGAGGAAGGAGTCGGTGGTCAGCAGGACAGCCCGCGGATTATGCAGAAGGTCAGGGGCTTGGAGGCATAGAAAAGGTACCATTCGATTTTGGCAACAAGAGGGTCATTGGCAATATTTCAAGGAACAGAATCACTGCAGGCACAGATGACAGCGTTTGAGAAGTAGGGTGAGACAGACGCGGGCAGTGCGCACAATCTGGAGGATCTGGGCAGGAAAGAATACGAGACAATTGGAAAAAACCTCAAAAGGACAGCTAAGGAAAATTGAGGACATTTTTTTTCTTCTCCTCAAGTTGAATTTTAACACACAGAATTGATGGAAGTTCACCCCAATAGCTGTAGTTCAAAATCCCCAGGCTCTCCAAGGGAGAAAGATGAGGCTTTCTATTCTGGTATAGATCACAGTCTCGGAAAGCCACAGGGGCAGTTCTGTGTCCTGTGGGGTCACTGTGAGTCACGAGGGACTCAATGCAGGGAGTTTGGCTTTGGAAAGAAGGAGATCTCATTGAGGACAGACTGACAGAGGACATTTGGAAGAGCTGGCCCTGGTGAAGAGAGTGAAACCTTGTATTTGAAGGCTGGAGTTCTTGTTTTCTGAGGATAGAAGCGAGGAGAGGGTTTTTTTGTGGGGGCACTGGCTCCGTCTTTTCACTCAGTACATTTTCCGTAACATATTTCCCTTTCATCTTTCAGAATCCATGAATGCCAGCCCTGCTTTATGTAAATATAAATGTAAGGTTTCTCCCCTGGGGGAGCTGCTGAAATAATGTGTTCATTGCATTGCTATGTCACGTTTTCAGTACTTTATTTTGCCCAGGTATTTTGCTGTCTGAGGTGGTGAGAACCTGATGGCATGGCTCGGCGTCTAAATCTGGGGTGGGAAGCTCTGCGCGGGGGGTGTTTAATTCCTCCCCCTTTGGTGCTCTTGGGGAAATCTCTTCATTGCTCTTCTCAGTCTCCCCATCTGCACAACTTGTCGAAAACTGCCCTTCTCCTCCCCAGGGCATGGGGGGATTACTAAGTTAATGTTTTACAAATTGCCGGAAAGATTTGAAATGTGAAGTGCTCTCATTACCCACTGACTAGATATGATAGCATTCGTAATGATGTATTTATTACCTCATGCTCATTTCCATGGCAATCGCCGATGCATTTGTAAAGAGATTAAGCTCTCTCTGCCAAGGCGCAAACACAGCCAGGCCATCGATCACCCAGAGACACGTGGAGGCAAAAATGCAAAGGGACCATGTCGTGCTTGACCTAAATATTGGGTTGTGTTCAGAGCCTATTGTGAAAACTTTCACTCTGAAACGATTCTCCATTCCCCTGCTGGGGAAGAATATTTAAAGTAGAAAGGGGCATGGAGGGCTTATGGGGCATGCTGGGTTTGAGATGTCAACATAGGAAATTTGAAATCCAACTGTGACGCGATGTGATTTATCAAGGAGACCTTAGCAGTGTGATTTTAAAGCCACCTTCCAACAAAGATGAAGTGGAAAAGGTTTAGAATTTTAATTTGGAAGGTTGAATATCTCTGTTCCAAAGCCTGGCCGATGGGGAGGCCCTTCCAGGTGGAGATGCGTCAGGGTGACGTGGCTTCGTGTGCGGTCTTGTGGTGGGACGAGTCCCATTCCTATTGCTCTAAGCGTGCAGGAAATCATATTTTTAGGAACAGTTTGATTCTATTTCAGTGAGTCCAGGTAATCATGATGCAGTGTATTTTGCAATGTTCTGACTGGAATCCTTTTATCAGAATAATAGAGGAGAAAAACATTGAGAACAGGCACTTCTAATGGAAGCTTCGTGACCGACCATCCCCAGATAATGCAGAGAGGCCTGGGCAGAATCAACCATTCCACCTCCACCCTCTAAAACACCATCTTACAGTACGGGAAAGGACTCCGTTTCTAAAATAACAAGGGGGCCACTTTCTCAAGTCCTCCATCCTCTCGGTAGCTTTTGTTGTTTTCTGCGTGATCGTGACCTGTGAGATCTGAATTGAGACCTTTGGCTCAGCCTTGCTTTCCTAACATCCATTCTGACTCAGCGCCATTGCACGTGGGTCGTGCTTCCCTTCCTCTGGGACGGCTTGCTCTCTCAGGTTTCACACAGCTTCCATTGAAGTGAGGTTTGCCTGATCACGCAATTTCCATTCCTGTGGATGCTTTCTCCCTTCTCCATTGCATTTTTATTTTTTTACGACTTACTACTATCTATTATATATTTTTGTGTATGGTCTGGCCTTTCCATTGGAATGTAACATGCATGAGGGCATTTTCTTCACTACATATCCTTAACACATTTTAGGCCCTCAGTAAGTATTTGTCGGAATCCACAGGCACGAGGGCTGGCTCTTCTTTGTGTCGGGCATTGCAGGAGGTCCCACACATACATTCATGGCAAAGGACAGAAAATCTACCTGAAACTGGACCAAATGATAACAGGGGACTTGTTGGTATATGTGCTCGGGAGCCTTGAGGTTGAGTAGTTTTGAGAACCAGATTTGGCTCCGAAATTCACAGATGTCATCAGGGACTTAGTTTCTTTCTTTTATCTCCATAATGCTCCGCTGTCCATGGTTTCAGCTTCCAACTTGGCTTGCTGGGTCCTCACTGTGGTTTCAACATCAACAGCTACATGATCCTTCACAGATCTGCACACCTGCAGATCTCGTACGAAGTCTTGGAACAAGCACTGTGACCGAAAATTATGGAATCGGTTGAGGTTTAATCACAAGCTCTACTCCAAGCACCTGATTTGGCCTTGGCTTGCTGTCAAACACCTGAGCGGTGAACATGTGGACTGTGTGTGGATATGGTAGCAAATCAGATGTTTCTAAAGAAAGAACAAAGTGATAACTTGAGAGGAACCACAATGCCCTCCAAAATACCAAAATACCCAGCTTACTACTTTATTTTATAAAGTCTATGTAAGGAGCACTGTGGTACAGCTGGTTGGGAGTTGGCTGCTAGCTGCGTGGTTGGCGGTTCAAAGCTACTGGCCCTTCTGTGTGGGTGTGTGTATGTGTTGGGGGAAGAGAGAGAGAGAGACAGACAGACAGACAGACACTGGCAGACAGATAGATAGACAAAGACGAATCTGCCTGCTCCCATAAAGATTTACATTCTCAAAACCCCTATTTAGGGTGGCTATGTGTGAGAACCCACTAGATGGTAGTGGGTCTGCTGAAGGAAATTAAATCTGCAATGAGAATCACATGCTAAATGCTGTGAGATGGAAACATGGATATGAAAGTTTAATGAGATCACATGTTTAAAACACTTGGAACAACTGGGTATATTAACAGCTGGGATTCATTAACTGTGATGTTAATATGGTTTTTGTTATTACATAGATGCCTTGAAGGTATGCTGATGATCAGTTCTCTTGACCATCATAAGCTCTGGGCCTGGCCTTGTGCCACAGTGCTGAAATTCTATAGTTAATCAACCCGAAGACTTTTGCTTCCCTTCATAAAGCACTCACAGGGTGAGATTTATTTCACGTTGTATAAAAGACACTGGTGTTGTTCGGTGCCATTGAATTGGCCCTGACCCATAGTGACCCTGTGAACAGCAGAACAAACACTGCGCCACCCACACAATTGTTCCTGTGCCTCAGCCCATCATTGCAGCCACTGTGTCCATCCATCTTGCTGAAGGTCTTCCTCCTTTTGCCACCCTCCACTTTTCCAAACATGCCATCCTTCTCCAGGGCTTGGGGATCCTGACAATATGGAGGAAGAACATAAGGCGAAATCTTGCCATCCTTGCCTGGAAGGAGCACTTTGACCTTACTTCTTCAGACACTGATTGGTTTGTTCTTTTAGCAATCCAGGGTGCTTTCAGTTTTCACCCCAGCCCCACCATTCAAATGTGTCCATTGTGTTACGGTCTTCCTTATTCAATGTCCAATCTTCACAGCTTTCAGTGTCCCCTATCTTATGCATACATAGCTTCAAAGCATTTTCAAATTAAAAAACTAGAATGAAAATTTAGATTTTGATTTATGAAGTAGTCGCCGCGTTTTAGTTATAAAAACAAAAGACTGTATCAGTCTGGGTAGACTAGAGAAACAAATCCAGAGAGACTCATAAGAGAGAGTTTTATATAAAGGGTAATTGTACATCAAGAAAGTACCCCAACACAGTCCAGCCCAAGTCCGTAAGTCCGTTATTAGCCTGTAGGTCCAATTCTGATCTGTAAAGTCCTCTTCAGACTCACGAAACACATGCGATGATGCTGAATGCAGAATGATTTCAGGCCCATGGGTAGAAAGTCTTTGAAGCCTGTGGTGTTGTAAGCCTCTCAGCGCTGGTAGAGGTCTCCATGTGGCTTCTCCAGGTCCAGGGTTCTGGCTACATCAGGGTAGATCCATGTGGCTTCTCCATACCCACACAGAGGCCTCATTGGCTGTGTTCTGATTGACAGACTAGACTCTAAGCCATCACTCTTAATCCCCTCAATTCCCAAATTTACAACAGACTATGTAACTACCACACTAATTTTCCTCCATAGTTATGTAAGTATTGGATTTGAGACATTTTACACATGAGAAATTGAGGACGAGAGAGGTGAAAACCTCCAAGGAGATATAGTTAGTGGGAAAGTTGGGATAGGAACCCATATTTAGAGACGACTGAATTCTTCCCAGATTATATGTCGGAGTTTTCTCTTTCCTGGCATTAGAGAAAATGCACAAATGACTATTTTTATAGACCTCACAAAGTGCTCTGCCTGTGTCCCTAGAGAGCAAGAAACTAAGTGCTCTGGAAGATTTAGTTTTCAGAGATGAAAAATGGTCGATTTATCATTTGGAGAAATTGGAGACTCGATTTTATTCCAGCTTGTGCCTACACACTCACCTACTGCACACACGCATAATATATTTGCAGGGAGGAAAAAAAATCTAGCTTGATTAAACTAAGTGATCTTGAAAATCAAATTTGAGATCTCCCAGCTCAAAAGAAATAAAACATAAAAAAAGGGAGTCTCAGTGGAAACCTTTAAGTCCTTGATGTTCAGTATACCATTAATCGTTTCTTTAGGTCACAGCCCCTGAGCAAGCTGCTCTCCCTTGTCTCTGTGGCGTTTTCTCCAAGGATGCAGAGCAGGAAGGTCTGTGGCAATCCCATACCACTGAGCTCGCACTCCTCTGGGGACGGTGCACCCTTCTGCCTCCTTGAGTGACCTTGGGCAAGGCAGTTAGCCTCTCTGTGCTTCAGATATTAAGAACCAGTCCCTCCCTACCCTGTAGAGATGAGCTAAAGATAAATTATGCTTCAGTGCATTTTAAATAAGAAATTTGTGAAGATAAATGATGGTAGTGGTTGAACCTTGTAAATTCAACAAGGAAGGATTAAGGAGCTGCTTAAGGGAATGGAGGCTTAGCTCGGAGTAGAGAGCCAGCTTTAAGACCCCTTGGTTGTCATAAGATGCCACCAAGGTCGTTCCACCTGGGGATCCTGTGTGCAGTAGAAGGCATGCTGCCCCATCTGAATGGTTCCTCTGTGTCAGGCCCCCGTTGCAGCCATCTTCCAGTTAATTTCATTGAAGGCTTTAGCTTCCTCGCTTTTGCTGGCCTTCCAGTGTACCAAGCTTGATAGCAGTTTACCAAAGACCGATCCCTCCCTCCTGAGAACATGTCTAAAAGTACATAAGATGCCCAAGAACTCAGAAAACACCGGCAAGAGCACCATTTCCTGCCCACTTCCCGCTTCCCTTCCCCTCTCTCTCCTGTTGCTCTTGAGTAAAACTGGGCTTAAAGGAATGCCCCGAATCCACATTCAGTCTGGCCTCTGTCTGTCACCATGAAAGGCTGCCAGTCAAGGAGATCTGCTGCTCAGCAGACCTCCTATTAGGGTGAGTTTTTCCTTCCCCTCCAGAACACTGTACTGCGTGGTCATGGAGATATACAGGGGGCCATGGTAGCGTGGAAGGCACTGGATTAGCTCATTCAACATTTTTCTCACCCCAGTGGCATGAAGTTTACAGAGGTAAGATCTCGGGAACTTCAATTCCCAGAGTCCCTGGCTGTCAGAGAGCCATATATGGTAAGTAAAGCTTTGCCAATCAGGTGCGTTCCTAGAGGCTTTGATCAAGAAGTGAGTTGGGTGGGAAGCAAGAAAGTAAACGGTTTCCATTTTGCTGGCTTCAAATATGTCCAATCTGTGATATCATCTTCCTGCTATTTTTTTTGGTAGCATCCTGACCATGGAAACATGTTTCTTCTTGAAGCTGGCTGCTGGTGAGACAGGCAACACCTTTCTTGGTGCTCCAGTTCTGTGTGGGGCACGGGAAATCGTTTCTGCATCAACCTTGTGCGGGCTGCATCTGACTTCGGACTTCACCAAGGGGAGGGAGAATCGAACTCCACATCCGTCTAAGGCCAAGCCTTGTGAGGCAGAGGTCAGGCATGTTTGCACCAACCTTCTTTACCATCATGACCAATCATCCGCCTTCCCAAGGCACTTTCAGTTTTTCTTTTGGGTTCAATAGCTCATTGCAGTGGATGTACAAAACTCACAGATACTGCTCACAGTCGTGACATTTATCAGGGATGCTAGCAGCTTACAAGTCAAGATCTGAAATGTTCAGGTTTCATTTCTGATAGTCAGGGGTGTCCACTCTTGACCATGACAACAGGCATGCCTCTCTCAGGTCTTTGGCCTCTCCGCCATGCAGTCCTTTGGCCTCCAATGCTTGAGCTGCGTTACCAAGTTCTAGCACTGCCGATAATAGCTCCAAGGACATGCCACTTTGTTGTAAGCCTCAGCCTGAAGAGGCTTAACTCTAGCTCCCTGGGTTAGCAAATCTTGTTCCCCAGGTTCAGTGTCCGAAGGCACCCAGCTTTTCTCCCTTCGTGGACCCGGAAGACAACCCCTCTGTCTCATCCTCTGATTCTGTTGCCTCTGCTGTGGTCACTCCCATGGTGCTCCTCTGATGTCACAGCTCCATCTCCTGAGCTAAGGAGCCTCAGTGTGTAGGGATCTTGTGGTCAGAAGCATGGATTTCCCCTTCCTAGCTCTTCTTTCTTGTTGTTAGGGAGATCACCATTCCTGCTTTAGAGATGTCTCATAAAAGGTTGAAACAATGCAAATTTCTATTAAAGTATGAACGAGTACACAAAATATACTATAGAGATATATGTTCATATGTGAAATATAATTCATCTATAAAGAGAAGTGAAGTTCTGAATTATGCAGTGGCATGAAGGAGTCCTGTAAATATTACACTTATTTAAGTAAGCCAGACACAAGGGGATAATTATTGTTGGATTTCCCCCTTACGTGAAATATCTAGAATAGCAAATGCAGAGAAACAGCCATTAGAATCAGGAAGAAGGGGATGTAATTGTTTAATGGTTTCCGGGTTTCTGTTTGGAGTGATGGAAGCCTTTTGGAAATGGGTCATGGTGATTGTTGCACACTGTGGTGAATTTAATTATTGCCACAGAATGATGCACTCATCACTCTTTCCCAGTTCACTGGATCCATGAGCCACTGTTGGCTAAGCTTTGTGTAGCAGAATAATAAACCATTTGTTGTCTTAATAGGTGATTTCAGAATTTTTCTTAGAGAGGGATTTCACTTAAGATAATAATTTGATAAACCCTGTAGCCAAGAGTGAGTGAAAAGAAAAGATTGACAGAGTACTCTGCTATAGAAATAAACCAAAATTTGGAAATGATAGAGAAGAGAAAGGATTGGGGAGAGAGTACCCAGCAATATGGTGTGATGTTGGGGCATGATGAAATCATTCATGAAAGCCCTCAGCAACAGTGTGACTAAAGGATTTATAGGGACAAAGATGTCTCATGTTCAATGTGAAGTTCATGTGGTTAGGATATAAGGCCCATCACTTAGGACATAAGGCCAACCGATTCTCCCCTACCAAATAAAAGCTACCCATAAAAATACAAGTGGCTTTCAAAAAGTTCCTGGTAAAGTGGAAGAGAAAGAAGTGGAATTTTTCTGTAATGTTTTTGAAGCCTACTCGTACACCTTATGACGTTTTGTTTCTTTTCCCTTGCTCTTTTCTCTTTATTTTTCATCTTCTATGGAAGAGGAGGTTGAGTTTCACGTATAAACCTATTTAGTGAACACAAACAAACAACACCCCTCGCACAGTAGACCTAGCCCCAGGCTGACCAAATCCACCCAGATCATAAACCTCTATCTCAGTCTGTTAGCATTTGCATGAACCTTGTGCAGCCTTCTGGACTTCCGTGGTTGTAAGGCGATGGTGCGGGTCCATTTGCAAGGTCCGGTGATCCCACGATGACGTGCCCATTATCTTCCTTTCTATGTAGTGGCCAACCCAGAGCAGAGAGTAGCATGGGAATGAAAAGCGCTTGTCCCGGAGCCGACTCTGACGCTTGGTGGCCCCTGTGTGCCAGGGGCAGACTGTTTCCATGGCTCTTCCTCAGAGGCAGGTCAGCACGCCTTTCCTCCAAAGCTCCTTGGAGATGGTGGGGGGGGGGCACAAACCTCCAAACTTTCAGTTCATGATGGAGCACATTGGTCATTTGCACCCCTAAAAAGAGAAAAAGAAGGTGATGGACTAGATAAAGGGAAGACGTCTGTGGTGAGGACAGGGAGATGGGATGGCCAATGGAGCCATACGTAATCACTGGTAATCTAAGGAAAAAGTTAGTAAACTAAGGAAAAGAGCCGGAAAACCATGAACCGGTTAACGATGAAGTCTGGTTTGGAAGGGAGCACATAGCATCTGAAGCAGCATTTCAGAACGAGAGATCAAAATATGGCCGTGGAACACTGAAGGCCTGCATGTCATGAGGTGACAGCGCGGGAGCCCAAGCCATGAGGACACTCATGAAGCAGACCGTAAAGCCTGTTCGTGCCCGGCAATATGGTTCTGTTGCTGAAAAGAGGACCTTGGTGGACAATATGATGGGTGGATGAAAGGATGGTATCAAAGATGCAGGAAACATCTTGAGAAAAGTCCCTGCCAAATGGAAACGAGAAGTAAATCGTTGGTTTTCTTGCACATTTAGATCTTAGGAGAATTACATGATATGCCCTTGAGCCCAGTGCTGTGAGGTCTGTGAAAATGCATCTCCTGCCTGTGTTTCTGTGTGAGACCGTCCCCGGATCAACACTATTCTACAAAAGTAACGCATTCAAAGCTTTCATGTTTTCCAGTTTTCAATATCATTATACACACACACATACCATATATACTCATGCATATGTTTTCCAGCACATTTTACTGCAGTTTTTGTGGTAAAATTAGATGCCTTAGCTGATATTTGGGTTGGTTTATACCTGAGTATATATGGTATATACATATACACACATACATATGTACATACATATGCATGTATGTGGACCTACATACGTAATGCCTTATCTCAGTGTCATGTTTTTCTTCCCCACTCGGGAGCAGGGGTGTTGTCCCCAGTGCAGGGCTATTGGCTGCAAGAAGGAGCTAGTTTTGGGGCCTGGAAATCAGTTGCTTTGGGAGTGAAGAAAGGAAGATGGCAGGCACAGCAGGTCGGAAAGCCCTAAAGGAAGTGTCATTGGAAGACATTAAACTTTTCTTAAAGGCTGAGGGTCTCTGAAGGATCAGCCTGAACGGAATGTTAAGCATGATGGTGGTTTCAGGAGCAGCTCAAGTGACTGGGGAGAGCAAGGGAGACAAGGACTGACACTTCCTGAGTGTCAGAGGTGAGGGCGAGCTTCCCACGGTAAAGATGTCCTTCAACCGGTGTTACCTGGTTCCCAGACTCTGGCATCAGGCAGTCCCTGTGGGAGAGTGTACTTCATCATCTATTGGTGTGTGATGTTGGGAATATCATTTCCATGAAGGCCATGAATCTGAAAAGATAGTAATAGTAAAGTACCCCTCCCCCAAAGGTTATGATTAAATGGCTCAGTACTTGTAATGCGTCTGGCACGTGCCAGGTACACAGGAAGCGCTACAGCTCTCTGTGCTCCATTAGCATTATTTTTAATGTATCGAGTAGGCTGCATGTGGAACATCTAATTCTTTTATACCGCATGTGTAACTTTTGTTATTATACTTATTTTATAAAGGAAAGAAGCTGAGATCAAGAGAGTTTAAGCAATTTGTAAACTAGAGAGTTGCCAATTAGTTGGGTTTTAATTCTAGATGGGCCAAATCTTACCCATTGCTCTTCAGGAAATTCTGGCTGATAGTGACAGTATCTCAAGGACAGAAAGGAACTAATTTAAAAAATCATCTTATTGGGGGCTCATACAACTGTTATCACAATCCATCCATCCATCCATCCATCCATCCATCCATCCATCCATCCATCCATCCATCGTGTCAAGCACATTTGTACATTTGTTGCCCTCATCATTCTTAAAACATTTTCTTTCTCCTTGAACCCTTGCTATCAGCTCCTCATTTCCCCCCTCCCTTTCTGCCGCCCTCCCTCACAAACTTAATAATTTATAAACTCTTATTTTTACATATCTTACACTGTCTGACGTCTCCATTCGCCTACTTTTCTGTTGTCCATCCCCCAGAGAGGAGGTTATATGGAGATATTTGTGATCAGTTCCCCCTTTCTATCCCACCTTCCTTCCCTCCACCCTCTGGCTATTGCCACTCTCACCACTGTTCCTGAGGGGTTCATCTGTCCTGGATTCCCTGTGTGTCGAGTCAGACTGGAATGAATTTATGGGGGTTTCAGGGCTGTGAATCTTTGTTCAAGCAGACTTCCATATCTGCCATCTGCGGCTGTTGGGTTTCAACTGCTGGCCTGTTGGTTGGCAGGCAAGTGTTTTATCTACTGCATTACCAAGACTCTTGAATAAATCTAGATCCCTAATTGTTAGCCGCATAAAGGACTCAGGTGCCTGATACATACGAATGGTTTGACAAATGACATCTACTGTAATAATATTTGAAACAGAATTGATGATATTGTAGTGGAATAGCTTTATCCTAAGCAATTGAGATAGGAACGTGTGGACTGGTAATGTTTTAAGGCTAATCTGATGTCAGATAGAGAAAGGAAATGCCAAATTTAATGTTTGAGGAAGATATACACCAATATATACCAGTACTATTGTTATCTCTTAATTATCCAATTAGATGAGAGAGACAAATCAAGAGCCAAATAAGCTTGGTGTGGGCCGTATGTTAGCTATTTTGGGGTAGCTGGATCCATCCTGAGAAATGGAGGGACAGCAGGGCTGTAGATTACCCCTGATGATATCTTACCCTGGATGAGGGGTCTTGCCTTCTATAGCACATTCCCTGGGAGCCAGGCCATGACCATAGTTGTATGTTGATGTCCCAAGGGTCTAATGTTTGTCAGTTCTTGTTTTCGAACATTGGATTTCAAAGGTGAAGGTATTCTCTATGTTATAGCATAGCCTTACCTATATTCCACCCCTGCCCCCACCACCCTCATCCCCCTTATGTCCCTTCTTCATTCACTCTGTCTCCAGGGCTGAGCCCAGGATGTAGAACTAGGGAAGTACACCGAAAGTCTTTGTTGACTGACTTTGTGCCCCTAGAGTTAAATCTGCTTCTGTCAGCCTTGAGTTATAGAAGCCTTTGCAAGCTACTCCAGGACTTTCAGGCTTGTAAAATGAAAAACATTTTTTTAATCAAAGGACTTGATTCCACAATATGTGTAACATTTATTCATCCGTGTTTAGCACAGGGAAGGCACTAGTGTAAGTGTCCGTCCCTTTTAGATCCATTGGGATATGACACAGGCGTAATTCATCCCCAAACGATTCCTGTATAGATATTAACAAGGAACTGGCCTCCCAGAGGGCAGAAATGCTTCAGCACTGCACTGGTAATCGCGAGGGTGCTCCATTGAACCCGCCCAGTGGCCCCTCAGGAATAAGACCTGGCAATCTGCTTCCAAAAGGTCAACAGCCGTGCAAACCCTGTGAAGCACACGCTTGAGGTTGCCGTGAGTCCAGAATTGGATCTGACAGCAAACAACCAGGCCAACAACACAGTGGTGCTGGACTCTTTACAGAGGTTGGGTAAGGTCAAGGGCACCAATACAGGAAAGCGAGCTATGCAGGGCTAGCATCCGTGGAAAGCCTTCACTGCCTTGAGAGCTGAAGGGATGAGGAGACGAAATCTTGCTGTCCAAGGCCAATGAGCTCTGGAATTGTGGCTGGGGAGGCCAGCAGGAGCTGTTGTCGTGGGGACACATAAAGCTGCCACCAAAGGAAGTGGCAGAGAACCAGAAAGAAATCTGGGAAAGCAAAACCAAACTCTTTATCTCTTCCTCCTTTCCCAATGGACCAGCTGCCATGCAGCTGGTTGATCCAGGTGCATGGAAACCACCCCACATGTATCCGAGTAGATCTGGAGTTTTCAGTGACAGTTTTGGAAAGTAGATCACCAGGGCTTTCTTTCAATATGCTTCTGGCCCGACTCACATCTCCCACCTTTCCGAGCAGAGCCGAGGGTGTTACCGTATGTACCACCTTGGAACTGCGCCTCCGGCTGGACGTCAAGTGAGACTGCAATCTCTGAGAAGCCTTCAAGCCTCTGTGCAACCACCAGCGTTTGATGCACCGCCATTGCCTCCCACTGCAAGCCGGTGATGCTCACTGTGTGGCTGTGTCAGCGTCTGCCAGTGAACACGCTTCTCAGAGGTTGCACATCCTCTCTTGAGCCTTTCAGGTGGTAGGATTAGTTTATTAGATGATGACATAGGGGTTACTAATCAACACCTGGTTAGAAACCATGGAGAGCACACAGAGGCATGGGGATTGATAGGGAGACAAAGTACATGCCGCAAATGGAGACCCACCAGGACTTAGACAGTGGGGAAAAAAGATAACATTAAAAAAAACTGCGGAGGGGGGCACTTTTCCTAACCATCCAGCCAAGCATCATTTCCCGCTCCCTAGTACGCCAAGATCTGACTGCTCTGGGCTTGGGAAAGAAGTATTGAAGGAATTTCTTAGAAGGCATTTTAGCTAAAGTAACAATAGTTCCTTGGGATTTTAATAGCTGTTATTTGAAACACTAGTTTTCATGCTTACGTGAATCTGGGAAATGCTGAGTTGAACTAAACTAAATAGATTTATTTACTGCACGATTTCTCAGAGCCTTTCCTAAGCTCAGGAGCATTTTGAATCTCTCTGTAGGAGGTACATTATGCAGCATTCCCCAATCAGTTTTCTTGGAATAGTTCATGGAATAGTTGAAGAAATTCTGCCCTGGGAGCTATAGCATTGGGGAATTTATGATCGTCTTATGGCTGCTTCTTAAGATGCAAGCATGCACTGAGAACCCGAGCCAGAACCCTCCCCGGCAGGAAGTAGATCGGCATTGCTGGTGAACGCCCTCATGTACGATCTCCTTCCATCTCTCCAATCTCTTCGAAAGGAAGGTGCTTAGGGATTAATTTGGTATTAAGTGGTCGTGTCCTAATGGAGCGCTAAGCCCTACAAATAGTGGTCTTCAAGCAAAAGCTTCTGTTGATCAAACATTTATCCCTGCTGGGCCTCCTCAGAGCAAGTCAGCTGGGTTAGCCTTCCAGGTATCATTGAACAACAGCGTCTGAAGTGTGTAAGACACTGAGAAATACAGAAAGGCCTTGACACCACCTCTCCAAAGAACTAGAAAACTTATTGTAAGGGCAGATAAACATCAACCACTCTGGAAAACATTCCCGACTGCTGGTGACCCGATGCTCCAACCCCTAGTTGAACTGAGCATATTCAGTAATTGGCTGGGGTGGCGCATATGCCTGCAGAAGACTGCAAAGCCTCACCTGGATCTCCCCGAGGGAGGGTGCCAGCGTGAGGCAGCACACGTAAGCACATGGTTGGCATTTCACGGAGAAACCTGCATGGATGGGTTTGGGCAGATAAAGCTTGCCTTCCTTCTGGTGATGGGTTCAGGTACAGAGAGGACCCGGTTCAGGCTGTTTTACATCTGAGCCAAACCGACTGTGCGCCTGTTGAACTTCACCTAGGAGGGACTTAAGATACTTGCTCACATCAGTTCCATATACTGCCAGGGAACAGCGTGGCTCAACTTGTCCCTGTGGGCTGTTAGTGTCCTTTCCACCCACTGCAAGTTAATTAGCGGAAACAACCCCCGGCGCACCTTTCTCACTGCTCCATCTGTGAGGAGCTGCTAAATTGGATTGGGGACCGGGGTGACATTCGCTGGAGGTATTTTCTTTCTGCAGAGAAATTGCCCAAATAGAAACCCTGCTGGGCTCTTACTGTGAACAGAAAGGTTTCCTTCTGAAAGCTTATCTATGGACTCGAAGGAGCTCTGGTGGCACTGGAGTTTGACCCTTGGGCTGCAACCAGCAAGGTCAGCAGTTCGAACCCATCAGTCCCTCTGTGGGGGAAAGATGAGGCTGCCTGGATCCATACAGATGTGCAGTCTCAGAAAGCCTACATAGCGTCACTGTGGCTTGGAATCCGCGTGATGGCCGTGGGTTTGGTTATTTGAAGGAGCCCTGGCGGCTTGACGGATTAAGGGCTGGGTTCCACCTGAAGGCTTGATGGTTCTAACCCATCCCCTTCCAGGGAACCAGATGATGCAGCTTGCTTCTGCCAAGATTTACAGCCTCAGCGACCACGTGGAGCAGTTTTTCCCTGTCCCATTGGGTCTTTATGAGCTGCAGTTACCTCGATGGCAGTGACTTTGTCTCACGGGAGGGCTTTGTGTAATAGAACCATGCAGTAACATAAGAAATCCCCCAAGGACATGGCTGGCTAAGCACTAAGCTACTAATGGAAAGCCTAGTGGTTCATAGCCACTCCCAGGTACCCAGGAGAAAAGACCTGGCGGTCAGCTTCGCCAAGACCCCGGCCATTCAGAACCTGGCCATTCAAAACCTGGCCATTCAAAACCTGGCCATTCTGAACCTGGCCATTCAGAACCTGGCCATTCTGAACCCGGCGGAGAACAGTTCTCTGAAATACAGACCACCCTGAGTCAGAAGGGGCTTGAAGACAGCAGGGCGAGGTTATCAAAATGCATGACTCTGTTAGTTTAAGATCACAGTCCTGGGAAATAAATCCTACATGCGGCAATAGCAAGGTACATTGTTAGCTGGTGTATCTATTTGATTTTGCTAGTTTTTTCCACCCTCCCCTCTCTCTCACACCAGCTGCAGCGTAGTGGACAGAGCTCCGGAGGAAATCCTGAGACATTTGTTCCAGTTTGACTCGGTGACCTTGGTTTTACTAATGAAGGGAGACCCCACAGCTCAGTGACTAAGAGCTTTGTCATCCCATGAACCTGTGGTTGACTCTGCTCTGTTGGTGGCCTGACTGCTAAGGACTTAAGTCTACTACATCTTTGTAGCATGTGGATTAATGTTTTCTGTGTTGGTCTCTCTGAACACTGAAGGAACAGCCTCATTCTCCAAGTGTTCATTCATTAAACAAATATTATTCAGGTAGTTCTTGAGCAGCTGCAAAGGGCCAGGTGCTGTCACCAGGGAGATGGCCCTGCCAGGCTGCAAGGAATTCCTCTCGGAACTTGCAGTCTCGGGGGGAGGGGAGACAGGTTTACTTGTTTACTGCATGCGGGCCTCTTCTTGGTCCGGAGACTGTTGGCTACCTAGGTGCGCTTAAGCGACTAGAACTGCTGTGAAGTAAGGAGCAGAGCTCGCAGTGACGAGGGACATGTTCGATGGGTGGGCTAGACAAGGCTGAGGAGACACTCGCAAGTGCACACGCGGAGCGTTAGAGACCAGCCCCACAACACCTAGCAAGAGCGACCTTCTAGCAGTGGGAGTGGCTGGTCACAGACCTTATGGCTGGGGGTGGGGAGGGAGTGTCCTGGTGACAGGGTGGGGCTCAGGGTGGACAGGTGCTGCAGGAGCCCCTCTACACTAAACAGGACCCAGCCAGCAGGAAAGGGTGGGGTCCTCAGCGATGAGACGCCCCTGGCCATGGTCTGGCTCTTTGGGCGCTTTTCTACGGTGGCTGCACAGTGGTTCAGCCCCGGCATTTGTTCTCCAAAGGGCAGGTCTGGTGACCACACCAGTCTCCTGGTTTGGTTTGTTGTTTCCATGTCGCAGAGCTGGAAAAGGTACCACTCAGAGTGTCTCCTAGGCCAACTTCTAACTCAGCGGTTCTCAACCTGTGGGTCGCAACCCCTTTGGGGGTTAAACGACCCTTTGACGGGGTCACCCAGTTCATAACAGTAACAAAATTGCAGTTATGAAGTAGCATAATGTTAGGGTTGGGGGGTCACCACAACGTGAGGGGCTGTACGAAAGGGTCGCGCATGAGGAAGGTTGAGAACCACTGATCTAAGTGGTTTCCTCCACTTGCTGATGAGCCAGGACATAACCTGCGGGGCAGCCTTATAAGGAGGCAGTGGGACAGGAAATCCCTGGCTGTCACCTTTGCCACCAACCTCATGGGTCTGGATGTTTTCCCACGGTGCTCCAAAAGAAGACAGGGTGGTTTTCACTCCTGGTGGCCTTTTATGTCACCTGGAGTGCTTGAGTTTGTTCTGTTTTTAAATACGGACACCCAGGACCACACCCCCATCCAGGAACTCTGATCGGATGATGGGCAAGGAGGCCCAGATGTAGGTTTCTCTCAACCCACCAGGCTGCATGCAGTGCGTGTGGCCACGTCGTGCAGCCTGGCTCTGTGGCTCTCGTCCAGAGACAGCCTGTATTGCTGTTCCATTGGCTGTTATATCCTTGCTTTTGGCTTTTCTAAGGCATTTCGCCCTGCTTTCTTGACATGGATAACCGGAGTGCTTGACGAAGCACACAGCCCTGCTGCTCAGAGGTCAGGTGGGGTGGTGTCCAGAGAATAGGTGCGTGCCCATGTGTGTCTTGAGTGATTGGTGATCAGTGAGGTATATGTGTGCATATGTGTGTGTATAAATATGGGTTGTGCGGTGTGTGTGTGCTATGTGTGAGATGATGGCGTGACACTGAATGTGTGACCAGTCTAGTATGTGTGTGATGTGTACATGGTAGCTCTTGAGTGAGTGGTGTGTGTGTGTATGCATGCGGTGCATGTATATAGAGTGTGTGAGGTGGAGTGGTATGTGGTATGTATTTACTCTGTGTTTTGTGAGGGGTGTAGGTTTACTGTGTGCACATGCACATGTGTGCACGAATGTAACGAGCATCTTGGAGATTACCTCAGCTAGTCATTACACTGAGTGACTGCTTAAATGACTTAACCTCGCAGAGCCCCATGTCCACACCTAAACGTTAGAATTCCAATAAAAGTCCTTGTGTTTGTAAGAGTTCAGTGCAACGATTCACGGACATACCTTGGCCTAGTGCCCAGCCGAGAGCAAGCTCGTAATGGGGAAGGGCTCAGCTGCTCACACGAAGGTGGCCCATTCAAGCCCAGCATCTGCTCCCTGAGAGGAAGATGTGGCAGTCTGCTTCTGTGAGGAGTTCAGACCCGGTAACATTCTGGGAAGATCTCATCTCTCCCAGAGGTTTGCTTGAGCAGGAATCAACTGTGTGGCAATGGGTTTATTATTTTTTTTCTGGACCCCGGTTTTTACATCTGGAAAGTCTAATATCAACAGTAGCTCCGCCTGTGCCCTTTTTTTAGGACTGAACTGAATCAATGCCTCTACAATCGTTCAGCACAGGGAATAGCACAGAGCGGGCTCTCAGCAAAAGTTAGATGGGAAAGAGAATCTTGTTCCATTTGTTTAACCATTCTGAGCCCTCCTGTCTACACTGCTTCTGTGGGAGTATTCATCACTCACATACACTGTCTTGGCATGTATAAAATGAATTGGCTTCTCCAAATCGCCACAGTGAACATGCTATGCAAAGGCAGGGATGTCCGCCGGTCCCACTTTATTGAGACATCTTCCTCCATTTACTGGGCCTCATGCCTTTGTTGGTTCCCAGCAAAGAGAGGTCAACTGTCTCTTCATGATCTTGACTTAACATTGGTTGACAGCACAGAGTCCAAATGGACGCCGGTGTCCCCGCAGGTGATGCGCTTGATTGAATGTGCTTGGGATGTCCGTGTGTTTTGAGTACGCCCCAAGGATAGCAGCAAATGGCTTTCTAATGTCCTGTTGTACTCTGACATGGTCTGTACTTTTTCCAGCAGTGGAAGTGGGGGGCAGATGGGGGCAGGCTGGATGGCTTTTTGTTTGTACAAAGTGTGTGCTGTCCAGCCAGGGTAGCATCCATGTGATTGAGAGAATTTATTCTTTTAATCTATTTCCTGCTCCCAATTCTCCCTCGCCACCCCTCATCTCTGCCAAGTTCTCCCAGTGTAGCCATTTGACAGGTGGTATGTTGTTTTGTTTGACATTGATTAAAGCTCCAGCTCCATTGCACAACACCAAGTGCATGCTAAATGCTGGGCCAGCAAAGACCACT
This sequence comes from Tenrec ecaudatus, assembly GCF_050624435.1. NCBI lineage: Eukaryota > Metazoa > Chordata > Mammalia > Afrosoricida > Tenrecidae > Tenrec > Tenrec ecaudatus. Next base: position 49,747,021 of record NC_134533.1, on the reverse strand, counting down.
GTAATTTTGGTTGAAATTCATCATTTGGGGGTTTTTGGAAGAATTCAATGTGCACTTGCTCTCTTGACAGAAAGTTTCTGGGGAATGTTGGGCTACAGGAGGAAGGAAAGGACAGAGCTGGGGCCTTTCACAATTTGGACCTTGATGAGTCATGATAATGGTGCACGTGTGATGTAAAGTTACTAACCTTTTTATTTACGAAGTCTCAAACTCAACTTTTTAAATGTACCATTGACAATTGCAAATATGGTCTTTACACTGAGTTTCTCCTAATGAGCTTCTTTTCAATTAAATAAAAACATGCACATAAGGAATTATATGGTGTTTTTTTTCTTCCAAGAATGAGCATGAGTGTGAAATATTGAAGGTATAAGATATTTCATATCTCTGTACTTTTCTCGAAACTGTGGATTCCCACTTGATTTTACCCAATTATATCTTGAGTGATATCCAAGATTTGGCCTTAGTAGCTTCCCTTTCTGCACATCGTAAATGCTCGTATGGAAAGGGCTTTTTGATCCTAGTCCAGATTTGCTCTGTATAATGTTCATTTCTATCATTCCGTGTGCTTTATTTGGGACTGGCTTCTTAGTATGAGCTTTCTAAATTCCTTCCTAAAATGCATGAGCTGCCTGCTCCTTGGGGCAGATGGCACAGACTTGGACGGGTCTTTGTATGCCCCCCTTGGTCTTCTCAGAGGAGATGGAATGGCGACTCTAGCCCTCCCATTTAAAATGCAATTGTGCTTTTATCAGGTATTTTACAAACCATAAAATTGCTAGTGTGTCAAATAGACATTTTTGATTTAACCAGATGGACCATTCATTAAGCCCATCTGAAGGGTCCAGACTTTTAAAAATGAGAGGCTCATTTGCTCTTTGCATGTAGGTGAATGGTATGTGTGTGTGTGTGCGCTTTGTATATGTGTGAGAGAGAAGGATTTGTTTTTTTAATTTAATATATGATTTTATTGGAGGCTCTTATAAAAATCCATACATCCATTGTGTCAAGCATATTTGTCCATTTGTTGCCATCATCCTTTCCAAAACATTCTATTTCAGCCTTTGGTATCAGCTCCTCATTTTTTCCTCCCTCCCCCACCCTCCAACCCTTGTGAACCCTTGATAAATTGTAAATTATTATTATTTTTGTTTCTTACATCATCTGCTGTCTCCCTTCACTCTTGTTTCTGTTGTTCATCACCCTAGAGGTATGTGTGGGGGGTGTGTGTGTGTGTTATACATCGATCATTGCCATTGGTTCTCCCTTTCTCCTTCCACCTTCCCCTACCCTCTTGGTATTGCCACTCCCAGTATAGTGCCTGAGGGGTTTATCTGTCCTAGATTCTTTGTGTAGAGAGCTTTTATCTGTACCAGTGTACATGCTCTGGTCTAGCCAGATTTTTAAGGTAAAACTGGGGATGATAGTGGGCGTGGGGAGGGGAGGAATCAATGAAGAACTACAGGCATGTTGTGTTTTTCGGTGCTATACTGCACCCTGGCTGGCTTGTTCCTTCCATGTGCCCCCTTCCGTTAGGGGATGTCTAATTGTCTACAGATGGGCTATGGGTTTCCACTGCCCCCCTTTGTTCCCATCGATATGATTGTTTGTTTTGCGTCTTCGGATGCCTGATAACTGACCCTGTGGTCAGCTTGTGGTCACATAGGCTGGTGTGCTTCTTCCATGGGGCTTTGTTGCTTCCCTGCTTGATGGCTGCTTGTTTATCTTCAAGCCTTTAAGAATCCAGATGGCATCTCTTTCAATAGCCAGGCACCATCAGCTTTCTTCACTACATTTGCTATGCACCCATTTTATCTTTGGTGATCATGTCAGGAAGGTGAGCATCACAGAATGTCAGGTTATTAGAATAAAGTGTTTTTCCATTGAGGGGGTATTTGAATAGAGCCCCAATGTCCATCTGCTACCTTAACCCTATAACGCCATGCACGACATTTTCGTAACATTTAATTAAAACGTATCTGGTACCGAATTATAAAGCTTTTGGAGCCCACGAAGATGTCAATGAAATCGTCGCACTTTACTAGTACAAATGCAGACCGCTGTCATGCATGTTAGCGGCAAAATGTTTGACTAGTGGCACATGCTTTGACCGATTGTGCGTTTGAGGTTAAGTGGTCATTGGTGTTCAGTGCATTTACGATAATTTTCAATCTAGTGAAGTTTTAGTGTTGATATTTTTTGTATATGTTCATAAAACTATAGTTTTATGTCAAAGGTATAACACTCATAAAACATTATGTTTATTATATATTTCTGCTTTTTCTATTTTTTAAATATATTTTGGTTGTTATATATATTGACAACTATGAAAATAAAGAATAAAAACAAAAATAATTTTTCCCTGAAATTAAGAATTCAGACATTGTAGGGCTAATACTTAACATATAAACATATTGACCTATATCCCTGTTGCTAAATATATTTACATATATAAATATTATATATTTATTTATACCTCTATAAATGTCATTTGCCTCCTAGTTCTTTCCTCTGTTTCCTTTTAGTTTCCTCCTGTCACACTACCTTGTTCGACGTTAATTTGACACTCACTAATTCCTCTCAGCTACATTGCGCTCGATCAAACCCCACCAGGCATTCTATGCCCTCCTCACCATCAACTTTAGATCACTTGTTATTCACTTGTCCCTGGGTTTGTTGGCTCCCTCACCCCCACCCCCCATCCTTTCCCCCACCTCCTCCCATTTGCCCCAGAACCATTGGTTGCACTGTTTTCTCTTTTAGGATTATTTAACTGCCCTATCTTATATAGATAGACATTTAAAAAAAAGGCCTATAAATAGTTCCAGGTCTGTCTGTCGACCTTCATGGAAGTTTTCTGATTGAGTCTGATGAGGTGCCAAGCCCAGCCCCCGAAGTCTAATTTTTTTAGAAATCATTTTATTGGGGGCTCATACAACTCTGATACATCCATCCATTGTGTAAAGCACATTTGTACAATCGTTTCCCTCATCATTCCCAAAACATTTGCTCTCCACCTAAACCCCTGGTATCAGCTTCTCATTTTTACCCCTGTTCTTCCCATTCTCCCCTCCTTCATAAAACCTTGATAATTTATAAATTATTATTTTGTCATATCTTACACTGTCTGATGTCTCCCTTCACCCAGTTTCCTGTTGTCTGTCCCCCAGGGAGGAGGTTATAAGTAGATCCTTGTAATCGGCTCCCCTTTTTCAACCCACCTTTTTTTCACCTTCTGGATATCGCCACTTTCAGCACTATTTCTGAAGGGATCATATGTCCTGGATTCCCTGTGTTTCCAGTTTCTATCTGTACCAGTGTACATTCTCTGGTCTAGTCAGATTTGTAAGGTAGAATTGGGATCATGATAGTGGGTAGGGAGGAAGCATTTAAGACCTAGAGGAAAGTTGTGTGATTCATCATTGCTACACTGTACCCTGACTGGCTCGTCTCCTCCCCATGGCCCTGAAGTCTATTTTTTGTGACTCTTACACTTCAGAAATCTGATGCCCAATCTCTGGAGGCAGCCATTACTTTATTCTTTTTGTTAAGATTGGGAACCATACTCTGGGCAGCATAAATGAGTTCAGGTGTGAAAGAACACACAGATTTATTTTTTATTTTCCCATTTAGTAGACAAGATGAAAGAAAGATGGTTCAATGGGAATTAGATTGCTTGAGAAAGAAGCCATATGGCTCTATGGTTTGTGCTGAAAGTTGTGATTGAACTGAGACCTGTCGTAAGCAAAATGCGGATCTTCTGAAGGCTGGGTAGTGAACTGTTGCCGATGCTGAATGGCGACTGGATTCTTTTCAAGATCTCACTTCCAGAGCTCTTGAAACCTTTGATGACTCAAACCACATGCAAGCATCTGAGAGTATTTTCTCACCAGAGAATATGATGATGTTGAACTTTAGTTGAAAAATGATTGGACCAGGACGTGCCCAAGGCAAAGGAAATCTGCCTTGGAACTAATATCTTAAAAGTAATATTGAATTTCATGTCAATCTAAAAGACATTTAGTTATGATTATTATTTGCTAGGTTTTATAATTAAGGCTAAAGAAATGGATGAATAAACCACAATAAATCAGCATCCTGAGGAAGTATCTCTTCTCCAGCAACTGTTGGTCACATCTACAGAAGTCAAGGTTGATTATAGGGCAGGGCCTTGGTCACAGGGTGGGGACACGTGTCACTCAGAGAGGCCAGGAGGTTGGTGGAGCTCATGTCTAGGTGAAATGACCAGAAAGTGAGGAAAACAGAGGTGGAACCCGTGCCTACATGTGAAGAGGATATGCGGTAAGGAATAGGGAAGGAGAGTGAAAGGAGGAGGAGAGACATCTATATTCAGGCTCTAGACTCCTGGGCTTTCATTCCAGAATGATGGTAGTGCCAAAGAGTGACTATGAAAATCAGATACTGAAGCCCAAAAGAGAAGGTTTAGAGGCTATGGTGGTTAGTGGGCCATCCAGAGGAACCTAGAAATTAAATGAGGATACTTGAAAGTTGGGGTAAATCATTGGTGGTGACTATTTACACACACACACACACACCATTAAAACAACCTTTAAAATATTTGTCTTTGATGCTTGGCCTTGCTGATGCATTTAATCTAACAATCTCTATAGTATTTCATTTTCCTTCTAACATCAATAGAGCATGTAGATATATTCATCGGTAATGGAAAATTATGCTAGCAGATCACAACAAGCACTGCATATGAAAGCAAGTATTCAATATTTGTTGAATGAATTAAAATGTTTACCATCAACTTTCATGCATTTTTGAGAATTGCTCACTGAAGATTGACATAGTACGTGCACTTGCCTTTATAGTTTTGGGTACAGCACATCTTACAGAGATACGAAAAACAAATCATCTCTGCCTCAAATGAAAGCTTCAATCTTAAATTGATTACACGTGTTGGTTGTTCAATTTTGAATTCATATTTCAGTTGTCCTCCCTCTTCAATAGCACATTTTTCTTCTTCAAGAAGCAATATGACATAGGGATTTAGAAAATAAATTTTGGAGCTAGGTTGGCTGGGTGAAAGTCCTACCCAAGCCCTTGGACAATTAGTTCAATCTCTTGGTACTTGAGATTTGTAATTTGTAAAACCAGTAGTATAGTGGTGGGAATTAAATCTAAGGATTATATATATTCTTAAAAGAGTATCTGGTCATCCTGTAAGAGTCTTTTCTATTATAATCTAATTATAATTTACATAGATGTTAGAACATTTCGTGTCATTTAACCAACTTGACATTCCATATATTTTCTCCTTGACTTTTGATGAAGCCAAATGATATTTTAGATTCTCTAAATTAGAAACTGAACCTACTACATCATCATTTTTATATGAACTTAGAAAATATTTTTTTCAGCCTTCATATCCTGTCTATATTGCACTCAAATGCTCTATGAATGTGATGCGATTGAGCAATAGAAGTTTTGATTCTGTTTCCTTTACTGTATTCAGTTATTAAATATTAATAAAATCCCTCACCACTCTGTGATAGTTTGAGTGTTGTCGTGATACTGGAAGCGGTGACACCTGTGTTTTCAATGCCCAGCTGGTCCCCCATGCTATCTAAGTTTCAGTGGAGCCTCCACATGAAGGCAAATTAAGAAATAGCAACTCATGATGCACTTTTGAGGAATTCGCCATTGAAAGCCATATTAGTAGCAAAAGGTTGGAAGACACTCAAAAGTTCAATTGATGCAATAGACACACAATTTCATGTTAACTTGATAAATAAGTACAGGGAGGAGTTAGCCTGTCAATCAGGTCACAGCGTAATTGATGCCTCATTGTGGGTGTGGCCTTCTGAGCATTCTGGGAACTTTCTCTCTCTTGATATTGCCATCAGAAGAGGCGGGCCACACTCTCTGCTTCGCCTCCCTGTGGAGGACACTTGGAGAACCGCATGGAGACCCTCACCAGCACTGAGATGCTGCCGCCACCACCGGATCCGCAAGGCTTTTCACCTACTGGTCGGTGTTCTTCCTGCATTCAGCATCAATGCGAGGGGCTACATGTGTCTGAAGAGGACTCTATAGATTGGTATCAGACATATGGGCTAATATCAGACTTGTGGACTTGATCTGGACTGAGCTGGGATGCTTTCTCCATTTATAATTGCTCTTTGATCTAAAGCTCTCTCTCAGACACATACGAGGAGTGTCCCTGGACTTGTTTCTGCAGTCAACTTGGCCTAACACACCTGGGAAGGAGCTGCTTCATCCAAGTCGAGTGAACCGTAATGATATGGAGGGAGCCAAACTTTGAGAGCTTCCATTCGCTAATGGGGTGCAAATGAAAACATGAAGAAACTGCTGCCAACATCTGTTAATCATGAGAACATGGGATGCATGAAATGCATATCTAGTAAAACTGCAAGTATTAAAAGTGAAGTGGACCACATCACGGTGGACGTCCTAGGCATTAGTGAGTTGAAATGGACCAGTATTGGCTGTTTTAAATTTAACAATAACGTGTTTTACTGTGCCAGGAATGACAGACTGAAGATTGGTGTTGCATTCAGCTTCTAAAAGATCTCTCTTAAAATACCGTATGGTTTTGTTTGTGATAGAATTATTGAATATAAAACTGATGAACTGCTCTGTGGACTTTAACCTAATTCACAGTAAACAGAAGGAGCCAGAAGTCTAGGAAGAGAGCATCGTACTGGTTAGGCTGAATTCTTAAATCATGTTCAAGCTAACAGGAGCTAACTGATGGTAGATACATGTTGATGTTAGCATCTATGGAAAATGATGGGACTCGCCCTCCAACCAATCTTGACTGACTTGTCCAGTAGCAAGGATGCTCAGTCGACGGATAGGGAAACACAAGGTCCACACCACCAACTAGCCATTCTCCCACAGCTCTCCCATCGTAGAGCCGACAGCCCTGCCTGATCCACTGCACCACTCAGGCCCTCTTTACCTTGTACTATTCACCTGTGGCCAACTCTCAGGTCTAAATGGTGTGCGAGACACCTCTGATTCCTGCCTAACATGTAGCTGAAACAACTGTGGTTTTCCCTCTTTCTGTTTGTTCATCTTAGGGTATATCTCAGAGGTGTTATGTCATTGGAGATCACTCTCTTGAAGTTGTGTTATGTCTTTTTGATTTTTCAGTATATGAAACACAGGATTGACGAACCTATAGGGACAGCAAGTATAATAAGGGTTTGTTTTGGGGGCGTGGGGTAAAAGGGTGATGATGTCCAGGAGTCCGTATAGAAGAAAGAATGCCTGGAAACTGATTTTGGTAGCAATTGTATAATTCTACTTGATGTGATTGAACTATGGGATGATATGTTATATGTGGTAATTCCCAGTTATTAAATAAAAGTGAAAAACCCTTTACAGTTTTATTAATAATAATCATATTTTAAATGGAAAGAAAAAAGAATCTCTTTAGGACAGCCCCCCTCCTTTTTTTGAAAACTGAGGACAGGTGAAACCTTCAAGGGCGATTAACGCATGACAAATAGTATTATATCTTGCAGGAAACACTAACTGTGTCCTCAGCTGGGACGATTTTCAGTTCTTGGTTTCAGGACATCTTTCTCAGCTAATATTTCTGCAGACCCTGTCACAGATGCCCGAGTAGTGTTTGAAATGTCTGCTATTTGTAAAAATATCATCTGCTAAGATCTTCTCTAGGTTAATTATTCAGAATACAAAGTAGTTCTTATTTTAAAAATCACTTTGAAGTTTGTGAGGTGTTTTCACTCCATTGTGTGCTCCCCTGTTACCCTGAATAATAAATAGTTAAAGGCAGGCAGAAATTGTCTGTCTGCACCAGACTCCAGAATCCATGAGCCATTTATGTTTTTTCTGACCATTCATGACTGGTGCTTATATCTATTTGTGCGTAATCACAACATTTGAAATCTTCCTCTTTCTTTCATTTAAAGGAAACAAATGGAGCTTTCAGGGAATGTAACTAATTTATATTTTAGCAAGTATCAAACAATGGATATTTTATTTCAAAACAAAAGAAATTAGACTACTCCTGTGCTTTCATGGAAACAAAGGCAGCTTACACATTGCTATTTCTATAGTATTTGTTATCCAGTTCATGGCCTCTTTTAACTCTGCTACAAATGGAAAGGTCATACTCTTTTTCCTGCATGCATTACTGCAATTTCTTCGGGACATACAGTCCTTTTAGCCCTGACATTCTGATTTTAAATAACTTCTTTAATTTAAACATTTATAGTCTTCATGGATTTGGTATTTTAGCTATGATTTTCACCTCTTGCTGCCCCTCATACACTCTTCAATCTCTATCAGTAGGTCACAGGTTTTATATATGTGTGTGATATTTATTTATTAAATTTTGTGTGTGTGAGATATTTATATATTAAAGTTTCTCCAGAGCACCTCGGAAAAGGAGGATAAGTATGGTTGCACAAGTGGAAGAAGCTAATCAATACCACTGAATTGTCCATGTGGAAACAATTGAGTTGGTATGTATTTTGCTGTGTATATTCTCCACAACAATGATAAAAATTTGTATCTTGAAATATTTAGGACAACTCCACAGAGGTAGGGAATAATACCATGAATTGCCCATCTCTGAACCCCTTTCACTTGGCTCCCCAGTTCTCTGTGCCCAGGGCTTCTTTGTCCATCGAGGCTACTGGGCATTTCTCCCGATCTTGGCTCTGCCATCCATCTTCTGACTCTTCTTTTTCAGGCTTAATCGGACACTCTCTTCAGTTGTCTAATTTCACTTGTGCAATTAACAACTTTGGTAATTAACAACTTTTGTAGACCAAATTTAAAAGAGCAAAAAGAAACCAGTGAAGTTAATGCATTTTACTGATACAGAGCTGCAACAAGGAGCTTAAACATAAGATTCCTGGTGAGGATGATACTGAACGAGGCAACCTTTATTCTGTTGTGCTCAGGGTTGCTATGGATCGAAACCAACTCGGATGACACCTTCCAGCAACATCTGAAATCACCAGAAGAACACTTTGACCTTTAAGAAGCAAAGATCTCGTTTTGTTGAATTAGAGCGGTGGTTCTCAGTCCCTCATGTGGTGGTGACCCCCAACTATACAATTATGTTCGTTGCTACTTCACAACTGTGATTTTGTTACTGTTATGAATCGGTGACCCCTATGAATGGGTCACTTGACCCCCAGAAGGGTCACGACCCACAGGTTGAGAACTGCTGAGTTAGAGTATGCTGGAGTCAGATCAATCACTTCATGTGCTCGGGAAAGATGGACAGGGACAAAGGAAGACAGAAGAAAACTTGATGTATTCTGATTCTTGGCAATGGCTATTGACTCTATGGGAGGGGACTTTAATACATTTGTGGACACATGGCATGCAAATGAAAAGATCGTGGGATAAACCCATGATGTTTTAAAACTGTGAATTGAGTGGGAGTTTACATTTCAGATCATTATTTTTATGTTCAACAACTTAACAGTTGCTGGATGCTAAGGTCCAGGATGCTCATCCATGGTTCAGCCAAAGAGAGACCAGGTTGATTAAAGAAATTCCATTTATTTCTGCAAGTGCTTGTCAGAAGGAAACAGTGGGGTTTGCCACCTCCGCAGACTGCTTTTTCAAAGATCCATTGACAATCCAGTTATATACTCACATGCTCTAAACTGTGTGGCAAGCTCAAAGGAATATTCAACAGGTTTGTGACAATGAACAGTCTTCAATTAAGAAGACAAAGGAGGCAGGGTTCACCGAGAAGAGAAATCCTTGGGTTCTTACTCACTAAGGTCTCAAGCATCATCACTTCTCAAAATAGCCTTGCTTGGCCAGATGGTCTTGTTTGCCGAAATCTGCTGAATTAGAATGTTTACTGCTAGGGTGGCTGGGGAGGTGGCTTGGGAGTGTTATATTTTGGTTTTTAGCAAGTATTAACAGCCAAGGTCCCAGACAACGTCACATTTCCAGGGTGTGGCTAGCGGCACGATAGCCACTGTATCAAGACCCCATATCCAACTGCCCCGTAGTTTGCCCTGCCCCTTCTCCCATGAACTTCTTGAAGCCCCCTTGGACTGTGAGCTGCCATAAGAGCAAACAAATAAATCATAGAAGAAATACACCCGGAGTACTCCTTGGAAGCAAGGGTGATGAGACTCGGCTCATTTCCTTTGGGCATGTTAGTAGGAACGCGTAAACAAATGCATCAAGGAAGGTGAGGTAGAGGGCGTCGGCACATGCAGGGCATCCTCCGTGAGGCAGATTGACACAACAGCCACAATGACCATTCCGATGGCACAGGATTCCACTTCAGATTTTTAAAAAATCATTTGAGATTTTTTTCTTTGTTCATAAAATCTCCATGAGTTAGAATAGACTCAATGACGCCAAATATCAGTGATGTCAACAGTCCAAAATATAGTGGAATCAGTGAGAACCCAGCAGGATGGCCCTTTCTTAGTTTTCAGCCTTTGACAGGACATAGTTTCTCTCTTTTCTAGCATTTCCTTCACTGGAAACATTTAAATTTTTTCCCTCTTTTGACAAGCGTCTGCCTTACACAGGTTCCAACTTTTGTTGGTTTTACTGGATTGTCAGTTCAATATATAATCAACATAAAATTATTAGTGAGCTCTTCTAATTTATTTTTATTCCCTTTTCTTGGTGCCAAGTCATTGAAATACGATGCATTATTTACTCTTGTCATCCATATCGACTCAGATTAGCCATATTTCCTACATTAGGCTGTTATATTGACCAGCACAATTACAAGAAGTAAAATCCCCTCCTCGACTTGCTTTGTACACTTGGCTCAGTATTTGTGGTTGTTTAGTTTTGCGTTTGTCTGCTTTCTCCTGAATTGCTTAATAAACGATGGAGCTAGCTAGGCAGGGTGTATGTGGTGCAGGATGCTTCTTAGGGTATCAGTGAGAGAGAAAGAGGGGTGGGAAATACACTGAGGATAACTGAAGTAGTACACTTGAAGGTACGGCCCTGTCGGATGACTCCCCCTGGCTGGTTAATCTTAGAGTGGTTTGATGTTTGTACATTTATCTTTTTCTATATATAAAACCAAATTTTAAGATTCTCAGAAGTTCCTATATCATGGGGATAAAAGATGACTCTGTGCCCTTGAGAATATTCAGGCCTTGGAAGTAACAGCATCTGACTTTCTAGACCCAATAGAACCATTGTTGGAGGCTTTGCGGGGTGGGGGTGGGACAGCTCATGTTGAGACTACACAGATCTAGATTGTTGATGGATTTGTCACTTTCTGAGTACAACTGCTATTAGTTTGGGTAATGTGCACTTTTGTCTGTATAATTATATGTTTAATTCAATTCAGCAATTTAATTGAGACATGGCGATTCAGAAAGATGTAAATCACAGCTGCTGTATAACCAGGTTGCTTATTGTATAGTAATGGAGGCATGCAATACCGTGAAAGTACAATCATGGAAACTGGTATAGCTTAAAGAGATTGCAGTGAGAATGGAGGGGTTAAAACTGTCTAGGGAAAAGCAGAACTTGGTACAATACATTATTCTGATGCTTTCCTTTTGAAGACAGGTGCTTGGGAAATGAGAATGGAGAGAAAACAGATGGATGCCCAGTGGGAGACATTCAGTTAGTTGATGTCCAAGGAGCATACAGTGTCAAAGAGGAGCAGCAGGAATAAAAATGGCAGACAGGTGGTCTCGGATCACAAAGGGCCCCCTTACCTGCTTGACTAGAGGCTTGGATCTTATCCTATAGAACTGAATGTCAGAAACAAGGTTCTAGTATACTCTTATTGAAGTTGGATGAAGCCTGGTGGGAAGGCTATTGAAAGAAAAAGATATCTTAATAGCTTAGGAGAAAATCTGGACTAGGAATGACATTGGCCACAAGGGATCACTGATGGGGAAGATGGGTTTGTGAACCACTACTGAGAAAATGGGAGTGCTGGGCTTGGGGACTGATTTCAAATGGCTGTAAAATAAGAAAATATATGAGTTATTTCTAGTTTTCCTCTTCTTTTTATTCTTAAGAAGCCGGAGAAACAAGATTGCTTGGTTACCTTGTAAAATTTTAAGAGGAAAAAAAATGGCTAAAGTAGATGATTTAGTGGAATCCTGGGACAATTGTCTGATTCTCAGAATTCTGCATGTAATATTTTTACTCAGTCTTCATAAACTAACCTCAGACTTTCAATGTCAACTCAAAGTATCTAAATACCTGTGGGTGTGGGCGTGGGCGTGGGCATGGGCGTGGGTGTGGGTGTGGGCGTGGGTGTGGGTGTGGGTCTGGGCATGTATGAAGGTGAGGATGCGGATGGGGTGAGAATGAGTATGGGTGTGTTCCTACATTGACCTGAATGACTTACTCAATGTCATCTACACTAGCCCAAGCCTGATTTCTCTCCTCCTCCTTCTTCCTGCTATGTGGACTGGATACCATATTTAATATCTCTTATCCAAAGCCTTCCACTGGCCCCATCTCTGAGACAAAGCATGATACTATTAATATATCATGGGGGAAATAAAAGCCTGGTTTTTGTATCATCTTGAAGAGCTTCATTCCAGTTCCTATTTGTTGTTGTTGAGAACCCACATTGCAAAACATACACAATTCAGTACCATTTAGTGATCTTGAACTCATTCTCCCAGTTTTGCCATCAATCTCCCTGTCCAATTTTGAGGTGTCCCTTCCCCATTGCCCCAGCCTCGCTTTCCCTCAAGGTTCCTGTCTAAACTGTTCAGTGACTGTTGCCCAGGTCATCCCTTATATACTTCTTAAAAAAACATAATGCTCAAGGAAGAAAACTTTTACTCCTTAAGCTTAACTGTATTTTGTTTGTTTGCTCATTTTAAGAAGACTTCAGGAGATGGTTTCAGTTGCACATGTAAAGATCTCAGGACAAAAGTTTCAGGGATGCATCCAACTTTCATGCTCTAGGAATTCAGGAATCCAGGAGAATTTGAAATTTTCTTCGGCACTTTTCCTCTTTTAATCAGTATTCTCCTGTGGAACCCTTGGTCAAAAGATTTAGCTATTGTAGCTGATCATGATCTATCTCGTCCTTTTAATCTCATGGCAAAGGAGGCAGTTGCTTATGGTGGCAGTTATTCAGTCACATATTCCACACCACTCCTCTGTTCCTGACTCTCCTTCTTCTAGTATCCCAGGCAAATAGTGACCAGTTATTGTGCATTGAGTGGCCACTTGCAAGACTTCAAGACCTCAGGGTGTGTGTGCCAAACCAGAATGTAGAACAAAAGCCCTACATTTGTCCCCAAGTCTTGAAAGCAGAAACTCCATTAGAGACTTGCACATCAGTGTTTGTTGCAAAACTTGTGACAATAGTGAAAAGATGGACAGAGCCTAAACATGCATCAACAGATGAAATACGTAAAATGGGGCACATAGTGCTTTGGAATATGATTTAGCCAGTTGGAGAAGTGACATGTGGATACATGCCATGATGTGGAGATCGTTGAAAGACATTACACTGAGTGAAAGAAGTGAATCAGCCAAAGTACAAATAGTATATGACCTTACTTAGGTAAAAAGGCAAGATTTGGTAAATGTATAGAGAATAAAGTCTGTGAGTGGTCATGTGGGGTGGGGGTGAGAGGATGGAAATATCACCTTGTGTAAGGATAGGGTTTTTTAGCCCATGATTGTTATTGGTATCAGTAAGTTGGTCTCCTATCAGAAGTTGAATTATTGTCATATCAGAGATATGACAGTGACCCAAACAAACAGGTTGGTATAGAGGTTACTTACAGCACTTGGTTATTTGGTGTGCAGGCCTAGAGTCATGGTCTCATAGGACTTTACAATTAATTGGCCTAATAATGTAGCGTATCGGTTGCATCTCCCAGTATGAAGTGTTTTGTGGGGTCTTAAAAATTTGCAAGCAGCCATTCAAGACACAATAATTTGGCTCTATTTTCCTGAAACAACTAATGCCTCCTCTCCCCCTGCCCCAACCACTGCCAACGAGACCGCAGAACTGGATCCTGGCCAGCTGCATTGTCCAGAGAGAAATTTCTAACCCTCTCTCGAACCCATCCTCTGAAATCTTCTGAAAACCAAACAACAGTTTAGTTTACCTGTAAAAAAAAAAAGTCTTCCTTGAGCATTATTCTCTTTTGGCAATTATCTATAGACGATCAACTTGCTAACAATAACTCTAAGAACGTTTGAAGACAGGGAATTTATCTCAATCAGGAAGAGGAGAATGGTCGTACCAGTGGAAGAATGTAATCAAAGGCATTAAATGATATGTGTAGAAATTGTTGAATTGGTATATGTTTTAATTTGTGTATTCTGAACAGTAATATGAAGAGGTACCCAAAATAATCCTAGAATTGTGCTTGACAGAGTAGAGCTTTTGTGGTACACATTTTTCCTTCTAGTTGAACTTCAAGCATCTTGCTCTGAGTTAGTGCACCTAGTGGTGTCAACTGTGAAGATTCTGGTCACAGTGAATTTTTTGGTAAGAGCTGTTTCACTCAAACCTTGTTTTTTGGTGATGACTGATTTAAGATAGCAGCATGTGTGAAATTGTCCTGCTCAGGAAAAATGCCACGGAAACTGTTGTGATGTTGAACACAGCTTACAAGGACAATGCTATATACAAGTGGTTTTCTCAGTTCAAAAAAGGTGAAATGTCAATTGATGACAAGTCTCATTCTGAACATCCGTCACCTTCCCGAATGGATGAACATGTCAACTCCTAGTGCATTTGGAGTTTGTTCTATTAGTTCAGACTGTTAAGCTTTCTATTTCGAGGTTCTGAAAAGATTACATAACAGTGTGCAACAAAAAAGGACCTGATTTGTGGCAGACAGGAATGGTTTTTCCACCCCAACAATATACCTGCTCACCTAGCCATCTCAGTGCACTAGGTTTTTATTTTGGCAAAAAATAGCATGCTTCTCTTGCCTCACACACATGATCCACCTGACTTCACACTGGATAACTTATTTTTGTTTCTGAAAATGAAGAGAACATGAAAGGACAGCAATTTGACGACATAGAAGAGGTGAAAAAAATGAGGGAGGTGCTACCAGCCATCCAAACAGATGAGTTTGAGAAATGTTTCCAAGAATGGAATGGCAGATTTGACAAATGTGTTAGTATAATGGAGAGTACTTTGAGGATTTTAAGGTTGTTTTGTAAAACAACTGAATACATAGCTTTGAGTTAAATTCTGTTTGGGGGGGTTCCCCCCTCATTTATACCCCATACAAAAACAAACAAACGCATTGCCATCAAGTCGATGCTGACACATAGTGACCCTGTACGACATGGTATAACTGCCCCTGTGAGTTAGCAAGACTCTATGGGAGTAGAATGCCCCCCTGCGTGCCTCATGACAACGAATGGTTTTCAACTGCTGACCTTGCAGTTGTCAGCCTGTTGCGGAACCACTATGAAACCTTTGTGTTTAGTTTCTTGGTTTGGAAAGTTAAGGCCACGATTTCATGGGAAATTGACGGTTTCTGTTCTAGGTGATTTACTTTTTAACAAAATTTCTTACTGGGAGATTCTTGTTTCTTTTTTTGGTTAAAAAAGTCAAATTTATTACATTATAAACATGGAATTTATTTCTTTTGGGGGGGTATTGATTTCTTTATTAAATCATTTTATCGGGGGCTTTTATATCTCTTATCACAATCCATACATTCTTCCATTGTGTCAAGCACATTTGTACATATGTTGCTATCATCATTTTCAAAGCATTTTCTTTCTCCTTGAGTCCTTGATATCAGTTCCTCATCCCCTCCCCATGAACCCTTGATAATTCATAGATTATTATTTTCATATCTTACATTGTCCTCTGTCTCCCTTCACCCACTTTTCTGTTGTTCTTCTCCCCTAGAAGGGGGTTATATGTTGATCCTTATGATTGGCGCCCCCTTGTTTCTTATTTTTATTCAACCTAATTTCTTACTGATAATTGTTCTTATAAAGCCTTGACTATTGAAAATGATTTGACTTTCAAGTTGTTTTGATTTACATTATCCTATAAAAACTAGCTGCCACCAAGTTGGTCCTGACTGTGCGGGACAGAGTGGAACTGCTCTGTTGGGTGTCTAAGACCAAATGGTAGTGGGAGGAGGAAACCTGATGTTTCATATGAGGCATCACTGGTGAATTTGAACCTTACCTTGAGCAGCACAGTGCATCACCTGCTAGACAAGAATATAAACCGGTGTGATTCTGTTCAGTTGGCTTTGTTATGCACCTTCTGCTACAGTAGCTGGTTCAGAGGACAGAGGGATTGAGATTTGGGGGAAAGATGGTCATGCTAGTCATGCCATCACTGCTCTTCAAAGATTGACTGCAGACAGCATTATGATGTCTTCTATTGACTTCCCTCAGGGTGCCATTGTTTAGGGCAAATTCATCTTCAGAAACGATCTTTACTCCACCTCCCTATGGTATGTACCCCAGTTTGCTGTTCTTCAGTTCAAACTGTTGAATTTTATGTCTTGGGAGGTGTCCATTTCTAAGACTGGTAGTAGAAACTTCCTTAGTCTAGTGATCTTCTATAGTCCAACATCTTAAAACATGCTTTATACGCTGATAACTTCAAACTTTATACCTCCAGTCTGCCCCCTCCGTTAGGCTCCAGTCTTCTTAGCTCAAGAACCAGCTTGACAACTGCACTGAGTATGTATCAGGTGTTTCAGACTTTTCTTATCTCTAAGTGAACTCTCGACTTAGCCACGTCTTTCCTTTTCCATAAATAGCACCTCAATTCATACAGGTTCCTAAGCCAACATTTTTTCCATCAAATGAAAAATGGGGAGGAAAACGAGCATGGAAAAAAAAAAGAGACTGTAGTGATCTACAATACATATGCCAATGCAGGCAAAAAAATCAGTTTATCTGAATGTGAAAAGACAATCCTCTTGTTAAAGAACAGAAACTTTTAGATTAGTTTAAAAACCAAAAGGATGAATCAAAAGGATGAATTAAAAACCTTCAGTCGTGTTTTTTGTTCATAAGGTAAAGTTGAAGCACTTGAAAACATCCTGCTGCTGCTGTTAGGTTCTTCCAATGGGCCCCAGACCCACCGCACTGAGGCGCCCTGGCTCTGTACAGTCCTTTGGGTAGATTGTGGTTTCAGGGGAGGCCAGTTTCATCTACAGGGTTTCCTATGATTTTTGGAAATCATAGGAAATAGATCTATTTTGGAACTAGATCGCCAGACCTTTCTTCCCAGTGCATTTTCATCTGGATGCTCCCTTGCAATCTATTTAGCACTGTAGCAATGCACAGGTTAACCCTCACTAACGATCGGTAACAATCTAGCACATTGATTTGCATTCAAATATATTGTCTATCTCCCCATTATATTTTAAGCGCTGGGGGTGGAGGTATTGTGAGCCAGAACACATCTATCTTATTCTATGCTATATTTTTAACATATAGGAAAATGTCCACAAGATAATTGGTGTTTTAATAAGTATTTGTAAAGTAGTAAATGAATGGGTGAGTACAGCTATAAAACGTTCTGTGTTGGAAGGAAATTAAAAAGTCATCTCTGAGAAATGGCCAACCAATCTCTGCCTTAACAACCTCGATGACATAGAATTTACTGTCTCCTGAGGCGTTCCATTCCACCGTTGGGTATCTTCGACCATTAAAGCGTCCTTCGTTATTGTATTTATTATTATGAAGCTTGAAAATTCATCTGGCCGTGACCCGGATTTCCTGAAGCTAGATCTAATCCTTGGAATTAATCTGTCAGGTTGTTGAAGACATCTATCATACCTTCCCATTCCTGACCGTCCCTGCGCTAGTCTTAGATTTCCCTGGTTCTTTCTCTACTTCTCACCCAATCGGGCTTTGACTTTCCTCACCGTTCTCTTAACTCATCCTGAAACGTGCGTCAGTGTGTCTGTGCTCAGCTGCGATCAGAGATGAGCACAGTATTGTTCATTGTCCACTGAGGTATGGAGATCCTTCCAGACCCTGGGCTCATCTGTCCGTCCTCTCAGTTGCTGATAAAACAGCTGAGCTACTTCACTCTTTTGGCTCAGGCAAAGCTCCTATTGTTTTCCTTAGACCCTGCTGCAAAATGCCATGGCTACTAACTGGTAAAACTTTGCTTATTTGTCAGTGACTGTTATCTGACTTTGTTTTGGAACAGGGAGAATGATTTCCCGAGGAAGGTTTTTCCTAGGAGGTCAGGCGTCCATTTAGATGTTTGCATTGAGTCTTGCCCTAGGACTTTAATTGCTGCCTTTCCCCCAGATGTTTGTCAGAGCATATAATGTACTTTAGTTCTGTCTATCCTTTTTCTGAATTGTAATGAGAGCTAAAACCTTGACACTGTTACACTATTTTCATAAAAGCTCAGGATTGATGAAGGATAGTTGGTATATCCATCATTTTAAATGCTTTAAATTATACCTGTAATCTTGTCCAGACCATTGGGCAATGCCTATTGGAACTTTGTTGATTATTTTTTCCCTTCATAAGACCACTTTTTTCAAGTGACCTTTTGGACTTGTGCTTGGAAGCAAGAAATATGAAGAGGTGAAATAGGAAACGACCACATGAATTTTGATATTTGAGTTATACTGTTACAGGTAACTGGAGTAGCCAATTTGGGTACCTGGTTTTTCAGTAAAGACAAAAGAGAAAAAAAATCATCTCAAATTTTAGTTTGGAATGAAGAAAGCCTGATTCTTTCTTGCAAGACATTTGGTCTGTGGTGCGAGAATGGGCTACAAATACAGGCAGAAGCAAGCAGGGAGAGAGATGCAGAGAGACGAGAGTGTGTGAGAGTGAACTTTGAAGACAGCCAGAGATCCACTTGGGGTTTATGATAGATGCACCCTTAGAAGTTCCCGTTCAAGTAGACAGTGCACTGCTATTTTATAAAAAGAAGTTGGAGCTGATTTTCTGCCACATTTACCTAATATAGTAAATCCTTTGTTGTTGAATGCCAGTGTGGTTATATGCGCATTATGTATGCATGTACTTGTCTTTGTGAGAAATAATGGAAGGATTTCCATTTCCTATATAGAACTGCATATTGCTGCATTCTTTGCCATTTTCTTGGTCTGCTATGATCCTTTAACTTTTACTTCTCTTATCTTATACTTCATTCTTTATAGCACATAATCTGCCATCGATACATTTGATCGTTATAATGCACATGTCCTCATGTACATCTTTGACCAATATGAGGAACACATCAGGATTTGGACAGATAGCTCCGGTTTAGAGCTCACTCCCAGGGAGGTACAGCCATCAGTCAGGATTTGGAATACCGTATATACTCGAGGATAAGCTCACCCAAATATCAGCCCAGGCACCTAATTTTTAACCACAAACTGCATTAAAATTGTGCTGAAAACTAGGCTTATACACAAGTATATGCGGTAGGTTATTTTCCATCAGTGAATCCAACAAGACCAACCTTGATCCCACGGTGGCTCTGTGAAAGGTTTTGCTGCTGTGCTGGAACATCATTATTTCTTCATGTCCTTGTTCAACCACTCTCTAATGGTCTGGCTCAACTTTTGTGTCAGCTCCCATAGAAGTCCTAATAAAGGATGCGCTTTTTAAAATGTATTTTTTCTGATCATAAAAGAAATACATGCTTGCTATGGAATTTTCATATGAAGTCAATATACACAGAGACAAGAAAGCAAAATTCATCTCCTTTCTCACGTCCAGAGTTAACCTTTGTTAACTTAGATGTATCTGAATTGATGCTTCAACCCACCAACCATCCCCCGGTTGATGAGCAAGATGATGCTGGGTCCTCCCATGGAAGTTTACCAAACCTCAGAAACTCTATGTAGGCTTATTGCTATGAATCACTAGCAAATAGATGGAAGTGGGGTTGGTTTTGGGTTTTTAGATTAATATTCTTAATGCCAAGTGGGGTTTCTCTACTTTTGAATATTTATAGAAGCTGCTTACAACTCTTGAACCAACAATATTCTTATTCTAACTTCCGCCTTGCAGTCTACAGCCTTGGGGTCTTGAGCTTTTTCCATCTCTGAGTCAGGATGGAGATGGCACTATAGCATTACGCTTGCGTTTCTTTCTTGTTCTGCTGGGGAATTACTTAGAGTCCAAAATGGAAACTCCTTAGGTTAGATTCGATACGGTAGGCTCTTCCGGGGCGGTTGGGCAAGCATATGGGCTTCTGATCCTTCTCCTTGAGTCTCCTCTCCCACTTTCTCTCTAAATTAGCTCAATCTCCCTTAATGCTTTGTTATTGCATTTTCACTGATCCTTTTTTCCCCAGTAAGATATCTTTATTACAATGAAAATAAAGTATTGTCTTATGACTTTTGCAAATGAAATTACATTTGCACGATTCTGAACTTCCTCTGAACCTGGTGAAATGTACTTTATGATTATCTGGTTTTCCAAGCCCCAAACAAAAGCATTTTAAGAATTGTTTTCAACTGTCAGCTAGTCTGTGAGTTCAAGAAGGGTATTTTAAACAGTACCCCTAAGGCGAATTTTTAGAGCTAACATAGAATCATAAACGTCTAATCTGGTCTATATATCTTCTCAGTTTCTTCTAAATCTAAAATTCTGGACTCTGTCACCAGCTCTTACCAGGCATCAACCCCCAGGACAGCATCACATCAGGACTATTAAGTTTCAGTCCAAGCCTATTAGCTTCCGGCAGTTTCCTTTATGGTTTCTGGCATTCTGTATCAGTGTGTGGCCTTATGGGGACAAAGCCACATTTCAGTCATCCAGGTCTAATGTTCAATGACAGAAATCACTTGTTGTTTTAAACAAGCTCCTTCTCCGTGATCATGTAGTTGACCCAACAGTAAATCTATTTATCCTCATCTGTCTTTGAAAAAAACAGACATCTTTTCAAGTTGCTGTTGTTAGGTACCATCAATTTGGTTCTGACTGAGAGTATGATAGGCAGGTTTATTGTGCTAACCTGGCCAATCAGCATGTGGGGTTAATCAGGTTGCAGTTTGATTGGAGGAAAAGGAGATAAATGGCTTGGCAAGGCCCATCCCTCGCTCTCTTGTTCTCTAGTGATCAGACCATGCGACGTTCTCTGCCACAACTTGTGAGCTACACTACCTGTGGGACAGCCAACCCATGGATCGTGTCACTAGAGGTTGAGATTCCTTTGAGACCTGTTTCATCACACTCCTGTTGTGTACATTGCTTAAGCTTCAGGCTGGTGGATCCTGTCGTCTCAGAGTGCTTGATTTAGGTATCCCATCTAGACCTGCTTTGCTAAGTCCCTGAACTGCTGACTGTTGGTGACCCACCCTGCTGTCTGTTGGTGACCCACCCTGCTGTTTGCTGCCCGTGGGAAGACTCCGCCTGCATTGCCCAAGGGAAGACTCAGCTGTCTGTTTCCTTGACCTTGGACCCAGCAGCCCTCCTGAGCTGAAGGACTTCAAGTATATTAACTGTTCCGCTGAACTGAGTGCTCTGTGCTGCTGTGTGGACCTAATAGCTGTTATATTCCTTCATTCTGTATAAACCTATATATGTATGTATGTATATATATTCATAAATATGCAGGTTTTGTTTCTCTAGAGAACCCTGAGTAACCGAATGAAACTCTGCCTGGTCCTGTGCCGTCCTCACAATTGTTGTGCTTGGGCCCATTGTTGCAGTCTCAGTGTCCATCCATGTTGTCAAAGGCCTTCCTCTCTTTCACTGTCCCTCTGATTTACCAAGCATGATGTCTTTTACCAGGGCTCTTCTGATAACATGTCCAAAGTATGTGAGAAAAAAATCCTTGTTTCTCAGGAGCATCATGGTCGTACTTCTTCCAAGAGAGATTTGGTTGTTCTTTCAGCAGTCCATGGTACGTTCAATATTCCCAGCCAGTACCACAATTCAAATGCATTGCTTCTTCTTTATTCACTATCCAACTTTCACATGTAATGTAAAGCCATTGAAAATAACATGGCTTGGGTCAGGCACACATGAGTCTTCAAAACGGCATCCTTGCTCTAGCACTTTAAAGAGGTCCCGTGTAGCACATTCCCCCAGTGCCACACATCTTTTGATCTCTTGACTGCTGCTTTCAGGAGCATTAGTTGTGGATCCAAGCAACGCCAGTCATTTCTCCACTTATCAGTATGGTACCTGTTGAGCCAGTTGTGAGGTCTTTAGTTTTCTTTGATTTGTAATCCATCTTGAAGGCTGCAGTCCTTGCTCTTCATCAGCAAGTGCTCCAAGTCCTCCTCACCTTCAACAAGCCAAGTTAGGTTGTTTGCAAATCAAAGGTAGCTAGTAAGCCTTCCTTTAATCCTGATAAAGTATTTTGCTTCACATAGTCCTGATTCTCCCATTCCTTGGTCAGCATACTGATGGAATAAGAACAGTGAAAGAATGCAACCCTGACACACACTTTTCCTAATTTTAAACCAAACAGTATTCCCTTGAATGATACTTTGTCTTCTTGAGATAGCCTCCAAAATGTTGTGTTAGTTGCTTCAATTATTATCCCTAAAATAGTTTTAGTTATGTATCTTATCCTAGGAGTGCATGGTTTTTTCCCCAGACAGTGTAGTCTTAGTAACTATTATAATTTTCATTCCCCTACATTGATTGTTTAATCATGCTACTGAAATGCAAACCATGCCTCTCGTATTTGCATGAGACTGTTCATGGCCAAAGGTGTGGTTGCGTCCACACATTTTCAGAAATGTGAGCTTTAAGTAATTCCATTTGAAGGCAGCTTGCAGCTTAACTTAGACATTTCTAGGTGAGGAAACATGGATTTTTTTTTTCATTTTGACAAGCTAGGAGACTTCTAAGACTTGACTATTGGCAGAAAGATCCATGTGAGACAAAGAGAGGGAGAGCAAGAGGGAGAGAGAGAGAGGGAGAGAATGAATCTGCTCTGGCTTAATTTTTATAGAACTTTCTCTCTGACAATCTAGGTTTGGAAACAAAATGGCTTAATGAATGTGATTTGCTCTATTAATATATTGGATTTACTTTACAGCAGGACACACCACGGGATATCCCTAAGTAGCCAGCTTCCATCAAGCGTGCCAAATTAATTACACCTGCACAAATCTGATTTACCTACAATTTCTCAAATGTATGTATAGGACAAGTCCCTTGCTTGAGTCCCTTCAGGCATCCTCCTTTAGATGAGTTATTTGACAGTAGGAGGCAAATGGGGTAAATTTCAAGCTTGACTGTAGAGGCCAAGGCACATGAGGGAGTCCTCGTTTGCTCACAATCTGGAGCAGAGTGTCTGGAAAGAGCCACCTAAGCTGGGCTCCTCTGCTTTTCCTCTAATGGAATATGTGCAGTGCTTGCCGATTTACAAAGCACTTCCACGTTCCCTTTCTTAGCAGCTTATGTACTTTGTCACCAGGAGATTGACACGCTCTCTCCCCCTTGCCTATCAAAACCCTCCCACACTGAAGGCCCAGCAAAAAGTTGACTTTCATCTTGAATAATTTTCTTCCTTCCAGACAGCTGTCATATTCTCCCTAGCCTTCAGTTCGGTGGATATTTGGAAGCAGTTTGTACTAAGCAAGGTGAGCCGTGTGATAAGTGAGGCACCGTCTCTGTTTTCAAAGAGAAGAAAGAAAATTAACTGACACAAACAATTTGGGCATTGTCTCTGACGCATTGTAGATAGCTGGTGTTTACTGAATGTTTATTAATTATTGCTTTGATATCTAGATGGAGGGGTGTGTGTGAGTGTGCTTGTGTGTGTGTGTTCTAGGAGGGCCATGTGTGACAGGCTGACCTACTCTGAAGGTTTGTGTTTAGGTGGGGGTTAGGTTATGAGAAGAATGACAGCTCCTGGGTGGTACAAATGGTTAACATGCTCAGCAACTAACTGGAAGGTTGGGGGTTCAAGTCCATGTAGATGTAGATTGGACGACAGATCTCTCCAGAAAGCAGCCTTTGAAGTATCATTCTGTTCTGGAAAACATGTCATCGCCGCGAGTTGGAAATCAACTCAGTAATCATTCGCTAGTTTTTAGAGTGGGCAATACATGATCTGTGTGTTAAATGATACAACTTTTTATGGTTATCAGAAAACTCTTACAAATACTTTGCATGCATTAATTTATTCCATCTTCTCAAGAATTCCAGTGAAGCAAATTCTGTTATTCTCTTTAGTTCACGGACAAAGAAACCAAAGCCTTGAGAGTCTAACGGATTTTCCTGAGATCATTTGGCCAAAGGGAGTTGGAGCCAACACTTGAATCCTGGCCATTTGACTCCAGAGATGCCATCTTCCTGATGCAAGCATGTGGCCATACGTTTGCCATTGAGACTGAGCCACGGGGGGGTGGGGGGGGTGGAGGGGGGGAAGTAAAAGGTGTTACTCATTGACCAAGTTACAACAACACTTGGAAACTGAGCTTGTCCCAGGAAACCTGGGATGCCTTACCACCCCACCAAACTCTGTATGCTTTGAAAATTCTGCACATTTCCTACTGTTGGTAATAACCGTCCAAAAATAAGTTTTGCACCTCAGAGTTATTCCCCTCCCTCTTTCTGTATCATCCAAATAGCATAGCTAGTGGTCAGTGGGGTACACATTTGACACCCCAAAGAGTAGTGACTGACCTTGATAGCAAATGGAGGTATTTAGATAGTATTTTGGTCTTTTCAAATTAGAAGACAGTTGATTGCATTTATTTAACCTGTAATTTTAAGGCAAATATTTATCATCTAAACCTTTAAAGCCCTTGGCTAAACTTATTCTCAATCTCAAGCAAGAGAAACGGGGGTGGGGGGGGCAGAACTGGATAGGAGAGGAAGGAGAGACACTGCCACTACTGTGGCAGACGGTGTGGACCAGGGAAGGATCCGGAAGAGGGGAGGAGGAAGACAGAGGCATAATGCATTCTATCTGCTCAGGGACAAGTCCTGAGAGACTGCTGCCTAGGTTTATTATTCTTAGTCTATTGTGTGTGTGTGTGTCACAGTTCCCCTGAGGTGTGAATTCCCCTGACACCACCAGATTACCTCGAATCCCACCTCATTCACCATTTCTCAGTAGATATGAGAGGCAGTAGGTTGTATGTAATCAATGAGATGCAAGTGAATGAGAGAGACTTTATAATTGAGATGATATCAAGCAAATTCTTTTTGGCATTAAAGAAATGCATCATTCTAAATTGTGTACCTTAATTACGAGTAGTTGCAAATGGTTTGCTACCTTACAGGCACACTGGAGAGGCGAGGATACACATGTCCTGACTGACACTATGTTTCAGGACCCTGCTGCCCCCACATAGAATAGTTTGCAAAGGATTCAAATTTACTAAATTGCTATCTAAAATCGGAACCATTGTAATCCAGCCTTGTATTAGGATTCTCTAGAGAGATAAAACCAGATTGCTGATAATTATATATATATATTTATAAAGATATATATATAAAACAAAAGAAATGAACTGTTAAATTATAAACAGATATATAATACAAGAAATGAACAGTTAAATTATAAAGCAGTACAAATGGCTCAATGCAACTCACTCCCATGAGAGAGTTGTGGTACTCTGGCAGTTCTTCAAGTCTTGAGGGCTATCCCAGCACAGGCAGCAAAACAGCAAGCCAGGTCACCCCCTGTCAGCCAGGTCACCAACTGTCAGTCCCCAGCTCAAGAGATGTAAATTTCAATCGTGTGGTCTTAAAGAGACCTCAACTTACAGCGACACAGTCCACAGGCTAGGCGTCCCACAGGTAGTGTAGCCTGTAAATTGAGGCACTGAACAAGCAAGGCAGCCGCACACTGGTCCGATCAAAGAGTGAGAGACAAGAAAGGCGAGGCTCACCGATCCATTTATCTCTCTGTCCTTCAAATAATCCCACATGTGTTTATCGGCCAGGCTGGCACAATAAACTATCTCAAGCCTTCTTTAATTTCCAGAAGAAGTATCCTGTTTACTTAGCTCTTTCCTGTCAATTCCGCATCATGAGTGGGTTTGTGAGCTGGTGGTCCCATCAGCCCCTTTAGAGGACACCTCCTTGTTTGTTTGGTTTCCGGGTCTCTCTGCATGACTGGAATTTCATTTCTAACCATTCTTCAATTTCAAGTTCTCTCTCTCTTTCTAATTCGAGTCCGTGTTAGAGTTTGATCTTATTGTGACTGCACATGTTAGATCCTGATACAAAGTGATATGAGAAGGATTTTTGGCAAAGCACATTTAATTACTGTAAATACTTCCTGTTGTCATTGGAATTCATGATGAATTGTAATCAGGTGGAAAATGTCCTTAATTAGTCTAATTTGGAATTCAAAAGTAAAGCAGGGAAATCACGTGTGACAGTTCTGGACTGAAATGTATGCACGTTTCATCTTCAAGGCAAAGAATGGGTTACTCGATAGCTATAAAGTGGTCCACATCTGGCTTCTCCACAAACAGAATGAATAATTGATTTGGGAGCTCTGATCCTGCAATGTAGAAGCTTCAGATCAGTAGGCTGGTGGGATTATCAGTTAGCGAAACATTGATGTTTTTTGTTTGGTTTTCTTTGAGCATATTTAAACATTAGAGCCATGTTTTATAATAGCTCCCCATCGTTTAGACAAGGTAAAAACTCAGTCCTGCTGTGATCTCATTCTGGCTTACAAGGTGACAGTTCAAGATCTTCAGTCAGTTGGTCCCTCTTGCTCATCTAACCTGAGTGCCCCTGGTTTCCTTCCTAGGCATCTATAGCCAACACTCTTTACCTAACTACCCTATTTATTCCCGTTTCCCTTCCATTAGGTACCCTACTCTTTTGCTCTTCCTAACGCTTGTTGTTATTGTTAGTGGCTGTCAAGTTGATCCTGACGCATAGAGACCACATGTTGGCAGAATGAAATGCTGCTCAACCTGATTGATTGGTTATGGAATGGCAGATTTTTACAATAGTGATTATGAGAACTTGCTTTCTAGTCTGAGTCAGAAAGTTCACTGTAACCTGTTCAGCACGATAAACACCAAAAGACCAAGTCCACTGTCATCACGCTGGACTCATAGCAAACCTATAGGGCAGAGTGAGGGTGCCCCATAGGGGTTCCAAGATTGTCCATCTTTATAGAAGTGCAGTGTTGCATCTTTTGCCCCACAGAGGGCCTGTTTTGTTCACACTGCGGACTTTAGCAGCACAATGCTGAATCAACCACAGCAACGCATATCCCATGTATAGCAAGTGCTGCCTCAATAAAATGGTCCCAGTCTAGCCCACTTGAAGCACTCCTGTCTCTGAGGACCTTCTGAGCCAGGATGCACAGGATCACAGTGTTTTGGCTTGGCTTTGAGTTCTCCTTTAGTTGTGTTTTTGAAACAAACTTTGTGTCTCCACCTTGGAGAGGAGAGAGAATTCCCACAACATTGGGCTTGTGGTGATGAAGCAGATATTTTTCACAGGAGCACATTTGTCTTTCTCATAATGGGTGCTAGAAATGTGACAACAGGTACATCTCTCACTCCGGTGGGAATTCTAAAAGGCTGCCTGGGAGCCAAATGTGGCCCAGCTGAGGTTTTGAGCCACACTCTTGCCTGACAACTTCCTGCCAGGTGTCATACTACACGACAGTAAAGTAGTAATTACCATGGAATTAAGGTGGCGATTATAACATTTTTAGGTCTTTAACTTTGAGTCTGTTGCATTTCCTCACCAAATTGAGGCACAAGGGATCCCTTCCAAAAGGAGAAAGAGATGAGCCAAGCACCTTTATGCCTTTCCCTATATTTGTGTCACATCGAGTAGGAAAAGATCAAGCATGACTCTTTCTCATCGCTTTTGTCTTGAATCCAAAAGGTTGTGGTTTGGCACAAAGGGACATTTCTGAAAACTGGACTGTGACCAACACTTCCTAAACTCAGTGCTGTTTCTGTGGTTAGAAACTCCAGCAAAGACTGGTGGTAGCAATGAAGAATTCCCAGGATTGAGACATCTAGCATAAATCCAGCCATAATGAAGTAAGAACAGAATGTGATTTCCTTGAGATTATTTAGGCCACCAGCAGTGACAGGAGCACCAATGCCTAGTTTCCATGGCTCTCATTATTCAAATTGTTTTCCTCTCCTGACGGGGTTATTAAGTTAAGATGAAGTGATATGAGACACCTTGTAGGCCACAGTCTTGCCTGCCATTGCCTTTGCCCACCCAGCGTGCTTTGGAAAAGACTCTAGACTCCTTGGGAATTACATGTGTCAGTGATACTGAAACTGGCTACACAGAACCCTTAGCCGGAGAAAATGTTGCAACTGCTGATTGTGGAGCCTCCTCCCCAGAAAGTGAACTTTGGGTCCTTGGTGAGGAACCAGCATTGAAAGATAACCTCCTGTTATTAATGAATGTCTTCCACATTTTGAAAACGACTGCACTAAGTCTATGTGGCACTCTTGTTGTTTTGAAACATGGGACGCAAAAAAGGGATATGCTTCTTTTATTTGATGACATTCCTTCAGCTGCCATACAGCCTTTCATGGGTCAGAGTGTCCCCATTTCACCGTGTGGTCTTGAGGACAAATGACTGTGTGGTCCCTGCGTTACCTTCCGACTTGTCTTCCATTTCTCATGGTTGTGTTTAGATCTACTGTGGATAATGATTGAGCTCATAGGATGGACCTAGTTGTGAACCCAGACTTACATATGCTCTGTCAGGTGAATGTTGGACAGCTAACCACAATGTCAGCCATTCAAAACCACCAGCCACTCCACAAGAGAACGATGAGGCAGTCTGCTACCCTAAAGATACAGACTCAAACCAAACGCTCGTGAAACATCACTGGCCTCAGTTCAAGTGCAACTCAGAGTGACCCCATGGGATAGGGTAGAAATGCCCATATGGGTTTCCAGTATGTGTGACTGTTTATGGGAGCAGAAAGCCTCTTCTTTTTCCCATGTTACAGCCTCAGTGTCAATCGCCCTATGAGTTTACTATGAACCACAATTGACTCAGTGGATTGGGTTTCCTAATTCATACAATGAGTTACATCAAAACTCTATGAACTAGAGACATCTCTGTTTTGCAGTTTAAGAAACAAGTTCATAGAGGTTGAGGATTTGTTCAAGTGATAAGTCACATAATCCCAAATCAGATGCAAAACTTCCCTACACCAAAGTCCATGACCTTTCCATTTCAGAGTATATGACATCTCAGAGCAGTTACTGTCCTCTTCCTCTGTCCTGATCCGTATGCACCTGAAGCTATGGGACGTGAACATTAGGGGAGGGATCGCAGCCTATTATCTGATTGAGATGAGTTCTTTCTCAGACATTAATATGAATTGCCTAAAATGGGTTAGTGGGCTAACATGGGAAGTACCCCTGGTTCTTCTGGTACTGCCTCACTGCTGGGAATTGCTATTCTTTCTTTCCCCATGTCAGTTTTGCTGCCTTTTCAAAATCCTCATCACCAAGGGTTTAAGTAGACTTGAATCTTCATTCTCAGAATCCGCAGTCAACTTGAACAGATGAAATTAGTTATGGAATCACTACAAGAATTTACTTGATAGTTAGGTTTATTGTATCAACCTGGCTGATAGGAACATATGCAATTTGATTGGAGGGCAGAGAGATAAATGGCTTGGAAAAGCCCGCCTTTCTCTCTCTTGTTCCCTGGTGAGCAGACCAGTGTGGGGCTGCTTTAGCTAGTTCTCTGCCTCAACTTGTGAGCTACACTACCTGTGAGACAGCCACCCCATGGATTGTGCCACTAGAACTTGAGGTTCCTTCAAGACCTGCTTTGACATGCTGCTTTTGTGTACATTGCTTGAGCTTGAGGCTGCCGGATCCTGTCGTCTTGCATTGCTTGAGTTTGATATCCCATCGGGGCCTGCTTTGCTAAGCTCCTCAGCTGCTGACTCTTGGTGACCTGCCCTGCTCTTTGCTGCCTGTAACCAGACTGCCTGTATTGCCTGAGGGAAGACTCAGCTGTGTTTGCTTCCTTGACCTTGGACCCAGCAACCCTCGTGAGTTGAAGGACTTCTAGTATATTAACATCCACGGAAGTGAGTTGAACTGAGCCCTCTGTACTGCTTTTGTGGACTAATTACCATAGCTGTTATATTCCTTTGTGATTATAGATATAATGAATTGTATATAAGTGTCCTGGTTTTGTCTCTCTAGAGAACTGTCTAGCACAGTACGTCCAGTGATTTTAAGGACAGATTTTTAGGACATTCACTCATAGTGTGACTATGAAAACCAGTGAGAAAGAACCTCGCTTCCTTTTTCATTCTAAAGTTTTCCTACCAGGCACATTTAGTTAATGTTAAAACAAAATGAAATGGAACACAAAACTCAATTAAGTAGGAAATATGAGCAAACATTAGAAGATGGCCCATGGGAGTGCTCAGTGAGGGGAGAATGGCAGTCATTGTGTGCCTGACTGAAGTTTGGGAAAGTCTGGCTGGTTGAAGAATGGGGAAGGCCCTTGAACCTTTTCCAATTAGCCAGGTTTCCCCGTTGGAATTCACTGACATGTAGACAATTGATCTCACCATGGACTCTGTCCTTCAAGTAACATGGGAGTTCAGTGGTGGTCTTGCTTATTCTTTGATCAAATATTTGAGCTGCTGTGAAGAAGTTGAGGCTGGCACTGGGTCCTGAAAAGTAACCCATGTTTAATATGTAAAGTGGTAGAGAGGATATTTCAAATCAGGTACTAACTATGGGGATGGGGCACGTGATAGATTTGAGATACAATGGGAGAGTGGTTTGATCGTGTACTCATTAGCTAATGTCACAATAATGGGATACAAGAAAACCTCTCAAAAGTCCATGGCTTTCTCAGTAAGCACTTGGTCTGAGGGATGGGAGGGTGGCCTGCACAGTTCTGCTCCATGGTGGGAATCCGAGAGCATGTGTCTACACCGTGTGTTCCTCGTCTTTCCTAGAGGAGCAGGCAAGGGAGAGTAGGCTATTTTTATTGCAAAGAAAAAGTTCCAGAGAGAAGGTCCCGACATGATTTTAATTATCTGTGTACACTGTCCCTTTGACTTTCATTGGCCAGAGTAAGTCATGGACCTGAGACCAAAGTCAAAAGGCAAGGAAATGTCTACTTCCTAGAGTGGAATGGATTTTTTAAAAAAGTTACCCAATAAAAGGTGTGGAGATGTAAGAAATGGCAGCTAAATTTACAGTTTAAATAGATAGCTATTTGGAAGAGATAGGTTATGAGAGTAGAGTGCTCATGAATAAGTCTTAGACCCGGTGATTCAAGAGTCGTCATCGTCACGGTGGCCACTCATCAACCAGCTCGTTGGACCTGGCGTTCCCATGTGTAGCAGCGTAGACTTCTGCTCCATGGGGTTGCAAATGACGACTTTGTTTTAGAAATAGATCACCAGCCCTTTCTTCAGAGGAACTTCTGTTTGAACTCAAACCTCCAATGTCTTGGTAAAGTGCTGGTGCATGGCCCATTGTCACCACCCAGGTACAAGATGGTGATAACATATGTTAAATCAATAAATAGATGGCCGTGAGATAAATATGATTTGAATAATGCTATTTGAAAAGAGTTAGAACTCAGGGATCTTAGATTTATTGTGATTAACAATGACTCCCACCATTTGTGTGTTTGTCATACTGTGGTAGCTTGTGTGATACTGGAAGATAGGCTACTCATCTTTCAGAGACTGGCAGGGTCATCCAAAGTGAACAGATTTCAGCAGAGCTTCCTGACTAACAACAGACTGAAAAGAAGGACTAGGTTACCCATTTCAGGATAATTAGCCACTGAAAACCTTATGGATCACATCAAAACATTGTCAGACACTGAAAGCCTAATGAATCATTGTCACAAATAGTGCCAGACGATAAGCCCCTCTAGAAGACAGGTACTCAAAACCTGATGGAGGAAGAGCCACCTTCTCAAAGTGGAGTTGACCATGTGATGTGGAGGTTTTAACCCCTTTGGGACCATCTTTTGCTAATATAACATAACTCAAAATGAGCATAAACAGCTGCATAAACATTCATTAGAACTTGGAATGTTCAAAGTATGAAGCTAGAAAAATCGGAAGCTTTCAGAAATGAAGTGGAACATACAGAAATCAATATCCTAGGCCCTGGCAGCTGAAAGGGCCAAGTGTTGGCGATTTTGAATCAGAAAACCGTATGTTTACGGTGCCTGGAACAACACGTTCACGAGGAATGGTCTCGTGTTTACCATCAAAAAGGGCTTTGGATGATCTACCTTGGAGGCCAGTGCTGTCTTTGATAATATCTATCAGTGTACAAGAAAATCCAGTCAAAATAACTATTTTTCAAATTTATGCCTTCACTACTAAATCTAGTGATGAAGAAATGGAATAATTCTACCAAATTATTTCGTCTGAAATTTATCAAACATGCAATCCAGGTGCATTGACAGCTATTGGCGATTGGAATGCAAACACTGGAAGAAGAGAAAGGAGTTGTAGTTGGGAAATATAGTCTTGGTGTTAGAAATACGTCATGAGATTGCATGATAGCAGTTTCACAGAGTAACGGCTCCTTCACAGAAAATGCCTCGTTTCCACAACACAAAGGCGACTGTACATACTGACTTTCCAGACGGGTTACACGGAACTAAACTGACTGTATCTGCAGGAAGAGACCATAGAGAAGCTTAAAAGCAGCAGCAACAATGAAGCCAGGGGCTGACTATGGAGCAGATTATCAATTGCTGATATGTAAATTTAGGGTAAGGGTGAAAAAATTTAAAACAAATTCACGTGATCCAAAATACAACCTGGAGTCTATCCCACCAGAATTTGAGAACATCCCAAGAAGAGGTTGGATGCATTGGACACTAATCCCAGAGGACCTGATGAGCTGTGGGAGGACAGCATGACCATCCTCCATGAAGAAAGCAAAAGGCCATTAAAAAGACAGGGCAGAAAGTTGAAAGTAAACGTCAGAAGAGACTCTGAAACTTGCTCTTAATCCTAGCATAGCTAAGACACGTGGAAGAAATGATGACGCCAAGATGCGGAATAGAAAACTTCCAAGAGCCGCTCAAAAGGGCAAAGTAAAATAACAAATGTGCAAAGAGAGACCCAAAAACGAACGTACTCAGCAAATCTTAAACTGAAAGAAATCAAGAAAAAGTTCCAGGCTCTTGTTGTTAAATATTGAATGATGCAGGAAGCCTAAGATGGAAAGAATACACAGTTTCTGTGCCGACAAGAACTAGTCAACATTCCACCACTGCAAGAGGTAGCAATGCCGACGAACCAATGGCGCCCAGAGAAATTCAGGCTGCACTGAGGACAGTAGCCGGAGCTACTAGCCGCTCAGTGGGAGTTTGATGAGGGGTATGGGGTTTGTTTGTTTACTCGCTCCTGTGAGCAGTTCTGCTCTGCCCCATCGAGCTGCTGTGAGTCAGACTTGACTTGATGGCAGTGCACTAGACAGACAAACGTATCTGAGGATTAGTCATTATGAAGATGAGGCACTTGCTACAAGTTTCTGTGGAATACATTACAGGTGTCCCTGAGGAATTCTGCGGTTTACCTTTAACGATGGAATACGCCCAAACCCCCCTTGGTGTGTGAACGTGATAGCAACTTTCAGCGTTTCGTGTGGCAACAAGTGTACAGTCCTTCTTGGTTGTTTTCTTGCCATTTCCAGTTTTGGTTGAAATAAAAATAATCCTTCTGACATTAGGACCAAATCAGTATAGTAAACTTTTCTTTACCCGAATGCCTAGACACCATGGGTCTGGGAGTGGAGTTGAAAGATCGACTCAGCAGGTGGTGCTCTGTTTGCTTCCCCAGCAGTATT
The DNA here is from genome assembly GCF_050624435.1 of Tenrec ecaudatus. NCBI lineage: Eukaryota > Metazoa > Chordata > Mammalia > Afrosoricida > Tenrecidae > Tenrec > Tenrec ecaudatus. Next base: position 49,713,331 of record NC_134533.1, on the reverse strand, counting down.
TGGTGTGCAGTCTGTGTCACCCCATCTGCATTTTATTTTCAATGTAATTACACCATGCAGAACAGAGGTCAGCAGATCGTTTCTATACAATGTCAGAGAGTAGACATTATCGGCCATCGTGTGTCCTTTGCAGTATTTATTGAGTGCCGACATAGCAGGAATGCAGGTGACAGTATATGTAAACAAGCGGCAGTGACTGTGCGCCAAGAAAACTTGATTTACCAAAAGAGATGAAATAAAATAAAGGCAGCAGACTGCATTTAGCCCAAAGCCCTAAAGGCTGGATGTGGCCCGGGCCAGGGCTTTCAGAGTGGTGATGTCGAAGGCATGCATTGCACCACATTGCTTTCGTTCTCCTTATGCAGTCAATCTAACTCAGATTGTAGAATCTCTCATTTATTATCTGGAAAGAAGAGAAAATCTATCATCATTTCCAAAGCTGAGATGATAGTAGAGAAGTTCCTTTTTGTTGTGCAAATCAGTGAGTGCTAATTGGAAAACAAATTTGCAGATGACTGAAACGTGGTCTGATCTAGACTTAGTAATTTGTGCCTGATTCTCTTTGGCAAGCCGCTGCTCAGGATTCACACTGCAGCATTGCCACAGAGCTTCTTTCTTGGCCTCTGACATGATTTCAGAGCAATCTGAAAATGCTTTAAGATCAAGGGTAGACACTTTTCCTTTCTGTGGAAGAGAAATGAGTTGGCAAGTACTGTAGAAATAAATCACCCATCTCTATTTATTTGCAACTTTCTGCTGTTTAGGGTTCAATTTAGAAGGGAATTCCCCCCTCCCCCCCTAGCTAGCAGCACCAATAAAGCTTGAGTCCTTCCATGAGTTCTCTCTTGAGTGCTCCTTGGCTGTGAATTCTGCTTAGCCTTCTGCCTCTAGTGTGCTCGGGTGAAGTAGTGGGTAACCGTTGGGCTGCTAACTGTAAGGTCAGTCGTTCAAAACTCCCAGCTGCTTCTCAGGGAATAGATGGGACTTTCTACTCCCATAAAGAGTTATCATCTCAGATATTCACAGGAACATTTCGATCCTGAGCTATAGGGTCTCTATGAGTCGGCATCAACTTGGTGGCGTTTTGTTTGCATTAAGGTTTCTCTGGACCTGGCCTGTGAGTTTCCCGACTGTGATTCAGTCACCCGATAGCCCTGTTTTAGGGTGTTAGTTTGTGTTTCCAATCTTTGTGAGAAACTTTAATCTGTGGACTTTGCCAGCAAGTGAGCATCTTAAACACTAATAATAATTATCTCCTTAGAAATCTGTGCTTCTGTGCTCACTTCGGCAGCACATATACTAAAATTGGAACAATGCAGAGAAGATTAGCATGGCCCCTGCTCAAGGATGACACGCATATTCGTGAAGCGCTCCATCGTTTTACAAATTTTAGATGAAAAAAGAAAGAAACCTGTGTTTCTGAATCCCAGCCCCTTTCTTTCCAGCTGACCGTCCACGTAATGGGTAAAGTAAGTACTGTGCCAACGAAGCTTCTTGATTGTGTTTACACTTCTGCACACGTCCCCCTCTTCATACGGTGAGGTAAATCTGGTCTCAATCCACAGTCACATCCGTGAGCTACCTCAGTAATGAGAGCAAAATAGTCCTTACCATTGAGAGTCTGCTCTCAGTTGACGTGTGAGAATGAATACTAATTCATCTGTAGGGAGGAAAAACAGAGGAAGAGGCACAGCATGAAATGCCCTTTATTCAGGGGGTATTTCTTGAGAGGAGAGGGTGGCTCCTGTTTATTAATACCTCCTACGGCCTCTGAGGAGTTAGGCGCTTGTCATTTCAGAGAACGGACCGCAGTGTTAGGATGGGAGCCTGCTTCTGATTCTTTGCCCGGCAGGACAGTGTCAGCAGCAGTGGGTACTGGTGTAAGGAAGCAGCTGATGTTGCCCATCTGTCTCTCTTACTGTCACTAAGCGTGCCCATGCCGATGTCTGCATTTTTAGCATATGAGAGACAGCAAATGTCTTCAGCTGATTTCACTGACACTTGCTGCTCTACAGCCTCCTCGTTGTGGCAGCATTTACCTCACCACTTTGGGGGTGAGGTCACGGAAAACTGGAATAAGCCCCAACTTTTCGTGTGATTACTAGAAAATGCGGACCCTTAAATGGTCGTTCTTGTTCCTTTCCTACCTGTGTCCCCAATAGGAGACTGTAGCTTCTGAGTGTACTTGGCTCACCCCATCAAGCTGCTCACTCCGTTTTCATGAGCGCATCAATGGCCTAGGAATTATTGAGACGCTAGACAGACCAACTCATTCCATTCTCGCCACCCCCGTACATCAAAGGGAGAGTGTTCGCATCCCAGTGAGACACATGAGACCACAGAGCCAGAAAGCCAGGCAGCTACTGAGTGGTAGAGCTTGGGTCCAAAGTCCTGCAGTCAGTCCCCAGCGTTTGTGTTTTGAAGGAAATTCCAAACACTGGGGGGACCTCGGCACTTTGCAGTTCATCAGATTCCACCCAGGAGACAGAAACCATCCCAGTTATGTTACTAGAGAGAACTCGATTGTATGAAATACTCAGTATATTTTATCGAATGGGCAAAGTAAAGGAGAATAGTAAGGTATGACAGAGAATGCTTCTGTAGAGAGCAGCTGCCCTCCCGTGGGCTTGGTAAGCAGAGGGAAGAGGTTGGGGTTAGAACCGTGGAGAGGGGTTCTTACCGAGCCCACCCTCACATGGCGGAGGAGGCCCTCTCCGGGACTTGTCTGCGGTTAGCTTGTCATGCTAGCGTCTCTCTGGAGAGCTCCGGTGGTCCCGCAGTGGGCTAAAGCCAACTGAGATGGCGGCAGTTCCCACCCACCTGGTGGCTCCCCAGGAGACAGACAGGCAACCTGCTGATCAAGAGTGCGGCCTACCGAGGACAACCGAGAGGTCAGTTCTGTCAGCATGGACGCCCAAGGCGACAGCAATGTTTCTGAGTCGGAATAAAATGACAGCACAGTGTTGGTCTCTGGATAGCTCAGGAGCAGGAGGCCGCCTGCTGGGACTGGTGATACCTGGTGGGAGGCGTTTGCAGTGAGTCTGGGTCTGCAAATATCAGTAAATCTGGAAACAGCAAGGAAGTGCTGCAATGGGAAGAAGTGGTGGCTTTGGGGTGAAACATCCCTGCCAGGATGGCGCTTCCAAGAGGGAAGCAAGTGAGGATGGAGCCTCTGCTCCCTCCTCCAGCGCCCCTGTGGCAAGAGCCCCGCACTCTGGCTTGAGAGTCTTGGCCTCAGCGCTGCGAAGCTGAGTTGGGTTTGACTCTAAGCGTGATTTACAAACAGGGAAAGCTGCTCAGGCTGTAGATAAACAAAATGTCTGCAGTTGGGGGTGTCACTTGGTTAGACCAGTGCAGAGAAACCCGACAAGCTTTTTCTAAGTATGACCCTGGGTCCCATGGCAGCCTAGGTTCCCTCAGTCAGAGCTGGCTTGGCCCTTTTCCTGGGCCCGTTGCAATGTGCATAGTACGTGGAAGGTACGTACAGAACTGATGTTGACATGCTGACATGATCGTTTTTCCACCTGCTCACAGGACCTGCTAAATAAAACCAAGCTTGAGAATTCGTATCTTACTTGGGATAAAGACTTTTTAAGTAGCTGGCGAATGCTCAAGAGAGCTCCAGTGTATGCAGATGAGTTTCACACAAGATTGAAACAATATCCACACCCCTTCCCCTGATTAGCTGATCATTCATTAAGGAAAGGGAGACTCGATCTGCTGAGAGCCCTGAAAACACAGTGAAACACTGTTGAGGCGGGAAAACACAGGTTGAGGCGTTCATTCCTAATTCACGGATGTTTCCCAGTTGGATACCAGCCACCTGGTCTTCAGCCTACCTATCAAAGGATAATAAACACTGCCAGTGGGATCCACAGCGACCCTGTACCCCTACTTTTCTTCTAATAAAGTCATCAGTATCAGGTCTGTGGTGCCAAGTTGAATGGAATCAGGAAAACAATCAGATAAACTAACAATAACTAAAGGGTGTTAGAGAATATACACGAAGCAGCTTCCTTGATCTGAGACCAAGGAGAAAGCACCCACCTTTCTGTCGATGTGTTAGTCTGGCTAGACAAGAGAAACAAATTCACAGACACGTGTATAAGGATGAGGTTTATATACAAGAGCAATTGGATATTGAGAATACATCCCAACCCAGTCCAATCCAAGCCCGTAAGTCTGATATTAGCTCATAGGTCCGATGCCAATCAATAAAGTCCTCTTCAGAGTTATGAAACATATGCAGTGACTCTGAATGCAGGACGATCCAGTGGCATTGTAAGCATCTCAGCGCTTCCAGGGGTCTCCGTGTGGCTTCTCCAGTTCCCAGGGCTGCATCAGGGTATGTCCATGTGGCTTCTCCTCAGGGATGTCTCACAGGAAGTCTGCAGAGTCTGTCTCCTGCCTCCAAGCAGGAAATACAGGATTTCCCAGATTTCTTTGGAGAAGGCCATGCCCACAGAGGCCTCATTGGCTATGACCCGATTGGCAGATTAGACTCCACCCCTTCACATCAAGTCCAAAGTTGACCCCAGATTAGTAACGACCACAGTCAATGCCCCACTTCTTTTAGAATCAAGGGCAGGAAGAATAGTTGTATATGATTTCCTCAAAGATTGGCCCACAGTGTGTTCTCGGTTTAAAAGTAAAAGAACAGCCCATCGCTGTTGAGTCTGCTCTGGCTCATAGCAACCCTGGGGCTAGAGCAGAATCGCTCCGTGGGGTTTTCCACGGCCGTGACCACACGGGTGCAGACTGCCACATCTTCCTCCCATGGAGGGGCCGGTGTGCTTACACTGCCAACCGTTCAATCAGCAGCCAAGCGCTTTACTCAGGTGACACTGTGCCTCCTTTGCTGGGCTCGTTGCAGGGCAAGGTGGTGTCAGTTGGGTGCACTGGGGAGATGTGTGTTTCTGTACGTGATGTCACTGGTGTTTGAAACACCAGCAGGGTCACATAGAGTAGCGAGTTGAGTAGAGATTCCAGTTGAAGGCAGACTAGTTTCAGAAGAAAGACCTGCAGCCTACTTCCAAACAGGAACCAGCAAGAGGCCCAGGGAGCACCCTCGAATATGGTTGGTGTACTTCTGGCAGATTAGTCCCTGAGATGGCAGAGCCGCCTCAACAAGCATGCAAGGCTGCTTCAAAAACCTCATGGGGAAGTGACACGAAAAGATGGTAGCATTTTCCCATGAACTTGTTAAAGCCCCCCAGGGTTATTGCCGCAGCAGACTCAGCATACCAATGAGCACGCCGATGACACAAGGCACGCGATGTACTCCTCTCTCGTACATGGAGTTGCCAGGAGGCGGTGTCGACTCCATGGCTCTGAGCATCAGTGGCCGTAGAGCAGCAAGGCTCGAGTTCCAATTTGCCAGCAGCCTCAGTCATTGACTGCAGTCTTCTCCTGTGTGAGACGAAGTGTGGTCCTTAATTAGCACCCCGCCTTGCCCCCATCCTTCTTACAGCGCCATCCTACCTCTAATGTGCCTGCACATGTACAACGGCTTTGTTTCACATGACTTTGATTAGTTGCAGCCCTGATTTGTAAAGACATATGGCAGTGTCTCTGAGAAGACACTCACGTGAACCCTCAAAGAGCATCACAAGTGACTTCATTTCATATGTAAGTTAATAAAAGGCAGGCTGGCTAGCCCTACTAATAAGCGGTTTCCGCTGAAGTAAAATCACGTATTTTCTAAATAATGGAGTTTAAAAAAAAATTTTTTTTTTTACTGTTTTTCCTGGCACTGTGTTGACACAATAGCAAAGGCTGAATGGTGTAAGTCAAAATACAGCTTTTCTCTGGCAGATGTAAGGCAGGCTAGAAGGCCAGATTCAGTGTTCAGACAGGGTCATGCCCCCTGTGCAAGCCATAGGGCACAGAGTCAGGCCTTCCTCGGTTCCAGTAGTTCCAGGCATTCTTTGGCTCATAGCAGCAAACCTGCCCTCTCTGTCTTCACATGGCCTCCCCCTTCTGGGACTCAGTCTCTCTCCTCTTGCTTGGAGGACATCAGTCATAATTGGAGAAGAGCCTGCCTGACCCCAGTATGACCTCATGTAAACGTAACCAATTACACGGGCAGAGAGCTTGTGTCCAGATCATTCATATTGGAGGTAAGGGGGATTAGCTCTTGAACATGCAGTTTCAGGAATGAAATTCGACCCAGAGAATTTGCTTCAGAATATACTTCCTGAGATGGGAAGTTTGAAGCTAGCGTGATTTATGAATTTTTCCCCCTCTTATTGGTACAAGATTTTAAATAATATGTTGTTATATGCCATCTAATTGGTTCCAATTCATAGTGATCCTATGTGCAGCCGAACGAAACAGGCCCGGTCCTGCGCCATCTTCACAATTGCTGTCATGTGTGAACGCATTGCTGCAGCCTCTGTGTCAGTCCATCTGACAAAGGTCTTTTTCTCCTTTGCGGAACCTCTACTTTACCAAGCAGGATGTCCTTTTCCAGACTGCTCTGTCCTGATAACGTGCAAAGCAGTGAGAAAGGACGTCTCCCCATCCTCGCTTCTAAGGAGTATTCTGACTGTCCTTCTTGCAAGACCGTTTCGCTTGTTCTTCTGCATCCAGGCTGCTTGGAAACATCCTAGTTCAAATGCATCCACTCTGCAGTCTTCTTCATTCATCGTCCAACTTTCACACACACACGAGGTGATCGAAAATCCCATAACTTGGGACAACTACATCTTAGTCTTTAAAATGATACCCTTGTGCTTTGGTAGATGTGCACTATAAAGGAAATATGTGGGAGTTCCAGCAAGTTGGTGGAGAATGGAAAGACAATGAAAAATTTCCATGAACTCTGAAGTCCCCTTATGGCTGCTAAAACTTCAAATGGCAACTTCAGATAGAACATTTTGATGATGTTTTGTTTTACCATAAATTGTTGCTGATCTTTTAACAGCTAATCACATAAAAATTGCCTTGCCTTAAGCCATTCCAATGGTGGCTTTAGTTCATTCTCCACCCATCCATCTTGAGTGTTTCTGACAGGGTCTCCCAAACCGTTGAAAGAGAAGTTTTTCTATCGCAATGTCCACACCCTAAGGTATTGAGGCAGGTGGATTTTATATCGACTTGACCCTGGGTGAAAGTGACAGGGTGGAGTTCAACATATCAATCAGGTTACAACCTGATGAGGCCTCCTTAGAGGTTGGCCCTTTTATAAAAGCAGCAATGCAAACTTTCCTTCTCGCTCTTGCCCTTCCACTTCCTCCTTCTCTGAACTGTGTTCACCTCTAGGGGTGGCCCCATGTGAGCCACTGAACATGTGAGCCACTGAACATGTGAGTCACCTGCCAAACCCTCTGTGCCCTGGTATGTTCCCACCGACCTTGGACCCATGCAACTCTGCACCCACGAGCCTGTGATCCCCCTGCCTACTCTGCGTGTTCCCACATCATCAGCCTGCAGCTTCATGACAAAAGGCCCTGGCTAGTATGGAACCCAGAGACTTGAGTTGGACGAGTTTGGGATACCGTATTATTATAAAATTATGTCTTGATATCACGTTCTTTCTTATACATACTTGAGTATCACTGGTTTTGTTTCTTTAGACAGCCCTGCCTAACACAGGTATAAGCAGATGACCCAAATATCTTGTGTCCACTCAGGACCTTTTTAGTTTGACTTGAAGACATGCTTGCATTTCTGGCTCCTTCATTTCTTACCCCTTCCTCTGGGCAAGCTGCTTAACTTTCTTGAGGCTCAGTTTTAGTCTGTGAGCTTCAAATTCTACTTTCCACCTCACAGGATTGTTCAAAACCTTAAATATGGTAACAGCCAGATAGCTTTTAGTGCATCGTGTAGCATGTGCTAATTTCCTCTCCTCTACTTTTCATCCAGGACCCCTGAATGTGTAGTAGATTATGTGTTGGGCTGCTAACTGCAAGGTTAGCCTTTCAAAACCACCAGCGGCTCCACAAGAGAACGATGAAGCTTTCTACTCCCATACAGCGTTACTGTCTCAGAAAGCCACAAGAGAGTTGGACCCAATTCTCTATGGCCGCTGTAAGTCAGAACCATCATGGTGGCAGTGAGGATGAGCGTGTCAGTTTCACTCAGCTTGCCCCTCACTGGAGGCGTGCTCGTGGTGCTGAGGGTTAAGCCTTCAGCAGCAGTTGGAATCTGCCTACTCATCCGTGAGGGACCGAGGGGGGTAACTGCTCCCATGAAGATGTGCCGTCTCAGAAGCCCTCGCGGTCAGTTTTGCTCTGTCCTGTGGGACCACCATGAGTTAGAATCAGACCAGCAGCAGCAGGTAAGAGCAGTGGTCCCTTGCTCGTTATTGTTCAAGTAAAATAATTCGTTTTTTAGCCCCTTATCTGGGCTTTGATGAGTATATGAGGGTAAGTTAAGAAGTCTTTTTGGTAACATAGGAATCTCCAGTTAAAAATAATCACAATATAAAGCTATTGTTTCTTGACATATCCTCCCTCTGGTTCTGTCCACTTGTGAAGGTGCTGTTTTCCTCTCGTTAATTCTTCCCCTAAGAGTCCTGCATTCTTTGATTGGCGTCCTCCAGGGACTCAGATCATGTTCTGTGTAAATGCTATTTTAGGTTCGTTTCAACGTTGTTTTAGGTTTGGGGAGGAAAATGAAGTCTGCAGGAGGGCACTATCAGACTGTAGGGTAGACGGGATAAACTTCTCGGTGGACTTCCTATAGAATAGCCCCTGCTACTCTCTCAGTAGGGGAGGGCGTCCATACGTCATGGTGGGAAAAAATATATCTTGGTGTAACTTCCCGGGCCTTTTTCTCAGCAATGCAGGTTTCAGTGTTCTTAAAGTGTCTCTCCAATAAACCCCTAAAATTACCTTGTGCCCTTTCAGAAAATTATCAAGATGACCTGTTTGGGGCCTCATAATCTTCTGAACGAACCCCTTGACCCTAAATGTAAGGTAAAGGCCCAGCAGATCCCATTAAATGCTGCTGTTTTGATTGGACTTACTCTCCACATTGAATTGGTTACAATTTATTCATAAAACTGTATTCAATAGCTTCTCTCTGGCTTAGAAAACTTACGGGAAGATCAGCTCTTTGACCTAGCTGATCTTGGTGGAACTCTTCGATAGCCATTTTTTAAGGCATCCTAGCAAGGTTAACACAAGGTTCTTACTGAGCGAGCTTGTCACTGAGCCATGGTTAAACATGGTCCGCTGCACGAGGCCCCTTTAAAGCGTTGAAAAGCAAGGGCGTTCGTGTGAGACTCAAAGACACCTGACACAAGTCATTGCGTTTGCAGTCCTCTCAGATGCATGTGAAAGTTGAACACTGATTAAGGGAGATTGAAGAAGAATCTATGCATTTGAATTATGCTGGCAAAGAATATTAAAGTACCACAGACTGCCCAAATAATGAACAACTCTGTCGTGGAAGAAGTACCGCTAGAATTACGCTTAGAGCAAGGATGGTGAGATTTGGTTCCAAGTATTTTGGACGCATTCCTGGGAGAGAGCAGGCTCTGGGAATGGGCACCATGCTTGGTAGAGGGACAGCAAAAATGTTGAAGGCCTTCAGCGAGATGGACAGACACTCAGTGGCCTTGACAGTGGGCTCAAACATGAGGATGATTGTGAGGGTGGCGTGGGGCCAGGCTGGGTTTTGTTCTGTGCATAGGGTCGCTGTGAGTTGGAACTGGCTCCTTGTCATCTAACAAGAACAACATGCATGAACTTGAACCTTGATAGCAATGCTTTTGACTTGCCTTGTGCCTGCTAGGTTTCTTAGAGAAGAAACATCTGAAACTGACTCTATCAATTTCCTTAAAAGCAGCTATTGCAAAACTATCAGGAGTTCCTAGAGTTACTTGGCAGGTTGGAGAAACCACTATAGAAAGATACAGGAGCCACAGAGACTCCCAATGACCTGGATGCAGGGAACAAACAGACTAGTCTTCTTGCTGGAGTAGTTGCATAAATCGACCTGCCACTGCTGTTCTCTTCTCTGATCAAAGTTCAAGGGCAGAGAAGGAAAGGTTGGCTGAGCTTAGGTCACGTACTTGCTCTATGGTTTTATGGCTCCTCTGAAAATGATGTTCCATTCCATCAGATTATGTCATAGGAGACATGTTTCTGGATTTACTCTTTTACCCAAACACATAAAACACGTGGCTAAGGAACTGTCAGCCCTTGAAGGACCCCCCCGCCCCCCCCCCCAAGGCTTGTAGGAAGGAAGAATGATGCCAGATGACCGAAGAGCAGCAAATGTCAATGACAGTGAGCCCATACGTGCTCGCACTGCTTATCCCAACAGGTTTTGCAGACTAAATCCATCAGTTCGCAGTCTTTGTATTGGTAAACGGAAGGGTCTTGATTGATTGTAGTTTTTTCTCCTAAGACAGTGCTTTCCATCTCCTGGAATGTCTCATTGCTTGTCTCTGGACCTTCTCCAAGTCTTGTTAAGTCTTTATTGAGCCGTGGCAACCCAAGCCACACAGCATGCTGATGTCGTGTGGTCCACTTCAAGGAGAGGATAATGAGCTTGGCTTTACGTCCAATATCTTTGGTCAACATTAATGGCATTTATTGAAGGATGTTAGGGGTTATTTTTATCACTGAACAGCCAGCAATGCGAGTCTGGTGGATGCTGGGGAAGTCTGGCATTTTCTACTGCAGGGATAGCTGTAAACAATACAGGTGCTTGACACTATTTCGTAAAGGAGGGAGAAATAAACAGAGATGCATATTTCTGTACTCCACCACACTGTTCTCCGAGTGGGGATAGGAATGTGGTAATTAATTGGTTGTCAATTCTTAATTGTCAAATGTTTGCCTTTGGACAAGTCACTTAAAAAAATCATTTTATTGGGGGCTTGTACAGATCTTATCACAATCTATCCATCCATCCATTGTGTCAAGCACATTTGTACATTTGTTGAAGTCATCGTTCTGAAAACATTTGCTTTTTACTTGAACCCTTGGTATCAGCTCCTCATTTTGCCCTCGCCCTCCCTCCTTCATGAACCTTGATAATTTTAAAATTGTTTTTATTTTTTCTTGTCCTATACTGACCGATGCCTTCCTTCACCCACTTTCCTGTTGTCCATCCCCCTGGGAGGGGGTTATACGTTGGTCATTGTGATCTGTTACCCGTTTCTCCCTTCCCCTTCCCCTTCTGGTATTGCTACTCTTGTTATTGGTCCTGAGGGGTTTATCTGTCCTGGATTCCATGTGTTTGCAGCTCTCATCTGGGCCCATGTACATTCTCTGGTCTAGCGAGATCTGTAAGGTAGAATTGAGGTGATGATAATGGGTGGAGGGATTAAAAAACGAGAGGGAAGTTGTATATTTGTATGTTTCGTAAGTGCAGGACAAGTCACTGTGCTATTTCTGTTTTGTCATCAGTGACATAAAAGTTAGGGTGCTGAGCTTGACAGGTCATTATGAAGATTATTGGCTGACTTTTGGCAGACCACGCATAATAACACATAATAACACAAACAGCATGCACACACACACATTATATGAATCCAAGACAAATGCATAGGTAAAAGATAGTCTGCATTGCATGGCAGTCGGTGTGACACACTTGTCTTCTGACATCCCCAGATTGACTTTCAGCCTCATTTACCCTCATGCAAAAGTTCAGAGATGTTATTTGCACCGTTAAGAACTCATGGCTTGAGTTTAGTAGTAGCCCAGTAATCAGAAACGAAACATTGAAATGGCACATGTGTTTCTATGAATTTAAGTTGGTGATTATATCGCTGTCACTCTTGTGTCACCAATCAGAAACTTGAACTGTCCACAAAGCACCTTGCTCTTACCTGGACACACACGTCATACATGGCACCATGCAGCTAGGTCTCTATTTAATCCGTACCATATTGACATAATCATCACAGTGGTCTTTGACACTGGCTTCTAAGCGAACAAGGCAACAATCCCACACTGATAACACCATCGGCTCTCCACTCAGCAGTTGCTTGTCATATTAGTTGACACTCTATCAGATCATCCTACATGGAATCATGAAACTTTATTATGTCTGCTTATTTCATACTCTCATATGTCCTGATGAGGAGTCATATGATGGTGCTCATGAAAAAAGACCCTGGTTCTTGGTAAACCTCATGTTTGAATTTTATGATCTGCTCAGAGCCAGCCTGTTATTGATCTTCTTGTGCATGGTTTTCAGTTTACATATTTAATTCTTAGAGCCTTTTAGGATCACTTCAGGAAGTAAATGCAAGTCCCACTTTTGACTTCACACTGAAAGTCATTGCGAGTGCCGAAGAAATCGGCAACAGAGTGACAGGAGAGTGTGGCATTGCCGATTTGTTCATTTGCGAGTGAAGAAAGGAAAGCCGTGAGCTGGAGAAAATGAATTCACAAAAACGGGTGCATTGTGGGCCCAAAGCAAAATGGCCGAAGTTGGAGAATGACTTGAATGACTAGATTAGTTCTTGATGCAGACAAAACCAAGCTGTCTCTCCCGTCACAATTCAGATCAAACTTCCGAGAAGCTTCTGGCAAATGGAAGAGGATCCCCAGATTTCAAGGCTGGGTGCGCCTGATTTTAAATTCTCTTGGTCTTTGCGTGAGTGTGAGCACCACAGAAAGCCAGCAGCTCTCAGGTAGCTGGTGGCAAAAGCTGGCCACTGGCCACAAATTTGTTTCCACAGAGCGCAGGACCTGGGCAATATATATAAGCAATTGGAGCAGGTGTCTGATGTCTTCTGGCATTCTGCATACCTGGACTGCAGTTGCTCCATGTTAAAAGCTGTAGCCGTGATAGCCACAGGACTCGAGGGACTTGCTGTACCACCGTCCCTAGTGGCACTGTGAATGCCCCATCAAAGCTGCTCACCAGTGGGCTCATGTATTGAAAGAAGGGACAAGCGAGGGATAGTGTGGACAGGTAAGTGTTCCAGAGGCAGGGAATGAGAATTATTTATTTTTAAAGTCTTGGCTAGTTGTGGACACCCTGTCTGATGTAAAGAAAAAAGAACATAATTATGCTGACTCAATTGGTACCCACGTATCTTTCCTACCTGCAATCTATAGCTGCTAGATCCAGCAAACAGCGCCCATCAGGATTTTCACAATGAGGCAGGGATGAATGGATGCAGTCTGGGATTCGTCAGGATGGTCGGGATGGGTGTTGTTGACAGAAATCTGCAAGTGGGTTTCTTGCGCTTTAGTGCAAAGAACCCCAGAGAACATCCGAATGGTGTCAGAAAGGCTGCCATTGTGTGCCAGCCAAATGCCAGTGGTGAAACGGAAGACCTTTCCGGCAGTGGGAGAACACAAGAGGGTGTACAAGCAGCTCTGCAATTATCTCGATGATGACAGTGACAAAGGATTGGACTCGGAGGTAGTCAGGATTCAGATGAAATGGCCTCTTTTAAAATAAAGCGCAGTTGGTCACCATTTTAATTTGTGGATTTCAAAGACATCGATGACCAAAAGTTATGTTTCAGTTTTAAGAGCTAGGAAAACAATAAAATGTAAACAGCGCCGCATGTTGGTAGTTCCAGGCCTGGGGTTATTTTTTACTCTTTCGAGCTCTCTGTGCATTCGTGCTCTGCTTTCAACCTGCCATCTCATTTCTTCTTTTTTAAAATCATTTTACTGGGGGCTTGTACAACTCTTATCACAGTGCATACATACTTCCACTGTGACAAGCGCATTTGTTGCCATCATCATTCTCAAACCATTTTCTTTCTACTTGAGCCCTTGTTATCAGCTCCTCATTTTCCCCTCCCTCCTCACCCCCTCCCTCATGAACCCTTGATCATTTATAAATTATTATTATTCTGTCATGTCTTGCACTGTTCGACATCCCCCTTCACCCACTTTTCTGTTGTCTGTCCCCCAGGGAGGAGGTCACATGTAGATCCTTGTAATCGGTTCCCTCTTTCCACCCACCTTCCTGCCACACTCCCAGTATCGCCACTCTCACTACTGGTCCTGAGGGATCATCTGCCCTGGTTTCCCTGTGTTTCCAGTTCCTATCTGTACCAGTGTACAGCCTCTGGTCTAGTCAGATTTGTAAGGTAGAATTGGGATCGTGATAGTGGGTGGGGAGGAAGCATTTAAGAACTAGAGGAAAGTTGTATGTTTCATCATTGCTACCTGCACCCTGACTGGCTTGTCTCCTCCCTGCGATCCTTCCATAAGGGGGTGTCCAGTTGCCTACAGATGGGCTTTGGGTCTCTACTCTGAACTCCCCCTCATTCACAATGATATGATTGTTTGTTCTGATGCTGCCTGTGACCTGATCCCATCAACACCTTGTGATCACACAGGCTGGTGTGTTTCTTCCATATGGGCTTTGTTGCTTCTGAGCTAGTCTGTCATCCCATTTCTATTCACCATTGGTTGTACTTTATTTAGGAAAATGCTTAGCTTAAATGAAATTTCTGTGAGTATAGTTTTATCCTGGTACATTAAATCTGATGAGCAAGAAAAATTGAAGTCCAGGACATGTTTTTTAAAAAAACTTATATAGCATGCAGTTTGCAGAAATGCATGATGGTCATATCACATGTGCAAAAGCAAGGTAAGTGTGATTTCGTGTGGTTATTTATGCTAGCTCTTTGACAGAGTCTCTGGTAATGGTAGAAACACAAGTTAAACATTCCATTTCCTTTTCTTCCTGAACTCTGAGGGGCAAGAGCAATCTAGAATCATCAAAATCACTGAGTCTTATTGAGTTAATGAGGTGGTATAGAAGAGGGGACTCTGGAACTGGTCTTTTAAAAATTTTTAAGAAACCATTACATTGGGGGATCTTAGAACTCTTTTTATTTTTATTTTTATTTTTTTTTTAGATCTTAGAACTCTTATCACAATCCCTACATCTGTTGTGTCAAGCACCTTTGTACATATGTTGCCATCATTCCCAAAACATTTTCTTTCTACTTGAGCCCTTGGTATCAGCTCTTCTTTTTCCCCCTCCCACCCTCTAATCCTTGTGAACCTTGATAATTTATAAATTATTTTTATTTTCATAATTTACGCCTTTTTCTTCTTGCTTCACCCACATTTCTGTTGTTTGTCCCCCTGGAGTGGGGGATGTTATAAGTGGATCATTGTGATCATTGTCCCCTTTCTTCCCCCACCTTCCCCTTTGCCTTTCCCTTCCCCTCATGGTATCCTACTCTCATTCTTTGTCCTGAGGGGTTTATCTGTCCTGGATTCTTCATGCCCAGAGTTCTTTTCTGTACCCATGTACATGTCCTAGTCTAGCCAGGTTTGTAAGGTAGAACTGGGATCATGATAGTAGGGGGGAGGAAGCATTAAAGAACTAGAGCAGTGGTTCTCAACCTTCCTAATGCCACAACCCTTTAATATAGTTGCTCATGTTGTCGTGAAGCCCCCTCCACCAACCATAAAACTATTTTCATTGATATTTCATAAATGTAATTTTGCTACTGTTATGAATCATGCAAAGGATTATTTGACCCCCCACAGGGGTCATGACCCACTGCTTGAGAACCACTGAACTAGAGGAATGTTGTGTGTTTCATCAGTCTGTACTGTACCCTGGCTGGCTAGTCCCTTCTTTGTGACCCTTCTGTGAGGAGATGTCCAGTTGTCTACAGATGGGCTTTGGGTCTCCATTCCAACCTCTCTTGTTTGCATCAAAATTATTTTTTTTTTGGATCTTCTGATACCTGATCCCATTGACAACTTGTGATCACATGGGTTGATGTGCTTCTTCCTTGTGGGCTTTGTTGTTTCTCAGCTAGATGGCCACTTGTTTATCTTCAAGCCTTTAAGACCCCAGATGCTCTATTTTCAAATAGCCAGGCACCATCAACCTTCTTCACCACATTAGCTTATGCACCCATTTTGTCTTCAGCAATCGTGTCAGAAGGTAAGCATCACAGAATGCCAGGTTATTAGAACAGTGTTCTTGGGTTGAGGGAGGACTTGAGAAGAGGCCCAGTGTCTCTCTGCTACCTTAATACTTAACCTATAAATAGATGTACATAGACCTATATTCCTATCATTATATATTAATATATTTACATATGCAAATGCTTATGTTTATACTTCTTTGAATGTCTTTTGCCTCCTAGGTTTTTCCTCCCTTTCCTTTTACTTTCCTCTGGTTCCACTATCATGTTCGACCTTCATTCGGCTCTCTGCACTTCCTCTCGGCTACATTGCACTTGATCAAACTCCACCAGGCATTCTGTGCCCTCCTCACCGTTGATGTTAGATCCCTTGTTGTTCCCTTGTCCCTGAGTTTGTTGTCTTATCCTTTCCCCCCACCTCCTCCTCTCCCCTGGAGCTGGTCTTGGAGGCAGAGAAGCACCCTGACTTCAGAGAATGAAGGAGTGCAAGAACACATAGCAGAGAGATAGCACAGTTTGGAAGCAGATAGTCAACATGATCTGCTGGGTTTCTTCCTGGTTTTAAGGGCAGCTGGGTAGAAAAGGGTGGAGGATGGAATGAAGAAATGCCTGCTGAAGAAATGAAGTTTGATTCTAAAGGATTCTAGATCCAGCTGGCATCCAAAAAATCACACTTAAGTTGAAAAATTCATCCACAATGACCTGGAATATCTCAAAGAATAAATTAATTGGTCTATTGAATATTTCTCTTTCAAAGTTTTGCCTGTGTGTGTGTGTGTGTGTGTGTGTGTAAATTTCATGCCCCGTCTTTTGAATTTGTTATGGATTCTTATGTTTGGCACAGGCTCTAGTCTGACCTTTTCTCTCCATGTTGTCCTTGCGCATTGTTTCTGCTCTTCCTAATTACTTTATTCAGAGAGTCGTTGGTTATATAAGATAGACTATTCCAATCCATCCAAGTTTCAGATATAAAAACCCTGAGGATCAGAAGACAATGGATTTTGAAAGCATTATGTACCTGAAAAGCCTTGGGGTTTCAGTGGTTTTTACGCTTTTTTTCTTTTGGCTGGTAATCGATGCATGTGCTTGGTTATGTGTTTTGACCTTTCAGAACCTTGGTTAATGTCCCTGAATACAATAGTGTTGACAGTACCTGCCTCGGAGGGAGGCTAAGGGACTTAAATACAGAAATACCCGGGGAACACTTGGCAGAGGAGCTTAATAAATCTTAGTTTTCTTATTCTTTTTGGAACTGGTCCATGTTCTGGATTTTAAAGAGAGCGAGAGCGAGAGAGAGAGGGAGAGCGAGAGAGAGAGAGAATGGCTGTGTCATCCCTTATGGGAGGAACAACAAGAAAAAACTAAAATCATAGAAAAAGCACTTGAGCAAATGAATGTATTATTGTTGTTGTTGCTATCATCATTCCCGTTCTTCTCCAAGTGTTCATAGCACTTGAGGGGAGGCAATCAGCATTTCTTCCTCAGGCACTGTGCCTGGGGCTGGGACACTCTTCTCACGCTGGCTGCAATGCAGGTGACATTTGAGTGGTGACAGGTGGCTGTCATCTCTATTAAGAATAACTGCACCCTAGCCCTTTATTCACAACTCTGCAAATGGGCTTGGCTTCCATCGCAGGTTTATGTGTTGGCAATTTCAATGAAATGAGTCCTGAGTCTTCCCAGCCTGAGACGTGTAAAGACTTTCAGATGGCCCGGTAGCTTTTTTCTTTCACCTTTACTCATCCTCAGAGTCTTGAACTTTACTGCACGCCCCCCCCCCCCAAGTGATCAAGAATGCTCCTCAGAAGTATACAGAACTAGGTGTCCCCCCCCACCCCAATTACGAATATTTTTTCTTTTAACTAAAAATCCAACAACATAAAATAATAGGCCCAAAGCTCAATATACTACCAGGCGTGGTTAGCAAGAGCACAGACATGCAAATGAGCGAGACTGGGTCTTCGTTTAGAGTGTGGCTTACCTTCTCTGATCCCTGACGATGTGATCATGGTCGTGTGATCTTAAACATCTCTGCAATCCCTTTCAGAACAAACTTTCTAAGCTATTATACGCTTATTTTTTTCCAGGATAGTTTCACAGACTAGTGGGCTATGTGTTGGGTTGCTATCCACAAGATCAACAGTTCGAAACCAGCAGCCAATCCTTTGGAGGAAGATGAGACTTTCTGCTCCCATACTTCTTTACCATTTCAGAACCCCCAAAGGGAAGCCCTATTCTTGTCTCATAGCGCCAGAATCAACTCAATGGCAATGAGTTTCGCAGGGTTTTGGTTTATTGTAAATATGTAGAAACATTTAGAGACTCGTGTAATGAAAAGGTTGGTATCATCAACGAATCCTCTTAAAACTCGTGATGTTGCCATATGTACTTTCTTAAAGAAAAGGTACAATCCTGCAATACCACTTCTGCATTGTAGTCCTCTTTGTCTTTATTCAGAAATAACAAGTTTCTTGGAACCGGTCCTTATCTTTTCAATGAATGTTTTCATACTATTGCTGTGTATTTGTATATCCATACAAATATGGAATAGTTTTGGCATGTTTAACTTGACAAAAATATTCTGCCGCACATTCAACTTGTTTTTGTGTCTCAACACAGCCTTTGAGCTGTATCCATGCTCATGTCTACTTCTAGTTCTTTCATTTAAATGCCTTCGTAGAGTTCCATTGTATAAATGGTTCTTGTATTACTTGTTATTCCCCTACTACTTAGTCTGGACCATTGCAGATAACTGGACTTGATTGATTGGTGCGGGCATCCTTCTGCTCTATACGTCTTTAACTTGCTTTCATTCTTTAGGTTGCTTTGGACATAGTTATACCAATTGATTATTGGTTTGTGTGTGTTATAGTTACTTGTTAACTCCAACAACAATTAAGAACGTTGCTTTTGCTGTTGCCATTCAACATGCATTTACATTTTCTTTAGCAAAAATCAGAAATCAGAGCATGATACCTACATTCAGAACATTACCCTGTTCTCAGTATTATAGACAAGCCCTGTACACAGATAAGTATAATAAGCACATATATTAATCAGTTGGTCTACTCCATCTTTTGGGTTCTATTAAGTTGCTTCGACCATCAGATTTAAGTTCAGTGGATGCAAATGAATTTAAAATCTTTTGACTTTGTACTATTTATTCCCTTGTTTACTTACAGTATAAAGAGTGTTTCTGGGATTGTAAGAACTAAATCTTACCTGGGATACAGATCGGTTTTAATTTTTAGTAAGTTTTCTTGGGTTGTGGTCAACAGTTTTGGTGTTGTTTGAACTTAATTCAAATGTTTGGCATATCTATCATAAAGACAACCAAACTGATTGCTGCCAAGTGGGGTCCATCTCATGGTGACCCCGTGAAGCTAAATTAGAACTCCCCCTGCAGGTTCCTAAAGCTATAGAGCTCATGGAGCCTACAGTCACTCCCTGCTCCCATGGATTGCATTGGATTGGGTTGGATAGCATCCTAGCATCCAATTGTATAATGGTTTTACCACTAGGGCTCCTTCTATCCTTTGCAGGGTGATTGGAACTAGATATGAACAGATGCTCAGCCATTGATTCTGTAGGACATCAAACCTGGCCTCCCCACTGTATTGTCAGTCATATTCATAAGACACAGAGTTTCACCTGGAAACTCGTTTACTTAGTTTTACTGCAGTATACTAGGTGGCAGCATTCCAAAACTTCAGTCACCTGGACACAGCATCTGCTGTCCCATGGCAGTATGGGATTTGTTTAGGGCTGGAAAAAATACAGGAATTGGCCCTCGTCTGGGTCACATCAATACAGAGCAGCTTTTGGTTTTATGGACTGTCACGTTAAAAAACTTGAATCTCCAAATGCCAAGAATCTCCAACTACCCAGTTCCCATTTTAAGTGAAGCTGCAGGTGAAAAATGATGCTTACTATTTCTCACATGATCTGAGACACTCTTAGGTCACTAATCAGTATATGCGACCCTAGTGAGATGTTCATCTCTCGCTAAATGGTGCTATTTCCTACCGGATATTACATGAAGTGTAGCCAAAGGTCAGACTTTTCATCAAGCATCCTTAGAAGCCAAAGGAAGAGATTAGATTCCAGTTGTTAAACTCTGTAATGTTGTCTTGGTTTTACATAAATTCATCAATTCTGATCAAGAATTGGGGGAGGGGGGATAAAATCATCCTGATATGGTGCTTCTATGCCTCCCAGCAAGGAAGACTTTTAATACTATACCTAGCATAACGTAAATTAGTAGTGTGAGAGAATGTGTAAACTTTGGAGTGAAGCAAGTCTGCTTTCACATCCTGCTGTGCTGCTTCACAGTTACATTGGCATCCACTTGTCCTTACCTTGTCCATCCCTCGGTTTAACTTTTTAAAAAATCAGGGTTATAGCAATACTTTCTTTACAGTTGTTTTGAGATGCAAATGTGTGACAGGGCATTCTTCCTGCATTTAATAAGATTCAAAAATCATTCTCCCTCTCTAAAACTTTCACTGCCAATCAGGTCAATTCCAAATTAAAGCAACCCTCTAGGACAGGATTGAATGGGCCCTATGGGTTTCCAAGACTGGAACTCTTTTCTGGAAGTAGAAAGCCTCGTCTTTCAGCTCTCAGTGCAAACTATTACTCCATGTTCCTGGAGGAGCCCAACACAAACCATGACTCGGTCTAATTATGACTAAGGAGCCTGGTGGCCTGTGTGAAAAGTATTCTGCTACTTCCCAAAAGGGAAGGGGTGCTCTGTACCTACTATTCGTTCTACAGGGGAACGATGTGACCATCTGCCTCCATAAAGATCGCAGTCTTGGAAACCCTATGGAACAGTTGTGCTACGTACATGAGTTGGAATTAGATGGAGACAGGGTTTTGTTTATTATTATTTGAGTCCCTGGGACATGCAAATGGCGCAAATGCTTGGCTGCTAACAAACAGTTCACCTAGACATACCTAAGAAAAAAAGAGCTGGTGTTCTCCAAGAGGAATTCAAAAAATTCATTGAAAATCCCATTATATTTAATTTCCACATTGTACTTTTAAAACCTCTTTTCGAGTCTGTAAAAATCAGCCACTGGAAACACTGAGGAGCACCAATCTGTGACACACATGAGTCACTATGTTAATGTGAAGTGGTTTGTGATGATGCTTGTCATGTGCGTTCAAGGTCAAGTCTTTGCATAAGAAGTCAGCCTGCTGTGGTTATGGCCTCACCTGTATAATTAGTCCTGGACCCTCTCGAAGCTTAGTTTATTCATCAGGTAAAATAAGGACAAGGGCAACTTCTTGCTTTCTTTAAGGAGTTGGCATGAGTAGCAAATGAAGTTATCTTGTAATCTAGGTTTTCAACTAAGGTACTATTCAGATGCAACCTCTCATAATAAGTTAACCTCTTTCAAGTCAGGTTATTAAATGATCCCGCCAAGCTGTCTAGAAAGAGCCAACATGCAACACGGAATCACCATTTTATTTCAAGAAATAGTGTTGGGTTAATAGTTGGAATTAAGTCCAATGATTAGTACAAGATACTATGCTTTTCCTTTACAAGCTACTTTATTTTTATAGTGCTTTTATATCCTATTTATATGGTAGTGATTATTCTTCTTTGTTCCAAATCCCAGGGGTGTGTGTTTTAATTGCAACCTTTTGCTTATAGTATCTGAATGTAGGCATAATGATGTTTCTTTAATTTGAGGATGAAGTAGAAGGATCACTTATTTGGTCAAGATATAATTATCACATCTTTCCTACAGACAATTTTAAATGTTTTAAACGGTGAATTAATATTAGTAAATGGGATGACACAGTTCTCAATGTAGTGTATGCTAATGACTACGCATTCTACAAATATTTATGAAGTTTTATTGAATATATAATTCAATAGTAAATTCAGGCAGAGAAAATGAAGACCTGTTTTTTGGTTTGCTTTTTAGAAGCTTTAACTTTTTTAAGTCAATCGCATATCGGGTATGTGTGTGTACTGAAAAGGGCACATTAAGCTCTTATTATACTTGTTTATACTTACTTCTCTTTTCAAAAGCATATGGCGATGTGCACTATTGGTATAGATGTATTATTTTCATGTTCTTACCTTTCACTTGATTTGTAGGTGTCGTTCAAAGGGCACATTTTGCAGTGGTAGGTTTTTCAAGTAGATGGTTAGCATGGAGATTTTATGATGTAGGGTTTATTTTGATTCTATAACAAAGCAAAAACAAAATTTCAAGGATGGGGTCATGGTCACAGTTTTTTACCTATATAAACAAACTGTCTAGTCAGTGGAGGTTATATCGAGCATGTGAGGTGTTTAAATCCCCGTTGGGGCAAATTTCTCACAAAAGACAAATGGTATATTTTCTAACCCAAAGAGACAGATGGACCTGGGCATCTTAGAAGTTTCAATGACAAGGATTTTTGGTATGTTTGCATTAAAAAAAATCTAACTGGGTTATGAAAGATGACATAGAACCATAGCTATGGGGTCCCACCAGTCTCTCTTACATTTATTTACTTCTGTTCCACATTTTCTCCCACTCTCTGCAGGACCATCTGATGTGATCTTGTTTCAGGGCAGTGGGCAGTGGCAGCAGGGCACCATCTAGTTCTTCTGGCTGTAGGCTTGTGAGGACTGATGTTTGTTTTGCATGGTCCATTTGTCCATGGGACACATTGTTTCCATGTGTCTTTTTTATTTTCTCCTTATTTCCTTTGAGCAGGGAGAGAGTCGTACCTTAGACAACTGCTCATGAGCTGTTAAGCTCCCCGTGACTACTCACCAAAGTAGGATGTAGAACCACGTCTTTGTGAACGAAGTTACACGGATTGACCTTGATGTCTCACAGGATTGGAGTCCTGAGTGCTCAGCTTCCCAATTCTTTATGTCTAGAACGTTTTCATAACTTTGTCCCGTGTATGTACCGCCACATTCTTGACTATATCTGCAGCTAAGGTATCCACATCTACACATACCCTCCCTTTGGCAAACCTATGGATGCTTTTTGGTAAGTTCCTGCTCTCCCTCTCACACCGGTTCAGGCTGCATGTCTGTCTGAGCATCATGCACAGGTCGCCACGATTGCCCGAGTGTGTAAAGACAATATTTGCTCTGTTGCCCTAACTCTTGCCAGCTTCCCAGTGTCTGAGCCTGCCTCCACCATGTTTTCCTAACCTCTCTCTTATTGTACATTGCCTTCCCTTCCAGCACATTAGCACTTGAAATGACTGAGAATGTTGCTGGACTTTCAGCTCATTCTCTTTAAACCATGTGTCACTGAGGAGTGACAGTCCCTTGTCACATTGAAAGATTAAAGTACACGTAGCTCTAATGCCGGCCAGTGCATTTCCTGTCCCTCCTCCTCCTCTTCTAAATATGCGTTGCAGTGAGGGAAAGAGTCTGGCTATTTCACCACTCGTGTATGGAAAAGGTAAAGCACAGATCAGATAATACATTGGATAGTTTTGTTGTGTGTGTGTGTGTGTGTGTGTGTGTCTGGCAAATTGTTGAGTTACTTTAAAGAGGGTTAGGGTGACGTGTCTGGGGTGATGTTAGTGCTGGAGGAGGCAGAGTCATTTAAATTTGTAAGGTTTGGCAGTTTGGCTCCTTTTCCATCCATCCAAAATCCAGGCTGAAATTACGGTTGGTCTTTTACTGCAAATGAATGATGAGCTGGGGGAACTTTAGAAGAACTGGATGTGGACTGGACCTGGATGAAAACCAGAGCGATGGAAGCGCCTAGACGGCATTTTGTTAAAGAAATGTAAAATCAACCGAGCAATATTTTACAGCCGTGTTCACACTTTCAAGCCAGTCCGCATCTCATAACCATAGGCCATAAAGAAGCATTTGAATTGAGGGGAAGCTGTCTTCATAAAAGACACATTCTCCCTGCCAATAAACCTAAAGTGGAAATGTTTGGGGAAGTTTGTGACCAGTGGATGTCGGCTAACTTGGAGTTATGCTTCTGCAAAGTTATCAAATGCTTTTTCACAGAGAAGTCACTTCATTTGATGTCTCGATTTTTTTTCTTTTGAGTGACAGGGATAAAGACACAGGTGTAGAGGCTGTCTGCTGCTTTCCCTGTTGGCACTGCCAAGGGAGAAGTCAAGATCAGATTTTTAGATTCCTAGGATTTGTCCTGCTTGTATGAGAAAATAATCTCTCATGATGTTTATACTTGAAAATCATAGCTTTGTAGATTTTGCAGGATTAGATGCTGACTGGCGCCACTGAGTTGCCTCCTTGGGGAGCCTCACAGATGTGGACCATTTCTATCCCATCAAATTTCATTCCCGTTGAGCCAGATGATAGCTTTAATGTCAGTGTCCTTCACACTGGAAGATTCTCCAGCTATGAAGCGAATGACAGGGACTAAACACATACTGGCTTTTAGTCCTTATTAAAATCTCTCTCTTGACCAGCCTAGTGAATTCTCAGAAGGCCATTTATTGGATGACATTTCGAGGGATGTAGTCTCCTGCTGCTGAGTCTGTTCTTTGACTTCCAAGCTCCCCGCTCTCCCCGTAGCACAGAGCCACTGACCCCCAGGCATAGACTCAGCTGTGAAAGTTGATATTTATTATGTCGTTTAAAACTGACCCCTTGACCGGAGTCTTTTCCTAGTTTTATCTTTTGGAAGAGCTGGAAAGGCGGGTTTGGGGTAGAGATGAGGCTCACACATAAAAATTTACAGTCTCAGAAACCCACAGAGGCAGTTCTACTCTGTCCCACAGGGTCACTATGAGTCAGCATCAACTCCATGGCAGCAAGGTTAAACAGAAAGACTAGCTCAGTGGTCCTCAAGGTTTACTCCTCTTCTGGAGAGATTAAAATAATGCATATGTGTAGGCCCCATCCTAAAGACTCTGATGCTACTGATCTGGTCTAGAGGTGTGTGTGAGGCCGGGTTGACTCGAGAAACAAATCCAGAGACATTCATATGTATAGGGAAGAGCTTTATATCAAAGAGCAATTGTACATTGAGAACACACCCCAACACAGTCCAGATCAAGTCCATAAGTCTAATATTAGCCCATATTTCAGATACTGGTTCATAAGTACCTCTTCAGACTCACACAGCACATGCAATGATGCCAAATGCAGAATGCTCAGAGGCCAGTGGTTGAAAAGTCCTGTGGATCCAGTGGCGGTGGAAGCATCTCCACGTGGCTCCTCCAACTGCTGAGTGTGTCTCCTGGGCAGTAAGGTGAAGCAGAGAGAGAGTATGGTCCACCTCTCAGCAGCAAAAGAGCGGAAGTGCCCAGAAGTCTCATGGTTAGGCCATACCCACAAGGGGCAGCCTCAGACTGTGACATGATTGACAGGATAACTTCCACCCCTTCATTCTTTTATCAAGTTGACTAACTCCCATGCGGTGGTGTTGGTTCCCTGGTGATATGATAGCAAGTCCCAAAGGTAGATCAAGCAAAAGTCCACATCTAGGAATGGAGCAGGCTTCATACATGAGGCGGAATCCAGAAATCAAAGCTGGCAATCCACCATTCCCCAGAGGGCTGTTGTCGGGGTGCAGAAGCTGCTGGGCTAGGTGTGGATTAGAGTAAGAGCTGTGGACGGGGAAATGCTGCCCTGGGTTTAAATACTGCTAGATTTTAGTAACTGAGGAAATGAGCTGTTCTGAACTTAATTTTTGCATCTTTGAAAAGGGAATAATATCCCTATCTCTCAATGTTATAGTAACAAACAAAGTAAAATTGTGAATCAAAAGAAAATGAATACCAAGGCTATACATCTAGCACATATGTGAACAAAGAACCAAATCCACTGCCATCAAGTCAAATCAGATCCTAGGGTCTCTGTGAGTTGGAATCAACTGCCTGGCAGTGAGTTTGCCAATTGATGTCGATAGGTGCCAGTTAGTGGTTTCTGACTCAGAGGGACCTTATATACAGCAGAATGAACCACACACCTCCTGGCCCTACATCATCCTCATCATTGTCACTATTTTGAAGCCCGTTGTTGCAGCCACTGTGGCAGTCTATTGTGTCAAGTGTCTTCCTCCTTTTCATCGCCTTTCACCAAGCAGGATGTCTTTTTCCAGCTACTGGTCTCTCCTGACAACATGCCCAAAGTACATGAGATGAAATCTCACCATCCTTGCCTCTAACAAGTATTCTGGTTGTGCTTCTGCCAAGACAGGTTTGTTGGTTCTTTTGGAAGTCCATAGTACTTTCAGTAGTCTTCATCAACATCATGATCCAAGTGCATAGATTCTTCTTCAGTCTTACTCATTCAGTGTCCAATTTTCACATGCAGATGAGGTGATTGAAAACACTATGGCTTGAGTCAGGTGCACCTTAGGCCTCAAAGTAATATCCTTCGTTGGAACACTTTAAAGAGGTGCAGCAGATTTACTCAATGCAGTATGTCATTTGATCTCCCGACTGCTGCTTCCAGGAACTTTGATTGTGCATCCAAACAAGATGAAAGCCTTGACTTCAATCTTTTCTCCACTTATCACGGCCTTACCGACTGATCCAGTGTGAGTATTTATTTCCTTACGTTCCATTGAAATCCATACTGAAGGCTGTAATAGCTGATCTTCATCAACAAGCGATCCAAGCTTAAAGTTGCAATATTGAAAGATTCTATGGACAAAATACGAAATATTAGAGAAGGTATCAAAAGAAGATGAAAAGAAAACGCAGTCACCATACCAAGAAGAGCTAGTGGCATATGGTTAAGAGCCAGTGGATCCTGAAGAAGTCCAAGGTGTCTTGAAGGTATCAGCCGCAAGCGAGGCTCCGGGAGTGATTGCTGGCTTTCCCACACCCAGTGCAAAATACTGTCTCAGGAAACCAGCATCGTTGTTGTCATTGTCGTCATCATCATCATCATCATCATCCCTGTCTAAAAATGTTCCACCCATGGGTACCAGGTTTTCTTCCTATGTCCATGGCAGACAATATGATTCAACAGTAGCAGTCTTTCCGTTTCTCTAGGATTTGACCTTATAACATAGTACTCCAAGCAACTACTACCCAGCAGCTGACACTAGGCTTCAAAATCAACCCCCTTACCACTCTATCGTATTGAATCAATTCCTGGTTTTCCCTTTTGTTTGTGTCCAAATTGCCTGAGTACCTGCTTGGTCTGTGCCCAGTCATGCCTTTATAGAAGCTGCATATGTAATTAAAATTTTGCTATTAAGAGAAATATAAAGCAACCAGTAGAATTAGTTTTAATATTTTTATAGAACAAAAATATTATCAACATAAAAACCATTAATGAGATATCGACTTTTCTTCTTGGAATAATCTTTCATATCCAGTCTTTGGTTTGTACCTTTAGTACTTCTCAATCTAGATTTAGCATGTGTTCTGAGTGCATTAATCACGTGTAGCTCCACACTGTCATAATGGAGCTTAGAGTTCTCCCTCCTCAGCCCATGGATAGAAATAAGGCCTGCTGGAAAGGCCCTCTCTGATCTGAGCCATGCCTACCTGGTAGACCTGATTGTGTACATAACTTCATTTCCTCACTCTGCTCCTGTCACCCTGGCTTCTCGGCTCTTCCTATGTCTGCACCTCTAGCCTCTTTCTTGGCTTTATTTGCCTAGAAGGCTCTTTCCCGCAACAACACTATTAATTTCCTCTTGTACTTCCTCCAGGTATTTGTTTACATGTGCCCAGGGAAGTCTTCCTCAACCTACTTTGCATCTAGTTTATCACCTCCCTCACCCTCCATCCTCTCTTTATGTTAATTATCAGTACTCCATATTCTATTAGGGGCTGAACCGCTCATGTTGTCATTGACATTGAGCTGATTCTGACTCAGCATTACCCCAGGTGTGCAGATGAGTTTGGGCCTTTCAGAAGCAGGTCACCTCTTGGTGGGTTTGAACTAAGAAACTTTCACCTGGTAGTTAGCTGAGTCACCTAACCATTTACACCCAATAGTGACTCTAGATAAATAATAAATATGTAAATACCTTAAGGTAGACATCATCTCATTTGATCTTTCCAACAACCAGTTTATATTAAACCAGAAACAAGTGCCATCTGCCCTGATTGTAAGTTCACACGATCCCGTGGCAGAGCTGAGATTTTAACGACAGTTAATCTGTCTAGAGCTCAGATTTCTCAGCACTGGACTGGCTCACCTCTAGGGAGATGGAAACCTTGACTCAGACCTTTACCTGTACTCCCAGGTTCCTACAAATTCTTCCCCTGAAAGGCCACAAGGAAAAGGTCTGTTGGCATGCTTGATGTTGTTTTCTGCTGTCACACAGCAACCGTCTGAGGAGCTGGATGTCAAATGTGGTGACAGGTTTCGGTAGTGCTGTCTGCATATGCATTGTAGCGCTCAGGCAGTCGTTTAGTGGATGTTCATGAAAATATATTTTGATTGCTGCAAAATTGCCCCTTCTCTGGGATCATGTTTTGAGCCCTTCCACGTGAGGTGATAACTGAAGGCTTAGCAGGATAAAGACAGTGGCAAGGCAAGGGACAGATCATGAGGCGTCCTTTGACAAGCCTCACTTAGCGGCTGGGAGACTGCCCCCGAAGAACAAGCACACAGTCTACCGGGTGGGTGCTGTGGATTTCATGTCAACCCGGGTGCATGGAACATCACTTGCCTTCTGCTCCATCCCAGGCTCTGAGACCAGAGCCAAGAAACCTCACCTGGTTCACTGTGTCTGAATAAGGACCGACTCAAACTTAGTGGTATAACAGTCACCATTTCCTCTCAATTCTGTGGTCAGTGCTTCACAGTGGACAGCAGGAAAGGTATGGCTTCTCCAGGACATCTGGGCTTCAGCTGAGGAGACTGCCAGTGCTGGGGGAACTCAGACAGCGAGGAAGTGGAATCATCCAGAAGTTTCTTCATTCACATGCCTGCTTCTGGGCCTGGGATTTCTCCCAGGCTTGCTCGCATATCATGATAGACTGCTGCAGATACCCATGGCCTCGCCATTGCATTCTAAAAGGGGCAGTTTTGAGAGAGAACATCCATTTCCCATCCTTATAGCCTTCTGACATGTCTGGCCCCACCCCCACCCACTGCCCCAGCATCTTTGTGTGAGCATTCTGCTGATGCACCCAGGTACAAGGGCAAGACTCATTGTGCTTCACCTCTTCAAGGAAAGTGTCAAGATCACACTGAAGGAGAGCTTGCATGATGGAGGATGCTTTTGCAACCCTCTGGGGGAAAGACAAACTACCTCTGATGAAGAAGAGAAACATTGCCATGTGAACATCTGGACCTTGGCCCACTGGTGAGAGTTAGGGCAGGCACATCAGACTTACCCCAGACATCTTCCTTGGTTTTGCTGTTTAACTGTGATAACTCTGTATGTGTAACGGAACATTTGAATTGCAATCTACTCATGTATATTGCAGTGATATGAATTCTTATTGAACTTGCTGAACCTTTACCTGCTCTCAGAGTCTACCCTCCCCTTTATCAGAAATTCCATGTTCCATAAGCACTGAGTCTTCCTTCCCTCCTTCCCTCCCTGCTGCCTGCCCCAGTGGAGCTCGTGTTGCCTTTCAACCCCCAACTAAGGGTATAAGTGAGGAAGACCAGCCCTTCCTCACATCCATAGAGCACACGATTGTGTGTAAGTCGTGATACAGAAGAAGAACTCATGGGGACAGGGGAGCGGATAGTAAAGAGTGCAAGAAAACAGGGAAAAGTTTTGAAAATGAAGGTGGCAGCAATTTTACAACCAGGCTTGATCCAATTGCACTATGGATCGTTGTAGTATCTGTAAGAACTCCCACTGAAGTGGAAAATAAGAACACTAATGAACTCAGTGGGAATCTGGAAGGGCTAAGTGGAAATCGGAGTCCCAGGAACAGGAGATCCCAAAGGCCCTGTGGGTTTTTTTTGTCTTTGTTCTCTACTGTAAATCATCCAACCCCAGCGTACCTGGACTAGGAGTCAGAGTCACTGATGCGGGCGACACAGAGGGCTGTGCCCCTTCGCCAGTCTCTGTGGCCTCACCTTGATTCCGAATGACAAAGATTAACCCATTCATACCAAGAAGCCCTGCAGGAGAAGCGAAACTTCTGTGGCAGATTTTTAGAAACCATGAATACAGCATTCTTGTTTCATTGTTAGACCCTTGTCCCAGGGTTCCTCTGCGTGGTTATAGCCAAAGCACCGTGAGCCGGCTTCTTTAGCGGACAGACCTACAGGGCCTCAAAAATGAATTGCTTTGGGGACAAGTATATAACCATCACGTAAAACCAAAGTCAAGCATCAGTTTTGCATCTTTCGTTGACTCTAGTTTCGAATATTTCCTATTGGACTGGGTCATTTAAAAGAAACCAAGAAACCTTAGTACAGAGTTCTGTTCTTAATGTTGGAGCTTAATGACGCATTTCTAAATTATCCTGTGGGGGAATAAAGTAACATTGAATAAGGTAAATCCACATTCCTTGACCAGTACAGTGCTCAACGCTTTGTCACGCTCTCTCAGTTCAGCTTCCCCAGAGTTCCAAGGCAGGGCTCTCATTGCTCCCATATTCAGGGTATGCCACTGACGTTCAGGCATCAAGCATCTTCCTTCGGTCACAGAGCAAGCAAGTGACGATGCTGAGTTTGGCCCTAAGCCCTTTCTTTTCCATGGGGGGGGAGGGGTGTTGAGGAGCCTAGGGATGGAGAAGAGAGGCGGAGGACTCCTACTTAAGTATTCCTGGGATTATTAAGAAGCAGTTAATGGAAAACACGGGTCAGCACCACGTTGTGATGGTGTTGGGATGATGATAAGGAGGTTGTTGGTGGTGGTCTCATTCAATTACAGAGAACCTACTCTGTACAAGAAATGGTGCCAGATGCTTTACAAAATCATTTCCATGACCACTCATTACCCGAATGCATTTTGAGCAGAACCTCTGTAGCTAAGCTAAAAAAGATTAGGAATCATGATGTCATGGTTTGCATTGTGACAAAGAGATGCTGCTATTCTTCGTTGTTAGGTGGCCTTGATTCCACTCCAAGGGGCCCTGTTCACAGGAGAACACATGATACTGGGACATGTGTCAAACTGCACACAGGTAGCATTGCTGGCATTTTCCTCCAGAGCTGTTTGCTTCTGCATACAAACTTGGATACATTTGGAAATCATTTTCTTTCTTCTTATAGAACAAACCATCAAAGCACCTATCGTGCAGTGATAAAACATACATGTTGGTTATAAAAATGTCAAAAATACAAAGTAAATAAGTCCCTCTCATTTTTCCTCTTTCCAAGCCCTCAGTGAAAGTCACTATTGATAGTTTATATCAGATTATCCAATGCACATGAACTGTTGTTGTTATGTGCCTTCATCGCAACCTTATGCACAACAGAACGATACACTTGCATGGTCCAAAGCCATTCTCACAATTGTAACTATGCCTGGGCCCTCTGACACAGCCATTGTGTCAGTCCATCTCATTGAAGGACATTCCTCTTTTTCACAGCCCTTCTACTTTACCAAGCATGATGTCCCTCTCCAGGGACTGGTCTCTCCTGACAAAGATCAAAGTATGTAAGACAAAATCTTGCCAACCTTTCCTCAGAAGGAGCCCTCTGATCTTACTTCTGCCACTACAGATGGGTTTGTGTTTTTAGCAGTCTATGGTACTTTGAATATTCTTCTCCAGGAGCACAATTCAAGTGCATTGATTCTTCTGTGGTCTTCCTTGCTCCATGTCCAACCTTCACATGTATATGATGCACAGTGGAGAACACGATGGCTTGTGTCAGGTGCAACTTAGTCTTCAAAGTAACATCCTTGCTCCCCAATGCTCTAAAGAGGTCTTGTGCAGCACATTCAGCTAATGCAGTATGTCTTTTGAGCTCTTGACGGCTGCTTCCACAAGCATTGATTGATGGGCCAAGCAAGACAAAATCCACAGTTAATGATGGTCTACACAGTCAGATGCCTTTGCATAGTCAGTGAAACACAAGTAGCTTTCTGGTCTCCTCTGCTTTGAGCCAACCTCCACCTGACATCGGCAATGTCTACGTCCTCTTCTGAATCCAGCCTGAACTCTTGGCAGTTCCCTATCAATGAACTGCTGCAACCATTGTTGGATGTTATCAAGCAAAAGTGTACTTGTGTGCACAATTAATGATATCATTGTATAGTTGGAGCATTCTGTTGGGTCACCTTTCTTTGGAATAGACACAAAAATGGATTGCTTCCGGTCAATTGGTTAAGTTGCTGTGTTCCAAATTCCCCAGTATAGACCAGTGAGTGCTTCCAGTGCTTCAGCTTGCTGAAACGTTTCAATGGGAATTCAGTGAATCCTGGAGTTTTGTTTTTGGCTAATACTTTCAATGCAGGCTGAACGCCCTTAAGCATCTTGGTTCTTGCTCATATGTATCTCCTGGAACATTGGCTAGTTCTTTTTGATAGAGTGACTCTGTGTCTTCTTACCATCTCCTCCTGAGGCTTCCTCCATCATGCAATATTTTGCCTATAGAATCTTTCAAGTTTGAAACTCGAGGCTGGCTTTTTTTTTTGTTGAGTTCTTTCTATTTCAGACAGATTGAGCGTGTCCTTTTGGTTTTGTAATTCTAGGTCCCTGCACATTTCATGATCACATTTGGTTTTGTCTTCTATTTATTATTATTATTGTCATTATTTACATTCTGTATTTTCATTGCTATCTTATTCACATAGCATGCATTTCCATAGTTCCGTCATTTAATCACATCAAGAATTGTATAATCATAACCACAATCAGTTTTGGCACATTTTGGCTTTGTCTTCTTGAGCTGCTCTTTGAAATTTTCTACTGAGTTCCCTGGCGTCTTTTCTTCCATTTGCTTTAGCTAACTTTCAGTCTCTTCTGATGGCCACCTTGATCTTTCCTTTCTCTCCGAATGACCTTTGGTTTTCTTCATGGATGATGAAATCATTCGTGCACATGCATGTTCATGCACATACACACATGTCAACTTTAAGTTAAACAATAAATAATCTTGGGAGGGTGTTTTTCTTCTCGCTGCTGTAATGAAATTATAAGGAAATCAGGGAATGGATCCTCTCTGTCTCTATTATCGCTCTGCAACTCTGTGGGGATACTACTCTGCCCACTCCCTGGGGTCATTGCGCAACATACGCGAAAAACTACGTGGAGCAAAAGTAAAAGTCCAACCAACCAGACTGAAAACATGGGACATTTTCAGCCTTACTTGGAGTTGCTATTTGACTAGATTGTTGTGTCCGTACTTTGCTGAGGAAAGCAGTGTGTTCGTGGAGAGTGACTATTGAGGCCATGTGTCTGTTAGAGACAGGTTAGTAGCGTCTGTCTGAGCCATTTCTTGGAAGGGAAAGAAAGAAGGGTACAGGACCAAGGTAGTGATCACAGTGTTTGATCAGGGCTCAGTGAATATTAACCAGCATAAGACTAGTAAGAATTATTATTAATAAGGCAGAGACAGCCTGACACTGAAATCTCTACCTTCTGTCCCAAGACATTTGCGTTTCCAAATATTCTATACTTATGTTACAAAGTCTAGTCAAGTCTGCTAATAAGTCCCCAGAGGGCATACCTCTCCACTTTAGGCCTCAACCAAAAGGCGTTCAGCTCAAGCTCTGTGGGTCAGCAAACCCAGCAGTGGGAAAGACATGCCCACAGGCACCCACTCCAGTAAGCCTCAGCTGAGGGCACTCAGTAACACGTCCACAGGTCAGTAAGTCCGATTTCCCCAATTCAGTGCCCAAATGCACTCCACAAACCAGCCTCTAGCACAGAAACACTCGTCTTTACTTGCTCCTTGGGTCAGGAAGTCCACACTCCATTCTAAACTCTGGCTCCTGGCCCTGCTGCTGCCCTGATGGTATAGCTGTCTTCATGCTCCACGAGGTTCACTGCCCAAGGATCGTGGGCCCAGAGAGTGCGCTCCATCTCTAGCTCTTGCTAGTACTGAGGGCCTTCTTCCTGCTTCCCAGAGGGCTCATCGTGTCCACTCCACGGCAGGACGGACTGCTAGGGAACCTTGTTTGCAGTTACAGGTGAAAACTACCAGTGTCTTCCCCGTCCCCTCATTGGCCCTTCCAGAAAAGGTGCTTTGGTGGGAGTTTGAGACTTTGGCTAGAAGACCCACATGAAATAATTCCCTGCCCCGCAGAAGGCCAAGGCATTCATGAAAAACCTTCAGATAACACAGTCATATTCTGATAGGATTACCTCCAGAAAGGAAGCTTTGGTGATGCAATGGTTAGGTTCTTGGCAGCTAACCTAAAGGCCGGTGATTGGAATTTACCAGTGTCCCCAGAGGAGAAAACTTAGCTATCTGCTTCCATGAAGATGAAAAGCAACTTCCAATCAAGTCAATTCTGACTGGCAGCTATCCTCTAGGACAGAATCGAGCCGCCTCATACAGTGTTTGAGACAAAACCTCATCTTTCTCCATCAGCCTCAACATCCTCCATCAGAGCGGCTGATGGAGTTAAACCACCAACCTTCCATGAGCAGCCCGACTCCTAACCCACTGCACTACTGGGGCTCCTTTCATTAAAGATTAAGAACTAGGACACCCTATGGGGCAGCTCTGCTTTGCACATAATTGCATGTTCCCGCCCGTCACTATGAGTGGAGATCAACTCAAGGGCACAGAACAACGTCTCCAAAGAGGTAACCACTACTCCATTTTAAAGAGATTCCAATATGCCTGGAGTTCCTGGGGTCTAGAGAGCAATTGTGGATGGTTTCATAGCAGGAAGCTAAAGTGGAAGTGATGTTCAGCAGGGACGTACATATTTCAGTCGCAGTGCACAAGGATATTTTAGGTCAGGAGATAGAAATGGAAAAGATAGAAAGGTAGACATGAGCTTGGACATTTGTTTTCAAGAATGTCAGGAGCTAAATTTGGGTACATATTGATGGACCAAACTTTGGAGATTTCCCAGAAAATGTCTCCATGCTGTTCATATGCCCGGAGTGCTCTTCATGGGCAACCGGCTGAGGAAAGAATGCCCATTCTTCAAGGATCAGTGTGGATGCCACCTCTTGCAGACAGTCTTCTCTCTCCACCCCGTCAGAGTTTGCGGCCCGTGAACCCTCAATCCCGTTTACCTTCGTTTCTTTTATCTCCCGTGACCAGACACACACCCGCTTACTTGGATCATTCGGGGTTATAGCGGTTTTCTCAGTGTAATCATTAGCAGAGAGAGCCCGCTTCCCCTCGAAAACATGTCTTGTTTATTTGATCAAATATAAGGTCACCTGCTTACAACCGTTGTCGCTTCTCCCTCGTGTTCCAATCAGTTACAGAGTGAGGTCTGGTGGCCCCTATTAAAATGTTCCCGAGAGCAGAGAGTACATCTATTCATATTCCCAGTAGAGACCTTAATAATTATTTACTCAGTGGCTTTAAGTAGAAGATTAGAAACCGTCAGAGTCTAAGATTTAGATTTCCTTGTGCCCCTGGCATTGCCTGGTATTGCACCTGCTCCTACCAGGTGCTTGCTAGGTCTATAGATTTGGCTCGGCACCCACAGCATTATTGTGTCACTTCTGGAGTGTGCTGGTGATGATGTCAGCACAGACTAGGAGCAGGTCCTCATAAATCTCCCCTTCCCTTCTCACTGCTTGATGACCTGTGCAAGGTTTTCATCGACACTTTCGATGGGTCTTAAGGCCTACAAAAATATTTCCTTTGTAAAATCCACGGTGTTAAGTCAAGAGTCAGATTTGTTTGCATTTTATTATAATGTAATCGCATGTTGAGTGACTAACATCCTACTCTGCAAGATTGGACCATTCTCATTACAAGGTCCCTGTTAGGAAATACAAAATAAAAATTGATGAAGATGGATGATATTTCCATTGATGGGTGCTTTGCTTTACCAGCTCATTTAACAACAAATACTAGGCTTTAGTTTCATAGCAATTAGTGTTATTCCTGGGGGATTTCTAACTGGGATTTCCACTCATCTCCTGTTGCCTTCTGTGATGCAAAGAGCCCAACTCAGTGGTCGTTGTTAACATTTCTCAGGAGTTCTATTGGCAGAAGTGAGAGGGACTCAGTTAGCTAAACTAACCCCTCGGCTTATTTACAGAAGAGTCATTTGGGTAGCCCCGTAGCTTCAGGATATTGAGAGAAAGGCATACTAAACTGGGAAATCTTGGTGTTAACTTTGAATTTTGCCAGTTCATTTGGCAGTGTTAGATCAATTTCCCCTTACTCTCTCTTATGGATTAAGACTGCCCTGGGGAAATAAAGAAAAAAATGCCCCAATTATTTGAGTATACATACTGTATATATTTGTGTATAAGCTGAGTTTCTCAGCACATTTTTGTGGTAAATTTAAGTGCCTTGGCTGATACTCGGGTCGGCTTATCCTCGAGTATATATGGTATGTGTGTATGAATATAGAGTGTCTATAGATATGTGTATCTATATTACAACTCATCAGGCATCAGCCAGAGGCTGACTTCCAAACACTGTGAAAGTGAACTGCACAGACATTTTGAGTCGACTTACTGACGACCCCTGAACAGCCCTGGGGGTCAGTCTCTTCATGCTCACGGCACTGTGCGGGGCTTGCTCCTCCTCCCTGGGGCTGGCCGACTGCTCTAGAAAGAGCCTTTGTTCAGTGTCCCTGTGGCAAGACCATAGTCGGAATTTCTTTAAAATCAAACGAGCTAAAAGCTTTGGTGTAAAGAAGCCATAGAGTTTCTTTCATGGATGTGGTTCTTTTAGTTCCTCTTATCCTTCAGGGGGGTTTCCTCCTTCATCACTGTGGATGCTTTGGGTCACTTGCGTTTGGGTTGTGGGGTGCTGTCTTGGACATTGCAGGGTGCTCCACAGCCTCCCTGACCGCCACTCACTTCTCTAGCACTACCCCCCACCCCAAGTCGCGGCGAGGGAAATAGTTTCAGACGGTGCCCCATGTCCATCTAGGTGGAGAACTGCTTCTTCAGAGCCTCTGCAGAGACCCTTGGAGAAGGTGGTGTGGCAACCGGCTAAAATCAGCAGAAGCGACTGTAAAGCCAAGTGGGAAGAGCTACATCTAGCTTTTTGAGTTGTTGAGGTTTGAACAACTCTGAGTCTGACTGCACACTAGAAAAGGCCAGGCCTGCAGCAAGTATTCACTGTCGATTGTGGTGGGTTGTGTTGAAGCTAACTTATCCATCATCCGTAACCCCAAGCCTCTCCTTTTCTCTCTCGCCCTGAAAACAGAGCACGATGAATGTGGCAGCGGGCAGCACAACTGCGACCGGAACGCCATCTGCACCAACACAGTGCAGGGACACAGCTGCACCTGCAAGCCGGGCTACGTGGGGAACGGGACCATCTGCAGAGGTAGGCAGATCATGGAGAGAGGGCTGTGCCCGCCGCCCTACCTGGACTCTGTCCCCACATGGCAGATCCTCTTCCCTGAGCCTGCCCGGGGCTTCTGCTGCTGGTCCGTCAGTGTTCAACAGAGGAAGAAAAATGCTTTGGGTCTAGCATTTGTGTTTGACAAAAAGCAAGGGGGGTGGGGGCGGAGGGTGGCATGAGAGCAGGTCTAATGGCAAAGGTGGACTCTTCTTTCCTCTGATCCAACCATTTGCAGCATTATTGTTTCTTCATAGAACCCCAGAAATAACCAAAGCACCATCACTAATGAAAGGCTGAAGAAATCCTAGTGGCAGAGTGGTTTCAGCTTAGCTGCTAAGCCAAAGGTTGCTAACCCAGTGGCTCTGCAGGAGAAAGACCTAGAAAATACTTCCATGAAGTACAGCAGCCTGGAAAACCCTCCCTGTAGGGCAGTTGTCCTCCGTCACATGGCATCTCTGAGTCCGAATCGACTCAGGAGCACACAGTGGCAATGCCACTTGAGGCCCCCTCCTAGTGGCCCTCGGTTGGGTTTGCATGGCTGTCACTCTTTCTTGGAGCAGGCAGCCTTACTTTTCCCCATAGAGAAGCTGGTGGGCTTGAGTTGCTGACCTTGCACTTCATAGTCCCGTACCTAACCCACAGTGCCAGAGTTTCTAATAAGAATGATGTAAAACCTAAATTTATGTTGACACTTATTGAATAGAGTAGCATGCAGCCATTGGAAGTTCCCTCTGTTTACCCAGAGGACAAGGGAGGACACGGTTCCTGGCCACTGGCAAGGTGTCTAGTGGGGAGCGTAAGGGTGCACAGCTTCCTTGTGGGTGTGGGCATGGTTTGGCCGATTACAAGCCAGGGTTCTGGCTTTTCTCTGCACTTAGCATCAGATTTAGAATCCTCCTACTGGCTCAGGGGGGCATCCAGAAACTGGCTGCTGGTTCCCCTCCATCCGAGGGCTCCTGGCTCTATCTCCCACTTTCTCACTTCACTAGTTCCTGCTGTACCTCCAACATGCCCACCGCTTTCCTGCCGTAGGGACTTTGTGCTTGGGAACACATAAGCCTCAATGCTCCTTTCCCTCCTGTTTCCGTCCCATGCCGCCACCCCCCCCCCCGACACACAACAATACAAGGCTTTCTTTGACCATCCTACATGTTTAATCTCCTACCCTTCCTGCATTCCCGTCACAAATGTGACTCGGCAGAACTTTACATGTTTATGTATTTGTCTCTTGGGTGTCTGAGTCACACTCAGACTGGAGCTTCAGGAGAGCAATCATTTGATTGTGTCTGCGTACTCTGACCCCAGAGTGGTGGGCCACATTCATGTCGGCATTCACTAAATATGTTTTAGCTACCTAAATCAGCCAAAAATAAAAAATATACACAATCCCATTGTAAAGGAGACACCATAACCCAAACCAGTAAATTTTAACAAATTGGAAACAATAAAATGAAACCAAAATAGACTAAAATCTATTGTCTAAAATTCTTCCCCAGGCTCATGTATGAAAATCCTCTCCAAGATACCTGAGGCATTTTTTAAAATAAGAAAAACATTATAAAATCAAGTTGTAGAGCAATAATATTGGATCATCAAACATCAGATTTATTATTTACAAAAACTTGTACCCATATTTATGCAAATGTGTAGGAATTGGAAACCTGCTTGCTATTGCCCTTGGGGACAGTATGCTACAAAAGAGCATTCAGTTATTGCTATGAATTCTCTGTCATTGCATCTCTTACTGTGGGAATTTATGCAGGTGCGATTCCTGTGATTTTTAGATTCCATGGGGCAAACAAACTTGTGCTTAGTGTTTAGAAGAAGGCTGAGCATATTCCCAAAGCGAAACACAAACATTCCTGTGTTTTCACAGATTATCAAGCCCACTGCTGCATGCTAATGCCTAAATCAGAACCACAACAGAGGGATTTGCACTTCATGGGTTTGTCCCCCCCCCCCCGGAATTACAGTACCTCATAAAGTAATATTAATTGCCCTTGTTCAGGGAGTCTTTGTTTGCCACATCATCTCATGCAGTTTTCATAAGTGTGTCTTTATTACCTTTGTGGAGTTTGAAAATCCAGCTATAAAAAAATATATGAGTACAAATAATGTTGCGTGTGTCCACAGACACTGAAGAAGAAATTCATTTTCCCACTGAGGCTATGAATTGGAGAAAGGAAAAATTTACAAAGTAATCCCCCTGGTCAGTAGTGTTGGTCTCAAGGAGATAGGGAACAGAATCCTGTTATATGAATGCGCCTTGGACAACAAGGTGGCGCAGTTGAAGAATTGAACAAAGGCCTTAGAGAGCTTAAGATATGGGCCTGGTTTTATTACAGAGTGCTGTAACTTTTATAGTGTTTCCTATCAAATTATTTAGTACTTTTTCCAGTGTTTTATCTGACCATGTTGCCAGAAGGCTACTGGGTGGTTAAAATGAGTTGCTCATCAACAGTTCGTGGTTCCAGAAAGAAGTCCTTTGAATCTGCTTCTAGACAGATAATAGCCAAGAAAGCCCCATGGGGCCTTCCTACTCTGTAACACCCTGGGTCACCATGAGTGGGGACTGTGTGTGTGTGTGTGTGTGTGTGTGTGTGTGTGGTGTGTTTTGATTATTGGGGAAAAAGTATGGAGATATATGGTGTAATGTTTACTTGTTGGGCTACTAACCTCAAGATCAGCAGTTCAAAACCATCAACCTCTCCTTGGGAGAAAGAGAGGGCTTTCTACTCCTGTAGATTCACAGTCTCAGAAGCCCACAGGAGCAGTTCTCTCCTGTCCTACAGTGTCGCTATGAGTCTGAATGGATGTGATGGCAGTGAGTGTGATTGATACATACATCTAGATTAGTGTGTCTAAAACTATAAAATGTTAGACCCAGCGAAGGCACGGGTGTTCCAGTGGTGACCATAATGATGCCCATGAGAAGGGGTATCTAAGTTCAGGTCAGCCTGAACCTCAGCCTTCTGCCTGAAATACCCCAAGGTGTCTTAGTTTTAGATGTAAATAATAGCTAGCTTTGCCATCCACAGCTGAAAAATTTGCCACCAGAGTGGGGCAAGGAGAACTAAGTGAGCTAATTCTTTTTATGTCCTTCCTTATACACATGGTGGTAGACATAGAACTGACCGGATCCGAGTAGAAATACGCACTGCCAACCCTCCCATCCATAAGCATGCCTCTGGGCAACAGATTCTGAAATAATACTGATTGGTGTGAAGATTGTCAGATGGGGTTTCCTGGAGATTGATGCCCATGTGAGTTTGATCTTCACGTGGATGAGACGTGCCTGGTCGGCCGCCACAAAGCAAAGGCAAGACACCTGTTTAAGGGTTTTCAGTATGTTTGCTCATTAGTTCAACGCATAGCCGGGAAAGGCTGATATTTATTATATTATTATATTTCACAGGTAGCTGTTGGAGACGAGGCAGTTGACTTCGAAATAATATAAGGCAGAATCGTGGAACCGTTTGCCATCTTTTACCTCTTCCTTCTCTGGTTCTTCTGTTTTATTCCTTTCTCCTTCCCTTGCCACTGCCGCTGCTGCTGCTGCTTTCTCCTCCTCCTCTTTCTTTGCTGTCCACCATTTACCTAGCTTTTCCTTTTTTATTTCTTATGGTATCCTCAGTAGAGACTGAAGAGAAAGCCAAAAAGGAAGAGAGAGTCCCCCCATAGTCTATATCGATTGTTTTATTTTGCTTACACTTTCGATCCGCTGAACATACTTTTGAAACTATGCAACATCTGTTACTACATATTGTGGCATTTGGGGTTGAATTGAGAAAATGCAGGCACATGATTTGAAATCGGGTGTGCATAACCTGACAGAAGGGCTGGAGATTTCTGTAGAAGCGTGTCTGTCTGCTTTCCCCATCCTGCATTCCTGCTGGAGCCAAAGGTGGCCTCTCATCGGGCAGCCGAACAAAGGCACCTTCGCTCTTGCCTCTCATTAAGGCTGCAGAAGACGCAGTGCTCTTTGGAAGCAGTCTTGCCTAATGACTGATCACACTGACCTTTTCCCCATCAGCATACAGTAAGTGTGGGGTCTTTGTCTGGAGCAGAGTGTGGGCCACCAAAGGAGCAAAGGTGAATGACACAAGGCCTCCGGAGATTTCACCATGGAGTTTTAGAGAAAGATGGAACAAACACCCCCTTGAACACTTTACAAAATGTCACCATCTCCTGTGAAAGAGACTTATCAAAGAAATCCCTAAAATATAGAGCCATGCGAGGCTACATGTTTTAGTTAGGACTCCTTTGGGCCCAAATAATAGACATCTCATGGCATGCCTAGCCATATAATTCGCAGGTCTCAGAGAAAAATGAAAATTGGGGACTCTTTGTTTAAAACCAGGGGGAAAAATACTAGAGTAGGGAATTTTTTCCCCTTTCTTTTCACTTGATTGTCTCTCGTCCTGCCATACTATTTTCTTATTTGCTGTTTAATGTCGCTGCCGTGGCCCTGGACATACTCTGGCCACAAGTGCAGAACCTCGTAGGTGCTTCAGAGCTCCTTCATGGACTGGCCCGGGGCGGCATCCGGCCCAGGACACAGCAGCATCAATGCTCCTCCATGCTTATCCCCAGGCTGAGAACCCACTGCACACTGGCTTCTGGGAGGAGCCTCGGTTGCAAATGAGTGCGGTGATTTCAGTAAGATCTGGTCCCTTTGAAGTTCCGGAGCATAGGTGAGCCTCCATTCTCAGGTACTTTAGAATCCTGCTTGGTGTGGGAAGTCATTCATTATGAGTGTGTTGGCAATGACTGCAATGGGATGCTGGGTAAACTGTGCCAGAAAGACCGGCAGCTGGGAGCAGAAGGCAGGGGAGGGCAGGAGAGAGCCAGAAAGATGAATGTGACAGCGAATGTGAAAGGAGTAAAGGAAAACCCAAATTAGATCGCCAAACTAAACATCTCGTGTCCCTGGATGTTGTTGGAAACTCCTGTTTGCCATAGGAAAAAGGGAGAGGGAGACTACAGAACTAAGGTGTTCCAGTCACGTAGGACTGAAGGTGCTAAACTTGATAAACTCTTGGGCTATGGATCAAAGAAGAGATTTGACCATTTTGAAG
Organism: Tenrec ecaudatus; assembly: GCF_050624435.1. Classification (NCBI taxonomy): domain Eukaryota; kingdom Metazoa; phylum Chordata; class Mammalia; order Afrosoricida; family Tenrecidae; genus Tenrec; species Tenrec ecaudatus. The sequence goes on along the minus strand of NC_134533.1, from coordinate 49,671,132 downwards.
CAAAAGCAGGGGAATTTGGAATGCCTTTGGCTAAAGTACTTCCAGCACAGGAGACATTGTTTTAATACAGTGGTTCTCAACCTGTGGGTCGCGACCTTTTTGGGGGTCGAATGACCCTTTCACATGGGTTGCCCAATTCATAACAGTAGCAAAATTACAGTTATGAAATAGCAATGAAAATAATTTTATGGTTGGGGGTCGCCACAACATGAGGAACTGTATTAAAGGGTCGTGGTATTAGGAAGGTTGAGAGCCACTGGTTTACAACATAGCTAATGTAATGTGGAAGAACTCAGGAAAGGACTAATCTAAGACAGCCTTTAGGTGCCTGGGAAAGATGCTGGGGAGCAGGAGGAGGGACGTGGCTAACTGACATTACAGGATGATTGACCCATTTAGAACGAGGCCCAATTGTAAAAGCACACTCACGGTTGATAAATAGGAATCCTGAGTACATTTCTGAGAGTGCACATCTGGTTAGAGTGCAGTCTCATAACATCTCAAGAAAAGATTTTCAACTGTCCCCCAAGCGAGATTGATTTCTGGAGTGAGAGGAGGACACAGTCAGGCAGAGGGGGCTCAGGACCAGACTCATTCAATAGAAAGCCTCTTTGCAGCCATCGTGACTGCTGCTTCCAGCTGCCGGGGCTACACGGGAACATTCCGAGGCGTGTCTCTTTGACTCTGTCTTTAGGGTTTACTCTGAATGAGACTGAGAGAACCAGACCACCTTAGATCACTGTCAGAATTGTCGCTCTTATTTATTTACTTTTTTTTACTATTAGATCATAAAACAGAAATGAAAAGAAAGGATTGGTGTAAGCGTGGATGATAAAAGCCTTTTCTCTTCTGTTTAGCTAGTTGCCAGGCAGAGCTCTTGCAGTGTACCATAACATTCTGTGCTCAGGATCTCCACAGAACTGGCCTCGCTGTTCTCTCTCTCTCTCTCTCTTCACACACACACACACACACACACACACACACACACACACACACAAAGGAATCAGCTCATGCAATGTTGGAAGCTGGAAAGTGAAAATCTGTAGATCAGGCAGTAGGGAATTCTGATGTCTTATGCCCTAAATTAATACATCAGAGTCTGGAAATTCCAGCCTGCTATCTATGTTAGAGTCTTGAATTAGAATTCTTTTCTCACGGGAAGCTGAAAGCCTTCACCTGAATGGATGAAGCCCACCCACCTAGTGGGTGGGTAACCTGCTCTACCGAAGTCTATGATTAAAAAGTTAAGCACATACCTCCATCTATAGCTATATCTAGATGAATATTTGACCAAACAACTGGGCACTACAGCCTAGCCAAGTCGGCAAAAATTCCTTGTCAGAATTATAAGCAATAGTTTCCATTAATATATAGAATCATAATGTTATGCTTCAAATCTGTTTAGACCCAAGGAGTGAGCTATTGAAGGATGGGATTTTAAAATTATATCCTTTTTAAAAAAAGCCAATTTCAACTGAGCAAACTCAGTATCTTTTAGCCAGGCACTCAGGCCCCATCCAACACTTTGAGTCATCTCTCTGCCAATCTCATTTCACCTTGCTACCTTACCTGGAACACTTACAAATTACAAAGCCATTCTCCCAGTCAGACAGGTCAGGTGACCTATGCCTCCTTTCTGCCCTTGGGAATTTGTATTGTGCTGGTGTCTCCCTTGCCCTTCTCCTGTTCTTCTAATCAAGATTCTTCTCAATCTCACAGTCCAACGTGAATCTCATTTTTCCTTCCTATTTTGAGTCAGAATAAATTGTTCTCTTCACAGTTCAGCCTATGGGATTCCATTTACTCAGTTTTGTTCAACTTAGATTTTGAGAGATCCCTTTCCCTTAATGATATAACATCTATATCTCATGAGTGCTCAAGAAATAAATTTACTACAAAATGAGAGTTGGCCAGTCATTAGACAAAATAAGCTATGTTCTTGTAGTTTAACATCATGCTGGATTCTACACCAGCAATCTGAAAAAAATCAAAGAACATTAAAAACTTAAAGCCAATATTTATAGAAAGCCATCAATGGATCCTGCTATCTAACTTCAAAAACATGATCGGTGGCATATATGAAGATTGTTCATGTCAGGTTTCTCATTTTAAAAATGAACATTTTTCCTTTGATTTCTGTTTATTTAGTGTTTTTTAATCAACCTCTCAAAGGATAGATTGGAACACAGTGGGGTAAGCATGGGGCTGCTCACTGCAGGCTGGTGGTTTCAGTGAAAGCCGGTGTGGTGTCTGTGAGTTACCATCAACTCAATGGCAGTAGGATTAACCTTTGAGGATTTCATTTTACTTGGATCTACAATACCCTTGGAAGCAGGAGCCAAGAAATAAAATGTTGAACTACATTGGGCAAATGTACTACAAAAGATTCTTTTTTGTTTTTAAGTGTGAAAATACAAAAGCAAAGTCATCGCTTGGAGAATAAAATGCTTGGATGAAGGGTAGACTGAGGGAAGAGGCACGTTCAGCAGTAAAAGACTACATGGCTTTGCTATGGCTCTGCTAGTGCAAAGGAACCGAGCCTTGATATTTGCGACCATCTCAGAGTCTGCGAAAGATGGACAACGAATCAGGAAGAAGAATGGATGCTTTTGAGTTGTGGTATTATGAATTTTGATCATGGCATGGGCTGCCAGAACGCAAAATCTGTTGTGGAAGAACTATGGCCAGAATGCTCCTTAGTAGTAAAAATGGTGAAGTGTCACCTCATGCACCCGGGCAGTTTCTGGAGCAGTTTCTGGAGCAGCCTTAGTGTGGTCCAGTAGAGAGTAAGTGCTGAAGGGGAAAGCCGTGCACAGGATGGACTGGCAAGTGGCTGCCACAATGGACGCACGCATAGCAACAACCCTGGGGAGGGGACAGGGCTGGACAGCGCTCCGTCCATTGTCCATAAGCGCCTATGAGTTGACACCAATTTGACCGCAAATAACAGTCAACCAGTTTTTCACTAAGTCTGTCAAACTCATCGCAATTTGCTCCTTACCACCTTCCTGGATATGATACTAGAGGCAAATTAGAAGATGAAGTCTTAAGGAATATGGATTTGATGTGAGGAGATGAGACAATATAATATCATAACTTCTATGTTCTTAATGAAGTGTCAGAGACGGTCACTTGGAAGAGTGAGGCAGAGTGAGAAGGTTGGGTGGGGATGCTGGCATCACAGGGAAGGGTTCGAGGAGAAGGGGGCGTGAGCATCCTCTTTAGTAAATAGAATTAAGTGGAGAGGGACAGGTTGTGCGGGTGATGATAGGAGCTTCCAAGGAGAAAAGGACTCTGCTGGGAAAAGGGAATCTAGAATGGAAAAGAAAATGGTGATCCAAGAATATCCACTCGTTTCTCTGAGGTGCAGAGTGTGTAAAAGAACATGGAAACTCTGTCTGAGGTAGCTGCAGAGACTCACAAGTATCAATTAAGATGGAACATTTACAATACCGATGGGAGAAGATGTTGCTTTTAGAAGAGAATTCTGACATAGCCGTTAAGTGCCTGGGCTTTGGAGGTAGATAGGTTGGGTCCAAATGCCAGTGCTTTCATTTATTAGCAATGCAACCTGGTGTAACTTCCTGAATTCTCTGAACTTCCATCTGTGAAACATAACTACAAGCCCATGTTCTTTAACAAACAACGGAATATTTAATGGGCTTAAGTTTTCCGATCATGCCAGACTTAATCTCCCTTATTTAAAGCCACTGTCATATTTTATGAACATAATTATGTATCTGCATGCTGTAATCCTTTATATCCTTGCTTAATCTTGTGATTGGATTGGGGATGCCTTCACAATGTCCTGGAGTCTGCATAGACCATTGACGGTAGTACCCATGTACTTGTAGCGGATTGGTAAGCTCAGTACAGATCTGTTGGAACAAAATGAAAATGTGAAACTCTGAGCTTCATGGTCTGAGATCGCACCATGCACGCTGACTCCTTCTCGCCTCTGAGTGTGGCATGTATTATTAGTAACACACTGTCGTCCATACTGTAACTTAGCTCACTATGATGAACAGGGAAATTCGCTATTGTTTGTTCCATTCAAATCCCATGTCTCTCGTAGAATTGTTGGAAAGGCTGGAGTGTCAGTCACTTGAACTCAGGACCACTATGTTCCCTAGGCTGGAATTTAGCTCTACTACTGCATGTGGAGGGGCAGCGAAAAATGAGGAAGGCCCTCGTTGTGACGGACGGACACAGTGGCTGCTTCGTTGGGCTCAGGCACAGGAACAGTGGTGAGGGAGCAGGAGAGTGCAGTATTGCTTTCTGTTGTGCACACAGTCGCTATGGGTAGGAGTCAACTTGTTGGCACTGAACAACAACTGCTTGTTGCAAGGAACTCCGGTGCTTTAGCAAGTTAGGTGTTGGGCTGCTAACCAAAGCCACCAGTGCCCCTGGAGGAGAAAGAGGAGGCTTTCTGCTCCCACGAACATGTAAGCCTTAGACACCGACAGAGGCCATTCTATTCGGTCCTATGGTGTCACTATGAGTCAGAATCAACTAGATGTGGTAGTCTGTGCAAAGCCACTTGTGGGAGTTTGGGGATACCATTGCACCTCTTCAGGTTTGCATAGGTAGACGATATATGTGAGATAGTGTGAGGATCGTTTGTTATCGTTAGGTGCCTCCAAGTGCGTTCCCACTCATAGTGACCCCATGTGCAATAGAATAAAGCACTCAGTCGTCCTGCCCTCGCCCCAGGATTGTGCTGTTTGAGCTGATTGCTGCAGCCAGTCCATCAGTCATCTTGTAGAGGGTCTTCCTCTTTTTCACTGCCTTTCCACTTTACCGAGCAGGATGTCCTTTTCCTAGTCTCTCTCGATAATCTCTGCAAAGCACGCGAGACAAAGTCTTCATGCTCTCACTTCTTAGGAGCATTTGGGCTGTACTTCTTCCAAGAGAGTTTGTTCTTCTTGCGGGCCATGGTGGGTCCACTAGTCTTCACCATTTGCATCATGATACTTGACTCTACTTAGTCTTATTTTGAGAGCTTTCTGACCAGAGGGTCCCTTCTTCCAGGACTATGTCTAACAAGGTTCCACTGCGATGCATCAGGAGTTCAGTGGCCAATCCTCAAAAGCGTATGACCTATTTCTTTTCTGTAGTCTGTTCTTAGTCTGCAAGCTCTACTGAAATCTGTTCATCTTGGGCATCACTGCTGGCATTTGAAATACTGGTGGCATAGTTTCTGGCATCATAGAAACATGGAAGCCACCCAGTGTGACAAGGAAACAAACAAGAGATGGTGAGGTTCATAGCACTGCCTAAATCCAGGACTCTCTGAGACCATCATAGCCTACTCCAGTGCTATAGGAGACTTTGCTCATAATTGTAGGGGCCGAAGATGGCAACAAGCATAGAATGTTGCTCTGCTGACCTGCAGAACTACAGATCTCAGGGTTCTCCCTACGCCTGAGTTCAGGAAGTCCAGGAGGTTAGGGTCTGTGTTATGCTGGAATACAGGACCAAGATCTCTATGACCAGCCAAATAGACCCTCTTCCTCATAGAAGCAGAGAAAGAAGGCAACATAAAATAAGCTTTTCACGTAAAAGGAAATAGAGGAAAGAACTAGGAGGAAAAAGACCTTTATAGAAGTATAAATATAGGCATGTACATATGTAAATATGTTTAAATATAATTATAGAGATATAAGTCTATGTACATATATTCATATGTGAAGTATTAAGACAGCAGAGGGACATTGGGTCTCTACTTAAGTACTCCCTCAATGCAATAATGCTTTGTTCTAATAACCTAGCATTCTGTTATGCTCACTTCCCCAACACAATTGCTTAAGGCAAAATGGGTGTGTAAACAGATATGGTGAAGAAAGCTGATGGTACCTGCTTTTAAAAGGCTTGAAGTTAAACAAGAGGGCATCTAACAGGGAAGCAACAAAGCCCACATGGAAGAGGAACACCAACACATGTGATGATGAGGTGTTGACGGGATCTTGTATGAGGTATCAGAAGACCCAAAATAAACAACCACATCTATGCAAATGAGCTGGGTCATAGTAGACACCCAAGGCCCATCTGTAGACAATTGACATCCCTTCACAGAAGGGTCACAAGGAAGGGATAAGACAACCAGGGTGCAGTATAGCACCAACGAAATACTCAGCATTCCTCTAGTTCTTTAATGCTTCACCTGCACTATCATGACCCAGTTCTGCCTTATAAATCCAGCTAGACTAGAGCGTATACACTGCTACACATAAGAGCTTGCGACACACAATGTAGGACAGATAAAACCCTCAGGAACAACAATGGGAGTAGCAATACCATAAGGGTGGGAGAAGGGTCGGTGAACTAATTGAAATGCCCGATGTATTAATCCTCACACACACACATACACACACACACACACAATCCCCTGAGGGGGATGAATAAGAGAAACATGGGTGAAGGGAGACAGTGGTCAGTGTAAGATATGAAAATAATACTATGTAATTTTTCAAAGGTTCATAAGAGTGGGTGGGTATAGGAGGGAGGGAAAAAAGAGGAGTGGGTACCAAGAGCTCAAGTAGAAAGGAAATGTTTCTACTTGAAAATGATGACAACATTATGTACAAATGTGCATGATACAATTGATGTATAGATCATTAGAAGAGCTGTAAGAGCCCCCAATAAAATGATTTATATAAAAAATAATCTTTCCAATATAGAGTTGACCCTTGCAGGATAGGGATTGGAACTTTGTGTTGTCATCAGCGTCCTCGAGTATTTTCAAGTGTACACTGAAAAGCTGCCCTATGCTAACCGTAACCATCTGAGCATCCAGGTCTCCTGTACAGAGACGACCCGTCCACATCGCTGTGATGAGCATCACATGGCATTTTAAGCAGATACTCACAAAACTTGAGTCTCCACACCACAATAGCAACCGGAAAACATCTGTATGTAAGAGCATCTGCACAATTCAAACCCACACTGGTCAAGGTCAACTGTGATTTCCTATTAATAGCTGGAAAAGAGGGCATGGTACAGACTAACATTCCTCAATACTCAAATCCTAGGAGCGCTCCTCTGCTTTAGCCCCATTGCTATCCTCTTTTGAAAAGTAGATGGGTAGTAATGTTATCATGAGCATTGATTATAACACCAGCAGTGTTAAAATAACTCTGTGCCATTTTGCAATTTCACTGCCCTACAAATGCTTACCCAGAAACACTGACACTTAATTTTGATGGAGAGATATTTGTTGTAGTTCTAACGAATGGGCAATTTCTAATATTGAGTAAACCTAAGGCAAGTAAGAGTCTTCAGGCCCTTGGAATATTTCAGTGCTATGAAAATAAAACGTGTCTGAAACTAGAAGATGAAATTACATGCCAAGAGACATCATTGTACCTTGGCACGAGGGAGAATTGCAGATGGCCACCTCGGCTGTAGTGCTTACTAATGTCTTGAAGCCAGCAAGAGTTCATTACCATAACTGGGGCAAGGAAAGTACACTTGGAAGGTCCATGATACCAGGGCTTAAAACTGGGTCATTCAGAACCAACCCCTGCCCAAAATGTAATTTCCACCCCAGATATACTGAATCAGAATATAATTTTTAACAATCCCCAGGTGATTCTTACAGATCCCCTTGTTGTTCTTATGTATCCTTGGGGATCTTATTACAATAGGCATTCTGATTCAGTATATCTGGGGTGGAAATGTAAATTCTCAACAGGGCCTTGAAGTGGTGGTATATCGGTTCAAAGCCCTGTGATTTTGGTTTAACAAGGCAGACCTGGATATGGTCTTTTCATTGCCTTTACTAGTCTTTTCCTTCAAGTGCATTTCTAATAGATTAAAAGAGTCTTGGATGCACTTAAAGCACTTGCCATCACTTACCAAAGTCAATGCCTATCTTTAAAAGTTTGCAGCCCAGTAGACAGTAACTACATCTCTAGAGGCTTAAAGGAAACAGGATAAACCAGCCTCTGGCTCAGAGGGAGTGGAACCTGACACTTAAAACAAGTGCTGATTCTTTTGAGTGCATTTTGAGGTGGCACTTTGGTGAGTTACATAGAAGTTTGCTATGTGTCATTGTCACATCGGAAATGACTCAGGAGATTAGCAGAGCTATATAAATATATATCAGTCGATTTTAGATTAAAACAGGCAACTGAACATTGACTTTCTGTTGAGCAATCAAAATAAGACTGTCTTTCATTCCTAAGGAACGATTCTCAATGGACCAGCAGACTTCCTTTAAGTAACCTTGTAAAAATGGCATAGCCAATCTTGGCTATGTGCTGAATCATGAGATCATTTGGTGAGCAGTTATTTTGAAAAGTATTAAAAATATTATTAACAACTGACAATTTTATGGAGAGCTAGTCAGCTACAGATACCATTTATATATCGACTCAGGTTATGTGCAAGGAGTGTGTGGTAGTTACATAATCTGGTGTAATTTGAGACTATCAAGAGTGGAGTTTAGCCTGTCAATCAGGTCGCAGCTTGATGACTTCATTTGGGGGTGCTATATAAATAACTCACTGGAGGCCAGACCCACATTCTCCCTGTGACACAATACTGTTGACAAGCATCATAGAGCCAGAGCCCTGGAGCTGGAGGAGCCACGTGAAGACTCCCATCAGGGCTGAGTTGCTTCTACTGCCACTGGACCCACAGGACTTTCTACCCATTGGCCTGTGATCTTCCTGCATTTGGCGGCATTGCATGTGTTACGTGAGTCAGAAGAGGAATTTATAAATTGATATCAGACATATGGGCCAATATCAGACTTATGGACATGATATGAATTGGGCTGAGATGGTTTTTTTTTAAGATCATTTTATTGGGGGCTCTTACAGCTCTTATCACAGTCCATACATCAATTGTATCAAGCATATTTGTCCATATGTTGCCATCATTTCCTAAACATTTACTTTCTATCTGAGCTCATGGTATCAGCTCCTCTGTTAACTTCCCTCCCATTCACGTGATCCCCTTGATAAATTCTAAATTATTATTTTCATATCTTACACCAACTGCTGTCTCCCTTTCCCCATGGATTCTTCCCATCCCCCCCCCCCCTCTCCTCACCTTCCTCCTACCCTCCTGATGTCACTACTCCTATTTCTGTTCCTGAGGGGTTTATGTAACCTGGATTCTGTGTGCCCTGAGCTCTTCTCTGTATCTGTGTACATGCTCCGGCCTAGTCTGCAGAAAGGCAGGACTGGGGTCATGATAGTGGGGGTGAGGAACCCTTAAAGAACCAGAGGAGTATTGTATGTTTCTCAATGGATGTGTTTTGTTTGGTTTTCTTAGTTACTTAGAAACTATTTTCTTCTTCTTTTAAATCATTTTTTGGAGTCTCATACAGCTTTTATCACAATCCATCCATCCATCAATTGTGTCAAGCACATTTGCACATACGTTGCCATCATCATTTTCAAAACATTTTCTCAACGAATATTTTAAGAGATGAGTTTCTTCACCTTTAAGCAGATGTATGCAGTTTGTTTTGAAGTGTTCGTTATTCACCCTAATCTGTCCTTTCCCATTATCTTTACTCTATGGGACTGGGATAATCTTTCTCTAATTGCTTAGGCACTAGGCTGAACATTATTGTATTACAGTAACCCTTATTCAGTAACGTCGTTCATTCTGCCATCTTAACAAAAGGCCAAGAGAAAGGGATAGTAGGTAGTGGGCACCTGTGCTAAGGTTCCTGCAACTTCAACAAGAGATACACTAGGAAAAAAAAAAGAACTTAACTGCTGACAGCAGTAGCACAGAACACAGAACTGCTTTCATTTTCTCACCTATCAAAATCATGCCAATTAAAAAAAATCATGTCAATTCTAGCTCCCTGTTAAAATTAAAGAAGTACTATACCAGCAGTTGAAATCCATTGACAGAGAATATTTTAATGGTCCAAAAATCACCCATGCCACTGACTCCAAAAGCTATCCTTCAGACCATTGCTAATCTGTTTCAAAGTTTATACTCACCAGGAAAAATGTGAATAGCAACAACAATGTAACTACTTTTCTTATGGCTAGTTTTATGCAATCTAAATTCTTTCCTTCATTCTGAGTATATGTTTTTCCTTGTGTGTGTGCACAGTAAAATGTCCCATCTGTTGGAGTAAGATGATGAAGTTCTTATTGTCTTGTAGATCCAAATAGATGCATGTCATTCTTGTTGTTAGATATTATCGAGTCAGTTCCGGCTCATAGTAATAGAACAAAACCCTGCCTGGTCCTGCACCTTCCTTGTAATCATTGCTGTTTGTCTACACTGTGTCAATCCACCTCTTTTTCACTGATGTCACTATTCCACCAAGCATGATGTCCATATCCAGGTACTGTTCCCTCCTGATAACAAGTCCAAAATCCAGAAGGTGAAAGGTCACCTTCTAAGAAGCATTCTGGCTGTATTTCTTTGAAGACAGGTTTGTTTCTTCCCATTGCAGCCCGGGGCATTCAGTATTCCTCACCCACACGTCAACCTAAAGGCATTTCCCCTTGGGTTTCCCTTCTCCCCGGCTCAGCTTTCACATGCACGGGAGGCACCTGAAAATACCAGGGCATGATCGGTATGCTCACCTTAGCCCTCAAAGTAGCATCTTTGCTTTGTAATATTTTGAAGGGGTTCTTCATTTGTCTCTTTTTTACCGGTCCTTCCTTGGGCATTGGTTGTGAATCCAAATAAATTGAAAATGACAGTGTCAGTCTTTTATTGCACATTACATGGGTCCAGGTGTGAGGATTTTTATTTTCTTTCGCCTGAGGGAGGTGTAATCCATATTGCAGTAAGTAGTCTGATCTTCTTCAGCAAATGCTCCAGGTCCTTTCACTTTCAGTGTATCACAGGTTGTTCATATGAACGCGGCAACTTTGTGTTGTCCAGGAGACCAGGGAGTGGAGTAGACAGGACTGATCTGTAAAATCCAAACATCCATGAATTACGAACCAATTAAAGCCAACTCCAGACAAGTACTGGGCTACTTCCCTACACAAGCATCAGCTTGTATATCTCGAGATGTTTTCTTAATATATAATTGTCCTTTGATATGAATTTCTCTCTTATCCACATATGAGTGTCTATGAATTTGTTTCTCTAGTCATCCCAGACTAACACAGAGTGTTTACTCCAAGTACCCTGGTTAAAAATATCAAAACCAAGCTCAAAGCCATTGAGTCTTTTCTGTCTCATTGGAATCCTATAGGACATGGTTGTCAACCTTCCTAATGCTGCGACCCTTTAATACAGTTCCTCAAGTTGCGGTAACCCCCAGCCATAACATTATTTTTGTTGCTACTTCATACCTGTAATTTTGCTACTGTTATGAATTGGATAACCCCTGTGAAAGGGTCGTTCAATTTCCACCCCCCCCAAGGGGTCATGACCCACAGGTTGAGAACTACTATTGGACAAAGTCGAATGACCCATATTGGCTTCTAAGGCTATAAATCTTTGTGAGCACAGAGAGCCTCAACTTTCCCCCAAGGAGCATCTGGTGGGTTCAAAGGGCTAACTTTGCAGTCTGCAGGCCAACTCATAACGCACCATGCCATCAGGGCTGTGGCGGGTGCCTTATTAAGCAAGGTTCATTTAAATAGGTCTTCTCTCTTTATGGCTTTTGTGTTATGGGTGCTGCATAGTCAGGAGCCCAGGCCAGGTGCTTTTGCTGCGTCTGTCTGCTCAACGTGCTCGTTTGATATTATTTTATGGACCTCACGAAGGCAAGATAGGGTCAGTTGAAAGCATATTTACAAATATTGTGCAAATGTAAACATCATGTTGGGGTCATGCTGCTGTCGTCCTTCCTCAGTGGGGCTGAACCAGGACTGCTTTCCTGCCTCAGTTCCCTGAGCTTTGCTAACAGTTGTGTAAAGGTTGGTCCTTAAAATACAGCCACCTTCCCACTTAAACTGAAATCAGCACCTAGTTTCTAGTTCTTTTGCATTGCCGTCTCATTTACAGTTACATGTTTACTTACCAAGCGCTTTAGTCTGAGTTCTCCAGAGTGGCGTGACCCATGGAGCAGACAGACAAATCTCCTCTAGAGATTGACTTCAAAGACATGGCTGGCCTGAGTGTGCGAGCGGGTGAAGGAGGCAGTCTGAAGACTCTGACAGAGAGGGAGGAAGAGAAAAAGAGAGAGGGGGAAAGGGAGAGGGTCTTGCAGGAGCCTCCTTTCAAATGCTAGAGGCAGGCCGCACCCCCAATGACACTTCCTTTCCACCTCATTGACTGACCACATCCCACATGTCAGAGAGAAGAGCCCATTGGATCACACGCTGCAAGCGCAAGTAGTCCAAGATCTGCCGAACCACTGAGAATCCTGGCCTAGCCACCCTCACGCATGACTATTCCTTGCACCAAAGATCTGAGGTGTGCCTTGTCCCGTTGGTGACCTCCCCTTGCTCTGATGCTAATAAGCATGATGACATTTTCAATTTTCTTCTCACCTTCCACTCCTAGATAAGAATCTGTTAGCATAAACTTGCTAGCATATGTGGAACTGCGTGTGTACAATAAGGACATGCTGGTTGTTGCTATACGTGTTAGAGTATAGCTTATAAGCCCAATGTTTCAGTGTGTCCGTGCGAAAATTCGTACCTCTCCCTCACAGCATTGTCCATTAAGATTTGGTGTAAGTTAGGGGTTCTGCTCTACATAGCAACACTGGAACCTGGCCACCGTCAGATTCCTAGAATCCACACCACTTGGTCAGCAAATAGGACAAGAGATTGGGGAATCTATCGGGGCAGGATTTTATGGGCCAGCCACGGAAGAATGACACAGTCAGATTGGCTCACATTACAGTGGCCAGAACTCAGTCCATGGCTGTGCCTATGCCTAGCTGTAGGGCAGACAAGCTGTGCGCCCAGGAACAAGGTGGACAGGAAAGTCGCTGCTCTCAGCAAGCACGGCAGTCCCTGCTCTGCTGCTGCTGGAAGTGAAATTCTAAGTGACTACAAGTCATGGCAGTATTGTTAAGAGAGACTTCGTGTCTCCAGAGTTCAAAGAGTCTTCTAGTTGAGTGAACTCATTTCTTCCAGCCATGTCATCACCACTTCTGTCTGGCTTCATTACAATTTAAGACGGTTTGCTTTCTATCCAAGCTTCTGATCTTGTCTGGTTGAAGGACAATTGACAAACTGCTCCATAGGTTACTTGGGAGTAGTGCAAAGAACTTGGAATCATGCACTATCTCTTCAATGGGATTGACTGCTGGTGACATCGCTCAGTGCCACTCCACCTAAGCCCTCGACTTATCCCAGTTCTGTCACTGAGTAACCAAATCTCACTTGATGATATTTATCTTGCAGTGAGGGATCCTTTCTTCCACAACTGGGCACTTGGTCATTTTTATACCTGGAACAGAGAAGCCATGTACTGATATTCTTCTGTCTTGTTTTGGTGTCACCTTACTCATTTGGAGATGAGTTCTTTTGACAGATTTTTGATCTTTTTATTGAAGTTTAACTGCAAGTTTACAAAGCAAATTGGTTTTACGTTAAATAATTCATATGCCTTACGCTTGGTGTTTGATCCCCACAGTGCAATACCCTCTTCCTATTTCCTCTCTGTGTTTACTACTTGCCTCTCTATCCCATCCCTGCCCTCAGACCTTCATCCCTGGGGAAATGCTGCCTTTTCATTTGCTGTGGTTGATTGTTCTACCAAGGATGTACCTTCCTGGTGTTACTGTTCACTTTGTACGTCTTTCTATTGTTGGGCTTATACTTGATCCAAGCGGGGAAGTTCACTTCCAGGCCTGAAGGTACCTAAGGACCAGAGTCTCAGGAGTTTGTTCCACCAGCCTCCGGTAAAGCAGTGAGCTTGACCTTTTCTATGATTTTGAGTTTGGCTCACGTTTTTCTCCCACTCAGGGCAGGATCTTTTATTGCAATCCGTTTCGGATTAGTCAGCAGTGCTGACTGGGCACCAGGAATTCTTTTAGCCTCAGGTTCCTGGAGGCTGGAGTTTATGAACTAGGGATAAGGCAAATGATTCACGTTTATTTTCACATCTAATTTGACTCTTTTAAGTTTGAATAAAATAATTTAAAGTAATTTCATTGTAGATAGACTATAATAATTTGTACATTAAATATTTTCTTTATATAAATGGTTGAATAGTTGAGAGAATAATATTTTACAGTTCTCTGTAATGTGGACTGTTTGGGGCATTATGGCAAAATAAGACTGGAAATAGTATGGAGTCCAGCCTTCTAGTCTGTGCAAAACCAGGAAGGCTCTTTGAGTTCTAGATGGGAGATTTCTTTCTTAAACCTCTTAGGAAACAAAGTCTGGGATCATTACTTAGAATATCTCTTTGAAGATTAATATAAAACAAGGTGCAGTGAGTTTCTTTGAATGGGACCTGCCTGGTAGCGGACAGAGCAATACACAGATGCATATATGCACATGTATGCACAGGCGTGGTCTGAAATTCTTGGGTGAGTTAAAGCTCTAGAATAACACTCTCTGATTCAGCGATAATGGGAGCCACATATGTGATTTGACATTTTCTAGAAGTCACCCCCATAAAGGTGAAAGAAATGGGCTTCACACATGTCAATTCAAACTACGTATGTTTTTAATGCCCAGCTGAGGTGAGGACCTGTGTCTAGTGTGTATCGAAGCAGTGCTAAGGTCTGCAGAACAACCAAGCACTGCTGCCTTCACGTGGATTCTGATGCACAGGGCAGCGTAGAACTGTTCCCTATGATGTTGAAGCTGTAAATGTGTATGGAAACGGAAAGCCTCATCTTCCTCCCAGGAGTGACTGACAGGCTCAAGTGGCTGATCTTGCTATTAGCAGCCCATTGTGTAACTGGTTATGCCAGGGCCCTTTAAATCTCCTTAAATATGCATGGATGCATAATAAAAGAACTGAGCACTCTCTTTATCCCGCACCACTGAACAGTCAGAGATCTCTGAAAAAGAAGCTTTTGTTGTGGTTTTCACCTGCTCCATTGCCTTGACTCTGGTCACACTGAAAGAGTGACTAGCACTTTCCGGGATTTTCTTTGTTTGTTGAGCAACTGAGCACTGGCTTTCAGGTGCAGAACTGTTACATTTATGAAGCAGACAGATGGCTAGACTCCCATGATCAGAGATTGAGAAAATCTACTTCCTCCTCCGGTATACATTGCCTGTCTCAGGATGGGATTTTCCATAAAGTCAGCTATTGAATAGAAATGAGTGCCATTCCTCAAAGCCCAAATTACACTAAGATTAGAGGGACTAGAAAGCAAATAAAAACAAGTCTATAGCATTTCCTTTTGTTACATTTCAAGATCAATTTCATATTAAAAACAATTCATAGAAGAGCAGGCATAATGCTTTCCATAATGACCTGCTAACCAGAATGATGCTTATCAGCTTCAACTAGTGGCATGATCTGTGGTCTCATAACCATTAATCGGAGGAGAACCCACGCACCCTCCGAGTGGGGAGACACGGCAGTTGGTGGATAATTTTATGACACCCATACACATACCACACAGTGGGATTGTACTTGACTGCTGGATTTACAGAGCATATAGCCTTATTATTTTAGACTCAGATACTTTCAAATATGTAATAATTTGTTATTGAAACTAAATCAGCGAAAGGCAGCACCAACTACTGTAAACAAGCTCAGAGCACTTGAATTTAATACGGAATCTGATACACGTGGAGCGATCTAGAACAGTTCTTAACTGCTCTTTGCTTGTTTAGAAAACCGAAGCAGTAACACGTTGAGTCGATGTGTTCATCTCTTTTCAATCTTTTCCAGTCTGGCCACTGTCCGTTTCATCCAGTACACTGAAGTCCGAGGACTTCTTCATGGTGTGCTTCCTAGGTCCCACACTAGGCAGATCATTGGAATCACCGAGGGGTTCGGTGAAATGGCAGATCCCTGTGCTTCTCCCCGCTGGGGTTTTGAAGTCATAGGTTGTAAGTGAAGCCCAGGGATCTGTCGTTTCACTACATCCTCAGGTGCTTGCAATGATCAACCACGTTTGGGAACCCACTGCTTCCGTACTTTAACTGTGTCGCTTCGTTGGAAGCTGAGACTTGGCTACTTGCCTAGCTGTCCCATGTTGGATTTGTCACCAACCTCCCTGTGCTTCAGTTTTACAGTCGTTCTCACTGTTGTTCGCTGCCATTGTGTTGGCTCCAGCCCATCGTGCTTTACGTACATATAACGATGAAGCATTGCTCCGTCTTGCAGCATCTTCCTGGGTCTTGCCGTTTTTGAGTCTATTGTGGTGACTATCGGTCCGTCCATGTTACTGAGGGCTCCTTCGGTTTTGCTCGCCCTCTGTTTTACCAAACGTGCCTGTTCGTGTGGTTGTGCTCTCCTGATGACGTGTCCAAAAGAAGTCATATGGGGACAGCCTGTCTTGCTTCTAAGGAACATGCAGGTTCATAATTTTTCTAAGGCTGATTTCTTCATTGTATTGGAAATCCGTGGTATATTCAATATTCTTGGCCATAGTTCAACACATCAGTTCTTCGTTTTTCATGTTCCCACTTTCCTATGTATAAGAGGCCACTGCTTGTGTCGGGTGCTCAGTAGTCACCAAGGTGACATCTCTGTTGTTTTAAAACGTTAAGGAAGTTTCTTGCAGCAGATTTTCCCAGTGTGAAATGCTGTTGGATATCTCGACTACTGCTTCCACAGATGGTTGATCTAAGTAGAATGACTTTGTTGACAACGTCAACTAACATGTTGTTAGTGTTACTGATGGTGCCACGGAGTCAGTTCTGACTTTTGGCAGCCTCATACCAGTAGAGCAACTGTGTAGGACTGCTCCAGAGAGTTTTTTTCTGTTTTGTTTTATTTCTCAATTTTTTTTTTTGCGGAAAAAATACAAGTATATCATTCCATAGTTCATTCACATTAAGCAACATTGTACAATTGCTACCATAGTTTCAAAATGTTCTCTTCCTTCTTGAACTCCTTGATATAAGCTCCTCAAACGCCCCCCCCCCCCCCGCCACTGTACACCTCAGGGACCCTTATTCGACTTACTGTCTTTATAAGTTCATCAATCCTGAGAAAAGAGGAAAACATACGACCAAAATTCAGAAGGATTGCCCCAATGATAAAATATATCTGAGATAAGCCCCAATATGAACACCCCCCCCCTAAAAATCACACAGAAAAGGTTGAAAACCAGATGAGGCTCAACGCGCATCGAAGGGGTCGGGGATCAACTGACAATGTTTTAACCTAAGTCAGGTTGATCATGTTGATCTCCCAGAGCCGTATCTCAAATGCACTCTCTTCAGTAATGGGTTTCTTCCCATCCCTCTCTTAGGGATGGAGGGAAATCACTGGAGGTGTGTTTCCGGTGCGGAGCTCTCAGATGTCTCTTGTCTCCCACTGGCATCCATAGCCTTCTGCAAACCAGAAGCTCCCAATGTAGGCTCTGATACTCACCCCTTATTTGGCTTTAGATTATGTGTCAATCGGGGTAGACTAGAGAAACAAATCCATAGAAACTCATATTTATTTAAGAGAGAGTTTTCTGTAAAGGGCAATTGTACATTAAGAAAACATCCCAACTCAGTCCAGTCCAAGCCCATAAGTCTAATATTAGCCAATATGTCCAATACTAATCTATAGACGAAACACATGCAATGACGCCGAATGCAGGCTGATCACAGAAGTCTTTGGATCCAGTGGCATTGTAAGCATCTCAGCACTGGCAGGGTCTCTATGTGACTTCTCCAGCTTCAGAAGTATGGTTGCATGAGGTTAGGTCCATGTGATTTCTCCAGCTCAGGGCACTAGGGTAGTTCCATGTGTCTTGTCAGCTGCAATGTCTCCCAGGGACTGAACCTTGTCAGCAGAGAGTCTCCAAGGGTCAAGAGAGAGGGGAGAGTCTTCCGCCTCCAAGGAGGTAAAACCAGACTTCCCAGAATTCTCAGGAGAAATTCATGCCCACACAGAGGACTCATTGGCTCTAATCAAATTGACAAACTAGACCCCATCCCTTCACTCTTTCATCCTCTCAAGTCCCAAACTGACACCAGATTATGTAACTTCCACAGATTAAGTGTGTATTTGCAATCCTCCGGCCACTGATGATGGTGCGCTTCTTCCATGTGGGCTAGTTGATATCTCCCCGAGGCGGCTGCTTGTTTGGAAACAAGGCTGTGACTTTTGGGGAGCAGATGGCCAGGCCGGGCTTCCAAGGTACCTATGAGGGGGTTTGAACCATTTCCCTTTCACCTGCTAGAATGCTTAACTCTTTGCACCAGCTAGGGATGCCTAGGAGCTATTTAATTGATATTTACTGGGAAAATTAGGAACAAAACTGTGAGGATTAAGTCAAATAACCTCTGAGTTGTTGACATATATTAGGAATGAAATAAATATAAATTTCCTTTCCCTTAAAATTTATCAGTAGGCTATCTATGCCAAGGAGAGGAAAGCATTTTAAAGTCAACTAAAGGACTTAAGAGCATTAATAAATAAAAATGACCCCCAAAGCACGCACAGTCCACATTTGCTTGCTCTCTTGATGTATTTTTGAGCAACAGAGTAAAATAACTGCATTGGTTTGGGCCACTAGACTCATGTTATTCCACATATTATAAATCTGTTTCCTTTTTGTGCAAAGAATATTGGAACAGCATAAGTAATACTCTAGAGAAAATTATGACAATTTGTCTCCAAACCCTCCAGTATAATAACAGCTAGGGTTGATGGAATGGAGCACATGTAAGCTAGGCAGTATGCTTAATATCTCACTGATACATATCTCACTGAAGAGTTTTCTGTAAAGGCTAAATTATTATTCTAACTTTATTCACAAGGCTTACCCATGATGACTAGGAAAACCGTCTGTATAATCTAGACTAGGGAGATGATTACATAAGGAGGAATGGTTTGCTCTAACACTTGAGTTTGTCATTTGTAGAGACCAACACTAGCACATGTGGAGAATGGCTAGATGTTTGTAGAACATGGTGTCTGTGGGAATAAACATACTTCCTTTTAGTGAGTTATTCAAAACAAAACAAAAACAAGGAGGAAAACGCGTAGGATTTGAGGTGATATGCAAAGACCTAATTATGGCTAAGTGGTGGAAGAACTATTCCATGAGGGTCTAGGCCAGTGGTTCTCAGCCTTCCTAATGCTGAGACCCTTTCATACAGTTTCTCCTGTTGTGGTGACCCCCCCCCACCATAAAATGATTTTCATTGCTCCTTCATCACTGTAATTTTCCGACTGTTATGAATCGAGTGACCCCTGTGAAAGGGACATTCGACTCTCAAAGGGGTCACGACCCACAGGTTGAGAACCACCGATCTAGGAGGGTTTAGTTCCCATTAGCAGAAATTCTAGATCTCATTGCTGTAAGTTAGGAGCAAAAGGGAACAGAGATGGGAGAAAGCAAGCACAGGACCTGACATTGAGTTGGAACTGAGCTGTCGGCAGGGAGGGGCTTGCACTGTGGTCATGGCCAGATTTGGGGTGTGAAGCCTTGTTGAATTAGCAGATCTTAGCCTTTCAATGGTGAGTTCTGAGTTCAGTAGGGAGAGCTGGGCACATTAGCTACAGAAACCAGATTATAGAAAGCAAAGGAGAAAATAGGTGTAAGAAAATGAGGGCAGACAGGGTAGACAATAAGTAAGACATCTATTATTTTTGCCACTCGGTATCATTGCACCCTTTTGGTACATTTCGTGATTTCTCTGGGCATCACTGTTCCACACTTAATCCATATGGTGGTAATGTTGAAACCAGTGGCCTTTCTCTAAAACAATCAGAACAGGACATTTTTCTAGGGAGAATTTATTCAGGTTTAGCTTGTTACACAGGCAGTTTTAATTAGGCCCCCTTTAGGGGGAAGGACTGGATATATTTCACTAAATGAGAATCTGTAAGAATATAAGTAGGAGCAATCTCAGTCATTTTATGACACAGGGGAGAGGCTGCCTGAGAATAGTGCCAACACACAGAAATTCAAGAAGAGAGGAGGCAGAGCAGATCCGGGTAATATCGTTGGGGCCTCTGTAGCTAGCCATGCCTGAAGGGAGGGGCTTCCCTTTTACTGAATCCCATTTAATCAGCTTCTCTGTCAGTTACTAAAGAAGTGCTCATGTGGTGGAATGGTAACTGAGCTTCTTTGAGCAGAAAATTGTCACAATCTTTAGTATTCTAATTGAAAAAAATCTTGGTCTAACTTTATGAGAATAGAATATTTTTGGAGGAAAATTTATATGGAGATAAAGAGAAATGAGCTGTCAAGCTCTGAAAAGTCATGGAAGAACCTTAAATACATTTTGTTAAGTGAAAGGTATCAGTGTGGATAAACTGAAGACTGTTGATTCCAAGTATATGACATTCTGGGAACGGCAAAATTATAGAGGCAATTAAAATTGAGTGGTCTGTGGGAGCGGAATGGTGGAGGGTGGAAGAAGCATAGGCGAGGCACAGGCATGTTGAGGGAAGTGCAAGTATTCTGGACGATGCTGTAGTGATGGATACAATTTGTCAAAATAGTGGCTCCTCAGTTGTGATACCTGGGCCACATCAGTGCAAGATGTTAACCAAAAGAGAGAGAATGGATAGATGGAGATCGGAAGATCGAAAATGTGTCTAATTACTTTCTGCTTAATTTTTCTGTACAGCCCAAACTGTTCTAAAGCATACAGAGGATTTAGAAACAATGCATTATATGGAGTAGGGTCTTATTCTTACACTAAAAGAAGGCAACATTTAGACGAAAGAATCAGCTCATTTAATTATAAACTTGGCAACTTCTTCCTAGGCATGGCTGGGTTATTATTGCTCTTAACAGCTAAATCCTTGAATTAGCGGTGCTTTTTCTTATTCAATAATGAGTTACTTATTGTCTAAATGCACGTGTAGGATTCTGTCAGAACTGCTTTCTCTCCCCATGGTATTCTGGCTCCGTTCTGCTCAGGACCATCGAAGAGCAATGCGTTTGCGTCATATGTACCCGGCACACATGCTTCGACAGCGGCCAGGCTGTCTTTGCTTCTGGCTGTTGGAATTAAAAGATCATTTCCCTCTTCCTTAGAATGGCACTCTATGGATTCCTTATCAGCAGCCAGCTGGATTGGAAGGCCCATAGCCTAATCACGTAGATAGGCCCAGAAATAAGTCATATTTTGTCTCGGGCTGATATGAATTAGAATGCAGACAAGCTCAAAAGACTTACCCTTTGGGTAAGATTAAACCAATGACTCTAATTTACATCACTCCATAAGTTGTATTATCTCGAGCAAAACATTCTCTCCCTTGACGTTGTGGATCATAAATATTGGGAACACAGAGTAAGAAGGACTCTCGCCTTTTTCACATTACTATGCTACACATAGAAATGACAACATTTTGTAAGTACTTGCGGTAAATAGGTGTCTGTTGCTGAAGGTGACCTGGTCAAGCCAATGGGATCAATGATGTGGCAAATCCAGCTTACCCAAAGTTGACACTGGGTTTGACAACCGTATTCGGTAGTCTGGCTTTGGGTCATAGCTTAGTCACTCAACTGAATGCGATTCTTGGGATCCCTTTTTCTATGTGGTCCTCAGTCTTGTGTCCTGAAATGAGGTAGCGGAGATTTCTTGCAAGTGTAAATGTCTCAATATCTAGCACAGTCTCGGATCTGATTAATGGAGGTGTCTGAGGTGCACTGAGGCATTCGGCAAGCAGGTATCCACCAGAGGCTCACCACGTGCATCTCTTTAATGACTGCCAAGGCCACTAGTTCTGAAATACACTCACCATACATGATCAAAGATATCTGGGTGGTAGTGCGTGATAGACAATGTCAAAATCTGAGTTAAATGCTCAGAGATAACTCTCAGAACTTCTGAACCAACTGGGAATATTGAAATCATCTATTTCTCAAATGCTAAATAAATCAATGAAAATTTCCCTTAAACTCCTGAGAGATTTCTTACACAGGTTGATATTATTGGGTGCAATGGAACCAGTAAAAACTCCTACCAACACTAGGGGTGACAGAGGAGAACTGCCCCAGAGTTTCCTTGGCAGCCGACTGTCAGGTCTTCTCTCCCACAGAGCCACAGTTGGGTTCAAACTGCCATCTCTTCAGGTAGTAACTGAGCACTCGGCCAGCGTATCAGCCATGGTATCAGCATGGTACAACCATTGCACCAATGTAGCCATTGCATCAGCATTGCATCAGCTATGGTATCAGCATGGTACAACCATTGCACCAATGTAGCCATTGCATCAGCCATGGTATCAGCATGGTACAACCATTGCACCAATGTAGCCATTGCGTCAGCATTGCATCAGCAGGGCTCAGTTTCCATAGTGTACCATGCAAGTACACAGTAGAGGATCTATAGAGTCAACAAGTAATTTTCCCTTATTAGTATGAAAAGAATGCATGTAAGGAGGCTTTAAAAGTTCATGGGAAAACTCCATTATGTTTTGATTCCATTTTTCCAAGAACTTTTTGAAGGCCTCTCATATAACTATATAATACAGGAATCCTCACGCCATCTCCCTCTTCCTAACCGTTTCAGTATGAATAAGCTGACACCCCCAACTCCCCAGACAGGATAAGTGCTAGCCACTTTGATGGGCCCGAGTGACCCTGGAGTGCACCGAGGGGTTACCTGGAGGTAAGGAATGAAGGAGGAAGGCAGTTGACTAAGCTGCTACCATGCAATGTTTGGTTTACAAAGATATTTCAAAAGTGTGGGGAAAGCTCCATTAACTTTTAATTCCATTTTCCCATAAACTTTCTGGAATCCCTTTCTTGCAAACCAGGGTGCAAGGAAGTCACTATTCAGTGTCCATAGTCCTGGCAAATTTTGGCAATGATACGGCGGACGTTTCTAACAATGGAAAGAGTCACAATAAGGTGAAATTTGAAGTGGGGCTTACTCAGGCATTTGACCCAGGCATACTTTTGGTGGCAGTATGGCTTGTCTTGGGATATTTGGGATCCACACACTCACACTTGGATGCATCACAGGAAGAAAGCTTCAGTCTGTCAGCAATGCAAAAACTGTGGCTTGTGGTCAATGGGGGCAAGGCTGTGTTTGTTCTGGGCACGTAGAAATTAAACATGTGGAGTATTTCATGGTGAGGCTTGGTGCCAGATGATTACATACCTTATTCTATTTAATCCTTGCCAAATCCCTCAAAGACATGCATTGTTCTTTTCACAGATGACACAAGTGCCTAATAACCACACATAATCAAACTCTGAGAGTGACAGAGTCCACGTGGGGGTCAGAATTCTCTGATTTTAGAGTCAGTTCTCTCTTCCCTGGGCTATCAGAGACGTAAGGTAACTAGGACCTTGGGAGCAAGGACTAAGAGAAATGCACTGATTAGTATCTATGAATAATAATGTCAGTCTGAAACATGAGATATGAGCACCGTGATCCACGCCTCTGCTCAACTTGAGCCCAGAAAACCGAACAGCGAACCCACAACCATCAAGTTGATTCTAACTCATAGAAAGCTTTAGGGCAGAGGAGAACTTAGGGTTTCTTAGGCTATAAATCTTTAAATAAGTAGGGGAAAAAGCCTTATCTTTATCTGCAGGTAATGGCTGGTAGGTTTAAACCTCTGGTACTGTGATTGGTGGCTCAGTGAGTAATCCATGACATCACCAGGCCTCTATAAAGGAGCCCAGCTGCATGTTTGGATAGTCCACAGGTCGTCCTCGTTCAGGTTAAAAAGCAGTTCCTTATTCTGTGGTAAACTGGCAAGTGGCCATTAACTAGAACTGGAGCCTCTTATGCTTTGGGGAAGCATGAGCAGTTTGAGGTTTCCCTCTCTTTTGTAAGTTCAGTTATCAAAAGATGGGAAACATTGAAAATAAATCAGAAAGTAAGAAGAGAGAGATTAAAGACTCCACATTTAATTCTAATCTCTTTAAAGAGAGTAGCTGGTCACTGAAACACATTACCTCTCAGCAGCTACCAACTGATCAAGAACTTCGCCAACTGAGTTAACTCTTGAATTTAGCATGTATAGCTGATAACGGTGCCGTAGCCTTATCTGTACATAAAATTAAGTATTTATATAACTTTAAGAATGTGAAATGTTTCACTGGGTAATAATTATTCTAGAAATGGTGTGAGATATTTTATTTATCGACAAGTGAGTCATTTTTAAGGTAGAAAGAGCCCAGGGGAAAACCTTCCATGTGTACACCAGGATGCCTGGAGAAAGAACACGCCTAGAATCTCACTAGTAGCCTGAGATTGGGACTCAGTTTTCAAATAATCTTGTCTTTATTTTTTTTATTCACTATTTTATATCTTTATTCATTTTTTAATGAAACGATCCTAGAATATTTTTCCCTTTCCTTTTTTGGTATTTTACAGCTATTTCTAGCTGTCTGTATATACTACTGGGAACCCTGGTGGTGTGGTGGTTATGCATTGGACCGTGATCCTCATGGTCTGAAGTTGGAGATCACTCGCACCTCTGAGGGAGAAAGACTGGGCTTTCTACTCCCATAAGCAGTTGCACTCTCAGAAACACACAGGGGGTCCCTATGAGTCAGCATTGACTCAATGACAATGACTTTGTTTCTATATATGTATATATTAGGAGCCTGGGGATAGAATTTGCACATTGGGCAGCTAACTTAGAGATTAGCAGTTTGAAACCACTAGTTGCTGCTAGGGGGAAGGATGAGGCTTTCTACTCCTTTAAAATGTTCGTGTCTCAGAAAGGGAACAGTTCTACCCGGTAAGAGAGGGTCCCATGAGTCCGGATCGGCTCTGTGGTCATGTAGGTGGTTTGTGTATATGGTAGAGAAGATCTGGTGGTGCTGTCACGTAAGATTTGAATTGCTAACTTCTGGTCAGTGACTGAAGCACACTATTGCTCCTCGGGAGGAAGCTGAGGCTGTCTACTCCTGCAACTACTTCCAGCCTCAACAAGTATCTACAGACCACTGCGAGTCTCAGTGAAGTTTATGGCAGTGGGTTTGGTTTGGTGGGCCTACATACCGTGGGTGAACCCTAGGAGTGCAGTGGTTAAGCATTTGGCTGCAAATAGAAAGGTTGGTGGTTCGAATACACTGTTCATAGATCATGTTTGATTCTGGCAGCTTGTCATGAGTAAGCCAACTTTTGAGATAGGAACGGAAGGGAGAGTGAGCGTACTTATTGATTGACAGTATTCAAGGAGACAGAGTGAATCTTGTGTGATGGAACTTGCCTCATTGAGCAACTGGTGAAAGGGTGTTTTTTTAAGGCAAGGAGAAGGGAGGTTTCTAAAATAGAATCACAGTGCATGAGCAAGCTGGGGATCTGGATGGAGAGCTGAACTGCTGATGTGGTGAAACTTGAAACGGGCCATCTGTTAAACAGGGTTTTCTCTTTGGAGGGGAGTGTCCACATGTTAGCTGTAGGTCCTTAGCAAATCCTGTCCTTCAAAGGGAAATGGACTAATTTCTAAGCTTCTATTAGGAACAAAATGAAGGTTTGTCAATATAGTATGAATTCCCACAGAATGACAAGATTGAAACAAAAGAGAGCAAAGCACATGCAGACCCAGTGTCTTGCTGGGGACTCAGTGCGGGATCACCAGCAGCCACTGCACGAGAGAAGGATATCACAGCTGGATGCCATGCAGGTTTATAGCCTTGTAAATGCAAGGAAGCAGTTTGATTTATTCTATGGAGTTGCTCTGAGTCAAAATCATATCAACAGTAATGGATATTTTTTTAAATATATATTACTAAGATAGTGTCAGAGTGTTGATTTACATAACAATTTTCTGTTTGTAAAATAATTTTGGGTTCACTGTTATGTCAGTTGTCCTCAGTAATCCTGGAGGTGATATTTTCTTCAACTCATTAACAGTTGATGAAACGGAGGTTTGAAGAGAAGTAACTTGCTGCAAATCATAGAGCAAGGACATAGAAGAGCTCAAACTGAAATTCCTTCTTCGGATACACAATGTCTTCTTCCAATGTGTTTTTTTCTAAAGGCAGCCATTGAATATGTCATCTGACCTGGGACAATTAAAGGAACATCAGACAGCATTCAAGGGCTGGCCTCTTCGGATGGAGACCAGAAGCAGAGGGATGTATTTGCTCACAAGCTCATAAAATCTCAGGCATGCAAGCCACTGTATGCATTGACCTAACAAGAAGGGCTTGTATTAGAGGCATGCACAAAGCAGGACCGGACAAGCTAAGGTATCCATCAATCAGCACTCGAGGCATGCAGGTGACAGGAAGGCACATAGGTGACAAGATGGGCAGGTTCTGGCGTTTAGACGGTGGCCTGGCCTTGGTCATCTCTGAGCTGCCTTGACCTGGTGTCCCGAGCTCTTCTCCAGGTGACCAATCAATGTTTCTTATCAGAATGGGTTGGGGGGTGCTACTTAGGGTGGGATAGACAATAGGGTCTGATTGCTCTTAATGGCAGACAACCAACCTTCAGACAAACAGCCGTCAAGTAGTTACCCTTCCCTAGTATAGTAGCAACCATGTGCTTGCAAGCAGCACCTTCAATCTGGCGTTATCACAGGGGGAACATGGTGGGGAACCACTTTTACTTAGGAGAAGGTGACTGGGGTGCATCTCCAACCCACGAAAGTGAAGGCCTCCCTCCACCAGTCTGCCTCCCAGACTCTTCATGATGAGTGTACAGAATTTGTCCACGCACACTCTTGCAGCTTCTCAGTTTCCTACACTATTGAGTTGGTTCCGGTTTACAGTGATCCTAAGGCCAACAGCATCAAGCACTACCAGCTTATGGGCATTCCTCACAATCATTGTTATTTAAACATCTCCTTAGGAATATTCCTGTTTTCCGATGCCCTTTAATTTTAGCAAGCATGCTGTCCTTTTCCAGGGACTTGTGTCTCCTGCTAGTTTGTCCAAAGTACATGAGACAAAGTTTTGCAAATCTCAATTCTAAGGAGCATTCAGGTTGTACTTCTCCCAAGACAGATTTGTTTGCTCTTCTGACAGCCCATGATACTTTCAGTATTCTTCACTCATGATTCAAATGCATCAGTTCTCTGGTCTTTCTTCTTCATTGTCCAACATCCACATGTGTATGAGGTGACTGAAAATGGATGACATTGTCTGGTAAATATTGGCTATTAACCGAAAAGTCATTGGTTCAAGTCCATCACTGTTCTACAGGAGAAAGAGAAGTCTGTGTCCACAAAGACTTAGAAGTCCTCAGAAACTGTATCTAGGGTCACTATGAATTTGAATTGACTTAAAGGCAATCAGTTCAACTAATTAGATAAGGGTACTTCAAGGTAACCTTTTCTACTTGGATATACCTGATTGATTCTCAATACTTATTACATCATCAAAATACCTTCATAGCAATATCCAGATCTTTGTTTGACCGAGGAAATGGGCATTGTAACTGAGCCAAGTTGATAAGTAAAGCCAACCATGACCGTTTCCATGTAAAAGGAATGATGTATGCCACCTGCAAGGAAGAACTTAGCACATGTGCGGAACTGCTTTCTGCCTGTGTGCCTGGTCACTCAGCTAATAAAACTGCCTAAGAAATGTAGGTCACCGAACAACCCCCAAGAATTTCTTTCCAGAGCATGAAGCAATGAAAATAATACATGTGCCTCTGTGAAGTCAGCATATGTTAAATATAAGACTAATTGGGAAGCTAAATGAAACACTCATAATGGTACCTCAAGAAAATATAATGATGGGAAAAAAGCCATTTCTTTTCTACCCAAGAAATTATATGACAGAAATTGCACCATCAGAATGAATTAATAGATAGTGTAAAAGAATTTAATGCCAAGCAAACAAATTCATAAATTAAACATCTTGAGCAAGGTTAATGTTAAAGTAGTGTTTGCTTTACAGAAAAAAGACTTGCAAGGGATGGAGAGAAAAGGCGCTTTGAAATCCAACAGCAGGAGAATCCTTGGATTTGCTGAAACCTTCATCTTTGCCCATCAGCTACTTGGCCCCCGGCCTGGTCTTTGTGGCTAGCTGTTTGGCTGGCAAGATGGCAAACACACTGGTGATCATTGATGAACACCAATGTAAACCACACTGTCTCCTGGGAAAGCCATTAATCAGGGTTTTGCTGTCCCTTCTGTTCATGGTATATTTCACAGCCATTTCTGCAAAAGCCCAGCTGGGCCGAGATGGTCGGCGGCAGGGGGCTCGCCATGCAGGTGGGTGCAGGCTGAGACATCTGAGAGGGGCTGAACTAGCCCTCCAAGCCCCCCCCCCCCAAGTGCTCACTGAATTATTCTCCAGGAGCATATATTTCACCTTCCTCTGACATGGCGAGGAGCAGAGGGAATGATAATGATCTGAAATGACAGGCTGCGTGCCAGGAAGCTAATTTAAAGGAGAAATTCAGTCCCCAAATTAAGAACAAAGAGTCCAAGCGACCTTTGGACTGGCTTGAGGCCTTTAAAGGAACCCAGCGAGAGCATCTTTAATCTCCTCGGTTGGTAGACTTATCTTGGAAAATAATTTGGGGTGCCAACATTTTCACTCACTCTGGTTTCCTGAGGGATTTACCGGTCATTTATCTGGTCTGGCCACGGAAACAGGGTTTCTAAATGAGCCACCTCAGCTTCCTTAAATTTGTAGATAACCTGTGTTCTTTGCGCTTTCTGTTTCCCAGGAAATGCACTGCTCTGTTCTTTTCAGGTTGGAAAACAGAGCAGCAACCTTTGGAAAGCTCCAGGATACGCTGGGAGGCAAAAAAGGCTTTTCTGCATGGTTCACCAACAGCAGAGTTAACAACTACCGCTTTGTTGTTGCTGTTGTTTTTAGCGAAATACTATTTCTGAACTAGTATGAAGGGGGGATTGGAATGCAGTTTGATTCAAGCAAGCATCTGGGGGTGGGGGAGGGGGTAAGACCATAAGTATCACCAGAGAACTACTAACGCAGATGTGTTCCTTCTCATGCATTTGGGTAATAATCAAGCTTGTGACTGCTCTCCCATTTTCTTGAAATAATTGGATTCTTGTGCTTCCAAATCATAGACGACAATCCTTTAGTGTGTCACTTGACAAAAATATGATAGCAAGATTAACTTTGCCCTGTTTCTTCCCAAGCCCCAAATCAAACTCATTGCCACGAAGTCGACCCCAACTGCTAGCAACCCAATAGGACAGGGTCGAGCTGCGCCGATGTGAGCCTCAGAGCAAACCTGACCTGTTGGTGGCGGTAGAAAGCCCTGTCTGTCTCCCCAGAATGGCTGGTGGTTCAGACTCCCTGTGTGGGTGATCGCCAGTGTGGAACAACTCCACCCCCAGGGCTCCTCTGTCTTTCTGGGAAAGTCTGCTTACCTGGTAAATTTATTTTTTAACCCTCTCATGTCTATCCCAATAAGGAATAACCTAGTCTCTCTCTAGCTGCTTGCTCTTGTACTTGGTAGCATTTCTGCTTAGAAGTTTCTGTAGCTGTTAACTGTGGAGACCATGCTCCCTCTTCCTCACAGAGTCAAGCCTTTGTTTCTCACGAAAGCCGTGTCTCAGTCCCTGACCTTGAACCATGCGCGTTCCTCCCTGCTCCCCTTGAAGGCAATCCTTACTCCCATACCCACATTTTTAACATTGATCATATTTCCCCCTTATATAGTTGTTTCCCTGTTCAAGGTCTGCTTCTTTTAAAGACAGAAGTAATAGCCTCTCACCTTGACTGCCTAGTGAGTGTTCGGTACTAGGTTCTGGCAGATGCTCATTGTTGCTTTTCCTCTTGGTTCTATGATTCATTGCGATGACGTCACAGAACCCACAGACATTGCTCACGATTACTGCGTTTATTTGCAGGGTACGTGCTCAGGATTCAGATAATTCTATCATGGTGCCTCACAATGTTATTTCTGGGTTCTTAATACATGCCCAAAGGGCATGCTACTCTGTTATAAGCCTCAACCGGAAGGCACTCAGCGCCCCCTCCATGGGAGCAAGTCCAGCTCCAGTTAAGTGCCCAAAGGTATCCCACTGCACAAGCCTGCCTCCTTCACAGAAGCGCTCC
Organism: Tenrec ecaudatus; assembly: GCF_050624435.1. NCBI lineage: Eukaryota > Metazoa > Chordata > Mammalia > Afrosoricida > Tenrecidae > Tenrec > Tenrec ecaudatus. The sequence goes on along the minus strand of NC_134533.1, from coordinate 49,641,176 downwards.
ACTTTGTCGCTCTCGGGCTGGGAAGTCCACCACTCTGCCCCATGCTCCGGCTCCTGGTTCTGTGTTCCCTTGCCGCTCCTTACAGGGCAGAGTCTTCTGGATGAAGGGGCTTCACTGCACAGCTGTCTCGGGATCCAGAGGGCGCACTCCACTCCTGACTGCTGCTGGGACTGAGGTCTCCCTCTCCCTCTTCCCCAAGGGATCATTTCTGACCCAGAAGGACAGCAAACCCAATGGATTCTGTTAACAATGACTCCCAAGTGAATCCAGTCTGTCTTTTCCCGCCTTCTTCCCCAGACCCAAGCGGGACAAAGTCATTTGGTGGCTAAAAGAACCACATTAGAGAATTCATTGCCTCTGTAGGTCCACAGAGGATGGATGTCCACTATTACCCATTCATGTTTAGGGTGTTTATTTTCCCAGCGTTTCTTTCACCCTATAAACCTGTGATATGTTATTTTTATTTCTTCTAAACAAACGCTACGCTATTCCTTCTGAGAACTAGAGATAGGCATACAGATTGAGCACCTCAGTGCTGCATGGACTGGGTTCATTTCTGCACTGACTAGATAACAGTCAGAATTGAAAAGCCGCTCATCTGAGACTGAAGGCAGCTAGAAAACAAATCCCACTGGGTTGCCCTCACTGGCCACAATTAAGATGTGGAAGGAAGATCTGCCCACTGGACCTACTAACATTGACAATTTTCTTTCAAAGACACAGTAACTCATCACTTTGTCCTCAGGATGTCAGTAGCTTAAAGACATCGCTGTGCTTTGGCTGCTTGGTTGGTCGGCTTGAATTATGTAGCTCGTATCCGCTGTCCCCCTGGAGTCAGGCGTGTTCATAGTATTCAACTGCCATTCACCTGAATGTGGTCACTTTATTAGGCTGTGGAGTTTGCCACCATCGTAGTGGGTAATTGACTGCTGTTTCAATGATTCTCAGGTCTTAGTAGCATCTTAAGATAGCTTAGAACTGCTTCATGTGGCTTATGGGAGTAGAAAGCCTTATCTTTCTCCCTTGGAGAGGATGGTGGTTTCAAACTGCTCATCTTACAATTAGCCCCTCAAAGTGTAACCCACTCAGTCACCAGGACTCCTGTTTCCATGATGAAATTCCCTAAAGTCTCTAGCATAGGCTTGAAGGACAAACCTGGAGGCAATCATCTGATGCATCCGAAGAAGAGACAGGTAGCAGAATGATCAAGTATCTGGGCTTGGATCCCCCTACACACAGATTCTGGGACAAATAATCAAACTCATGGAGTCCACTTAGGAAGGAAACACGGGAAACAGAAGCCCTCCAATGCTGGGTACTTTACTCAGGTGAAGCGAATTACTGCTGTGGATAGCCGTAGCCTGTAGCTCAGTTCTGATGGGAAAATCTGGAAAAGTGTGCCCAGGGGTCACCCTTCCTAAGGGCGAGTCGCTGGTGGACGGCTGCTCCCAAGCAATATAAATGCCCTCGTAACCTTCCTCTGCCAACTTGTTCTCTGACTCCGCGATGCACGCACTGGTGGTGGAGGCAGGGCTGATGTATACTGAAATGCTAAGGCCCAAGGGGACATATGGTCACGGTCAACAGTGCATCCTAAGAGAATGTTGGAATAGGGACTTTAAAAAGTGGCCCCAAGATCCAATCATTAGGAAATTTTAAAGTGAGGTGCCAGACCACTAAGTAGGCCTTTCTAAATCATTGCAATAACTATTTTCTGACTTTTGAAACATCTCCTTCACTTCATTGATAGGATAAACGCAAAGAACTGGAGTTAAAATCATATGGGGAGATGTTTTCTGGATAATTCAGTCCTGTGAGCCTCCCTGTGTCCCCTCTACACATATCTTCACCCTTCAAATCACACTCGGGAGCCCTTCTTTCAGACCACGTGGAGACCTGGCATGTGCCCTGAACAGCAATTGAGAGTGAACAGCAATTGAGAGTGCTGAGTGCCCAAGCGCATCTGGAGACTAGGTCTGCAGATGAAAGATGGGTGCACGGCTGCTGAGGCGTGAAGTAACCACACACTCTTTGAAGAGCTATTGGAGAAGCTGTATTTCCCATGGCCCATATGTTGCAGAGAGAGAGAGAGAGCGCAATAGGACAGTAGGAGTGTGAATTGATTCAAGGAGAAACAGGAGGTGAGGCTTAGTCAGCACCTGATGGAGAGTCTTGCCCTGGTTATTGTAGTGGTAGTAGAGAGCAGTCATGAAGGAGCCCGTGGCCGTGCCTCCTCCACCAGAGCACCAAGTGATAACCGCACCCACTATGTGAAACCCACCTTTGTCTTTGTTTGTTCTCAACCTTATTGTGGATGGAGAAAGGATAATTATCACTCCTTATATCGGGTCCATTGGTGCAAGGGGGGTGGGGAGAAGACACTTAATTTAAAACTCAAAACCTTTTTTGAGCCCTTGTTGGGTACTGAGAGGAGTCCTATTGACTTGGTGAGTTATGCAATTGGGTATGTAATAGTAGGACCCTCAGTTTAAACCACCAGGTGCTCCCAGAGAAGAGGAGGTGCTCTGCTCCCTTGGAGATCTGCAGCCTTGGAAACCCTGTGAGACAGTTCTGCTCTGTCCTACAAGGTCACTGTGTGTCAGAATCGACTCAAAGAGAGGGAGCTTTTTAAAGTGTAGACTGTATTCTATATTTTGGAAATGCAAGGATAAGTAAGAGCCCCTCCTAACCTTTGAGAATTAATCCAAATAATCTATGTCACGGAAACAAACTTTTGATAACTGTGAAATAATGCTGGCCATTATAAGAATTGACTCAACAGCAATTGGTTTGGTTTGGGGCTTTGTTTTGTTTGTAAAGGCGTTATTGGTACAAAGCATAGTAGAAGTGTCTTGCGGTGAAAGGTGGGGAAGGCTTCCCAGAAGTGGTGGAATTTTATCTGAATTTTAAAGGTTAAGTTGAATTTTGTCAAATAGACAATAGGAGTAGACATTTTGAGCAGATGATGATTATTGATGTTGTTACCAGGAACTGTTGAATCATTCCAATTCATAGCGACCATGTACAAGAGAATGAAACACTGCCTGGTTTTGTGCTATCCTCACCATTGTTACATTTGAGCCAATTGATGGGGCCACTGTGTCAACCAATTGAATGAGGGTCTTCTTCATTTTTGCCAACCCTCTACGACATCCTTTTTCCAGAGACTGTTCTCTCCTGATAACGTCTCCAGAGTACATTAATGAGATAAAATATTTTGGCCATAATTCTCCCAAGACAGATTTGCTTGATCTTTGGACCGTAGCTGGTTCTTTAAATATTCTTTGCCAGGACCATAATTCAGTGCATCAGTTCTCCTTTGGACTTTTGTTTATTCATTTTCCCAACTTTCACATGCATATAGGGTGATTGCAAATACTAAAAAATAAGAATAAAAATAAGAAATAAAAAGAGAAAATACCTGCCTCAGTATTGAAGGGACATCCTTGTTCTTCCACCCTTTTAAGAGGTCTTCTGTACCAGGATGTGCCGTGCAGTTTGTCGTTTGACTGCTTGACTGCTGCTTCCTTGAGCATTGATTATATCCAAGCAAGTGTGAAACTCTTGACAACTCCCATCATTTCTCAATGCATCATGATGCTCTCTATTGGTCTGCGTGTTAGGATTTAGGTTTGAAAAATGTTGACTTGTGTTTTATTGACTATACAAAGACATTCAACTCTATGGATCAGAACAAGCTATGGATTATATTAAGAAGAATGAGAATTGCAGAACACGTCCTTGTGTTCACGTAGAACCTGTACATGGACTAAAAAACAGACAAACAAAACAAGGGAATAATAAAATGAGGAAAGGTGTGTGTGAGGGTTATAGCCTTTCATCATATGCAATCAATTAGTATGCTGAGCAAATAATTCAAGAAGATGGACTATATTTGGCCCATGGACTATAGGAACCCGGCATCAGTATTGGAGGAAAGCTTAATAACCTGAGCTATGAAGATGACAGAACCTTGCTTGTTGAAAACCAGGAGGACTTGAAACACTTGCTAATGAAGATCAGTGACTATATAAATTCATAAATAAACGGCTCAATGGAAGGAAAATCTAAATCTTTACAACCTGACTAACAGAGCAGAATATCAGCCTGAGCAAAATCCTAGCACTACACTTGTTTGTTGTCTTCTTGGGGAGCACGGCACAGTGTGAAAAGCAGGGGGTGGAAAGAACCCCAGAAAGAGTTCCGTAAATGCACTGGGCCAGAATCTAGCAGTTGAGTCTTATACTAAGAAGTCTGGACTTGAGTGTCTGAACACAGAGGAATGAGTCGATCACATTGATATTTATTTTTAAAATTATTTTATTGGGGGCTCTTACAACTCTTATCATAGTCCGTCCATCCATCCATCCATCCATCCATCCATCCATCCATCCATCCATCCATCCATCCATCCATCGTGTCAAGCACATTTGTGCATTTGTTCTCATCATCATTCGCAAAACATTTTCTTTCTACTTGTGCCCTTAATATCAGCTTCTCATTTCCCCCATCCATCATCCTCCCTCCTTCCCGAACCCTTAATAATTTATCATTTTTTTTCATGTCTTACACTGACTGATGTCTCTCTTCACCCATTTTTATGTTGTTGATCCCCCAGGGAAGGGGTTATATGTACATCATTGTGATTGGTTCCCCCATTCTGCCCCCACCTTTCACTTACCCTCCTGGTATCACTACTTTCATTATTGGTCCTGAGGGGTTTATCTGTCCTGGATTCCCTGTGTCTCCAGCTTTTATCTGTACCCATGCATATGCTCTGGTCTAGCTGGATTTGTAAGGCAAACTTGGCATCATGATAGTGGGGAGGAAGAAACATTAAAAAACTGGAGGAAAGTTGTAAGTTTCATCGGTGCTATACTGCACCCTGACTGGCTCGTCTCTTTCTGTGACCCTTCTGTAAGGGGATGTCCAGTTGCCTACAGATGGGCCTTGGGTCTCCAGTCCACACTCCCCCTTATTCACAATGATATGATTTTCTGGGTCTTTGGTGCCTGATACCTGATCCCATTGACACCTCGTGATCACACAGGCTGGTGTGCTTCTTCCTTGTGGGCTTTGTTGCTTCTGAGCTAGATGACCGCTTGTTTACCTTCAAGCCTTTAAGACTCCAGATGCTATATCTTTTGATAGCCGGCCTCCATCAGCTTTCTTCACCACATTTGCTTATGCACCCGCTTTGTCTTCAGCAATCCTCTCAGGAAGGTGAGCATCATGGAATACCAGGTTATTAGGACAAAGAGTTCTTGCATTGAGGGAGTAATTGAGTAGAGGCCTGATGTCCATCTGCTACCTTAATACTAAACCTATAAATATATGTACATAGATCTATTTACCTATCATCATATATAAATGTGTTTATGTATGTACATGCCTGTATTTAGGCCTCTGTAAATGCCCTTTGCCTCCTTTTACTTTCCTCTTGTCCTACTATCATGTTCAGGTTTCATTTGTTTTCAGTAATTCCTCTCAATTATATTGCCCTTGATCAAGCCCTACCAGTCCTCCTAACTTCCTCCTCACCATTGATTTTAGATCACTTGTTCCCTCGTCCCTGGATTTATTAACACCCATTTCCTTTCCCCTACTTTCCCTTCTCCCATGTCCCCCTGGAACCATCAATCCCATTGTTTTCTCCTCCAGATTATTTATCCTGCCTATCTTATCTAGATAGACCTGCAGAGATAATAATAATATGCACAGAAAACAGAGCAAAACAAAGCAACAACAAACAAAACAAAAAACAATGACAAAAAAATAAAAGCCTATAAATAGTTCAGGTTCTGTTTGTTGACCTTTAGGAGTGTTGGGGTGCTATGCTCGGCCCCAAAGTCTATTTTTGGTATTCCCTGGGGAATACCAGGGATGTTCCCATTGTTCTGTTTCCCTTGCTGTTCTGTTGCATGCCCTTAGTGTTTCCCCTCAGTGTGTTGGGGTCAGATCGGATGCAATTCCCTGCACTGTGTTTCTAGTGTTGTCTCCCATAGCACTATGGATCAGTGAGGGACGTTGTGCCTCATAGTGGGGCTGGCCCTGTGGTCCTCTCTGTTCATTGGCTGCTTTGAGCAAGAATATCATCCTCAGGGTTTGGTGGGCCAGGATGTATGCCACTCTTTCTTTCTCCCCCTTCATTTGCTCATGTTTGCTATTCTCAGGCATGTCCCTCTCCCTGAGCTGTAGCTTCAGTGCTGTTCTCTGAGGTAAATAATTCTGTGGGGAAGGAAGGGGGCTGTCCACATAGTTGGAGCCAGCCTCTCAGACCTCTCTATTGGTTCCCTGCTTCATGCCAGTATGATGCATTCATGTCTTGAAGGACCGGGTTGAAGTCTGGTCCTTCTTTCCTGTGAAGATATAAACTATACCCTCTTCGTGGGTGAGTTAGTGCCCTGTTCCCCCACTACACGTCTTCCCCCACACCCCTTCTTTTTTAGTTGGCTACCATATGTAACCCTGGATTTGGTCTTGCCCCTGCCATACTACCTGGACCTCACCTCAGGAATGTATGCATACAGTAGCTTTTTCCTTTGCCCCTTTTGCATTTTTAAGTTTACTCAGCAGACTCATGTTATACATGTCCTTTCGTGTTTGGCTTACTTTGTTTGGCATAATTTCCTTCAGTTTGTCCCATGCAGCGATGTGCTTCATGTGTTCATCACTACTTTTTAGGGATGTGTAGTACTCCAGTGTATGTATGTACCACAGTTTTTGAATCCATTCATCTGTTGATGGATATTTGGGTTGTTTCCAACTCCTTGCAGTTGTGATCTGTGCTGCAGTGAACAGTGGAGGACAGATGTCTGGCCGTGGTTTGTTTTTTGTCTCTTCTGGGTATATGCTCAGTAGGGGGATTTCATATGGTTGCTCAATTTCCATGTGTTTCAGATATTGCCAAATCCATTACCATAGTGGCTGTATGTAAATACAGGTCCATGAGCAGTCAATGAGTCTTCCTATCTTACCACAGCCCCTCCAACACTTGTTGCTTTTGGATTTCTTGAATTGGGCTATCTTTGAGGGTGTTAGGTGGTATCTCATAGTTGTTTTAATTTGCATTTCTCTTATGGCTGATGATCGGGAACATTTTCTCATATGTTTATTGGCCATTTGGATTTCTGCCCTTGTGAAACTTCTGTTCAGGTCCTTTGCCCACCTCTTCAGTGGGAAATTTGTTCTTTTCTTTTTGGAAGCTAGCAGAGAATTGTAGATTTTAGTAATAAGGTCTTTGTCTGATGTGTCATTGCTAAAAGTTTTTCCCAGTCCGTGGGCTCTCTTATTACTGTCCTTTTCCTTCATGTCTGTGATCTACCTTGAGTTTATTCTTGTGCATGGAGATAAGGGTCTTGCTTAATTTTTCTGCAGGTAGATATCTATTTTTTCCAACACCACTTGGAGAAGGCATTCACTTCCCATTTGATATTTTGGGGGCCCTTATCAAAGATCAGTTTTCTGTATGCTGATGATTTTAGTTCTGGTGTTTCAGTTCTTTTTCATTGGTCTGAGTTTCTGTCATTATACCAATACCATGTGCTTTTGACCACTGTGACTGTATAGTGTGTGCTAAAGTTAGATAAAGCAAGCCTTCCCACCTTGTCCTTCTTCTTTCAGAGGTCTCTGCTAATTCTGGGCTTCTTCCCTCTTCATATGAAGTTGGTAATCAGTTTTTCCAATTTTTTAAAGAAAGTTGATGGTAATTCTATCGGGATTGAATTATGCAGTGCCTTGAGCAGAACTGAAATCTTTATTACATTGAGTCTTCCAATCCATGAGCATGGGATATTCTTCCATTTGTTGAGGTCACTCTTGATTTCTTGTAATAGTGTTCTGTAGTTATTTTCATACAAATCTTTTGAGTTTTTTAAATCAAGTATATCCCTAGATATTTCAGTTTGTGCTTGGCTATTGTGAAGGGTACCACCTTTTTGATCTCCTCTTCTGTGTTCTTGTCTGATTTGTATAGCAGTCCAATAGACTTCTGTTTGTTGATCTTTATCTTGATACTCTGCCATATTCCTCTATTGTTTCCAGTACTCACCTTGTGGAGCTTTTGGGATTTTCGACATATAAAATCATATCATCTGCAAATGATAGTTTCACCTTTTCCTTCCCCAGGCAAATACCTTGGATATCTTTTGTCTACCTTATGCTGTTAGCCAAACCTCCAGTACGATGATGTTAAATAAGAGTGGGGGCAAGGGGCATCCTTGTCTGGTGCCCTTTTTTCAGTGAGATTGGTTTAGTCTTTTCTCCATTGACTACCATGTTAGCTGTTGGTTTTTCAGATATAGCTTGTATTATATTGAGAAGTTTTCTTTCATTCCTATCTTCTCGAGTGTCTTAAACAGGAATTAATGCTGGATGCCATTGAATGCTTTTCCAGCATCTATGGATATTATCATGTGGTTCTTATGGATTTTTCTGTCAATGTGGCGAATGATACTAATGGTTTTTCATATGTTGAACTATTCCTGCATCCCTGGTACAAATCCCACTTGGTCATGGTGAATTATTTGTTTTATATGCTTTTTTATTCTATAGGCCAGTATTTTGTTTTGGATTGTTGCATCGGTGCTCATTAGGGATATTGGTCTGTAGTTCTCGCTTCTTGTGGGATCCTTGCCCAGTTTCTGTATCAGAGTTATACTTGCTTCATAGAATGAGTTTTGGAGTTTGCCAACGTTTTCTGTGTTCTGGAAGAGTTTGTGTAGGATTGGTGTCTGTTTTTCCCTGAATGTTGGTGAATTCTCCTGTGAAGCCATCTGGTCCCCAGGGGATTGTTTGGTTGTTAATGCCTTGATAACCTTGTCTATTTCCTCTCTTGCTAGGGGTGTGTTGATATTCTTGATGTCCATCAGGGATAGTGTAGGGAGGGATTGTTTTTCCAAGAATTTTCCATGTCTTCCAAGTTGTTGAATTCATTGGAGTACAGTACTTTGTAGTGTGTAATTATCCTTTTGATTTCATTAAGGTCTCCTGTAATGTCCCCTCTTTGATCCCTCATCCTTGTTATTGAAATTTGTTCCCTCCTTTCTTTGTTTGTTTTTGCCAGTGGTTTGTCGATTCTGTTTATCCTTTGAAAGAACTAACTTTTAACAGCATTAATTTTTTCCATAGTTTATTTTCCCTCTCCTCTCAGCCCTGATTTTTATTATTTCTTTTCTTTTGCTATTAGTAGGATCGTCCTGTTGACTGCTCTAGTTGCTGTAATTTTATGCCAGCATATCACTCATAAGTCTCCCTTCCTTTTTCTTTTTTAAAATTTTTAATCATTTTATTGAGTGCTCATGCAACTCTTATCATAATCCATGCTTACATCAATTGTGTAAACATATCTATACATTCATTGCCCTCATTATTCTCAAAACATTTGCTTTCCACTTAAGCCCCTGGCATCAACTCCTCATTTTTCCCTCTCCCTACCAGTTCCCCACTCCTTCATGAATCATTGATAATTTACAAATTATTATTTTGTCATAGCTTGCCCTGCCTTATGCCTCCGTTCACCCACTTTCCTGTTGTCCATCCCCCAGGGAGGAAGTCACATGTAGATCCTTGTAATTGGGTCCCCCTTTCCAACCCACCTTCCATCTCCCTCCCAGTTTTGCCACTCACACTACTGGTCCTGAAGGGATCATCTGCTCTGGATTCCCTGTGTTTCCAGTTCCTATCTGAACCAGTGTGCATCCTCTGGTCTAGCCAGACTTGCAAGGTAGAATTGGGATCATGATAGTGGGAGGAGGGGGAAATATAGGAACTAGAGGAGAGTTGTATTTTTCATTGTTGCTACATCACACCCTGACTGGCTCCTCTCCATCCTGAGACCCTTCTGTAAGTGGATATCCAGTGGCCTAAAAATGGGCTTTGGGTCTCCACTCCCCTTTCCCCGCCCCCTCATTCACTATGATAGGATTTTTGTTTCTGATGATGCCTGATACCTGATCCCTTCGACACCTCATGATCGCACAGGCTGGTGTGCTTCTTCCATGTGGGCTTTGTTGCTTCTCAGCTAGATGGCCACTTGTTTACCTTCAAGCCTTTAAGACCACAGACGCTATATCTTTTGATAGCCGGGCACCATCAGCTTTCTTCACCACATTTGCTTATTCACCCACTTTGTCTCCAGTGGTTGTGTCAAGAAGGCAAGCATCATAGAATGCCAATTTAATAGAAGAACGTATTCTTGTATTGAGGGAGTACTTGAGTTGAGGGGCAATGTCCTTCTGCTACCTTAATACTATACCTATAAATATATGCACATAGATCTATTTTCCCATTCTCATATATAAATATATTTGCATATGTACAAGTCTTTATCTAGACCTCTATAAATGCCCTTTGCCTCCTAGCTCTTTCCTCTCTTTCCCTCGACTTTCCTCCTGTCCCACTATCATGCTCAGTCCCCACCAGGTTTTCAGCCATTCCTCTTGATTTCGTTACCCTTGATCATCCCTTCCAAGCCTCCCACACCCTCCTCACCACTGATTTGGATCACTTGTTGTTCCCTTGTCCCTGAGTTTGTTAACCCCGTTACCTTTCCCCCCACCTCCCACTCTCCCATATCTCCCCGAAACTGTCTGTCTTGTTGTTTTCTCCTCCAGATTGTTCATCCAGCCTATCTTATTTAGACAGACATGCAGAGATAATAACATGCCCCAAAACAAGACAGAACAAAACCAAGCAACAATATACAACAAAACAACAAGAACAACATACCAATGACAAAACAAAACAAAACACAACAAGAAAGAAAAGCTTGTAGTTAGTTCAAGGATTGTTTGCTGCACTTTATGTGTGTTTTCCAGTCCAGTCTGTAGGGACATCATGCCCTGGCCTCAAAGTCCACCTTCAGCATTCCCTGGGGACCTCATAGCTCCATTTCCTTGCTGTTCTGTTGCACCCCCTTAGTGTCTTGCCTCAGTGTGGCATGATCACATCAGGTGCAATTCCCACAATGTATTTCCAGTGTTGTCCCCTGTAGGGTTATAGGTCAGTGAGGGATGTCATGTCTCATAATGAGGCCGGCCACGTGGTCCTCTCTGTAGACTGACTGCTCTAATTGGGAACATCGTCCTCAAGGCCTGGTGGGTCAGGATGTGTTCCACTCTCTCCTCCTCCCCCTTCATCTGCTCTGATCAGGTTTGTCCCTCTCCCAGAGCTGCAGATTCAATGCTGTCCTTTGAAATAAATTCTTCTGGGGGGAGGGGCAAGTGTCCACTTAGTAGTTGAGATTGGGGCCAGTCCCACAGATCTCTCCACTGGTTCCCTACTCCACAATGGCATGTTTGCATTCACATCTTGGAGCACTGGGTTGCTAAAGCCTTTTAAAGACGATAACCTAAATCAACCCTTAGTGAAAGGTTAGAAGATAAAACATAAGAAGATCCCCAGATAGTAAATGAAAATAATAAAAGAAGCAACAAGGAAATTGGAAAAACGAAAGTCCACCTTCAAAATATCAAGTCTTAGCAATCTTTTCTAAGAACCAACTTTTAACCTTCTTCATGTGTGTATGTTTTGCAGTGAAACTTCCTCTGATAACTGCCTCTGCTGTGTCCCATCAGTTTCGGTAGGCGGTGTTCTCATTCTCATTGACTTCTAGAAATTTCCTTATTTTATCTCTTATCCGGGTAGTACACACTCCTTTTGTAATAGAGAGTTATTCATTCTCCAAGTGTTTGCACTTGCTTTCATCATCCTTTTCTTGATGTCCAGCCAGAGGCACAGTGGCCAGTGAGAGAGGTCAGTATGATATCAGTGCACTTACATTGATGCAGATTTTACTTATACCCCAGCAGGTGCTCTATCTTCAAGTATGTGCCATTTGGACTTGAAAAGAATGTGAACTTTTTATCACATTGATATTTCATAGAGGAAAAAATATACAAAATTCCAGATAGGAGTTTCTGTCCATTTAGTAGTCAAGACCATTATTTTCCCTTTTTATTAGAAATTATTTGGGCATCTATGCTCACTCCACTTAGCAGATTTGTATTTTAGTTGAATTTGACTAGTTGTGTACTAATCATGCACTACAGAGTGGGGCCCTGTGTGAGCAATGATTTGCATAGAATCAAATTTATCACTAAGTTCTTGAAATCTGTACAGCTTATTACAGTATCTTCATTCATTCAGTCAGCAGATGTCAGTTACCAAGTAACAGTCCAGATATACTGGAACCCAAACAGATTACATTCTTGTTTTCATATAGATTCTAATTCAATGCTGGGGGAACTCACCCATTGCCAGCTAGTTATTGCCAACTATTCTCAACCTTATGGGACAGAAGAACTCAAAGTCATTGCCATCAGGTAGATGTCAACTCATAGCGACCCTAGGGGACAGGGTAGAACTTCCCCTGTGGGTTTCTGAGACTGTAACTCTTTACTAAAGTAGACAGCCCCCTGTTTATGCAGAGGAATGGCTGGGGATTTCCACCTGCTGGCTTTGCCGTTAGCTCAGTGAGTAACCACTACACTACCAGGACTCCTAAGGGGGCAGATTAACACTTCCCTATATAGAGAGTTTCCAAGGCTGTAAATCTGTACAGAACTAGCCTGCCACATCTTCCTCCCATAGAGCAGCAGATAGGTTTGAACAGCTGACCTCTTAGTTAGGAGCTCAGTGTTTAAACCCTGTAGTAACAGGATTCCTTGTTATAGGGGATGTAGACAATAAAAACAAGCAAGTAATCACATACTGTATTTCAATTAGTGATATAGACCAAGAAGAAAAAGCAGAATATGTTACAGAATGAGAGATGAAAGGTGGTTGCTTTTTGAGATAGGATGCTATCTGATGAGATTATTTTTTTGCATGAGGCAGTATCTGAGCAGGGTTGAACTAATGAGGAGGCAAGGCAACTGGGAAGGCCAGTCTGGGTAGAAGAAACTGCTAGTGGGAAATTCCCTGCAGCACGGGATGCTTGGGTGGATTGGAGAAACTACAACTACACCTGTCTGGCTGGAACAAGTAAACAAGGGGAAAGTCCAGAGGTTCCAGAGCTAGACCCCCAGTTGTGCAGGCCTTTGGATTGCTTTCATTCTATCTATAAAGAGAAGTTATGAGAGTTTTTTGAGAAGAGTTATAACCTGACTCCAAGTGTGGTGACTCAAGTTTTACTGTGACACCAGAAGCTATGCCACCAGTGTTTCAACTATCAGCAGGGTAACCAACAGTGGCCAGGTTGCAGGATAGTCACTAAATTAAGAAACTAGAAAGAAAAGTCTGGCAATCAGCCTTTCAAAATTAGCCAAGAAAATCCTTACAAGTCACAATGGACTGACTCATTTGTTTTATACATGCCATCAGGAGAGAGAATTGGCGGGAGAAGGGTCATCATGTCTGGTGAAATAATAATAGGCCTGCAAGGACGAGGTGCTTGGTGAGGTGGATGGGCACCACAGCCACAACCATAGACTCAACTAGCCGGCATTTGTGAAAATAATACAGCCCTGGGAAAGATTCCATCCAGTGGTTATTGAGCAAGCCCGGAGTTGGAGTTGACTGAAGCATAGCTAGCTCCCTCCCTGGCCAAAAGACTAGACTTGTCATTTTGAAATCTCATTCTGGCTACTGTGAGGAATTAGAGGCAAGAGTGGATGCCACGTAGCCAGCAAAGACGGTTTTGGCAATAGTTCCTATGAGCGAGAATGATAGGGTACAGTTGAATTCGATACCTTGAAGTTAGGACGAATAGTCCTTGTTGGTGAATTGCATGTGCACCTGAGAGCAGAGTGAAGAATGATGATCCCAGGGCTTTGGGTGTGAGCAATAGGTGAGAGGAAACGCCATTATTGCTAAGCGTGGGATGGCAGCGCGAATAGCCGCCGAACCCAGTGAGTTCCTGATTTCTGATTTCCCTTGCAGCATGGGATTGAAGTTTTTTCAGTTGTGTAGCAGATGAAATTATGGTTGGGAGCCAGGTGGAAGAAAGTAAATTTTAATATGGCATCTAGAAACATTGAAACCACACTTAGCCAAATGCTCCTGGCAGGAGAGATATGAAGAAATGAAAACTGATTTCAGGAATAGCAGTTTCCATTCTTCCGTCTCCAACCCTCACTTCATGGCAAACATTCAAGGGAGGGAATTGGAATGGCAGAGCAATCACTGACAACCACCTTCCCGACCTTCCCGCAAAGTTTATCCCTTCTTTTGCTCTCTCGTTTGCCCCGCCCTGCCATTTGCCTTCCAACGTCTTTCTTTAAACCCCCCTTTCCTCCCTTTTGTTTTTCTTCCTTTCTTCTTCCTCCCTCTGTTCCTCTCCTTTCGCTGTGCACAGAACCTTAAATGCACAAATATTGTTACTGCACTCTCTTGATAGACTCTACCGCCACGGTTGAGCTCAGTGTTGCAAATGTGGGAGTGATATTTCTCCTGATGAGATATATAAGTTATTCCTCTTAACACACACAGACTCTTATTTCACATATTTCCTTAGTCTTTATGTTGCTTCAGAACTGATAACCTTTCAAAATGGTTTATCGAGTAAGTATTCCACATGTCTCAAAAAAGCACTGTTGCCCATTTGCCCATGCCTAAATTTAAGGTAAGCAAAGCTGGCCCATTATACATGCATCTTAACATAGTTATTTAGTCCTATCGCATAATATTCTTTCTGACACTAAACCTTGATGAGATCCATAGACCATGTCCCCAGGTATTTTCCAATGGATTATACCATACTGCATTCATTTCAAATAGGCTCATTGGGGATATATTAACAAGGTAATAGACAAGTGATAGGTTTCTGTTGCTTTGCTGGTAATTAGGTCTGACAGGCAGTATTGCAGGTTGCCTCAGGAGACAGAACTATTACTGTCCATGGGACTGTTTCCATATCATGAGAATGTCTTCATTAGGTGTCCCTTTATATAGCTGCAGGGACCCAGAAAGGTGTCGTTGGCAACATGGAAACCTCAAACATGACCAATAGTAGCCCAGAACATACTGCTCTATTTCATTTTTAACACAGTGTCTCATTGGTCGTCGTTGGTGAAGTAGCTATGCACTCAATTGCCAATCAGAAGCCCAACAATTCAAATTCACTAGCCACTCCATGGTGGAGACCCTATGGGACAGTTCTATTCTGTTCTGCAGGGTTGCTATGAGTCTGAATCTAGTGGAAGGAAGTGGGTTTGGAATTTCTCCTTCTTCTTTTTGATCAGTTAGTAATACACATTCTATCCCAATGTTGTCCCCACCAGACTGCAGCCCAGAGGAAAAATGGTTCTAAATTGTTGGAGAATTGGCTTTTCCAGTAGGTAACTCAGCTAACTAGTAAATATGCAACAGATGGTCTTCATCGGTGTGAAGGAAGGTGATATTCCATCTTGAGTATTAGTAAGGAGCCTCTTCTTCTCTGTGTGCTTTAAATGAATGGATTTTAACCAAGGCTCATATCGGCTCTAAAATATTAAAAAAATTAGTGCCTACCAAATACAAAGAGAGCTGTAAAAACCCTTTATTTGTAGTAAGGAGAGAATTGCAAATGGAAATTCATTTCCTTCCAGGGGGCATATTCACACTTTCCTTCAATTTCAAAAATGTAGGTCGAGGGAAGTTGAGGTATGAGAGGGTTTAAATAGTCTTAATATTAAATAATGCTCTACAGTTTCTTGAGTGGAAATGCTACCATTGGTCCCACAGGAGAATTCTGCGACAGTCTGCTGCCGAAGAGACCCACAGACAGGAACACGCACAGCAGGTCACTCGCACCTCCAGCGTTGCTAAGACTTGATCTTTTGAGACTGGAGTTTTCTTTCTACAATTTCCTTGTTGCATCTTTTATCATTTTCATTTACTATCTGGGGATCTTCTTATGTTTTAACCTTGCACTAACGGTTGATTTTCGACCATCATCTTTTCTATTTCAAGATCTTTTTAAAGTGTTGAAGAACAAAGATACTGCTTTAAGGGATAGGGTTCCCCTGACCTAAGCCATGGTATTTTCAGTCACCATATATTCATGGGGAAGTTTAACATGGATTAAGGAACACTGATGAATGCATGAATGAATGAATGAATGAATGCCTTTAAACTATGGTGGGGCAAAGGATATTGAGAAGTACTGTAAACTGCCAGAACAACTAATCGATCTGTCTTGAAGGAAGTACAGGTAGAATGCCTTTCAGAAGCAAGGATGTAGAAACTCCATCTTGCTCACGTCAGAGCTGTCCTCAGGATACACTAGTCCTCGGAAAAGGACATCATGCTTGGCGAAGTAGAGGGCATAGCAAAAGAAGACCTCAGGCGATGAAATGAGACAGTGGCTTCACCAGTGTGCTCAGCCTCAACAGTGGTGGTGAGGATGGTGAAGGGCCAGGCAGTAGTTCATCCTTTTGCACATAAATAAGGCCGCTATGAGTCAGAACCAACTCAGTGGCACCTAACAATAACAACAACAATATTAAAAATCAAAATTAAAAAGAAAACCAGCTCTGAACTGTAACTTTAGTGGGATTACAGCAAGGAGCAGATACAAGAATATGCGTTTCACCAGCCATCTTAACATAGAAATAGGTTTGTGGATCATTTTACTTTTGTATCTCTGTCAATTTCACTGTTAGGGACCTGAAAGTATATCGTGATTTTGTGTGTGTGAGAGAGAGAAAGAGAGAGACAGACAGACAGACAGACTATTCCTTCCCTTTTCTGGGAACAGAAGGCAGTACATGAAGGAAGACACGGAAAAGGAACAGCAACATGATACAACAGAAAAAGTCAAAACCACTTGTTTAAGATGAGCAGATCAGAGTTTGAAACTTCTGTTAGCCTAGCATGGGTTAATTTCCTTGGCACCTCACTCTCATTTTGTTATAGGGTAATGAGTAACACGTTCAGATAATGTGATAAAATATGATCAAATGTAGGGCTTTGCCTGCCGGTGGTGGCCAGTGGAAGCCATTTCCTTCTGACATGAAGAGCAGGGAATGGTGGAGACAGTCATTGATGACATTTCCAGGTTTCTCTAACTTGGATACCAAAACCAATCGCACTGCCGTCGAGTCAATTCTGATGCTACCGAGCAATACCTATTTTCTAGTGTTTAGGACTGAAGCAATTGACTGTAAGAGCTGGCTTTTGGAAGTTTCTTCCAACTTAGGTTCTCTAATTAGAGTAAGGTAAAGTAGAACCTGTGAAAGGTGGAAACCTGTCTGAGAATCTGAACTGAAATATTCCCCAATGATAGCAATAAACTATGGTAAGCTTCACCCCTCTCAAAGCCAGAAAATCATTGAGACTTGGCACTCACAGGTTTCACCGCATTATTACAACCAGTCTGAAATAATTGGGTCTCTCTGGATTACCAAGTATGGGATGATCTCTATGAATTTTTTCAGAAAACCCATGATGTCTGGTTTCCTGAGCTGGTGTCAAGTTAAAGAATATGTGTGTGTGTGTGTGTGTGTGTGTGTGTGTGTGTGTGTGTGTGAGAGAGAGAGAGAGAGAGAGAGAGAGAGAGAGAGAGAGAGAGAGAGAGAGAGAGAGAGAGATGGGAGATGGGAGATGCTGTCAAATCTATTCTGACTCATAGCCACCTTATATACAACAGAATAAAGCATTGCCTAGGCCTGTACCATCCTCATAATTGTTACCTGAGTTCATTGTTGCAGCCACTGTGTCACTTCCTCCCGTGGAGAGTCTCCCTCTTTTTTCTGCCCCTTCGTCTTTCCAGGCATGATGTCCTTCTCCAGGGATTGGTCTTTCCTGATAAAATGTCCCAAAAATATGACCAAATTTTGTCATCTCATTTCTAAAGAGCACTTTGGTTTTCTTTCTTCCAAGACAGACATTTTCCCCTTCTGATAGTCAATAATACATTCAACATTCTACTCAGAACCATAATTCCAATGCATCCATTATTCTTCCACCTTGCTTAGTCTATATCTAGCTTTCACATCAATTTGGAGCGATAGAAAATACCACGCTTAAGTCAAGAGCACCTCAGTCCTCGATGACATCCTTGTTCTTTAGCACATCACAGAAGTCTTGTGCAGCAGCATTCCCGAGCAATACATTATTGATTTCTTGATTGCTGTTTCGATGAGCATCGATTGTAGATACAAATAAGATGAAATACTGGACAGGCATCAGTATTTTCTCAGTTGATGCTGAGGTTACCTACTGGTTCAGTTGGGATGCTCTTCATTTTCCTTACACGGAGTTGTGATCCATGCTGAGGGCTGCAGTCTCCTCCCTTTCTACATGCGTGGTTCTACCATCTGCATAGCACGGATTGTTGATAGCCGCCCTCTGCCCCTGATGCTGCTCCCCTTTCCTATTCCAGCTTCTCTAATGTGTTCAGCACACAGCTTGCATAAGTGTAGTGAAAGGACTCCACCCTGATACACAGGTCCCCTGGTTTCTCAGGTGAGCTTCGCAAAGGTCACTTCGTTGATTCATGCATCCCTTCATTAGTAGCACAATGATTTGAGCATTTTCTTGGTTGAAAGAAAATGTCCAAAATACAGAGAAGTTAAAATTACAACTATCACAAGGAAACCCCAATCCTGCTGAGCCGGGAACGAGAATTTAGTGTGGCATAGTCAAGCCCTGAATCATAGAAAAATACTTAATTGAGTTGTTCATGTAGCTGGAAGATTCAGTTAGAAAACAACCTGTGGTCTTTTCCAGAAGGCCGAATGCTGCTGTTTAAGGATCCCTTTTGTGACTAGACTAATACATTCTTCTCTCTTAACCCTAAACCCAAAAGTTAAAAATAGTCGCCCCAATATATATTTTTGGAGGGGATATATTATTTTTACTGAATGAAAACTCTATCCAGGGCCAGATTCATTAATGAATACATAAATAAAGCGTGTGCCACTGGGGTGAAGGCCACCGCACTTCTAAATCTACAAGAGTGGTGGGGACGGAGGAGGATAAATCAGCTTCAGCATCAACCAAAAGCCACTTCCTATGAGGCAATGTTCAAACATGCTTGCAGCCCCCCCCTACTACCCCAACCTTCATGATCAATTCTGACAGCAGCCATTTCTCCTGTACAACAATCTCCATTTCCTTTCCTGGCTAGATCATTTATTTTGAACCCCACCTCAATTCACAGACCATACTCAGTAGTAGGAGGTTTGTTAGGGATGTAACTGGCTGCAATCCTGTGTCAGGAACACTGTGGATGCCGTTGCTTGGTCAGTACTGCCTCCTCTCGCAGGTATACCGCACCTTCTGCCTCCTGCCTTGCTTGCTTACGTGTTACAAAAGCTCTCTAGATCTTTGCCTCTCAGCTCTGAGGTCCCTTGGTTCTACCAATTAAATGTCCAGCCAGCCGGTAAAGCTGGCCCAGAGTCATTCAGCTCTAACTCTGGGGTCTCCAAACCTAGCCCTAGAGGCACCTGAGGCTGCCGGAGTCAACCCAATCTACTCAAGCCTTCTGTCCTAAAGCACTTGTGCTTTTTTTGCTCCATGGGGAGGGAAACACCACTCACTTTTCTGTCTTGTTCTATTGGCTCTACAGGCTCTGCTGCCTCCTTTTCTCTGCCACCATTCCTTTGTGCATGTCGCTGTCTGCATTGAGGAAGTTCATGGCAGTGATCTTGAGGGCCAAAGGATGTGGGCCACTCCTGACTCTTCTTTCTTGATGGTAGTAAGGTACCCTTTTCCATTTCTGAGGTGGCTTTTTTAAACCGAGTGGGATGGTGAAGCTGACCAATCCCCACATTAGGAGCCCATATACCTCATTTGTATAGTCCCACCATACAAGAGTTCCATATACCTTATTTACTTTATTAGCAAGATATCACATATGTATGGACCCACCCCGTTATTTATGGGAGTTACAAAAACAATGGTGGCTAGAAGAGCCATAGTCAGTAACTCATGGCCCTACAGTGGATTTAGTATTGTTTATATTTTCTTTTGGGAGATGAGAGGGACGGACATTCCTCTATTACTTTAAACTTGGCTCTCCCAAGTTTTCTGCCATCTGACAACTCTACTGTGGTTATTTAATAGTGATGGAATCACAAATGAGAATTTGTACTAATTCTGCAATCGAGAAAATCTGTTTTATAAGACCACTTAAGAGTAGGTTTTCCCTCTCTTTGCTTCATGCTTGGGGTAAGTAGGAGGGACGCTACAAAGAGAAAACCCCCTAATGTGGGAGATGGACGCATGGCTGCACCCATGGGTGCCGACAGGGGGAATATGATGCAGGATCAGGCAGTGCTTTGTTCTCCTGAACTTGGCGTCTGAGTTGGAACTGACTTGATAGCAGGGAACAATAACAACTTAGCTTCCAGAAAAGGACCTCTTATTGCGCAGTGGTTAAAACACTCACCCAGTAACCAGGAGAGGGAGATACGGCAGTGTGCGTTCATCAAGGTTCATCAAGGTGCTTTCATCCTGCTCCAGGACCGTTCTACCTCACCTCATGGGTTGCCCGAAATCCAGGTTAACTCAATGGCGGTAGGTTTGCTTTGGGGGCTTTTATTACTATGAGAGCTTTCCTCCTTCATTTTCCCCTCCCTCCCAGATGGTTTATTTTCAACGGCATCTACACTGATAGTGCTTCAAGTATTGGTTCTGACTTATCCTCAGCATTCTTTGTGCTTTCTCTGCAACCCTTTCCTTTACACAGTGCTTCTTGACCTTGCTGGCATGATGCATTAGAGTATCGCAGCGGGGCATGCCATATACCAATACTGATCATGCACACATTTCATAAGAAACGCGTTTGTGAATTATTCGTTTGCTCAGTTGATGAGAGCTGCCTCAAAGTTATCATCATTAGGATGTTACTCATTTGCTTGTAAAGAGGATATGCTCTCGCTGTGGGCACGAGTTGGAGACAGAGCTAGCTGGACATGAATTTCTCATAATTTATAGCTTACTTTATACTTGTTGAGAACATCCACGATCAATGGCTATTGGTACATAATTAATAGTTAGTCATTGTGAAATATTATAATCTGTAAATTGTGACCTATGTTTGCATTGTTTCCTGGATTTTACCCATTTTTAATGAGGAAGAGAGATGAAAGCATGTGCGTGCTTCTACATCTGCGGTGCATAGAAGTGAGAATGAGGTTATAGTTATAATTTCCAAATCAAAGATAAGGTGATAATTAAGATGACATGTGAAACCGTGTTAGTGATATTGGCATCTGGATGACTACAAACACACTTTTTAACACTACAATAAATTATATTTTCCTTCAGTTTTGTTGGTCCATGCTTGGATTTCTCATATTCCCTTTGGAAGTTGAGGACAATGGTGTTGGAGCCATGTATGAGCCCCCAGGTTCAGTATGGAAGTGACTTCACCTTCAGACCAGCTCAAGACCAGTTGCTGCAAGACGGAGACAAACCCTGTCTCCCCGTCTCTCCTTCTTGACCCTAGGCCAACAGACACCGCTGTTTGTCTCATGGCAGTGGCCACACGGAACTCACCGACAGTACTCACAATTCGGAAGCTCATTAGGGAAGGTTAGCACCGGCCATAACAGTACCCCTCTCAACCAGCGGCCAGGTGTCTCTCTGGTCCTCTGCCTCTCAACTGTGTGATCCCTTGACCTCTGCCTTTTCTTCTGGACCAGAACGCCCACCTGCTCTCTGCCCCACTGCCCCTGGTCGCAGGCACAGACCCCCTGCTCTGTGTCTGCGTGACACCTCTGGGGCCTCTGGTGCTTTTGCCACGTCAGACGGGGAATCTCATATGCCCTCCACGAGGGGCTCTTCTTTCTTGGTGGTCACAGGAGTCTCCATTCCTGGCTCCCCCGTACCCAGGTGCTTAGTAAAACCAACTCATCTCCAGGTAGCGATTTCTACACCTCATTTGCATGTTTCCACCCAGTCATTTGGTGAGAAATGAATATGAGTTAGAAGTAATTAATTTCACTTCACCACAGAAATCTAAATGTAGTCTTTAAACGAATAGTGTCCTTATATTAGCTTAGCCATATCCAGAACATTAAATAGATCATTTCATTTAGGATGTCTTAGTAATAAAATGCTTTTCTTTTTCATATGGCATATAAAACACTGAAACCTCTTGGCATTATTTAGCCATGTGTGTGTGCGTGTGTATGTGTGGTTTCCATTCCGTTACTATCAGGATATGTTCCTTGGAGTGTATCTTATATGAACATCATTCATCATATGTCAGGAGCAGAAAGAGGCTGAGGACTTCTGCTCCAGGCTCTTTTGTGCACCCTAGTGTGGCTAACTCTCTTCCACTTGCGATGACGCCTCAATCTTGGCCCTCACCCTTGATCCCTTCTCTGGAGCGGCAGGCTCATTTATTATGCCACCCATGGGGCATCTTCCTGTGGATGTCCTTTGGGGTCCCCAAACCCATTATGTATGAAACTGAATTATTTTCCATCTGATACCCTACCCAAACCTACTTTTCTGTGCATATTAACTGATTATCTCACCAATCAGTCCATTAGAAACATAAAAAGAATATTCACTGTTTCCAAGAGCAAAGGTCTAATTTCTTTTGTCTCCTCAGGAGCTCTGAACCTGTTTCCTTCCTGATTGTCTTCACTTTAGTTCAGCTGTCGATCATTTTGGATCAGTTCAGAAGCCAGTGGCTCTCACATTGCAGTGCTCATCAACATCACCTGGAATACTTAATACACAGATGTTAGGTTCCTCCCCCCTTTCACCTTCCTTCAGTCTGTGATTAGGCCCAGTCCCCTGGATTTGCATTTCTACCCAGCACTAGGTAATGCTGATGCATCAAAACGTGAACCTCGTTCATTCTGAGAGTTGCCTGATTCATGTTTGTTTGTTTGTTTGTCTCCATGTGGTTAAAACCATTATGCCTTGTCCGGGTGTATCTGTAGATCAATCTCCTTATTAAAGTCTCAGTCATAGTTCAAGTCATAATCTCTGTTACATGTCCTCCTTCTGCATGGACACCTTTGAAGGATTTATGAGTGCTACTAGCAAAGGGAGGGAGAGGGTAGGGCCGCCTGCTTGTGTACGAGGAGCCCATTGGTAGGAACAAATGATGTGACTGTGTCCAGGGCCTTTCCCCCTAACTTTGCAGTCTTGGTGTCCTCACCTGCTTGTGCCCAGCACTCGTAGCTGCTTTATGCGGCATTTTAGGCGACAAGCAGGGGTCCAGCTGGTTCCTAGTGTAAAGCCGTTGGATACCAACGTAGGCAGAGTGATTTCCTTTCTTCTGAATGCTGGGTCCAGTGGGGTGGCACTTTCTTCAGGGAAGAGCAGGCCCCCGTGACTCTCAATGTGTGAGCCGGGGACCAGTAGTTCCGTGTGACCGAGGGATCAGTAGTTCCCTGTGACTGAGGGAATCCTTAAGGAAGCCAAGATCCTTCCTGCAACTATTACATTTCAGAAAGACCTCTTGGTCATCACATTGGGTGTGCAAGGGTTTGTCCCCCACTTCCTTTACCTAGAAATGCTTGCCTCATGTGATATTATTCGTCTGTAAATTCACAGTAATATTAATTTCCAGGACCTCTGATCATCTTACGTTGCTGATATGCAGCGTAATGGTCCCAGTAATATTTACCTTGCTGAATTATACTGATGTATGCACAATGGCCAGCATAGAGCCTGCACATGGTGAGGATTCTGTAAACAGTGGCCTTTGGCGCATTTGCATCTTTACTTCCTTGAACTGTAACATAGATCCTTAGGAAATATTCATAGGTAAGTCAGCTGCCACCCCACCAACCACCGACCTGCATCAGGGACATCATGTACCTGAAAGTTCAATAGGAACAGTATTTGTATCGATAGTTAAGGGAATATTTAATTTTCAATTAAGTCACTGACACATCTGGAGTACCTTTAGGAAACACGGTGCCTGCTTTTGAGGTTTGAGTGGCAGTATTTAGAAACATCAGCTCTCCATGATGATCGCTTTGGAACTGGGAGGCTGCATTTAAAGATGCTCAGACCACTGTCGGGGAAATACCAAAAACATAGTAAGATACCACCACATACATTAAGAGTGGATACAATTAAAATCATGCCTATACTGAGTGGCGGTGAGGATGTGGAGCAGATGCAATTCTCTTAACTTGCTGATGGGGATATGAAATGGTAATATATAGCTACATGAACATCTGCATACAGTGGGAAATCGTTTTGTAGTTTCTTACAAACTGTAGATGAGCACATCAAGAAACATAAATCTGACAAGCCAAGGCAGGCAGGGAGAAGGTACATGCAGAACAACTCCATACTTAGGGAGCTCCAGAACAGACAACATTTCATGTATGGCAGCAGCAGAAAGCTGCTCCATCTTTGCCTAGGGCTAAGGAAAGAGGAGGGGCACTGACCAGAAAGCGGCCCAAGGGAAACAGAGGAGATGAAAGGAAAGTTGAATGTCATCTTTAGGGTAGTGGATGTTACAGAGAATATGCATTGTTCAAAACTCATTCAAAATAGAGGCAGTTTATAGATGTCAAACATTTCAATAAAGTTCATGAAACAGGAAACAATAATTGATTTTGAAAAACCCTCAATTAAGGTATTAGTAGGGTATGGACATTGAGATTCCACCTTCAACGTTAATGGAGCTAACTTAGAGGTGATTGTGGAAGGATAGCGGTCACAAAGTGCTCGATGAGGTGGAAAGACGCACCTGTGTCGTGCCTGTTTACGTGTGTGTATCAAATATATATGGCCAGTATATGATGGTAGGCCAAAACCTATTGCTACGCCTCGGCTTCCACTTGACACCTGTACGGGTTTATTCCGTACGAAACGTGCTTAAATAGGCGCCTGCGGTCAGTGGATGGCCTACGACAAGGGCTCTCAGGAACGCCTGTGCCTCAGTCGCTTTAGAAGGCCTTCAAAAAAGCGCCAATGTAAAAAGTGGCTTTTGAGGGGCTCTACTCCAAAGCGCAAAGCAAATCCATTGTCGTTGAATTGTTTCCAACTCAGAGTCCCCGACAGGACAGTCAGGCGCTGCACCTGTAGGTTTCCGGGACGTTAAGTCTATGGGATAGGAAGCCTCTCTTGCTCCCAGAAGGGCGGCAGCTGGGGGTTTCAAACGGTGTCACCAGGTTCCTTGAAGGGACCTACTAGACTCGTTAGATTCAAGACAGAGGGTGGCAACGAACGCTGTAGGGACTCTTTTTTCTGGCTGGGGGATTCTAAGTGGGCAGGCTTGATAGATTTTTCTCCCATGATATATTATGAGGAAGTTCTAAGAAATTTGAAATTGCATGGGTGAGGGAAAAGCCGTGAAGCTTGTGCTGAGGGATTTTCCCCACGACCATGCACCCGATCCTGTTTCAAGGAGAGCAAGCGCTTCATATGAGGATTTTGTTGGGAAACCTTATCCCATTCACCCTCCAGTTCTGTGCTTGCCCCTTCAGCGTTCTTTTGTTCCCCAAACTCAATGCGCGTTTGAAAGGAAGTCATTTGGGGTCACAGGTGGTTGCCAAAACTGCTGTCTAGATGTGGTATGGTATGGGAAGGATTAGAAAGATGGACACAGCCTTCAGAAATATCTCCACCTAGATGGAGGACATCTCAAGAAGCAAGATCTTCACATTTTGACATTTTTGTTTAATACCCATGTCTATGACTTTATAGCAATACTTTATGACTCAGCTAGTATATTCATTTATTGACTTTTAAGAAGCTTTAAGGAGTCCTGATGGCGTAGTGTGTTACACGCTAGGCTGCTACAGGAAAGGACAGTAGTTCAAAACCAGCAGCAGTTCATGGGAGAAAGACGAGGCTCTCTAGTTCTGGAACGAGTCAGAGCTTTGGAAGTCCACCGGCCCGTTCTCCTCGGCCCTATCCAGGGTCGCCACAAGCAGGAATGGACTCGCGGACAGTGAGTCTGGAGTTTGATGATCTAGGAGTTGGGCAGGTGCGTCTGTAGTTAGACTCCATTTCACGGAGCCGATCGTTTTGTTCTTCATTTCGCATCGGATGAGGCTGTCAAAGAAAATGTAAGTTCAGTGTGCACTATTGTAGCCAATAAGTAAATGACATAAGATTTAAACATGATCAGGGGACAGCGCACAGTGGGTAAGAACACAGTGTTTAGAGTCAGGTGTCCAGTGGAGTCTCTAGTCCCCTTTGCTAGTGCTGTGATTGTGCAACATTGATTTATAATTCTGAAAGCCTCAGTTTACCATTTACACGAGGATAACGCTTACCGTCTAGGCTTATCAGGATAAGCGAATATCATGAAATGAGAATTAAATAATAGCTATATATAAAAAATGTCTTCACATGGAGCTTAGTGTCACAATAGGTGATATTTATCCAACTCTGAAATGTCCACTTTGTACAGTATAAACGCATCACTAGTTATCTTTCTCGCTACAGTAGAATGTTTGGCCAAAATAGAACACAAGGTAGGAGAGAGAATTTTTCATTGTGACCCAGGCAAGAATTACCTATCAAGAATTCCACCAAAGCAAGGCAAAGAACACACCATTTTATTTACATTAAAATACATGGAGATATCAAGATCATGGCGCTAACATTACTGAGATCGACCAAGGGCACATTGGAGGCTATTTTCCGACCTAACGTTCTCCATCATCTTTGGGACAGTTTACTCGGACACGCGACCTCTCAGAGGAGCATTTCTTACCGGCCTCGATCAGCCACACGTGTTGCACATGAGTTGATTCCTCCCTCTGCCAAGTACGGTGGGCGGCACACAGTAACTCTGATCCCTGGTGATGGGATTGGTCCTGAGCTTATGGTGCATGTCAAGTCTGTGTTCACACATGCGTGTGTGCCTGTGGATTTTGAGGAGGTACAAGTGGACTCCACGTGTAGTCCTGAGGACTTCCACAGTGCCATCTTGTCCATCCGTCGGAATGGGGTGGCACTAAAGGGCAACATCGCCACGGACCATAACCTGCCATCCACTCACTTGTCCCGCAACAGCCTGCTCCGGAAGTCTCTTGACCTCTATGCCAATGTCATCCATTGTAAGAGTCTACCTAGCGTGCTCACCCGACACAAGGACCTAGACATCATCGCCATCCGCGAAAACACAGAGGGTGAGTACAGCAACCTGGAGCACGAGGGTGTGCCTGGCGTGGTCGAGACCCTGAAGATAACGACAAAGACCAAGTCTCTGCAGATTGCTGAATACGCCTTCCAGCTGGCCCACGAGATGGGGCGCAAGAAAGTGACAGCTGTCCACAAGGCCGAAATCATGAAACTGACAGACGGTCTCTTCCTGCAGTGCTGTGCTGAAGTGGCCTCGCGCTATCCTCAGATAGCCTTCGAGACCATGAACGTGGACTTCACCACCATGCAGCTGGTCACCCAGCCCCAGGACTTTGATGTCATGTTGATGCCAAATCTGTATGGCAACATTATTAACAATATCTGCATAGGGCTGGTTCGGGGGGCAGGCCTTGTGCCAGGAGCCAACTACGGCCATCAGTACGCGGTGTTTGAGACAGGGGCAAGGCAAACGGGCAAAAACATAGTCGCGAAGAACATTGCCAACCCGACGGCCATGCTTCTGGCCAGCTGTATTATGCTGGATTACCTTGAGCTCACCTCCTATGCCACCTGCATTCGCCGTGCCATCCTGGCATCCATGGGCGACAAAGCAATCCACACGCCAGATATTGGAGGACATGGTACGACATCAGAAATCATTCAAGACATCCTGAGCCACATCGAAGGATAAAGCCCTCCGGGTCTTGGAGGTTATCCTGCCCCCCACCCATTACTTCCTTTAGCCCCCTTCCTCCTAGCAGTACGAGCCAGTTGAGCTAGTATAGACTGGAATAAACTAGCCACTGTTCCAATTCAGAAGGGTGAAGGCTGATATTTTTCTTCTCTGTTCAACTAAAAGTTCATAAACGGGCCTTGTTTAAATTAGCCAAACCTACTGTCTGGTAAATGAATTGAGGGCATCCTTCTCTATTTTAATCCACCATTGACGTTCCCTGTGTTAGGGAGCACTGCATGCATCAGATCCGTTTGTGGGTTGCTGGGTCGTTCCCGGAACCTGGCACACTGCTTTTCTCTGTATGTGGTTATTAAAATTCAGCAGACCAGCCTGCAGATAAGTCTGGCTTTTCTCTAGAGGTTGTTAATGAGTTAATTGGTGTAATAAAATTTGCTTTACAATATATACATTGTAACTTAAATAATAAATGAGGTAGTATAAAGCTGAGTTAGTACAGAATGCGTTTACTCCCTCCTGTCTAATATCTTTCCCCATGGTCTTGTTTATGACCTGTGTAGTAGGAATGTTTGCATGTGGACTCTCTGACACATGGACATCCTTGGGCACCGCAGTTCCCCTGCAAAGGGGATTCTTGTCTTCCTTCCAGGAGAGCCCAAGGATCTATAGAGCAACCCCCAGTTCAGAGATAGTGGCCCCACACGTGGCTCTCCAGGTAGGATTGTGGCTGCAACGTCTATGTGCAGTGCTGCCAGCCTTTCCTGGTTACTCCCTTCAACAGAAGTGTGTGTGAGAAGAAGGTACAAAAGCGCGGAGCTACTGAAGTGTTCATGGTCATCACTGTCAAGAGTCCTGATGGCGCAAGGACTTAGTGCTGAAAAAAAGGCTAGTGGCTGGATGGGAAGCGCCCGACAAGCTACTTCCTCAGAAATCACAGTGTCTAGAGCCCTGTGCGATAGTTCCACTGTGACCCGTGGGTCTTCTGCGAAGCACCGTCAACTCAGTGACATCCAGTAACTGGCCTTATAGGATTTTGTACAATCTTTGTAAAAATGACTTACTCAGAATCAAGTGAACAACGCTGGGTTCACTTAGATCAATGTTTCCCAAACTATGGGTCGCCCGATTCATAACCATAGCAAAATTACTGTTACAAAGTAGCAATGAAAATAATTTTATGGTGGGGGGGGGTGTCACCACGACATGAGGAACTGTGTTAAAGGGTCATGGCATTAGAAAGGTTGAGAATCACTGACATAGATAGTTGGGAATCTTTTTTGATTTGGGGGTTGGTTTTTTGTTTTGTTTTTGCCTTCAAAGGTCACATAATTAAAAATGACTTTATTAGTGCTTAAAACTATTACTTGAGTAGCAAATAAAAAACAATGAATTACAATGAATCTTGCCAGTCTTATTGGGAAGATCACTCTGTCATTGGAAGTGAAGTGGAGAACAAAAACCAAACCAAATTCACTGCCAGCAATGGGATAAGGGGAGTAAATATTCTCAGGAATGAGATGGGACAAGGGAGCAAAGGTGGACAACCAGGCAGAACCTGTTCAGAGCACTATGACCACATCTCTTGCCAGGATGAGATTTCCCAGAACCCTTAGCTACCCCTGTAGAACTTCAGATGGAAAGGAAGTTCCAAAGCATCTACTGTGCATGGGGGCCTTTAAAAATTCGATAGGCATGATTCGGGTTCTCCCTCCTAGGGAATTCTAATGAATTTATGTTGGGTTGCCTATGTCTTCCAAACTAAGTCCTTTTCTCAGTAAGAGAAAACCTATTCCAATGTCTGTCATATTTAGGAAAGCTATGATGTCTCACTTATAATCTCTGAATCCCACCATAGCCCCTACAAGACGTTGCAGCCATCGCATACCTTGCAGAGTGTCTCAGGGTTTCAGTCAGTTGAATTTCTTTGCGCTTAGCTATTCGCAGGAGGAAGATGAAGGTGTTTGGTCCCATAAAGTTTTCGTCTTAGAAACCCTGTATCAGTTAGAGAGCATCATTCTTGTATGGAGTGGGTGATGGGTTCAAAATACTGCACTTTTGGCTAGCAACTGAGCACCGAGCCATCGTCTCCCCAAACGCATCGCCAGACTCATCATTTGTACCCTTTCTTCCCATACAAACACCGCACTCCACATAGGGTGCCAACAGTGCCAGCTATTAGACAATTGCCTACAGTCTCCAGTTGCAGTCTTTGAGGATTGGCTTTATTCCTCTCCCCATTCGTGCTACAGAACATACCTTCATCATTATCTCTTTTGGAAGCCTTTCCTGGTTAACCCTCTGCCTGACCTGCCAAAACAATGGGGGAAGGTCTTTCAGTACCCAAGAGTACTCTCTAAGGTATACCTAGGATTTAGGATTCTGATGCTTGGATTTTTTTTCTCTCTCATTACCTCTAATGATGGTACAGGGCCAGGCAACTTGTTGTTATTTTTTTAGACATAAAATTGCCATGAAATGGAGCTAAATCAATGATAACTAGTAAAAACTAAACCAACCTGTATTTGTTAATGAATCCCTGGGCAGTAGGAAGGGTGGAGCCATTTATCATTATAGCATCAGAATCAAGGACAGAGATAAGCTTTTCGTTTATAATCACTCTTAAAATACTTATAGAAACTATTATCATTCTTAATTTCTCCCTACTACATCTTATGCAGTTTCAATATTTATCAATTCTCCCTTTAGAATGTACCCTGTGCTTTAATTTTGCTTCTCACTCATTTTTCTCTCATATGTGATGAAGGACTATCCCAATGCTGTTTAACCAACCTCAAAGTCAGATGGCAATAAAGCACATATAATATGTAGCAGAACCTAGGTGAGGAACCCATACTTCTGGTAACAAGCCAAGTTTTTCCATTATACTACAGCCACTTTCTGACATAACCTATAGGGATTTATGTTAGTCCAGATTGACTACACAGACAAATCTTATATGTGTATAAGAAAGAGCTTTATATATAAGAACAATTGAATATTGAGGAAGCATCCCAGCACAGCCCAAATCAAGTGCATAAGTCTGATATTAGCCTATATGTCTGATACCAATCTATAAATTCCTCTTCAGATTCATGCAACACATGAAATGATGTGGAATGCAGAAAGATCACAGGCCAGTGGGTGGAAAGTCTTGTGGATCCAGTGGCAGTAGAAGCATCTCAGTGCTGGCAGGGATCTCTGTGTGGCTCCTTCAGCTCCCAGGGCTCTGGATGCATCAGCATAGCTCTATCAGGTGCCTCATCAGTAATGGCTCACAGGGAGTGAGCACGTGTCCCATTAATCACTCCAGCAAGCTATTTATCTCCTTAGTACCTTCAAATGAGGTCATCAAGCTGTGACCTGACTGACTCCACCCCTCCCTCTTTAATCTCAAATTGACAACAGATCACATAACTACTACAAAATTGATAACATTTTTGTTGCTAACATTTTTGAACACTTTGGTTCAATCATTATTCTAAATTATTTATGTTGATTAACTCATTGAATCCTTATATAAACCCATTAATGAACCAATAATGAACTCATTATCCACAAAGTAGAAGTACAGAAATGTTAACCAACTGCTTGAAGTCAATCAGACAGTCAGGATCCAGGACAGACCTTACCCTGTGACACTAGGGTAAACCACAACTACTACCACTGGCTTCCAATATTTGGGGTTGCTGATATAGTCCAGGAGAGGAAATGCAGAGTTTTTAGACAATGGGGGAACTCTTGTGCCTAATGTGAGCATTAAAGGTAATTTTTTTAATGGCAATTCATTAGTCAAATTACTGCTTTGCAGTAGTAAATGACAAAACGGAAGCATTGAAGAAAAAAATGATGAAGCAATGTGCTATTGAAACAAAGGAATACCTACACCAGTAAGGAGTAGAAATGAAGAAATATCGAATTTTGAAAATAGGAGAGTTTTAAAGAACTGTACCCAGTTCTGATGACTCCAGAGGTTGCTACAAACTGACAGCATCCTGAAATGTTCACTTGGGAGTATGCATAATTTCTGCAGGAAGCTGATTACAGGGTTAGTCCACTTTTGAAGAGAGATATTTGGCCCTTGGAGCTTCCCTGACTTGCACAGCCTGTGTAATTTTTGTGGTAAAATATTGTTTACATCAAAATGAATTTGTGTATACTGATTTGGGAAGGAAGGGCCCTTGTTGCTTCTTGGGTTAAGACACTCTGCTTCCAACTGCAGTCCAGGTAGCTCAAACCCACCAGCGTAGTCCATGGGAGGAGGGTGTAACAGCAGCTTTCAGAAACATTTACAGCCCTGGGAACTCACAACTGCAGTCCAGGTAGTTCAAACCCATCAGCGTAGTCCATGGGAGGAGGGTGTGACAGCAGCTTTCAGAAACATTTACAGCCCTGGGAACTCACCGTCCAGTTCTCTTGTGCGCTACAGGTTCATGTTGAGCAGAAAGCAGCTTGCCTGCAGTGGGTTTGGTTTGCTTTGGGATATAGGAAACAACATATATTGAATTTATGTCTACTCCAAGAATGTCAATGAAGATAGAAAGGAGGCAAATCTGAAATGGTAAAAGCACTCAACATCACAAAGGCAATTGAAAAACCTGGGGTGTCTTGTTACCAATTTGCAAATGCGTAAGTACCTGCACAAGCTGAATGAGGAGCGTGTACTGAAGAAGACGAGTGTGCGCTCTGATCAAGTTACGCCTCTGGTTTCCTCAGTTAGTGCCAAATTTAGTTCATTGCAAAACATATGCAAATGAATGAACGCTTCCTCAAAGGAGTGAGAGAGTACTGTGTATGCCCAAATGCAAGGTAAATATTTTTTATATCCTTTTCCATCTGCTAGAAGGAGGGGGAGGAATGTCATTAGGACCTTATAAATGCTATCATATTTCCACGTGTTTTCTTGTGTTTTTTTTTAACATTGAATAAAAGACTATCTGGTCTGAAGAAGGAATAAGATCTCACAATTTTAAGTACTTGTGTTTAGTCCAGGTAGACTAAAGAAACAAATTCATAAGCAAGCATACCTATATAAGAGAGAGCTTTATATACAAGAGCAATTGAACATTAAACATCCCAGCCTAGTCCAGATCAAGTCCATAAGTCTGATGTTAGCCCATTTGTCTGATACAAATCTATAAAGTCTTTTTCAGACTCACAAAACACATGCAATGACGCTGAATGTAGAAGAGCACAGGCCAGTGGGTAGAAAGCCTTTCGATCCAGTGTCATTGGAAAAATCTCAGCACTGGCAGAGATCTCTTTATGGCTTCTCTGGTTTTTGAGGTCTACTTGTGTCCATGTGGTTTGTCTTCTGCAATGTCTCCCAGGAAGTGGCAGAGAGAGAGGTGTCTTCCGCCTCCAAGGAGGAAGTACCAGATTTACCAGAATTCTCAGGAGGCCATCCCCACCCAGAAGCCTCATTGGCTATCACCAGATTGACAAGTTAGACTCCACCTCAACACTCTGAATCCTTAAATTGACCAGATTACGTGCCTACCATACTACTGGATGTGAAATCTAGACAATTAATAGGGCCTTTTTAGTCATAATTCCATATGAGATGTAGGATTACAATCCAAGACTCAGTGCCCGTGACTATGTTCCTCTCTTGGAGGAAGTTTGCGTCTTCGCTAATGAATAGGGTTGACATGGATTGTCTCGAATAGAGAATGTGAACCAAGCCATAACCTTTGTTTCCTTGGGGGTTTGGTCTGCTATGAAATGAAAGGCATTCCTCCGTGGATAAGCACCATCTCAGAAGTAGAGAGAAAACCCAGGATCCTTGGAAGAACTCCCTGGGCAGTGAATTCAGGATTTCTGTCTGAAGTCATGGAGGCAGGACCAGAGGCAACAGAGGCTAAGTCAAGGAGACCATGAAACACAACAAAGGGGCACTCCTGAGACTGAGAAACGATGAGGCAGAACAGTAGGCGGCTCCCTTGCCCATGAAGACAGAGGCCAGCGGGCTGAGAGGCTGAGGATCAGAGAGACTTGGCTGCTGGCTAAGGAGAAGTGTTGCTAGGGACCGGTGACTGTGTCCTTCATCTTTTCTGTTCCTGATGTGTGGTAAACTGTTAAATTCCCTAATAACCCCCTAATTCTGAGTATTGTCTGTGAGTTCTGTGTGGCTATTTCAAATAAATACTAAAATTGCATCGATGAGAGGGCCGTGGGAGGAACCATTGGTGTCAGACTAGATAAATGAAGATGGAGTTTGGAGGCATGTTAGACCTCTGTCTTGAGGCAATAGGGAAGGCAGAGGAGGTCAGATACTGCACAGGCCACTGTAAATGTATTGCTATTTTAAAATTTCTGAATGCAGTTCAATGTTTAATCACACAGTGGAGGTCACAAACACATATTTGCCAGGCTAATACGTTGCAACTGGATTCTTATGGCTTGGTTTGAAATATCCAGGGAGAGAGCATCACACATCAACTGAAAAAAGGGATTTGTTTTCAACATTTAGAAAGGTGGAAAAAAATGGATTTCAGAGCCTTCAGAGAACCTGAAAGCTGAGCAGATCTTGAGGTCAAGAGTCATGTGAAGAGATTAAATGAAATGACTTCATGTACCTGCAGAGGGGAGGAAAACATCATGTTTCTCAAGTATTACAGGCTATGTGATATTAAGTACTCCATTAAATATAATGCCTGAATTTATAAATAAAAGTTATACATATTTATCCATGTAATACAGTCTTCAAAATTTTTCAACCTGATCCGGAATATTTTTCATTCTTTTTTATTTGTATGGATCCTGTTATTGATTTAAAAGACTCATTCTCTAGTGTTTCAGGTTGTTCCCTATTGAAGCATTTGCATTATCTATTAAATGACACATTCTGTGTGAAAGTAAAAGGAAGGAGCTTTCGAAGGTATTATGCACAAAACTCGGCACTAGCAGGATAAGTTAGGTGGCTAGTTCTGCCTATATTATCACAGAAAGAAATGCAAAGGTATTTCCCGTGAAATTATGTTAAAGATTACTGAACGTTCTGGCTAGGGTAAACTAGGGTAATTAATTTAGTTTTGATCTTTCAAATATATAAAAGATGTATCTAGGTGAAAAAAAAAAGGTACACTGTCAGAAACTCACGTTAGGCCAAGCTTTAGTCAAAGCTACTGGGAGGCCCGATGTAGCAAGAAAACTGTTTTCTCCACGGGGAGAAAACTCGCTGAGAGGGACCATTTTCAAGGAACTCAAGTTGTGCGGGGATTAGAGGATTTGATCCCAGTTGTATTCCTGTTAGCAGTGAGATGCTTGTTTACACGGTAAGTTCATCCAGTTATCCGTTTGCTCACTCACTCGCTCTACAAGGTTATTTGGCCTTCGCGGCATACTCGCTGAGGCAGCAGTACGCCCGCCGCTGAGGTTGCAGCTTCGAGAATCAATGTCCTTTCCCAAGGAGCCCTCTCTAGTCTGCCCAGGCAATCCACGGTAATCAAGCAATGAGCACGGAGTGTGATACGTGTTGCAGGAGTTGTATAGCAGGGAGCTGTGGGGGCGCCGCCGCAGAGGGCAGGGGAATCGGGGAACACCCCTCAGAGGAAGCATGCTTCAAGGACGCTTGCACCGAGGTTGCCAGACAGGCAGGTGGGGAGGGCACATGCCAAGGTGCTGATGACTGGACGACATTGGCTGACCATTACACGACATTGAAACTTTGCTTATTTTCTCCTCATGTTCTGAAAAATGGTTTTCATGGGACTACATACAGCAGAACATAGACCATACAGCTTGAGGGATATACTAGCTGTTACTGCATGATTCCTGTAGACATGAAGGGATGGGTGTATGCTCGCCATCCTGGGGCAACACGCAGTTATTGTTGGACTCATTTTAACTGCAGTTTGTCCTGCATATACGCGGAGGCTTCGGAAAGTTGGTGGGAAATTCCATGACCCTTTTGTCCCATATTCTATGACATCTTCGAAGCCCCTTTTTTTTTTAGATATGTGTGCGCTTATGATCTAAGCTAAAGAGAAATAAAATATTAAAAATAAATTATATATGTTTCCAGGTGAGATTTTTCAAGATGTAAGGTTTTTTCTTTTTTGGGTAATGATGAACTCTTTCCAGCAGTTAATTGACTTGATTGTAGTTGACTCTAATTCTGTGATTGTTAAGATTTGTTCCTTTTTTAAATCTGTTCAACCCAGTCACAGCCTTCTATTATTTTTTTGTTTCCCCATCGATAGCCATGTCTTTTCCTCTTGTTATTTTACAGAACACGTTGCATTTCTTCCATCTCTTCATAGGTACCTGCTTGATAGTGAAATAGGTCTCAACCCCCTTCCTCAGTGCCGAGCTCCACCATGAACTCCGTGCCTGGTGCCAGCTTAATTGTTCCCTCCCTCTGGTAATGGCTGTGGCATTTCATCTGAAATCATATCCTTTGGTCCTTTATTGGCCTTCTTCAACTGTTGGAAGCATAATCTACCTCCTCTGATTGCCCCGAGAAGCTAAGGATGGGCCAATTTCCATAGACCACAGTCTACAGCAGTTCCAGTTACTGTGAGCTGCCAACGACCAAAGCATTTTTGCCACTTTCACATAATCAAGCAACAACACCACCTACATCAATAGCAGTGTTTTTCATGGGAACAGTCTCAGCCTAGCCCACTGGTACTCTCCTCTTTTTCCAAGAAGCCACCTTTGTACAAAAAGCACTGGCAATCTCTTGTCCTTCCACGATGGGACTATTTCCTATCTGTTCGGCGCACACTCGGAGCAGGCAGCTGAAGGTGTTAGCATTACTTGACCATGGTTATAGTTTGTATCCATATTTGGGCAGATGCTTCTTATAGTCTCTGCTGAATTTCATAGGAAAAAAGCTTAAAATGCACAGGAGGAGGAAGACGTTGTTCTCCCAGGATCCCTGCTGAGCAGATAGCAGTCTATGGGAAGCCATCTATTTAAACAAAAATAAACTTTGCTTGGGATGCCAGGAGCCTATTTTCAGCTTTATTAAGCTATTTTCAGCTTTATTAGGAAGTCTGTGTTTAATTTTTCCAAACGTCTCCAGTTCAGTTCGCTTTTTCTCTGTGTGTGGATCAATTAGAACCCTTGATGAGACTCCAAACATTGCATTTTGCTGCTTACAGGAAAACAATGCATTTGGAACCGAGTAAAGAGCCTTATGCCTTCCAGCAGCCTGTGCAGAAACGTGCACCTTGCTGACTCCTCCTGGAGCAAGTGATGCTCAGTCAGTGTGGTCTTGCATGCATCCTGGGAAATTCACAGTTGGATATGTAGGAAGGATGTTTACAAGTTTGTGGGGAAATGGAATGAAACCATAGTGGATTTTCCTCAAACTTTGTGAAGCCCTGTATAGCTTTTAATAGCGTTTGATATAGATATTATATATATAAAGTACAAAGTGTTCATTTTTAGCCCTTTTAAGTGTATAATGAGGCATAGCATTAATGACGTCCCTATTGCTTGACAACTTTCTTAAAATATTTTATCAGCTCCAAAATAAACTCTAAACCCATTATGTAGTTACCCCCTATCCACCCCAACCCTCAACCTCTGGTAACTTCTCATCTGCTTCCCATGTTGATGAACTTGACTATGATAGAGCGTTCATGAGAGACCACTGGTAGCAGAGTGGTTCAGTGCTTGGCTGCTAATGGAAAGGTCAGCAGTTTGAACTCACCAGATGTACTGGGGGCAAAGATGTAGCAATCTGCTTCCTTAAAGATTACAATTTTGGGGGTTCTCTGGGTCACCCCTACTCTGTTCTTAGGGTTTCTGAGGCTGTAGCTCTTATGAGAGTAACAGTCTTGCCTGTCTCCCATGGAGTGACAGACTGGTAGGATGAACTCTTGGCCGGACAGTTCAGTAGCTCAAGGCATAACCATCTATGTCACCAGGAGTAGATAATAGTAGTAAAGGAGTAGATAATAAATATTTTTCTGGCAGGCTCTCCAGGCTCGGTGACAACTCTGCCATTATAGTGCAGTATGTACACAACTCCAAAAAAAACAAAACCCACTGCCATAGTCGACTCCAACTCCTAGCAAGCCTGTGGGGCAGATGAGAACTGCCCCTGTAGAAAGCCTTCACCCTGAGAGTGGCTGGTGGTTTTGAACTGCTGACCTAGTGGTTAAGAGCCTAACACTTAACTCCTCTGCCACCAGAACCCCTGCATACGCAAGCGAGTGTGACAATTCTAATTCAACTTTATTTATGGACACTGAGATTGGAGTTTAATTCATAAAATTGAGTAAAAAATAGTACAATTTTTGCATGCCATGAAACATTGCTCTTTTTAAAAATAACAATTTAGAAATGCAAAAGCAAGTTTCGCCAGTGGGCCATGCAAAAATTGTCCTACATTCTTTCTTTGTGAACCTGTGCTTTAGGCAAAGGAAGCAACAAGTCAGAAATTCTGCTCTTATATGGTTTTTTATTTTCCTGGAGGGAAAATCAGCAATTCACCACCTGCTGTCAGACAGAGTGAGTCTGTTCCCTGGAACTTCCAAGACAGGAAATCTTTTTTGGGGAGCAGATAAGACAGTCTCATAATTCTCCCTTAGAGCTGGCTGCTGGTGGGTTTGAACTGCTGGATCTGGGATTAGCAGCTCAGCACTTTAGACATTATGCTATCAGGAATCCTTGAAAACAGACAATGAGCATATAAACACCAAAATAAATATCTCAAATTCTAAGTGATAGGAAGAAGAAGAAAAACCCACACAACTATAGGTTCTGTGAGGGAGGCAACTTGTGTTAAAAGGCTACAGAGCTACCTACTTTCCCTCATCAGGGAGACCTTCTCTACGTCGGCATGTGAACAGGGATAGACAACGTGGATGTGGTAGGGAAGAGTGTTTCAAGTCAAGGGACCTGCACGTGCAAACGTCTGCATCGACGATGAGCTCCATGTATGTGAACAAGCAAGAATCCTGGAGAAGAGAGGGCAGGGGTGGGGAAAGGGGAGGGCGAAGCGACGAGAATGGAAGGCCAGGACAGGTCAGGGAATTCCCTATGCCCCAGAGGTTGACTCCAGCCCCAGAGCTAGGCCGTGGGTAGGTTTTAAGGAGGAGATCCCAGTTTTAAGAACTGCCCCTGTGAGTTCCAAAACTGTAACTCTTTACAGTAGTAGAAAGCCTTATCATTCACCCTGAGAGTGGCTGGTGGTTTTGAATTGCTGACCTAGTGGTTAAGAGCCAGAGGAGATAAGATCTCCTCTGCCTTTGGGCAGACCCCTTTGGCCGCTGTGTGGATGAGGGACTGTGGTAGAGGAGGGAGAATGGAGGTCAGGGGCTCAGTCAGGAGTCTGTAGCAGCCAGTGGTTCCAAATAGAGACTTTCCCATTTATTCCTCTACCTCGGTCCTTTCTTGTGAATCTGGTAGAGGGTTAGGGGAAACTGAGATATTGTGGTGCAAGGCAGCTGAGGTGAGACTATTGAATAGGATTGCATCCATAATCAAGCCAATAGATTAATTGCATATGTTCACATTACCTCAGCAGTACAGTGGTGACTATTTTGGGAGCATTTACTATAGGTGCCACACTTTCATTTACTCCTTGCGGCATTCCAGTGGACGAGAAGTATTACTCATAGGTGAAGAGGACGAGCTACAAATAGAATCCACAATGGCAAAAAGGCCTGCAAACAGGAAGATGGCAGCGGGGGTGTAAGACCTCTGTTTGTCTGGCTCTTCAATCTATGCTGTTGGGTTTGATACTCTTATTCTTGTTCACTTAGTTATTGCTCTATAACAAATCAACCGAAGTGCAGTGATTTGACATCCTGATTTATTCTTTCTCATGATTGGGAGTTTGGCAGGGTTCAGTTGGGTTGTTTTTCTGTTCACGGGTTATCGACTGGGGCCGATGTGAAGCTGTAGTATGTAAGAGAGGAGCTCATTAAGGCTTTGACCATTCAAGATAAGTTTGCTCCCAAGGCCAGAAGTTGGTGTTAGTTGTCAGGGTACCTTTGTTCTCCACGTGACTTCACAACCATCATTAGTCTTTCTTAACAGAAATTTCTTCTCTATCATTTCCTTTTATGTTCACTCATCTCTGATCTGGGTAATGTAATGACCTGCAGCGACTAGTTAATGGAATTTTAGGTCAAACCTTTAAATCTTACACCTAGCGAGACATAGCCAGGTTTTAAACTTGTGATTGTTTGTTTTTCATCCCAAGCCCATTTTCTTTGCCAGTATTTGATACACACATGAGAGCATGGGAGAAACATTACAAAGGATTTTAAAATATTTGAATTCTAACTTTCAAATCACCTTCTCTTGGCTGTCATGATATTTTTTCTTTCTGTTTTTAGTCCTCTAAAAGAACAGACATCTGCAGCCCGTTTTTATATGCTAATGTAGAACCCATGTTTCCTTCACAGTTTACGTTGTGCCTTCTGTACCCCGATGGTCCTTGATTCTGCTCTACTTTATATCTTTTTTCCAGTAGCATGTGCAATCTAATAGTCTAGACAGAGTCCTACTGGCACCGTGGTCAAATGCTTACCTGCTACCCAGCAGTTGGGCACTTTGAATGCATCTTCTCAGCAGGAGAACGATATGGAAGACTCTGCTTCTTTGAAGATGTATCGCCTTGGAAACTGCTCTGTGCTGCAGGGTTTGGTTAAGCACAGCATCAACTTGAGTAAACAGGTTTCCTGTTGGTTTTGGTTTGGGGAATTTTTTATATAACCTGTGTAATTATTCTTTTGTGCATGTGTATGTTTGTATTTCTTCAACTCTAGAACACAAATGTCAGTGAAGGTAGGATCATGGTCTCATTTGTTTAAAAATGTGCCCCAAATGCTCCATAAATTCATGGCCTTCAATAAGTATGCTAACCTTAAGAAAGAAACACAGATGGAGATGGAAGAAGAGGCACTCAAGGATGGAGAAAATGAAGTAGGAAAGGTGAAGACTACATTGGATATCATACTCCTTTGAGGAGTTTGGTGTCTGTGTAGAAGAGAGGACAATACTGAATTGTAGGGTGGGATGTATGAAGGTGTCTTCAATCACAAAGGAAAGAGTCTAGATTGTACTTTTTAGGCAACAGAAAACAGGGTTTCTCACCAACTCTTGAAAGGGAACCAACATTCCAAGGTTACAGTGCTCGGTTCTAAGAATTCTTAAGGCTTAATTGTACTTGGAAGTAATATATAACTGCCTACTCCGGTGGATGGTCGGTGTTTTCTTTGTAATCATAAGAAACATCAAGGAGACAAGGAGTGATAGTCTTTCCAGAGTTCAGTGAAAAGAAGTGCAGATGCAGAAGTGTTATTTCTTATTTATGGTAATTGAATTTTAGATTTAATTTAGCAGTAAAAATCTGCTATTAAGAGGATTGTTACACTGTAAAAGACTTGAGAGTCACATAGATTCTAGGGGTACTTAGAGCATCATTTGATGCCTGATGGTTGACAAGCATAAATACATCCAAATGAATCATAATTGCCATTCTAGCGAGTAAAATGCAGCAATGTGTTTATTAGTTTTTAAAGCTTTCAAAGATATGAAAAGAACATGCTAAACAGCAGGGCAAAAGACTCACGCTACAAAGCTATGCGGTGTGCAGGGATTGCCATACTTTATGTAATATTTGAACTATGTATGTGCTTCATGTGTATACACTAATGAAGATTTCATGTTTTTCATAAACATCATTTTAAATAACTTAATATACGTCCACTTTTTGGCAGTTACCAAAATCTTCCTATTCCTTCTCTTTTGAACATTTCAGTTTCTAAATGTTCATGATCATAATTAACACTAATGAAAAAATCATTGATTTATCTCCCCCCCCACACACATTGAGGATTATTTTCTCAAGAGAGCTTGCTTACAGTAGAATTTTAGGGTCAAAAGATATGAATTATTTTTGCATCAATTCTGCCTGCTACTTTAACCAGTGAATATCGCTACTTAGTATTTCTTTCTTCCCTTTTTTTCACCCCAAATCACTAATGAGGTTGAGATTATTAGCCAGTTGCTTCCTCTCTCCTAAAATGTCTGCTAATGCCTTTGGACCGTCTATCTATTGGAACCTTGTGTTTTTAATTGAAATATTACTCATCAAATTCTGCATAGGCAAAGGCCAAGCCTCTTTGCCAAGCCACACTGTCAAGATACTGTGACAGTTAATCATTTCATTCGAACAGTTAGTCAATCCACCGGCATGCTGGGTCATTTTATTGCAAAGAATAGACCAAGTTAGCGAAACAGCTGGTGGAATAAAGGTACATCCAAAAATGCGTGTTAGAAAATAGAACTGAAATGGAATAAACGGCTTCATGGCTTGTTTGTGACTTCCCAAGGACCTCCCCTCTGATTCTTTCTAGAGTGTAATAATGTTAATGGTGGCAGGTGCAAGAAAGGGCTGTTTCTCCACACACA
Organism: Tenrec ecaudatus; assembly: GCF_050624435.1. NCBI lineage: Eukaryota > Metazoa > Chordata > Mammalia > Afrosoricida > Tenrecidae > Tenrec > Tenrec ecaudatus. Next base: position 49,599,157 of record NC_134533.1, on the reverse strand, counting down.
CTTGGGACTTCTGCCCTGATGACAGTCCGCTGGTGGCTTTGTCCTCCCTTCAGCTGCGTGTTCTGATGGCGGTCCACCCTGAAAGTGAACGGTCCAGTCTCTCCTTTCCATGACCCCTGAGCACAGGAAACGCTCATGGACTTCATTAACAAATGAGGAAGCACGGCTCCTCGTTTATCATAGGTTAGGTTCTGCAACTGGATTCATGCCAGATCCTGAGACAAAGAGATTGAAGGAAGCTATCGGAAATGATGAGTGCAAGGTTACACACTTGAGGTGAAATGCAGAATAGAATCTTTTTCCCACCCGAGCGTGTAAAACTCTCTGATTACAAGGAAATATCTCAAAGCTTTACTGAATGCTAAAATCAGAGAGTACAAAGGGGCCTGCATTGTTTTAACGCTAGTCTGTTTCATGAAGAAGAATCGGAATCTTTATTTATTGGCTCGCCTTTGAAGAGTTAACATGTTTATCAGTAACATTTTTACATAATTTCTTATTCCAGTATTTCTGTATTGTTTCTAAAAACAGACACCAGTAGCTCAGGTTGCATTGGTGCTCTGATGGGATGAGGCTCGGTGACCTATAGCAGGGGGCCTTCCTTTCTCCAGGTAAGCGCCATGGTCATCAGCATTGACAGATTTTTGGCTAATTGCAGTTTGAAATATGCTAGCTAGTATTGATGCAGCTGTGACAACATAATTCCTGAATCTTCTTGGATGAAATTCTCTAACCATTTAACCCACGATTGTCACGGAGCCATTATACAGGGACCTTCAAAAACTATGTGAAAAAAGTAGAAGTAAAAATTAGAATATTTTTCTTACAAGGTTTTAAAAAGTCCCCTGGATATATATGAAGTAAAATTAAATTCAGATAGCAGAGGAAAAGGGACATTTTATGTATGTATTCGCTATTCTACATCTATCCCTACACACATCCAACACTCACACACACACACACACACTCCCAAACACACACACACACACACACACACTCCCAAACACACACACACACACTCCCAAACACACACACACACACTCCCAAACACACACACACACACTCCCAAACACACACACACTCCCAAACACACACACACACACACACACACACTCCCAAACACACACACACACACTCCCAAACACACACACACTCCCATACACACACACACACACACTCCCAAACACACACACACACTCCCAAACACACACACACACTCCCAAACACACACACACACACTCCCAAACACACACACACACTCCCAAACACACACACTCCCAAACACACACACACACACTCCCAAACACACACACACACTCCCAAACACACACACACACACTCCCAAACACACACACACACACTCCCAAACACACACACACACATCATCATCCCCTTCCCCAAAGAGCAACATCTTACAATAAATGCATGATCATTTTTGATTTAGCTGAGCACAGTTTCATTCCATCTAGAGTAACTTTTTTAATGTCAAGCAGAGACAATGAAGCAGAGATCTTCCACCTCTCTCAAGTAACCTACCCCAAACAGATATGGTATTTCTGTGGCTTCATCATGATAAAGTATGATGTCAATGCTTCCTAGCTTTAACTGTGAGCTCAAGTTAATCAATTTGAGTTTGCAGTTTTATCCATTTATATCCCATGGAAAGAGAGGCTCATCTGAACCACTTTAAGTAAGCAAATGGAACCATAACTTAATAGCCAGGAATATTCAAATGGCCTAGTTGAATTCAAGATCAAATTTTATTTTTTCAGTGATAGAAACAAGATAAGTGTTATTAAGAGTTGTTACTGTGGTTTATGATTATGTGAGTCTGGTTCCCTGACCTTCTTTCACCTTGGAAGTATTCAGGACTGTTAATTATGAGTAGCTGTAGAACCAAACAGGTAAAACCAACTGCTAAGTGCACTGACTCGTGTTTAGCTGCTGTCCGGTCAATTCCGACTCATAGCAAGCCCATGTGACGGAGACGAACTCTTCTGCAGGGTTTAGTCGACCTCTTTACAGGAGCGAGACTGCCAAGCCTTTCTCCCACGGAGCCACACATGGCTGGCAGCCATTTGGTGAGCTGCTGAGTGATTAACCATCAGGCCATTGGCACTCATACTATTAACTGCACAGAGAAAATAAAGTCACATGGAAGCTGCCTGACTGGAGTTGAAACCCTGGTCTCAACCACTTAGCACTGGATAGCTTTTGGATGGTTTTCAGCAAGTGAGTTAAGGCTCTTGAGTCAGTCTACCCATAACAAAGAAGTGATAGTGTCACACGTCTGCGGGGTGGCTGTGAGCTGTGAATGAGGAGATGCGTGTAAAGGTGGCAGCAGTACCGTAGTGACATTAATGACTATTAATGACGGAAATGTCGAGAACTCCAGCAGTTATGCTAAGGGTGACTTTAAAATATGGTCTCTGAGCTAAGACTCTGAAAGAAAGCTTCTGAAAATGAGGCCGGCCGTTGTTGTCCATGGTGTCAGGTGTCTCGTAGTCAACCCAACTCCTAGAGAATTGTGTACGACAGAATGAAGCACTGCCTGGTCCCGTGCCATCCTCAGAAAGTTCTTCTATGTTGAACCCATGGTGGCAGTCACTCTGTGAACCCTTTGGTCTCCGTGAGGGTCTCCCACTCTGTCTGTGATCCTCTACTTTACCCATTATGATGTCCGTGTGTATTATATAATCTCAGGTCAACCTGAAGGTATTAAGAGTGAAAGGGTGGAGTTTAGCACGTCAATTGGGTCACAGCCTGATGATGCCTCTGTGTGGGTGTGGCCTTCTCCTGAGGAGGCTCTGGGAACTTCTTCTCTGCTTCACCTCCCTGTTGACAAGCCCCTCAGAAACTTGCTGAGACCCGTGAGGAGTCTCTATCTCTGCTTTCACCTTCCTGTTGACAAGACGCATTGAGCCACACGGAGCCGTGCAAGGGCCTTGGAGATGCCTCCATTGCCACTGCATCCACGAGACTGCCCCTAGTGGCCTTGATCTTCCTGCCTGTTGCGCGTGACTGCAGGAGTGTGAAGAGGGCTTTGGGACTAGCATCAGGCTTGTGGGCTAATAGCGGACTGGACTTGATTTGTCCTGGGCTGGGCTATTTTCTTAATATAGAGTTTCTCTTTGATATAAAGCTCATTTGTACATGTATGTGAATGTCCCTGGATTTGTTTCTCTATAGTCAACCTGGTCCTTTTGCAAGGACTGGTCTCTCTTGAAGACATGTCTAAAGTACATGAGACAAAGTCTCACCATCCTTGCCTCTAAGGATCATTCTAACTGGACTTCCTCTAAGACAGGCTTATTTGTTCATACTTAATGCTCAGAGTGACATCCTTACTCTTTAGCACTTTAAAAAGGGTTTCTTTCCCAGTGTGATACATTTGCTTTCTTGATGGTCACAGATCATGGATCCAAGTAAAATGAAGTCCTCCCAGCTTCAATAGTTTCTCAGGTTGTCATGTCCAGTTGTGAGGGGAAACTCGTCGTCTACATTGAAGTTCTCTTCCTTTCTCTTCATCAGGAAATGCTTCCTGTGTTCCTCATTTTCAGCTAGCAACGTGATCTCATGTACACAGTGCAAGATGTCCATGAGTCCCGGCCTGATGCCCCATTCTTCATACAGTTGCGTTTCTCTGATGATATGCTCAGGCTGCAGATTGAATAAGCAAAATAAAAAGATAGAAATTGGATCTACATTTTTCCTGCTTCTAAGCCACACATTCTCCCTTTGTATAATTTGAAATACTCCTCCTCGGTCCGCATACATGTCATGTTGTTACAGAGCTCGTGTTCTTGGCAGTGATATCTATAATTTGTTGTCATCCACATAGCGGATACACTGCTGCAAATGTTTCTGAATTATCTTCAGTAAAATGTCACTGGTGAGTGCTATGTGTGACATTGATAAGTCTCTCTTTTGGTGGGGCCACCTTCCTTTGGAGCAGACACAAGTGCAGAGCTTTTCCAGTTGGCCGGCCAGGTAATTATCTTCCACATGTCTCGAGCAAGCCAGTAACACCTTCCTAAACTCATCACTAGCCCATGGGTGGTGCACATTCGACTGTTACCTGAAAAGATGGAGGATTGAGTTTACCTAGAGACACAACGCGGAAAGGCCTGGGCATCTGGCCGTTTACTTCTGACAGCTCAGTGATTGAAAACCTCTGGAGCATAGTTGTAGTCTGTCCCACATGTGATCACCAAGGTCAGCGTCAGCTCCCAGCCTCTGATTTTGTTTTTTTAAAACCTCGCCATTAGATGGAGCTGAATGCATTTTCATGGGGGCAGGGGGGTGGAGAGGGGTGGGAGGCCCTGTGGCTTGTGAGACCCTGCATTTTCTCCCCTCTGATTTGGAAGCAGCATTAACTGCCTTTATGAGGAAAAATTAATAATTGTGTTACGCTCTTCTCAAGAGTCTGATACCTTTTCTAGTAACAAAGCCATCTTTGAAGGGATTACCAGGAGCTCATTTTTCTTTCATTCCCTCAAAATTCTGCTTTGCTGTCTTTTCTCCGTATTCCCCCAACTTACGACCAGCTCTTCAATGGTACTTTGAAGTTGATCTAGCTGTGGGGAGCCATTTCCTTATGACATTATCTTGTGATGGCGCCATAAGCCTCTGACATTATTTCTAATTATACACACAGCAAATAGTTTAATTTCCTCCTTGAACCTCTAATGCACAGTGTGCCAAGCGCGTTTCTTTTGATCATCCCATGGGGATTGAGATCACATTATCAGATTTTCATCAAAAGGGAAAGAGTTTTATAACAAGTAAAACCTAAAATTGCATCAAGAAAAAGGAAAGTCCCTGCTAGGAGTTAACTTTCAGGTAAGCCCAAGTTGCTCCCATTTATTGGGTGCGTTTATTACAATACCGAACCTTGTGTTAGGCTTACAGTGTGTACTTACATTAGAGTTTAGCAGAAAACAGCATTGATCCAGAATGAGTTCTGGGTGCACATTGAATCTGAGCTCCAACTTCAGAACATCAGTTCTTACATCATGGCCCTGCTTGCTACTTACGTTCTCACGGAATGATCACTGAAGATCTGGGTGCTGCAGCAAAGTGTGGTGAAGAAAGCAGATGGTACCTGGCTATCAATCCCAATATTTTCTGGGATCTTAAGGGTTTGTATTCAGACAAGGAGCCAGCTAAGTAAGTCCACACAGAAGAAGCACATCAGCTTGTATGCTCCATAGATGTTAAAGACAAAATTTGAATATGGTGAAGAGAAAAGAATCAGGGTTGGAATTATGAACACCCAAGTTATGGAAGGCTGTGAAGGACAGGGGAGACAAGAATTCACCAGCAGAATATCTAGTCAGACGGAGCTGCTGGCAGACCCACTCTAGCCAAAGGCAAGAATCTTGAAGAGCCTTCCTCTTGGGCAGAGACCATTGTAATCTTGATGGTGCTGGATCGAACGCAATACTTAGCCAGTTGACCTCAGAATAGACACGACCTGATTTTGTTCTTGGTTCAAGTATCTCTGAGGATGTTCCACGACAGAAATTTCTTCCCGGCTTCTTGAATGTTGACGGGGGTCTTCTTCTTCTCACACTTTATTTGTAATTTTATCTTTACACTATTATGATCGTATTCTTACCACCTTAGTGCGATTTGTTTTTCATTGTCTTCTGTTGGGTTTTCCAGCTATGAAGTGGAGATAAAATGATAATAACAGATACAAGGTGTTACAGGGAATGCAGGGGTGGGGGTGGGTGATTGGGAGGCAAAGGGGCTTTGGGGAGCAAATAATGAAGGCGGGAGGTTGGAGGGAGCATAGAACTGATCATGACTGTACAATTCATTTTAAAGGTGATTTAAACATGGGGCAGTGAGGAGGCTGAAAATAAATGCTCTAAGACAGATGTGGTGGTGATCATACAATGTCCCGTGATATGACTGAAAGATTGAATTATTCAGTTGCATGACCTGAAAATTGTGTGTCACTAAAAATGTTGGGGAACAAAAAGCGTTTGGTAGAGCTTGGTGAGGTAGAGGGTGATTGAAAAATAGAAAAATCTTCAACGAGAAGGGATGAGGCCTTGGCTGCCACCACGGAGCCCCATATAGGAGGCGTCTGTGGGGAGGGTAGAGAGTCAGCAGTGTTTTGTCCTAGTGGATGAACAGGCGCTGTGAGTTGGAACAGCGGCAAGGATCCAAAACAGAGTGTAAGGCAAAAATGGCTCCTCTCCTCCTACAGTTTCTAATTAGTGGGAAGAAGACATATATGAATACAAATGAATGACAGTTGATGTTAGACACGGTATTGAGAGGGTGTGTGACTGAAAACCTGTCCTCCTCAATAAAAAGTCTTTTGAGGAAATGATATTAACGTTAAGTCAAGAAAAAATTGGCAGAATGAGCTGGCCATTCTCTTGACCATCCTGTAAAGCTGATGTCACCTTGTAGGGATTTCACAAAGGATGGTGATTTGGAAGTTGGTGACCAGGCAGAGAGGGCTGTTAAAGCCTGTGTGCACGCTCAGCTGTAGAAGGGACTTTTGCATGTGGGAGTGGACTGGGGGAAAGACGAAGACGGAAGGGTCTAGGTTCTCCAGAGCTCCAAGAGCACATGTTAGACATTTTCATTGTATCTGATGAGCATTGAGAATGCAGGGTGGGTTGTGTGTGTATGTGTGTGGTTTGTATTTTCTTTTAAAAATTTTAATAATTTTATTGGGAGCCCTTACAGCTATCACATCAAGCAGTATTGTGCAATTGCTACCACAATCAGTTTCAAAACATTTCCTTTGTTCTTGAACTCCTTGATATCAGCTCCTCATTATCCCCTCCCCCACCCCACCCCTCCCAGGAACCCCTTTTTTCTATACTAGTTAGATTTAACCATACCTTATACAATACATTCATTCCCATACATTCGGTTGTTTGATCCCATCGAGTGGGGTTGTACAGTCATCCATGCGATCAGCTCCCTATTCTCAGGTTGTCATTTGAGTGTGACTTAAAGTTCACGTTGACTGAGCTTCTCTTTCAAACCTCAGCATATAGTTTGCAGATGCCAGGCAAGTAACCTGCATGGTGGTGCCTTACGAGCTGAAAATTAATCTGTGTGGCCAGCTCTGTCCTTTGACTTGTTTTTCACATGGTGTTTAATGACTCTGAAGGAGCTCATTGATGCTCTCAGGAAACTGATACATTTATAAAAAGAAACGCATTATCCGTGCCATAAAATTAAATGTTGCATTGCAAATCAATATACTAAATTTCTCTCGAGTCAATATTGGTAAAGTAAATGTTATAAAATTTTACAGGCACAAAGAGACAGCATACATCCCTGAGGAATATGTTTCATTAAAGAAGTTTGTTCTGTTGGCCTAAATATATACCGTATATATTTGTGTATATGCCGAGTTTTTCAACACATTTTTTATGCAGCTTTTGTGGTAAAATTAGGTGCCTCAGTGGATATTAGGGTCGGCTCATACTTGAGTATGTACAGTAGGTAAGTTTTAATTACCTTTGGAAACAAAAATGTATTTTCCCATGCCTGAGGAAGGAAGCACTGCTTTTGCTCTTATTATCCTTGAGATTTGTGTATGTTTATATAGAATTTTGAAGAGGCAGGCTTTAGATAACAGCTCTAATGAACACTGTTGTAAAATCAAATCATAGTTTCTCTCTTTTTATATAAATATTAATAACAAATCATTATGTAGCCAGGATCTTATTTTAAGAGCATCTAAGCTAGTCCATTCATATAAATGTCTGGATTGATTTCATTACTAATTTCCAGACCACATCGAAAGCATTGTGAATATAGCTGTATAATATATACTTCCTAACATTTTGATTAGAATGCAGTTTAGAAATCTTCCTGAATGCCCAAGAAAACAAGAGCTGGAGTTTACTGAGTACTGAGTAGGTGTCTGCCACTTGACATAGTTTCTCATTCAGTTCTCAGCACCCATGAAGCAGATACTGTTCATATCCAGGCAATGCTGAAGGTGGACTTTGGGGCCAGGACGTGGTACCCCAACACTCTGGACTGGAAAACACTCCTAAAGGGCAACAAACAATCCTTGAGCTAACTACAAGCTTTTCTTGTTGTGTTTTGTTGTTATTGGTTTGTTGTTGTTGTTTTGTTGTATATTGTTGCTTGGTTTTACTCTGTCTTGTTTTTGTGCATGTTATTATCTCCTCAGGTCTCTCTAAATAAGATAGGCTGGATGAACAAGCTGGAGGAAAAACAATGGGACTGACAGTTCCGGGGGGAAATGGAAGAGGAGGAGGTTGCGGGAAAGGTAGTGGTGTTAACAAACCCAGGGACAAGGGAACAACAAGTGATCCAATTCAGTGGAGAGGAGGGTAGAGGAGGCCTGGTAGGGTGTGATTAAGGATAATTTAACCAAGAGGAATTACTGAAACCCTGGTCAGAACTGAGCATGATAGTGGGACAAGAGGAAAGTCAAAGGAAATAGAGGAAAGAGCTGGGAGGCAAAGGGCATTTATAGAGGTCTAGATAAAGACATGTACATATGCAAATAAATGTATATATGAGAAAGGGGAAATAGATCTATGTGCCTATATTTATAGGTTTAGTATTAAGGTGGTGGAAGGACATTGAGCCCTTACTCAAGTACTCCCTCAATGCAAGAATACTTTCTTCTATTAAATTGGCATTCTATGATGCTCACCCTCCTAACACAACTGCTGAAGACAAGGCGAGTGAGTAAGCAAATGTGGTGAAGAAAGCTGATGATGCCCGGCTATCAAAAGGTATAGCACCTGGCGTCTTAAAGGCAAGCAGCCATCTAGCTGAGAAGCAACAAAGCCCACATGGAAGAAGCACACCAGTCTGTGAGATCACAAGGTGTCAAAGGGATCAAGTATCAGGCATCATCAGAACAAAACATTTTACCATAGTGAATTAGGTGGGGAGTGCGGAGTGGAGACCCAAAGTCCATTTGTGGGCCACTGTACACCCCCTTACAGAAGGGTTTCGGAGAGGACATGAGCCAGTCAGGGTGCAATGTAGCAATGATGAAAAATACAACTTTCCTTTAGTTCCTAAATGCTTCCTTCCCTCCCCTCCCCACCTCCCACTATCATGATCCTAATCCTGGCTTGCAAGTCTGGCTAGACCAGAGGACGTACTCTGGTACAGATGGGAGCTGGGGGCACAGGGAATTCAGGGCAGATGATCCCTTCAGCACAGCAGTGTGAGTGGCGATGCTGGGAGGACATAGGGAGGGTAGGTTGGAAAGGGGGGACTGATTTCAGGGATCTACATGTGACCTCCTGGGGGATCAGACCGCAGAGAGGTGGGTGAAGGGATACGTTGGACAGGGCAAGATATGACAAAATAATAATTTGTAGATTATCAGAGGTTCATAAGGGAGGAGGAAGCGGGGAGGGAGAGGAAAAATGAGAAGCTGATGCCAGGGGCTTAAGTGGAGAGCAAATGTTTTGAGAATGATGAGGGCAATGAATGTACAAATGTGCTTTACACAATAGATGTAAGTATGTATGGATTTTGATAAGAGTTGTATGAGCCCCTAATAAAATGATTTAAAAAATATATATCCCACTCTATATGTAGATTCAATGACTGAGTATCAGACAGTTTTTATGACGTGTTCAGTACACACAGCTAATCAGAGTTAATGTATGGTCTGCCTCCCAATCCCCTCCCAAATAGTTTTATTGATATATAATTTACATATAATACACTTACATAATTCATATGTATTTAACAAGAGTTGTTTGTACATCACCACATTCACGTCTAGCATATCTTTTCCCATGTCATTTCATGGTTTGCTCACTCATTCCTCTCAACTTCCTGCCTTGATCGCTCCTACTCTTGGATAATACCCAGCAGTGTACTTAGAGACGGGAAGTATTCTTTCACATAACATTTCGTGACTGGCCACCTTCCCTTTCTCCATTTTCCGTTCGCCCTCCCTCCCTCCCTCTCTCTTTCTCTCATGGCTATCCTGTCCAGCTTGATGTTAACTCATGGCCCCTGAGATTAATTAATGATCCCAGGGGGTCGGGAGGATTTTGGAATTGAAGAAATGATGGTAAGGGCAATTATGGGTTTGTTTCTTTTTTTTAACTAGTAACTAAAACCTACTTAAAATTCCAGGCACTGGGCAATACCTAGTACAAAGAATGTTCTGAAATTTTGTGGGAAAATGGCATTAAAAGACAATGGAAATTCTCCATACTTAAAAATAAGAGTTTATTGGCATATCTTTTACATATCATACAATAGTTTTAACATATTAAAGAGATTGTGCAACCCTCTCTACAATCTTAGAATATTTACTTCTTACACTCTTCATACTCTTGTACTTCTTATACTCTTTAGCATCAGCTCCCCACCTCCTCCCCGCCTCCTCCATACCCCCCCCCCCACTCACAATCCATTCGCAAGGTCTGCACATGGATTACTCTTTCAGTGAGTCCTCTCTGCCTACTGCCTAGGTATTTGAAGATCCATGCTTTCATGCGGAGTGCAGTAGGCTTTTTAATTTATTTTGCTTCTCTGTATTTTGTTTTCAGCACCTTTTTGCAGGCCACTCATAGTTGCTCTCATTTAACGGGGCAGATATGCATGTTGCTGTTTTTGCAGTGAAGGGCATGGAAACAGAGGACTAGCGTGAGCTCTCCTTAGACGGTCAGAAGAAGATGGTAGATTGTGGCTGAACACCGTGCATGCCCATGCTCCTAACTGACCCCATGAAATTCCGACTATACAATTCCAACTGTGCCCCCTGGCTTCTCGTGTGCGCTAACGATGGGACAAGCCCAGGTCAGCTATAACTTAGGAGTCACAGAGGTGAGTGGAACACACTCTCTCCCTCTACGGAGTGTCCAATGCAGCAGTAAGAAAAACTCAGAGCAAATGTGACCTATGAAGTCTTCCACCAGGGAGATGGCCTTAGATCCTCCTATTTATAGAGTAGACACTTCACAGATTTAAACTTTTTTAAAAACTTGGACTATTTTTAAGCAACTCCAGAGGCCATTCTTACAGTATGTCTTTCTCTGTTTTGCTGATACCCTCAATTAGATTTGTTACATTTGGGAGTCAAGTCACCCCCAAAACGAAAATCCCTGGCTGTTGCGTCAAGTTGATTCTGATTCGCGGGGACCACACAGGGCAGAGTCGAACTGCCCTATTGGGCTTCCTTATCTTTTGGGATGGTCACATCTTTCTGTAACAGAGCAACTAGTGGGTTTGAGCCGCTGACGTCTTGGTTAGCAGCTGAGTGCTGTAATTCATGTGGACCAGAACTCCAATCAAGTGATCAGCCCTCTGTAAATAGTTGGATCCTTATGTGGTTACGTAATCACTCAACCACACTGGTGAAGCACTTCTTCTAGTGCCTTGGAGTCAACCTCTGCCTTAGATATGAATGCTTCTTATCATCTACAACGCTGCCACCTTGCCAGTGTTTCTGGTCTTGCCTGAGCTTAGTTCTCGTCTGGGAAATGTAGATGGTAGTAGGCTGGATGCCATGGAGTTGTGGTGAAGGTTTCGTGAGTGTGTCAATAGAGCCCTCCCGCTCATGATGGGAAGCAGGGAAAACCAAACACAGACAAGTTGATTCTGACTCATGGTGAGCCCAAGGCCTGTTGTCAATGATGTGACTCTTCAGAAGTCCAGCATCAGGCTCCTCTTCTGCCTTCTCAATGGATTCAAACCTCCAACAATTTGGTTGGCAGCCTGGTGTGTAACTGTTAACACCGCACAGGGACAGGGCATAGCTGTGACTTAAAAATGTGATGTTTTTTGTTTTTTTAATGAGGAGTGAAGGGGCCCCGGTGGCGGTCCAATGGTTAGACCCTCAGCTGCTAACTCTAAAGATGTGCAGTTCGACCTCTACCCAAGCTGCTTTGTGGAAGAAAAGACCTGGCAGCACTGCCCTAAAGATCGCAGCTTAAGAAACCTTCTAGGCTGTGTTCTCTCTCATCACGGATGAGATGGTCGCTTTGAGGCGGAACTGATGTGGAGGCACGGTCACATCCAGCTTATACCCCCACTCCAGAGGACCACCACTGAGTGTATTCTTTCAGCCCCTGGAGGGTTTTCAAGGCAGTGAATCTTTCTGAAGGCAGATAGCCTCATCTTACTCTTTTGGAGTCGCTGGTGAGTTTGAACCATAGACCTCTCGATTAGCAGTCCAAAGAGTACCTGGCAGTTCCACTTGGGCTCCTTAAATCCAGCTAATGTCCTGTGTAACAGAAACATTTTATTTCCTTGGAGTGACATAGATAATGATGTTGATGATGATAATAATAATAAACTTGTGTGTCCTATTTATGGAAACTTCTCCAGTGTCACACAGCTAGTAAGTAGTGACACTGACATGGGCACCGGAACCTGTGCTTTCAGCGATCTCACACCACTGCACAAACTCTCAGAGAATTATGGTAATGTCGCACAGGGTTTTATTGCTTGTGTGTACTAATGCTTGTTTCACCATTACTCTACTGAAATACACAAATGTTCTCTGGACATATTTCTAATTCTAAGTACAGTTACTGCTGCCCCGATCTTAACACAAAGAGCACCATTGTTGTTTTAGTGTTTTAGAATTTCTCCTTAGGATATATTAACCAAAGTGGAATTATTCTATCACATTTTATAAACAAATATGCATCTTTTGTAAAAAAAAAAAAAAGCTTTTATCTTTATTGGAGGGTCTTCATGTATTATACTGTCAAATATTTTGGGGAATTCATGCCTCAAATATTTTTTCATCTCTTTCCACTGAACCCACAATAAGTCTTCTATTTCCAAAACAGTTAACTAGGTGCTATGGACGTTGTGGAGAAGACCATATTGCTTTCAGGAGTTAGACATTTCCTTGAGGCATGTGATGATACATATATGAATTTGGCAACACGGAAGTGACGAAGGAGAGCTAGATCACACAGAAGACGAAGCAACAAAAAATGTGGCTGCTGAAAATTAAAAAGCTTGAACATAGGGTTGCTCTTACTGAAACATGGGTGCTGAATGACGGCAAAAAGGGGGTCTCGTCTGAATGACATCTCTGAGGCTTCGGGGCAAACGTTTTATAGTTTGTGAATCCCGGAGATTAAATTGCTTGATTCTAATCTTCCTTAGACTTCTAATCTTATTCTCTAACCATGTAAGTCAAACAAAAGCTAAATCCTCATACTTGGAAACAAAATGTCTCTACCTTGGGTGCATTCTAAAATAGGTACGATGAGGTCAGGAGTGGAGACTCGATGCTTCCATAAGAAGGGGGTAATTTCCAAAGGATAGCTAATACCCTTGGAAGAGCCAGGGGAACATATGTCAATCATGAACAATTAAAAAATGTCTAGTCCTTGTTCCTCTCTGCAGGCTGTAAGGTGTTTGTTTGCTTGGGTTTCTTTGACCTTCATTGGACTCTATAGCGGAGCATGCCTTCTCTCTCAGTAGTGAGTGTCTTATAACCTTAGGACAAACGTAAGTCAAGACAAAGCTGACAGTGGTGCACAGAGATAGGATAGTTTGACATCTGCATTCTTCATCCAGGGACGCAGTATGCTAGTTGGGGCCAGGGAAGTGACTGCATTAGCTCCCTCTAGAATGGTGTATTTGAGCGGGCAGAGTGACGTCTCTGTTCCAAGGCAGGCACTCTCCACTCTCGTGGATTTACCCATCCTGCTGAGGTGGCTCCCTTTGCAGCTGCAACAACGGCATGAAGGCCCACCAGGACCTGCATTCATCCTCGTAAAGCCTCCTCAAGTTCCCTCTCCAAGGACTCCCCTGTTTTTCATATCATATGTTTTTTTTTAATGATTGCTTATCTCCCTCACTAATGTGCTAACTCCAAAGCAGAATTGTATCAAATATGCATCTGCATCTTTCGCAGTCAACACATGTTGTTGTTGTTAGGCACTATGGAGTTGGTGCTGACCCACAGCAACCCCATGAACATTAGAAGGAAGCAGTGCCCACTTCTGCACTAGCCTCACAACTGTTCCTGTGCTCGAACTCGCTGTTGCAGTCACCATGTCAGTGCATCTCATCAAGGGCCTTCCTCTCTTTTGCTAGCACATAGTAGGTACCGTCTATACTCGAGTGTAAGCCAACCCAAGTAAATCAGCCAAAGCACCTAACTGCATTAAAAATGTGCTGAAAAACTCAGCTTATACACACACATATACGGTATTTAATTAATACCTGTTGGAGGAATAGAGAGATAGATGATGGATCGATTTTCCCATTAGAATTCAATTTTTGCTTCCTCATGTTCCTATGGTGCTCTATTTTTACTCCAAGTGAAGCATAACTGCTGAGAGCACTTGCCCTGGACTGAGACTGGGTGGGTGCAAATCCTGATTCTAGCACCTACAAGCTGTGTAACTGACAAGAGTGGAATAACTTTATAAGGATGTTCCTATGGATTAAATAAGAGAATGCTTATAATGAGCTTAGAGATTTATATCCATAAAATGTGACATGATCTTTGTTCATCAGAGTGAACTTTGAATCTGATTTCTATTAATAATGATTTCTCAGCAATATTTACTGACATAATTGATATAGGTCATTTCCACGTTCCAGCTCATCAAAGCCCTAATAAGTATTAAATTAGATAACTTTAAGTCTTTCATTAGAGTACATACAATATTAAGGTTTTGATCTGACTCTTAATTTTTATTGTTCCTCTGTTGGTTTGTTCTGTAGCTAACACAATGACTGGTAGATCCTGAGCACTTGATAAGTATTTGCTGACTGGTGTAGGCCAGACACCACGCTAACGATGCAAACACTCGTAAGAGCCGCTCTCTTCTCTTCAGGCCCTCCATAAGACAGGGTTCAAACAGCTTTAAGAGATTCTGCAGGAATCCGAAAGCAGAGCTCCAGGTGCCTGAAGTCTGATGGTGACTAGAGGGACTGGGAGTGGTGGGGGGCGGGGCATGTATATCCCAGGACCCCCCAGAGAGTACTGTCTGGTTGGTCACTGTCTCGTAAATCACTGGCGATACCTCTACAGCTTCCAGCTTCCCATGGTCTGGTATGATTCACTTCTGTGTCCCCTACAGCGAGGAGTAGTATTTTCACTTAGCGCATCGGGCCTGGTTAAAGGAAATAGATAAGGGAGCCCATGCCACGGGCATCCTTTATAATAATTATAATAGCTACTTTTATTTATCACTTGGCAATCAAATGCTAAACTCTTCAGAACACTGCTCCGGGAGGAGCTGGGAAGAAGCGCTGGCCTTCCTCTGTCATTGGAGCACGTGGGGTTTCCCAGTGAGCGTGCACATCACCCTGATGGTCTGCGAGGCACTGGCATCTTCGCGGAGATAATGAATAGTGACAGCATTTTATGTGTACAGGGTGCTGTGCTGCCCAGGAACTCAGTGTACTTTCTTGAACATGATCTTCTCCCCCAGTGTCCCTGAACATGGGTCGGTGTGGTTCCCACTGATAGAGGGAGAGCAGGTACACAAGAGTGGCTCAAGCTACGTCGCAGATCCTGGTTGGGCAAACTCTCTCTATGGCTCCCTCTGAGCCTCTTTCTCTTGCCGGTCCGAGGAGGACTGCCTTCCTTTGGTCCCATTTGCCAGCTAGGATGCTGTGGGAAACAGCTTTCTTCGCCCTGGCTGGGACTTCTGCCTTTCTGTCCTACTTGCTGCTCTCTAGGACAAGCGCCTTCTGAAATATGCTTTCCATGCACACTTAAATATTTTATGTTAATAGTGATTGAAGTCAGATTTCAAGTAATACTTCCTGCAGTTTATTGGCCCAGTTAATTTAACATTAAGAAAGAAACGGGAATGAATAAAAAGCATTGCACATTTCCATATGCAAATGTCTGCCTGGAGGAAGCTGTTAGATGTGGGGCAATCGATAAATTGCAGAAATTTAGTAGAATTGCCCATGAATGTGACATCCGTTTGCCACAGGTTCCAGGGCTTTGTTTCCGAGCTCTCTCCATCCATTGTCTTTCTGCACAGGATGTGGTGTTTTCTGCAACTCTAAACTTTCCCCGACTCTGAAAATGCACCGCTGGTGTGGCACATGAGCGATGGGATGCTGTCTCCCAGGAGATCTGTAATTACTTGGCTCTGACAGGTGCTCATTGCGGGGCTTCATTTCCTACCCAGCATCGGCAATCCATCTCAGCCGAGGCAGTAACCCTGCCAGGGAGAGGAAGGGCGAGGAAAAGGTCATGGCCCAGGGGAGTGATGTTCATGCAGAATCCTGATCAACTCTGGGATTCCACAAAGGTGATGCAGGGGGCATTGCTGGGAGCAAAGGGGAAGCCAGCCAGCAGTGTGGTTGGCCCTCTGCAGGCCTGTTTCTCTTTTTATCTCCTATATATGTATGTCTCTGCTGTCTGCAAAAAAGGACTCGACCACTGAGGACGCTAATAATAGTAGTAGACACCAATACTTGCATGTGCTGGGATCTGTGTGAGACGTACTTGACCTTTATGTTTTAGATCCTGAGTCTAAATAGCCTAATCTACATTTTATACGTGAGAAAGTTACAGCTCCATTCAAGGAAGTCACGTGCCCAGTTCATAAAACTCAGGTGGCAGTTCTCACTTCACTCATTCCCATCAGGAGCAACCCTACGTACAGTGACTCTATGGGACAGGACAGAGCTGCCCTTGGGGGTTTCCACGACTGTGACTGCGGAGGGAAGTCCTACAGAGAAACTAGTGGATCGATACCACTGATCACGTGGTTAGCAGCCCAGTGCAGAACCCACTATGAAGATCGAGGACTTTTCTTTTCCTGTTTGCTTTCCCCCCTCCCTTTCCAAAAATACGCTTCAGATGCCTGCACCATTGCACTCAGTGTAGGACATTGACTATAGAGCAATCACAACATGGAAATGGCCTTTCCCTCATGACGCTCAGAGTGCAGCGTTGGAAGCCGGGTCTGGGTGACTCTGGAGCTTCAACTTTTAGCTCTGACAACAAAAAGTCTCCAAAGGCCAAACCCGAGAGCCTCTTCTTGATGGAGTCCCCGAGGATGACATGGAAGCATGCCGAATGGGTCCGATTGCACCCACTGCCTGGGGGGGGGGGAGGTGGAGGGCTGTAGGCAAAGATGGGCGCATGGAATGCTGGAGTCTGTGTCCTCGATGTCTAAAGGAACTCCTCCCTTACTTTCTTTCTGTTTTTTGAAGTCAGGAAAATGCACGGGTGGCGTGGATGGCTCTGGTCATCCTGTTACAAATGTGAGCTCTAACCTTTACAAGAGTATTAGACCGCAACTTACAGACCTTGGCCCGTGCCGCAAATCCCTTTGTCGTCTTAGGAAGGCCATTGCACTTCTTTGGCTTCTTCCCATTTCCATAAGTACTTGAGTGCTAATGGAAAGCGTGGCAGTTTGCACCATCAACTGTCCCACGGCAGAACGTGTGGCAGCTTCCTTCCTTACGCCCACAGGGCAGGTCCACTCTAACCCACAGGATTGTTGAGAGTTGGAATGCACGCCAAAACAATAGGCTTTGCTTTATGTTTAATGGCAAAAAGGAGGTAGCGTTCATGGCTCCTTCTAACTCAGTAGAAGCTTTGTGACTGTAAGTGCCCTGGAACGTGGGTGTACATCCTCGCATCTCTTTTAAGATGAAAATCTGCTGTACTAAACAAAACCCACGTTGATTCTGACTCATAGCAACCCTATACAGGGTTTCCGATATTGTAAATCTTTTTTTTTCTTTAAACTTTCATTGCAATTTAGATGGAGGTTTACAGAGCGTACACAATCTATACACATTTTGTTCCCACTCATCCGTTGAAATCCCCTCCATGTCGCATCACGTCCCTCACTTTCTCTGAAGGTTTCCCTTGTTCTTTCTCTGCTAGACCTTTGTCCTTGAATCCATGAAACCCTCTGGATCAGAAACGGTTGATTATTCTAACTTGAGATCGTAAGTCTTTATGGGAGAAGATAGCCTCAGTGTCCCCTCATTGGGCTGGTAGTTTTGAACTGTTGACCTTGCAGTTAGCAGCCCAGTGCCTTACACACAGTGCCACCACAGTTCCTTGCCCTCTATAGGAGTAACTTTGAATTGTTGCTTACAGTTTAACCCACATTAAAAAATTCAAGAAAATGCAATATTACATTGTGACTCCGTTCCGAACACACAGACATGCATAAATATGCACACACATGTGTACATCCACAACACAGTTTGCATGAAAATATTATTACTTTTGTGATACACTGTGAAATATTCCATTCTATCCTATTGTCATCTTCATCTTTTTAAAGAATATATACTTTTTGTGATCCAGTAAATTAATTTTGGATTAGGCTAGCTCAGACTTGTTCCATAAAGCCACACCACCCAGGGAGAATACCAAGGTCAAGGTATAACAACTCCTTTCTGGTTTGGTCGGTTCACATCAAACCAAAATTGTCCTTAAGACTGCTTACCAACTGCCCCTTTGCCCTGTGGGATGTGCTCTCCCCTCTGAGACTACACAGGCGGTTCTCTCTCAGTCCCCCTCTGCCTTCTACAAGTGCCCCCTCAGGATAGAAGCACAGCAATTCTTGTAAATGGAGGTGATCAGCCAATTCAACTTGGAATAAAACCGCTTCATTTGATCACTAGACGGGCTCTTTAAAATGCTCTTGTGCATCCGACATAACTGGAGAGAATAATCACCCATGGTGTGTCCTTATACAATAATACAGCAAACACGAACTGCTTAGGAAGTGGCTTTGTTATATTCAGAACGGCTTCCCTTTTGCTTGGTGGCGAAGTTCTGTGGTGACTTAACAGAAGTGAAACCTGAGCTTGGAAGGCTTGCAGACTGAGGTCTCCTGTGACAGCCACTGCACAGGGCACAGTCTGAGTCAGAACAATAGCTTGTTCTTAAAGCACTTGGCTGGCCTCCTTGTGTAATTTCTAATAGAATTTCCTACTTGTTTCACATTTCCAGGATAAAGGAAGAAATCAATTAGCCAATCCTGTTGGGAGAAAAAAATCTCCCATAAAGAATCACAGGCTCAGAAAGGGGCACCTCTTCCCTGAGTTGAATGTGACTTGATGGCGGTGCATAGATTGGGGTCCTAGTGCATGGTCTCCTCACACTGTTTCCATTAACCACAGCCACCATTTATTTTATCCCACTTGTGTGTGTGTGTGTGTGTGTGTGTGTGTGTGTGAAATTCCATTATCTTTCTTTTCATTTAAATCATTTTATTGGGGACTCGTACAACTCTTATCACAATACATATATACATCCATTTTGTCAAGTCATTATCTCTTAATTATATTTTTCTTTTTTAAAGTCATTATTGGGGGCTCATAGCTCTTATCACAATACATCCATACATTGTGTCAAGCACATTTGTCTATTTATTACCATCATCATTTTCAAGCCATTTTCTTTCTACTTCAGCTCTTGCTATCAGCGCCTCATTTTTCCTCCCCCTCCCTCCGCTTCCCTCCCTCATGAACCTTTGATAATTTATAAATATTATTTTTTCATGTCTTACACTGACCAATGTCTCTCCCTCCACCCACTTTTCTGTGGTCCATCGCCCAGGGAGGGGGTTACACGTGGATCATTGTGATCTTTTTCCCCTTTCTACCCCCTCCACTCCCTTCACTTCCCTTCCTGGTATCACTATTCTCATAATTGGTCCTGAAGGGTTTATTTGTCCTGAATTCCCTGTTTTCAGCTCTATGTGTACCCATCATGTACATGCTTTGGTTTAGCCGGATTTGTAAGGTCGACTTGGCATCATGATAGTGGTGGGGAAGAAGCATTAAAGAACTGGAGGAAATTTATAAGTTTCAACGACGCTATACTGCACCCTGGCTGGCTCATCTCTTCCTATGACCCTTCTGTAAGGGGAGGTCCAATTGTGTACTGGTGGGCTTTGGGTCTCCACTCTGCACTCCCCCTCATTCACATTGACATGATTTTTGCTCTGGGTCTTTGATGCCTGATACCTGATCCCATCAACACCTCATGGTCCCACAGGCTGGTGTGCTTCTTCCAAGTTTTATCCCAATTCTTAATGAACGAGGAAACACCTATTTAGTTAGTGCTACAATTAGGGCTATTGGGCTTTCTGCTGTAATTAGGATTATTTCTTTCCGATAGTAATTTTCACTTTCCCTCTCATAGGTCTCCAGGGTGTATGTCTTCACCTCTTCATCTGTGTCTTAGTTAAAACGCCATCTCAGAATCCTTTTTTGGATTCCTTTGCTTAGGCAGCTTGTCAGTCTCTCTGAGATACTGCTTTCGTTGATCTTATGGAACCTATCATCACCTGTACTTTTCTGACTTATACATGCTTATTATCTGACATCTATATGTGTATATTAGTACCTCTGAAGTTAAGGACTTTGACCCCATGCTGTATTTCAGTCGGTGGCACAGTGCCCATCAAAGTTGGTACTCAGCAAAAACTATGTTGAATGATACTGGGTATTTACTGTCAACTTCCTTAAAACAAACAAAAACCCCTCGCAGCCATTGAGTCTAGTCTGACTCATAGGAACCTGAAAGGACGGAATGGCACCCTGAGTTTCCAAGGCTGTACTTCTTTATGGAAGCAGAGCGCCTCATCTTTCTCCCATGGAGCAGTTGGTGGGCTTGAACCACTGACCTTGGCAGTCAAACAAATAACCTACTGAGCCACCAGAAGCACCTTTCCATGTCATATAGCCAAACTGAATATAATTTCTCCTTTTCCTCATTCTGAAAGAACTCTCTTTTTGAATTCTGCCTTGGGCGGTCATTTCTTATGTTCATGCAATAGGCTGGATGGTAATCTTCTAAGGGGAGAAATAAACATTTTATTTAGGAACATAATATTTACATACTGCTGATGTATGTTGGCCATGCTATCCGTAGGGAGTAGTCTCCAGAGCAAGGATCTTGTGCTTGGTGAAATAGCAGGGAGCGGGGTGTGGAAGAGGTCGGCCCGTCCATAAGATAAATGGCACAGAGAGTGTGACTGTGTGTTAAATAGGGGAAGATGAGGGTGGCACAGGGCTGGGCAGTGGTGTGCCATGTGCATAGGGTAGCGATGTGTCAGAACTGACATGGTGGCACTTAACAAGAACTTACTGAGGACTCCTAAGGCCAGAACCCTTGTTCAATCATTTTCTTTAATCCTCTCAACAAACCCTCGACACAGTATCATTACTACCACCTTTTGCAGACAAGAATCCGAAAGTTACCAGATTAGAAAGATTAAGCTATTTGTCCAATTTCTCTAGCTGGTAAATGGCTGAGTTACGGTTCCAGGAAGATGACTCTAGGCTCCAGTTTCTCTCAATCGTGTATCTCTTTGGGCTCTGAATGCAGAATCATCTTGGGTCGCTTGGAAACAGACCAGGGTGATGGTTGTACATCATGATGATGTCACTAACCTTGTGTTTAAAGATTACTGGAATAGGGAGGGAGGGAGTGGAGCACGCCAGGGCCCACCAAGCTCAGAGGACAATAGTCCTGCTTGGAGAGGCCTATGCACAGAGAGGACCATATGGGCGGCTCCACTGCGAGATGGGACATGCTGCACTGACCCAGGGCCCTACACAGGACAGCACTGGAGACATGGTATAGAATGTGTGACCGAGCTAACCCCCCCACACTGAGACAAAACACTGGGGGCGTGCAATAGAGTGGCGGGGGGAACAGAGCAAGGAGGTCCCAAGGGACTATCAAGGATGGACTTTGGGGCCAGGGTGTGGCAACCCATCAGGCTCATCCAAAAAACACTCCTAAAGATCAGCAGACAGACCTTGAACTATTAACAGGTCTTTCTTCTTTTAGATTTTGTCTGTCAGTGGTTTTTGTTTGTTATGTCGGTGTTGCTGCTGTCGCCTTGTTTTTATGTGCTACTTGATTTGGTGCTGTCCAGGCCATCTGCAATTTTATGCGCATATTATTATCTCTGCAGGTCTGTCCAGATAAGATAGGCTGGATGAACACTGTGGAGTAGAAAACAACGGGATGGACAACAGAAAAGTGGGTGAAGGGAGATGTTGGACAGTGTAAGATATGATAAAATAATAATTCATAAATTATCAAGAGTTCATGGGGGGGGTGGAGGAGGAAAAATAAGAAAAATGAGGAGCTGATTCCAGGAGCCAAAGTGGAAAGTGAGTGTTTTGAGAATGAGGAGGGCAACGAATGTATAAGTGTGCTTTACCCAATTGACGTATGTATGGATTGTGGTAAGAGTTGTATGAGCCCCAATAAAATGATTTTAAAAATCAGCCATCACAAAAAACAAAGCAAAAAGAGTACTGGAATAGCAAGTGCTTTGTTACATAACTTCCCTGCCCCCATGATTACTACCATACTTTTTAAATTAATGAGAAAGCAACTTCAATCTAGATTTTCAAGAACCATTCCCTTGAGTTTCAGAATGGGCTCTTACATTTTCTTCTGTTCTGATTTCCTTAAGATTCTGCTTTCGCAGATTACTAGTGGCAACTTCCTGGAAATAGGTTAAGGTTTCTCTGTCACATTGAGGGTTAGTAAGCAGCTACAGACCAGACAGTGTAGTCTGAGTCTTATGTAAACAGTGGAGAGTAAATGTCCCCAAGATCCTAGCCATAGCAGATGTGAGAAAAAAAACAGTGTCTTTTCTCAAGCAAGTTAGAGTTCAGTGGAGACATCCAGTTAATTGGATATTCTGAGGAATCCAGGTGAGCAGAGAGATTTGGTCTGTCCATGGTACCTGCTTGCCAAGTTACTAGAAAACAGAGATCACTCAAAATACAATGGTTATTTTATCTACGCGCTGCAAGGAACAAAAGGGGAAACGTGTGCTGTCTGGGAGAAAGTGACTGAAGAGCCAAACCGAGTTGGAAAATGGGAATCCCAAGCACAGTGTTGGATCAGAATGTGACCTGATCTAATACCATTGCCCTGATGGATGGCAGGTCAGATTTGCCAGAGAGAAGGGCCTGGGAAACATTTAATCTCCACTAAGAGATGTATTTTCTTTCTCATTCCTGTTGGAGAAAGTAATGTATCATGTTTCCCCCTTTTTGATCTGCTAAGATGCTCAAAATCCTATTTGCTTTCCTATTTGTTTTTTAAAGCATATTTATATTCTATTTTTGTACCTTAACTGTATTTCTTATCAAAGAAAGTTTTGTGCTTGTGTCTTTTTTGAAATATGGAATTATTTTCCTTCTTGAAGAAAATAAATCTGAGAAATTAGAAAAATGTACAGTGTACAAACATAACTATAACTCTCGCATTCAGAGAAAACACTGCTGTTAATTTTCTCGCAGTCTGATTTTCTTCCCCTCTGTGTGTATCATGTTTTGTCATAATGAATATACGAGTATAATTCTGTTTTCTGATTTTTCACTCTTATAATTTATTGAGCATTTAGGTTGTTTACAATTTTGTCTGATTATAAATAACACTGCAGAGGATATCTTCTTATATTAATCTTTGTCTAAATCTCTGATTTATTTTTTCCAAATAGAAACTTAGACATAGAATAATTAGATCAAAGGCTTCCACAAGGTGAAAGCAGTTTCTCTTTTCACCAGTTTTGTTTGAAAATGCTTTATCTTGCTACCTTACCAAGACTGAATTTATCTCCAAATTATTTATCCTATTTTGTGGTAACAAACAATATTCTATTGTTATAGAGGAATTTCTGATTAGTAATGTGGTTGATTTTTATTCCATTTTGGAAAAGGTCTTTGTATGTTTTCTTAGGTTGACTTGCTTTATCCTTTAAAACCATAATGGTGTCAAAGTTTGTGTCCAGTGAAATGTACAGATCGATGTACAGTTCAGTAAGGTTTGAAAAAATGCGTACAGGTGCTTCACTACACCAGTTGTAAGATGTACAAAGTTTCCATCATTCCTCAAAGCCCCTGTGTGGCCTTCTAAGACAGCCCTTGTGCCCTCAGCCCCTCCTCTAGGCAGCCTTTGTACTCCTTTATATTACAGTCGTGGTTTTTTTAACCTCTTCTAGAATGTTCTAAAAGTAGTACTATATGGTATGAAACTTTTCACGACAGCTTTTCTAACTCAAGATAATTCTTGTGATGTTCATTCACCTAGTTGGGTGTATGAATGTTCCATTTTGTGCAAAATAGTATTTTATTATATATATATATAATTTGTATTATATAATTCTGCCACAATAAGGAGACACTCTTTCTGAATGCACTTTATGGGTTTAAACCTACCATTTTTCAATTTGTTTTCTATGAGTTCTACTTTTTGTTTCTTTTACTTATTTCTTGCTTTCTTTTTAGATGGAATATTTGATTAATATTTCCTTCTGACCTCCACCATTCTAGACTTACTAGCTATAACATTTTGCCCTTTTTTTTTTAGTAGTGGTTTACGGTTTACCTCCTTCTAGAAATTGGTCTTGGGAAGCTGGTGCTGCTAAGAGTGATTATTGTCCTTCTCCTGTGAAGGTAGAGGAGGTGAGACTACCCAGCTCTCACAGCATTCATTTTGTTACACTGATTTTCAGTCACTTTATTAGGACATGTTTTCATCGCATTGGGGGCGGGGAGGTGGTTTATGCTGTCGAGTGTTGTTCTGATTCTTGGTTGCATAATATTTTCATCAAAATTGGAAAATTTTGACCATTATTTCTTCCATTACATTTTCATCTCTTTGCCTGCTCTGCAGTTACAGGTGTGTTAGGCTCTATGACATGGTCTCATAGGTCATT
This sequence comes from Tenrec ecaudatus, assembly GCF_050624435.1. Taxonomy (NCBI): domain Eukaryota; kingdom Metazoa; phylum Chordata; class Mammalia; order Afrosoricida; family Tenrecidae; genus Tenrec; species Tenrec ecaudatus. Next base: position 49,574,489 of record NC_134533.1, on the reverse strand, counting down.
AATGTTCTTTCAACTTCCTCTCTCTTTCAGTCTTTTTTGGTGTTTGTGCCTCTGTTGGTACAGTTTCTATTATTCTTAAAATCCATCCATCTTTTCTCCTGCAGTGTGACCTCATAATAATGCCATTCAGTTGCTCATTCAGTCCAGAGTTTGCAGTTTCCATAGCCAGAAGTTTCATTTCCTTGACTGTTTTTTTCTTTCATTTCTCACTTGATTACAATTTTGTTTGTTTGTTTGTTTGTTTTTTACTTGAACACCTTTATCTTTGTCTTCTTATTCCTTCCTCCCTGTGTCTCTTCACTGGGCTCAGCCATCTTTGGTTATGGGTCTCCTTCCTCTGAGTTTTGTTTGGCTATTAGAAGTTGTGAAGGTCAAATTCTAGTGTATTAGATTGGACTTTGAATGTTTTTCCTATAAGCACTATTGAATTTTATTATTTCAGAGAAGCTTGATCCTTTTCATTTTCAGGCTTTGTTAAGGAAGGTTTATATTCCTCTTTACTCTAGGGGAATATTAGGGTGTTTCCAACTGGAGGAGATGCTTGTCTCCAACTGAATGTCCCAGTTGCTCAATGGAGACCCCTTTCCAGTGGCCAAACTCAAATATCTCCCAACCTTGCGTGAGTTCAGTAAGGCGTTCAACTTTCAGTTCCTCATTATGCTTTGGCTTGTGGAGTTTCACTTTAGGCATATGTAACTGGATATGCAGCAAGTAACATAGCAGGAACATTACAGGTTTCTCTTGCACTTTTTTTTCTAAGATGGCTCCTCTCTATATTAAGTTTCCCTGCATATACCAGCCACCTCTGCCAATCTCTGTTCAATGTGTATCTCATGAACATGGTAAGACCTCTATCCTCTCTTAAGATCACGCTTCCTGCACCACAGTCAAGAAACTTCCAGGGGACCCAGCCCCTAACCAATCATCACAAGCCCAGCAGGTGCAATTGTACAGTGATAATAAGTAACGATTATAGTAAATCCATAGAGAATAAGAGAGGTAGGAGAGAGAGTAAAATGAAGGAGTTAGACACATTTCTTGGTAACATGCTCACCTCAGCTTCTCTTGGTGGTTCACATGGAGATGGGAGCCAAGAGGGCAGGAGAGAGTGCAGGAGAGAGAGCGATTTATTACTAACTTATATATATTTTTGGGACATGCAAGCCCCCTAATTATAGGTAAAGACATACTCCACAGGAAAGGGTTGTAGTATAGGTAATACAGTAATGGGAGGGGGACAATCTAGAGGTACACACCCTATAGGAAGAGGAGGGATAAAGGGTATACACGTGACAAGATGGGCGGATCCTAGATTCAGGATGGCTAGAGCTGGAGACTTTATTTAGCCTAAATTTTCAGGGACGCAATCCACGGTCCCTAACAGCATGGAGTGAGCCCCATCTATTTTGGGAGAAACAATGGTGTCTGCTTGCTCTGGGTGGCTAGTGCTTTCAGAGAGATAAATTGACAATCATTTGCCATTAGTTGCAAGCAGTGTCCTAGGTCTAACCTATATTTCAGGGAGTTGAGCTGGGAGTGTCTTTTTTTTCCCACACAGAAACTGCTTGTGGGCAGGAAACCGGGGTGATTAAGTTTCACATTCTTAATTTTCTTTTCTCATGGATAATAGTTTTGTGGTTCCTATTAATCCAGTGTGTGTGGGGGGGGGGGTGCGTATCTCCAAACCAAACTTACTGCCATCAAATTTATTTTTGATGTTTATCATTTCAATTCTTAGCAACCCTAAAGGACAGAGTGTCACTGCCCCTGTGAGTTTCTAAGACAAATATTTTTGAGACTAGAGAACCTCATCTTCCTCCCATGAAGACTGCTGACTTTTGGTTAGCTACCCAGTGAATGTATGCCACCAGGGCTCGTGTGTGTGTGTGTGTGTGTTAATGTTTTTATCAATATAGGACATTGTTTTCTGATTATTGTCTACCGTCAATAGGAAGATAGACCTGGTGCTTGTTAATTCAACATGACCCAATGCAAAAGTCTTGGCTTCCCGCCCCCACCACTACCTTATTGCTATCTTAAAACATAATGACTTTGTTGTTGTTAGGTGACATTGAGTCCATTCCTTACCTTATAAAGAACAAAACAAAATGTTTCCTGGTCCTGTGACATCATTGCTATAGTTGATCCGCTGTGGCAGTCAGTAAGTCAATCCACCGTGTTAAGGAGCGTCCTCCCTGTGTTGGCTGGCTCACTACCAAGCATGACGCCCTTCTTCAGGGACAAGTCCCTCTGATAATATGTCCAAAGTATATGAAATAAAATCACGTTACTCTAGCTTCTAAGGTGCATTCTGATATGTTTTAATGCAACCCTTTATTGATATATAATTCACATACTTTAATGTTAATCCACTTTAAGCATACAATTAAATGATTACTAGTATATTTATAGAGTTTTAAAACTATTACTACTATACATGTTTGCATGTTTTTATCTTCCCTCAAAAGAAACCCTGTGCCTATGAGCCATCATTTCTCATCATCCACCATCCCCCAGCCTGAGCAGGCACAGATGTAATAATGTCTCTCTCTATTTGCCTATCCTGGATAGTTTATATAAATGCAATCATGCAATATGTGTTCTTTTGTTACTAGATTTTTTCTTCTTTTTTTTACATAAGACAGTGATAGTATAGTCTGTTTGGGGAAGTTGTGGTTCAATGTAAAATTCTCATCTTTCATTTGAGGGGCCAACTTTGACTCCCAGCCAATGTGCCTGATACGCAGCCACGGGAAACGTGTTGCGGTGATGCTCCTCTGGTTTAGTGGCACTTCCAGACTGAAACACACCTGGAAGAAGAGCCTGGTGATCCCCTTTCCAAAAAGCATCCAGTGAAACCCTGTGGTGGACTGGGCAACATTCGTTCTTCTGTGCAGGAAGGCCACATGCGGTGGAGGGGCAGTTCTTGGCAGCTCACCGCTGTCCTCTAATGGAGGTTAGACTTATCCTCAGGCACCATTCATGGTCATGGTTCTCTTAAATCTTGTGTGAGCTCTCTCTCCTCTCTGTTTCCACCTGCTTAAAACTCTGTTTCTCTTCTATCTCTAGCACACTCTCACAGAGCCCTATCCTATGTATGAAAGACATGCGCTCATGTCAGGCAATCATGTTTGGACGTTGTAATTCACTACTCCATTTTCCCTCCTCTGGATCCAGTGTGCTGGTGGCTTTCGTGCCAGAGAACTGCAGTGGTCTAAGTTCGCTGGCCGGAGCTGGTTAATCCATCAACAGGATGTGCTGTATTTGCTGAAGTTGCTGGTGAGGGAGACGGAGAGGGAGCACTGAGAGAGCAGACAGAGAAGAGAACAGAACAGCTAAAATACCTATCTGTCCCCAGAGCAGGATTAGCAAATACGTTCATTTTGCATATTAATCTTATCTTTTTTTAATCTCTCTTTACTCAGTAGAATTAGAGCTGTGGAATAAACACACAAACTATTTTGACACCTCCCAGATGAGGAAACAAACTTAATATACTCAATTAGAAAAAAACAAACAAACAAACAACCCCACAGAACATTCTATGTTGAAAACTCATAATGTAGAATATATTGCAAGGTACAAAGGCCCCAAATTTAAGAAAGGCAATTGAAATGCTTAAAAAGACAAAAAAACCCTTTCATTTTGTTCTTTCTATCATAAGTCTATCCTAAATTAGCATTTCTTTTTTTTCTCTCAATCATTTGATTGGGGGCTCATACAACTCTTATCACAAGCTATATATACATCCATGTATCAAGTACATTTGCACATTTGTTGCCATCATCATTCTCAAAACATCTGCTTTCTACTTGAGCCCTTGGTATCAGCTCCTCATTAAAAAAAATCATTTTATTAGAGACTCATACAACTCCTATCACAATCCATACATACATCAACTGTGTAAAGCACATTTGCACATTCGTTGCCCTCATCATTCTCAAGGCCCCTGGCATCATGTCCTCTTTTTATCCCCTCCATCCACACTCCCCACTCCCTCATGAACCCTTGATAATTTATAAATTATTATTTTGTTATATCTTACTCTGTCCCACGTCTCCCTTCCCCCACTTTTCTGTTGTATGACCCCCAGGGAGGAGGTCACATGTAGATCCTTGAAATCGGTTCCCCCTTTCCACCCCACCCTCCCTATGCCCTCCCAGTATCGCCACTCACACCACTGGTCCTGAGGGGATCATCCACCCTGGCTTCCCTGTGTTTCCAGTTCCCATCTGTACCAGTGTGCATCCTCTGGTCTTGTCAGACTTTCAAGGTAGGATTCGATCATGACAGTGGGAGTGGGGGGAGGAAGCATTCTAAATGAACATTTCTATGGGTAACTCTGAGTTTCTTGGTAGGTACACTAAGAACTAGAAAGGGAAATAAAATCCAAATACAGATTAGTTTAAATTTTTTTCTTTATTTTCTGTTCAATCACCTCAACAGCTGACTACTTCCAATACTATATTATTTATATATTTTTTAAAAGGAGAGAGAAAAACAGTTATGGTTGGGAAAATGCTAAAGATATAATCAAGGAATTGTCAATAATAACCATGTGACTCACACCATAAATCACCTTGGATTCCCCATTATCTATGTGCATATATTTATAGGTTTAGTATTAAAGTTAGAGATGGACATTGGGCCTCCACTCAAGTACTCCCCAATGCAAGAACACTTTGTTTTAGTAAACTGGTATTCCATGATGCTTATCTTCCCAATATGATCGCTGAAGACAAAGCAGGTGCCTAAGAAAATGTGGTGAAGAAAGCTGATGGTGCCCAGCTATCAAGAGACATAGCGTCTGGGTTCTTAAAGGCTTGAAGGTAAACAAGCGGTCATCTAGCTGAAAAGCAATAAAGCCCATATGGAAGAAGCACACTAGCCTGAGTGATTATGAGGTGTCGAAGGGATCAGGAATCAGCCATCAAAGAACAAAAAAAAATCACATCATTGAGGATGACGGGGAGTGTGGAGTGGAGACCCAAAGCCCATCTGTAGACAACTGAACATCCCCTTACAGAAGGGTGGCGGGGAGGAGACAAGCCAGTCAGGGTGCAGTGTAGCAACAATGAAACATACAACTTTCCTCTAGTTCCTTAATGCTTCCTCTGCCCCCCACTATCATGATCCCAATTCTGCCTTACAAATCGAGCTAGACCAGAGAATGTACACTGGTACAGATAGGAACTGGAAACAGAGGGAATCCAGGACAGATCATCCCTTCAGGACCAGTGGTGAGAGTGATGATACTGGGAGGGTGGAGGGAAGGTGGTGTAGAAAGGGGGAACCGATTACAAGGATCTACATATAACCCCATCCCTGGGGGACGGACAACAGAAAAGTGGGTGAAAGGAGACATCAGACAGTATAAGACAGGACAAAATAATAATAACTTTTAAATTATCAAGGTTCATGGGGGCGGGCAGGGAGCGAGGGGAAAATGAGGAGGTGATACCAAGGGCTCAAGCAGAAAACAAATGCTTTGAGAATGATGATGGCAACAAATGTACATATGTACTTGACCAAATAGATGGATGTGTGCATTGTGATAAGAGTTGGACGAGCCCCCAATAAAATGATTTTTTTAAATTCCCTTGGATTGACATCACCTTTCATCAGTGTAGGCAATTTCCAATGCCATTTATTTGTTCTGTCCCAATGGAGATGGAAACCCTTTCTCTGGAGGTCGTGCAGAACCTGTGGGTCCCACTGTCCAGTCAGCTGGGCCATTGCCTGTCCGAAGATGGTCAAGTAATGCTGAGCACACGGCTGGGCTTTTATGTATGTTTGTTTTGTCTTGATTCCTCTTAAAAACTTGAGCTCATTTCTACAGAACATCTAGCTGAAAAGGGAAACTTTGTCCAAACTTTTATGTTTTATACATGAAGTTAAGTGCATGCTAACACATGACAAATTGAAGGTTTTAAGGTAATGTGTCTATGTGTTTCCTCGTTCCTTTATTAACCAAAAATTCACTTTAAGTTTTAGAGAGCTAAAGACCATCGAGTAACTATTTGGGGGCGCTCAGTTCCACACCCAACATTGCTGCTATTATTGCGCCCAGAATCTAGATTCTTTCTACCTGCTCTGGTTTTGCTTCAGTCACCCCACATTCTTTTTTAAAAAGGAAATAGGTTAAATAATTTGATCGAAGACCCAAAGTTAATACTAAGCTGAGGCAGCACAAGAACCCAGATATATATTTTAATTTAAATATCTTATATTTGGCATCCAGTTCACATTTTCTCACGTAATTGAACATATTTTATTCCAGAACCAATCTAGTTGCTATTGAGTTCTTTCGGACTCCTGGCTACCCTGGGTGTGGAGAGCACAGTCAGGTTTCCAGGGCTCTAACGTTTCTGCAATGGCTCTCTGGGCCCTTCCTCTGAGGAGCCCAGTGTGTTGGCAGGAGCACCCTGTGGGCATCAAGTGGAGCACCGACCAACTTGCACCATGCAGGTGCTCCTTGCACACATGTTAAGCAGAAATCCGAATGAAGTGCTTTGTGTTTAAGCTTTTTCTTTTCTATTTTTTTTTTGCGCTGCTTTCTATTCCCACTGTTAGAGCCAGTGACTTTAAAAAAAATTCACATTGCTGAAGTTATTATTTTCCAGGCATTATCACATGAACAAGCAGCTGAATTCCACAAATCACAAGAAATAAAAGGTACTCCCCTTTGAAGGTCTTACTGAAATGGTGAAAGCGGAATGATTCAATAAAGAACTGAGCTAAAATTTGACACCAACTTCATAGGTGAAAACCCAGCAAGTCGTGTGTCCAGCTGGCAGTATGTGATCATTTGAGCAGGCCGGGTTGTAGCGGGGAAAGGAGTCTCCATGGAAGTTGGGGGTGGACGCTCCTCAGGATCTTCTCAAGGAAATGGCCTTTTGGTGTGTGGGTGGAAGCTCCACGCCCATGATTTCCTAAAATTGGACCTTCCCTGGAGGCGGAGAGGGCATAGAGCCAGTCTGTGGTGGTTAGGTTTATTGTGCCAACTCTTTAAATTGCCTTTGTTGTGCTCTAATGTTCCAAAGTTGTTCATTAAAAAGAAAAAATGACTGTAACTTCACCCATCAATGTAGATGCATTGTTGATCAATGCAGATGCATTGTTGAGTTAACCAGGAGAGAAAATCTTGCTATACTGATTTTAAAATATAAACTCTCAGTAGCTGATGTTATCGATGCTTGCTTCTTACATAAAGTGTAACGTGGGTTTGATCACCACCTTGCAGGTGGGACACCTGGCTTCTGAGGTCATTAAAATGGCAAAGCAAGTACGGAGAGACCAGCGATTCTTATTAATATCTGTCGTCTGCTGACAGTCCATTGGCTAGCCCACGGTGCCCCAACTGGGCGTGAGGGAAGCTGGGAAATGTGGAGAAGCAAATGGTTATTTGGTGAACTATATCTGACACATTGAAAGTGATTTCCCCCCTTGCCTCCTTTATGCCACTCTGCCCTTTGCTTCCTGCGCTTCATGCTTCTGCTCCTCTGTTTATTTCAGGACCAGTCACCTTTGATCTGGACTCAAGTATCAACTGATATTTCCAAATTATGTACCTATTATGCCAGGGACTTGCATAACCCCAAGAATGAGTGTCCTTAAAGTGTGTGCCCACGGTACCCTCTCTTTCCTGATGCTTAGCCTCCCCTTGATAATCGGTGCCAGGAGGTTTATGCTGGGCAGTATAGACGGGTCAAATATGATTTCTATCCTCAAGAGACTTGCAGGTGAGAGGGACGGGATGTGCAGACATTGAAAATGTACGTGTCAATTACGGCAGGAACTACCTGTGGGCATCGATGCAGTGTTGGCTCCCCCCTGCATTGTTTGCTCAGTGGTAATAAGTACTGTTCTTGACAGAGAGCGAAGGCACATGGGCCTTGTGGCCTCTGCTGTTAGCAAAGGCAGTCACTGTGGAAGTCTTGGGCGAAGACATAGGTGGTCCCCCCTCCCTAAATAGGTATAGACACTGGCAGGTTCTCAGATTTTGCTGACCGGACGAGGTTGTGAGATAGTTTAAGACTGAGATTATCTGGTCCAGGGGAAGGCTTCGGCTCACGCCTCCACAACTCCTGAAAGGCTTCTTCGTCCCAGACCCTCTGGGAAGGGTAAACACGTTCTTTCGCTTCTTGAGGTTTTATCCCAGATAGGTATTAACATAGGTCCTCTGTTGTGCTTTTTAAAAGAAAACATTCAGTAGTATTCCTCCATCGAAACGTCTGGCTTGGACAGCCTTGCAAAGAAGGAGAAGCATGTCTTCAGCGATTGTAAATGGATGCCCCTGCCAGCAGACTTTGGCAAGCTCAGCTAATTGGAACAAAGGATTATCTAAAACCTGATGGAAGACGTTTATATAACTAACGCGACAAGGTTTACAGAGACCTTGGGAGGCAGGTATTCATGGACGGACTAGAGAAGTCCTGTGAGCCCCTGGAAGCTTGTGTCTGAGTTCGGCCTGTGTTTCTATGGCGGACGTTCCACCTGAAAAAGGTTCAAACCACTGACCTAATTGCAGAGCAATTCAGTCTCTAGTTTGAAGGTATTTAATCACATGCCTAATCTCAAGCAGTTGATCAGGGTAGATCCGTTTCTAGGACCCTATTGTAATTCCCACTCACATCTCCCCCTCTGTCTCAGTGCATTACTTTGGTGCCAATGCTGATAATTATGGCTTGCTGAGTTTTGGAATGTGTATGTCCCATTCCTAGTTTATGTATTTCTCCGCAAATCGACTAGGGCTTCTGCTGTCTGTCTGTCCTGGCTGGAGCAGTGAGGCAATAACCTCTGCTACTCCTTGGTTCTCAATTCCAGCCACCAAACAGAATTCCCTGCTTATCTTAACTTTCTTGAGGTAGAATATCAGATTTGAGTGTTTCCTTCAGCATGCTGGTTCCAATGAGATTCACAGAAACTCCACTTTCTGAATCCAACCTGACCACAGTCTCCAAGGAGGTGGCAACACAATCTAGAAGTGAAGAGCATTAGGTGCCCCTCAAAGCAAGGTCTGACTAATACAATGCGGGGCTGTTCTCTTACGTTCTGAGCCACAGAGATTCTATAGGGATTTTCCACAATGTTACACATTGCCAAGAAACCATGGTTATTTTCTTGATGGAGTCTGGTCAGCACCAAATGCAATGCCATATTTTCTTTATATACTACTCTGGCTCAACTTCTAACACTTCCTTGGGATACCCCTACACCCCTGCACATGCATGCTAGTGCATAAATATCCAAGCCTAATGTGCAGTTGGGTCCATTGGGGTCTTAGACGATCTTCATAAGGAAATGTACCAAACCTTTGGGTACCAACAGGTCGTAGGACCTGTGTTTAGCACTTTACATAATTGTGTAAACATATGTATTTAAAAAATTGTGTCAACACCGAAGTTTTGTCCAGGGCTCTTTTTTTCCCCCATTACTTAAAGGTAATAGAGCTTAAATTCTTATTTTATTGCTTAGAAGTGCATGCCTATCCATGGCTTGGGCATTTATTGAAGAAGAAGAAGTAGGATATGTGATTTCTTGGGAAAGATCAGGAATTTTAGGAAGGTCATTGTAATCCATAAAATTAGGAATCAGCCGAAATATATATTTCATGTTATGTAGCCATGGCATAGACTCTAGAACCATAGCATGGATTCTAGACTGTAAAATAGACTCTTGGCTCCACCACGCCCAGTTTTATCTCTGCCAAGAAGAATGACTTCCTAGTTGTTAGGTTCCATGCATAGTTCTGAATTCGCACCAATAGGTTTGTGGCAGGCAAAGGGGAGTCTTAATCCAAATGGGAAACTCAGGCATTTGTAAGCAAGACCCCATGATGGTAATTGAGACAAAGTAATTAGTGTTTATGACTGTAGGAGTCTGGAGTATATGTGAGGAATTATATTAATCGGGAGTGAATTGATACTGGAGGGTAAGGAAAGATAATTTCTCCAGCTGAGTGCACATGGCCAGTAGCTGAAACTATTCCCAAGACCAAGATATTATCCCCATCAAAAGATATTTATTAAGTGCTTATTTGCACATCAGACTACGCTAACTGCAGAACCAACTGGGATTTTGAGGCCATTCCCTTGACATGCATAAAATACGCAGGTCTGGACGAGAGCATGATCACACTTCACCTGAGATTCAGAGCTTAAAACAAAAACAACTTGCCTAACGAATAATCTCCTTTTAGAGAAGAAAGTAATTGCATTTTACTTTTGCTTGTTCAGATTTTTCAAATTTCTCCTTGCTAGGCCATGTGGGCCAGCTTACGTTTTATAAACAATCGTTGAAATATGAAATTGACTGAAAATCTGAGGGTTTTTTTCGCACACTTAGTGGAATGGTTACCGTGCCACCATAGACAGGAACCACCGTGAGACCGGGGCTCATGTCAATACGGTATTTCTCCTGAGACTCTCCAAAACACCCAGTGAGAGGAGATGTCCTAAAACAAGCAAACAGCAGCAATACCCAGTGAAAGAGAACGCCTGGATGTGTAGGTGGACCATTAAGGTCCTTAATAGCCCCGGAAGGAAATTCACCAAACCTTTATGAGTTCCTAGCATGTCTCAGGCTCTGTGTTGAGCACAGTGGTAAGCCAGGTTGACTAGAAAAACAAGTCCAGTGTCACTCATATATGTGCAAGAGAAAGATTTATATCAAGAAATAATTATATATCAAGCAAACATCCCAGCCCAGTTGAGATCAAGTCCTGAAGTCCAATACTAGTGGATAAGTCTGATACTAGTTATAAGTCCTCTTCAGACTAACAGAGCCACATGCACTGCGGCAGAATGCAGGAAGATCACAGGCCAGTGGACGCGGGGGTTGCCAGCAACCAGGGCCAGCCAGCAGGAAGGTGAAGGCCGAGAGAGGGGGAGGTTCTCAGGACCTTCCTTATGAGAAGGCCACACCCACAAGAGTCAGCATCAAGCTATGACCTGATTGACAGGCTAAACTCCACCCCTACTTATCTTTTTTTAAACCTCTCTTTAACAAGAAATTATGTAACTATGACCAGCACTTTTAATACTGTGGCGGGAAACCATTTTCTCCCTTTGTAATTGTACAGGAGCACTTCTTGTTTTAGGTAGTTGTGAGTTGCCATTGTGTAGCTCGTACTCGTGGTAACCCTCCAGTTGGGTGCCATCTTCTTGATCATTGGTATGTTTGAGTAGGTTGCTGTGCCCGCTCCATTTCAGTGCCACTCCATCTCACTGAGCATCTCCTTCTACATCAGCACCCATAATGCCCTCCTCTAGAGCTGGATGCTGCTTGAGCACATCTGCAAAGTAAGCGAATTGAAATGTCACCCTCCCCACTTCTCCCCACTTCCCCTCCCCACTTCTCCCCACTTCCCCTCCTCACTTCTCCCCACTTCCCCTCCCCACTTCTCCCCACTTCCCCTCCCCACTTCTCCCCACTTCTCCCCACTTCCCCTCCCCACTTCTCGAGAACATGCGGCGATATTTTTTCTAAGATTGATCTGTGTACCCTTCTGGCAGTCTGAAGTATGCCGGATACTGTTGACCATCAGCACCTCTGACTGTACGAAGCAGTTGATGAGAGTGTGTGTGTGGAGACGTGGGCAGCGTGCCAGCCACGGGGTGCACGTCCAGCTGTTCATTGTGTCGCGGTCCTCTTTCCATTATATTCTTTACCCGCCAACTATGTGTGCTCATATTAGTCACAGTGACTTTCTATACCTTTATTTAGATCGGATGCACAAAATGCTTCTCAGAGGAGTTGACTAGGTTTTACTTAGCATTGGTTATAAGAACTACCTTCAGCGAGGCACATCGTTTTTCATTTGGTCTCTTCTACTTGTTAGAGTTAAGATATCATAACGGTGATAGTTAATATCGGTTCTCTAGACTACTGCAAAGTCTAAGAAGCTTTAATTTTGTCCCTTGCTATATATATTCATTGCTCTTTGGTCAAAGAATGAACTACTCAGAATATGAATTTTGTTATCCATTTCTTTGCTTAAGCCTTCAAATGTCCTAAAGACAAAGCCCAGGGCAGGCTCGTCAGCATGACAGATCGGATATCCCATGACTAGAACCCCACCTCCCTCTTCAATGCGCGCAGTCCCGCTCATCTATTGGAGGTTCTACGCCTGTGCCTGTGCTTGTGCTGGCCCTTCTTCATTGTGCCCTTCCCTTCGCTCTTGTCAGCCGTCAGACCTCAATTCTAGATCATTTCTTGCACTTGAAGGAAACCACAGGCACACTGCCTTCATAGTTTCTTATCTAGGTTTGCTCTGATTAGCATGAATTTAGAGCACCGTATTAAAATAACCTTACTGCCTCTTGCTCTAGAAGAAATTCATGCCAGAAGTCAGCACACTTGGTCTGAAAAATGTCAGGTAGTAAATATTTCGGACTTTGTCGGTTCCCAGTGGCCAGCAATGTCATTGTAGCACAGAAACAACCCAATGAACGAGGGAAAATGCTGTTGACAAACAGGTGGCAGCCCTGTGGCATGTCGTTTGAGGACCCTTAGTCTGACTTCTTGGTGATGGATACCATGGCTCAGCTTTCTTTCCATCCCTTTCGCCTAGCTTTATGCCTGGGTTAGTGAGCTTGCCCAGTATTCACCTTTGAGAGTCTTAGCCCTTCCAAACTGCCACATGCCAAGTGCTGGTCCTTGGTTTCATTTGAGACGAGAATAAAAGATGTGGCAACCATTAGTTTGCTGTTAAATATTTTTGATTTTGTATCCAGCAGGTATGCCTGGTTAGGGGCTGGACCCAAGTCAGCGCTCACTAAGTTATGAGGCCCTACTCCATAGTCCAAGAACCCTGCATTCTGCTTGAATACCCCCCAGTGTTTTGGGCAAATTGTCACAGGTGCCCAATTGCCCTCAAGCCCTTCAGCTCTCCTTGAAACCAGCCACAGTCCTGTCGGTGACCTGTTTATTGGAGGCTGTGTAACTAAGTGCTGTAATAGAATTTTTCAATCAATACTCAATTGTAGCAGGAGCTGGTGGAGAGATTTCAGGACAGCCATAACATGCTGAGATAACTTGGTGTCACTAAGAAATCAGGCAGCAGAGAACACTGTTAATTGAGTTCCATCACTCACACACGTGACCATTGGGCCAGAAATTTGATGTAGAAGTCTATAGTATTGCATGATGTATATTTGATTGTGTAAACCCAAGCAGAAAACTCGCCTGAACTTTGCCGAATGACACCACCTTTTTTCCTGTTTAAAAACTTCACCGTTTCCTCTATGTATATAACATCAACACAATGACACCTGGTGATAACGATGGGATTATTGGCCCCACAGAGTACACTACCTGAAGAGAAAGAGATTTAAGCCAAAAGTTCCCTGAGTCAAATAAATACCCTGCCCCCCTTCCCCACCTACTCATTTGTGTTCTGAGAGTGAGGCACATAACAACAAGACATCAGTTCTACTCTCTTCAGTGGGAATAATAGCTGCCTTCCTCTTGAGAGTGTGTCTGTGAAACTCAGAACAGTTTTTGGCTGGGAAAACATGCAATGCTATTTGGATTATGAACACCTCAATTATTCTGCTTCAGGGAATGCATATGAACTCGAAGTGAATTATCCTTGTAATTTAATCCATTAAGTGGCAGAATTTTAATTTGAGCAATTTTTATGGCAATCTTTCTCAAAGAATACACAATGCACGAAACCAAATATTCAACACAAGCTTGTTCCCTTTTTAAAAAAACAGATTTAACATTGGGGCACGGCTTCCTTTATCTGTACTTTAACTTTGGTTGCTGCTTTCTGCAGGGCAGGTGGATGACTGGACTCTTAAAGAAGCTGGAGAGTAGCCTTTTGGTAAAAAAATACACATTAGTCAATATATTAATTTGGGTCTTTTGATTTCATTTCCCCAAGGGAAAGCACAAATTTAAATGATGGTGGAAATAATGTCATAATTGAACGGGACACACAATGCTGTTGACCGTTTCCCTCTCAAGTTGCGGTGAAACAAGTGTAACGACTTGTTCCGGATCACACAGAAAACGCGGATCAGAGCTCACACACAAGCCCCGATCTCCTGATTCCATGAACAGTCATGGTCTACATAGGGCTCTGCCAACAGCAAGGTGTTAGGCTGGCAAAGATGACGGAATGGCTTATTTTATCTGGGACACGGGGAGATTCCTACAGAATGGATGACTTTTGAATTAGGTCTTAAAAGATAAATTAATTGAGGCAGGGCATTTTCATGTGGAGAATCATGTGGAGGCCTATGAAGTGGTTGTACCTGGGAGGTGCAGACGGCTAAGGTTTGGATTACTAGCCGAAAGGTAGGCAGCTTGAACCCACTCAGAGGCACTTAACAGACAGTGCTGATGCTCTGCTTCCAAAAGACTGTAACCTTCAAAACCCTATAGAGCCGGGCTTCCCTCCAGGTTGTCATGAATCAAAATCAACTGAACAGCAACTAATAACAATAACTGAAGCTTGGAGGAATTTCATTTATGTTTGGGTAAGGTTTAAAGTATTCAGACATATTGAAAGAAGCACAGTCAGTCGGGCTGGGTCAGCTTGTCCATATCGTCGTGAGTAATGAAGATCCATCACCGGTCTTTATCCAGCGGAGTGAAGTATTTATTAATGGTGTGCACTGAAAGGAGCCCCCGTGCAGCTGTTTGGTAAGTTCAAGGTTGGCAGTTCATGCCCACTCTGCTCTGCTGGAGAAAGAACGGGCTATCTGTTCCGGTAAAGATTTACATCTTCAGAAAGCCTAAAAGGGATCCCTATGAGGCAGACTCGAGGGGCATGAAGTTTTGTGTGATGAGTCAAAATCACTCCCCCAGAAAGGTGTGTATGTTTGAGTTTTAATATGAATGAGTAGAAATGGGGTAGAGGGAAGAGGACATTGGGTCAATGATGTTGTGCAAGTGTAGAATGATAGAGAATGACAACGTCTCAGACTTACAACATTGTTGTGAATAATAACAGTATAAGAGCAGGAAAACGTATTTTTCTCTAAATGCAACAGGTATCTGTGTAATGCCTTGCAAGATTCTAGGAGATCAAAGTTGCGTTGATCAATGATGTGATATTTTGGGGACTGGCAACAATAATGGCAGCCTGGCGTGGGTCTTTCCGGTTGCAGAAAATGTAATTTACCAGCGCCTGATTGAGTCTTTTTCAAAGTTTTGCCAACACCTACCGTAGTGTTACCAGCAGTTCAGGGAGTGCCCTACATTTGGAAAAGAGCTTTCCAAGACCCTCAGGAAATGGTCTAGCTGGTGCATGATGTTAGCGTGTAGTGCCGTGTTTTCATCTGTACTGGTTTGCCTCACATTGGGACACTAAAGCCTTTCTCTTGAAAAGAGAGGACTCTTTCATTGTTTTTTTTTAGTGAGACATTTCCCTTTGTATTTCTCTAAGACAGTTTTAACCATTTGAGTTTTGGTGATCAAGGTGGCATCTTTATATTTGCCAACATCTGGATTGTTATATTACAGTTTGATACTCTACATAGTGAGCATCAATCTGAGGTCTTAGATTGGTCAATGTGTCAAAAATTTTCCATGTGTGTCAATTATTGATGGCAGTAAAGTCCCATGAAGCCAATAGCATAGCATGAATTGGTTTGCCCTCTCATTAAATGTTTCACAGTCTGCTAAATTGTAGACATCACCTTCTGGTTCTTAAAATAAGTTAGAATTACTTAGTCCTTTTACCTACTGCCTTACATGGCCACTGCTTTTCTAAATCTGATGGCTGGGGAACAGCTTATAACTTGAGAGGCTAGTACTACAAGCCAGGTGACTCCTGGTCAAAGAGGCTATCTCCCTTTCTAGATTTTTTCCCTATTTGCTTTTCTCATCTTTTTCCTATTCCAAATATTATTAGTTCTCCCCTGCCTAGTCTGCTTTTAATTCATGACATTACGTCTGCTGCTATAGATCAGCCTTTACATCCAGGAACCATCTATTCCTTTAACTTTCCCCCTAAATTTACCGTCTAATAATAGAACCAAAACATACTTTGGGATGAGAATTCCCTTTATATGGACACCTAAACGTTTTCTTGTATCTTCACTATCTGGATACTGTTTCTTCACTCCAATAGTTTTTTGGTTTAGCTCTTAGATGTAATATCATTGTAGATGCTGGGACCCTTGGGTACCACTCTATAAACCCTCATTGAGAAGAGCAGCAGATGGAAAATTCAGCAGCACTGTGAATGGCTGAAAAGGGAAATTATTTATTGAAGTAGAATTTTTAAAATTTTGAACCACTTACATTGAGTAGGAAGCTTTGTGCTATGGCTAAGATTTATTTTTTCATCAAATCCAAAAAACACCTGCTGCCATCAAGTCAATTCTAACACATGTTAAATTCTAACACAGCCCTATATAGGGTTTGCAAGGCTGTAAATCTTTATGGGAGCAGGATTGTTTCAGCTTTCTTCATTGGAACAGCTAGTGAATTTGAACTAGCAGCCTTGCAGTTACCTGTCTTATACTAACCTAATAGTGTGTACTGCCTCGGCGTATAAGTTCATATACTGTGTATACCTTTCTTTTGAAGAAGACAATGGAAACCAAAACATTCATAAAAGGTCAACACTCGATATCAAAACCTTAGTGCCTTCTCTGATGGTAATAGAAATCTTATACTGCCTGGTTAGACTCAAATAATTGTTTTGATGGTTTTACCTGTCTAAATTATGATATCTAATTGATTTCTTCAACATCGAGTGATTAGATTATATGTAGGTAACCGTGGTTGGAACTAGAGACAGATATGAAGGACATGGTATACTTGCTTGGGAAGCTTAAATCTATTGGATCAAACAGATCAGTAAAAAGAGAGCTGACATCCAGTGCACAGTCTCTCTTTCTCTAGAGAAAGAAGAATGAAGAAAAAGCAGAGATAAGAGAGAAAACAAATAAATGCATTACAATTCCCTTCATGAATAACTGCATTTTTGCCATGAAGCCAAAAGAACTGGATTTCTGGCTACCATGACTCAACATTTTGAGCATATTCTAATCAAAATCAAATATCCTAATCAAAAGGGGGAGAAAATGCAGAACAAAATTTTAAAATCTTATAGACACTCTGGAGCCATAGAGGCTACAATCCCTGAAGCTATTGTACTGAACTAATCTTTAAACCATAAGCCAAATAAATCCCCTGAATTGTTCTTAAAACTAATAATAGTTTAGCTTAACTTCTAAAAAAAGCAGTTCTCACTTTTATGTGGGATCAAGATGGCAACCCAAGAGAGTAGCTGTTGTTAGGTGTCCTCAAGTTGGTTCTGACCCCTAGTGACCCTGTGTACAACAGAACCAGACCCTGCCACCCTACATTGTTTCTGTGGAGAGTCCATGCTTACAGCCGCTGTGTCAATCCCTCTCATTGAATACCTTCCTCTCTTAGCTGCCCCTCCTTTTGACCAAACCATGATGTCCTTCTCTAAGGACTGGTCTCCCCTGACAACGTGTTCCCATTATGTGGGAGGAAGTCTCACCATCCTTATCTCTAAGGAGCACTCTGACTCCACTTCTTCCAAGACAGACTGGTTTGCCCCATGGCACCCTCAGTGTTCGTCATCAGCACCACACTACAAATGCACAGATTCTTCTTTGGTCTTCCCTATTTAATGTGCAATGTTCACATGCATGTAAGGCAATTAACTACAGCGTGGCTTGGGTCAGGCACTCATTAGTCCTCAGAGTAATAGCCTGGCTTTGCGTAAGCAGTGGGTCTATGTCAATGGAGGAACAACTCAGAAAGGAAGGATGAGAACAGTGGAAAAACTTAAAAACTGTGACCAGTGCCAGTCAATTATACATCTTGAAACTCTTGGATTGGTGTATGTGTTGCTGCCTGTGTTCAACACAAAATCAATCAAGGTACAAATGAAGACAAGTGCAGTGCCGTATGAAATGTGGTGTGATGGCTTGTGCCAACGGCCCTAGTAGTGAACCTTTAAGCCATACTTGAGGACTGAGGTCAGGAATGGTCGTCCATCAAAAGATGGCTCTCAGGTCAGGGGACAATTGACCTGACATGTCAAGGCTAAGTGGGAGTCTAAGAATTTTCCAACTTAACACAGGGAAAGAATTGGGAGTAGCAAGAATACATGAGAAACTGTAATTCATATAATTGCTCCCCCCCCCCCAAAGCATCTCTGAGTTCTAATTCTATAGGACCAAGTCAAGGGCATACAGCTTATCCAGTTTTTCTTTTCTGGATATCAAGATTACCTTTACTACATACAGTCTACCTGGTCCATTTCTCTCTGTGTAATACAAATTATTGGAGTACTTCTGACTTTATTATACCTCCACTTCTGTCTCCATGCTGGGCAGGAGGAGCATCAGTTTCTCAGATGAATATTGATCCTCGCTTCCTCATTCATCCCTCTGCTCTCTCCGTTGCCTACCCCACTTCACAATCATTTCCCCTTCAATGTAGCAAGCAGAGATCTTGTAAGAGCCTAAGTGACCTCACTTCATGTTTTAAAAATCATTTTATGGGGGGCTCGTACAACTCATCACAAGCCATACATTCATCCATTGTGTCAAGCACCTTTGTACATGTGTTGCCATCATCCTTCTCAAAACATTTGCTTTCTACTTGAGCCCTTGGGATCAGCTCCTCACTTTTTCCCCTTCCTCCCCACCACCCCTCTATTATGAACCCTTGATAATTTATAAATTATTATTATTTCATCATATCTTTACGCTCTACGACGTCTCCCTTCACTCACTTCCCTGTTGTCTGTCTCCCAGGGAGGGAGTTATATATAGATCCTTGTAATCAGTTCCCCCTTTCCAGTGGCTCTTCATTCAGAGAGGGAGGAAATCCCCCACAACATCCTTATCATGGTTTACAAGATTCCAGGTGAGTTGGTTCTACCTGGACTTCCATGCGTCATCTCTTAGGACTCTGCCTGCAGTGCAGTGAAAAGACTTGGTATGGCTCTTCGGTCTTTGTAAGGTCTTCCCACTGACTGGGTGGGATCAAGGAATAGAGGACCTAACTTGTAGTTTGGTCAGTTTTGCCATTTCATGGGACTGATGACCGAGCCATCTCAGAAGCCATCTCAGAATTAGGAAGAGGAATTCCATGACCATCAAGAGAGATGAGCCACCAGGACAGTGTGTGTAAACTCTCTGCCTGAAGTAACAGAAGCACCAGAGATGGCAGCACCAAGACTATGAGACAGCAGAGGAGCTGTGTTGAAATCTTGAGGCAGGGGCCAAAGGACCGGAGAAAGACACATCTGCCGGCATAGCTGAGATGTGCTGTAGACTAAATAATTGTATCCTTAATATATTGTACTCTGTTTACTTACCCACTCACAGCTGTCCAGTTGAAGCCCATGTCAAACAATGGCTTATCTTATCAGTCTGCTGCATGTGACTTCTTAAAAGTGTTGAAAAGCCAGGATATCACTTTGAGCGCTACATGTTTCTGACCCAAGCCACGGTCGTTTTAGTTGCCTCACATTCAGGTGACGAGGGCAGACTGAGGAAGAATTCATGCATTTGAAGTATGGTGCTGGTGAAGCTTATTAAATGTTCCATGGCCTTTCCTGGTGCTGTCGTAGTTACACGTTGGGCTACTCATCACAGGATGAGCGTTCAAAACCATCAGCCACTCTGCGGGAGAAAGATGAGGCCTTCCATTCCTCTGAAGATTTCCAGTCTCAGAAACCCCCAGGGGCCGCTCTCTCCAGTGCTGTGTGTCGGAATTGACTCAGTGCCGTGATGGAGAGAGCTGGACTGCCAAAGAATAAACCAGTGTTTCTTGAGTGCCATAGAGCCAGAAGACTCCTTAGAAGTAAGGATGAAGACTTTGTCTCACACGCTTTGACAGGGGATCAGAAGGCCAGTCCCTGGGAAAGGGTTCCCATGTTTGGTAACGTAGAAGGGCAGTGAACAAAGGGAGACCCTAGACAAGATGGATTGACAGAGCAGTTGCTTTCACGGGGTCCCGCATTACAGCTGTGATGATAGGACCAGGCAGTGTTGGGTTGCTAGGAGTCACAGCTGACCTGATGGCACCTAATAACAACAGCAATCGTGATTTTTTTCTATGAGTTCTGTGTTTGCCTTGTCACGGGTTCTTGAACCAAGTCGAGAAGTCAGTATATTGCAGTGGGAGACGGGGTGTCAAGCTAGGATAAAGGAAGGTGGAGGGTGGAAGCATGGCCACCCTCTGCCTGAGAGTCATCCTTGGGCAGATGGGAATGTGAATTTCCCTCATCCCTTGTGTTGCTGGAAGGGGTAAGATTTGCCCCATGCCACACTCTTACTGACCTGCGCCCTTGCAGTGTGTGAACATGCTCGGTGTAATCTCACCAATTGTTCCCTCCGTTTTCCAGGAATGAGTATCAATCTGATAGCAACTTACTTGCTTTCTTGGTTTGGGTGGACTTTTTGATTATCAGGAAAGGATTTCCATGACCACACTCATTGTGAAATAATTTATCTTCTAACACTTCTTGTACCTCCTTTGTCCTCCTTTAATTTTTTCCATAGGACTGGGCTTCCGTATTGTTATTTGCTTGTCTGTTCTGTCTTCACCCAAAGATGAGCTTCATAAGGTTGGAGGCACTATCTGCTGATCATTGGTAAATGCCGGGAAGAGAACCTAGTATGGCGTAAGATTTCTAAACCGTGTTTGAAAGCACGTTTAAACAATACATAGAACTTTGGTGGTTGATAAGGAGAAGGAAATGTCAGCTTTATAATAAAGGTTTGATCATTAAAAACATACATTTAAAATATGCTATTACAGACAACAGATTGACAAGTCTGCTTTGGATTCTGACATCAGCCTTCCATTATTTTTCACTTCGTATGTATGTGTTTGTTTGCAATTATGCACAATCAGATGACCAAAAATAAGAATGGCTCTTACTGTGGCTTTAGTAAGAGGCATATTATTCAGTAATGAAGTTTGATCAGTATGGCTCATGTCTGTGGGGTATTTATCCCATATAGGCTATTTTATGCTGTCATGTGTGTTTCTTCCCTGAGCTTCCTTCTCCCTCCTTCCGAGTCTCTCCTGAATGAGGGAAGACTGGGGTGTGTGAAGTCCATGTACTAGAGATTGGTTTCTTCAGGAATCCTTACTTCTCTCCGGTATTCTCTGCACATGTCCACTTGGGGCCGGGAAATGAGGCATGTTTTGCCATTTAGTTGTTGTTGGGAATCATAGTGCAGTGATCGAATTCAATGTGTTCTGCGCACTGTGGATCTGAGAGAGGCATTTGGAAGACCTCTCTACGAGAGGATGCCCTTCTAGCCGAGAGGGAGTCTGCTGGAAACAGCTCTCTACATGGGCAAAACCATGTTTGTCATGAGCGCACCTTACAGCGCCCTCAGGAAAGAGTCAGTCAAGCATGTGGCTAATCCCTCCGTGCCTATAATCTTGTAGGCTAAAGATAGAGATACAGTTAAAAGCTCGAGTGTTTGGAAAATTGTACCAGGAGGAGCAAGGCTCTCACACCTGGTGACACTGAGCAGAGGCAAGGAAGGAAGACATGTGGGGAGAGAGGCGAAGCCGCAGGCACGAGGCTGCTTGCTTTTCTCTTTCCTGTTGTTTTCTCTTGAAGAATAGGTTCCGGTATCTTCATCTCTCAAGCAGGGAAACTGAGGCTCAAAGCGCTGGAGAAACTTGCTGCAGGTCACACAGCTTATGATTAAATCCAGGTTTATCTGACCTCACGGGCTGTTCTCTTTGAACTCTACCCTGCTGCCCATATAAATTAGAAATCTATTTTGAGGGATTTGAGCCTAAACCTTTCAAAACTAACATTAGCACAAAAATGAGGGCAGCCCATGTTGTAGATGAGCTATAGCCAAACATCTAGAAAGACAGATAACCAGGCAGTGGTGAAGGCTCGCGGCCCAGCGGGTACGCGCAGCATGAAAGCGGCCATTAATCAGGCAAGGCTCACTCACAAGGACCCTGGGCTTCGACTTTGTAGGCAGCTAAAGCAAGGTCAAATATATGCGCTCAGAATCCTCCCTCCAGCAAAGCTCTGTGGATAGTTTAAAATTATTTTTGCATCCTGCAAAATGATAATTAATAGTTCAAATTCTAGTTGTCTTGCTTGGGACCTTCCACTATAGAGTTGAAAAATAACATACCTTTCAACTAAATGTAAATGGTAGCCTGGCAGCTCTGAGGTAGGGTATCATTTACCAATAGTCCCCAATGTTAATAGATCTTTGCCCAGGATGGTTTTCCCTACAGTGCCTGTGTGTGTACGACTGACGACGAGGACAACTACTAACACTGACAATAATATCACCAGTAACAATTTATATTTTCTAAGCCGGTGGGCAGGAGCCCTGGTGGTGTGGTGGGTTGCGCACTGTGCTGCAAATCACAAGGCCAGCAGTTCAAACCCACTAACTGCTTCCCAGAAGAAAGATGAGGCTTTGTACTTCCATACAGCACTACAGTCTCAGAAATCCCCAGGGGAAGTGGTACTTGGCCTGTAGGGCTGCTTTGAGTCGGAATCAACTCCACGGGCAGGAAATTGGAAGGCTATGGGAATACGCTCATGAACTGCAGTATCATCTACCCCTCATGACCACGTGAGGAATATTCTTTTCCTATTTCTCCGTTAAAAAAGAAAAAAAAGAGGCTTCCAGAGATTTCTAGGTGTGCTCCAGTGACACAGCTAGAAAACAACAGGAATTCGCTTTGCGCCCGACTCTCTATACCCCGGAGCGCATCATCTGGACATTGTCAGTGTGCTCGGTCTTTCTCGGGGCGGAGGGGGGGGGTGTTGTTGAGGGGTAGGGTGGTATTTGTGACAGTATCTCAGCAGTCAAGCCCAGCAGGGCCACATCCTGCCTCCTGAACTGGTCCCCTCCGCTCCCCATCCAAGCAGTCCTCTCTGTCTGCCCATTGACACACTGACGATACTGTCAGAAAATGCCCATTAGCCTCGATGCAGAGTACGCTTAAAACCAAAGCACACGTGCTTTGCCGATCTGAGGCATCGTTAGGGTCTCACGATGGAGGTGAATCGGAAAAGCTCTCTTAAGAACGCAGGGGCACCCAAGGCACCAGCTACCATCGTGGCACGGGGATTCACAGCTCATTCGGGCTTCACCATCTCAGGCCATGTGGTGACATAAAATCTCAGCATGCTTTTACCCAGCAGAGCTTGCTGGAGTTTATTTCCTTAAATTTCTCTAGACGATGACCTCCGGGGGTAATAATGTGTTGGCTCCAAAGCAGCAGCGTGGCAGGAGGCTCGGTGACCTCCCTGCGCAGGGCTTTTTCCTCAACTGCTTTTCGCAGCGCCTTTCCGCGCTTCCATCGCCGAGCGCTCTTGTAAATGCAGGTCGCCTGGCTGCGAATCGCCTTCAGAGTTTCTGTTGCAAACATTTCATTTGACTTTGCTGCCTTCGTTCTCACAGTCTCGAGCCCTGAATTTACTTTCTGAATTTTGTGTCTTTGACATTTGAGCAGCATTTCTTATGTTCTTCCTGTTTGGGGACCTTGGTGTCTGTCTGTCATCGCTTTCACTTCGTTATCATCCCCAGTACTGACCGAGCCTTCAAATGCTGGCCCGAATGGAATCATGCACCAATGAGAAGGAAGCCGCATGCAAAGAGCTTTAATATTTCAGAAGCACCTGCTGCATGCTAGTAATTAGAGGGAGAGACTGGTGGATTTCAGAAGCACAGCCTTCTTTTTACATCTAAGGCACCCACGGAAATAATGTGTATGCATATAACATGCTTAGCACACATAGGAAAGTAGCACACTGGGGAGTTACATGGTTTGCAAACATATAAGGTGCACACTGTTTCTGTGAAACATAGTAAACGTTTATTGAGTACTTACTATGTGGAGGCATTATCTCATTGTTAGTACCAGACTTTTATAGGTTCTCAGATTGTCCTAGTTGTGTGGATAACTTGTCAAAGTCAGGGAAGAAGGAGGATTGGAACTTGCACCTCCATAAGGAGATCATGCATGGAAGCATTCAATAAGCCTTCGGGATAAAGAATTACCCAGGAATACCACCTGGAAGAAGCAAACGAGCCTGTCTGACCACAAGGTGCAGAAGGGACCAGTTATCAGACATCAAAGAGCTAAAAACCATATCAGTGGGTGCCCACCTCCCTGATACGATCAATGAAGATAAACATGTGCATAAGCAACTGTGGTGAAGAAAGCAGATGGTGCCCAGCTATCAAAAGATATAGCGTCTGCGTCTTAAAGGCTCGAAGATAAACAATTGGCCATATAGCTCAGAAGCAACAAAGCCCATATGGAAAAAACACGCTAGCCTGTATGACCACAAGCTATTGAAGGGATCAGGTATCAGGCATCAAAAAACAAAAATCATATCATTGAAAATGTGAGTCAGTGCAGAGTGGAGACTCAAAGCCAACCGGACACCCCTTGCTGAGGAGTTGTGGGGAGGAGATGAACCAGGCAGGGTGCAGGGTAGCAACGATGAAACATATAACTTTCCTCTAGTTCTTAAATACTTCCTCCCCCCCCCCTACTATCATGATCCCAATTCTACCTTGCAAATCTGGCTAGACCAGAGGATGTGCATTGGTACAGATAGCAACTGGAGGCACAGGGAATACAGGACAGATGACTCCTCCAGGACCAGTGATGAGAGTGGCGATGCCTGGAGGGTGGAGAGAAGTGGGGGAGAAAGGGGGAATTAATTACAGGAATCTACATATAGCCTCCTCCCTGGGGGAGGGACAGCAGAGAAGAGAGCAGGGGGGAGGCATCAGACAGTGTAATATATGACAAAATAATAAGAGTTTATGAATGATGAAGGGTTCACGAGGTAGGGGGTAGTGGGGAGGGAGGGAGAAAATGAACAGCAGATATTAGGGGCTCAAGTAGAAGGCAAATAATTTGAGAATGATGTTGGCAACAAATGTACATATGTTCTTGACACAATGGATGTATGTATGGATTGTAATAAGAATTGTATGAGCCCCAATAAAATGATTTAAAAAAAAAGAATTACCCAGGGACCTGGGTTGTTTGGGGAACATATCAGAAACTGAATTTTCCCACCCCCTATTGGCACTCAGGTCTGAAGCTAATAATTCTCTATCCTAAATTCTTAACAATTCCTTATTGAGTTGTTCTTCCTTTATCCCAAGATTTGAGTCAAATGTTTATCTCAAATATTATGGTATGGTTAGTTTAAGCAGAAGAGTATCTTTCCCTGATGTCATTTTCTCCTATGTAGTGAATTTGTTAGACCAACAAATAGGCATTTAGTAGCATCCAAGTTCAAGATAATGGGGAGGAATGCAGAGACATAAGAATCATGACCTCGGGCGTAAAGCATCTCACAGTCCAGTTAGAGATGAGGTATACATTGAGGAGGAAAACAGCAGTGCACAAGGATGCATTAATTCTATGCCAGCGGTATACAGTCATTCCAATTATCTAGAATAATGGAGAAAACAAGAGTCTTTCTGTAGCTATAGAGAAGGTAACTTTCGTGCCTAAAGTAGCTATTGTGTCGGAGAAGCAGAGGGCCAGTGAAAAGGTGAAGGGTGTGGGGTGCACCCTTCCCTGCCTGTATTGCCCCATTTTCTTCTAATATTTTGCTTCCAAGTGTGTCGTGAGTTACAAATACATTTATTTTCTTCTATTCTGTATCTTGGACAGCCCTGATAGCACAGTGGATAAAGTGTTGGGTTGCGAATCACTAAGTCATCAATTTCCAGTCACCCGCCAGTGCACTCTCTACTCCCCTAAGGATTTCATCCCAGAAATCCAAAAGGGGCCGTTCTGCTCTGTCCTAGGGGGTCATTATGAGTCAGAATCGACTCATTGGCAGTAACTTGGGTTCTGTCTTTTTTTTAGTGTGGAGATCCAGTACCTTTCTGCAGAATGAAATCTGACTTGAAATGGTCTTCTTCCTGCTCTTTGGCACCTAGCAAAAAACTGAGGCCAATTCAAAAGCCCGGGCCAGTCCATCGAGCATAAGTCATCCTTCTTTGCTCCGTGTTCGCTCCGATGTGTGTTCCTCCTGCAATGAAAGTCTCTATCACAGTCTCTGGTGCTTGGCTTGATGTGTGCTGTCCTCGGCTACTCCACCGTGCACTTCTTGAGGGTTGGACTGACTTCCATGGCTAGCTTTAGACTTACCAGCCAGCACCTTGTCATCACACAGTCTTGAGTAGGGCCGTGAAAGGGAGAGCTTAATGATGTGGTTAATGCTCTGGGCTCCAAACCCAGGAGGCCACTTAGTAGCCATGGACCTTTGGTATTTTACTTAACCATTGTCAGCCAGTTTCCTCATGTGACCATGGGTATGCGCTGACTAATGCAAAGTATTGCTACAAGAATAGGATGGGATTGGGTTTATAAGACACTCACTAGAGGGCCTGACCCTGGATAGGTTTTGAAAAAGGGAATGTGCCGTTAGTGTTATGTTTGTTTACTCTTAATATAGTTATCCTTTAAAAGAGATATGGAGAAGACTATTGTAACTAGTAATACAAACATATGCAGTAAGACAATTTGGGAGTTGGTGATAAATATTACAATTGCACAATAGACGTTACACCTGACAACATGATGAAAAGCTATCAGTGGCTGGCAACAGGATGTTGATATTCTGTACCAAACTGCCCATTGGTGGATTTGAGCCTTTGCCTTTTCTTTATATTTTAAACTTCCTTAACCACTGTAAACCAGCTTCTTCGTCTGCCTGTGATTATGGGCTGAGGAATGTGACACATTGCTCAAAGCATAGAATTGAATAAGACAAAGAATAAGGCTCAGTGATCCAGGATCCTAGGGAGGAGGACATCGTCCAGGAAATGGGGGAAACTCATACTTCCAGAGGAAGTATCCCAAACAGGAAGTGCAGACTAGCATAGAGTTGAACTGAGTGTGCCCAGATTTTAGTGATTCTCTCCCCATCTTTGGATTTTAGATGCAGAGCTTAATGAACGGTAAGGGCTGTTTCACAACACCCTGTCATCATTGGCCCTAGATGGCCACCTTTTATTTGTTTAGATGTTCTGGTAGTTTGTTTTAATCATGTAAATCCTGCCTACTTACTCCAAATAAAAGCCAGAAGTACAACAATAACCTACATCTGATCATATTGCACTTCCTTGGCATCCTCCCTCTTTTCGCACCTGAGGGAAGGTCTTATCTTGACTGATTTTTATCCTGGAATTTATAGCAAAATTGGTCTCTCACCTCCCCAGTTGGACATGAGAAAGAGGACAGAGGGAAGCCAGAGAAGGCCTTCAGGATGATCCTCTCTCCAGGAAACCAGAGAGGAAGGGTTTCCTTCTGACAGCTGGTGCTAAAATTTATGTCTCCTCATTTTCACAGAAATCCACAGTGTCCTCAGGAACTAAATATGTGCCAGTAAAACTTTAAGAAAAGCATGGGAAATGTTAAAAATGTGAAGGGTTATTACTTTTTATTACTGTAAACTGTTCTTGTCATCGTGCGCCCATGGTAATGAGGTCGGGCACTTGTAAGCCTGGCATCTGCGAAAACACCTTCTCATTTGTGTTTCATAAGGCCAAGTTGCATTTCATATGCTCAGAGCTTTTCCAGGTAAGACAGAAATAAACAAACAAACCAAAATGTCTTCTTGTGGATCAGTTTTCCATCGGCCTTTGAGTATTGTGATTTTATTTTCTTGTACAATAAAATGCGTCCTTTCAAATATAGACTCCTAGAATCCTACCTTTTTAGAGTTGATCCAATCCAACATCTCCTCCAGGGCAGTAAGTTAATAGCAACGGTGCTACAATAACAGCTTCAGGTTTGGAAATCTCATTTGTAGAGCCACAATCCATTTAGGCCAAAGTTTTCAGCATGGAAAGTGGCCGACAACACATTCAATAACTTACCTACAGTTCCTGAGCTTCTCTGAGAGTGCATGGGAGTTTGGATTCCAAGCTCCAAGGCAAGCCACAGGATTCCCCTAGGGTCACCAGGATCAAGGACAGACCGATAATGAGCCCTCTCCAAAGGAAAAGCTCCACGGCAGAGAGGTTTTCTCTGCTTCATTTCTTTCGGCATTGAAATCATCTGGAGCTAAAATTGGCTCATAATGGGTGCTCAATAAATATTTGAGGAATGAATGGATAATGTTTTTCTAAGTGGAAAATCGGACTCCTGGTCCTAAATAACAGCAGTCACATGACATTCCTGAGCACACTTTGCTCTGTCCTGGCTGCTTGACTTTCATCACTGAACCATCACAATATGGGCATGATCGCTACTACTTTGCTGATGAAACTGTTGAGACTCAGAAAGGAGGAATAATTCATGATAGGTCACAAAGCTAATACATAGAGGACAAGGAGTCGGACCCTCTAGTTTCTACCATCATAAGCCCGGTGGAGAAGTTATTGTTGACCTGACTTCTTGTCTCGTAGTAACACCGTGCACGTCAGACCAAAGCACTGTCCCTGCTGTATTCACAGTCATTGTGCTGTTTAAGCCCACTGGTACCTTCTTGCGGAGCCTTTTAATTGATTCTCTACTTTGTTAATCATGAAAATCTCCTCCGAGGACTTGTCCCTTTTGGTAACATGTCCAAAGTGTCTTGGGCAGAGTCTCAGCCTGCTCAGTTTTAAGGAGCGTTCTTAGCTGTACTGTGTCCAAAGCAAATTTGGTTTTCTGCCCATCATGAAGTAGTCTATGTTCTTCACCAGCACTGTCATTCAAAGGCATGGCAAATTCCCCAGTCTTCCGTATTCATTGGCCAGGTTTTGCATGCCTGTGAGGCAGTTTGAAGCACCACACCTCTGTCAAGCACACCTTCCTCTTCCAAGTGACATCGTTGCATTTGAACCCTGAAAGGAGGTGTTTTGTATCAGATTCCCCGGTGCTGCATGTGTTTTGATGTGCTGATTGCGGCTTCCATGGGCATTGATTACAGATCCGTGACAGCTTCACTTCATTCTCCGTTTAGTGTGATGCCGCTTATTGTACCAGTTGGCAGGAGTTTTGATTTCTCTGGGTTCCGGTGTAACCCCGAGGGAAGTGTGTAGTGCATGATCAGTAAGGATATCAATCCCTTTCCATTCTCAGCCAGTGAGTTTGTGTCACCTACAAACCACAGGTTGTAAGGGGCCCTTCTCCAATCTTGATGCCGCATTCTTCTTCATATACTCCAACATCTCAGATTATTTTGAGAAAGGTTGAAAAAGGATAGTTAAAGGATACAACCCTGACATGCACCTTTTCTGACTTTATCCTGCATCCCCTCGGGCTGTTCAAACACTTGCTTCCTAGTCTGTGTCCTGGTTCTGCCCGGGCACAGCTTAGTGCTCTGGAATTCCCATGCCTTTCAACGTTACCTATAATTTGTTATGACCTAATAGTAGGATACATTTCTCTAGTCAATGAAATATAAGTGAGCATCTTTTTTGTGTATTCCTGTGTAATCTATCTGTTAAGATCTACCCCAGATTCATTCTATTAAAACTACCATGTACTTATATTTCATATAATATGACTAAATTCAGGCAGAAATGAATATTAGGATATGCATCCTTTAAAAGTGCTCCGCACCCACTTTATTTAGTGTAGTTTATGCAGATTTTTTTCTTGTAAAGCTTAGTCAGTTCAACTAGCACTTGTTTCACTATTTTTAAAAAGAACTGAAACCACCCATGTGAGTAAACTAACTGCCATTGAGTTGACTCTGACTCACAGCGATGCTCTAGGACAGCCTTGAACTGCCCGTTTTATGGGAGCAGACAGCCTCATTTTTCTCCCTGCGAGCAGCTGATGGACTTGAACTGCCTCTAACAGTTAACAGTTTAGCACTTAACCCATTTTGACACCAGAGTTCCTACACAGGTTGTCAATAAACCTACATTGACATATTAAGAAAAGATATAAGTGTTAGAAGCCAAATGGGGTCTCTGCTTGAATCTTTGCGTCACTACTTACAGCCTGCATAGCCTTTGACTAGGCACTTGATTGCTGAGCAGAGCACCTCCAGGCTAAAAATGGAGACAGTAACACCTACTACAAACTGCAACGATGAAGTTTGCAGTGAAGGTACTACTCCTATGAGTAGCTGACTCCACAGTAGCTATCACAAAGTATAACAAAGTCTGAAAATCAGCACTATCAGGATGGGTTTCTATTGTCGATGTATTGAGCTACTTACTCCTGGTCCATGCTTTGCAAGCTTAACTATAGTCTAATCAATTTGTTTTCTGTAGCAGAGTACTTCCATAGCACAACAATGTGTCAAACACTGGTTTTGGTCCCTTGAAAATACGGACTTATTTGCTCCTTCTGAACATTCTATCATAGACATCTGCACAGCCTCTGAACATCATGAAGAGCTCATGCTTGTCTCCCAATACTTGTTGGTGTTCAAGGGTTGAATATTAAGGACACGCGCCTACAAGGACTGAGCGCAGCTTCTCCAAACCAAGTCGTCAGCCACTCGCTCTTCCACCTGTGTGACAAAGGAAACCCACACTGACCTTCGCTTTCCAGTCCCCTCCAGTCTTTTGGTGTCACTGGAAACTAACTTTCTCTCTCTCTCTCTCTCTCTCTCTCTCTCTCTCTCTCTCTCTCTCTCTCTCTCTCTCTCATCATCAGCTTCCCATCTGTGATGGTTAGCCTTCACAACACTTGTCTTCTATGATGAACTTTGATTCAGAGCTTCCTTTGAAATAACTTACTTGAAATGTCATTTACCAAAACTAACTAAATGTGATCTTGTGGGCAAGAGCTCTTATATAGATTTGCATATATATATATATATATATATATATATATATATATATATATATATACATGTGTGTCTTGTGTTGAACCTATTAGAATAGACAAGGTCCAAACCTTCCTTATATAGGATGGAGGGTCCTAAGATGCTGAAAGCAGAAAAGAGTCTTCAAATTCCAAGATACTTCATAGTGATGTGGCAGAGGCAAAGGAGCTTACAATTAATTGCTGAAGCTTCAGAATGTAAAATCACTCATGGGATATGAAATTATGTGGGAAATGATAATATTGTGAGAATGTCTATCAACTTGAACTAGGGTTCAGCTACCTAAACATTATGTCATTAGAACCATCCTTATTGATATGGTGTCAACAAAATACAACCATGACATTTTTCTAAGATGACATTTTCTTACTATAATTGAAAATGAATACATTTGCTCACCTTGCTCTCAGGTGAATGAAAGAAATATCCTGGGTTTACAGTTTGTGATCATCTTTGTTAATGATGAATTTTACAGGTTCAATAAACTAAATTATTTGTTACCTAACAAGAGTTGAGAACAAATCATTCTAGGTGAGATGTTGGAGAATTGTTAAAGCCAGGTTTTTCTATCCTAAAAGCCAGTTTTTGAATATATATACCTCTTAAATATCAGAGCCCTGGTGGTGCATTGGTTACACATTGGGCTTTGATCTAGATGGTTGGCAGTTTGAAATCACCAGCAGCTCTGCAGGGAAAAAACTGGGCTTTCATCTCTTGTAAGCAGTTAACAGTCTTGGGAACACACAAGGGGTCACCATGAGTTAGCATTGACTCGATGGCACTGAATTTGGTGTATGTATGTGTGTGTATATATATATATATATATATATATATATGCACATACATATATGTATATACACACATATATATTCAACTAATACAATGGTGCAAAAAATTAGTCATGTTCCTTATCCCTCTAGCTCTTACTGCCCGGTGGAGGAAACAATAGATATTAATCAGCTATATACAAATGTATCTTCAGCATTGCGAAGAGGAGACATATGGAATTGTGCTGTGAGTGTATGATAAAAACAACAGAAATGAAGCTGGAGATCACAGGATAGAATTTTTCAAGAACATAGACTTCTTTATCCCAAATACCTTTCAACAACACCAACTGGGGTTATACGGATGGACTTCTCCCAGTGAAATACACAGAAATCAATAGAATACCTCTGGGGAAGAAACTAGAGAGAAGGCCTTTATCTATGACAGGCAGATGGCACATTGGTATTTTCTGAAATTGAAGGAACTTCAAGTACTTGCCGAGGAAGATCAAGGATTACAACCTTCAGCATGAATTACAATTCAGTCTAAAGAAAGCAGAAGTCCTCATGACTAGGCCAACAAGATTGACATTGTCAAGGATTTCGCTTTGGCTTGGATCCACAACCAGTGCTCATGGGAGCAGCAGTTAAGTGATAAAGCAGATAAAGATGCATTGCATTGGCTAAATCTGTGCAAGATCACTGTAAAGTACTGAAAACCAAGCTGTTACTTTGAGGCCTAAGCTGTGGTATTTCCCATGTCCTGGTACTTTCACGTGTCTCATATGCATGTGGAAATTGGGCACTGAACAGGGAAGACCAAAAAAGAATCGATGCATTTGAAGTTTGGTGCCAGTGAAGAATATTAACATTACTACGGACTTCAAAACAAAAACAAATCTGTCCTGGAAGAAGTACAAGCAGGCATGCTCCTTAGAGACAAACATGGTAAGACTTTGTCTAACGTATTTGGGATATGTTGTCAGAAGAGACCAGTCCCTGGAAAAAGACATAGTGTTTGGTAAAATAGAGGAGAAGAAAAAGAGGAAGCCCCACAACACGATGGATTGACAGAGTGGGTACCACAATGGGCCCAAACATAAGAACAATGGTGAGGATCGTACAGGACCAGGAGACGCTGCCTTCTTTGGTACATAGGACAACATGTTGTGCTGAGTCTAAACCAATGTAACAGCACTTGTCAACAACAAACTTACCTGTCAGGGAGAGTCAAATAGCACTAGAGAAGGTTTTGGAAAAACTTGTGCACGGCTTATCAAAAGACTCAACAAAGAATATACCCAATGAAGCCACCATTCCCATATTGTGGTATTTTTCCCTAAAAGAATAATTAAGGATGTGCTTTTTTGTTTTCTCTCCAGTGTTTAAGACAGGGCATTATGTTTCAGCAAAATATTGGAAACATCTTAAAGATGCAAAGTAAGGGATTAGCTAAACTTAAGACTTCACAAATTTCGTGGTCTAACAGCCTTTAAAAATAATTTAAACATATTTTAATTACATGGAAAATAAAGGGCAATAGAATAGCTTATACTATAATATTTTAAAAAATCATTTTATTGGGGCTCATAAAACTTATCACAATCCATTCATCCATACATCCATATATCCATTGTGTCAAGCGCATTTGTACATTTGTTGCCATCATCATTCCCAAAGCTTTTTCTTTCTACTTGAGTTTTGGTATCAATTCCTCGTTGTTCACTTTCCTCCCCCACCCTCACTCATGCCCTGAAATTTATAAATTTTATTATTTTTTCATGTGTTACACTGTCTGATATTTCCCTTCACTCACTTTTCTGTTGTCTGGCCCCCAGGGAAGAGGTTATATGTAGATCATTGTGATTGATTACCCCTTTCTCACCCTACCTTCTCCTTCCCCTCCTGGTATCACTACTCTCATTATTGGTTCTGAGGGGTTTATCTGTCCTGGATTCTCTGTTTCTAGCTCTTATCTGAACATCCTCTGGTCTAGCCGGATATCTAAGGTATAATTGGGATCATGATAGTGGGGAGAAGGAAGTATTTAGGAACTAGAGGAAAGTTGTATGTTTCATCATTGCTACACTGCACCCTAACTGGCTGGCCTCCTCCCCGTGACCCTTCTGTAAGGGGATGTCCAGTTGTCTACAGATGGACTTTGGGTATCCACTCTGCACACCCCCTCATTCACAATGATTACTATAGTATTTTTTTAAAGCTTTTGCTTCAGCCTAGCCATACCCTTTCTAGGTCTTTGATTTATCCTATTTGATTTCAAATATATTAATAACAATAATAATGACAGTAATAGCTACTAATATTCGCCAGCATTTAGCATATGCCAGGCCCTCAGCTAACCATTTCTCATCCATTATTTCAATTAATCTCATATAAGCCTGTAAAATAGGTATTACTCAATCAGTTCATTTCTGTGTAGTAGACATTCCGGAGCATGTCACCAGAGGTCCAGATCCTTTATGCAATAAACAAGAAGGGCATGATACGCCTGATATTTACCAGAAGTTTCCTTGTTAACATTTAATCTAAGAAAAATCCTCCTTTCTTTTTGTGACAGCGTTCTGCGAGGAGGGCTGCAGATATGGGGGAACATGCGTGGCTCCCAACACATGTGTCTGCCCGTCTGGATTCACAGGAAGCCACTGCGAGAAAGGTAATGACCAGAAGTCACATGGCAACAACATGGTGTGTTGGGGTTTGGGTAAAGCCAACCAGAGGGACAGAGAGAGAGTCAGAGAGGGCGGAAGTAAAGAACTGCCAGTTGGCTCGATACATTGTCTTTTGATGGGGGATACTGCTCTGTGAAAGTGGACACCTTTTGATTACTGCTTAATAGGTAGCCTCTCTCGGAAAGCAGAGCTTCATTTTCCCTCCATCCAACGTGTCTGATTTAGCAAGGTCAAGTCTTTTCTCTGGTGCGGTTTGCAGTGTGTGCTTCCGTGCTAATTAGAGATAGAGCCTGATGAACTGACCTGCCCCACTTATCATCTATTGGGCAAGATCACACGCGGCTGTTGGAGTTATAACAATCTGCTGCGTCAACGGAATCCAAATTAGCAGCTCAAGCTCCTTGTGTGAAAGTGCACTAAATAACTCCAGCAGCAGGCTTATGGGAGTGCTTGGGATTTTATTCGAATATTGGTTTGTTGGGAACATTATCATTCGTGGGCTTGATAATATAAGCCAATTAGTATTGGTAGGGTTTCATTATGTACATGTTTCTATTTGTAATGAATGTAATATTTACACTTGGTGTTATTTGCTGAAATTAAGTTCTCTTCTTTGGGAAGTTTTTTCTACCTGTGTGCAAATGAAGTTTGATATCCCTTGACAACGTATGCATTCAGATGAGCGCGCGGTGTGTGCCGTGTGAAAGCATACTTGCCTCAGTTTCTTTTCTCCTGGAATTTATTAGGTGACAAGTAATACCTTGTGGTTTCCTGAATATGGGTTATTACACTTAACATTTCTAGTGTCACAGAGAATAATGGACATGGAAATTCTCATCATCGTCTCTGTTATTCAGTGAGAGGCAAAGGCATCTCCCTCTGTTGCCCAAACCCCAGACAAAGCACTGTTTTCTCTTCTTTCCTGCTCACAGTTTTCTTAACCTAGGCAATAAATTGAAAAGCTAGCCAATTTAATTATGCACCATCCTGTTACATTGTCCTTCGAATATGTATAAATGAGCGTAATACCTTTAAAAACATATCAGAACTCAATGACGTGATTCTAGAAGTAATTCGATAAGTGCTATTTGCTCCATTGTTTCCATGTTTTCATGATGCTATCAACAAAACGGATCATATTTATTATAGAGTAATTAGTTGGTTTGTGCTTAAATATGATGCATGGAAGTGCCAAGGACTGCCTCTGAGCAGCACGGGAAAATTACCACATGGAGCTGAAGTATTCTCGCCCAAAGGAAGGGAGCTTGATGTTAGCTCACCACACAGGCCCTGATTGCAGTGCATTTGATTTTAATTAGGTTTTCTAACATGAAAAACTATCTCAAGGATTCTCATTACTTCCTCTAGAACTGCTCTGGCTCCCTGAAATGAATTCATGGGATTAATGGGGAGAGAATGGCGCCGGTGATAATGTTGATGATGGACACTGCGAGTAATGATAGCCCATTTATTATGTATTGATTATGTGTCAGGCTTTTAAACTTGAGGAAGAAAGAGATAGATATCATTCCCATTTTATAGAGGGCAAAACTATAAAGCTTAGCATGTTTCAATAGCTGCTGCAGTGTCCCCGAGCCAATAGTGTTAGGACCGAGAATAGAATTCCAAATTGCATTCCTCAAGGCCGGCCCTATCAACACGTGCATGTGTTTCTCAAAGGACATGGGATTTCTGTTAGAATACAGATTTCTGGGCCTCAGACTTTGTGCATCTGAATGTCTAGGGATAGGGCCACAAATGTGCACTTTCAAGAGGCATATTGGGTTATTGTGAAATTTAACCACCGCCTCAAGTCTTAAATTCAAGGCAACTAGGATGGGTGATTGGTGGGGGTGTGGGGGTGAGAGGTGATTGAACTTTGCTATGATTTCTGATGGCTTGGTCACTTGTTCTTTGTCTTTTTTCTCCCTGTTCATTCTGTTGTTTGAATCAATAATTATTTGTAGCCTATTTTAAGGGCCAGGGAAATTAGGAGCAAATGAGAACCAGAAACAAAGGTACAACAGATATGCCGACCATGATCTCCAACATAAATATTTAAGTTGCGATTAAGAATTGCATATATCTGACCTTTTGCACAGTTATTGAAAGTAAACAAAACAGACAAAAAGATTTTCCTACATGTAATGTTATCCCCCTATCTGTAATAGAGTCATTTTCTATTAGACATTACTCTAAATGGGTGAGGCTTATCACGCAACAGATGGAGTATCTACTTTCTAGCACATCATGTGCAAGGGATCCGGATGCATTATAGGACAGACACTTTGAAAGTCCGCGCTGTATTTGACTGAAGGATATTGTCATGCCAATCATTGGCAATAACAATTAAGTAAGTCTATTTGCTAATAGAAGCTAGATGATTCTAGACTCAGGATGCCAAAGGAAAAATTCAAGTGTATTGTGAATGTCTTTTGGCATAATTAGAATCTTTTATTTGATTTATTTTCATTTCGGTACTAACTAAATGGTACCATTTGAGCTAAATAGAATCCACTTAGGTTTAATCTTAAATATGTTTCATAGTTTCCTTTGTGAATGGTTTTATTCATTGCTTATAATATTCAGCCTTTCAGAATTCAAGTATACTTGGTTAAATCATTTATCAAATAAAACGCCTATCTGAATGTACTGAATTAAAAAATCCCACTTGTATTTGGTATGCAACACAAAAATGAACACTGTTGAATTCATATTGATAAGATTTTATGAAACTTGAGCTTCCCATAACCGCTCTCAAAATTAGCAAACATATTTCTTCCTTAGTTTTTGGACAGCATATGACCTTGATTCTTATCTGACCCTTTAGCCTTTCCCTCTGTGTCATTAGACTTGGGAATCTACTTATTTCCCTCCTATTTCTCTCCAGGACAATGTCGACAGTGACCATGGAGAAGGAACATGGAGAGTTGTTTCTACTTTTCATGGCATTCTCTGCTCAGTCTCACGAGAGAGCTAGAACGATGATATGAAACCACATCAGCCTAATGTCACTCACTGCAGTCAAGTCCATTCCAACGCACAGGGACTCCACAGAACAGGACAGAACTGCCCCTGGGGGTTACTGAGACTGGACACCTCTGTGCAAGGAGAAAGCCCCCTCTTTATCCCCGCCGCCATCATCATGCAAAATTCCCTGCCCTCTCATCCCTTCGGACTCATAGCAACCCTATAGGACAGGGTAGAACTACCGAAGTCTTTTTACTCCTATGTAGCAACTAGTGGTTTTGAACTGCTGACCTTGAAGTTATACCCCAACTCCTAGTCCACTTCACTACCAGAATTCTCTAAAATGCCAAATGCACTGCTATCGACTTGATTCTGACTCATAAGGAACCTGTAGACAGGACAGAACTGTCTCTGTAAATTTACAAGAGTACTTAAAAATTTTTTTTACCCCCTTGACTAAATAAATCACCTTTCCAATGAGTTGTGTAATCACATTCGGTTCTAGTGCTCCCACCCCCGCCCGCCCTCATTGTTGACTAACTCTTTATCAGAGTTCATCGCCTCATCATCTCCAAGGTTTCCAACTGCTGACCTTGAGGTGAGCAGCCCAACATGTCACTCACCATGCCACCAGGGTGCTGCCTTCAAACACCTAATCCCTGCCATCGAGTCCCTTTCGACTTAGAGGGACTCTAAGGGACAGGGCTGGATTGCCTGTGTGAGGTTCCAAGATTGGAGCACCTCATTGGAGTAGAAAAAAGTGTCTTTCTCCCTTAGAGTTTTTGCTGCCAACCTGGTAGTTAGCAGCCCAACTCTTAAGGAGTAAGCCCCAAGGGCTCTTCAAGTGTTACCGTATACACCCGAGTAAAAGCCGACCCGAATATCAGCTGAGGCATCTAATTTTACCACAAAAACTGCATTAAAAATGTGCCACAAAATCAGCTTTTACACGAGTATATATGGTATAGTGTAGCGTCCCACAAAATAACCCAAAGTCCTCTAGAGACTTCACATAGAAACTCAGAGAACCCCACTAAATCCAGACATATGTCATCCACCATGAAACAAGAGAACGTAACCTGTTTATAAGTGAGGGAGATTAAGTTTTCTACTTGATATTAAGTTACAAGTGAGAATAAGTAGAGATTAAAGGAAAGCTCTCAACTATATCAAGTTAAGGATTTCTCAACCTCAGCATGATTGACATCTTGGGCCAGAGATTTCTTTGTTGCAGGGTTGCTCCCGTGCCCTGCAGGATGTTTAACATTAGTCTCTTAATTGTGTCAATAAAAGCACATGTCACCAGGCTTTGCCAGGATTCTCTTGAGAGGTAAAATCGCTTCTAGCTGAGAACTACTGATTTAGACATACTATTCCTTTATATCTTTGACAAATACTAAACTTTGTATTTGCTAAGTAGATAAGAATGATCTCATTCTTCTTTGACAATAAAATAAAGGTTTCCCTAAACCAGTGGTTCTCCACCTGTGGGTTGTGACCCCTTTGGGGATGGAATGACCTTTTCATAGGAATCACCTGATTCATAACAGTAGCAAAATTACAGTGATGAAGTAGTAACAAAAATAGTTTTGTGGTTGGGGGGTCACCACCCCATGAGGAACTGTATGAAAGGGTTGCAGCATGAGGAAGGTAACCCCTAGGGGAAAAGCCAGCATTACTTGAGCATTTTCAGGTGTGCTAAAGTTAGAAAAATCTAATCAGGGGCTGGCTAATATTAATGATACACTTTGTGGGCACACTGTCCTTGTCCTAGGAGCCAGCTTGGTCTTGAGCTGGGCCCGTCCTATGGCCACGTCCTCTCACTGGCTCCACCCCACTTGAGGAGCATGCTACACAGCCCTTGTGTTTTCATGAAGGCATGTCTATATCCATTTATTCTTTTAATAAAAGACTTTCATAAATTTAGTGAGGAAATAAAAATAGATATATATATATATATATATACACATATACATATATATCCTGATAGTATTACACAACTTATATAGATTTTGCTATGAGCAAGAATAAGCAGTTAGCAAATTTTAGTAGTTTAGGTTGGAATATAAACCAAGGTGACTGCAGTATGAGGAGAAGTCGGCATGGGTGGATTATTAAACAGTCATGTAGACATCAGCTATCCAAAACCATTGCCTGGTGACTCAGACTGCATGCGCTCAGCAGGATTAGTCAAGCTACGGGCTAGCTCACAGTCCATTGTATCAGAACTAGGAAAGGATGCTGATATTTGAAGAGTGACAGACCTTGGATTTTTCCCACATTTGCTCAGATGATTTCATAGAACCATTGAATCTTCACAGTCTCCAAGCCTCTCCGAAATATATTAAAGGTGAACTCAAGAATCTTTAGGAAGTTGAATAAATGTCATTTTAGAAAGTTTAATGGGGTTATCTACCTGTATAATTGAGTCTTTTTGGTTTTACTATATTCGTATCTGAATTTTATAGGTTTGTACAGTAAACCTAAATCACCTTAATAAAAGAAGATGCTTTAGAAAGGAAGAGAACACAGTTATATATTAGAAAAAGGAATTATTATTTTTCAGTTCCTGAGGATCCTTGGACTTTTTCTAAAAGGAAAATACTGGTTTCAGGGTGACGTATCCTATTCTCTTCCCAGTAAGTACCTCAGAGAGTTACAGCTATGTAGCTAGAGGACAGTGGTTTTTCCTGTGCATAGATGTGATCCACCCACATAGTAAAATGACAGAATGAGAAACTTCAACATTCTTCTGACTCTAATACACTGCCCATCTTTGAGTGAGCCCTTTCAGCTCGCCCCTCTTTTTGGGTTCTGTCCCTCCCCATCATTTTAGGGGAGGATCCAGAATCCTGCAGACAATGGAGAAGCCTTCTATTCTGCTAACAGAAAATACAGGTGTCGTATGGCAGTTGTCTTTCCTCCAGGGCTATCACTGGAGAGACTCGGGAGAACATCTTAGAGAAGGAAGGTGGAAAAACTGCCTCTTCTAATTCATAGCAGTCAGGAGAGTGATTTAACTTTCCTCAGGTGGCTTGACATGTGGGACATGCTCAGCAAATAGCAGTTTCTGTTATTAATGTTGCAGTTGTTACTGCCCCACTAAGAGGTACCCAGAGATGAACAAGTAAGCCTTCTTTCTTGGTACTTTTTTTTGGGGGGGAAGCATGGAGAATTCCAGATCTTGGGGGTTCTATGAGTTCCCAGGCCAGGTGAACCCTCCTGTAGGGGATGGGTACAGATGTTCTTTTCAAGTCCTGTTAAATCAGATGAGCAGGTGCTTGGGGCTCTCCCTGCGCTGGACAGTTGTAGAAATTAAGGATGGAAGGCACGTACTGGAGAATGGGGCAAGTCCAAACATACTTATGCTGGGAACATTCTTTAAAATACCTGAGAAGCCTTGCTTTTCTTCTATGCCCCTTTCTGCTCCTTACTTTCCTTCCTAGCCAGGCCTTGAAGGATCATAGCACCCTGGTGCCACAGGGACTAGGGTTTCACTCACCAGGTGATCCTTGAGAGGAAGGTGTGACCATCTGCTGCCATGGAGATTTCCCTGCTTAGAAACCCCGTGGGATAAGTCTATTCTGTCCTATAGCGTGACTGTGAGTGGGCACTGACTCAACAGTGCTGACTTTGGGGGCCCAAACTAAACTAAGCTGTAAGGAAGAAAGGGAGATAAAGATCCAATTCATTTCCTCGTGGTTCCAAAATGGAGTTGAAAATGAATTCCCAGAGTCAGTAGAATCTCTTTGAAAATCTTGCCTTTGTCTTTGCAGGATCACCATTTTTGTCAGGGTTCAGACCCATGGGAAATAGTTGATGTCATTTTCATGCCCATCTCATTGATCAAGATAAAGTTCTGGAGTCATTTCCATTAACTATGGGGAATCAGTGGGAGAAAAAGATGGCAGTTTGCTTCCCTGATGATGTACAGTCTTGGGAACCCTGTGGAGCGATTCTACTCTGTCCTATGGAGGCTCAGTGATTTGGAATTAACTCCCTAGCATTGGACATTGAGAACAATGCCTTTTGTTCACCGAGAGGCATTTGGACTAGAAAGTAAAGATTCACCCGGGGTAGTGAAAAGAGCCCTGGACTTAAGGGTAGACACTCGAGAGTCGGCCTAGGTTTGCCCTCATGAGTTAGATATGGTGCCCATCTGTCAGGAGTCCCGGGCTTTCCCTTTGGTACTTTGCTTAGAGGCAGATGGTTTCATACCCACTGGGCAAAGATGAAGATATGTTGCCGTCCACCCAGCCATCTGTGGAGTTGGCGTTCTAAGTCTCATACCCTTTAAATGGTCATGTGCTGCCTGCCAGTCCCCTGATCTCTGCCCAGGGACAACGAAGCCTGATGGGTCTAGAAGTCAGAGTGTGTTCTTCTGTAAGTATTGAGCCAGCATCTCCTACGCAACAATGTGCATTGTTTAATATAGTTCTTTCAACATCATTGTCAAGTTCCTATGGCAACTGAATGAAAACAGTGGCCGTGCAGAGCACAGTCTCTGACATCGTACTCACCAGCTTGGTGTCATTTTGAGATTCAACCATTTACCAAGATTGATGAGAGTGCATTAAACCTAGTGAATGGTTCTAAGTTTCAGTACCCCACTAAAAAAGGGATATCAATATTACCTACCTCCTATGATTAATGTTAGATTTGATGAGTTTGTGTACTTAAATCACTTGGTAGACTGCCTGGCATATGACACTTGTCTAGACATGGTAGCTGTGATTATTTTTACCAGGAGATAAAATTAACACACACACACACTTACTTATCCAAGGACACTGAGCAGGTAAATGGCAGAGACATGCCATATGCCCAAGGGTTCTCCTGAGGAATTCTGTTCCTTCCTCCAGCCTGTCCGGCTTCTCACTCTAATGTTCAAATATAAAATGCTATAATCATAGTATAGTCTCCAACTTACATTTTCCCTGTTTTCATAAAGTTTTATATAATTTAATGTCAAGCTAATGCATATTAAAATATGCAGCAGAATTCTGCTCCGGGAAATATAATGAGTTAATGTGGCCGCTAGAAAAAGTAGTGGCTCTTGGAAGGATTTTTTTTGTTGTGTTTTTCTTTGTTTTGTTTCCCATTTCCCAGAGTTGAAATTGAATATTTAAAACCAAGTTCTGCTTGTATTATGGGTTACATTGCCAGAGATTGCATACACGTGACAGCTCATTGAGGAGGCTCTCCGGCTTGTCCTGCTGCAAATATTTCCTGCACATTTTGTTTTCCACAGTCACGTAAGACACACGTTCTACTCCTGCAACTTGATGTCAATCAATCTCGGTTCTATTCCCGATTCTCCTACTTGTTGATTATGCAACTGAATGCAACCTCAACATCTCTAAGTAAAATGAGAAGAATCATGGCATTTTAAATAATGACTGTATATTGTTTTATATGTAGATATAGAATTATATATCTACATGCATAAAGAATAATGAAATTAAGGATAGCTAAACATCTATGGGACCTTGAGAAGCATGTCAGGACAATTATTTATTTAGTGATGTGGGAGATTTGGTAAGCATGGGTTCTGGAATCACATTGTCCAATTTAAAGGTCTAACTCCATGGTTTTAGAGAAGTCTGCAAATGATTTGTGCTAGTTTCTTTCTATGTAAAATGAGAAAGAAATAAAAGTTGGCCCAATGGGAGGAAATATTTAAAAATTTTCTATGTGAAGAACACTCGAGAAGTGTTGGATATTATGGAATAAAATGGCATTTAAAAATTGAACTTTTAGGCACAGACAGGCATATACTGTCCACAGAAAAGAATGCTAGAAGGAAATTGCTCTCACCATGGCCTGTTATGCCCCCGCATCAGTTTGGCCGTTTCAGAACAACAATAACAAAAAGGCTAGTTTAAGTAATTATTTAAATAGATTAAAACTACATAAAAATTTATTAAATTCCTCTCTCACAGTCCTACCAAATTTGGAAACTGCAGTGAGAAGAGGGAGAGCCCATTTTGTTGTCTCTTTCTTTTGAATCTCATTTTTAACATTGATGATGTGCTGCAGCTGATTACGAAAGAATCCGCCCAGGGTAAGAGTGTTTCATTGGAAAGAGAGAAATCTCATGCTACGGGTCTAGTGACGAGCTTGTACCACTGTGGCCCTATGGAGGGGAGATACCCCCAAGATGTAGCCCCTTGGGT
Source organism: Tenrec ecaudatus (assembly GCF_050624435.1). NCBI lineage: Eukaryota > Metazoa > Chordata > Mammalia > Afrosoricida > Tenrecidae > Tenrec > Tenrec ecaudatus. The sequence continues at coordinate 49,531,114 of NC_134533.1, read as the reverse complement.
GGGACACGACTCTTTCTGCTTCTTTAATCAGGTCTTTCTTCACTGGAGACTTCCAATGGAAAGTCCCTTGACAGGGGCAAGCCTTTCATATTACTGCCACCAAGAGCCCTGCTTATGTCATTCCTCAGCTCAGGAGGGTTGATCCTGTTGTCCTTATCTGATGAGGATGCCTGACAGCTTTCCATCAGGAAATAGATACTTTTCTCTTACCTTGAGTCTAAGTGCAGCCCTCTCTGAATGTAGCCATCTTCCCTCCTCCCCTCCTGTTCAATGGAATACCTGAATCCAGGTGTTTCTCTGTAGACTTTTGAGTCATGAGTGAAATGATGATGCTATGGCCTGGGCACTGGGCTGCTAACCCAAGGCCATCCGAGCAAACCCGTCAGCCCCTCCAAAGATAGAGATGAGGCTGTCAGCTTCTGTAATGATTTATAACTGTATAAACCCTATGAAGGGTCATTGAGAGCTGGAATCAAGTTGATGTCAGTGAATGTCCCTTATCTGAAGTGTCCTTGAAGTCTCTTTCTCTTGAATGAGTTTACTGGAGAACTTGTTTTCTCTCTTTGCTGAAGAGAGGGGAGCTGGAACTTACAGCGCATCAATAGAAAATTGTTCTCGCTTTTGACTTCATCTACACCCCTTGCTAACTGTTGAGGCTTTCTTGTACAACGGTTAGGATCCCTGGAGGGACAGTGGTTGAATACTATTGGTTGATAATCTGAAACTTGGCTCTTCCATCCTACCACTGGCTCCTCTACAGAAAGACATGGAAGGGTGATGCTGCAAAGACTGTGGCCTTAGAAACTCTAGAGTGTGGTCTCATCCTGTTCTATGACTCAGAATTGATTGGACAGCCTTGAGTTATTACAGAGATTTAAGATGGATAGTCATTATTGTTACTGCAACTGATTTTTACCAACCTTGGAAATGTAAGCAAGCACCTAGCTTTAGTATGTGGGCCTCCTTGGTTTCTCTTGCATGATTTTTTTCTTTGGGGTTCTCTACTGAAACTGTTTTAGGGAAATTTCCATTTAAATATAGATTCTCATCATTAAACATTGCTAAATATTATGAGTGAGTATAGAGAAGGATGCTAAATCCCACATGGCTTAATCTATTCATATTAGAGAGCACTGGATCTAATAACTCCACAATTCCAACCTCATTTAAATTATACTTAAGTGAAATTGTGTCATGTTGATGATTGAAGAGATAAATGGCATTAAAATAATAGTAATTTATTATTATGTGTGTATGTATATAAGTATAAAGGAGCTTTGTCTTCATGCTCTCGCACAAAGTCATGTTTGTAATATGCCATTCATGAAGGGAGACGATCTTTTCAATAGATTGAAATTTCCCATCAAATAAATATGGGCCATTAGGAATAATCTTTTCTAGTTAGCAGGGCATAAAATAATTTCTGACTATTTCGATGATAAGCAGCTCTTGCCACCCCACCAGGCAATCCTACTCTATTGAACTGTGAAAGTCAGGCATTTGGTTCATAGATTCGTTTTTCATCCTATGCCCTGGAAAATGCACACAGCACTCTAACTTGAAGCACAATGGTTAAACAGTAAAGAAATCCAACTTTCTGTGAAAATATGACCAACTGGAGCTCAGAAATTACAAGCTTTCCCTGGTAGCCACCATAAGTCTTTGTATCCAGGAATATGCTCTGCTCTGTAGCTCATGTGGAAAAAGGCTAATTGAAGCCAATAGCCTGACGGAGGAGGGACATAACTCTGGTGATTTGCATCGCTCTCTCCTAATAGAATTCACTGATTAGAAAAAGGTAGTTGCTTGAAAATGCTCGCTTGCGCCCAAAATCTGACGAATCAAACAGCAAGATCTGTGCATTCATGTTGGTTATTCTTGAAAAAGATAGGCAGGGTCTGGCTTGATGGAAGGTGGATGTGGTTTTAAAACACTCTTCAGTTTCAGAGTCCTTGACGTTATCTATGGTGGCAGCGATTTTAGACTGAACGTAAGGGAGTTTTAGCCAAGTTGATTGAGTCCATGGGGGAGATCCTGGAAGATTATTTTACTCATGTAAAAATGGCTAAGGAGAATTTCTCAGTACCCCTCTTTCTACACTTACAAGATAAAGCCTCAAGGCCATATAGCATGATGTTTAAAGGCCTCCAGGATTAGCTCCCCGCCAGCCTCTCCAGTTTTAACTGCTCTCTCTGTCACATAATCCTGAACTCTGGCATGTCCTAAAGCTACCATATTGTTTCACTCATGTGTGCCTTTGCTCTTAGTGTTTTCTGTGCTGGTAATACACGTTAAGATTTATACATCGAGAAAAGTATATAGCATTCACTTCATTGAAAATACTGAAAAATCCTTTTTAAGAAAATACTGGTTTTTAATAATCTCTGGTAATCTAAAATCCTTCTAATCTTCTCCCTCTATATATGCACCTCCTATTCCAGTTCATCATGAAATCCATTCTTTCCTATGTCAGGACTCATATCTTAAAATCAGCCCCCTTTTCCCACTACACATCTGAATACTTTGACTTTGCCTTCTAAATATATCAGAATCCAAATTATATGACTGCTTCCTCTACCTCCCATGCATATGACATCATCATCTCTCATATAGATTGTGGTAAAAGCCTATAAATTGTTCTTTCCCTTCTATCCCGGTTCATCTGCAATCTCTTATCTACATCGTAGCCAACGTGTTATTGTTAAAAATATAAATTAGTTTTGTCAGTCCTCTCCTCCAAATCCTTATGGTTCTCCATCTCCCATGGAATGAAAGTCAAAGTCAATGCAATGGCCGACAAGGCCCTCACAGCCTGGGATCATTTCACGCCTTCCTGTCCAGCCATGACGTGCAGATCACACTTGCCTGCTGTTTGCTTTGTTTGGAATCATCGTCTTTCAGGTATCGGCCCAGTTAGCTCCCTCACTTAGTTTGGGTTTCTATTCCAGCGTCACCTCCTCAGAGGGGTTCAGACCCCCTAATCAAGAGAATGCTTCTCCCATCTTTGTTACCTTTTTATTTTCTTCAGTGTGTTTATCACTCTCCACAAAGTAGTGCTATGTGTGCGTGTGTGTGTTGTTAGGCCCCTCAGCGGGAACAGTAACTCCTCACAGTAAGGATTGTATCTGCCTCATTGCACCTCTGATTTTAGAGGCCAGGGCAATAACTGGAACGTGATAGTTGCTTAAGATATTTGTCAGTTAAAGAGAAGCACCGAGAACTTTTAACTTTTGTATTAGTCTCCAAAGCTACAACACTGTCATCATGATATATCTTGGGAAAAATGAGAAAATTATCATTGTCAATCACACACCTTCCTCCATGATATTTTGGGAGCATATATAGTTAGAGTTGCCCTTGATTTATCCTTCACTTTCCCAGCTATTAAATCACTGCAATTCATCAATTTTGCTCTCTCCTACTGCTTAGTCCAAACCACCATAATTTAGTGATATAAGAAGACAAGACCTGAGACTTGTCTCTTTTTCACCCTTTTTCTTTCTACTACCCAACCACGCATGCATACAGCATATTGAATATATGTGTATGGTTAACTTACCCGCCCTTCAAAACTATCCTACAAGACATTGCTAGCCTGGGATGGTCATTGTTAACACACAGTCTCTAAACTGAAATGGTATATGCCCTGATCGTCTTGTTTCTGCCTCCCTTTTCCGGATTATGTTCTTCCCACTCTCGGGTGATTTTTCTAGGCAATATAAATGGTGTCAGGTGGCATTTTCTTAACTTTTGAGAAATGATAGAAGCATGAATCCCTACGAAGAATATTTTTATTTACCCAAGATCGATTATTACACGTGGAACCCTGGTGGCCTTGTGGGTTATGCATTGGACTGCTCATCACAAGATTTAGCAGCTCAAAACCACCAGCCACTGCACAGGAGAAAAATGAGGCTCTCTGCTCCCACGAAAATTGACAGTCTTAGAAACTACCGAGGTCAGTGCTACCCTGTTTAATGGGGTCAGAATAGGAGTTTTGAGTTTGGGAGAAAGTTTTCTCAGGAGAGCATATCTCATCCCTGAACTTGTTGAACTTGGCCAAGGACGATACTTTTCTCATTCCTAAACTGCTTCACAACTCCCTTTGAAGGTCGTCCCTTGCTAGGAGCTGTTCAAGGACGTGAGCTGTGCTTTTCAGTATCCTTTGATTTCCTTACAGCAGGTTGCTGTAGGTTCCCTCTCTGGCGAGTGATGCCAAGCGTCCGACAGCAAGCTTTACCTGGCTCCAGACGCTTAGCTTTCAGATGTGAGAAACAGAGCCATCACTGGGCCTTTCCACGTTCACTCCACGCCTTAGCATTTTGAAGATGTTTACATTTTCCTTTCATACCTATATTTTCCCCACTGGCTCCTGAAGCAGCAATAATTCTCCAATGTCTTACAATTTCAGGCTGGATGATGAGATCACTGCTTACATGCCATAGGTATTACTTCACATTTGCTATAGGGTAGATCTTGTGCTACTGGCTTGACATAAATGTATTATGTCATTTAAGCTTCACCATTCAGAGGCAAGACAGTCATATACAGGCCTCATCCCACATTCCCTATCTAGCTTTATCATATACCACCTCTTACCATTTTTCAAGCATATACGGCATATCTCAGGGCCTTTGAACATTTTGTTCTCTGTCTGGAATGGTTTTCCTCCAGTTCGCTCCATGACTCATTCCATTACTTCTTCAAGTCTCTCTCAGTGAAGCTTTCCTAAGCCTTCTATTAGAATTGGAACCGTGAATCTTGCACCAGGCAATGGTACTGCCATTGCCTGATTTATTGTTTTATTCATTGCCTTTATCACCATCAAAGATAAGTGCAACATCTCAGTTAGATGTCATGTTTACTGCCTCTTCTCCCATTGGAAAGTCAGCCAGCATGATGGCAGATTGTTGATTGTTTGCTGCCCTATCACCAAATTTTCCACATGGTATACTCAATAAATGTGTGTGGAATGAGCAAACAAACAAATGGGTGGATAAGTGGGCGACTATTCCCATTTGTTGAATAAACTGAGATTAAGCACTTCAAAGTAATCTGCCCAATATTATAGGACAAGGAAGGGGCACAGGTGTGCTTTGAGTATCATTTATACCCCAAAGCTCCTACTGAAAACATGGCCCTTCATTGTCTTTCTCAAAAAGGCAAGAGTGATCAGAAGGCTTTGGTAGTAGGCAGAGCTCATTTCTCTGACGGTGGCGTTCAGTTGATCTCTGAATTCTAAGTAAATAAACCACGATAATTCTGTCCTGTACTCTCTCCTGCAGTGCTGTTCTGAGAGACTGTCTTTCCTCGGCATATTGTGGTTAATACTCTCTTCCTTAAGACTGGTACCCCTAATAAAACGTTTAAAAAAAGAAAGAACTAGAAAAAAAAGAGTGGTACAAATTATCCTTGACATCCACATGGCCACCGATGGGGGTTTTGGACCCTCTGTTATCTCTGGAACCCTGGTAGGAGAGTGGGTTACACTCTGGACTCTTGAACATGGTGAACCTGGAGGTCATCCACCAGCCACTCTGTGGGAGAAAGAGAAGGCTTTGTACTTCTGGATAGATTTGTACTCTTAGAAGCACACAGGGACAGTTCTATGTAGCCCTATACAGTTGATATGACTTCAGTTGAATTGATAATATTATCTACTAATCCTTCTAACAATTCCTAGAGGGGTATATTATTACCATTAGCTTGATTTTACAGATGAGGACTCTGATTTGAAGGGATTAAGGGAATTTCATATTTACAAAGGTAATAATGGAGGCAGCGCAGCAAGGTCTTGAATTCAGATCTAGTGATTTTCAATTCTGTGCTATTTTTGTCACTTTGCCATGTCATCCCCAACCTCAAATTCCCTCCCATGAGTATACTCACTGATTTTGGCCCCAGTGCATTAATATGGAGATTTAATATGCAGAGTGCCTGAAGGGCATCATTGGATCACCTTCTTGGCTATAGTGCAGCCCCACATCAGTGCAGGGGAACTCAGAGCAGCATTTTGAGTTGGAGAACCCTAAATTTAAAATTTAGCTCTGCTGCTCAGCACATGGTTCTAAACAAGTTATACGGCTACAAATGCCTTTCAATATTAGCCTGATAACGAGAGGTCTAATTAGTAAGTAGTAGGTTGCAAATTGCAAGGTCAGGGGTCAAGTCCACCAGTCTACTCCATGTAAAGATTCACAGCTGCTTGTGCTGCATCCTGCAGGGTCTCTAAGAGTCAGAATTTACACAATGGTGGTGGGCTTGATTTTGGCTTTCCTGTTTCTGTGGAGCTGCTAACCAAAAGGTCAGTGGTGGAAACCCACCAGCACCCCACGAGAGATGTGGGAGTCTGCCTCTGTAACTATTACAGCCAAGAAAATCCTCCAGGGAAGTTCTACTCAGTCCCGCAAGGTGACTATGAGTTAGCACGTCAGAGTGGTGATAGAGATTTCCCAGTACAGAGGGATCATTCAGTTCAACTCACTTTTGTGAAACCATTAAGATACTGAAATTCCTTCAATTTATCTCGAGCTTCCAGTTCAAGGTCAAGGAAGCAAACAGTGGAGCGTTGCTGGCAGCAGGCAGCAAGGTGGGTCAACCACAGTTGGTAGCAAGGGAGCTTAGCCCCTATGGGATCTCGCACTCCAGCAATGTGCAACAGGACTCACCAGCCTCAAGCTCAAGTGATGTACATGCCAGCAGTATGGCAAAGCAAGTCTCGAATGAGCCTCAAGCTCTAGTGACATGATCCATGGGTTGGCTTGGTCCACAGGCAGTGCAGCACATTTTGGGGCCAAAGAACTAGTTAACACAGTAACACTCTGGTCTGATCACCAGGGAGGAAGAGAGAAGGGTGAGGGTCTTAGAAAGCCATCTATCCTGTTGCCCTCATTCACACTGCGCCCTGCTTAAACTCTGTCCATGTGTTCCTATTGGTCTAGTCGGCACAATAAACCTATCATGGTACTCCTGAAATAATGAAGATTGCAAGCAAGGGAGAAGCAGAAGATGTGGGTAATTTAAAAATCAAATAATAAACCTTACATGAAACAAGAATTTCTCCATTAAAAATTTAGTTTTGGGCCTTAGTAAAAATTTCTGTGTAAAATTATTATTTAAAAAATAATTTTATTGGGGGTTCGTACAACTCTTATCACAATCCATACACCCATCCATTTTGTCAAACACTTGTACACTTGCTGCCATCACCATTTTCAAAACATTTTCTTTCTACTTGAGCCCTTGGTATCAGCTTAACATTTAAAAAAATCATTTTATTGGGGGCTTGTACAACTCTTATCACAATCCATCCATCCATTCATTGTGTCGAGCACATTTGTATATTTGTTGCCATCATCATTCTCAAAACATTTGCTCTCCACTTGAGCCCTTGGTATCAGCTCCTCATTTCTTCCCTACTCTTCCCTTCCTGTTCCTCCCTCCCTCATGAACCCCAAATAATTTATAAATTATTATTATTTTGTCATGTTAAAATTATTTTCTAATTATTGAATATTACAAATTATTACTCAAATATATGTATATTGAGAAACACACAAAACCTAAATGTAACTCTCAATGAATTTTCACAAACTTAAAAGACCTTTGAAATAAGAACAATCAATATTCTACATTTCCTTGAATGATTGTAAATAGGCATTTCTGTTGGGTATGCAACTTGTTATTAAATTGCTGGGTTTGTCGATGTTCAGTTATAACAGGTACTGCCACCAAGTTTCCCCAACTGCTTGTACTTATTAACATTTCTAATCGCAATATATGAGAATTCTGTGAATCAAAACTTAGTTGAATATGTTGTATCAGAACTTTATCAATCCAATATGTTGCCTGTTGTTTTCATTTTTCCATAATGGTGCAGTGATATTGTATTATCGTTTTACCTAATGTTCCTCTGGTGACTGAAAGGAACCTTGGTAGCACTATTGGATACACTCTGGGCTGTTAACTGCATAGTCTGTGATTCAAGTCCCCCTGCCAGGAGCAAGAGGAGGAGGTCTGTTCCCATGAAAATTTACAGGAAAGTCTGCACGGACTTGCTCTGAGTCCACATAACCTCAGTAGCAGTGGGTTAAGGTGTGGAGTTTTGATGACTCATGGGAATCCCTGGGTGACACAAATTGTTGGTGACTAATGTGCGAGAAAGACTGGGCTTTCTACTCCCGCAAACAGTTACAGTCTCCTGAACTCACAGGGGGCAGTTGTACCTTGTCCTTGAGGTAGCTATGAGTCAGCACCCGCTCGATGGCAGTGAGTTTGAGGGTTTGTTTTTGAACGAAAACATTTTAATTCTCTTTACAATGTTCTGTTAGACAGCTCCAGGATCGAGGGTTTGTTTGTTTGTTTTCCTGTTGTTTTGAGGCTACTATTATAAGATTCTGGCTGTGTAATGGTTTCATGTTGGACTGCTAACCAACAGGTCAGCAATTTGAGTCCGTGGGAGAAAGACATGGCTTTCTACCCCTTAAACGAGTCACACTCTCAAAAGCCCACACAGGCAGTTCTACCCTGTCCTTCAGAATTGCTTTGAGTTGGGGTGATATTGATTAGTGGCAGTGAGTAGGGCTCCTGATGAAGACATAGTAGTTCAAAAACATCCCAAGGCGCTGTTAGAGAAAGACCTGGTGATCGACATCTGAAAGATGCCGCCATTGAAGGTGCTAGGGAGTGTGCTCTAATCTACACACATAGGATCCTCATGGGCTAGAACGGACTGGCGAGCACCTTAGTTGTATGACCAACATGGTGTAACATGTATGCTTGTTGGTCATGTGGAGATCCTGTGTTATCTTTTCAAGTCTTTCCCTCATTTGTCTACTGAACTGTCTGTCTTGTTCTTAAGGCATCAAATAGTCCTACAAGCAAGTTGTGAAACAAATAGTAATTTTATGGTCCTATACTGTCCCATTCCTATTCTAGAACAGCAACCATTTTTATTTGTATTTTCTAAGCAGTAAATACACATCATCATTTCTTGATTTTCATTTAATTCTGTACACTATCTAGTAACTTTCTTACTGGAGATGAAGATTTAGTTACCTTTCAGCATCTTACTGTAACATGTACACATAGACACACACAAACATTTATTTACCAGGAGGTACCTAAAAGAAACCGGAATTATGCTGGTAAAACACAGCTTACAGAGAATGCATTTTTCTCAGTAGGTGCATATCCAGAAATTCGCTTTCTGATAGTGCACCCAGTGGCATCACCTTGGAAGGTTCTCTGTGGTCACATGAAATTTTTTGTAAAAGTAGTTTACTCAAACTTCATTTTTTTTCATGGCCAATTTAAGAGAACAGTGTGTGACTGTGAAATTTTCTTTCCTTCTTCGGAAAAATGCCTCAAAAGCTTGTAATGTTGAACATAGCCTACACGGACAGTGCTGTGGGGAAAATGCAAGTGTATGATTGGTCTTCTCATTTCAAAAATGGTGAAATGTTGAATGATGACAAACCTTGTTTTGGATGCCCATCAACTTCCCAAATGGACAAGGATGTGGACCTGCAGTGCATTTGGTGTGCCTTGTAACAGGTCAGATTGTTAATCAAGCTTTCTGAAGAGATAGTCTAACAGTGTGACAAAGCCTGATTTGTGGCAGATGGGGACTGATTTTGCCGCCATGACAGTGCACCTGCTCACACCTCCACCTCTGTCCTCCAGTGTTTGGCAAAAAACAGCCTGGCTCTCTTTCCCCACACACCTTACTCACCTGACCTAACTTCATGAGTCTTCTTTTTGTTTGTGTGAATGCAGCAGGCCATGAAAGGACAGCTATTTGATGACATAGAAGAGATAGAGGAAAAAACAAAGGAGGTGGTCTCAGCCATCCAAACAAATGAGTTGAAAAATGTTTCCAAGAATGGAATCACAGATTTTACAAATGTAATAAATACACTGGAGAGTACTTTGAAGGTGATAAGTAGTTTTGTAAAAAAAATTTAAATACATAGTTTTGGAAATATTTCTGTTTTGGGGGGGTTCTTTTCCATTTCTGGTTAGATCAATGGTCAATGTTTAGCTTAATATGCCTGTGAAAACAATATTAATAAGTGAGCTACAGAGTTAAATTATTATTACTTTTATTTTCATACGAATACATGTTTTCTCTGAATTTAATGATTATATCATTATCTTGTCTGTTTACTCTGTTTACCACTCATTCAACAGTGATTCTAACCCAAATTATCCCCAGATAATAATAAACTTTCAATCCATTCAAAAACATTAGATACTTTATAAGTGCTACTTTCATGAAGACAAGTTTTCCAGAATCTTTTCTCTGTTACTTCCTATATTAGAAGCCCTTTACACTGTCTACATAGGTGATGTCTTTGGATACCGTTATGATTTCCGCTCTATAAAGACAAGATCCCTTTCTATATATTTAAAGAAGAGAAATAAAAATTTCTTTCAAGATTTCTTTAAGTTCTGATAAACAAGTCTTTCATCTCCTGAGTTGTTTATACCTAGGTATAACATTCTTTTAGTTAAGAGTATAAATAGATTTTCCCCCTGAAGTTTCCAGATTGTTTAGTGTTGGCATCTCATCTTGGCACTTAGAGGGTTGTTTGATGAAAGTGCATCTATTTCATCTTCAAAATTGATTAAGTCATTTATTTCTCCAGTCCTGTTTAATTCCTTTGTGAATGTTTTCTTCCCCACCCATTTCTTTTTTTCTTCTTTTATGTAGGTAGCTTCTTCGATTTTTCAGCTGATAATAGCTAGAGTTTTCTGTTATTTTATTTATTTATTGATAAAGTATGTTTTCTCTTCTCAGCTAGTTTATTTTTATGTTTTTTTCTCACACATTTAATAATTTTTGGCTATCTGCCCACTAAGAGTAAGATAATTCAAAGTTGATTGACTACTCAGTTTTCCTATGTGGGATTTTGATGTCATTGATTTTGCTTCTTTTCATTTGAACTACTCTGATCCTGCAGAGAATATGCTTTAAGTTGTCTGCTTACAGAAATTAAATGGGGCTGGTAGTATTCTAGGCACCCAGTGAAAGAGAGCAATGGAACTTCAAAACTCCAAACTCACCGCCTGCTAAGTGATTTTGATTCACAAGTGGTCTATGGCAGTAGATTTGTATGGCAACACATAGCCTGAAAAGAGCTGATGGGTTTGAACTGACTACCTTGCACATAGCAGCCCAGCCCTTAACTCATTTTATCCCCAGCTCTCCTAGATAATGCTGAGGACTGTGTACAAAATTTCACTCTATTCCTTCCTGTCCCAAGTTTTGGTTGTGTTTTATCTGCATCCAGTTGTGTTCTGGGCTTTATTCTCCCCTCTGCTGAAAATAAGCCTCCTTTCAATACCATCACTCCTTTTGGTGGTTGCTGTATCTCGTTTCCTGAATCCTCCATATTTTGCTGGGACAGAAAAAAGGCAGGAGTCTGGTGTGATGGAGCAGTTTTGGCAGAACTAAGTGCATCCTAATAAGACTGGGAAGTGCTGTTCACACCTATCAGCTGCTCTGAGGTAGAAAGATAAGACTGTGTACTCCCATACAGAGTCACAATTTCAGAAAGATCATAGAAGGTTGCTATGAGTTAGAATGGACTCTGTAGTCATAGATTTCTGGTGTTAGCTGTTTCTCAATTTTAAATAACTCCTCTTTGTCTAGTTTGACTCTGTAAACACTTCCATGCATAGATGATGCCACCCGTTCCTGGATTATTTGGTATAAATCAAATTGCTTTTTGGCTTTCTCTACTGCAGTCATTTTTTCATGTCTTCTGAGTTAGTTTATACTCATTCATCTCATGTCAAGTTTCAAAATTTATGTTGCCATTGTCTCTTTGCTCATGTGCTTTGCCCTTGAGGGCTTATAACCTCAATAAATTTATCTTTAACATTATTTTACTAGAATTGTGGGAGAAAATAGACATAAATGTGACTGTTAGATCCAACATCTTTAATCCAAAGCTTGCTCTTCAAGTCAAACATTGTTTCTGACCCACAGAGGGAAAGTCACAAGACATCTGGTCAATATAATGATTTCTACATAGTAACAATGTAAGTGACTATAAAAATGATAAGACGTTATGTAATTTATTCCCCTTTCAAAAAAAAGAAAGAGAAGTTGGGAAAGGGGATGAAATTTTGTTCTATAAATTATCTCATGAAAATCTTTATTTCAAAAAGGAACAACAAAATTTTATTAACACAGAATCCATGAAAGATAATCATTGCCCTTTGGTAGTAGAGTATCTCTGTAATTTCAAAGACCAACAGAGCATTATTTAACAATTTAGTATTTGAATGATTCCTGGAAACTTGCAGGATGATGTGGGACACTGAGCCCATAAACTGCATTTCCCCAAAGGATAGTTAAGTCAGATTTTAAATCACAGCAATAATAAAAAAGCAAAAGTGACTTCACATGAGATTACATTTGAAATGCAATTTCCAATGATTTGGGATTGAACCTTTCAACGTTTCGATAGTCAGGGAAATGACCGAGGGAAGAGATGACATGGTAAAGGGAAATGTAGTGCACAATTGGGGTTGAAGTTACCATCAAGATACTGCAAAGAAGAGCACTGGGCTCAGACTTATTTAACAACTTCATTAATGATCTGGAAGGAGGCAGATTCAACAAGTTAATTAAATCTACAGATGATCCTTAGCGGAAGTTACAAATACCATAGAGAACAGAGAAATAATATAGAAAGACCAGGGGGGGTCAGAAGCCTTGATAGCTACGGGCACAGAATACCAAAATTAAGTTTGGGAAGGATAATTACAATTCAATAGACTCTCTGTGAAGGAAAAGAAGAGAGAGGGGTTCAGCTTCAAATAATTCATGCCGAATAGAAAACAGTAAAACCAAAAGAAATGTTGTGCCTAATGAGTAAGCTTATTTAGCCAAGAGCACAGCTTTATGACTTCAGAATTAATTTTAGGAAGAAAAATGTGTGTGAGTGTATTCGTGTTGTGTGACTCGTATTCATAAAACAGAGATTGAGTCCCTGTGAAATGGCTTGGGTTACTGAAGCAAGAAAGACCTAGTTTAATTCACAGATGTATTTTAAAGCCTAACAGGATAGAGGGACTAGAAACTCAAAGAAATACTCTATTGGATACATGAGATTAATGTAGGTCAATTATGAAAAAATGGTATAATAGAGGAGAGGGGAATTTAAGGACAAGGAAGACTTATGAAGTGATTGACTTCAACCTTTTAAAAAATTATTAAAAGATCATTTTATTGGGGAGTCTTATAACAATCCATACATCAATTGTATCAAGGCTATTTGTGCATATGTTTCCCTCATTATTTTCTAAACATTTACTTTCTATTTGAGCCCTTGGTATCTATCAGTGCCTCTTTTCCCTCTCCCTTCTTCCCAGTTTTGTGACTCCCTGAAAAATTATAAAATATTATTATTTTCTTATCTTACACCAACCGCTTCTCCCTTCCCCCATGGTTTCTTTTGTCATCCCCCTGGGGGTGGGGGTGATCATGTGTCAATCATTGCAATTAGTTCCCCTTTCTTCTGCGCCTCTTCCCCACTTTCCCTCTACCCTCCCAGTATCATCACTCCCATTCCTGTTCCTGGATTCCATGTGTCATGAGCTTTTATCTTTTATCTGTGTACATGCTCTAGTCTAGCCTGCAGTGAAAGGCAGGACTGGGGTCATGGTAGTGCAGGGTGAGGAAGCCTTAAGGAACCAAAGGAATATTGTGTGTTTCATCGATGTTATACTACGCCCTGGTTGACTCATCCCTTCCTTGCGACTCTTCTGTGAGGGAATGCCCCACTGTCTGCAGATGGATTTTGGGTTTCTGCTCTGACCCCCTTCATTCTCAACAATATGATTTTTTTTGTTTGTTTGGGGGTCTTCTGATGCCTGTTACCCAATCCTCTCGTCACCTCATGAACACACAGGCTGCTGTACTACTTCTATGTGGGATTGTTGCTTCTCTATTGTTGCTAGATAGTTGCGTGTTTAACTTCAAGCCTTTAAGACCCCAGCCAGGCACCATTCGCTTTCTTCACCACATTTGCTTCTGCATCCATTTTGTCTTCAGTGATCAGGATGGGAGGGTGAGCATCACAGAATGCCAGTTTGTTAGAACAAAGTGTCCTTGCATTGAGGCAGGGCTTGAGCAGAGGCCCAAAGTCCGCGTACTTCCTCAATTTATTGCCATTTAAATATATTTACATAAGCCAATATATCTATTTTTATGAATTAATTTATTTGCATATGTACACACCTATGTTTATCCCTCTATCAATAGCTTTGCTTCCTAGATCTTTCCTGTTTCCTTTTACCTTTGTTCTGCCCCAGCATCACACTCTCCCTTCTTCTGCCTCCTAGTAATTCCCCTCAGATAGATTGCTGTTGCTCCAACACCTCCAGGATCTCTACATCCTTCTTGTTGTTGATTTTAATTCCCTAGTTGTTCCCCTGTCTATGGCATTGTTTGCTCACCGCTCCCTTCCCTGTCTCCTCCTCCCCCAGGTCCCTCTGAAACCATTGGTCCCGTTATTTTCTCTTTGTGCTTGCTTCCCATGCCTGTCTTATATAGGTAGGCAAAACCAACAATATCAGAGACAAAACAAAAATGAACCAAAAGGTTGAATAAATAGAAAAATAGATATTAGGTAAAAACAAACCCACATCCAAAAAACCTTTAAATATGAGAAGCTTGTGTTACTCTAGTAGGAGTTTGGGAAAACCTTGCCCTAGTAGAAGCACACACAGGAGGGAATGCTCGCATATTTGGGTGGAGAAGAACCCACTTAATTTCGAGCTAAGATTAAAAGAACAGCCTCCTAGAAAGGCCTGGAGTCATAGGACAACATGGGTCAAGTTATAGTGGTCACCATTAGAATGGCAACCTTCTACATGTTGGCAAACTAGCATTTCTAGGTTACCTCACACGAGCTGCGGTTGTAGGGAGCTTAAATTAACTCCTTTAAAGGATGCATGCATCCTACTGGATTAGACATTATTCTCTTCATCATTTTGCAATCAATATCATGGAATCATAGAAAATATAAGAAAAACAGCTAAGGTTAGGTGGTAATAAGTATCGGGGGCATTGAGAATTCAAATCTAAGACTGCCTAATTCTAAAACTTCTCTCTATTTTCCAACTATGTTATTCAATGTCTCTCCTAGGGTATTAACATAAATGATATATGCAGAACTGACGTGTGTGTAGATTTTGTCCATCCTTGAGAGGTTTAGCTGTTTATTGTCTAGGACAATGAGACATTTTTCTTCTGTGACTTATATTGCCAGAGCTGGTATGAGCAAGCTCCACTGTGTTCAGTTTACACACACACACACACACACACACACACACACTTGAAGGAAGTGTGTGCTCAACCTGGGTTAATGATGTCTTTGGGAAGAGAGACAAATTAGCTAGTTAACATGCAACAGAAATAATGAAATGTGACGAAGTCATTCCCCTACCCTTCTCACTGAGCAAAAAAAAACAAACAAACCCTGAAATAATCACATTTTTAAAATTTAAATGCTAATTAATATTTAAGAGACCAAGCTGATATGTTTGTGCAGATTGTTGTCTCTGCATGTCTATCTGGATGGGATAGGCGAGATAAACAAACCAGAAGCGAGAACAATGGGACAACAATTCCGGGGTGACATGGGAGAAGGGGAAGCAGAGGAAAGGAAATTGGTGTTAACAACTCTAGGGACAAGGGAACAACAAGTGACTGAAAATTGATTGTGAGGAGGGTGTAAGAGGTCTGGTAGGCCTTGATCAAGGATGATATAGCCAAGAAGAATTACTAAAACCCAAATGAAGGCTAAACATGATAGTGGGACAAGAGGAAAGTAAAAGGAAATAGAGGAAAGAACTAGGAGGACAAGGGTATTTATAGAGTTCTAAATATAGGCATATACATATGTGAATATATTAATGATGATGGGGAAATAGATCTATGTACATATATTTATAGGTTTAGTATTAAGGAAGCAGATGGACATTTGGCCTCTACTCAAGTACTCCCTCAATGCAAGAACACTTTTCTAATAACCTGACATTTCATGATGCTCACCTTCCCAACACAATCGCTGAAGACAAAGCAGGTGCATAAGCAAATTTGGTTAAGACAGCTGATAGTACTTGACTATTGAAAGATAACAGCATCACGGGTTTTAAAGGCTTAAAGATAAACAAGCAGCCATCTATCTGAGAAACAACAAAGCCCAAATGGAAGAAGCACACCAGCCTGTGCAATCATGAGGTCCATGGGAGCAGGTATCAGGCATCTAACCCAGAGAAAAAAATGAATAATGTGAAGTGGGTGGCACAGCGGGGAGGAGTATGGAGTGCAGGCCCAAAGCCAATGTGTAAGCAATTGGACATCCCCTTACAGAAGGGTTGTGGGGAGAAGACTGGACAGTCAGGGTGCAGTACAGCACCGATGAAACATACAGCTTTCCTCTGTTTCTTTAATGCTTCCTCCCCACCACTATCTTCCCCACCACTAATTCTACCTCACAAATCTGGCTAGACCAGAGCATGTACATGGGTACAGATC
This sequence comes from Tenrec ecaudatus, assembly GCF_050624435.1. Taxonomy (NCBI): domain Eukaryota; kingdom Metazoa; phylum Chordata; class Mammalia; order Afrosoricida; family Tenrecidae; genus Tenrec; species Tenrec ecaudatus. The sequence goes on along the minus strand of NC_134533.1, from coordinate 49,514,556 downwards.
AGAACTGGAAGCACAGGGAATATAGGACAGATAAAGTCCTCGGACCAATATTGACAGTAGCCCTACCAGAAGGTGAAGGGGGAGAGAGAGGGAACTGATCACAATGACCTACCTATAACCCCCTCCCGGGGGATGGACAACAGACAAGTGGGTAAAAGGAGACATCGGACAGTGCAAGACATGAACAAATAATGATGATTTATAAATTATTAAGGGTTCACGAGGGAGGGATTGAGAAGGAGGGAGGGGAAAAATAAGGAGCTGATATACCAAGGGCTCAAGTAGAAAGAAAATGCTTTGAAAAGGATGATGGCAACCTATGTACAAATGTGCTTGACACAATGGATGTATGTATGGATTGTGATAAGAGTATTATGAGCCCCCAGTAAAATGCTTAAAAAAAAGGTCAGGCTGAATCTTGCTGCAATATTCAGAAGACATTGAAGAGGATAAATGCAAATCTCCCTTCAATCTATCCTCGAGCCACAAGTTCCTCTACCCAGAAAAAAACAAAATTACTAATTTCTGGTGTTGGTTACTACGCTACCTGTGATAACAATGCCCAAATGATCTGAGTTTGTTTATGACTGATGAGGATACATCGAAAAGGTATGTACAAGAGGAATTGCAGATCATCAGCATTATTCTTAATTCTGTGTTTGCAAATTATCTTACTCAAGAAATATATTTCTAAAAGAACCAAGCTCACTGCCATCGAGTCAGTGCTGACTCATAGTGACCCCTGTGGGTTTCTGAGACGGTGACTGTTTACAGGAGTCAAAAGCCCCGTCTACTGGTAGTTTTGAAATGCCAACCATGTGGATCACAGCCCAACACGTAACCACTAAGCCACCAGGGCTCAAAAAATGTATGTAGAAGCCCCGAATCAGTAGTATATTTGAGGTCATTTGTGGACCAGCACATAGTGACAAGAATATTGATGTGCCTGCCACACATGGCCCTGCTGATTTCAGACAGACTATACTTGCCGCCTTCTTGGTTTAACTTTCCTTATTTTAGCCAAGCGTTGTTTTTTCATGATCTCTTTGGCACCATCAGTTCCACAGCTGGTTGTTTCATTTTGTTTTTTAATTGATGGTGTTGAGTTCAAGTATAGTGCTCATGTGTGGTAGAGCAACCAGATGATGCCTGGCTATCGGAAATGATAGCATCTTAGGAATGAAAGCCTTGTCTTCAAACAAGCAGTGAGGTGTCCACTAAACCCAAATGGAAGAAGCCTGTCAGCCTGTGATCTAAGCATTGAGAATAATAAAAGTCTGCCAGGCGCCTCAAACTACGGTCCACAGGCCACATGCGGTCTGCCGAGGACATTTATCCGGCACGCCGCGTGTTGTTTTACTTCAAAATAAGATATGTGCAGCCTGCATAGGAATTTGTTCATGGCTTTTTTTTAACTATAGTCTGACCCTCCAATGGGTCTGAGGAACAGTGAACTGGCCCCCTGTTTAAAATGTTTGAGGACCCCTGCTCTAATCCCAATCAATGGTATCAGTTCTTAAATTGTAAACCCTGTTTTGTAAAAGGCCAGCGGAAGACCAAAACCAATTGGCTACATCCCAATATGGAGTAAGTCTTTGGTGAAACCCCTTTGACCATGGTTGATGGATATGAAGATCCTTGGTCCGAGACAGCAAGCATGGTAAAGTTGATTACGATAAAGGTAGTTAGGTTAAAATGTAATCACTTTTCATTTGATCTGCCCTTTGACACACTTAAAAGTTTTCAGTTCTTAGTGTTTTCTATTTTCTCACTGATTGAGATTTTTCTATGCTTTGTCTAGTCATTGTTGTTGGATTTTGCACCTCTGCTTGTTTCCTGCTTGCTTTTTGTGTGATTTTTCTGGATATAAAACCAGAGACTAATAGATTTATATAGACAGTAGCTGGATCGAGTCATGGCAGGGAAGGATGGAGGGAAAGCGGGAGCTAACAATGAATATGAGAAGAAAATGTTTTGAAATTATGCTGATGATTAATATTCACATTCTCTTAATATGATTGGACTATTAAATTATAAGTATGAAGCATGTGCCAATATAAAATTATTTTTAGTAAAAGTATAGTACTAGAGAAGTATCACATATTCCTAAGTAGAAGACGGTGATGTGTCATACAGAAAGAAAATAAGTATATTAAATAAGCTTTGTTCAGGCATTAGTGAAACTGCGGTTATTCATGAGTTCCATGTGAACATTTTAACAATGTAGAGTTAATGAGGTATATCTTTAAATAGAAGCACATAAAAAGCAAGCTTGTACCTTGCTTGGTTAAGAAAAAAGAGGTTCACAGCAACCTGACCCTGTATTGTTTTTAATCATTTCATTGGGAGCTCTTACAGATATTATAACAATGCATGATTCAATTAGATCAAGCATAATTGTACAATTGCTGCCACCATCATTTTTAAAATATTTCATTTCTTCTTGAACTCGTTGATATCAGCTTACCTTTATCCCCTTCCTCCCACACCCTACTCCCCAGAAACCCTTATTATTATCATATATTACTTTGAGTTTGCCATATCTTACACCATCCAATGTATCCATTCTCCTACAACTCTGTTATTTGTTCGAGGGAGGTTGTACAGTCATTGTTGCCATTGATTCCTCCCTTGCCCACTTCCTGGACCCTCAGAGAGTCATGCTCTCATTACTATATCTGAAGGGTTTTTCTATCTTGGATTTCATGCATCAAGCAACTTAATTATACAAATGGATATACCCAGGTCTCCCAAGAATAATGAGGTGAGACCAAGAGTATAATAGTAAAGGGAGGAAATTTTAAAGATCCGGAGGAGAGTTATGTGTTTCCTCAGTGCCATACTGTACCCTGGATAGATCATCCCTTCCGTGTAGCCCTTTTATGAAGGACTGTCCAATTATCTTACAGGTGGTTTTTGGTCTCCACTTTGTCTGCACTCCATAATTTCAATCTGATTGTTTTTGAATTTCTTATACCTATTCCTGTTGACACCTTATGATCACACAGGCTGGTGTGCTTCTTCCATGTGGGCTCTGTTGCTGCCCTGCTAGATGGCCACTTGTTAAACTTTAAGCCTTTAAGACCCCAAGCACTGATCTTTTTATAGCCAGGCACCATCAGCTTTCTTCACCACATTTGCTCATTTACCCATTTTGTCTTCAGTGATCATGCGGGAGGGTATCATATGATACCATATTATTTCAAAAAAATACTTATACTGAGGTAAGATTTAAGTAAAAACCCAAAGTTTATCTGCCTCATTGTCAATATTTACATATATGTATACACACACATAGACAAGTACACCTATCTTGATATATATTTACACATATTCATATCTATACATATATATATAGTTTTTACTTTTTTGTTCTATGCTCCTTTTCTCCTTCCTTTCCTCCTGCCCCACTATCATGTACACCCATCGTTCACCTCTCAGTAATTCCTTTTGGATACATTTCAATTGATCACACATAACCAGGGATGCTACCTGCTCCTCACAGTCAATTTCTGATCCCTTACTATTCCCCGGTCCCTGTTGTGATTTGTTCATCACTCCCATTCCCCCGCCTTCTCCTCTCCCGTGCCTTCTCCTCTCCCGTGCCTTCTCCTCTCCCGTGCCTTCTCCTCTCCCATGCCTATTCAACCTTTGGTCCCATTGCTGTCTCCCTGAATTGATTATCCTGCCTACCTTATATAGATAGACACCAAAGAGAAAGAAGTGGAAAATAATTTAAAAGAGCCCATGCAAATAGTTCCATGTCTAATGCTTTTCCTGACCCCAGAGTACCCTTCTGTTAAATAAAGAGCAGGCTCTGATAAAATCCATAGGTCCATTTCCCTTTCTTTTCAGGGATCCACCTCCCAGGACCCACTTACCTAGCAGCACTTACAACCGTTTAGTCCTCAGCACTCATGTCCGAGGGGCATGGCTTCTACAAGCCCCCATTGCTGCTCTTACTGTCAAGACTGGAGCGACCTGACTCTCTATTTTCCCTAGGAACAATGCTTCATTATTTGATAATGGTGGTGTAGTTGTTATGTATAGGGCTACTAACCACAGGATCAGCAGTTCAAAACCACCAGCCTATCTGAGGATGGAAATTAAGGCTTTCTACCCTCTTACACAGTTGCAGCCCCAGAAACCCACAGGGACAGTTCTACCCTATCCTGTAGGGGCTCTGTGAGGTGTAATTGATTCTATGGAAATGAGTGTAGAGGGTTTTTTTTTAAGCACATAATTCTCATGAATAATAAAAATTATAAATGTGTTGGATATTCAGATAAACCCACAGTCATTTGGAAGCATGCAAGATGAGAAAATTTCCCTTGAAAGGTGTGCTGGAAATCATTGAACAAATAGGAAAAACTGAAGGGTAAAAGGTGGCTTGGCTCTCCTGGATGCAGCAAGAAATGAGGGGTGATCCGAAGAAGTGGGAAGAGGTACCTTCGAGCATGAGTGCTGTAGCGTCCCCGTCCCTCCCTCTCTTCAAAGCTGGCAGAGTTCCTTGAGCTTCTGAAGAATAAGGTTGGAAAGTGAGAAGAATTCTAAGTTTGCAATCTAAATGAGGTGGTTTGAATGGAAACTGAATCCCATTTAGGGAAGTCAAGTATCCTTTCTGGGGAGAATCCAGGAGATTATGAACGGATTTCAGGAAGCTGGAAACAAGCTCATTCCTCCAACTTTTGAGTCTATATTTGGCCAAACAAAACACATGGAGAGAAAATACCATATTGGTCCCTAGAGCAGAAGACCGAAGAAATATTTCTTTCTAACTTCTGTCTAAAACCCACTTCATCCACTAAATCGGCACCCACAGGAGTCGAGGGATTTCTTCATGACAGAGTAGAATCCCTTTCTGTTATCCTAGCAATAATAATTTGTCCATTATTTAATACTACATGGGAAATATCACCGGTCATGTCACAAAATACAGAACATTGAAAACCATGAAATATTAAGAGTGTAATTCTGCTTTTGGACTTCAGCGGAAATTACATTGGCCCTTCAGAAAATAACACCTGAATTGAAGAGTCAGGGACAACAGTGCCCGAACAAATAATAAAAAAGATACACCAATTCCACAAATCACCCAAGTATAAGATTTGATCAGTTGGCATGGGCACACTAAGTGAGATGGCATCCAGCCTGGAGGCTCCAGATCAATTCCTGCAGACACATCCCCTTCTTCACTCTGAGGACCGGCGGGCACACGTTTTGTCAGAAGTGGTTTTCACTCGCACATGCCTGGTGTTGAAATGCAGTCCTTCATCTCACAAGCAAATTCTTGCTCCAATGACTGGCCAGCGAAAGATCAGTAATTTGATAAATCAAACTCTGTGAACTTATTCAACACCTGCACTGCGCGTGGCTTTTTCCTGAGGAGAAAAAACTTATGTCAAACTAAATTTTCTAAGCTTTGTAATGCTGACAACTGAATTCACTCACATTCATTCAGATATATAAAGTTCATAAGGTAGTCTTTTTCATGGAATAAATGGCAGGTAGCTTCCCAAAGCCAGGCATAAGAACAGACGGTGGGTTTATCCCAACCAGACAGATGCTTTTTAAATGAAGGACCAAAGAAATAGACAGACTCGCCGGCAAGGGTCATTTATGAACTACAGAAGCCATGTGTGTTCATTCACCCCGTAAATGGTTACTGAGTACTTATTTTGTACAAAAGTGATTTAAACTATATCCCTGGCCATGTTCTAGCAGGGGAGATAAGAGAGAGAAATAAATAATTATGGGTGCAGGCTTTCACAGTGATCCATTCTGGACAGAGGCATAAAGAGCTTGGGTTGGATTTTTGAGAAGGAATATGCTGTTTCTGTGGCATGGGAGCAGATCAAACCCTCTTCATGAATAGCAGGGCATTGGGAAAGAACTGTACGAAATGATTACAATTCACATGCATGACCAGGTGGAGAAATGGCCTTCAGACAGAGAGAATGGCATGTACATTATTTTTGCAGTGTGAAATTGCAGGAAATGTCTTGGGAAAGCCTAGCCGTCTACTTTGAAAGAGAGGTTGGGATTGTATAATTTTCTGCATTAACCCCAGATGCTGAGGAGCCAGCTAATCGTGTTCTGTAGATACTGAACCCCATCGTTCTGTCATCACGTGTTCCCACACACTCCTCCTCGTGTTTATTTCTTCAACCATTGTCTCTCTCCCTGGTCCTCTCACCCGTCCCTGCCCTGACTACCCTTGTTTATTTAGACTTTCATGTGGCCATTTCTATGTGAATTCTCCATTTGTGCATTCTGCTTTTAAAAAGGCATAATGCTATATATTTTATCTTGATTCTTTTAAAAATCCAGCTTAACACCCTACTCCCCCTCTTAATGACCTCTTTACACGAAGGTCACTTACTCCGTGTGCTACAGGGCACAGTGCTTAATCTTGGGCTTCCTCCCTATTTCCCTCAGACATTTCCCCCAGAGATAAGGTCACGCCAGCTACATGCTTCTCCCGCAGCCACTGTTCCTACAAACAGACTCTGAACTGCCCAGTTACGCACCTGCGTCTGAATTTCTCTCACATTGTTCTTTATGGGTGAAAATTCATATATATGATTAATTTGCATAAGTCCCGACCACTTGTTTAAGATTGAGCACATCAGACAGCCCTCCGACCATCAGTTTACAAGAGTTTCATGTGTGTAAAATCATGCTTATTTATAGCATTCTCCAACCTTCTGATCCTGCCAATCCAGTACATGCATGCAAGATTCATTATGTAACTTTAGTCTTGAAGTACTATTGAAGCGAGTCCTGGTGGTATAGCAGGTCATACAGTGGGTGGCTATACAAGGTTAGCAGTTCAAAACCACCAATCGAAAGATGAGGATTTCTAGTCTAATACAGAGTTAACCACAGGGGCAGTTCAACCCTGTCTGACAGGGTTGTTATGAGTTAGCATGGACTCCATGACAGTAAATGTGTTCATATTTTGTCTGGAAGAACTGATGAGTCTCGAGTGTCCTTGCCTGTGCTGGTTTGCCTTTAGATTGACTTTGCCTTTTTTTTTTCCTTTAGAGGAGAAAATTGTATTTGATCTATATTGGCCTTAGGTGTGTTAAGGAGTGCTAGGACTTCCTCTCACTGCTCTCATCTTCCATAAATGACCAAAAGATCTGACTTGTAGCATAGTTTGCCTGAAAATGCAATTTCCCAGAAAACAATGAGAAAAGCAGAGTGAGTTTAATTTAGTTAATTTTTGTTATTTGAATAATATTGTCTTTGGACTTTAACTATCATCTTTTTGCAGGTGAGTTAAAAAATTCACATAGATAGCCTTTCCTATTAATAACCTATTCTTTTGGCCCATGTTTTTCCCTCTTGGGGCTTCTACTTGCCCTTGTTCATTTTACATATCAGGAGATCTACAGAGTAACAAAAATGTGAACATTCTCATCTTCACTCTCATACAATAATATGTCTAATGTCATATGCTTGTACTAAAATATTGATGTATCACAAGATCTATTTTAATGTCATAATATTGTATGAGACAAGTGGAAATCATGGAGGAAAAATAGAAGGAAAGTAAGTATATGTGAGGGCTGATAAAGACCGCAACTAAATATTGGGATTCATCTCATGTGGGGTACGTAAGTGATTTAAGGTTATGCCTACACGTAGCATGTCAATGGTAAAACAGATGATATCTGGGACCTGACATTAAGTGTCATCTCTTAAAGATTTCACTGCTTCGTACAATTAGAATTGTTGAGTTTTAAAAGGCAACTTTTAAAAAGGCAATTGTTTGAAAATTTGGAAAACATAGAGAAGCAAAAAGAAGAAAACTAAAATCAGCCTTTCCCTGCACAAGTCAGTCTCTTCCTCATGGCTACGTTAGGGTTTCACCAATACTCATGCAGCTGTGAAGATTCTCTGCACATTATTGGTATAGTACTCTGTGATTCTACCCTACTTTAAAATAGCTACTAGTTAGGTGTGTGCTTGTTTTTCTCCCCTTAATTTTCACACTTCTTTGAGGAAGCTTACCCATGAACTCTATTTCAAGGCACAGAGTTTGGGGCTAGAATCCCAAGGATGGGATGCTCATCAGAACTTTCCGTACTCAACACGGACTCATCCTTCCCTGTACTCTCTTTGCCAAAACAAGGCTTTCTTATCAACTCATTCCAGACTCCTTGATTGTTCATGTACCACTTAGTTTTATTTTACTTTCAGTGAAACAAACTCACTTCTGCAGAGCAATTGATTTCTTGTGTGAAAATCCTCTCTGTATTCAGGAAGCTTTTGCCTCCTTGTATTTCGGCTGTGGGCCCCAGTTCTCCATTGTGGAACTAATAAGAGAAACTCGAGTCTCATTTGTTGATTGCTTCCAAGTAGCTGTGGAATGATCTTGGATTCATCCCTGGTTCACTCTCCCTTTTGAGTTTGGGCCACACCTTCAAATGCTTTTTTGTTAATTTGGGGTCATGATTCTGCCATCCTGTGTCCTCACAGTTGTCTAACCATTTCCTGTTACCTGTAAAGTAGACACATACTCCATGCCCTCTGCGCCCATTTGTTACATGAATTATGGGGTGCATTCATTTCTGACTTGCACCTATCAGGTTACATTAGAATAAGAAATCAACAAGCACACATGATTACTTTGTGCCACAAATAGATGAAAAAAGCAAAAATAAACTCTGGTTATGTTAACAAGTTACTTTTGCTCCCTTCAATGCAATTTCATTGTACTGATGTCAGCTCCGGCAATGCCCACGCCTGATCCCCATCTCCCTGCCAGAGTAAAGCACCAGCCTTACAAATCATAGGAAACAGGGAATGTAGGAAAGCTGAAGAAGCAGGGACAGAGAAGGGGACAGAGCTAGTGATCCCCGGCTCCTCACTTCCATGAGCCACTCTGACTTGTAACAGCCCCGGTGAACAGACAAGAAGTGTCCCTTCGGTTTTCTGAAGCTGTGAGCTTGTAAAGAAGAGACACACTCATCTACCCCCAGCAGAGTGTCAGTGAGTCTGACTGGCTGACCTCGTGGGAGCAGCTGGGAACCCACTACACCACCAAGGTAGGGGCTCCATAGGGATCGAGGGAATGAAGCAGAGGGGAAAGGAGAGAGTAGAAGTCCTTGGACGGGTCTTTGTCAGTCCAACAGAAAATAGCACGTCTCAGGCCCCAGTAATGGCAGCAGTGACCACTTTCATAGTTTATCTTTGACTGAATATAACTGTTATATTCGAGAGAACATAACAAAGAAAAGCACCACCGTGAGGCTCTCACTCCGTCTCTCTGCTTTAAATGACTCAGTCCTTTCTGTAACGTTGGCTGTGAGCACTGAAATGCCACTTGCTGTGAAGCAATCTTCATAGAACATGCAAAGTCCATTTCAGTGAAAACATAATTTTTTATCAGATTGATGATAGAAATATCCATTGGAAGAAATATATTTATATTTAAGGCAATGCAAGTTATCTGGAAACTAACACTGGCCAGGGAATAGTGTAAGAGACAGATCACAGTTAAGAGGCAGTTGGAAAGACTCAGTGTGTCACCGGGTCACGTAGAAGATAGCATTTTTTCTCTAGATTCTTCAATGCAAGGGGCTTGCCTAACAAACTGGAGCGCAGGTGAGGGCAGCCGCAGCCAGCCACTGCGCGTTTGCCCTGCGGCCTGCATCCCTGTAGTGTGAGTTGTACTGTGTTCCTCGTGGTGATGCTAGCTGTTAAGGCGCTAGAACCAAAACCAAACGCGCTGCCATCTAGTTGATGTCGACTGCTACTCCCCTATAGGCAGTTGCCCCAGTGGGTTTGCAAGACTGGCAGCTGTTCATGTGAGGGAAGGCCTATCTTTCTCTGGTGGTTACTGATCACAGTCCAGTGTGAAACACTCTCCCACTGGGGCTACTCACGAAAGTTCCCTTTGACCGGAACAATGACTCTGAGTTTCTGCTGGAGGCAGGCTTTGCTCATAAGCACTACATTGGGCCTGTTAGGTTGTCTGTGACAGGAGGAAAAGCCATCACCGAAATGTAGAGAAAAGAACTGTAGCAAGGTTGAATGGTCCGAGAGAGCCTGGCCGACTCTGATACCTCTGACATAAGATTTCCATAGGCTCTGACCGTGTGTTAGAATCTGTGTACACAGTAGGTTGTGTGTAATGAGGGGTGAGTTTCCCACCAGGTGTCCCGGGTGTGCATGCTTTCCCGCTGTCACTAACTGTGTGATATGCCCATGTATTTGGTCCCTCGGAGCCTAAAGTCTGACATGTGATAATCAGTCATACTTACAGCCCTAGAAGGAACTCCAGTAGCTGTCAGGGAAGTGTTGAACTGCTAACTGCAAGATGGGAGGCCAACCCCCCTGAGGTACCCCAAGGGAGGAAAAGAGGGCTGTCTGGTCCAGTAAAGATGGACAACTTCAGAACCCTACAGAGGGTCACTGTGAGTCAGAAGCAACTTGATGGCAGTGGGTTTGGTTTGCACCACTTTGTAATAAGGAATACATGCAATGATGTATGGATAGAAGTAGGCCTTCAACATGGCTTATTTTAAAATAAAGTGTCCGCCCATTGTTTCTTGAAGTAACTTAGGCTGTCACTTAAATCCTGGGAGGGCTCATCAAATCTGATTTCAGCTTTAAATATTTAAACCTTGAGTCTTTCAGAACAGACGCAGGCTTTGATAATTCAACTTTCCTTCTAGTCAGTCCTTCCACGTGTCAAGACATGGCAACCACGGAGCATGGATGCCTCACCTGGCTTGCCTGGAGTCACTCCGGCCACGTTGGTCATCCAGAGGGAACTTTCACAACTACACTTGAGAACAAAATTTGCTTTTTTCTTCCCTCCACACTTTGCGTTTCTTCCCTTTCTCACCCTCTCTCTGCCCACCTGGGACTGACAGGAATCTGATATCCTCAGTCATAAGAAACAATCAAAGGTTTAAAGCCAAGGCCCACCTATGATATTTGTATTTTACCAAATGGTGACATGTCAGGCAACATCTCTAGTTTCTCTTGGGGGCGCCAGGGCACGAGCATCTAGCTATTCATAAAATGTACCAAATCCACTTCACTCCATCACCACGTTGTCCCAATTGGTTGTAAGTAAAATGACCTATTCAGAGAGAAAGACAATTAAACCAGAAACTTATATCAGACTAATATGGATTAATACAATTTATAATGGGCAGAACGTGTCATTTTTTTAAACAAATTCATCTTTCCATCTAGAAGCTGTTTCTGACACACAGTTTCTGCCATATCTCCTAGATGAGCTGGGCTCTGCGTCCCATGCTGTGAGGGGAGATTGACTTATGCTTCCTTCATTCAGGAGGCTGGCTGAAAGAAACGTGCTCCTTAGTCTCCCTTCAGCAGCATCTAAAGCTCACCACATATCAGAACCCAGTTCGTTGGCTTGTGACATCAATCTGAGTGAGAGAGCTGAGCACGGCCGGTATTTCTTTTTATTGGATACGGATGCAAGGGTGGAAGCAGCCGAAGGTTAGCTGGTCCTATTGATACTGACTGATTCTTGAAGAAATGAACAGGGACTCGGTTGTCAATAACTGCGAGAGCAGACAGGTCGGGTAAGGAGCAGCTGACCTCCTGTTGAGGGCACTCTTTCCTTCTGGAGTTATCTTAAATTGTACTGCACAGATCCAGGTATACGGCAAAGCCACATATTCTATTTTTTATTAACTAATAATAATCCCATTCGGAGTCCCCAGCTTTTGTTGTTGCTGTGGCCGAGTGTCATCAAGTCAGCTCTGACGTCATCAGTTTCAACCCCGTGCATAGCCGAGCAAAACACTGCCTGGTCCTGACCCATCCTCACCATTGTTCCTAGACCTGAAGCCATGGATGCAGCCACTGTGTCAGTGCATCTCATAGAGAGCCTTCCTCTTCTCCAGTGCCACAATTCATGTGCCTCTATTTTTCTATCATTCCTTATTCAGTGCCCAACTTTCACACGCATATGATGCAATGGAGAGTACCGTGGCTTGGATCAGGTGCACCTAAGTCCTCAACATAACATCCTTGCTCTTCAATATTCCAGAGGTCTTGTGCAGCAGATTTGCCTACTTCTGCTTTCTTGACTACTGTTTCCCTGAGCATTGATTGTGGATCCAAGCACAGGAAAACCTTGACAACTTGAACTTTTCCTCCATTTATCATGATGTTGCCTATCAATCCAGTTGTGAGGCTGTTGATCTCTCTTACATTGGTTTATAATCCATACCGAAGACTGTAGTCCTTGTTCTTCACCAGCAAGTGCTTCGATTCCTCTTCACTTTCAGCAATCAAAATTGTGTCTTCTGCACACCACAGGTTGTTAATAATCCTTCCTCCAATCCGGATGCTGCACTCTGTCCTAACAGCCAGCTTCTCGAATGGTTTGCTCAGCATATAGATTGGAGTATGGCGAGAAGACGCCACCCTGAGGTACACCTCTCCTTGTTCTAGTCATACAACTGCCTCTTGATCCCTGTGCAAGTTCCCATTCTTCTCAAGGTTATCTACAAAGTCGATGCCTTTGTTTAGTCAATGAAACGCAAGGACGCATCTTTCTGGTATTCTCTGCTTTGAGTCAAGATCTATCTGACATCAATAATGATAACCTTTTCTGAAGCCCATCTGAACTTCTGGCAGCTCCTTGTCAATGTACTGTTGCAAATGTTGTGGATGATCTTAAGCAAAACTTTACTTGTATGTGATATCAATGATATCATTCCATAGCTTGAGCATTCTGTCGGATCACCTTTCATTGGAATAGGCTCAGATAAGACCTCATAGACCTTCAGGAATCCCCTCTTCGCCACAATGGAGGAGGGCCCCTGGTGGCAGAGTGAAGAAGCACTAAGCTGCGAACCACAAAGTCCAAGATTTGAACCCACCAGCTTCCCCGTGGCAGAAGGATGAGGTTATCTACTCCCGTAAAAAGCTAACATCTTAAAAGCCCAGACAAGTTCTACCCTATTTGATAGGGTTGCTATGAGTCAGAATTGAAGAAAAAGCAGTGAGCTTGGTTTTCTTGATGATGATGATTATCTTGGGGTCATGAAAGGGAACAAAACAATCGAGCATGTCAAGTGGTCTCCAGTGATGAGTGCTGGGATGCTCATAGACCGAAGCCATGTGGTCCCTTAAAGTCCTAAGGCCTTATAACAGAGAGAACTGCAAGCCAGCCTTCTTCAGCAAAAACAGGAAATGTTAATTTTCAAATTTTAAAAAGTAAAAGATTATTCTAATCTCAAGCCTTGCCAGATAAAGGCACTCAAAGAAGGTTGTGAGCCTTTCTTTTATATTTTTAATTTTTCCTCTTAGGTCAGCCTTCTCCTGGGTTTGTTTCATCATGAGAAAGCTGCTTATAGTGAAACTTCCTTCCTCTTGGTAAATTATCGGGTCCTGCCTCCCAGAGACCCATCCTCACTTCCTGGATATCCCGATAGATATGAAAGGGCACTTCAGATCTTCTAACCAATATGTCCAGGATTGGGTTTCACTGCACTGATTTGATCAAATGTTGGATGTAGATCATTCTGTATGAACCACAGGGATGAAGGGAGCGGGAACCTCCAATGGGAGTCAAGAATGTTACATAAAAGAATAGGAATGGATATTGGGCACATAAAAACAGGAATGTGGGCGTAGGCAGTGGGGATATAACTGTGGTGATACTTTCTTAGGAGATTTAATACCAGTCTAGTCCCATGGAGTTGGAGATTAAAGATTTCCCAAATGTTCAAGTTTCCCAAGATGCTGTACCATTCTGTTTTTCCTCCCACTCCTCTCCTTGTATTTCCCTTCATGTCCCTGGGTTCTGTGACTTGTGTAGTGTTTCTTAGAACTCGGGAAACTTTCTAAATCAATGATCCATGTAGTGGGTGGTGGGTGCTGCTAAGCCCCAAATCGGAAGCTCAGATGTTTGTCTGGTGAATCCTCCTCATTCACAAGCTTCAGAAGCTGGTAAAATGAGGTCAGGTGATAGACGGCATGCGACTCAAGTCTGAAGAGCCAAAGGTCAGGCAGAGGATAGCCAGATGCAGGATCCAGAGCCAAAAGTCAAATAGGGCAGAAAGTGAAAGGTGGTCTTCTGGCTTCTACCAACTCATGAAACTGAGGTCACACAAGGAAGGCTTTGATGGGGGAGGGTTTTTTTTCTTCTTTCTTTCAGCAGCTCATACCGCCAAGGAAAAATTAACTCATATCATCTAGTGGGGTACAAACTAAAACAATACCCCCACGTTAATCCTGTAACAGAGAGCTCCCTCTAAAATGAGATTAGAGCCCTAGGCATAGAGACTAGAATTTTCAACATATCACCAAACGAATTATGGCAAAAGGGATTATGGCTAGAAGGGTCATATTAAGAAATCGACTACCTCCCTGTCTCCAAAGCTGAGCACCAAGGTTTCCAGAGTTCCAGCTGTGTCCATACCTGGCACGATCTGTTGGGACTACCTGGGAAATGCATCCCCCTCCACTCGCCCCCTCAGTGTTGCGACGCTGCGCTCATTCTCTGCAGCCAAAATCACTGGCTTCTTCTCACACAGACCCACGAACGTCACTTTGCACAAACATCGTGTGACCTCCAGGAAACTTCAGACCAGCACTATGGAAACATCTGGCAACACTTAGAAGGAATAAAGGGAAAGGAGAAGGAGAGAAGAGGAACAGTGTACCAGTGGGTTTCCCTCCCTGCTGGTTTTATGCCCACGTTCCTTCTCCTTGACTCACAGTAGCTCCCACACTCAGAATCGAGTATTCTTTACTAAGTTGATTTTCTGTAGACTTGAAGGGGCAGAATTGTACTGTTCAATCGCTTCACAAGGAAGTTGAATATATGGCCCTTTAAGAGAGCAGTTACAGTAGGATTTGACTTTCTGATCTAACTTCTATAGTTCCTCCTTCATAGAACCCTAAGAATTTTTATTGGGTTGATCTAGTCCTGATCTTTCATTTACAAGCAATTTGAAGCCCTAAGAGGTCACGGCTTATTAGAAAAGGAAGACTATGTACAACTGTCCTTCCCTGAACTTTCAGTGAGGTGCCAGGCTCTGCAGAAAGCTATTACAGAATGTTGTACATTCACAATCTAATCCTCACAATAACCTGATGTAAAAAGGAATTAATAATAATGGGGATTAGAAATGTTTGCCTTTTAATATGTAGCCAGTAGAGGCCAGAGTTGGAATTAGACTTTGGATGTTTTTCTATCAAAGCTCATCATTTAAATAAAGCTCAGCACTATGGCGAATATCTGCCCTGGGCCTTCTAGGGCCCAGCCCTCAGGTTTGTTCCTCAGCGAATTAGAGGACATGAGACAGTTTCCACGTACCTTTGGCAGGTTAATTCTCCTTACATGAGGACCTTCCAGATCTGAGTCCCTAGATGGTGAAGTAGTTCACACTCAGCTGCTAACTTAGATATTGGTGACTCACCGACCATCTGACCATCTGTTTCTCTCAAGTTTCTAACTAAGGCGGACCTGTGGGACAGTTCTGCTCTTTAACACGTGGGTCACCATGACTGGTCAGCAGCGCGCAACCTCCAGTGTCATCCTCTAACGGGCGGAGGTGAGCCAAGGTCTGAAATCCCTTCTGCCACAACAGTACTCGGACTTTTCTTCTCAAAATCAAGGAAAGGCCAAAGCTTATGGGTTGAATTGTTTCCCTTAAAAATATGTGATGATATTCTAGCCCTATGCTTATGGATATCACCTATTTGGATCAGACCCTAGTAATCTATTTTGATCTTAAACCTAATGAGTTTTAGGATGAAAACAGAGCAGAGCAGATGCAGAGGCATGAACACTACTGGTGGACGCCTAAAAACTCTGCGGAGATCTCCAAGAAAGTAAAGAAGGCTGTGGAGAAAGCTGGAGAAATGGCGTCAAGGATTTTCTCACAGAATGGACAGAGAGAAAGCTTTACCTTAGAGCTTAGTGTGCTGAAGTTGGGCTTTCATCCGCCCAACTGCGAACAAATCATTTCTGTTCTTCAAAACCATTCACTGTGGTGTTTCTATTGCTTCAGCACCTAGAATCTAAGACATGAAGTGAGAATTCATTTGAGGAAATCATTTAAAAATATCTTATTAATTGGGATTTAGTATATATATGTATATCATATCATTCCATAGTTCAGTCACATCAAGCAGAATTGTACGGTTACTTCCACAATCAGTTTCTAAACATTCTTTTCCTTGGACTCCTTGACATTGTCTCCCTTTCACCCCCACCCCCTGCCACACCACTTTACCCACCTCCCCAACCCTTATTTTGTCCCTTTAGGTCCATCAATCCTGGTTTTTTTTCAATACCAAAACCCAGAAAAAAAACATATAGCACAACTTCGAGAGGGTGACCTACAATGTCATAGCACCTCTGAGATTAACCTTAATATGAACAAAGGAAAAAACAGAAAATATTGGAAACCAGATCGTGTCTAGCATGCATCAGCGGGGTATCAACTGACAAAATTTTCAGTGTTCAGTCAGGTTCATCCCTTTGACCGTCTGTACTCATCTCAATGAGGAAAGTGTTGATGGTCAAAGTTACAAAGGCACTGAACTGCACGGTCTTTAAGGCACGTTTCAATTATGGCTTCTAATAGCTATGGTTCTATTCAGAGATTTGGGGCTCACCCGGCTCTTCTCCACAGTCACGAACTCCTTTGATGCCCTAAACCTTGCTGCTGTTCAGCTTTTTCCCTTCTTTTGGCATTACCACTGTACATTTTAATGACGGGTTGTCCAGTATTCCCACAATGAGTAAAGTCATGGCCCCACTCAGTGCTGGAAAGAACACAGTGATGTCTTGAGTTTGATTATTCCACCTACCTGTTTTGCTCTTGCAAAAAGGAATAGCTTTCTAATTTTCCACTTACAGTTGATTATTTCAGAGTTGTCATCTGTGTTCTGTGCTAACCGAACACAAAGGTGTGTGCCCTGAGGTGATTAGGGCTAGTAGATTTGGAAAATGATGATGATACCAAAAATCAGATTCTGGACCATAAGATTTTGGACCATATTTGGTCCAAAACAAATAATTCTCTTCCTGTACTACTTCCTTCTGCAGAATTTTTCTTAGCTCTTCCACTAAGCATCAATTATCACCTCCTAACGTGACTCAGAAACATGTTCCTGGAGCTAATCCTTTCCAATATCTAAATCCACGTGTTTCTTTGATATTGATTTCTAGATGTGCTGAAAGGCCCCTGACCTGGTTTAAAAATAATGGACAAGTCATCTTTCTTTCTCCTGAATGAAGTATTTCTGCTAGAAATACCTGAGAGTTTTCATCCTATTAATCTCTCTCTCTTTTTTTTGTGCTAGTTTGCCGTTTCCCATATCCAGGAATGGTGGATTTATATCCAAATTAGCCCTGATGATTTGGTTGATGTTCATTGAGCCAGGATGCAGGTGGGGCCAACTACAATTAGGTTCCTTCTTCCAGGAATTTAAATCCGAGTGAGTTTGCACTAGGAACTTGATTTGCAAGGTCAGGATTGCATACATAAGGAGCAGAGGTGATGCTCACTTAGCCATTGCAATTGAGTCGATTGTGACTCCTTGTGGCCCGATAGTACATAGGAGAACTGCCCCTGTGAGTTTCTGACACTGCAAACCTTTACAGGAGCAGAAAACTTCATCTTTCTCCCACCAAGCAGCTAGTTGTTTTGAAGGGCTGGCCTCCAAGTTAGCACCCCAGTGCATAGCCCACTCTTCCACCATGGCTTCTGCTGATGCAGGGGGGTAAAAGTTATAGAGAAGCTTAGAGACCTTTGCAAAGGTAGTCCATCTTCAATAAAAGAGGAAGGAAAATGAGAGAAATAGCTGGACAGAGTAAGTTTTCCAATAACTAACTTGTGGGAAGATCAGAAATACTTGTTGCCCTTGGGGGTCATCGGTCTGTGTTCCTGGAGCTAATCCTTTCCAATGTCTATCAGACATCTCTTGGTCCTAACTTAATCTATTTTCACATGGATATCACTAAGTTAACTTTTATCCTTTGAGGTTAAATGATTCGTAACCCAGACATTCCTTTTCAAGAATTTCTAAATGACAGTAATTATCACAAGAAGTAGATTATTGCATGATTACTCTTAGTTATGCAAATACTTAGCACTTTACCATAATTACTAAATGGCTTCATGACCTTATTCTCAAAACACCCTTACACAATAAAATTGTACCTTTGTCCACATGAGGGGAGAAGCCATGGACAAATCAAGCAGCTTCCCGAGATCATTTCAAACTGTGTGTAAGCCAGGCCTGGCCAGCTCATGGATAGTATTTTCTTATATCTATTAATGCTAATTTTTTAACACCGTGGCTCCAAATCGAATCTTCACTTTAAATCATTTCTTTCTCACCTTTGTTAGCTAATACGTAATTTGAACTTATCCCAGAAGTACTCTCACTTGTTCGCTAAATACCGATACTTTACAGCATTATAATGACAAGTTTCCAGAAAATTTGTTCTATGAATTCCTTGCCAGATTCTTTGCTCCAATACTCTGCTCCGGTTATCTGCCTCAGAATCTTTCAGCGGAGCCCAATTATCTACCAAGAGCAACTACACACCCTTGTGCTACCATTCAATACCTCACCCAGGTCCTTACTAGCCTACCCGCCTACCTCCTCTCTCATCTCTCTCATTTATGCGGATGCCTTACCCTCCCACCAAACAAAATGATCCTTGATTTCTCTGAATCAGTGTTGAACCTTCCTCTTCTCTGTGGGTTTCTATACTCCTCTCTACCCTGACAGACCACCGCTCTTTGTAATCCGGTTTGTTTTTTTTTTCATTGATCTTATTAATTCCCTACTGTCTGTTGCACATGACATCTCCCCTGTGGAACATTTCCTGGTCCTTTTCCTTGAATGCGATCTTTATCTCATGCTCTCTCCTTGAATCTTTAGAATATGTCTCCTATGGGACACCCCTTCCTTTCCTCGTGTTACCAGTTGTTGTGAGCAAGCGATACCAAATATGACACATACAAAATCGTGTCTTTCCACGATGTCAGATTTATTTGTCCTAAGAGATAGCAAATCAATAAGCTGACTCGCAGAGCTGCATGGTCCTGGGGGTTAGTCAGAAAGGAGGAAGGCAGATGCAGGGCAGTCCCGTTGTTCACAATTTAAACTTCAAGCACCCAACACAAAGTAAGCATCTTTGGGTTGTGGTTTCTGATCCGGGCGACCTAACAGGCAACGTTCCTCCTTGTACACCTGGCCTCCAGACCAGCTGGTACAGACAGTTACAATAGGTGGGGCCACGAGGGGGCAAAGGGCCCAGCCTCCAGCAGCCACTGTGTCTCCTGTTGGCTACACTTCCTTCATCAAGGAAACTGCGTCAGGAATAGAGTCACATAGTGCCTATCTGGGTGTTTGATTCACTATGGCTAGCAGAGGTGAAGGAGCCCAGTTTCTTTCTTTCTACACTCAAAATGCTGTTCATGTGTGCCATTGTAATGGGTCTCTTCTTATCTGACTGACACAATGTCTACAGGATAGATAAGGAATGTCATAGACAACAGAGCATTTTTTTTTTACTTTAACGCAGATCTCAGCTATTTCATACATATGTCTATACCTGGCCATTGGATCTTTTTTCTCTGTATTTTTTTCCCAAGGTTGTTTGTGTGCTTCATATGTTGATATAGAGAACATGGATCGTTTGATATTCATAGCACCCTTAGTGGCATAGATAGTGTGGCAGGTACATGGCATGCCTGTGGCTACTGTGCAGGCAGTGGAACTTGATCACAACCCTGCCTGCTGGAGTCTAAGATGCGACTTTGACCCCTTCCTCACAGAGCAGTCGGGGCAGCCTCTAATTGAGTGGCATCATCACCCCAAATGAAACTTGACTGGACTCCACATTGAAATAGTGTTGTTATTCTTTAGACCTGGTGTCTAAGGTAGCCCTTCCCGTCGGTTATAGTCCCATCCTTAGCTCACGCTTGTCTAGCTGATTCTTCAGTAGGCCTGGGGACTCTATTATGCTGGGGGCGGGGGGGGGGGGAGGGAGAAAGGAGACCAAATGCTCTAGTTCTTTGTCTTTTTATTATGGCACCCCCAGTAGCTCTACTTAAAGGGATATAGATGTTGGATCATTAAAAAACAAAAAGGCAGCTAGTCTGTTAAAGAACCCCAAACAGAATATTCGTCATGCTTTAATATGAGTATTGATTTCCAGTCTTCAGATATGGGGTAGTTACTTTGACATGACATTTATTCCCAATACAACTGTTAGTATTTTATTTTATCAGGTGAGCAGACACTGGCCGAGATACCATCTGTCACCTTCGCACAGTGCAGTGCTTGCCATTTGAAGAATCACGTTCTCTCTTTCAGTTGCTCACTGGTCTCTCTCTCTCTCTCTCTCTCTCTCTCTCTCTCTCTCTCTCTCTCTCTCTCTCACACACACACACACACACACACACACACACATGCTCGTATGATAAATTAACCCATAGAGAATCAAACAAGTCAAGAAAGAATGAATTAAAGGCAGGGAAAAGAAAAATATGAATGAGTTTTGAATTTTTAAATTTATGACATAGAATCATTCCATTAAGGTTTCACCTCTGTTAAAAGCAAGTTTTGCAATAATTATACATCTCAGATGAATGTTTAAAAAGACAAGACATGCTGTGTTTCCACCCTTTTTAACTATTATCTGCATTGCAAGGTCTCCACCTTTCCTTCCATTTTAGGTGGGACTCTTTTTTTCCTCCTGATAGAATGGAAGTAACAATGGCTTCTCCCTTTCCCGTGCTTCATCGTGTGGATACAAGTAAACAACCCTGTTTGAGGGAGCCAGGTGATGAATGTCTGTGGAGCACTACATATTCACTAATAA
The DNA here is from genome assembly GCF_050624435.1 of Tenrec ecaudatus. NCBI lineage: Eukaryota > Metazoa > Chordata > Mammalia > Afrosoricida > Tenrecidae > Tenrec > Tenrec ecaudatus. Next base: position 49,493,696 of record NC_134533.1, on the reverse strand, counting down.
CTAATGTCATTCATTTCCTTTCAGTTCTATAGTAAATGGAGAAGTTTTAGTTATTTTGAAGGTTTAGTTAATTTCAGGTTCCCTCGCGTGTTGCATTCAAACTTTGGGAGAGAGGGAAGTAGAGAAGATAAAAGGAGAATTTCTGTTCTCCATCATTTTCTTCTTTTTTTATCTTTAGTTCTTTAATACTTCCTGGTCTAGGCTCCATTCCAACTCCATATCCACATGATTCAATGATTTATAACCAAACATAAATCAGATACCAGTCAAGTTAAGTGTGATTTGTTATATGTGCGGATATCTGTTTATGGTATCTTTATCAAGACTTTCAGCGGTAAGATATAATATGTAATCTCTACCTATTTCAAAGCTTCATGCTGTTTGATCACAAAAATGATTTGCATCTTCCTTATCTCAGTGGAGAAAATATTTGATCTAAAGTTATCTACCATGAAGTCCCTGTGGTGTAGTGTGCCGGGCTAGCGCGGCAACGGAACTGGAGCATACGGTGTGTGCTATTTCTGGGGGGTTAGAGATGCCGTGGCTGGTGGCTGATAAACAGCAATTTTGTTGTGTAGGGAATTAGCTTAATATAAACTCACCATTTTGTTTCCTCATCCTTTTCTTTCCCCCACTCCCCAACAGATGGCTCATATAATGATAGCTTTTGACGAGACTATAGTTTCTTTCTCTTAATGTACCAGCTGTGGTGGGAATAGTACTAATATGGGAGTGAGATTACCCAAGTTCAAATCCTGCTTCGCTCGCAAATTAGCGCTGTAAACTCAGGGGAGTAATGGAACGCTCTGCTCCTCATTTTCCTGAGCAGGGAGGGGAAACACACATTTACACAGTTGAGAGAATTGAGTGGTCATTGTAAGGCGCCCTCGCATAGCGTCTGTCACGCGGCCTCCAAAGAAAGAAAGGCTTGTTGGAGTCCTGTCATCCAGAGGGCGGGGGACTGGGAACAACACGCCGTCGTTTCACTGGGGCTCTCTAAACTCCACGTGGGCTTTGCAGTGCTGTCCAATTCTCTAGATGTCTTGTTGCAACTACAACTTCTACAGCTGTTTGTGCCTACACAATGGGTGTTTTGTATGCATCTGTGGCATCAAATGCAATGAGCTGCCGTTAGTGACGAGAGGAGTTGAAACACAAGTGGAGACTTGCATAGAGCTTGGAGTAAGCTGTCCTGAAGTTGGTTCTGACTCCACACATCATCCGATCTGGGTCACAGGAAGTGTGCTGCTTACAATTGTCATGACTGTGACACTTTGGAAGCAGATAACCAAGCCTTTGTTCCAATATGCCTCTGGTTAAATTCGAACTGCTGTCCTGTTGATTAATAGTTCAGTACTTAATGATTTGTGCTACCCAGGGACCAAAACTAGGGTTATGTGGCGAGGCAACAATTTCAGTTGCAAAATCTAATAGGTGCCCCCCAAAACATTTATCAAGATAAAAACTGTTCTAATGCAATATTTGGTATATGTTTAAACTAATGCAAAACAACTAATTACACCAGAGACAAGAAGAGTTGTGGGATCACAGCACAGATGTCATACCTGAAGAAAGCAAAAGGTCATCAAAAAGACATGAAAGGAATAAAAGGCAAAATGTGGGACTCGGAAGAGGCTCTGAAAGAAGAATAGGTAATCTGAATGGAAGAAATAATGAAGTAATAGCTGAACACAAAATTTCAAAGGTTGACTCCAGAAGACCAGTGGGCATTTTAATGAAATGTGAAACAGCCTGAAGTTAGAAAACCAAAGGGATGAGCATACTCAGAGTTCTCAAGTTGAACTAAAGGGAAAAAAATTAAGCTTCCAATAGCGATGGTGAAGGATTCTGTCAACAAAATATTGCACTATGCAGGGAGCATCAGAAGAAGGTGGAAGGAATGCAGAGTCGCTATACAAAAAAATTTGGTTGATGACCAACCATTTCAAGAGGTACCATATGACCAAGAGCTCCAGGATATTAAAGGAAGGATGGTATTCAAGCCATGTTGAAGGGATTGGCAAACAAAGGCTTCGGGAGATGATGTCATCCAGTCCAAATGTCTCAACAAATCGATGCAGCGCTGGAAGCATTCATGCCAAGACATTTGGAAGACAGCTAGCTGGACAACCAACTGATAGTGATACATGTTTGCCCACATTCCAAAGAAAGAGGGTCGAGTGGAATGTAGAAATTATAGAGGGGACTTATGTCAACTGATTTTTAATTTTAGTTAAAGTAAGTTTTTAATGAATTTTCAAATGTTTTGATGCTTTCACATTCAAGAAAACAGTGCACTATATTTTCTAAGCAATTTACTTTATGGAAAATAATTGAACTGCATGTCCTCTACCTAGTTATTTTCTCTGAGTTGATACTTATTAAAATTTTAAGCAAACAATTTCCCCTCTTCCTAACCCAGTCAAAGACTAAGAAACCTAAAAGTTACTTTGTTTGAATTATATTTGGTAAATTTGTAGGGAAGTAGAAGTTAATCATCACTATTTTTATATAACAGAAGATACATACTGAATCAGGTGCTTCCCACCTATTCAATAAGTGACAGAGTCAGGATTCAAGCCCAACTGTTTCTGATTCTATTGTCCATGCTCAGTGCATTGAGGTTTAGATACCTGTATTTGTTCAAGGGGAAAAACGTTAATGGAAGCATAAAGAAGAAATATTTATCAATATCAGCAATGTTTACCTCCTTCAAAGTTCTAGTCTACTGGTAGTTCCAGAGACCTAACCCTAATGGGCTTCCAGGAGCACAGCAGATGGCATCTGATTATCTCTATGAGTCCTGATGGGAGGGCAGTGAGTCACTGTGTGTCCTGATGCAGTGAAGATAAGACCAGGTATGTCCCACCCTGAACCTTCAGTGAGGATATCAGCTTGGAAGCATCTGGTGAGCCAATCAAGGCCTGCTGCTGCTTTCCTTTGGTTTCTGCCCACAGTGTTCAGTTTGTTAAGGATGCACATCTTTACTAATCGGACCGGTTTTGGGATTTGGCCAGAGTCCTACCTATCTTACCTACATAAGCCAGGCCATTGCTCTGTAGTGTCACATTAGTCAATGAATTACCAGAAGGTATCGCAAGATCTTGGAGGTAAGCCTCAGAATGTCCTAGAGGTCCACTCTTTGTTCTCTACTAAATTATCAAATGGATGCTTCATTTAACCCAACACTTTGTAGAAAATATGTACAGTACCACAACGCAGGGAAAATTATATTGGAAGCAGTAAAGCCCTTGGTTGTAATTTCAGAAGGCACCCCAAACTTCTGCAGTAGCTCACTGTCACTCTGATTAGCACTGTAACTGTGCGGCACATGTTAAGGACTGCTGAATCATCTAGAATTCTGAGAGATGGAATTTGAGATAAACTATAGTTCAGAGTGTGAAATCTGGAAGGGCCGCCTATTTGGGTGGTTTGGTAAAATATATCATGGAAAAAAACATGACACTCGGCTGCTAGAGGTGCGTTCCTGGGGACTCGGCTTTCAACCTGTATCCCGTGATCAATCTTCACAGTTTCACATTTTTGATCTACCCGTGAGCTTTCCACAAAAGCTCGAGAGCCCTTGGGTGGGGCACACTCCTACTCGTCTCCTAACCCAAGGTTGGAATTATGAGTTCATCCAGAGGACCCTCGGAAGGAAGCCCTGGTGACCTGCCTCTGGGAAAGCAGCCATTGATAAGCCTGCTCACACATAGGACTTGGACTCAGCTCGGTGGCAACATCTGGGGTTTGGTTTATCTGAAATTAGAATTGAAGAGGGAATTTGAACTTTTTCAGATGGATTTTTAAACATGTAATTGAATGGCTTCCCCTCATCTGACTTTTATGAAACGCGAGTCCCAGAGATGTTAGGCATCCCGCCTACAGCCTCCTGCTGTGTGAGTCAGGAGGCGAAAACAGGACCTGAGCTCTTCTAATGGCTGGTTCATGTTCTTCCTCTGTGCCGACCTAGATTTGTCTGCACGGCCGTGGCATAGCATTTGCCTCCCTTGGCACCGTCCCCCTCACATGTGAGGTATATGTCATCTCTGTGGAAAGGCAAAACCATTCCTTTGAAGTAGGGAGGGAAAAAAAACAAACATTTTATTTGTGAGATTATGGTAAGACAACACCATTTATTTCCCCCCATGACCTGTCACCATTTGAATCAATCCCCCCAGAGGTAAATGCAGGATGTATTTCATCAGCTGTAAGATGGCAGGCGGTCTCAGTGGGGGCATGTAAATAGCATTTGGTTTCTATTCTTCCTATAGAGGCAATAGCATGATCAAAGCTTTTGTTGTTCATGATGGTAGTAAAATCTTTACAGCCCTCCATTTAATGACAGGCTGGTCTTTCTGAAGCCTGACAACGCAAACCTACCCAGAATTAGAGATTAGAAGGAAAGAAATTCATGAACTTGGGCAAACCTGATTATGGCCCAGAGAGGCTAATTATGTGGTTAATGAGCGTGAGGCAGGCAGAAGACACAAGAGAGTTCTGTGGCATTGTTCGGGTAAAGGGGCCCTGAAAATCTGGCTAATTTGCATATTGATATGAAGGGAGGGGAGGAACCTTGTGGGTACAATGGTCAAGCATATATCTTCTAACCGAAATATTAATGGTTCAAACTCACCTAATGGAAAAAAAAGATGTGACAATCTGCTTCTGCAGAGATTTCAAACCGGAAAACCTTACGGGGTAATTCTACTCTGTCCTGTAGGGTCTTTCTGAGTTGGAATCTCCTTGAACCAAAAGGTCTGGCTTTTAGATTTATGAAATGGGAGATGGTCAAGGAAGAAAGAGTTAAGAGTTAACAAGGAGTATGTAGGGGATTTGCTTTCTATGTTTTTGATTCGCACATGTGCATGTATATACTCACACCACTTTGGGAAGTTGATGGAAGTTATGAACCATCGTCCTAGAAATATTTGCACACATAATTATACACTTTCAAAATTACTATGAATGAGAGGATGATTTCGATGACTCTCTAAAGTCTATTTATTAACCTAGAAGCACCGATGGCTAACAGCCTAAGAATCTCAAACGGACAAACACAGATGTGATTTGCAGAATATGTGTACAGTGCATTGATCTGTACACACATATAATGTCTGGTACACACTTCTCCTAAACTCTGCTTCTCCAGTCCTCACAAATACACTACTTGTTGCTTTTCTTCCTTCAAGTTTTAATTTTCACTGCATCCTTTGGATTTTTAAAGGCCATTTTAAGAAGTGGGAATGGGGCTCTTTGAAAATGTTTCTTCTCTGGGTAGCAAATCCTGTAAAATGATATAGCTTGGATTAAGAGAACCCACAGATAATTCTGGAATAGTTTTGACCCCTTCCAATACAGGACTTTCCCCTCCATGAGCCCACCACATTAACTAGGGCAGATTCTATCTCCTCTTTCCTTTGCTCAGTCTTAGAGTGAGACTTTAAAGAATACAGAAGGGCCCCAAAGAAAGACATCAGCAGGAAATGAAGAAAACCAGAGGGCCCAGATAATCTCCCAAAGTGCCTCCGGAATTACTCAGTTAACCATGCCAGGTAAATGCCGTTGACTCCTCCAGGGCTGTTAGAACTATCTGAAACTAGAGTAAGCTGCAACTTTGGACTGAGAAAGCTGATCTCTTCTGAGAAACCTCATCCCCGAGGGCACAAATTGAGCATCATTTCCTCCACCTTCCCTTGCCCTTTCCCTCAGCGGCTTTCTGGAAGGGCAGGCTCGCGCCAGTGGAGCAGGATGGGTAAATGCTCTGTGCTCGCCGCCTTGTGCAGAGGTGCACAATCTGTGGCCGCCTTGGAGCCAGTTATCCTGGGGCAAAATGAGTGATCTAGGCAAGTTCCGGTTAAAAGCATCCAACCTCTCAGGGTGGAGTTGGTAACACCAGGCCATCTCAGGTCGTCTTTTTTTGTTGTTGTTTTATTTTGAAGTTTTGGGATTGATCACGCTCTCTTCTTACTGAAGCGGTGTGCAGCTAGATTATAAATGTGATGCTGGGGCTTGGCTTCTTGGATTTGTTTGATCTGTGGTTCTTGTGTTTACTGTGTTGGTTTCTCCTTCGTTGTCTTTCATTTCCCCCCATCTTTGTCATTTGGACAGCCATGGCCTGGGGCATTAACTGTGCCACTGTGATGTCCTTCCTTCAGATGACCGCTGAGAACTCAGACTCAGTTCTTGTTTTGCAATTTATGGCCACCTCACTTTTGCCTGTCAGTCGCCTACTGAATGGAGATTCAGCAAAGAAGGGATGGGGAATGCTCATTGTACCCCCATCCCACCCCATTCTCTTGCTCTGACACCGGGGAGCTACATAGCTGGACATTCATGCCAGGAGACACTTCAGTTGTCACTGATTAGGCACTGTTCCCTAGGGACTGGTTTTTCCACAGTCTTTACAATCCAGTATGTTCTCCAGCCTCAGGAGGCGGTAAGAGAGTGGGGAGGGAAGCGTCTTGGTCAACCATTTCTGATGTGTTGTGCCTCCAAAGAAATCCTGCTTCTTGCAGGGGGTGGTGGGGGGTGGTGGTAGGGGGGTTGAGTTATGCAATGGTTTTGGTCTCCTGGAAGGCCCTCTGTTACGCTCCAGGAAGCAAGCATCTTTCTTCAGCGAGCAAGTAAAAGTCTAAGCAAGGTGTCTCCAAATCTATGTGGCTCCTCCACTTAGCACAGATTACTGTCTGTTTCCCTGCCGCCCTTTGACTGTCTGATCTCCTCTCTTCAGGTTTGGGAGTAGGTTTAAGAGCCTGGGCGGGAGGTGGGGTGCTCTGGGGTGGGCGGAGATGGTACTTATGCCGAGTGTCATGTCTTATGAGTAAGTCGGTGTTTCTAACCTTAGTGAAGTTGTTTCCTTCAGTGTTAGGAAAAGGGCTAGCTGCTTTTCTGGGGGCCTCTGTAGGCACACATCCCCTTTTAAAGCCCCTTAGCTCCCTGCATTAATTAGCCATTTTCAAAGGAAGAAGAGAGAATAAAAGTGTGTGTGTGTGTGTGTGTGTGTGTGTGTGTGTGTGTGTGTGTGTGAGAGAGAGAGAGAGAGAGAGAGATACCTTTGATTGTAAATATCTTTTCCACATTTTATTTAACAAGGCTAGAATGCTTGGAAGAAAGTTGAGATGATCCAAACTGTATGGATGCTTGTTCTTCCTGACTACTTTAAGAAGATGTTAATGGGGCAGTGATTTTTATAGAAAGGGGAATCCGCCACTGTTCAAACCCAACAAGTTATGTCATCAGACTGACATCTGTAGGGCCATGAATCTAAATGAGAGCAGTGGTCACCCACTCGGTACCAGAAGCAAGTGGGGCAGCGTGACTCACCTCCACGTGGCACCCACGCCATCCTTTCCCTCTGCAGTCACTGGCTGGGGTCACCTGTCAGCCTCTTCAGGTGGCTGCTGTGATTTAATTCCCTCTCACCGCTCCTCTCTCCCACCCCCAAATAGGTGCCAATATGGCTGGGCCCCGAGTCTCAATGCTTTGACAGTTACATCATGGAGGGAGCTGGGCTGGTAATTTCAAGATCATCAGTTCGAACCCACAAGTCACTCAGAAAGAGATGTGCAAGGATTTCAGCTCCTGTAAAGATTTCCAGCTTCTGAAGCCCACGGTGGCAGCTCTATTCTGACTCAGAGGTTCTCCGTGTGTCAGAATGGACTCCATGGATATGGGAGGGGTGGGGCGGTTGGTTGTTGTTGGTTGATTGGTTTTCAGTGTTGTTATTCTTCCCTCCTGATGATGCTGGCCTATGGGATCAGCCAGTTCATTGTAAGGGGATTAGGGTGGTTTGAAACAGTCTTGCTTAGTGGAGTTCCCCTGGGACGTGTCCCACAACAGCTTTGTTCTCACGAGAGAAAGCTGGAGAGGCTGGCCAGGAAGGAAGAAGACACTGCCACTGAGAAGGAAGGCAAGAGTAGTGCATGCCATACTGACCGAGGGTCCCTGCACTGAGAAGCTCTTACACTGAGCAGATGGACACAGGACATTGGAGATCTCTAGGGACTGCTGGGGCCATACTTTTTAAAAGGAGACAAATCAGTTTCCCCAGAGCTGACAGAATTAGACTCTTGCTAGAGCTGGCACATTGAATTTGGATTTCTAGCCTATTTTAAATGGTTAGACCAAACTCAATGGCCATGTGTCCATTCTGACTCAGAGACACCCATCAGGGCAGAGTAGAACTGGCTCTGGATTTCCAAAACTGTAACTCTGTGAGAATCAAAAGCCTTATCTTCCTCCTGTGGAGTGGCTGGTGGATTTTAACTGCTTATCTTGTGTTTAGCAGCCCGACATGGAACCCAGTACATCACCAGGTATGTAACAGGATTGTGTCCTCTCACCACAGCTTTTCAATTTGTATGTTGAACAAAGAATCAGACAAGATGTATTATATGAAGAAGAACTTGGAGGAAGGCTTTTTATCAACCTGTACTATGCAGATGACACAACTTTGCTTGTTGAAGGTGAAGACAACCTGAAGCACTTACTGATGAAGACCAAGGATGGAGCCCTTCGATATGGATTACAACCCAGTGTAAAAAACAAAAATCCTCACAACTGGATGAAGAGGCAACATCATGATAAATGGAGAAAGGATTTTGTTTTGCTTGGATTCACAATCAATTCTCATGAAGCAGTAATTAAAAAATCAAAACACACATTGCATTTAGCAAATTTGTTGCACAAGACTTCTTTACAGGGTTGAAAAGCAAAGAGCTTGCATTGAAGGGAACGAAGGTGAGCATAACCCAATCCATGGTATTTTCAATCACATCATATGCATGTTGAAAGTTGGACATTGAATGAGGAAGACGGAAGAAGAGTCGATTCATTTGAGTTACAGTGCTGGCAAAGAAGATGAAAGTACCAAATGGACTGCTGACAGAACAATTCTGCCTTGAAAGAAGTAAGCCAGAATGTTCCTTAGAGGAACCTGGAGACTTCATCTCACGTACTTTGGGCATGTTGTGAGGAGAGACTGGTCCAAGGCAAAGGGCATCATGCTTGGTAAAGTAGAAGGGAAGTGAAAAAGAGGAAGACCTTTGGCAAGATGGATTGACAAAATGGCTGAAACAATGGGTTTAAACCTAAAAACACTTGTAGGATGGCACAGGACCAGGCAGTGTTTGGTTCTTTGTCCATGAGGTTGCTATGAATCAGAACCTATTGATGGCACCTAACAAGAAAATCATTAGAGATGAAATTTCTATTTGTTAAAGCTATCTGTTGTGATGGGTGTTACAGGAGTGCTAGATAATTAAGAGAGCTACTAATCAAAAGCTTATAGTTTGATTCCATCCACGTGTTCCTCGTAAGAAAGACCTAACAATCGCTTGCTAAGATTCAGTCACAGAGAGTCATTCTAGCGTGGCTCATATGGGGCTGCTATGAGTTGAAATCAACTCAACAGCGACCATTTTACTTGGTGGTTTTCCTTTAATATTTTGTTGAATTTGGATAGTAGTTACTAAATTCTATAAATTACTAAATTTATGTTCTGTCTCAAATTTCATGCTAATGATTTACTAAATCCTTCCATAATAGATAGAAAGATTTATAAGAATGCTGCTCCCATAAAGATTAACAACCTTGGAAGCCACAGAAGCACCTTGACTCGGTCCTCTGGGGTCTTTATGAGTCAAAATAAATGCAATAGCTGTGAGTGAGTGAAATAATGTACACACAGAGAGAGACACACACATATATTCATTGTTAGGTGCCACTGAGTTGACCGCAACCCACAGCGACCCTGTACAGACTAGAACAGGACAAAACACTTTCGAGTCCTGCACCACCCTCACAATCGTACCTGTGCTGGAGCCCATATAGCCATAGGAAGGTAGGTTTACTGGTTTGCTTTATCCTTTTCATGGATGAGGAAACTGGCACAGCAGTATTAAATGATTTTCCCAAAGTCTATAACTGGGAACTAGCAGAATGGGGACCCGGTGCCAGCACGAATGACTGAGCTCACATAGCTAACCAGCATGATACACTGCCTCTCGCTCCTAAGTGAATCAGTGTGTGTAAAGGATTTAGAGCCTAGATCATGGGGTGTGTTTTATGAATATTTTCTGCTACTATGTCTTCTCTCCCACTTTCTTCTTTTTCAACATTTTATACTCTGTACCATTGGGGCAGTAACAGTTGAATGGTAGAAGTCTCATCTTCCATGAAAGAAACCAGGGTTTGACTTCTGGATGTGAGCTACCACCCAACTTTCAGTGGATCTTTGTATGCTGCTATTGTGTTAAACAGGTTTCAACGGTGCTTCCAGACAGAGGAGAAAGGCCTGGTATTCTACTTCTGAAAATCTTCCATTAAAAACCATATAGAGCTCAATCTCTCCGATCTGCACTCCCTTGTAGGGATGGCACAGGTTCAGGCAGCGTTTCTTGTTAACATTGTGTGGGGTTGTCATGAATTGGTCTCCAACACAGAGGTAATTAACAAGAACATTTCAGATACTAGGGTCTATTCATGAATTGCTTTCTTTAATGTCAGATGCTGTGACATTTACCCAGTTATTTTTAAAAGGTATTTCCATTTATCACTCAGCATTTTATATTTTCTCTTTTTGTCAGACGTGTATTACCATTTTTAAAAAACCCTTTGTACTCTCACTAAATTTGCTTCTAAACCTAACAAATTATAACTTGCTTATCTCTCAAATATGACTCTAATGATTACCTTTCTTTTTGCTAGCGAATCATCTATGTGATATCTAAATGAGATTTTATACATCAGACTGGGTTTTACTATAATACATTGGTAAATTTGACTTTTAAAATGTCATCTTCTGGAGCAAGATAACTTTGACTACCTTGTGTGTTTATCTCAAAGATAAGATGATTGTCAAGTCTACTCTTTCTCTTGTCCCCATAATCTGACCTTATTCTGCCTTTCATGTTTGATTTTACACTGGGGTGCCCCTCCCCACGGCTTTTTCCTCTTCTTCTTCCTCCCATTGGATCCGTCTATAATCGTGGTAACATTCTATTTATGTTTTCCCTGGAAAAATGAAGCAAAACAAGACATGGGTACCCTAGTCTAATCCTACCTGTTCAACTCCATCTGCTTTTTGATCACCTGTTATTTAGTAGGTTACCATGCCCCATGCACACTACCTGATTGACAAGTTTAAATCAAAATACTTTTTCTAAATATTATATAAATCTTAAAATAAAAATATGAAGCTCTTATTTCTCAAGACACCCTCTATTTAGGTCTACACCCTTCTGAAAACATTATTAGCATCTCTCTCAGCTTTCTCCTGAAAAATTCTGTCTTCTTTGATTTACACGATGTGAAACGTCAGTTTTGGCATCTTCAAGCATTCAAACTGTGTTCCTTTTAAATGTGTTCTTTGAATTTTGGAAACAATAAAAGCTGTCAGAAGGGGTCAGATCGAAGGATATAGGGTGGATGGAATAAGGTTTCCCAGTGAAGAATAGCCATTAAGACATAAAGCAGCATGACTCTCCTTGATGAATGAACAGGGTGTATCTTTGGGCCAGGGAAAATTCCTCAGTGCTGCTACCCTGGCTTTGTCTGACCAATGCCACTTTCAGTTTTCTTATCCTCTTCATAATAAGCCACCATGATTATCCTGTGTTTTTTGAGAACATTTATCAAGAATACTTCTTTAAGAATAATCATAAATATTGATAACCTTCTGAACTGACCTCTGTGCCTTGAATGTAATGGACATAGCACATGTCTCTGAAAGCCACAGTCGGTATCACTACTCCCATTGCTGTTCCTGAGGGGTTTATCTGTCCTGGATTCCATGTGTCAAGGGCTCTTATTGCACTGGTGGACATGCTGTGGTCTAGCCAGATTTATAAGGTAGAAGTGGGGTCATGATAGGGAAGGGGAGGAAGCACTGAGGAACTAGAGGAATGCTGTGTGTTCTATCAGTGCTATGCTGCACCCTGGCTGACTCATTTCTTCCATGTAACCCTTCAATGAGGGAATGTCCTTTTGTCTTCAGATGGGTTTTGGGTCTCTACCCCGACCCCCGTCATTTGCATCGATATGATTGTTTTTGTCTTCTGATGCCTGATACCTGATCCCTCAACACCTCGTAATTACACAGGCTTGTGTGCTTCTTCCATGTGGGCTTTGTTGCTTCCGTGCGAGATGGCAGCTTGTTTAACTTCCAGCCTTTAAGACTCCAGATGCTATGTCTTTTAATAACTGTGCACCATCAGCTTTTTTCATCATAGTTATTTAAGGACCCATTTTAACTTCAGCAATTGTGTTGGGAAGATGAGCATCACAGAAGGCCAGGTTATTAGAACAAAGTAGTCTTGTGTTCAGGGAGTATTTGGGTAGAGATCCAATGCCCGCCTGCTACCTTAATATTGAAATATGTGTACACAGACCTATATTTCTATCATTATATATTAAATGTTTACATATGTGCATGCCTATATTTATACCTCTATAAATGTCTGTTGCCTCCTAGTTCTTTTCTCAATTTCTTTTTATTTTCCTCCTGTCCTCCCATCATGTTAGACCTTCATTTGGCCCTCAGTACTTTCTCTCAGCTACCGTGCACTTGAGCAAACCCTACCAAGCATTCTCCACCCACCTCACCATAGAATTTAGACCTCATTGTTTCCTTGTCCCTGGGTTTCTTGGTTCCCCTCCTGTTCTCCCACCTCCTCCTCTCCCATGTCTCCCTGGAGCTGTCGGCCCATTATTTTCTCCTCGGGTTTGGTTATCCTGCCTATCTTGTATGGATAGACATCAGAGAAAGGAAACAAGGGATAAAAAGCCTATAAATAGTTCCAGGCCTGTCTGCTGACCCTTATGATTGTTTTCCAATCAGATCTGGTGAAGTGCCAGGCCCTGCCCCCCCAATTCCGAATTTTTGGGGGAGGGATTCCTCAGGGACTTCATTGCTTTGCTCCCCTTTCTGCTGTGTGCGCTCCCTTTGTGTTTTGCTCCAGTATGTGTGTATGTGGGATGGCGGGGGGAGGGGGGCGCACAATTCCTACGCTGTGTCTCCTGTGCTGTCCCCTATAGCACCTTGGGTCACTGAGGAGATATCCTGTCTCTTGGTGGCACCCACCCTTCAGTCCTCTCTGTGCATTGGCTACTCTGTCTCTCTTTCTCCTCCTCCTCCACCTCCTCTTCCTCCTCCTCTTTTTTCTTCTTCTTCGCCCATGTGGTCTGGGCTGTATCTCCTGGGCTGTATCTTCAGTGCTGTCCTTTCTAGTGCATTCTCTGGGAAGGGGGTCAATATAGCTGAGTTCTAGGCTGGCCCTGCAGACCTTTCTATTAGTTCATTGCTTCATGCCGGTATATTGACCTCAAAGCTTGGCACTCCAGGTTGAGGTCTTCTGGTCCCTTTCTTGCTTTCCTGTGGAGACATGAACAAAACCCTTCCCATGTGTGGGGGTTAGTGCCCTGAGCCCCCACTATCCACATCTTCCTTTTCACCCCCCTTCTTCTCTCATTTTTAGTTGCCTGCAATATGCACCACTTGGTTAACTCCAACCCCTTCCAAAGTGCCTGGCCCTCGCCCCGGGAATTTATGCAGTCGATGGCTTTTCCCTTATGCCCCCTGTGCTTATTAAGCTTACCTCAGTGGACTCACGTTGTACTTGTCCTTTCGTGCTTGGCTTACTTTGCTTAGAATAATTTCCTCCAACTCTTCCCATGAGTTGATGTGTTTCATGTGTTCATCACTACTTTTTAGGGCTGAGTAATGCTCCATTTTATGTATATACCAGAGTTTTAAAAATTATTATTTTTTTTAATCATTGTATTAGGGACTCATACAATAATTATCACTATCCATACATACATCCATTGTGTAAAGCACATTTGTACATTCATTGCCCTCATCATTCTCAAAACATCCTCTCTCCATCCAAGCACCTACCATCAGCTCCTCATTTTCTCCTCCCTCCCATTTGCCTCTCCCTCATGAACTCTTAATAATTTACAAATTATTATTTTGTCATATCTTACACTCTCCGACATCTCCCTTTACCCACTTTTCTGTTGTCCATCCCCCAGGGGGAGGCCATAAGTAGATCCTTGTAATCAGTTACCCCTTTCCAACCCACCCTCCCTTTACGCTCCCTCCACCTCCTACTCACACCACTGGTCCTGAAGGGATCATCTGCCCTGGATTCCTTGTGTTTCCTGTTCCTATCTGTACCAGTGTACATCCTCTGGTCTAGCCAGATTTGTAAGGTAGAATTGGTCTCATGATAGTGGGGGGAGGGGTGGAGAGAAGCATTTAGGAACTAGAGGAAAGTTATATGTTTCATCGTTGCTACATCGCACCCTGACTGGCTTATACCCTCCCCAAGATCTTTCTGTAAGAGGATGTCCAGTGTCCTACAAATGGGCTTTGGGTCTCCACTCCGCACTCCCCACCTGATTCGCAATGATATGACTTTTTGTTCTGATGATGCCTGATTCCTGATCCCTTTGACACCTCATGATCACACAGGCTGGTGTGCTTCCTCCATGACAGCTTTGTTGCTTCTGAGCTAGATGGCCGCTTGTTTACCTTCAAGCCTTTAAGACCCCAGACACTGTCTCTTTTCATAGCTGGGCACCATCAGCTTTCTTCGCCACATTTGGGTATACACCCATTTGTCTTCAGCAATTTTATCAGGGAGGTGAGCACACAATGATATGATTTTTTTGTTCTTTGATGCCTGATAACTGATCCCTTCGGCACCTCGTGATCACACAGGTTGGTGTGCTTCTTCCATGTGGGCTTTGTTGCTTCTGAGCCAGATGGCTGCTTGTTTACCTTCAAGCCTTTAAGACCCCAGATGCTACATTGTTCACTGGCTGAGCACCATCAGCTTTCTTCACCATGTTTGCTTATGCGCCTGCTTTGTCTTCAGCAATTGTGTCGGGAAGGTGAGCATCATAGAATGCCAATTTAATAGAACAAAGTATTCTGTCATTGAGGGAATACTTGAGTGGAGGCCCAGTGTCCATCTGCTACCTTAATACTAAACCTATAAATATATGCACATAGATCTATTTCCCCATCCTCATATATTACATATTTACATGCCTTTTATTTAGACCTCTATAAATTCCCTTTACCTCCTAGCTCTTTCCTCTATTTCTTTTGCCTTTCCTCTTGTCCCACTATCATGCTCACTCTTCATTTGGGTTTCAGTAATTCCTCTTGGTTACATTATCCTTGGTCACACCCTACCAGGCCTCCTACACCTTTCTCACCACTGATTTGGATCACTTGTTGTTCCCTTGTCCCTGGGTTTATTAACACCACTACCTTTCCCCCCACCTCCCTCTCTCCCATGTCCTGCTGGAACTTTCAGACCCATTGTTTTCTCCTCCAGACTGTTCATCCAGCCTATTTTATTTAGACAGACCTGCTATACCACAGTTTTTAATCAGTTCATCGGTTGATGGAAATTTGGGCTGTTTCCAATTCTTTGCAATTGTGAACTTTGAAGAGGGGTGTTAGTATTTGTATCAGGATAACATTAAACTTGTACAGTTCCTGGGGCATGAATGACATCTTTTCTCTCTTTAGTCTTCTAATCCATGAGCGTTAGATATTCTTCTACTTTTGGAGATCACTCTTGGTTTCTTGTAATAGTTTTCCTCATACAAGTTGTTTGGATTTTTTTATTGTTGTTAGGTATACCTCTAGATACTTCAATTTTTGCTTAGCTATTGTGAATGGTACTACTTCTTTGATCTCCTCTGCTGTGGACTTGTCTGCAGACTGCTACTGATGTATCAGTCCAGTAGATTCCTATGTGTTGATCTTGTATCATGCTACTCTACCATTTTCCTCTATCACGTCCAGTAGGCCTCTTATGGAGCTTTTGAGTTTTTCATATATAAAATCTTATCATCTTAGACTAACAATATTTTCACCTCTTAGTCCCCCAGATGAATACCTTTGATATCTATATTTTGCATTATGTTGTTAGCTAGGACCTCCATTATGAAGTTAAATAGAAGTGGGGGCAAGGGGCATCATGGTAAGCTCCCCTTTTTCACTGGAATTGTTTTCATCTTTTCCCCAGTGGCTACGAGTTTGGCTGTTTGCTTTTCATATATAGCTTGTATTATATTGAGGAATTTTCTTTCCATTCCAATGTTCTTGAGTGTCTTAAACAGGGATGGTTGTTGGACATTGCCAAATGCTTTTTCTGCATCTACTGATATTATCATGTGGCTTTTATCCGTTTTCTTGTCTTGACGAATAATGCTGATGGATTTTCAGGTGTTGACCCATCCCTGCATCTATGGAATGAATCCTACTTGGTCATGGTGCATTGTTCGTTCTATAAACTTTTTTTATTCTATTGGCCTGTACTTTCTTACGGTTTTTTGCATCAATGTTCAGTAGAAATATGATCTGTAGTTCTCAGTCCTTGTGGGATCCTTATCCACTTTAGGTACCAGTTTTATGCTACTTTCATAGAAAGAGCTTGGGAGTTTGCTGTGTTTTTCTATGACCCGGAAGAGTTTGTATGGGATTGGTGTCAGTTCTTCCCTGAGTGCTTGGCAGAATCCTCCTGGGAAGCCGGCTGCCTCTTTCTCTGTGAGGCAGATAGGAATGTGTCTGTGGGCTGCCTATAGTCAACTGCGCTGAGGGGCCAGGCTGCCATTTTATCCCAGTAGGATTTTCCTCTCTTTAGACAGTCAGGCATTCCTATGTGGAGGGCAGGTCTGGTGGCCCTCTCAGGGAACACAGGGTGGAAGTGTCAGGCAGCTAGTGTAGCTCTGTGCGTGGGGAGATGGTGGGAGAACCCTCACTGCCATGCGAGGGGGTGCAGGGTGATGGCAGGGAAAGCTCCACTGCTACTAGTGGAGGTGCTGGGCAAAGGAAGGAAAGGCCCCTCTTCCATTGGTAGGGTTTCCAGACCACAGTAGGAAAGCACCCACTATCGCAGAAAGGGCTCTGCCCAAAGGCGGGAGATGCCCTGCTGCCACGGCAAACCCTTTAGGAAAAGCTTTGCTGCCACTGGTAGCGGTCCTGGGTTACCATGGGGAAGGCTTCATCGCTGCAGGTGCAGGTGCTGGGCATGACGGGATAGGTCCCGCTGCTCAGGAAAGTGTGCCATGCACTGGTAGGAAAACTCCCACTGCTGCAGGAGGAGGTGCTGGGAAAATCGGGAAAGGCCCTGCAGCTGGGGGCATGGACACCTTGGAATAGTAGGAAAAATCCCACAGCCACTGGAGGGGGTGCTGTGTGAAGGCGGGAGAAGCCCCTCTGTGGCAGGATAGGGTGCTGGTCAACAATAAGAAAAGCCCCTCTACCCTGTGTGGGGGTACAAGGTGGAGGTAGGAGAGGCCCTGCTGCCTTCAGCAGACGTGCTGGACAAAGGCAGGGAGGGCCCTGCTGCTGCAGGAGGGGGTGCTGGGCTGCAGTAGGCAAAGTGCCACTGCCAGGGGTTAGGAGGCCGGGCAATGGTGAGGGCAGCTGCGTTAGCTGCAGGTGAGGTTGCCCAGTGGTGGTGGAAGAAGCCACTGGTACTTCAGGGGTAGGGGGTTGCCAGGCAGTGGTAGGACAACCACCACAGCCCTAGGTGACTAAATTTACTGCAGGCAGACTGCGGACAGTGTCTAGCTATGGCCACTGGGGCTGTGGGTGGGCGGTAGGAGACTCAAGCTCTGCGGTAGGACCTAATGCCATGTGGAGAGAAGGGATCCTCAGAAAAAGGGAGCCACGGTGGACAGTGCCACTGGTGGACAGTCGCCATGTGTAGGTCCAGCTATGGTTGTTGGAGACTCAGTAAGGCAGCTGGCTAGCTCCAGGTGCAGCGATCAGGCTGAGGGAGTTGATAGGTGGGTGGCGGTCATGGGCAGGTCGGAAATAGCACAACCTGTGGGATTGGGGATTCCCTGAGACCAGGTCGCAAATCCCTGGGGCTCTAGAGAGAGGCTAGAGGGGTGGAAGGTCGCCTCCTGGACCGAGGAAGCACTCCGGATCGTCGGATTGTTGCAGTGTCTTTTCACTTACCCAACCCCCCACTCATTCTTCCTGGACACCAGGTTCACTGGCTGCCATGGAGCTCCCACTGTGTGCTGCTTACCTGGACTCCATCTTTGACCGTGACCTATTACTTTGTTTGTGAATGATGCGCTTGATGTTCTCCTACCCATCATCAACTCTTCTGTCATCAGTCTTCAATGGATCGCATCTGTTCTTGTGGTGCTCTCAAAATTCTGCTGGGGTATTCTCAAGACAGTATTCTGGCTCTCATATAATTGGATTAGCTTTCTTCAGCTTTAATCTGAATTTAAATATGGACACTCAGGATTTTCCACAGCTGGCCCTGGGCTTAGTTTTAGGTGATTACATTGAGCTTCTCCAACCTCTCCTTTTACAGATATAATCAAGCTGGTTTCTTTGTATTTAAACTGGAGAAGTATACCTGTATATTTCCTTATGTTTGTTGAAAAAAGGTATTTGCAATGAAGAAATCTATAATCTTGCAAAGCTCTATCATGTAATCTCCAACTTTGTTTCTACCCCCAAGGCCATGTTTTCCAACTCCTATTCCTTCCTGTTTCCAACTACTACACTCCGACCACCAGTAATTATCATTACACCTTCACTGCATGTTTGAGCAATTCCACAATGAAGTTAGTAATATTCTTCAATTTCTTCATCACTAGCTTTAGTATTTGATACATAAGTTTTAATAATAGTTGTATCAACTAGATTTTCTTGTATAAGAATATATATTGTCCTGTCACAGACAGGATTGTACTTCAAGACTTTAAAATAACTCACTGCCATAGAGTATATTCTTACTCATGAAGACCTCATGGAACATGGTAGAACTTGCCTGGAGGGTTACCAAAACTAACTTTATGTAACTATTTGTTTACTTTTTCCATTGGAGCCCCTGGTACTTTTAAACTTTGATCTCTCTTCTACCATGTCCATTCAAGTTACCAATTAGCTTTTTCCTCATGAAAAAATGATCCTGCCCTCTCTGTTGACTAGAGGCTTGCCCACAAGATTATTTTTCACCACTAAAATATCAGTAGAAATTAATTGCCCCAATTCAGATCAGAAGCATTAAACCAACGTACGAGTCAGCTTTTTCTCTCTCTCTCTCTCTCCCTCTTTTTGACCCCCCTTGCCAAGAGTCCAAAGTAAAGATTATTCCTTCTCTCTGCGTTGCTGAGTGAAGAGGATTAGAGCAGAGCCATAGCCATCCTGCACAGACATTTAAAGTAGGTGAGAATGTGGTTGTGCTGTGTTTTTATGAAGCATGTGTAACCAAAGCTAGCATACATTTCTCAAGCAGAAAGTATCCATACCTTCCCTTCTCCTTAATAGATTTTCCTCACATATGCCTCTTCCAGGAAGTCTAGATAAAGAAGAGGATAGGGATGCATGCAGACAATGTGCCCTCCGGGTTACATTGTGCACCGTGCCTTAGAGTGAGTCTCTTACACATTAGATCTGTCAGGCCACTCAAAAATACGGAATAGAGGCATCAAGTTCTGGTAAAGGGAAAAACAAGCGATGAAGAAGAGTCTCCATGATGACAAAGCAGACAATGGTGGTTTATTCTGCTAAGGCAATTTTGAGAGCTCTGAAATTGTCACATTAAGTGGAAAACAAAAATCCTATTCACCGTTTCCCCCTCGGTTGTCATGGAAATGATCGTCTTTTTGCATAATGCTGAGGCCATTGAATTAACCTGGGCATTGGGAGAGAGAAACTGCTACGTTACAGATAGCAGAACCTTTTCTGGTGGGTCACTGGAATAGATCAGTTAGGAATCCAAGTTTTCTCATAAATCTTTGCAGCCATTCCTGCCACCAAAGGCATATACTGAAATGCTCCAAGGAATTTAGCGCTCTAAATAGCCCTGTTGCTTGTCTCAACGTGGAATAATTTTTATTACAGCTATTAAAAATTAGGTCACAGATTTATATGACTCCAAAATGTAATATTTATCAATCCATAGGGGAAAACAACGGGGTTGTCACGATGGAGAGGGGAGTGAATACACAATCTTGACTACGTAGATTTAGAAGCTGATCAAGCGGAAGCTCATTCAGTTATTGAGAACTTGGACTTTCATCAAGCACAGTTCATGTCACCAAAAACTAGTCTGTCTGGTATTCCTCAGGCTTGTGTGAAACCCTTATCTCACAGCCACCACTCTGCACGTGCCACACCTGTTAGCACCATTTCTGGCCACTTCCTGACAATTTGTTACAACCTGCTATTCTACCAAATTGTCAAGCTTCCCATATCCACCTCTCTATCTTTATACTAGATGTGTCACACTATTTCCATATTTGGAACAGATCTTAATTGTATTTGTACTACAAGAGCACTCCAAATCTGGTACATCGAAGGGCATGTTGAAAGAATAACTGAAACGGATGAATGGAATGCTTGTCATGGAGAGTGTTGGTGGCAGACTTATGTTAATTATGTGATACTGAGAAAGCCTCTGAATCTCATTTTCTTCGGTAAAATAAAAGTAAGATTGTCTGCTTTGTTAAAAACAAACGAGAGAGAATGAAGGTTACACATGCTGAATTGTAGGTCTGCATGTTTTTCTGGTCCCACTCCAAATCTTCAGTCAAGGAACAAAATATTTGTCAACAGTAAGGAATAAAAATGCAAACTACAGTAAAGAACTAAAACAGGTAAATAGGTAAGTTTGAAAAGGGAGGGGGAGAGAAAATGATAGTGGATGAAGCTCACTGGAAGGGGCAAAGCACATGTTTATGAATCCATGGAAATTGACATCTGGTGTTATTAGTATAAGAGAGACAACCAATTCCCAAATGGGCTTATAACCACAGATACACAGATTAGGATTTACAGAATGTACTGAGACACACAATTGAGTCCATAGCCTAAGGATTGGTGGAAGCTGGCAGACATCGAGAGAGGATGGTCAAAATGTTCTGGGATGTGAGAACTAATTATTCTACATCCAGCTCAACATTCATACCAAGTATCAAATTGATGGTAGCCACACTAATGTTCCTGCTGATGAGAATATATATGCCCTAATCTCCATAAATCCATTGCCTTCCCTGGCAAGAAGGAATGAATTTGCCCATGTGATTTAAGTTAAAGATCCTGAGATCACAAGACTATTTTCACGTAGTTCCTTATAAAAGGGGTGCAGGAGAGTCAGAGAAGGAGATAGGTACAAAGAAGCAAGGTTCTGAGCAATCATCAGAAAAGGACAATAAACCAAGACTTTCAGACCAACCGTGTCATTGTTGTTAGGTACCATCAGTTGATTCTGACCCATAGAAACGCCACGGTCCTGTGCCGTCCTCACAATGGCTTCTGTGCCCGAGTCTTGTTTCAGCCATTGTGTCGGTCCATCTCATTAAGCCTTCCTCTTATTTTCGGAGCCCCTCCACTTTATCCAGCATCATGTCCAGGGATTTGACTCTCCTGAAAACATGTCCTAATATGGAAGACAACGTCTTTCCATCCTTGTCTTTAAGGAGGACGCTGGATGTACTTTTTCCAAGACAGACTTGTTTGTAATTTTAGCAGTCTGTGATACTTTCAATACTGTTCTCCAGCACCATAAGAACCAATGAATTGATTCTTCCTTGGCGTTCCTTATTCAGTGTCCAGCTGTCACATGCATATGAGGCGATGGAAAATACCATGGCTTAGTTCAGGCATACCTTAGTCCTCAAAAGAACATCCTTGCTTTTCCATACTCTAAGGAGATCTTGTGCAGCAGATTGACCCCATGCCAGGCATCTTGATTCCTTGACTGCTGCTTCCAGGAGCATTGATTGTGAACCGACTTGAGAACTTGGAAAAGCCAGGGATGGATTCAAATGGGTTCTTCTTTAGAAATTCAAGAAGAGTTCCTTCTGGTTGGTTTCTTTACATTTCTGACCGCAAGAATGATCAGGTTTGTGTTAAATGATTTTTGTGTCATTTTGAACCATTTAGTTTGTGATGCTTTGTTTACAGAAGCAACAAATAGAAGTACAACCATACCATTTGGAGTACATCATTTAACAGCTAACCACATATCAATGGACTATGAGGACAAAGCCAGAATGGATATCAAAGCCACTAAAGGATGGGCTCTCCAGAAGGAAGCTGAAACCATAGATGACAGGGAGCTAGACACAAAGGGAGTCTATACAAGGTTTAAAGAATGAGAAACAAAATATGCAGCCTGGGACACCCATAAATTATGTCTGTGAGGCTATAAGAATGTAAACACCAAAGAATGATATGCCAAAAGTGTGATTAATTATATTGGGAAGTATTTATAGCAGATATCAAAATGCATCTTTCTATTCAAAATGCTAAAAATAATATTAATAGTCTATAAATTAGTAGCCTGACCAATTTATTTATAACACTGGAGGTAAATACCAGAGGAATTAGCTAAAAGTTGCCTGCCTTTAGGCCATGGAGGTCATTCTTGGGGAGGATTTGATACTTTTAGGCTCTGTCTGTGTTTTAGGATTGATGTTGCTATCATCTGCCTTTACAGTTGGCTTGCATACATCCAAGGGACAATAGGCGACACTCTTCAGCCCTTTGTCGTGTCCATTAGCAGGTGCATATCAGAAAGGTGTGTTCTCACTGGCTCATTTTTGGATTGCCAGGTGTCATCCTCCTTTGTCACAGTCTAAAACCTTTGCTGACCCCTTCCTGGTGGTGGCTGCACAGTAAGTTGAGAATTCTAACACTAAACCATTAGATCTCTCTACTTTGAGGCACACAAAAGAAAGACAGTGATACCGAGAGGAAAAAGCCTTGCATTCACTGGAGAGTATTTCTAGCCTGTCTCAATGATTCCACTCTCCGTTGAAAATAATTTTCCGTTGTGCTTCTCCCATCACGATGCAGATACTTGTTTATGCTTCTGATTTCTGCACTAAGCCCTGAGCTCTGTATTCACAGTACCAGCACAGAAGCATGTGGTTGGCATATAATCTATTTGGTTTGAGTCTGTTTCTCATTCATCATTTTAGCCCTGAACCTAGTACAATCCCTGACACACAATATATAGTAGTTGAATAAATGAAGTTCTGGCTGAAAAATGAATGAATGCATGATCTTTATTATCATTTTATGAGAATCATAAATCTTGGATTAATATGAGAAAAGATTAAAGGTTCTCTTGCAAAGTGGGTATTTGAAATGTTATGGAGAAGATATTGCTTATACAGAAATGTATATTTCGATATCGGCACATCCATCACCATCAAAGCATCAGAGTTTATCACATCCTCTTAACAGCTTCCCTTCCTTCTGCGGGCAACAGGTTGATTCTACAGCTGAGTCACTGAATTAGCAACTTCAGTCACTGAACATAATATGTATGATAGTGCTGACTGTATGGGACATACTTCCCTCTCTCTACTTGTGATATAGTCAGCAATTATCAAGTGGTGCTATGGAACTCTAATCATGATTATTTTAGCATGGTAGAACAATTATACTCATATGCTAATTTTTGGTCATTTATATTTCTATGATTTCTCATGATTAGACTTACCAAATTATTGAATGCCAAGATGGAATAAAAGACACCCTGCACTTGAAGCTGAAGCTATGGTGCAAAACCTGTCTTCATTAAAGTCAGTTAATCTCTGTGAATGTATTAGTTCACTATTTTTGTAATATTTTAGTGTACCACATCACCCCAGAAGATAATGATCCTTTAACAGCAAACATTTTCTTTTTCTCATTTAAACTCCTCAGATTGACGAGAGTTCTGATGCACTGAGAAATTATTGACTCTACTTAATTCAGGCAGTGGTTGGGCTTAGTTATAGTCTGTGTATCAACTCGTTCTCCTTGGACAAGCTATTAGCCATGTTCTTCTTGTCATGATGACAGAAGCCCAAGAACCAAGACCAGCCATGCACAAGCGCTGAAACTCTGTGTGTTCCAATCTTTAACCCTACATTGGTTGCAGCGTATTTATTGTCAAATCAGCATTGAAGTGTGCATCTGTTGTAGTTCGGCAAGAAACACAGTTACTGGAGGATTATGGAATAAGGCTTTTCTTATAGGAATTTGCTTTTATGCCAGTGTGGGAGGATCTGGATCGGTGAAGGTCAGGCAGCATAGAAAATCACCAATCCGTCCGGAAGCAAGATGGAGCTTGCAGAAAGTCTGAGTTGCCAAGCTAGTGGGCGTGCAGGAGCGGACTGTGCAAGCGGAGTCCTCGAGCAGTTCTGCCCGATACGACACCGCCTCAGAGTCCACAGCGATGCACCCGATGAAGGGGCCGGGAGCTGCTGTTGGTCTGTAGAGTCAATGGTCAGAAAATAGAGTGAACTTGGAAGAGAGAAGAGTGGGACCAACAGGACCTGCTGGCTGCCTCTGTATGGTTTTGTTTTATCTCCGTCACCAGACCTGATTATGGCTCTCTTCCGAGAATATGGGTTCTGCAGCTCTTCTGCTCCCCAAATGTTGCAAACCTTCCTCTGTTAGTCAACTGTGGACTCAAACATTAGAAGATGGTGAAGATGGCTCCGGTGAACCGGAAACCGTTGCCACTGAGTTCATTCTGACTCCCAGCGAACGGAGTCGAACTAGCTCTTTGGGCTTCCGAGGTTGTAATCTTTGCAAAAGCAGACTGTCATGTTATTATATCCAAGCATGTGAGCCCTGTTTATCAGCACTTTGTATGTTGGGAGTAAAAGCGTCACGGTCACTTCCCTGAAAAGGCTGTGCCTGATTCCAAGGGAACACCTGAGGTTTTAGAGCCCACGGCAATGCATTGCTTGGTAAAGTTACGAGTTGGAATTGACTCACTGACCATGGGTCTGTTGGTTTGGTTTTTAATACGAGCTTCGTAGTTATACGCATCGTAAGTGTTTTTAATTTTTCATGCAGAAAGAAAAATTGGTTTAATAATTTGACTGCTTTGTTCACAGAAACAGTGATTTTTAAAACACTTAAAATTAAACTGAAAAAATAAAAAATGTTCTAGAGGTTCTTTAGACAATTATATAAAGCTGATGAGCTTTCATATTGAAAAAACATTGACAAGTTGGGGAGAGAAAGATTAATCAAGTGTCTTAACTCATTTTCAATTAAGGCTTAAATGTGAGTTTCTTATTTATGCTTAAAAACAGGGGGACAATATTTGACTTGAATTAAGTCTCTGAACAAACTTGAAATCCAGTCTAGTAAAGGCAGAGAAACCATATGGGTCAAAGGGGCGTCTGTTCTGTCTTGCTATAAACACCCTATGTCGTGCTGTGCACGGCGAAAATATGACTTACTATTCCAGGCAAGTTTGCTATTCCAAACCCACACATTCTGAGTGCATAAGCTTTGAAATTCTAATGCTAGATAATTTGCAAATCACTTTTGAGAAGGAAAATAGGTTATGATATATTTTCCCTTGCCTGGCTGGATTGAGGAAAAAGCCGTTGCATATTTACCAGTCAGAAGAGCCAGGGAGCAGAAGAGTCTGGGTCTGTAAGGTAAATCAGACTAGCTTGGTCAGCTAGTGATGTGGGTCCTTGAAAGTTCAGAAGCGTAAGGCCTCAGAGGGGCATTATCCCTTTAAAAGCAGGAGCAATTCTTATACTTTATCTTAACTACCTTAGTCCCTTGTTGTGATGATCTATAAACCAATTAAGGAGTTCGTGGGTTGTACAAACAGTTTTTCCTGGACTAAACTGAAGAGCGATGTTTCTGGCCACCCCAGCATTATCACAGAAGTAAGGCTTGGCAATCTGCCTCTGAAAAAGTTTGCACCCAAAGTCCATCTGTAGATGATTGGACCCTCCCTCACAGAAGGGTCACAAGGAAGAGAACAGCCAGTCAGGGTGCAGTGTAGCACTGATGAAACATACGCTTTCCTCTAGTCCTTTAATGCTTCTCCCTACCCCCACTATCATGACCCCAATTCTACCTTACAAATCCCACTAGATAAGAGCTGGAAACACAGGTAATTCAGGAGAGATAAACCTCCCAGGACCAATAATGAAAATAGTGATACCAGGAGTCTAAGAGGAAAGTGGAGGGAGAAAGGGAGAACTGATCACAATGATCGATATATAACCCCCTTCTAGGGAGGTGGAAAGAGGAAAATGGGTGAAGGGAGATGGGGATCAGTGTAAGACATGGGGAAAAAAAAGATAAATTATCAAGGTTTCATGATGGAGAGAAGGTGGGGGGAGGAGGAAATGAGCAGATACCAAGGGCTCACGTAGAAAGCAAATGTTTTAAAAATGATGATGGCAACATATGTACAAATGTGCTTGACACAATGGATGTATGTATGGATTGTGATAAGAGCTGTAAGAGCGCCCAATAAAATGAGTAAAAAAAGGAAAAGCTTACAGATGAAAAATTCCAATGGAGCTCAGTTCTACTTCGTCACACAGGTGTGGCCTTGAGTCAGAGTCAACTCAATGCAAAGGATTTTTGGGGTTTGGGTGGTTTGTTGTTTGGGTTAAAATGTTAGAATGATATCTGTGAGTACCTTCAAGGGTTGGCATGAGGGCTAAATAAACTAAGAGGCAAAAATGTTATGCGAGGCTCACATTGTACTGTTCACTTCTCCATTCCATTCGTTTGCTATTCAGTTTTCTTTTTCCTTGATAGCAGATTACGTGAACCTATGAAGCAAGTACATGGAAGAAAAATTATCCTAAACTATTGGTATTGCAAATAAACACAGCTGCCTAGGTAAACAAGTGTTAAAATAACCTACTGACTATACTTGACCTAACTGTCTAATGAACAGATTACTTAAAAACCATTTCCTCTTTTCTTATATCCCATTTGGTTAGTCTACTATACTTTGACATTATTTAAATATGTTACATATATACAGACACACACAACTAAACACATCCCTGTTGGCGCACAGAGACCGCATAGGACAAAGTAGATCTGCCGCATGGCGTTCTTAGGGCTATCAGCTTTTTGAAAGCAGGCTGCTGCGCCTTCCTCCAGTGGCACAGCTAGTGGGCCCTAACGACAAACATTTTTTATTGTCAGGTAAGCAATTAACTGCTTGATAACAGGGATTCTTACTTGGGGTACATGTTAAATTTTTATTTAATTTTAAGGAAGACATTTCTACATGGCTTTATAATATCACATTTTTATTTGGATGTGATGCTGGACATGCTCACTGGTTTATGCTGAGAAATTTGGAAGGCAGCTACTTAGCAAATAGACTGCAGGAGATCCACGTTTTTGTCTGTTTTTTAAAAAGGATAAATCAACAGATGAAGAAATTATAGAACAATGTTATTAATATCACGTGCAAGGATAATTTGGCTGAAGATCACCCCATGTTCATTGCAGCACCGTGCACAATAGCAAGAAGCTGGAAACAGCCTGAATGTGCATCAGTAGAAGACTGGATAATGAACCCGTGCTACATACACACAATACAACACTGTGCATCTTTAAAAACAGTGAGGAAACTATGAAGTATCGCAGGACTTGTATGGACCTGGACAACATTATGCTGAGTGAAATTAGCCGATCACCAAATGACACAGATGAGAACACTGTTTTAAAGGGGGAACGGATACAGACGTTCATACGAGAGGAAACAGATTGGAGTTTGCCAAGGGGAGGAGGGGGCGGGGAGGGAAGACAAGGCAGTGGACTGGGCTATTGTCAACCTGGACACATGGGACCATTGCAGTTCACAAGAGTCCCGTTGATGTCGTTGGGGACACGCTGAGCTGGGAGCCACAAAGTTACCTCACCGCCTGTTCTGGAGGAGAAAGACCAGTCTTTCTGGAAAAGGATTTGCAGCTTCCGAAACCCAGAGGCAATTCTACTCCATCATATAAGGTGAGTCAGAATGGATTCAGTGACAGCAAGTTTGTTTTTGTGTGAACCCGTAAGAAGGTGTAGAAGACTCCAGGAGCAGGTGAAGGGTACGGGATTGAGGGTGTTCATTTGTAGTTTAAACTGTTGATGATAAAGTTGAGGATCTGAAATGTAAATCCCTGCCTAATTTACAATGCAAAGTTTCTATTCAAACAAACAAACTGTGTATTGATAAGCACATGTCAGAAATTCAAGCTTTTCTCAGTAAAGGAGATAGAACAAGGAATCCCATTGCTAAAGTCAAATGGATCTTCACTCATGGCCCGAGGTTTATACTAAATCTTACATTTACTTTGTTAGCTTAGTTTAATATTTTTAGGCAACTTGGGCATGAAAGCACACCAGTTGTTGGAGTACTGCTTTGTTAAAATGTCTTATTGTGAATACAGTGAAAGTTTACACAGCAAACCATTAGTTTTTCATTTAACAATTCATGCATGTTTTATTTCATCTCATCCATTGCATAGAGGACTATCTGCTAATGAAGTGCTTTTTTAGCACCTTCAATCAAATCCAAAACGGATTGCTGTTGAGTTGATTTCAGTGCATAAAAACTCTGTGCAATAGATGTGCAATCCCTTTATACAGACCCAGGCTTCTTAATTCCCAGTGTGGTGGCCCCAGACCATGTGACATTCATTCAGTAAATCAGGTTTACCACACAAGGTTGTGTGCTTGAAAGCACTTAGGCAGCCAGAAATTGTAAAATTAAAATATATATATATATATATATATATATATATATATATATATATAACCTGCACCACATTTCAGTAAAGATTCACGCTCCACCTGCGTGTCTGTGTTTCTCACTCAAACCTTTCCTTCTCGGCAGCAGTTTTTCAATTATTATTCTTTTTATACTGGCATTTGTATTTTTTGTTTGTTACAAGAACGAGCAACTTGAGACTGGTTATAAAGGCCTGTTCATCTCTGTACCTTTTCCACATAGGGCTGGAGATAAAGGGCCTCCAATAAATTTTGGAACAAAAAGCAAATGGTTTGGGGAAATAAAAACGATCTCAATTAAGAAAAAAAATCTCTGCCAACTTCCCAATTAAAAATCACATCCATTCTAAATCTTTCACTTTGAAGCAAGTGGCATTGTTATTTGATGATGCTACTGATTCCGAAGGTGGTGTGCATGACTCATTTGTTCCTGCCAATCTATGCTTGTCTGGCTACCTCACTACCTTCAAATGTTCGTTCAGATCTTGCCTTTTCATCGTGACCTCTCCCATCTCATTTAGTACTGCAGCCTGTTTGACCACAGCCATCCTCAATGCCCATTACTTATTATCTAGTTCATTTTTGCCACTGCCCTTTCCCTTCCCAAATCCTGTCATCTGATCATTTATTATCATCATTTTCCCCTTCCTCTCATGCTGGTAGAAGGTGAGTCCTACTAGGAGGTAATACGCTCTCATAGGAGGTAATATGCTCTCCTGGACCCGAAGAGTGATTTGTTTCAGTCACTGGCAAAGGCCAATATATTACATAATGTCTAGGACAGAGTAGAAGCTCAGTAAATATTTTTGAACATGTTGATAGAAAACGTTCAAACAATAAAAAGATAGCACTAACCCCTGTGCTCTGGTTTTTTTTATCTTAATGCCTAATTGGGGCATAGATATCTTAGATGAAAACAAAAACAAGAGTTGCTGTTGAGTTGTTTTCAATGGCCGAATTTTCAGAAGTAAATCAACCATATTTTCTTCCAAGGTGCCTCTGGGTGGACCTGAACCTCATGTGTGTGTGCGTGCACGCAGGTATGTGCACATGCACACACCATCTGCACCCCTCCTAGTCTGCTGATAATTTAGATCAACTTATCATAATAAGTTTAGAAAAGAGATCTAATTGTCCAGAAAAAAATGTGTTCACCTGTCACCATTGTGACTTGCTGAAGTTTTGCTGTCGTTGTGAAGCCTCTTTGTGCGATAGCACAGATGGGGCAGCCTGTGCCACGAGTAGCCACCGTCCTTGTCCTGCGCCCACTTCCTTCTGCTTTTGTCATGTGGCGTCACCTACTTCTCCTCCTTCTATGCTGCCTGCATTGTATCTTCTGCTGTCCGCTGCCTGGAGCAGGAAGGAAGGATAATGACTGTGAACGTGGGCCCTCATTTCCGATCGTTTGGACGTTTCTCTTGAACTCCCCCTGCCGGATGTATGACTGAAGGCGATTTTGCTTGCTGCTCTATACTTCTGTGTTCTCTGCAGAACTTGGCTTAGACTTGCATCTTCTTTGTCGGTCTATTGCATGGCAAGGAATCAGCACGAATGTAAAGCATTTAGAACAGTGTCTGGCATGTGGTACTTATGAAGTGTTTCGTTTGATGTCTGGGTGTAGTCATCCTGAAGGCCATCATCTTCGACTTTGTCATTAAGTGCTCCCAGCAGTGTTCGTCACAAGCAGGGCATGTCTCACACATGCTACAGACTGTTACGGGTATCCCTCAAACGGATTCTGAGGTCTTCGTCATACGGAGAACAACCTCACAATTGTACCAATAAACATCATGGTAAGTGGAGGGAAAATGAAGCTGCTGACTCTTTTATTCCACTTGGATCAACCACTAGCCTCCTTGGGAGCAATCTGCTCTGAGTTAGTGCACCCAGTGGCGTCCCCTGGAAAGGTTCTCACTGGTCACAGTGAATTATTTCATGCAAGTGTTTTTGCTCAAACCTCATTTTTTGTGATGGCCGATTTAAGAGAACAGGGGCAGCTGTGAGATTTTGTTTCCTGATCGGGAAAAATGTTGCAGACGGTTGTAATGTTGAACACAGCTCACAAGGACCATTTGTAAGCTCAAGAAAACTCAAAGTAAGAGTGGTTTTCTCGTTTCAAAGAAGGTGAAATGTCAATTGACAACAAACCTCATTTTGGATGTCTTTCAACTTCATGAATGGATGAAACTTTTGACTTGTAGAGCATTTGGAGTTGATTCCACCAGGTCAGACTGTCAATCAAGATTTCTGTTAAGAGGTTCTGAAAAGAATGCATAACAGTATGTAACCAAAAAGGCCTGATTTGTGGCAGACAAGGGACTGGTTTTGCCACTAGGACAATGCACCTGCTCACACAGCCATCACAGTACACCAGTTTTAGGCAAAAACAGCATGCTTCTCTTTGCCCATGCACATTACTCACCTGACCTCGCTCCAGAAACAAAAAGGGACATGAAACGACAGGAATTCGGCAAAGTAGAAGAGATGAAGAAAAATGACGGAGGTGCTGTCAGCCATCCAATCAAGTTTGAAAAATGTTTCCAACAAGGGAATTGCAGATTTAACAAATACACTAATTGTAATTGAAAGTACTTTGAAAGTGATAAGGTTGTTTTGTAAAAAAAAAAAAAATCCATAGCTTTGAAAAAATTCCATTGGGGGAGGGGGTTACCACTTATGGATATATGGATCTCTCTGTATATCTATGTGTGAACATAAATATATTTGCATCTTGTATAGAATATAATGGCAAGTCTTATATTTCTTTATTCTTTGTTGCTTTTCAGTGACCTGCTTGGATTGTTTTAACTACTTTGAATACAAATGTTTTCATAGCTTTCAGAGTCAAAGCCAAATTAATTGGACACACTCTGGCAATGTCGGTTCTTATTAACCTTGGCATCTTTTTGAGGAGTCTGCATTGAAAATACTTACCATTGCTGAATCTTATTGCTACTAGCTGACTCTGTGCCCCAAATTTGACTTTACTCTCAAATTGAGATAATTGTGAGTGACCGTGCACCAGAGAACATCCGGGCAGATACAGACACTTGGGAATTACTGCTTGCCTCAACAAAAGAGCAGAGCCGAGCTCTCGGTGAGAAAGTCTGGAGGAGCATCTTTTAGTAGGAGTTGATCGCACAAAGATGACCTAGGGAGGCTCACAGGAACCAGGGGTCTGGTCTGGGTAAGAGAATGGAGCACAGTGCCTGACTGGGATAGCTTAAGAACAGATAGCCAAGAGTCAGGAGGGTTGAAATGGTGATTGCGATAAAAGTAGCAGACACTACTAAAGTGAAGAATATTTGGTGTGTTTTTGTTCTTTTGTCTTGCTTTGGGTTGTATACATTGTATTTTTATGCATGTTCATCTATAACTAAGAAGGAACCTGGCTTCACTGTCCCGTTCTTAGGAGGATGCGTGAAGTTCTTTACATTCAGCAGGAGAAACCATGGTCTAACTCTTCATGCCAGGAAAGACATTCTGTTAAAGCTATGAGAGCTGTTTTTTTTTCTCTCCCTTGATTAACCTTCTTTTTCTTTTGCTAACTTCCTTTTTTTCACTTGTCAAAACACCAGTAATTGGAATCGTTCTGATATACCAATGATCCACGATCGTGAGCCTACCTGACCTGGAGTGTATGCTTCATAGATTCTCTGAGCGTTTGTAGACGTCAGTCACTCTTCTTTCCCTTCTGTCATGATGTCCTCATAACAAGGTACAGTCGATCATCTCTCTTCGGCCATCTAGAAGATATTCCTACTTTCTCTAGATTAAACAATAACGGAAGGTTTTCTAAAATCCAGAACTCTACCCATTGTTGCTCTTTCGCTCCAAATGATGCTTCCAAGATTTCAGTAGACAATGCAGGAATATTTGCCCAACTCATGAACTCATATATGCATTGGTGGTACAATGAATTGGTTATGTGGGTCTTCCAGCCACAGTCTTGGTAACTCCTACCAAATGACTTTTTCCTGAAGGGTCTGCTTAAGAGCAGGTTGGAGACGATTCTGATCGATTTTAAAATTCACTTGTGAATAATTGTTGGTAGAGTTCATGGCGCTTTGATGAACATAGAACTCTCCCTCATGTGGTTTGGGGGTAGCGGTTTGGGGGTAGCGGGTATAACATGAACCATCTTAGAAACAGCAAGAGGTGGTCTAACTGCCAATGAAAAGCCAAGGCTGGAGCCCAGCATTGGAGCCTTGCGATCCCTGTGTAATGAACATCATCAGGCCAGCGGCAGAAAGTCATGACACTGGCGATGTGCAGACAAGTGGTAGCAGTGGAGCCAGGTGCCAGAGCACCAGTCCGAGTGGATGAGTAAAACTGAGTGCTGTCAGACAAGAGGCTCCCTTGCAGAATAGGGTGCTCCCTTCCAGGCACAGAGTTTGCTGACCTACCGAGCTAAGAGCTAGCGTCCTTGGGCTGAGGCTTATGGTGGAGTAGAGTGATCATTGGGCCTTTAACAGCACGAGTAAAAGCGCTTTGTAACACTGGCTTAGCAGAGCAGAGGCTAAGCTAAATTTTGGTGGCCAGAGAGAAGCCTTCCTGAAACCATGACAAGGCAAAGCTGTTCTATTTAGAAAACTATATCCTGAATATGTGTGATGCCGTTAACGTCCCTAATAAATTCCATAATCATGAGTATGGTCTTTGACTTTTATGTTGGCATTCCAGGGAATGATCACACTCAGCTGAGAAGTAGTGAGTGCTGAGGGAGGGACAGTCAGAACTTGCAAAGGAGAAACGTGGGGAGAGGGAAGGCATGTCTGACCCCTGTGTCTCATAGGCACCCTTGGGTTGATTATGAGTTTGATTCTCCTTCCACCCACCCTTGTGAAATCCAAGGAGATAAAACGTCACCCCTACGCCATTCTTGCCCCTCTTGATCTGCTAACTGAAAGGTTAGCAAACTGAAGCTAGCAGTCACTCCACAGGAGAAGGATGGAGCATTCTACCCTCATAAAAAGTTGTAGTCTCAAACAAACTAGGGCAGTTCTCCCCTGTCTTGTAGGGTCACTCGGAGTCAGATCACCTTGATGGCAGTGAGTGTGATTTCACCCCTACTACTCGATAATGTGTCTTTCAAATGAGACAAAGTCTTGCAAATCTCATTTTATACAGCACTAGACAGCAAGCATTACAAGGCTGAGTGTGCAAGGGACAATGAATCAATGCTTTGTGGAATGATTGGCACTCATATCAGGGAAGTTTCATTTTCCCTGTGAGAAGGAACTGCCCTCCTTAAACCACTTTTCTTCAATGATAAATCATATATTTTGTCAAATAGTAAACAATACAGGCACTGTAATTTTTGAATCATGAAGTCATAGTGACATAACAGTGAAAGGCACTTAGTTCAGTGCTAACCTAGAGGTAGAGGTTTCAATCTACTCATTGGTTCCTTGGGAGAGTTGATTCTGACTCATAGCAGTTCTATAGGACAGAAAGGAATTGCCCCGTTGAGTTTGAAAGACTATAATCTTTATAGAAGCAGGCTGCCACAATTTAGTCCCAGAAACCCAGAGGAGGAGTTTGACTCTGTCCAATCGGGTCACAATGAGTCAGCATTGACTCTGCAGTGAGTTTGAGGTGGTTTCTTCTTATTATTTCCAGTTCCTGTCATTGCTCCTACATTTTCTGTCAGGTTATCTCTCAGTTTGTCACACATCATGGCAGCGAATCAGTTGACTGGCAATGGGTTTCCTTTTGGAGTTTGTATGCTCTGAAAACCGTCCCCAGGCTTGTGTTAAACATTCCTGTAGTTGCTCCCCAGCCACTCCCTCAGCCAACACCTCCGTTGCACAGCATCGTCCACTTTCCCTTTAAACAGATTTAAGTAGCAGTTCTCTATAAAATGTCTTGCTTCTATGTGGGACCTTTGCACTTGGAGATTGTGATCAAAGATCATCGTCTGCAGAATAAATACATTTACAGTCACAGTCCGGTTGATTAATTTTACCCTCCTCTTTGCGTTCTATATTTATTTACAGAGAAGAGAAAAAAGTAAAGGGAAAGCCTTTTGAAGAGAAGAACCTATTTTCCTATTATTTTCATATGAAAAGAACAGCTCTTGCCCACCATTGGAGAAATAAAAAAGGTTTCCTTTTGTGTGACCTATAAAGAGGTAACTTCCCATAGTTCACTGGGTTTCTTCTTGGCACTGAAATGGGGAGTACTTCAGCATCATAGAATTGTTATTTTATTTAAAATACATTTTCTTTTTCTTATCTTTTTAGTTCTCACCTCATTGAGCGTATAACAAATACATCTTTTGGAAAGTATCGATGTCTCGCTTTAAGCAGTATGAGCCCCCTTGTGTGCCTTTATGAGATTCAGTGAGGTGGCTATGGTTGGTAATTTTACTCTTTCCATGCAACTTTGTATGAATCATGTCAATTATATTGGTTGAACCTCAAAAAAATAAAGCAAGTCTTTGTTGTATTATTGTGTCAGGGAGAATTGCCTTTGGGTGCCGTTGAAGCAGTTCCAGCTCATAGGTACACCGGGCAGCAGAATGAAGCTCTGCCCGGCCCTGCTGGAGCCCCACAGTTGTTCTTATGTGTGAGCCCTTTGTTACAGTTGCTGTGCCCTTCCATCCGGCCAACCTTTGGGGCTCATCTTCTGGCAGCCTCTGACCATCTTCTTATGCTCGTCATGAGATCCTCAGAAGCTGACAGCTTGATTACTGTCCATAGGAGTGTCAGTGACTAATTCAATTGCTCTGCAGAGAACATTCCATTCCTTCTTTGAAGTCTGTATTCAGTCTGGAAACTCTGCTGCCACCTGGTCACTCTGGGTGACCCAGCCGGCATTTGAACGACCAGTGACATCGCTTCCTGCACCACAGCCACACACAAGCCTCCAGAGTATGACAGACTGACAGATGAATGCTGTAAGATAGGAGGTTAGTTTGTGGGAAAAGAGGAAAACAAGTCAGATGAGGAGAGAGGCACTTATTGATCAGGCTGACCTATGAGGCTAAAACTTAGAGTTGAGGCTGGATGCTGCTGGACTACAAGGAATGGGAGGAAGTTTGATTGGCATGGTGAAGGTTGAGGACATGGCCCTTATGCAGGAGAGAAAAACACAAGTGGGAAGGAAGCCTACAATGAGGAAGCCTCCCTAAACCAAGAGACCCAAGTGTAACAGACCCATACGACAGAGGAAACCTGCTGCCTAGGGGCTCAGGGTTTCTGAATCCATCGTCTATGGGAACAGACAGTCGCAGACACTGTGACAAGAAAGCCAATGATTATTTAGACATGACGTAAGGCACTGACTACACTTCACCTCTAATTATGCAGACAGATTCCTAATTCTGGGTGTAATAAATTTAAGGCATGAATAGACCACAGAACAGACCAGGGACATAGGTCTAAGAACTGAGTAGGTTGATTTATGTATATTTCATGAGTAGTGAGTTTTCCATGATTGTGGAGACAAATTGATCTCATGTCTACAGATGGAATGAGATGGTACCCCTGTAGGTGGGGAGAGGTCCTTTAGGGATGAAGGAAAAGTGGTCCAGGCAGTCACTATGGCCTCTGAATCCAAGCCAGCTGGCTGACAGTATCGCCAGTGGTTTAATTGCTCTGGAACCTGGGCCCCTGCTGTAGGGGGCATTTCTTGCTAATATAATACTCTCCTGGATTGAACCAAACAAAATATCATCCCAACTTTATTTAGTATTTCAACTTCAATTTTTTAAGTGCTGAGTTTCCTATATAGTTAGTTTCAGTTTTATATACAGTTTCCATGCATTTTTTGTGTGCCATACCCCAACCCTATGCATTTTTCAAGGATGTAAGTATTTCACTAGGCATTCCTCCACCTCTTGGTTTTTTTAATAAAAAATCATTCATTTCCATTTCTAATAAATAGTGATCATGTTGTCAGGGATTTTTTTAATCATATGACTTAGTTGTCCAGCAACCATGCCAGCAGTGTATTTAGAACCCAACGCTAGACTATCTTGGGGATTAAGTAAAAACAAAATTGTAGACTTAATATTTTCCTGAAAGCTTTACTTCTATGAAGGAAAAACATGATTAGAATAGAAAAGATTAGAGAACACAGATAAGAGCTCTCGACACAGAATTCAGGACAGATAAAACCCTCAGGAGCAGTAGTGGGAATAGCAATACCATGAGAGTAGGGGAAGAAGGGAGGAAACTATTGCAATGATCAATATAAAACCCCACCTCCCCAATTGGGGATGAACAACAGATGTGTGGGTGAAGGAGACAGCAGACTGTGTAATATATGAAAATAATAATAATTTATAACTTATCAAGGTTTCATGAGGTGGGAGGAGGCCTTATGAAGGGGGAAAAAAAGAGGAGCTGATACCAAAAGCTCAAGTAGAAAGAAAATGTTTTGAAAATGATGATGGCAACATATGTACAAATGTGCTCCACACAATTAATGTGTGGATTGTGATAAGGGCTGTAAGAGCCCCTAATAAAATGATTTATTAAAAAAAAAGAAGAAGAAAGAGATTAGAGAGCATAGGGGTGGCAGAAGGAGAATTGCTGGAACCTGGAACATGGTTGATGCAAAAATGCTTACTAATTCACTGATGAAGTGCCTTGAAATTGAAGAATTTGGGTGTCAAGAAGGATGAAGTAACAAGAACCAGCCAGTGCTGTGGGTCAAAGATAATGAAGAGGAAAGGCCCTCAGATCGGAGATGGGTATGAATACACTTGGGGAGAGTAGTTTGTGCAGAGTAGCCAAGTCCCAGGATTACAAGGCAGAAGAGCCCAGAGCTCTCACTTCTTGGCTGGTAGACCAGAGTTATGTTAAAGACCTCTTATGACCATATTGAACTGAGTGAATTGTTGAAGATCTGTAAAATTTATAAAAGTGGAATTATATTTGTTATCTGTACTTAGTTCACAGGTCTACAGAGCCTGCTGTGATTTTGCAAATGTTTGAACTCTTTCTTATTAAATCTCTTTTGTCTAACCTCCCACATTTTGCCTACTGGGATCATTTCCAATACCAGCACGGAACTGACTCTCTTCTCTTGAACACACATTTGCTTTTCCATGCCCAACTTTGGCTCCCCTCGTTTCAATTGTCTAGAAAGTGCTCCCTCCTCTTTCAGAAAATTCTCTGTCTTTTAGATCTTTCCTATGTATAACTTTTCTCTGGAGAAGAATAACCCACCATATCTTTTCTCACCTCTGGCCTGCATGCATATGAGTGTGTGTGTGTGTGTGTGCGCGCGCGCACACGTGCTCACGCATGCACACGAGCGAGAGAGAGAGAGAGAGACCTTTTATGGAATTCTTTGAACTAACTTTGTATTACCCCTGACTGAATATGTACTAGTTTATCTGTATCTAACAATAAAGCAAAAAGTTTCATGGTTGCATGGCCTCTGTTTATCTCAATCACTCTCAGAGGTGTCATTCAATAAATACCTGTTAAAGACGTAAATGATAGGACAGTAGAGAGGAAACAGGACTAAATAAATTTAAATCAAACAAAAAATAAATTATGCAGGGTAGTCCACTTATATCAAGCATTCCAGATACATCTGGGGCCATTTATATTTAGTCATGCAAGCATTAAGCATATTTCATACATAAACTTGTGCATCTCTTATGTGCATAAAAACCTGGTAAGTCCTAAAGGGGTATTGTATGTCTTTAGAAATAGATCATTGAAGTATATGGCTAAAGAAGTAGAGGGAGAATTCTGGGCTCAGCCTGAATTGAATGAAGCTCATTTCTAATGGAGCCCTGGTGTTGGAGATGAGACTGTACATACCTGTATTTTATATCTAGATCGTTACTTCATCTCCCACGTTATAATTAAAATGTTTCTTTCTATTCTTGCTCTTACACATTCTCCAATGATTTCTTCACAATTAAACTGTCAAATTACATCTACTTCCATATACAGTAATGATAATGAATTGATTGTTCCTTGAATCATTGTGGTGTGTTGATGGTTTTTGAGTCTCTCTATAGGGAAAAAAATGAGCATTCTGTTGTGCAGTTTGTGATGATTAAAGTTAGAAATATGTGTAATTTCAACTTTGAGTAAAAAGGCATTGTATTTTATTGTACATTATAGAATCATGCATGCCTACATTAATAAAGGTTGTTTCCTGAGTTTGTAAATTTAGTTCTTGTGTAAGAATGAGGTTGTTACACTTCTCCATAAAGGTTTGCATGGAAGTGATTGGTGTCAGCCTGCACTGAGTTCTTAGATGTCTGCATGTATCCTTCATCTTTCATATTCCATATTGTTTCAGGAGGAAAGTCTAGCACAGTGGCTCTCAACCTTCCTAATGCTGTGACCCTTTAATACAGTTCTTCATGTTATGGAGACCCCAACCATAACATTATTTTTGTTGCCACTTCATCACTGTAATTTTCTACTGTTATGAATCATAATGTAAATATCTGATAGGCAGGATGTATTTTCATTGTTACAAATTGAACATACTTAAAACACAAAACAATAGGTAATTATATATTGTGAAATATTTATTTCTAATTACAAATAAATGAAATTTTGAAATTAAGCATGGTGTAGCATGGGTAACAGTCTTCATGCCAGGTACTCGTATGTGGGTGTATCTGCATGTGGGAGGACCCTGGAGACGCTAGAGAAGTGGTGTCATGGTTCTTAAGACCACAGAAAATATGTGTCTTTCCTGTGAAAGGGTTGTTCAACCCAAAAATGGGTTACAACCCACATGTTGAGGACCGCTGGTCTAGTAGAAAGAACATAATGTACTTTCAGGCAAGATTAAAATACGTGTCTATGTAATGGATGTATGTATGGGTTGTCATAAGAGTTATATGAGCCCCTAATAAAATGATTTAAAAATAAAGTGTGTCTATGATGGGAGAGTATGTGGTTTGGGCAGCAGTATTTGGTACTATTTGTTATGTTTTTTCAAAAACTTAAAAATCTATTCTTTTTATTAATCATTTTATTGGGGGAGGCTCTTAAAAATCTTCTAAAAATCTATCCCTCCACCCCTGGTTATGAGGCTTTATTAGGGAAGTTAGAGGTTACCAAAAGTCAGGGTCAGAAAACATTAGGACTTAGTCTTTGTCGACAAGAGTGACTCTTCTCAGCACCTCTGCTCAGCGAGTTTCTCTGGTCCTCAGTTTCTCAGCCTTGACCTCTACCTGGATCTGTGGCCTGGGGAGCCTGTGGCTCTTCAGCTCTGCATCATGGTCCCAGCTCTGTGGCCTCTGGTGTTTCTGCTGCCTTCACCACATCAGACTGGGATCGTGCAAACATTCCACTTGATAGGCAGGGAGAGTAGGGAGAAAGGGGTTGCCTTCACTGAATGCCTAAGTTAAACAAAAATTAGCAGACCATGTCCCATTTAAGGAGTTTGAAAGAAGTCAGGCACACAGACACCTACGGGGTCAATACAAAACTGGGCACCCACAGACCAAAGTCACCTAGGTGCAGATGAAAGTCAACCTGGGAATGCACACTAGGTACCAGCAACATTACATCACAGAGCCACTAAGGACAGTCAAAACCCTCAACCATGCCACCTCCACCCCCTTCCTCAAAGAGGGGAGGGGAATAAATAAAAGCAGAAACAAATGGGGCGGGGCAGGATCTCTCCCTCCCCAGCTGGCTCTCTGTCGGCAGGCACGCTCTCTCTCCTATTCCAGTACTCCTCTTTTGGCTCCCCCACCTCCTCTTAGTGGCCGTTTTTCCATGTGGTTAAAAATCTGTTCTTGAAATGTACTACCTAGCTCATACCTGGGAAAGAGCTATGTGTGTCTTTACCTTTAATTTTGAATCTGAAAGAACATATCCCATGAGAAGGCTGCAATATGTTTCCATATAGCACAAATGTATACGCTAGTGTTTGTTTTTTATTGGCGATACTTTCTACTTTGTTTTTGATATCTTTTTCATGTGCCTTGTCTTCAGAACTATTTTCTTTTAAAGGGCTCATTTTATTGGGGGCTCTTACATATAACAAACCATATATCCGTCATCTCAAGCGGACATGTACAACTATAGGCATCAACAATTTCTAAACATTATCTTTCTTCTTGAGCCCTTTGCGATCAGCTCCTCCTTTTTGTCCCTCCCTCCCCCACCACCCCTGAGAACCCTTAATGTTTTATGTATTGTTATTATTTATACATATCTTACACTGCCCATTCTATCCCTTCACCAACTATCCTGGCACTCTTCCCCTCGGGTGGGTTAATCTGCCCTCATTGCTATCCATTTCTCTCCCCTCTTCCTTTGCCCTATCCTCTTATAATCGTTGCTCCCATTACTGTTTCTGAGGGCTTTTGTTTTCCTTGAACTCCATATATTGAAAGCTCTCATTTCTGCCACTGTCTGTATACCAGCATAACAGGAATTGTGAGATTGGACTGAGATCATAATAGTGCAGGGAGGAAGGATTGAAGAGCTACAGGAATGTTGTGTATTTTGTCAGTGCTGACCTGCCCCCTAGAGGCATTTTCTCCTCGGTGCAGCCCCTCTATGTGGGGATTATCCACAGATGGCCTCTGGGTCACTAATTTGACCCCTCTCCATCACCTCGATGAGGTTTATTTTTGAAATTCTGATGTCTGTTCCCTTCGACACCTCATGATCACACAGACTGGTGTGCTTCTTCCATGTGGGCTTTGTTGCTTCTTTGCTAGATGGTCACTTGTTTGGCTTCAGCTTTTAAGGCCACAGACACTTTATCCTTTAATAGCCGGGCACCACCTGCTTTCTTCACCACATTTGTTTGCGCACCCAGATTGTCTTCAGTGATTATGTCAGGGAGGTAGGCATCGCCCAATGCCACATTGTTATAACAAAGTGTTCTTGTGTGAGGGAATACTTAAGTAGTGGCCCAAAGTGTCTATTATCTCAATGTATTGCCACATAAGTATATATACATAGCCCAATACCCCGATTGTTATGCATTAATGTATTTACAAATGTACGCCTCTAGATTTGTACCTCTGTACATTGTTTGGCTTCCTAGTTCTTTTGTCCTGTTCACCTTTTACCTTTAACATGTTTACCCCTCATTTTCCTCTCAGTAATTCCTCCAGCTAAATTAGAGCTGCTATACCACTACCAGGATTTCCGCTAGCCCCTCACCATTCATTTTAGATCCCCAGTTGTTCCTCTGTCCATGAGCTTGTTTTCTCGCTGCTCCCTTCCCCCCTGCTTCTCCTCCCCCAAGATCCCCGGAAGCATCAGTCCTGTTGCCCTCTCTTTGGGTTTGCGTCTCATGCCTATTTATATAGATCGACAAAGTAGAACTAATGAAGACAAAACACCAACCGACCAACCAACAAACGAATAACAACAACAAAGAGAGAAAGAATAACACAAAACAAAACACCTATACGTAATTCCCTGTCAGTTTGATGACATTTTTAAACCATCTCCCCGCTGGCCTGGCTCCGGGCACTGCCCAGTCTGAAGTCTATTTTCAGGAGTCCTCCAGGGTTTCGTGACTCAATTCCCATTGTTGGTCTGTTATGTTCTATTCTTGTTCTGCCGCACTGTGGGGTGCGGCCATGATAGAACAGGCTCCAGACTCACTCCCTGTGATTTGTCCCCAATAATGTCTTCTGTAACACTGTGTTCCCCTGTCTTGCCATCATGTCTCAAGGACTGGTGGGGTCTAGTCAGTCACTCTCTTTATTTCTTAGTTTGCTTTCATGTAGGCAGGATGGGCCAGCCCTTCTCCTTAGCCTGTAGCTTCATTCAGAACTATTTTCTAAGGCATCTAGAACCCTGGTGCACAAGTCCCAGGTTGTACTTATTGATAAGCTGAACTTCCCACCATGTAATGGAAATATTTTTTAATACTTGATCACTGTCTAAATATGTTTTAAGAATTGCATATTGGTGCATAGAGGCAGGAGAACAAGTGGAGGGAAACTAAGCAATAGAAAAATAATCAAGTGCATTTGGACAACAATCCTGCAAAGTTAATTGAATGTGCAGCACATGACATGAAAAGGGCACACGTGTTAGAGTCCAAAATTTTCATTGGGGGCTTTTATATTGTTGGGGTGTCTGTCCTATGTTTAGAAAAGTCAGTATTGCAAACATCATATAAATAGTTAAGTGCTATATTTGTAATTTCTTGGGAAACTAAAGCTAAAAACGAGACTTGATGACATTGTCATATAAGTATTGGGCTGCTATACACAAGATCATTGGTTCAATCCTATGAGCTGCTCTGTTGGAAAAACTTGAGGCTGTCAGCACCCATAAAGATTTAGAGCTTTAGAAACCCTTTATGAGGTCGCTATGAGTCAAACTAGATATGCGGACAGTGGGTTTGTTTTCCTTGTCACTAATATGACATTTTAGTAAGTATGATAAATTGCTCAGTAGATTTCTCCTTTAGTGGAGATCTGTATCTTAAAAGGATACTTACCTGATCTGGATGAAAAAGAGAAAAGGGAAATATCAAGCTAAACTTACTTCTTTGAAATAGTTGATTGAAATTTATCAATTAAGTTTCTTAATTCTTCACATAGTGTTTCAGACATACACAATAGGTTGTCCTTCTTACGTTACCATATTTTGAAATGTAGCCTGTTAAAGTGAGTTAAACTGAGGAAATCATTGAACTAAATCCCTAAAATATCCCTTTTGTGGGGCTCTATGCATAATTTACACCTCAGAAAGATAGTTCATGCTCACCAATTATTGGAATGACAGAAATAACATTGCAAACCAGCTTTCCAATACTGATAGCATGAATTTGTGTTTCCAGGTCATGAGCTAAGCCAAGACCATTCATTGACATCAGTTTCACAGTCTGCCCCTGGCCTTGTTTTGGCTGCTGATACTGTGTTTTTTTACACATGGAGTAAATTTGATTCCTGTGTGTTCTATTTGGCAAGGTTCACATGTATAATAAACATTGATATTATTAAGAAATATGTTTGCAATAAGGAAGTCTTTGGTCTTGCAAAATCCTATCGTGGCATCTCCAGCTTTCTTTCTATCACCAAGGCTACTACTAACCTGCTTTGTTTCCTACTTTCTCATTCTGATCCCCAGTAATAACCACTGCTCCTTGATTGCATATGTGAACAATTTCAGACTGAAGGAATTGCCAGAATTCTTCATTTTGTTCATCACTAGCTTTAGTGGTTGGTAAGTAAATTTGAATAATACTTGTACTCGCTAGACTTCCTTATGAGCATATATACTGTATATATTCGAGTACAAGCCAACCCGAATATCAGCGGAGGCACCTAATTTTACCACAAAAACAGCATTAAAAATATGCTGAAAAAAACTCGGCTTACACATGAGTACATATGGTATACTGTCTTATCACAGAGAGGATTGTACTTCAAGGTAGGTTTTGAAATTTTTTTAATGGTAAATGTGACATTTTTCTTGAATCTCGCTCTAATTTTCCAACTCAAAATGCCAAGTACCAGACCACTTGAACCACTAATACCTAGTATAGGGCCTTTATGTGTTCCACTTCATGTTATTTGTGCTCTTCCAGCTCTTATCCCAATCCATACATACATCCATCGTGTCAAGCACATTTGTACATATGTTGCCATCATCATTTTCAAAACATTTTATTTCTAATTGAGGCCTTGATATCAGCTCCTGATTTTACCCCCTTCCCTATGAACACCTGACAATTTATATATATATATATATATATATATATATATATATATATATATATATATATATATATATATATATATATATCTTACACTATCCAGTGTTTTCCTTCACCCACTTTTCTGTTGTCTAACCTCTGGGAAGGGGTTATATGTCAATTATTGTGATCGGTTCCTCCTTTCTCTCCCTACCTCCTCCTTCCCCTCCTGTATCACTACTCTCATTACTGGTCCTGAGGAGTTTGTCCTAAATTCCCGTTGTTGTGAGCTCTTATCTGTACCAGTGTACATGCTTTGGTTTAGC
This sequence comes from Tenrec ecaudatus, assembly GCF_050624435.1. Taxonomy (NCBI): domain Eukaryota; kingdom Metazoa; phylum Chordata; class Mammalia; order Afrosoricida; family Tenrecidae; genus Tenrec; species Tenrec ecaudatus. The sequence continues at coordinate 49,449,188 of NC_134533.1, read as the reverse complement.
TGGATTTGTAAGGTAGAATTGAGGTCATGATATTGGGGGAGAGGAAGCATTAAAGAATTAGAGGAAAATTGTGTTTCATCAGTGCTATACTACACTCTGACTGGCTCATCCCTGTAAGGGCATATCCAATTGTCTACAGATGGGCTTTGGGTCTCCACCCCACACTCTTCCTCATTCATTTTGGATTACTTCCAACCTTCCTACATTCATACTTTGTACATTTCAGTAGTAATGGATGCTTGCAGGTATTTCTTCTAATGTTGAGTTGGGCTTTCTCACCAAATGAACGTCTGGGAAGTTTTACTCCATCCACCTCCTTAAGGTCAACTCTATTTTGAGGGTTTTTCACCCTGAAGAGTGTATCTCTCAGCACTAAATCTGCCAGTGTTCCACTGCTATTCATAAAGTTTTCCGTAACTAATCTCTCCATCTTTGTAGTGTGTTCTTAGTCTAGAAGTTCTGCTGAAATCTAATCACCATGGGCAACCGCCATATTGGAAATACCAGCAACATAGCTTCCAGCATCACAGCAACATTCAAGTCACCACAGCGTGATAGACAGAGTGGTAGATGAACATCCTGGAGATTAGGATTCACAACATGTAGGATTATTACATTGTATGACTATCATAATCTAGGCCAGTTGACACTTATTTTGGGAAAGCACATTCTGCCGATAACACCCATTTATGCTAACTCTCAAATTAATAGATTCAGTCACCACTTAACTTTGCACCTTTGAAATGTTTTCTAGGTATAGAACCTTTATTTTAATCTTCCGTAAATTGTAAGCATATTTTTTTCAAGTGGCTCACTATGATGTTGACAAACACTTGGCTCCTTTTTGAGTCAGTAATTTACATTAGAAGAAAAACTTTTCCACATGGCAGGATCAACAGTCCCTGTTATTTGTGGGTTGCAAATGTGACCATTTCAGTTTCTAAAATAGTTTTACTTTGACAGCATTGTTGTTAGTATTTTACTACAGCAAGGGATGGACACAGAACTCAGAACATGTTCAGTTATATTCACATTGCTGTGAGTAGCAAATACATTTGAATAGTTAAATATACAACACTTCTATAACAAGTAAAATTTGTCAAATAAAATTTATATTAGAATTTGAACTTGAAAACAGAAATTCAAATGTGAAAATTAGTGAGATTAAAAACTTTGATTTGGGCCATGTAATTTTGTTCTTCAGCGCTAAGGTAGTCAAAAGAAAAAGTACCGATGAGGCAGTCAGAAGGAATTTCATTTTTTATGGTATAATATTTGCTGGTGGGCTCTCCACAGATTGCTGTATCGTTTTTCATCCCAAATAATTGTTTCAAACTTGCACACTCACGTTCTATCGATTGATGTGGTATCTTCACGGTTCATTGGACGAATCCAGGGGGTGTGAACAATTGCAAACCAGATGACACAAGTACAAGAGCATGTTCAAATCTGAAGACATCCTTGTCTCACGTCGCATAGGACAGGGCCAGCTATCTCTTAAGTCATGTGACTATAGTACCACCACTATGTTGTTATGTGGTCAATGAGAGAAGATATACCCTGAAGGTGCAGTTAGACTTAATTGGCTGTGTCCTGCCAGTTTTCTTCCAGTGTGAAGGTTGCTTTCCCTAGTGCCCTGTCTGCTCTGTTGTTGGGCTTTGGTTTGGACAACCAGTGCCCCTCACTGTGGATGCCCAAAGGGGGTGCTTGCTTTAGTTATTATCTAATGTATCCCTGAATGAGGTCTCAGAGGTGATACTGGAGAATTTATGCCAAGTGTGGGCCAAAGCCAAAAGAATAAACACAGATAATATGGACGAAGACACTAGTAATTGGATATCGTAAGGTAGAAATTATTCATAGTCGGCTTTACTAATTATAGAAGAATTTGCTGTCTTTTCCTCTTATTTTTCCATTCTACACTTTATTTTTATGTACTTATTAAAAACTAGTAGGATGGATATTGCTATTTTTCAACAAGTATTTTTTATCACTTTTTTGGAGGCTCGTACTACTCAACACAATCCATACATACATCCATTGTGTCAAGCACATTTGTACATTTGTTGCTATCATCATTTTCAAAGCATTTTCTTTCTACTTGAGCCCTTGGTATCAGCTCCTCATTTTCCCCACTTTTCCCCCACCCTCCCTCCCTCCCTCATGAACCCTTGATAATTTATAAATTATTATTTTTTTCATGTCGTACACTGTCCGATGTCTCCCTTCACCCACTTTTCCGTTGTCCATGCCCTAGGGAAGGAGTTATATGTAGATCCTTGTGATCAATTCCCCGATTCTCCCCATACCTTCCCTTTACCCTACTAGTAATTGCTACTTTCATTATTCGTCCTGAGGGACTTATCTGTCCTGGATTCCCTGTGTTTCCTGCTCTTATGTGTACCAGTGTACATCCTCTGGTCTAGCCAGATTTGTAAGGTAGAATTGAGACCATGATATTTGGGGGGGGGGCATTAAAGACCTAGATGAAAGTTGTATGTTTTATCGTTGCTATGCTGCACCCTGACTGGCTCGTCTCTTCCCCATGACCCTTCTGTAAGGGGATGTCCAGTTGCCTACCAAAGGGCTTTGGGTCTCTACTTCACTCTCTACCTCATTCACAATGATATGATTTTTTTTTGTTCATTGATGCCTGGTACTTGAACCTATTGACACCTCATGATCACACGGGGTGTTCTTCTTTCATATGGCTTTATTTCATCTAAGCTAGATGGCCACTTGTTTATCTTCAAGCCCTTAAAAGACCCCAGACACTCTATCTTTTGATTAGCTTTCTTCACCACATTTGCTTATGCACCCATTTGGTCTTCAGTGATTGTGTCAGGAAGGTGAGCATCATGGAATGGCAGTTTAATAGAACAAATTGTTTTTGCATTGAGTAGAGGTGCAGTGTCTATCGTCTACCTTAACACTAAACCAATAAATATATGCACATAGATCTATTTCCCCATCATCATATATAAATAGATTTACATATGCACATGCCTGCATTTAGACCTCTAGAAATGCCCTTTGCCTCCTAGTTCTTTCCTCTATTTCCTTTTGCTTTCCTCTTGTCCCACTGTCATGTTCAGCCTTCATTTGGGTTTCAGTAATTCCTTTTGGTGACATTGTCTTTGGTCAAGTCCTATCAGGCCTCCTACACCATCCTCGCCATTGTTTTTAGATCACTTGCTGTTCCCTTGTCCCCAGGTATGTTAACATTCACTTCCTTTCCCCGACTCCCCTTCTCCCATGTCCCCCCAGAATCATTGGTCCCATTGTTTTCTGCTCCAACTTGTTTATCCTGCCTATCTTATCTAGATAGACATGCAGAAGTAATAATATGCACAAAAACAAGACAGAGCAAAACAAAGCAACAAAAGAAAACAAAACAACAACAAAAAAAACAATGACGAAAAAAGGAAAAGCATGTAAATAGTTCAAGGTCTGTTTGTTTTAGGAGTGTTTTTAGAAGTGGTTTCCAGTCGTGTCTGATGCGGTGCCATGCACTGGCCCTAAAGTCTATTTTTAGTGCTCTCTCGGGACTTCCTTGCTCTGTTCCCCTTGCTGTTCTATTACACACCCTTAGTGTTTCGCCTCAGTGTGTGTGCGTGTGCGTGTGTGTGTGTGTGTGCGTGTGTGTGTGTGTGTGTGCGTGTGTGTGCGTGTGTGTGCGTGTGCGTGTGCGTGTGTGTGTGCGTGTGTGTGCGTGCGTGCGCGCGCGTGCGTGTGTGTGTGTGTCGGGGGTGGGATCAAATTGGGTGCAATTCCTTATTGTGAATCCAGTGTTGTCCCCCATAGCTCTATGGGTCAACAAGGGATATTGTGTCACATAGTCAGGCTGGCCCTATGGTCTTCTCTGCTTTGGCTGCTCTGAGTGGGAATATTGTCCTCAGGGCTTGGTGGACCAGATGTGTTCCACTCTCTCTTCCTCACCCTTCATTTGCTCCTGTGTGCTCTGATCAAACATGTCCCTCTCCCTGAGCTGTAGCTTCAGTGCTGTCCTCTGTAGTGAATTCTTCTGCAGGGAGTGGGCGCTGTCCACGTTGGGATTAGGTCCGACCCCTCAGACCTCTCTATTGGTTCTCTGCTTCATACCAGTATGTTGCATTCATGTCTTGGAGCACTAGATTGAAATCTGGTTCTTCTTTCGCTGTAGAGATATAAATAATACATTCCCCTTGGGTGGGTTAGTGCCCTGCTGTACCCCTACCTGTGTCTTTTGTCTTTCTTCTTCTACCCCTCCTTTTTAGTTGGCTACCATATGTTCCCCTGGATTTGGTCTGGCCCCTGCCATACTACCTTGGCCTCACCCCAGGAATGTTTGTATATAGTAGCTTTTCGCCTATGCCCTTTTTGTATTTTTAAACTTACCTCAGTGGACTCATGTACTTGTCCTTTTTCGGTTGGCTTACTGTACTTAGCATCCTTTCCTCGAGTTCTTACCACGTGGCTGTGTGTTTCATGCTTTCATCACTGCTTTTAGGGATGCATAATACTCCATAGTATGTATGTACCAGTTTTTTAATCCATTCATCTGTTTATGGAAATTTGGGCTGTTTCCTATTCTGTGCAATTGTGAACTGTGTCACGATGAACATTGCAGCACAGATGTTTGGCCGTGGTTTGTTTCTTGCCTCTTCTGGGTATATGCCCAGCAGAGGGATTGCTGGGTCGTATGTTAGCTCAATTTCCATCTGTTTTAGATATCACCAAATCAATTTCCATAGGAGCTGTACATACCTACAGGTCCACCCACAGTGGATGAAAATTCCTATCTCCCCACACTCCTGCTGACACTTACTGCTTTCTGATGTTTTGAATTGGGTTATCTTTGAGGGAGTTAGGTGGTATCTCATAGTTGTGTTAATTTGCATTTCTCTTATAGCTAATGATCAGAAACATTTTCTCATATGTTTATTGGCCATTCGGATCTCTGCCCTTGTGAAATTTCTGTTCAGGTCCTTTGACCACCTCCTCAGTTGGCAATTAGTTTTTTTTTGTTTGTTTGTTTTGTTTTTCATTTTTGAAGCTAGCTGAGTATTGTAGATTTTAGTAATAAGGCCTTTGTCTGATGTGTCATTCCTAAAAATGTTTTCCCAGTCCATGGACTCTCTTATTACTCTCTTGGTGAAGTCTTTCGATGTACACAGGCATTTTATCTTTCATGTACCCCACTTGTCAATTTGTTACTCATCTGTATTTTTGTCCTTCCCCATTTCTGATAACCTATGTATTCCCTGCGCCAACGTGCTCATGTTTGTCCCCATTACCTCACTGATGGCCCTAATAATTTGAGGTTTTACCTCAAGGTCTGTGATCCACCTTGAGTTTGTTCTTGTGCATGGAGTGAGATAAAGGCCTTCCTTCATTTTTCTGCAGGTAGATAGCCATTTTTGCCCCCAAAATCACTTGTTGAAGAGGGCATTTGCTTCCCACTTGATATTTTTGGGGCCCTTATCAAAGATCAGTTGTCTTTATGCTGATGATTTTATTTCTGGGTTTTCAATTCTTTTCTATTGGTCTATCTATCATTATACCAGTACCATGCAGTTTTGACCACTGTGGCTGTATAGTGTGTGCTAAAGTCAGGTTAAAGCAAGCCCTCCCACTGTGTCCTTCTTCTTGAGGAATTCCCTACTAATTCTGGGCTTCTTCCCTCTCCATATGAAATTGGTAATCAGTTTTTCCAACTCTTTGAAGAAAGGTGATGGTAACTGTATTGGGATTGCATTACATTTTTATAGTTCCTTCGGCAGAACTGACATATTTACCATATTGAGTCTTCCAATCTATGAGCTTGGGATGTTCTTCAATTTGTTGAGGTCACTCGTGGTTTTTTGTAATAGTATTCTGTAGTTTTCTTCATACAAATCTTTTTCCCCCCACGTATATCCCTAGCTATTTTAATTTGTGCTTGGGTATTGTGAATGGTACCACCTTTTTGATCTTCTCTTCTGTGGTCTTGTCCAATGTGTATAGCAGTCTGATAGACTTCTGTTTGTTGATCTTGTATCCTGCCACTCTGCCATATTCCTCTGTTGTTTCCAGTACACTCCTTGAAAAGCTTTTGGGATTTTCCATATATAAAATCATGTCATTTGCGAATAACAATAATTTCACCTCTTCTTTCCCTAGCGAATACTTTTGCTGTCTTTTCTTTCCCTTATCCTGTCACCTAAGACCTCCAATATGATGTTAAATAGTAGTAGAGACAAGGGGCATCCTTGTCCTGTCCCCTTTTTCAGTAGGTTTGTGTTTGTATTTCCTCCATTGACTACTATGCTGGCTGTTGGTTTTTCATATATAGCTTTCAAAAAAGTATTTTTATTGTCATATTCTTAAAGGATGGCAATTCTTAAAGGATTGTAATTTTCCTGTCAAGAACTAAAAAATATTCATGAAATTGAGACATGTTTTGTCTTTTTTTGTTCACACCATCAAAATAGATATTGAAGGATGCTTTCTTTGAGCTATTTCATTAAAATAGAAATAATTTATTCTAATTATAAAATATGCTTCACATTTAGTATAGAATATTCAGATAATATTAAATAATAAAAATAGTTACAATTACTCTTTGTTCCAACTCTCAAAGATAGTCTAGATTAAGATATTGAATGTCTAATTATAGTTATTGTCCTCCTGTATTACAAATGCACCTTTGCCTAATAACACATTCTCAAAGCATATAAATGGATACCTCATTTCTAATAAAAAATCAGATCACACTGTAGAGTTTTAAACTGTTTTCTTAGAAATATATTCTGAATGTATATGTGCATGTGTCAAGTATATAATATACATATATTATTTATGAGCCTTACATTGTTATTGTCACTTCCTTAGGAGTTTCTGATTGGTGAACATTTGCCTCCCTTATTCCCTTACTATCAAGGGACTATTTGACTACCTTAAGGACTGTCATCATCATACTTGCAATTCATCTCTGTTTATCTGTTATCTCTATCTTCCTGTGAAACATCTGGGAAAATGTTCCCTTTACTATCTGAAGCTTAAGGTCTTATTATTCTCTTCTAGATTTACCTTTACTAGTTAATATTCCTACCATTTAGATAAGAGAAACTTCTCTCCCATTCCATGAACCTTGGATAAATCATTATTTAGAGTATTTTCCAATTTTATCATTGATAACAGATTTTTTTCCTTATCAGGTAGCAACCCATGTTATTGTCTTAGATAATTTATTATACCATTACAGACACGCTATTTATTTCCTTTTAATGGCCCCTGGTGGTACTGGCTGTGGTTAAGCACTTGGCTGCTAGCAGAAAGGTCAGAAGTTCAAGTGTATCATTCACTTTCGGGCAAAGATGTTGCCTCCGTTTCAGTAAGGACTGCAGTCTTCAAACCCTGCAGGACAGTTCTGCTTTGTCCAGTAGGGTCTTTTTGAGCTGTAATCAACTCAACAGCAGTGGGTTTGAATTGGCTATACTGAGTTAAAGAAATACAATAGAAGGCAGCAGACATTGCTACTTTCTATTTGGAATTTGAAATCTCTTCCAATCCAAAGAATGTGGATTACATGACAATGGTTTCCATCATGCGGTGCCTTCTCCTTAGCTTAGCCCTAGCAGCCATCAAGCATAATGCTCTATTCCAGCAGGGATTGTGGTTTGGTCAAGGGACCCTAAGGGAAGAGGATTCCAGTGGATAGACTCTATTTCCTTTTATTTCTAAGATCTATCATTTTCTCTGCATCTGTAAGAAAGTTCCTTATTGGGCTATATGAACCACATGATGTTATTTCCTTTGAACTTGAATTTTTAAAAATTTTATCACTTAATTCTTATAATAACCTTTAAATAACTTTTTTTTTTACCAGAATCCCTCCCCATGTAGTGGGAATGGTTAACAACTCAGCAGTTAACTGAAAGGGTGACATTCTTGCCCGCCTAGAGCCCCTAAATGCCTAGTAATCTGCTTTAGAAGATCCAGCTATTGAAAGCTTTATTGACCATAATCCTGTGGAGACAAACAAGGGGTCATCATTAATTGGAATTTAATTAGTGGTAAAAGCTTCAACACTATTATTAACAACCGTTTGGAAACAAAGAAACAAAAGGCCCCTGCAGTGTAAGCATCTTGCTTAAACCTTATTGTAGGTAGGCTAACACTGGGATCCTGCAAGTTCTAACTTACAATGTTCGATTCATCATGGAATGTACTCTGTCTTCTTCACAAAGACGCATGCAATGTATGACATTCAACAATTTCATTATACTTCCTTGAAATGAGATGACATGAATCTAGTTACAATAGATTAATGAATAAACTAAATACTAGATTCATAATTTATAAGAAGAAAGATGAATACCTATACCCTGAAACTTGAACATAGAACATCTAAAGAAAATAGAAGAAATGATGAAGCAAAAGAACTCAACAGATGATTTCAAAGGACAGTTGGAAAAGACAAGTAAATATTATGTGGAACTAGAAACCCAAAGGGGGAAGAACACTCTCACATTTTTCAAACTAAAAGAATTAAATAAAAAAGTCAAAGCCCAAATGTGGCAATATTGAATAGGAACATGTTGAACAAAACAAAATATCAAGGAAAGATCAAAAGAATATTCAGTCACTATCAGAAAATAATTTGTTCATGTTCAGCTTTATTTCAGGAGATAGCATTTGATCAAGAACTGATAGTGGTGACGTCTTAGTTACACTGAGGGCATTGGTGAGAAACAAAGTTCTAGAAATGGACAGACTCCTGATTGAGATATTTCAACAAACAGACGCAGAGGTGGAGGGCACACTTGTCTACACCAGGACATGTGGGAGAGATGCAGAGTTGTGCCCATTCCAAAGAAAGATGACCCCACAGAATGCAGACATTGCAGAACAATATTCATATCACATGCAAGCAAGTTTTTTTCCTGAAAAAAATCATTCAACAATTACTGCAGTACATCCACAGAGAACTATCAGAATTTCAAATGCGGTAACAGAAGAGAATGTGGAATGAGGGCTATCATTTCTGATGTCAAATGGATTTTGGCTGAAAGCAGAGGATAGCAAAAATGTGGTTACTTGGGTCTCATTGCCTACACACGGGCATTTTGACTCTGAGTCCTGACAGATTATGGATTCCGTGAAAAAGAATGAGGACTCTGAAACACGTAATGGTGTTCCTGTAGATACGGACCAAGAGCAAGGGGATAGATACTGTGTCATTTCAAGTCAGGAAAATCGTGCATTACACTTGTGTCCTTTCACCATACATACATTAATCCATATGCTGAGCTAATCCAAGAAGCAAATATCCCGAGTCTGTATTAAGAACCATGTCATATCAGGGCTGGAGAAAGACTCACTCACAGTCGTATGCAGGTGACAACATTGTTTGCCAAAGGTAATGCGACTTGAAGCATTTAGTAATGGAGATCAAAGATGATTGTGTTCCGTACGAATTCTTCAAGTTTAAGAAAACAAAAATTCTCACAAATGGACCATTAACATGTAAAAATATGAAAGACTGCAGTTGTCAACTATTTCATTTTACTTAGTACCATAATCGATGCCCTTGAAAGCAGCGGTCAAGGCATCCAGGGATGTGTTACACTGGGAAAATCTGCAAAAGATCCCCTTTAAAGTGTAACAAATCACATGTATTGTTTTGCAGACTAAGGTGCACCTAATCAAAGCCATGGTATTTTCAAGCACCTCAGATACATGTGAAAGTTGGGAAATGAGTAAGAGAGACCAAAGAAAATTTGTCATTTTTGAATGACAGTGTTGGCAAAGAGTATTCAGTTTACCATGGTCTTCTAGAGGACAAACAAATCTGTCTTGGAAGAGTATGAGGGAGCTTTAATAAGTTCCTAGAAAAATGGAATTAATTTTTTTCATGAATTTCTTGAAGCCTTCTTGTATAAGAACCTTATTGGAAGTGAGGATGGCAAGACATCGTGCCACATACTTTGGGCATATTAGGGGGAGGAATCGGTTCTTAGAGAAGGACATCGTGCTTGGTAGCGGAGACTCCGCAGTAGGGAGAACAAATGATTAAAAGGGATTAACCCAGAGACTCCAACCATGAGTGTTGGCCTGTCAACTAGTGTGAAGGTGGTGCAGAGTGGGGCCTTATTTCTTTCTATTCTACAAAGGGCCACGGTGCATTGTAGCCAACTGGAAAGCACCTGCTGACGGTAACAGGCCATTTCTATTTCCTGTCCTCCACAGTCTTTCCCTGGGGACATTATGCATGGGAAAGCAATGATTAGTAGGCTAACCTGTGAGTAGTAGACCAAGCTCTGCAAGGCAAGGAAGCTGCCTTCATCTTACATGCGAGTGCTGACAGAATAACGTGTGTAAATGAGGGAGGCCCTGGTCTAGTCCTTGAAAGAATACTTTAAGGTGATAGAGACCTTGAGGATGATGTAGCTTACTAGTTTTCATAGGGTTCTGAGATGCCCTCTAGGTGGTTGCCTAAGCCTCCCTCAGGGAGCAGGGAGAACGAGGGGTACAGAGAACCAGGGCGACTAGTCTCCCTGTGGAAAGGAGCCGTGATGGCACAGTAGGTGACGAGGTAGACTCCAAAGGTAGGGTGTGATGCCTGGTTTCTCCTTGGCAGGAAGAGGAGGTTTTCTACACCCATAAAGGGGTACAGTCTCGAGAAGCCACAGAGCAATTCCACCCTGTTGTGGAGGGTTGCGATGAGTCAGAATTGCCTCAATGGCAGCGAGTTTTTGCTGTAACTAAAAGGTGGCAACTCAAACAATGTCAGCAGTGCCACTGGAGAGAGGTGAAAATAGAAAGCCTCTAAAGATTACAGCCAAGAAGAGAGAGGGATTCTGCCAGATAGGGTCCCTGAGAGTCGGAATCAACTCAAAGGTACCCACCAATAACAGCAACAAATACTTAATTTGGGAGAGAAAGTTCTACTGATATAAAATATTGGCAGTTAGTAATACTAATAATAAAATTTGGGCAATGATCCGTTGACTGATGAGGAAACCACAACTTAAAATAATTGAGCGATGTCCTCGAATGTCACTCAATTAGAGACTGAGCTGGAACTCAAATTTGAAGCTTTTCACTCCTAGCCCTAAGCTGTGTTTAATATGCACCACGCTAATGAGTCTCTAGAAGCCAGGCTCCTAATTTGCTGTAAAGCCATCCCATCCATCTCCTGACAATAGCAGTTGGCACGTCTCCAGGATTTATTACAGCACTTTCATTTTCTTTCCGGGAGAGGCAACACTTGACACATCCATCATCACCTTATAAAACTCCCCGCCCCCCTGCCCCAGTTTTTACTCCTCATCTTCTATCAGTCTCATTTTTTTTTAAGTCCTTGGGCAGTCTCACAGGCAAGTCCATTTCTAGCATAAAGAGGAAGAGAGCAGGGAGGATGTAGTGGCTAAGTTACAATAAAATCCAGGCAAAAGCTCCTTCTTAAACACATTCTCCTTAAAGCCCTGTTATCGCTGCTATTATTCAAACTAGTCCATCCACTCTCTCACACTGCTGATGTTTTAAAGAGGTCAGAATAACCACGGACACTTAGTTGAAGGTAAAAAGTGCATGCCATCACCCTAGAAAGGTACTTCTTGCATCTGCATCAGGCTGTACCGCTGAACACACTCTCTCCTGAAATGCACTTGACTGTGGGCATCTAGAAGCATGGGGGTTCCGAGATGAAAGGCTCTTGGGATCTTGAAATCCAGTCTTCTAATTTTATACATAAAGAAACAGAAATCCAAAGAGGGGGAATCATTTGCTCAAGGCCATTCAGCTAATTAGTAGCAGAGAAACGATGTCTCCTGACACCTACCTAGCTTGGGAATTTTTTTGAGCCAGGGTCAGCTTGTTTTTGCTTCCCACCAAGGTAGGCTTTCCAGCTGCAACTTGGGTGCCTGAGCAGATTCCCCTGATCTCAGAGAATCCCTGAGACATCATGAACTAGACTTAGTACCCAAGTAGCTCAAGCCATGAGGAACAAACAGGTCTGGAGGGGCACACAGATCCACTGGACTCCAGTCAAGACAGAGCCATGGGTGGCAGCACTGGGAGCTAAATTCTCAGCTGAGCCATCAGTGTGTCTGTCACTCGGCTTTGTTGTGACAGATAATTGGGGCATTAGCCGTGTGCTCGTCTGGACTGTGTGGAGATATGTGCAGATGGCAGGCACTGCCGACAGCTGCTTCTCTTCGACTCTGAAAGAAAATGAACAGTGAATCTGAAGTTTGAGCAATGGATTAAAAACTTTATTTTTAAGTAACAAAATGATTTTATTTTTCCAGCAAGATTTTGCATGCTATATAGTCCATGTAACAGACAAAAAAGCAAAGCTCCTTTAGACAAATCAACTGGAGAGGGAATAAGAGTTCCTCCCAGGTAACTGGGTTGCTTCTCTTATTTAGAGGTTACGAGCCAGGGTCCCAGATGTCCTGAAATGTGAGGGACAGGTCTAAACAATGAAGATTACAGCACTGTCAGCATGGGCCCAGACCATGATTATGATACATTTTCCAGGGGGGTTTGTAGGTAAAATAGACTTTATACATATGTCAGTATAAAACAGATCTATTTATATAAAAGACTTTTAAAATCTGTGAGACAATCCTATTAACTCCACCCGCCCCCCAAATCTCCATTGTGAATTAGGTGCCATTTTTCAGAGCACACCCATTTGCCTTTTCAGTGGCCCATGTTGCAGCCACCACAAGGCAGCAGCATGTAGCCCGTTTCCTTCCCGGGTTTCCTATCTCCATTTCTTCTTCTTGGCTAACCATTCTGGACTCTGTGAAATGCTGCCCTTCTGATCTCCAGTGGTTGCTTGCTCCGAGGTATGTGTGCCTCACTGGAGTTAATGATCCTCATGACGGCCTGTGTCTTCTCGGATGAACTTTTTTTTCCTAAGAAATTTTTGAAACCCCCTCTATCCGGCTTATTGCAATCATTACTGTTTTAATATACAATGAATTTTCTAGAAATGCAGCAACTGGGCTAATTGGGGAGAAATTCAACTTTTGTGTTTTCTTAAGCACGTTGTCGGCAGTTGCTCAGGAAGATAGAACAGGAGAGTTGGAACAGTAGCTTTGGTGTTCATCACGACACTATTGGCAGTAATAGGAAGATGGAGACAACCCAAAGGGCCTTCAATGAATGAGTATTTTATTCAAATATGATCCACACAGACAATGGAACCTATAGTGGCCGTGCACTGCGCTTCTAGCCAGTTAGTCAGCAGTGGAAACCAACAGCCACTCTGCCGGGGAAGCACAAGGCTTTCTATCCCTGTAAAGAGTGACATCAGAGATTAGAGAGATGGAAGGTTAGGGTGGCCTGCATGGGGCAGATAGATAGGCCTTCAAGAAATACAGGTAGGGGGACTTGTGCAGGTGTATTTCTTCATTTGTAAGATGTATTATTTTAATAATTTAATAATGAAATAGAAGATACTGATAAAAGAGTCTCAGAAACTCACAAGGGCAGTAGTCTTCTGTCATATATGGTCACTGTGAGTCAGAATCAACTCAATGGCAGTGAGTCAGACTCAGTAATAGAGAAAAGCAGGTTTTGAAATACCAGGACATGGATAAGCCTGGAGGACATTCTACTGAGCAACACATACCAATGAGGAAAATCCAACAAAGATGGCATATTTTCATTTTTGTGAGATAGTATGAACAACCAGATATACAGAAACTAATGTTCATTTTTGGCTATGAGGGATGGGAGGGAGAAAGGGGATTCACTCTAGATAGAAAGAACTTAGCATACTTTTTTGGTGTTGGGAAGGTAACACGTGTGAATTTACTGATGATGGGAAAGGTTGACACATGTGACATGGTGATGATAAATGATGGCTCTAAAACAGATACAAGGGGGAAAGGGCTTTAGCTGGTGGCTGTTGCAACGATAATGTTTAAAGAGCCCTGGTGGGAGGTGTGGTGGCTTGTGCTTCTAACTGCAAGGGGAGTCGTTTGAAACCTGCTTCGAGGGAGGTAAGTGAGGCTGTCTGCTCCCCTAAAGCTTAACACTCTCAGAAACCTTATGCAGAGTCACTGTGAGTTGAAACAGACTAGAAGGTTCTGTGGCAGTGGGTTTTTGTCTTTAATAGTTCGTTTTGAGATCGTATGTGTCTTAGCTGTCAGTGTCTTGATGGTGCACTTCTTAAGCACTCAGCTACCAACCAAAAGGGAAATTGGTCCTCTGAACCCACCAATTGCTAGGGGACTGTGGGATGAGAAAGGTGTGACAGTGTGTGAAAGTATATGTATATGCATGCATGCGATTGCCTGCACACGTGTTCAAGGGTACATACGTATGAGAAACATAGAGGGTACAGTACAGATACTTAAACATGACCAAACTTCTTTTGATAGTACTCTGCTGAGTTCAAAGCATATTAAGATAAGAATCTCTTGGAACATCTAGGTCATTGGGCATAGGATAGTTCATAAAGTTTATATGTAAGTATTTGGTGAACAGTGTCTGGGCTCTTGAATGCTTGTCAGCAGCCCTCTAGGATGCAACTATTGGTTTCTTCCAGAGCAAAAGCAGGAAACTTATGACCCAAGAAAGCAATCAGCCTACAGACCTCCTAATCTATGAACCATGACCTCACCCATTCAGATCCCAGAACTAGATGGTACCCGACTCCAATTTCCGACTGTTCTGTTCAGGGCCACAATAGTTAAGGACTCTTAGGATGAGAGAAAAATGTGAAACAGAATCTCAATTACCTGAAGAAAATAAAACAAAACTATGACAGACAGACTGAACTGGGTTGAGACAGGAAGACAAACGGAGACTATTATCTGAGACACACCCTAATCCTTTCATGGAAACTGGCCTGGAGGTCATCATTTAGCTAAATCGCAGACTGACTGAAAACATTACGACCAGCGCTGGTGCAGACTGTGCTCCTTTAAAAACTCATCTAAATGAGACGCAACAGGCAGTTATTTTAAAACAAGACGAGAATGCAGCGAGTAGGGAAGGTAGGTTATGGGAATGAACATATTTGAATACATTCAATCATATTGAAAACATAACCAACAGTATGTGTGGGGCTTGTTGAATGGAGCCTAAGCTTCTGTCTATCCCTGCACCCAAACCACACTATTCTGTTTGCAAGTACAGGTTCTGTGACAGATTGGTTGCGTTTGAATCTCGGCTCCTTATTTTCACCAGCTGTGTGGGGCTTGTGGAAAATTAGCGAACCATTCTATGCTCCATATCCGTAGCTGTACATTGGAAAGGGCAACTGTTCTGTCTCAAAATGCTGTGAGAATTAAGTCAGTCAATCATGCCATGGGCTGAAAACCTGAAAGGAAGCACTCCAGCAGTATTTTTACAAAGCTTATCGTTGATGGCAATGTTACTGATGGTAAGAGGTGGCTTCAGCGAGCATGGGGAAAAATTCCATTATCGTGCACTAATTTATGTCATTTTTCAAAAATATCAGTTCTAAGAAAAAGTGTTAACACATCAATTGAATGTTGCCCTACTTCAGTGAAATCCAAACTTATCAGATGCAAACATCTGTTTCAATTTGTTCTTTAATGTAGTCATGTCCAGGCTTTTACATATTAAGTACATAGTGCTTGATTATAAATTAAATTATTTTCAGCTGTTAAGTTTACAGCTGATGTTGAGACCCCCTCCCACAAGGCAATGTGCACAGGTAGTATATGTTATTTGTAACATCGACTTAAGAATAGTAACCAGGGAAGTGCAGAATCCACGTAGGTAACAGGGGCATTCAGAGAATGGGAATCACGTGCAACTCTCCAGTTTAGATCTGATGGAGGTGAGGTGCTCTGGTTAGATTGAAACAAGTCAGGGGGATTCTTCAGCTCACTGTTTTTCCCTCGGTCCCTGGCAATTGTTAAGGCTCCAGTAACACAGATTGAAAGTAGAGGTCTGCATCGGCAGGTGTTCTCAATGCAGATCTGAAATCCCGCTGCTGCCTTGTGAAGGCTGCCTAACAGACTAAGAATGGAATCGCCTACATTGAAAATGTCTCTTTCTGTAGTATAAAGACTGTTAACAATTCACATATTAAACTTTTTACTAAGGATGACTAATATCTGGTGTTTCTAATACAAAATGAGCCGTTTGTAAGTTTATTGGTGAAGAGGTCAATTCATTATTC
The DNA here is from genome assembly GCF_050624435.1 of Tenrec ecaudatus. Lineage (NCBI taxonomy): Eukaryota > Metazoa > Chordata > Mammalia > Afrosoricida > Tenrecidae > Tenrec > Tenrec ecaudatus. Next base: position 49,433,050 of record NC_134533.1, on the reverse strand, counting down.
TACAATTATCTATCAGCCATATTGAAAATTCTTGAGTTGATATGCACAAAATTCTTCAAATCTGATGAGGGATGCTTTGTTAGCTGAGAATGATTGGTGCTTCCTAAATAGTTAAACTTTTATTACTGATATCATTGTTCATTATAAATCATTATTAATTTAGTTACATCAGCTTCAGTTTGCTCCTTCGGAGCTTTTGCTGATAACGTCATTCCGTGGAAGAAAGATGAGACTTCTGCTCCCATATAGATTTTCAGCCCCTATAATCCCACGTAGGGTCACTTGGAGTTGGAATTGACTTGACCGTAGAGGATTTTTTTCTGTTACTTTGTTGTTATTCTGAAGACGGGGCATGGTTAATTATCGGAGCTTGTTTTTAGTTATTGGAGCTTGTTTTTAACAGTGGTATTTGAGCCAGTAACTTTGCAATAGTAAGATTGAAGATATGTCTATTTTAATTAAAATGAGAATTACTTAGACCACTATTATTTCTTAAAATGATATAGCAATGCTTCACTTCATTTTCAATTTGCTTCTTCATTGGCAATTCATTATTTGGCAATCTGGTGATGAGTCACTGTTTGATTGTAAAGTGGAAAAGATTAGGAAAGTTGGTGGAATCTATGTTGTCATTGTTAGCAGAATTCAGCCCAATCCTGACTCATGGCTACCTCGTTTCCAATAGGCTAGAATTTCGGTGATCCTAAGAATTTCGTTGGTTGAGTTTGAGAAATAAATTGTCCAGTTTGTCATCCTAATCTATGTGATGCTGGATGCTTCACTGAAACTTCATCATAAAACCGAAAATCCAAACGCACGCCCATTGAGTCAATGGCGACTCATAGTGACCTCCTGTGGGTTCCCAAGACTGCAGCTGTATACCAAGGAGAAAGCTCAGGCTTTCTCTTCAGAGCAGCTGGTGGTTAGTGGCCCAATGCATAACCACTATGCCACCGGAGCTTCTGTTCATAGTGGTAGGCGGGCAAAGTTAATTTCTTCTGGTTTCCCTGCATCGAGACTGATATTTGTGTGGCCCGTTAGTCCATTAGACTAATTGGTTCTATGTGTCTTCCATTTTTATTACTCTTTATTCTGGTGAGGGAGAGACCCACAGATTCACGTAACATAGGCACCAATGAGCTTTTAAAAGCCCAGTGGTTAGTCACCAAATGGGACATAGACTTTGTAGGTAAACCTGTGCCAAGTGACCTTGTTAGTGCAGGATGGTATAATTAAGAGTACTGACCTCTCTTCCTTTCACTCTTAGACTACTCCGAGTTTCCGCCCCGCCTCCTTCATATTTTACTAACTTCCTTCTGATTGCATGTTGTCTATCCCACCCATCCATGTTCCTGAAATCTACTTGATTTCTTGTTCATTGGAAAAAGCTCCAACTATACTATTTTATTTTTTTATTTTATGATTGCGTTCATTACAAACTGCTTTCTCCGCTTTCCTATTTTCAGTCTTGTATATTTGTTTCAATTTCAGTATCTCTGGGTTGGTTTTTGGGTGGTGTCATGTATGTTAGTCTCAGGTGGCCTCCCCTTGTTTATTTTCTTACTGAAGAATACTCTCGTATTTTTTGAAAGGTTGACCTAAATCTCCTTCATTTTCTGTTTATCGGGAACTGCCCTCTACTGTCACCATTGCATTCAGTTAGAATCTTGCGAAGGATTTGATTTGGTTCTTTTATTTCTTCAGCGTTTCCTTTTTTCTTTGTCTTTGTCCCCTTTCAGGTTTTAATACGTCATTTCACCGCTTTCTTGCCTGTGTGGTTTCTGCAGAGAAATCAGGGCTTAGTCGTACGGTTCTCCTTTATAAATAACTTAATTTTTTCCCTCCAAGCTGTTCTCAGGAGTCTTTCCTTGTCTTTGATTTTGAAAGTTTGATTATGCTATGTTGGGGGTGGGGGTTCTTTGGGGATCTTTCCTTGTTGAGGTTCATTCTGCTACTTGAATGTACACCTTTTTTATCTTATGGTTAGGGATGATGTTAGGGAACAATTCTCTTTGCCCCTTTTCCAGAAGGTCTGATCCTGTTCTGGAGTTCTGAACACACATAAATGATTCCTTTTGATTGTGTTCCACATAATTTTGTGTTTTTCCCCCCAATTTTTTGTTTTTTCCCCCAACTTTTCAATCCTCTTTTGTGATCATTTCTCTAGCTGATTAGTATTAAGAGTTGTGTCTTTATGCTCATTAGTTCAACCTTCCATAGTGATGTTGTTGCATTTGTATATAACGGATGTTTGTATTCTGGTGTGCTTTTAGACACTCGCTATTTGTCTCCCTCAGCCTACACGCAAAGGGTTAAGTCAGAGTCCAGTAGTATGATATCTGCTGTCTTCTGGGGTCTGGTCCTGCCATTTCTTCAGTCATGTCCCTCTTTCACTTGCCTTCAACTTTACATTTTGGCCATACATCTGGTCCATCAATATGCTTTGCTTCACTGTTTGGCTTCATTACTTTAAGCTACCATGTAAGGCCTTCTAGCAGACATCCTCTCTGTGGGACATGCGCCTGCTAGCTCCAGGCCTGCGTCTGTGCCTCTCCAGTATACTTCCTGGCAGTCGGTGTGTCCTAACTATTGGAATTTATCATACGTCATTGATGTTCATTTAAATCCCTCTCTCCTGTACTTGGTGCAGTGGGTTGAACATTGGGCTGCTAACCAAAAATGAGCAGTTCTAGCCTATTGGTCGCTACATGGGAGGACGATGAAGCAGTGCTTCTGTAAAGACTTTCAGACTCAATAGCCATGTGGAGCAATTCTAGTCTGTCCTATATGGTAAATGCAAGTCAGAATGGACACAGCGTCAATGGGTTTTGGCCTCTGTAATACAAGTCTATGAATGACTCGGGAGCAAAGGCCATGTCTTCTATATCCCAATTCTATCAGTCCCTGACAATCACCTTGTACCTAAGAGTAGATGCTTAGGACATACTCTCTGGAGGTCCTTATGTAAGGAATGAGTAGAATCTCTGGTGAAGTGGTGGTTCCGACAGTCAGTTGCTAACCACAAGGTCCGCTGGTAGAGCCAGCTGCTCCACAGGAGAACAATCACGGCCTTGAGAATTCTACAGGGCAGTTTCATCTATCCTTCAAGATTGCTCTGAGATAAGGAGTCCACTCCACGACAGTGTGTTGGTGGGCCAGCTACGCCTTAGCTATGTAGTGCTGCCACAATAGAAATACCACAAATGAGCGCCCTTGATGAATAGAAATGTATGCTTTCCTAGTCCAGGAGTCAAGAAGCCCAGGTGCAAGGCATCAGTTCAAGGAGAAAGCTCTCCATCAGCTCTGGGAGAAGTTCCTCACCTCTTCTTAGCTTCTTTGCCTCAGGTACTTAGCAAATTCCATGTGGTATTAATTGGCTCCGTTTTCCTGGCATGCTTTTATACAAATGCTCCTTATGTCTCAAAAGTGATTCACTTAAAATACACGCTACTGAGATTACCTAACTGACATAAAAAGAAAGCCTGATTCCCAGGTGGAAGTACAATATGGACAGGTGTTAGGAATGAATATATACATACAGAGAGAGAGGGGGGCGGGGAGGCAGGCAGGCCAGGCAGGCAGGCACAGGTCAGTCCCTATGAAGCAGTCACAAGCTGCAAGGCTAGATCCTGGTGGGTCTGCGCTCAGACCCCGCACCACTGCATGCTGCTGGGCCACCGGGGCGAGTGCCTTGAGCTTATCTGAAGAGTGATAGGAATCATAGTGTTTTCACCCTGAAAGTTGTGAAAATTAAGCATAGTAATGAATATAAAGTACTTTCATAAAGGTCTGCTGTTATATACTTTAGCCTTGCAGTAAAAATAAATGTGCAACACCCGTTTTAAAAAAAACAAAACCAAAAAAACCCTTTTATTCACCTTGCCCTTCCTCTCAGAAGGAATGGCCTCATTCTTGAATCATATTACGCTTTCCCTCTCTATTCTCTGTAATCTCTTTCTCAGTGTTTGAGAAAAGATTATAGGCTTAGAAATTGATTCAGGAGGTTAGAGGAAAATGGACTTCAGAATATGAATTAAATCTAGCCCAAGAGTAAATTATCTGGCTGGTAACCTCATCAGCTTGACTCGGCTCCTTGCCTTCAAGCCGATTCTGTCACATGGTAACCCTATAAGACCGGTTACAGCTGAGCCTGTGGGTTTCTGAGACTGTCACTCTATGGGAGTAGAAAGCTTCCTCTTTAGCTTTCAGAGCAGCTGGTGGTTCCAATCTGCTGACCTTGTGATTAGCATTCAAGGCAGAAGCACTACACCACCAAGGCTAATCGAATAAAAGTGTGGTCATTAGACAATGTATAAAAGTGCAGGGGTGGAACCCAAGCCTTGTGGTACCTCCTTGAGGTTGTGGCCTTTTCATGAGAAGGACCTGGGGGACCTCCTCCTCTTGCTCTTCCCACTTCACCTTCCCGCTTTCTGGGACTCCGCCACTGACCCCGAGGGCTGCCAGAGCCTTACCTTGTTTCCACCGACCCTGGGTCCCCATAACGCTGCACCCCCTGGCCTGTGAGCTTCCTGCATTCTGCCCCCCATTGCATGTGCTTATGTAAGTCTGAAGAAAATTTATGGACTAGTATCAGACTTATGCACTTAAGTTGGGATGATGTCTTGATATATAATTAAATCTTGCTCCAATTGCTTATAAAACTTTCTTATACATATGAGTGTCACTGGATTTGTTTGTTTCCCTAGTCAACCTGGCCTAACATAAAAAAATAACTTGTTGCCATAACTAAATTCCACCTCATAGTGTGGCCCTTTAATACAAAGCAGGTAATCTCAAGCCTACATCTTTCCCCCAAAGGATGGCTGGAGGTTCGGAACCCCTGCGCTTTGGGTTAGTTGAGCCCTTAGCTACGCTGTCACCAGGCCTCCTTGACTAGTAGGATGCACTGTGTTCCTTGCTGATTGAGGTTTGATTTTGCACAATCCTAAAAGCTGTCTCTCCTACCTACGTGAATTTGCAATGTTTGTAAATGAATGTTGGAGCACGATAGCGCTTTTAATTTAGCTATACTTTAAAGAATTGAAAATCTTTTCAAAGATAAAATGGAGGAACGACGGCAGTACAGTGGCAAGGGCTAACATTTATTGTTGGCTCACTTCAGTGAGCACTCATTCTTCTTCTCACGTTCAGTACTCACAGCAGTCTGTTGGGGAAGGCACCGTCTCATTCCAACTATAGCAATTAACTGAGATGTGGGTTTCAGGTTTGTCCAGGCTCAATAGCTCTCAACTGGCAAACCAGAGACTTTAAACCAGGCCCGTGGAACTCCTGAGTCATAGCTCTTCACCGTATCACCGAACCAGCATGCACATATGCGCACACACATGCACACATGTGTCAAAAGCCCATAGATGTAAGCTCTTGGTTAAATTAAGCTGCTACTGAAGTATATAATATGAAATTCCTTGCTTCATATTAAAAGTCCAGGTTGATGCTGGTCAACAAATAAAGAAACAAGATTTAAAACTGTTGTTTTAGCCTGGTCCCAGCGACCACAGAGCTGACTTGAGTTCAGTTTTGGAAGTGACTTTTGCATTAGAGTCAAAGGGGAGTAAGATCAAATTTTTTTGTTTTCCTTTCCTGGTGGCCTTTGAACTGTCTAAGCTCCCAGAAGCAAGACATCCGCGGTTCACTGGCTGGTTTGATTTTTCTGTAGAAAGACTCTCTTCTGTGGCTCACTGCTCAGTGAACACCTCAATCTCTGGAAACATTCACTTTCTTCCCTGATCAGCAAATCCCATTCTGCCTCCAGCTCAGTTCATCACTAGTCTGATTGTATTTTCAGATACCCAAGACACTAGCTGCTTGTCAAGTACAACTTGCTTTCTTTTAGTCCAGATTGTTGAACTTTAAGGATTTGGAGCATTACAACATTATTTTAACTCATACCACTAAGCACATTACTCTCTCAATTCTTATTGAGTCATAAATCACTCCTTGGCCTTTACCACTGCCAGGTTTGCAGTTAACTATTGAGAGCATATTGAGATGCCTGTTGGAAAAATAAAGCTTTTCTTTACTTGCTACATGTCTTGTTAGCTCATTGTACCGAGAGAAGGAGAAAGATCAAAATAAGATCAGTGTAACATTTGAATCAAATATTGGTATGAAAAATCAGGCAGCAGCTACCAAGGGGGGGAGGGGGGAGGGGGATGGACACTTCCTTTTTCTTTAACAAATCTCTAAAATCTGTGCTGTTGATACTGTTTTACCAGAGGGTTCAGAAAGAAATAGTCACATAGGAAATGTTCCTAATAATTAATCAATTTGCTTTCTAACATACCCCCCCACCTCCTCTTCCCCCATTGCTATTTAAATGATTCCTTTATCACTTCAGAGCACATCCCATAGAAAGGCATATGCAAAGAGCTTAGATTTAGAGAGTAGAGGCCCCCAAATTGATCAGCTTCAATCTCTGCCTCATGTTCTTACACCCACAGGGAACAGGGAACTGAAATGCAAGGTGGGAAGTTCTCAGTGTGCGGCAAGGGGCACTGGTGAATCTATGGAAATGTAGATGGAACCTTTTCTCTGGTAGGAAATCGGGGAAGCCTGATGGCTGTAACATTTGAGTGGAACTCGGAGAAAAGATAGGCATGTTTGGGGATAGGGACAGTATTATAGATGGAAAAATGAAGACCCATAGGTGCAAGAAGTGGTAGTGGGGGGTCCTCTCTGACCTCCTCTGGCTTCCCTAGGACCATGAGGCTAAGGTAAGATGGTACGTATCCAACTTCACCTACTCAGACACCAACCATGCCCCCCAGCCATGTCGATGCTCAGTTTGAGAATCCCTTGCAGTGGCAGCATAGAACTCACAGACAATACTCACAATTAGGCGACTCTTTATTTAGGAAGTCAATAGTTTACCACAAGTCAGGGTCAGCAAGCAGTGGGAATATAGTCATTTACCTCCTTGGCCAACAGCCGACTTGTTCTTCTGTCTTCAGTCTCCCAGTCACATGGTCCCTCCACAGGCCAGGAAGGCAACCCACCTGTCACTCTGTCTCGTGGTTTCCTATGAAGCCAGATGAGGAGAGGGTACCCCCTCATCTCAGTGCTGCTCCTCTGATTGTCCACGCCAAAATCTCTGGTGCCTCCGACGTTGGTGGCCTTTGCCATTTCAGACAGAGGCCTTGAATGTGTGCTTCAGAAGCGGCCCATCCTTACAACCCGGATATGGTAGCAAACACTGAGCAGACCCCTCTATTAGTCTAACACTCTCCCTGTGTGTGTCGTCTCATGTAATCATTTGGTGGAAGTTACAGAAACTTGGATCAAAGAGCCATATTAAGTAATGTCCCTTCACCACAGTAAAGATATGTGAAATCTGATGTTTCCTTCTGTTCTTACATTAGGTTTTCATACCCTGAGCCCCTAGACCAGCAATCCCCGAATCCTAACTGTGATAGGCAGGGTTCTCTAGAGAAATGAAACCAGGACACTTATGATCCATACATATGGATCGATTTATACAGCGGGAAGGAATGAAATAGCTAATTAGTTCACACAGCAGTATAGAGGGTTCAGTTCAACTCATTTCCATGGAACGGTTAATATACTGGAAGCCCTTCAACTCGCAAGGGCTGCTGGGTCCAAGGTCAAGAAAGCAGACAGCAGAATCCTCCCTAGAGGAAGGCAAGTAGCATCTGCCCACAGGCAGCAAGCAGCAGGGCGGGTCACCAACAGTTAGTAGCTTGGGAGCTTCGCAGAGGCCCAGATGGGAGATTGAATGTAAGCAGTGCAAGGTGACAGGATCCACCACCCTCAAGCTCAAGCGATTTATGCACCAGCAGCAGGATACAGCAGGTCTCAAAGGAACCTCAAGTTCTAGCGACAGGCCTGGCCGACAGACAGTGCAGCTCAGCCATGGAGGCAGAGAACCAGCTACCGCAGCAGCACACATGCTCCAGCACATCCAGGATGCTCCCATCATGAGACAGCAAGAGAGAGGGGGGGTGGGCCTTGCCTGTTTGCCCTCCAGTAGAACTGTGGCCTGATAAGTCCCAAATGTCCCAATCAATTGGTAGGCTGGCACAATAAACCTATCTATCTCACTAGCCTTATCAGACATTTTGTTTGTCTTGCTGACCAGATCAAACTCATCCATCTTGTGTTGTTTCTTCAAGGATTTCCTAAATGACAAATTGGCAAATGAATCCCTTTTGTGTCTCATTGGCTTATCATGTCATCCACTTAGTGTTACTGGTTTATGTTTCAACAAGTAACAATATGTATGAGACAGGTCAATTTCATTTTACACACACAGAATTAGATGACCATGGTGCCTGTTACACGTTCAGAGGAAGAAAGAATGGTTTCAACGAGGCCCATATTCCAGTGATACCTACCTCCACAGGTCACTCGGCATCCCTTTGGCAATCCTACTTGGGACAAGAAAATGGCAGGGCCTGATTAACACGGGCAAGATCATTGTCATACTGGTGGAAGGTGGGCTTTTCTGGGAGAGCCTACAGTATATGTGAGTCTAATTAAGCTTAGAATTAAGCTAAGAATCTTTTGTGTTGAATGGAGGAAAATATTCTCCTAAAAAGTGTACACATCTCCAAATTGTAAGATGGTTCGAAATGGTTCAGATATTTCCAGAGGATGCTCGACTTGACTGTAAAAAAGCAATATCGGAAAGTAATTTCTTAAACAATTTTTACATTATGCCATTTTTAAAGTCTTTCTGTTGTTCATATCTGTCCACTGGCTTACCATCCGCTTACACTAGAATGTCAGCTGTCACTGGGCTTGTGAGTTTTCTGAGCACAGCAACCTCCTTTCTTGAGGTTTTCATATATGTATCTTCTGCTGAGAGTGCTCACTCCCGAAGGAGTTCTTTGCCTTCATTCTGGTCTTTGTTTTCTCTGATTTCCTGCTAATATAAATCTCCTAGTACCACTGAGTTTAGCTCTCCTCCCGTGTTGTTATTTTTTTTTTCATTCCACTTAATATCATCTGTGCGGGGAAATGAAATTCCGTGGCATGGTTCTTCTCTCCATAGTCTCTGTAAACCCCACCAAATGGGAGCACACAGATCAGATGGAGAGAACTCGAATGTGGGGACTGCTCATTTTCACCATTCCACTGAGTAAAAATGTACCGTCTCAGAAGCAGGAACAGAGTCTCATGCCATTCCTGAATAGCCAGGAGCAGGACACTGCTGAGAGCCTTCTGCAGAGAAGAAGCAGCGGCAGTTGAGACCATGGGGTATAATGCTAGGATTCCCAGCCCACAGAATAAGTAAAGCTCAGTGCCTCTGGCTTGTGGAGAGAGAACCTCTTTGCACTTTCACCAGCAGTAAAGGAGCTTTGTAACACATACCAAAAAAGGGCGGAGGACAAGGGGCCGTGAGCCTGAGAGACAAGGACCAGAAAGACGTATGCCTGTTTGTACAACTGAGAGGGGTCACTGCAAACAAAAGAACTGTATCCTTAACGTTTCTGATCCTGTGTTGTAAACTATGATGAAAACCATCAAGTCAATTCTGACTCTTATCAACCCTACACAGGAATTCTGAAGCTATAAATCTTTTTTTTTCCCTTGGAGGTTCATACAACTCATCACAATCCATTCATCCATCCATTTTCTGAAGCACATTTATATATATGTTGCCAACACCTAATGCATTTTAAGCAGTTTTTAAAGCCTATATAAGCATACTTTTTTAGCTTCTTAAGGGATTTTTAAATGATTTTATTGTGACCCTGTACATCTCTTATTACAATCCATCCACCCATCCATTGTGTCAAGAAAATTTGTACATTTGTTGCCCTCATCATTCTCAAAACATTTTCTTTCTGCTTGAGCCCTTGGTATCAGTTCCTCATTTCCCCCCTCCCTCTCCCTTCCCCCTCCCTCATAAACCCTTGATAATTTGTGAATTATTATTATTTTTTCATATCTTACACTGTCTGACATCTCCCTTCACCCACTTCTCTGTTGTCCATCCCCCAGGGAGGAGGTTATATGTAGATCCTTGTAATCAGTTACCCCTTTCTACCCCAGCTTCTCTCCATCCTCCCAGTATCGCCACTCACACCACTGGTCCTGAAGAGATCATCTGTCCTGGATTCCCTGTGCTTTCAGTTCCTATCTGTACCAGTGTACATCCTCCTGTCTAGCCTGATTTGTAAGGTAGAATGGGGATCATGATAGTGGGAGCCAGGGGGTGGGGAGGAAGCATTTAAGGACTAGAGGAAAGTTGTGTGGTTCATCGTCGTGACACTGCAACCTGACTGGCTCATCTCATCCACATGACCCTTCTGTGAGGGGATGTCTAGTTGCCTACAGATGGGTACCCAATCTGCACTCCCCATCATTCAGAATGATATGATTTTTTTGTTCTTTGATGTCTGATACTTGATCCCTTTGACACCTTGTAATCACATAGGCTGGTGTGCTTCTTCCATGTGGACCTCTATAAATGCCCTTTGCCTCCTAGTTCTTTCCTCTGTTTCCTTTTACTTTCCTCTTGTCCCCCTATAATGCTCAGCCTTCATTTGGGTTTTAGTAATTCCTCTTGGTAACATTGCCCTTGATTAATCCCTACCAGGCCTCTTACACCCTCCTCACCACTGATTTTGGATCAGTTGTTGTTCCCTTGTCCCTGGGTTGGTTAACACCACTTCCTTTCTCCTACTTTCCCCTCTCCCATGTCTCCACAGAACCATTGGTCCCATTGTTTTCTCCTGCAGATTGTTTATCCAGCCTATCTTATTTCGATAGAACTGCAGAGATAATAATATGCACGCAAAAACAGGACAGAGCAAAACAAGTGCCCAAAGAAACCAAAATGCATTTGAGCTAATGAACTTTGGTTGGTAGTCCAATACAAAAACCAACAGTGCCGCCGATTAGCTTCCCTAGTCAACCTCGCAACTATGAGTGTTATCTGTGAGTTCAGTGTTGTGACTCTGATGGTTTCTGAACCCAAGAGAGAAGGACAGTGTCATGGGGAGGTAGATGGTGTCAGAATGGGGTGCAGAATTTTGGAGGGTAGAGGCTTGTCTGACCTACCTCACAGGTATCATGCTTGGACGGATGTGAAATTGAATTTTGCTTCCCCTTCTTTAACCTGGAGCCAGTCAGACAGCCTCATACAACTTCTTCAACATGACATTGTGGTGTATTTTAATTAATTTTTATTTACTATGCTTCTCTCTACAAAATAAACTGCAACAGAGACCTTTCTCTTGTTTACTACTGAATTTTCAATGGAGAACAATGTCCGTACACGGTAAGCATTGAATTAACATTGGTTAAATTAAAAATTAATATTATTTCTGGCCCCTGGGTGCTGTATGCAGCTAAATGGCATGACTAGAAACCCATAGTTAGGAAGTCTGTATCCACTCAGCAGCACCTTGGAATGAAACCTGGCAATCTTCTTCCCAAAGATCACAGCCATTGAAAACCCAATTGAGCACAACTCTACTCTGGAATGGCAGTGGCTCCCTGGAGTCAGAACTGACTCCGCAGCAGCTGGCTTAGTTTGGGTTTTATGACTCTCCTCCTTTTGTCGAGCACTCTATGAGAGTCAATAGAGAGTGAGAAATGTACTCGAAATCACCCGGTGAATGACTGGGAATGAAATGTATCTTTAAGGCCCCTCCTCCGCTCCCAAATGCCTATACAGAGCATGCCATCAACACCCCCTTGTGTTTGCAAGGGTGTGACATAAGCGATGTCTTTCTTCCACAGTGCCTTTGTTATAATTGCATATTTGCCTTTCTCCCTTCCCGTTTCAGTAAAGCCTAATCTGCATTGTCATCCTCGGTGGAATAATTGCACGTTATTATACACGAAGTATAATAACTTTAGCCGATAAAAATAACAATAGTAAGGATTCCCCCACCCCCATTTCTCTTTTCTCCCTTGTCACCTTGCCAGCAACACACACACTTTTGGATATTTAGCAAATATCCAAATTTGACAAAGGTTTTTTCATACCTCCTAACTCAATTCAGCCGGGAGACATCTCACAGAGAGACCCGCAGTGAGAAGGGGTCTTTCCATGTCCTGTGTAACATGGTAGTGGCTATCCACACTCCCTCTGATCTGTTCAGTACACACGCATCACACATGTGAGGGAAACAAGAGAACAAAAGCTAACACCCCAGTCCATCTTCATACCCCAGTTGTTGTTTCCCTTTGCCACGCCGTCGACATTTGTCATAACCCAACTTCCTGGAAAGTGCTTCTATTTATGTTATCTGTGCTTTTTTAATTATGTAGAGACACGGCAGCACCATTGCTCAGTGCTTTTTTAATTGGAAGCATTGATGTCTTAAGTTGTACCCTGCTGGGAAATTTTTAATTATGGTACACATGTCCCTAGAGCGGATGGTTTTCTGATAAATTGTGATTTTTTATAATTATCCATCCTCTTCCTTTCTCAATTAAAAGATTATACATCCACATTGTTTGCCATATGACTGGCAGAGTCTCCTGGCACGCACTGTTGACAGTACTACCCCTGTGGCCTTGCTGGAGCCAAGAGGATGTGAGTGAGTAGGATGTAGGTTGTACCCGTGCAGAAGTTTTGAATGGATTCCTCTCGGCTCAGAGAAGAAGCAGGTCCTTCACAGGGCTGCTCACTTGGCCTGGGTTCCAACATCAGAAGCCGCACACACACAACTATGGCAAGAAGGCTCAGGGAGCAGATTCTCAGGGGACTTGGAACAGGGCTTCAGCTGACTGGACGCTTTCAAGCAATGGATTCCAGAAACAAATGGTTTGGTTTCGTTTTTGTTGTTATTTGTCAGTTTTTGTTGTGGCTGCTGGTAGTGTACACTAGTGAAAGACTTGGGAGATATTTGTTGGTATAGCAGAAGCAAAGTAATTAAAGTTTAGGCAAATGAAAATGAAGAATCATGAAATATCAAGGTTGAAAATAATGTCAGAGGCAATTGATTCCTAGTCCCTGTCTGATATTATAATACCATGATAAATTGCCATCAGACCCTTGCTTGAAAATCTCCGCTTTTAAGCAGTCATTTTATCAACTGGTCAGACACTTTTCAAACTTCATTTGTTCAACATACCATATAAAATGTTGATGCATTCATGATCTCAACAGAATTATAGCTGTAGATTAATTAGTTGTAGCTTGTATTTAATTGTTTCCTTTTTACGTAAACAAATTTACTTAACAGCACTTTTGCTATTACTACCAGCCGTGAGAAGGCAATGTCCATTAGCAGAGGTCATCCTGTAGCAATATGTAGTTCATAGTAACTAGACTTATTAAATCTAGCAAGGGTCTGTTGATTCCTAAGCCTATGAACCTTTTACTTGATGTATTAACAAGAATTATTAGCAGCAGTTGGAGCTCTGAGATCTTCTTGTTTCCAGATGGAAAGAGAAACTAGGAATGTGTCATCAGTACCTGCCCAGTTTGTGGACCACCACCAGGACAGCTCTGTAAAGAGTCTGGATGGATCTTTTTCCAAAGGAGAACCCCTCCAGCATGTTCATTTTTGGATAATGTATCAATATCACGAGTGTTGACTGGATGAAAAGAAGGTAACATTGTAATCATCCTCCCATCTTCGAGGTATTTCACTCTTTCTTCCCCAGCCTATGCTTTCTCTTCTCTTGTCTACACACCGGTGTTATGCAGCTTCTTATAAGTCAGGATTCTGATACTCTGCTGGCCAGACCCGCACCCCTGTTTATGATTTAAGTGGGGGGGGGTTACATTTCAGATCATCAGTTTTGTAGTCAACCTTTTAAGCTAGTTATCAACCCCAGTAGCTTACCGTATGCTCCCATTTTTGCTTTCTCTTCTTCTCATAGATCACAATCTTCCCCTTTACTTAAGTTAACATCGGTCTACCTCTAGCCTATTGCTTCATTTCTCTTCCGTGTCCCTTCCCAGCCCCAGAAATAGCAAAATCTAGTGTTTTGCCTTGTCTGTCTATCTCTCTCAACAGTGATCTCATCCAATATTTCCCTTTTGTGATTGCATAATGTCCTCCAGATCAATCCATGCCATGAGAAGTTTAGTGGTGTCATCGCTTTGTTGGCATATTTTTGTCGTTGTATAAGATTCCCCTATGTTGTGTGTGTGTGTGTGTGTGTTGAACCAGTGTTTCTTTATCCATCTTCTGGCAGGCATTTAGGCTGTTTCCATCACCTTGTTATTGTGCCCAGTGCTGCCATCAACACAGGTGTGTGCGTGTGTTCGTTTGTGCTGTGGCTCTTCTTTAGGGATCCTTGCAAGCTCCTTCTGCCTTACACATAAGTGAGCAAAGCTCTCCAGGCTGTCTTTGAACAGTTCTTGTGTCTAAATAAAATATGACTTTCAAGGGATGAAGAGAATCCCCTATCATAATTGTCCTCCAAATTCGAATAATACATTATAGGAGATGGAATTTCAATGACTAATGTTGGATGGCCACTCTCTGCAAATATTTTCTTTCTGAAGTGTTCTGAGGTCTCTTGAAGCTCCTCCTGTTAGCTTTGGAAATAGCAAGCTTTAAACTGGCCTGACCTACGGGCTTGGCTTGGCTTTAAGCATTCCATCACCAGGGTGGGAATCGAGGCTGCTGTCACCACATGTACCCTTCCTGTTCCTGTTCAGGGAGAAATGCAAATCAGTTAAGTGAGAAATCGTGGCCGCAGAAGCAGCTTAAATGTGGGGCAGAGACAATGTCCCTGAACGACTCACACAAAAGCTGGCAGACATTAGCCTTCTGTTGGACTGGACAGTGTCAGTCACAGACGTGCTAAATTGTCCTACTTCTCTGACAAATAACCCTGGGAGGGAATTCTCCCTTTGAGCTAAAAAGAGCTCTCATACCTCTGACAACCAGAAACTAAGGATCTGCTCTTTAATGGATGCTCAATTGAGGCTCCTCCGTGTGGCGTGCGCTCTAGCAGAGGATTGCTTTGCTTACCTGAATGAATTGGTCCTCAGTACATATGTGCAACTGCTTACAACATAGCCCTAAAAGAGGGGGACACATCAAACTAGCGGCCTCAACTCCACATATGTCACTGCAAATCTCTGCTCCATATAGTCTTCAGGGGCTACTTTTGGGTTTGTTTGTTTTTTAAATAGATCACCAGGCCTTTCTTGCAAGGTTCCTCTGAGCAGACTCACTCTGCACCCTTTTGAATGGCTGCTGAGAGCTTAGCCCTTTGCCCCACTCCGATTCAATGACTCTAGATTGGGGGAAGAAGTTGTGCAGCCAACTATGGCATGTTGTCTCTGTAAGGCGTTAATTTTATGATTTTCTTAGTATTTTCATGCCAAGTCAAACAGGGTTGTTTGAATGACGGGAAATCTGCCCTGGACTGAATTTGATTAGTGAGGCTAGCTCTCTTGAAACTCTTCCTTACAGTTTCTCTTCTGGCTTCTTCCTGCATAGATTTCACTACATCACCAGTCACTTAACGTCTCTGAGCCTCAGTTTATTCCCCAATAAAATGGACATTTTCAGTGCCTTCCTCATAGGCTACTGAATATATTCCGTGAGATAAACCTGAACACCCCCTCGGGTACTGCCTAGCACCTACTGAAGGCTCCGCCAATGGTGTTGCCCTCTGAGTCAGACCACACTCAAGATTAAATCATGTTCCTCTCAGGTGACGTTTCCCCACAGGGGAAGTCTGTCCTCTTTCAAACAGCCTAGGAAGCCCACAAAGACAGCTTCATAAAGGGCTTATGAATATTATTAATTTCTATTCATACAAAACGTAATGACTGTTGAGGAGCGCTCTGAGCAAGAGCAGGGGAAATGATGAAAGGCACGTGAGGTCATTGCTTGGAGAGAAAGGTGAGGGGAACAGTGCTTTCATCTGGGCAGGTGCACATTGCAGCATGACCTAATCATGGTCTTCAGGGTGATTGATGCTGCCAACGCAAAGAGTAATGGCAGGGTAGCATTCAAGGGGAAACACATCCTTATCATTCTCCCAGTCCTGCTAGGCATTTCCTTAGAGCACAAGCAGGTCAACCAGGCTCCTAGTGCCAACAACAGACCCTGAAGCATGTGTCAAGGAGAATGCCCACCCTCTGCACTGTGCCATTCCTGCATTACTTGCCCGCCCCCATCTCCACTTCTGTGCTTATCAGCGCTAGTGTCTACATGGCTGGTGACTGGACATTTCTGAGAAGGCTTTACCACAAGGCTGCCCAGCAATTTCACCGCCTAGACCTACAGACTACAGTCTCCCCCAGTTCTCAGGGCTAGACCTCCAGTGGCACCGTGGTTAAAGGTCAGGCTGCAAACGACAAGGTCAGATGTTGGAAACCACCATCTGCTCCATTACAGAAAGATGACGTGTTCTACTTCCACGAAGTGGTACCATCTCAGAAGCCCACAAGGGCAGTTCTGACTTGTCCTCCGGGGTGTCCTATGGAGTCAGCATTGACTCGATGGCAGTCAGTGGAGAGGGAGTGCTCAGCCCAATTCCTGACTCAGTGAGAAAGAGCAACGCACACACTGCCATCAGGTCAACTGACGATTTCAACCCGACAGGACAGGGCAGAACTGCCCCTGTGAGCTTCTCCAACTGTCGCTGATTACAAGTGGAAAGCCCTGTCTCTCCCGCAGAGCGTTTTGAACTGCAGATGTTGGAGATTGCAGCCTGATGCATAACCACTGTGCCACCTGGGCTCCTGGCAGTGAGAGAAGTGCCTGCCAAGCAACTATGTACACACGGAATATGCACTGGTTCTCATAGCAGAGATGAGGGCTGTCAGAGTGTTGCTTTATGTAGCATGGTTGGATATAGGATAAAAACACAAAATAAAAAAAATATGTTGCAATTGAGTCCCTGATTCTGATGCCTGGCAATTCCTATGCTCCGTAGTGTTTTCAGTGTCCGGTGTTTCAGGACTCCTGGTCTTTTTTTCTGAAGTCCCTATGGGGAAACCCATACTGCAAACCCCTCTGATAGCAGCTAAGGATGCTAATGATTTATGGCACCCAAGTGCACTGTACTGGCCCAGCTTATGGATCCATTTGAATTCAAACTCTACCACTTATTAACTGGGTTACCATGGAAACCCAGTTGCTCATCTCCCCTGTGGTGATTTCTGTTCCACTGGGGTCCATTTGGATGATTTATAGAAACCTACTTTGCTTAAATATAAGCAGAAAAGAAATCATTAGCTGGAAACTGGATAGTTTGTAGAATCAACAGAATGGTGAAGGATCAAGCTCGTCAGTATATTATTTAGTATATTTTAATTAGCTTAATTAAAATTTGTGAAACCAAGTAGAAAAGATCGAGGATTGGGTACATGAGGTGTTGTTCGCTGCTACAGCCACCAGGCACTGTAAGAGGCGGTGGGTTCACAGCAGCAGTGAGGCACCTTGAACCATCATCCCTGTCATTCCTTGAAAGCTCTGGGTGGGCACAGCCAAACTGGCTGCCCTCAGCTCAGCATTCTAGATGCCACAGTTTGCCGAGAGGGGGTGTCTTCCCCAACAGGCGTCTAGGGTAAGCTACCTGTCGTTGAGGAGGATTGCTCTGAGGGGGAAGGCTGGTTGAAGGTTAGTCGATTAGAATGGAAGATGTCCCTGCATATATTTTGCAATAAAATGATGATCCTTGGGTCGGTGTGCATGACGTACTGAAGGCTTGACAAGTACGAGGTGTGTTGTTTTATTGTGTTTGACTCCATGATTGCAGTGATTGGAGGAGGAGGCAGGGGATGGTAAAACCTGGGAGCTTGTTTTACGGTAGAGCAAACTCCTTGAAGCGGTTCTTTCACTCGATAAAGATTTGGCTCAATTCGGGCTGAACATTTAAAAACAGAGCTTTTTGTTTTTCTCTCCTGCTTCTTCCTCTTCTTTTATATTTTAGTGAGGTAGTCAGTGAAAGAAAGAGTGAGAGAAAGAGAAAGAGAAGAGTGACGTGTGTGTGTGTGTGTGTGTGTGTGTGTGTGTGTGTGTGTAAAATCCTTGAATGGTGCAGATAGTTAGTTCCTGACTACTACCAAAAGGTCAGTCTTTTAAATCTACCCAGAGGTACCTAGCAATATTTTCCCTTGAAAACTCTATGAAATGGTCACCATGTGTCAGTATTGGTTTGGGGTGTTATATGTGTACAAAAATATTTACCATTTCAACATTTTTTACATACACAGTTCTGTGACTGCTAAAAGGACAAGCCAATCTGTCTTGGAAGAAGTAGTCAGATGTGGTGGGGGATCAGCCTCCCCACAACCAAATGGTGTAAGGGGTGGTTGTGTAATTGAGGGGTAAATTAAAGAGACATCAGACAAGATAAAGCATGCAAAGACTTGCCTCTCAGTCATGACTTCAGGAGCCTGGTCTGAGCAGAGAGAGAGTGTGTAATGTAACCTCATGAGTTTATATAATCTCGGGCCCACAGGCCATAGAAACACTTACGCAACAGGAAGGGGCCGTACAATGTGACAGGAAGGCACAAAGGTAGCAAGACGGGTGGGCTCTAGGGTCAAGATGGCAGCCTAAGCCCGGTCCTCTCTGAGCTGGCTTCACCTTAGATGTCTTAGAGCTCTTCTCCAGGGGACCAGTCTATGATGCTTATCCGAAGGGAGTGGGCCAGTGGGCCCTACTTAGGGTGGGGCAGACATAGGGTCTAATTGCCTTAGATAGCTGACAACCTTCAGGCAGATGACCTTCAAGCAGTTGACCCCCAAGTGAATTGTCAATAACCTTGTGTTTGTAAACAGCACCTTAAAGTTGGCATTATTATGGGCGGCATCTTGGGGAGTAACTTTTACTTAGAGAAGGTGAGTGTGACGCATCTCCAACCCACGAACGTGAAAGTTTCTTCCACGGGAGCCATGGCCTCCCTGCCTTCTTAACCTATGAGTGTTGAGCATGTGACCTCATCCACTCTCGTCCCAGTTCTGCTTCCCACATCAGAACACCTCTTAGAGGCAAGCCTGGCAAGACTTCATTTTACATACTTAGGACGTGTTGTGAGGAGGGCCAGTCCCTGAGAAGGACAGTGTGCTTGTCAAGTCAAGGGGGAGCGCCGGAGAGGAAAGTCCTCGGGGAGCTGGGCTGGCACCGGGGCTGCAGCAGTGGCTCAAGCTCAGGAAAAAGTATGAGACGGCGCCGAGCCTCGCGGTGCGTCCCTCTGCTGTGCATTCGGTCACTGTGGCTCAGAACTGGCCCAGCGACCCCCAGCCGCAAACAACTTATTCCAACTACAGAGACACCTGGTGCAGCATCCGCCTTTCTCTCACCAGGTGGCCATCATGAACTAGAGAAGTGAGATCTGAGCATCTTGTCATCGTTCCCCTGAAGTACTGATACTCCTTCTAAACTCCAAACTTGTGCTTTCAAATGGCATCGACTAGAAATCTGTGATTACTGCACCCTTGAAATATGGCTGGTGCAAGGGAGCAACTTTAAAATTTAATTTTAAATTAAATTTTAAAAACCGGAACCACTGTGGAATGTTTCCTATAACACAACTTGATTGCTCAGTAGAATTATATTTCCCTTTAACCTTTGGATCATGTTAAATATTACTGTGTTGTAGTGTGTTAGGCCCTCAGGATATTTCTCCGACCGCAACAAATGTTTCATATTAATGTCATATGGACATTGTTTTATCACTATGATATAGTTATATACATTATGTATGTTAGCTATAGCATATAATACCATTCGATTGACATACCTATTGTTAAACAGAATAAATTATTGAAATTCTTTTAATCTCAGCTTTTTTAATGTAGCTTTTAGAAAATGGGACATTTTGTACATAGGTCACACTATATTTATATTATTTCTATGTGTCTATTTTCAAGACCATTGTATTAGGTGCTAATCCAGACATCATGCCATTCCATAGTTCACTTACATCAAGCAGTGTATTTCCTCCTTTGAAAAGTGCGGCCCTGGACAGCCTCTGAGGATGTCTTAACACCAAGGTGCACACATGCTTTCCAGAGGACATGTCTTCCTCTCTGGAAATTTACAGACATGATCTGGTGATACAGCATTCTTCATATAATCCATCGTCTCGGATGATTTGCTCAGTACACCAATTGAATAAGTGTAGTAAGAGGATACACCCGGAGTTACGCTTTTCCTGATTTAAAACTGTGCACAATTCCCTTGTTCTGGTTGTACAGCTGCCTCATGGTGCATGTACAGGTTAAGTAGGAGCACGATGAAGTGTTCGGAATTCCCATTCTTTACGAGGTTATCATAGTTTGTTATGAGATACACAATCCCGTGCCTTGGCCTACTGCGGCAGTTATATAATCATAAACTTGAACAAAGGGGTAGAGTCTAGCCTGTGAATCAGGTCATAGGTGTGGGCCACACAGGTCTGTGTGGGCATGGCCTTTCTCTAGAGGATTCTGGGAACTCCTGTATTTCCACCCTGGAGGGGGACACACACTCTCCCTCCAAGACATTCCTGTTGGAAAGCCACGTGGGGCTATGCTGATGGAGCCAGAGCCCTGGAGCTGGAGGAGCCATGTGAAAACCCTACACCAGAGCTGAGATGCTTCTACCGTCACTGGATCACAGACTTTCCACCCATTTAGCATTACTGCACGTGTTGAGTGAGTCTGAAGAGGAATTTATAGACTGGTATCAGACATATGGGTTAATATCAGACTTAGGAACTTGATCTGGACTGGGCAGGGATGTTTTCTTAATATACAGTTACAATGCTGACTCCATGAATGCTCTATAACAATAGGGGCCTTGTTGGCATTCCTAGTCTTGGATCAGTAAATGGGCACCTAAGTGTCCAATAAATACTTTGGCAGAATAATTGGAGGCTAGGGAGCGTTCTCCTGACGACATTCAACTTTTGCTGTGATAATAGCAACTTGACAATACTGTGCATTTGCTAAGTTCTTTGGAGTTGACAAATGCATTCGCCCCTTGATCTCATTTGATGCGCCCATCAACAGCATGCTGGGATTTTCATGTTATGTTCTTGCTTGTAGACCTGGGGGCTCAGGGAAGTTAGTAAACACTGGAATAGGAGTCGGAGCTAAAGTCTTTTGATGACAAAACCTGTTTACTTACTTCTACTTACACATCTTCTCCTACCATCTGACTCTAAGTTTGTACATAATTGAATAACCTTGCAGGGTATCTTTGCGATTCTTGTCCTAATTAACTTGATGTACCTATTATACGCTTTGGGAAGCATGGGTGGTAAAATGTGCTGACTAGCTTTATTCCTATCTTACTCTTGGTTGTGTACGTTTGGTCAATTCTGATGCCTCTTTGGATGTGAGGGGAACTAACGATTGAATAATTACCAATATTTTGACTTTTTAGTAAGCTAAGACCTTCTCATATTGTCCTTGACAGGATGCCTTGTAGAAGCGTTTTTTTCTGGTTTTAAGATTTCTACATGGTTTTTGTTTCTGATCATTCGCCCTCCAATCCCAGATTGCCCATGTCTCCAGAGTGATCTCTTCAGAATAGAAACGTGATTATGTTATGCTGCTGCCGAAAAGCCTTTGGCTAGATCTTCAGTATCTGCCTGAGGGAGAATAAATACTAGCAGGCCAGACCATTTCAAATCCATTCCCAGAGTGAGCTCACCTGCCTTACAAACTCCTTTCACTCCCCCAGACTCCGCCTGTGACACGTCCTTTGCTGCACATCTTTCTGAACCCCTGCATTTTCACCCTGCAGTTAGGTCTCTGTGTGTGGTACTTCCTGACCTGGGAATGCTATTTCGCCATGTGGTGAAGTCCTCCTTGTCTTTTGATATTTAGCTAAGACATTTCTCCTTTGTGACTTTCTCTGATTCCCACCTATTTCTAAGACACCTTGAATCCATCTCTGCTGCTTTAACATTTAGATCATAGTTAGCAATTATTTATTTCTCCACTAAATAAACAATCTCGGATGTAAGGGTTATACCTTTCGACATACGTATCTCTGTTTCTAGCTCCTGCTCATATTAACTGCTCAATAAATGATTTATGAATGCATAAAGTTTGACTTCTCATCACCTCCTTCTGGGTGTACTAAGCGGTACCCCCAAAAATAAAACCAGGGGAAGAAAGCTCAGCTGGGCAGGGCCTTCTTAGGACGCATTTTTCCCCGCTAGGAGAGCAATTGGAGACTCGCTGAGGTCCTGCGCCCCGTGGGAACAGTGAGTTTTTCATAAGAGCAGCTTGGCTCAAGCCTCATTTTCTGTGATTTAAGAGAACAGCGTGCAGCTGTGAAACTTTCCTGCTTGGGAAAAATGCCGCCGAAACGGTGGTGATGCTGAACACAGTTTACCAAAACAGTGCTGTGGGGAAAACTCAGCTGTATGACTGGTTTTCTCATTTCCAAAAAAGTGAAATGTTGATTGACCTCATTATGGACTTCTGTAACCTTCCGGAACAGACAAAAATATCCACAAAATTCCTGCACTTGAGCTTGAAGACCAACCACGGACCATTGAAGAGATGGGGAAGTTATCTGGACTGTCTAGGAGCTTGGTTCCGGGAATTGTACTGGAAGGATTGGGAATGACAAGGGTCGTTGTGAAATTTGTGCCTGGGTTCTGACTGGCCAGGAACAGAAATGGGAGTAGTGATACAGGAAGGTGGGGGGAAGGGGGAGAGGAGGGAGGAAAGGATGACAGTGTTCTGTGTAAGATAGGAAAATAGTCATAATTTATAATTTATCAAGGGCTCACGAGAGTGGGAGGGAGGGAGGGTAAAAGAGGAGCTGATACCAAGGGCTCAAATAGAATGTAAATATTTAGAAAATATTGATGGGAACATATGTAGAAATATGCTTAATACAAATGATGCATGAATTGTTATAAGAGCTGTGGCTTATCTTTTAAAAATTAAAGAAATAAAATTATCTTTTAAAAAATTAAAGGAAAAAAGCAACTAAAACAAAAAGCAAGTTGGTACAAGATTGAAGACTATGTTTTAAGATTGATTGTGGTGATGATCGCGTAACTCTTAAATGTACTGAAACCATTGAATTGTATGGTCCATAAATTATATACCAATAAAACTGTTCCAATATTCAAAAATTTTTTTAGAAAGCATTGAGTTGAAACATGCTGTGCCTTGAAATAACAGCTCTGAGGCAACCCTGACTTTCCCCCCAAGGTCATTACTCATGACAAGACATGGTGCTATTCTCAGGACCCTGAAAGCAAACATCAATCAAACCAGTGGAAGATGCCATCATCACCTGTCAGCCCAAAAGCTTGTCAAGTGAAATCAAAGATCAAGACAATGCTCCTTTGTTTTTTGATGTGAGTGAGATAGTGCATTTGAAGTTGGTTCTACCATGTCAGACTGTGGTCTGCTATCTTTTTAGAGTTTCTGAAAAGAGTGTCTAACAGTGTGCAACCAAAAAGGCCTGGTTTAAGGAAGATGGGACACCGATTCTGCCACCACAGCAATGCACCTGCTCACACAGCCGTCTCAATGCACCAGTTTTTCCACAAACGCAGCATGCTGCTGCCCCACGCACCTCACTCACCTGAGCTGGCTTCCTGCCACTTCTTGTTTCCACAAAGGAAGAGGCACATGAAAGGACAGCAATTTGGTGATGTAGACTAAGTGAAGAAAAAAGGAGGGAGGTGCTTTCAGCCATCCAAACAGATGAGTTTGAAAAATATTTCCAAGGATGGAATCGCAGAGTTGACAAATGTATTAAGTATAATGCAGAGTACTTAGAAAGTGATAACATTGTTTTGTTAAAAAAAATTAAATATGTAACTTTGAAAAAAAAGTTCTGGGTTTTCTTGGGTACCCTCTCATATACTCCCAAAACCACCGGGCAAGTCCAGAGTCATGAGTATGTCAGAGTCATGCTATGAATATCCTAATGTGAAAAAACGGATTTTAAACTAGCAAATCATGCTGGTGTGTTTGTTAAAAATGTATTTGGGCAATATACATATGCTATCTTAAAATAATATTATTTTGCAGAGATGAGCACTCAGTGAAAAGTTGGTGATTAGTCCTTGAACTGTCAATTCACTTGCTGTTTGCTGAGTTTATGAGTTCACTTTGATCGTCTTTAATATTTAAGGCTATATATTTACCTTGTAATGAGCTCTTTGTCTGTGTAGTATAAGCCTTGTAATGGTGTTCCACAACTGCAGGGTCACAGCTCAGCTGTTGTTCAACATAGGAATCCTCCGGATCCACCCAATCATTACAAGTCCACCATTGCCCCAAGCCATAGGGCTCCATCACGGCTGTATTTGTTTACCCCTCTCTGGTCTGCAGGGTCCCAAAGGCATTTAAGGAACTAGTATAATGACTTTGTACTCTTTATTATGAGTATCTTGTCAGGAATATTGTAATAGAATTTGGAGTAAAATTGACTGGATATTCAACCAGCTGTGTTCTAGCTGTGTGGCTTGGGAATTTAATTTCCTAATCTGGAAAATGGGTGGCAAACACTTTATAGAGTTGATGAAGAGGATGGAATTCTATAATATATTCTAGCATATAGATTAGTGATTGTTACTTCTTCAAAGCACCTACCAACCTCAATTCATTAATCCTCCAGGCCCAAAGAGAGACATTAAATCCACACTAACATTCTCTAGTGGGGACAGTCACACCCAAGCTTATGTGGGAGACCGTGGTCCAGTTCAGCACCAGTGCACTTCATGCTCAGCCGCCATACGTTGGCCAGCAATTCCTTGTGTTTTATTATGATGCTGAACAGATTTCTATGATGTTTCCAGACTAGGGATGACTAGTGAATTACTTGTAAAAATGAAAGGCCTTGGTGATTTGCTGGCAGAATTCGGCCAATGAAAACCCTAGGAATCAAAACAATCTGGTCCATAACTACCTGTGCAGATGGCACAGGGTCCTCCTGTTCGAGGAGAAGCAGAGACAGTATTAACTGGGGGATGCTGAGCACTTTCGCTAAAATGGAATTCCTGGAATACCCTCAACAAAATGTTTCTTACAATTTTAAAGAACAATTTTTATCCTTTACCATATATTTTCCTTTCGTGTAAAATTTTTATTTTTTAAAAAATTTGGATTTGAAGTACTTTTATGAGGCGTGCTTGCCACTGTGAAAAATTAAATTAAATTGAATTTAAGATTTACTCTTTGGGACATCTAACAAAAGCAAATTAATTCCTTCTGAAGCTACGCACTGCCATCTCAAGCCTCACTGAGTCTCCACAATGGGACCTCTATTGAATATAACCTTCCATTAAAAAAATCTCAAAATAAATGGGAGCCAGAAAAAGCAACAACAACAGAATAATGCATCCAAGGATTTTAGGAAATGGAGATTTTGGATGCCAACTTTAAAAATAAGCATTTACAAATGTTTCAAGAACTAAGATAAGAAATTGAAATTTGTTAGATATAGCTTACGTGATTTTGCAAAGCACTGTCTGAGGAACGAACACACACTTACAAAAAGACTAAAATTACTGAACAAAACAAAACAGCTTATAAAGTGAAGACAAAGAATAAAAAATAAAAACGATGTAAATCAAAGGGGAAAATGTTAGGAAATAGAAATAGAATTGGGAACAAAAATATACTAGAGTGCCAATAAAAGCAAACATTAATTTTTTGAAATCAGTATTAATATAAACATAACTGATGAGGCTAGGATAAAAGAGTCAAGGAGGGAAGAGATATATTTCAAATAAATTTTATTGGGTATAAAAAGGGCATCCCTATGCACATAACAAATATTTAAAAATAAATTCTCACTTTTCGTTACAGCATGTTTATATGTGAGAACATAAAGCAGCAATTACATGTATATCCTCCGTATAAACACAGATATGTTGTGAGTCCATATATTTTTTGAAGACACAAGCACAGATATACCTTAGATACAACCAATCACCTTGCTGGAGAGGCTGGTTTTCTAGATTTCAAAGCTCAGGATCATACACTACAGTGACAGCCTGAGTAGCGTTTCCATCTTTCATGTTCTACATCCTTGTGAGAAATGTCTGGGGTATTAGAAATTTATGAGCAACCATCTGAGTTTTAACTATTTGTCTCTACTCCTGCAGAGCCAAAGAGTAAGGAGAAAGCCAAAATCTCAGAGAAGAAGCAAGTTTGCATAGGTGATTGGCTGTACAAAGTTCCACTTCATCATGTGCCTCTGGATACAAGAAGAAATAGATGGTGCCCACTTTGGCCATGTAGGCTGAGGACACAATAGATAGAATGGGAGACAAAAGCAGAACAAAACTCAAACTCTTTTATTTTTTTTAATAAATCATTTTATTGGGTGCCCTTACAGTTCTTCTAATAATCCATACATGAATTATATCTAGCACATTTGTACATATTACCACTATCATTTTCAAAACTATTTCTTTCTACTTGAGCCTTTGGTATCAGCTCTCCCTTTTCTCCTGCCTCACCCACCTCTCACCATCATGAACCTTTGATAAATTATAAATTATTGTTATTTTCATATCTTACACCTTCCACTGTTTTCCTTCACTCACGTGTCTGTTCTTTGTCCCCCTCAGGGCGAGTTGTATGGGGGGGTTATCCATATATCATTGCTATTGGCTCCCCCTTTCTCCCCTCCCACCTACTCTATTCTCTCATGGTATCACTACTTATTGTTTCTGAGGTGTTTCTCCATCCTGGATTCTGTGATTTGAGAGCTCGTATCTGTACCAGTGTACATGCTCTGGTCTAGCTGGATTTATAAAGTAGAACAGGGGGTGGTGGGGGGGGGAAGTTGTGATAGTAGTGGGGAAGAAGCTTTAAAGAACTAGAGCAATTTTATGTTTCTTTGGTACTGTACTGCACTGCACCCTGACTTGCTTGTCCCTTTCTTGTGACCTTTTAGTGAGAGTGAGAGGATTTCCAATTGTCTACAGATGGGTTTTGGGTCTCCACTCTGCCCCCACTCCTTTGCATTGATACGATTATTTGCTTGGATTTTCTGATGCCTGATATCTGATCCCAACAACACCTAGTGATCATCCAGGCGTGCTTCTTCTGTGGGTTTTCTTGCCACTTTTTAAACTTCAAACCTATAAGACCCCAGACGCTATATCTTTTAGTAGCCAAGCATCATCAGTTTTCTTCACAACATTTACTTATGCATCCATTTTGACTTCAGAGATTATTTCAGGAAGGTGAGCAGCAAAGAATGCCAGGTTATTTTTTTTTAGTTTCTTACATTGAAGGAGGACTTAAAAACTCAAATTATTAGAAAGGGCCCCACTAACTGGACTAATTGAGAACAGAGAACTTCTGACACTATCATGCAGAGTCATTCTTTAGACCTTGAATCACAACTATCTCACGAGATCATTTTTTAGTGAAATAACAGAATGGGACATTAAAAAATATGATTACTGTTGAGAGAGAGAGAGAGAGAGAGAGAGAGAGAGAGAGAGAGAGAGAGAGACCAAAGTTTGGCAGTGACTGTAATGCAAAAAGAAACAATAAGAGGCATGACAATGAGAATAATCCAAATAGAACCAGAGCACATTGGAAATGCATGGCGACACAGTAAGAAAGTGTAACTATTGTCAGTAAAAAAATGTGTGGAACTTGTCAAATGACAGCATGACTTGCTCTGTAAAATTTTGCCAAAACCATGAAATGTTCTTTTTACAAAAAATGACAACAGTACCTTGAAACATTAGGTCTGTAACAGATATAAGCTAAAGGTAGTTCCTAAAACATATAAATGATATCTTAAAACTTGCATGAAAGGTGAAAACAAACAAAATACTTAGACGATAAAAACTTTAATGGAAGAAACAAGAAACTTTAATAAGTATATTGAGAGATAATCTTGTGAGTAATCAGGGAAATTTAAATAAATGTTCATGAAATACTATTTCACACACATACACATGAATACTATTTCACATTGTTTTTAGATGACCAAAGGGAAAATTTCAGACAAGACCAAGTGTTGACACAGATGTGGAGGAGCAGGAATTGATTGCATATGTTAGCTGGAGAATTTATTTATAGGCACATTTGAGGATGATTTGACAATTTGGAAGAGGTGTGATGACTATATGTGTATGTACCCCATTGCCCAAGGTTCTACTTCTAAAGATGTGCCTGGAAAGCTTGCTCATGTATATAAGAACACACACACAGAAAGGTTCATAGCTTCATGGATTTTAACAGCACAAATCTGAGAACTAAACTTTCATCAAGGAAAGGAGAAAATTAAAGACTACTAAAAATGAACAAATTAGGCTTACTCCTCAATGTGCGTAAATGTCAAAATATTGGGTATGTGAAAATACAAAATAGTTGCATATTTTGCAAATTTTAAAAAATATAAAAGGTGATACTATAAATTATTTTAGGATTCATACCCAAAGAACAAGGGAAAGATGATAATGCTGTATTTAGAATACCCTTTGATTCCCAAAGGTCATTATTAGGCTGGGTGGTGTACATTTGTGTTTCATTGTGTTATAAACTTTTCTGGTAAGTTCCACATTTCATAAAAATGGCAGGTCTCCTATGCATGCATAGGTCAGCAATAAGCAATACTTAGGGTTAACATTGTCCTGTGATGATTAAAATTAATTCCAAAATTACTTGGGATTACTACTGTAGATTATGTGAGTCTTTGTGTTATATTTATTAGAAGGGGTAGTAAATACATATACACAATGATAACCATGAACTGAGATCTCATGCCCAAATCTGAGGAGGGAGGCATATTGACTTCTTGGACACTTGTTGAATAACAAAACTTCCAGAGACCTCTAGGAGTAGGTCTGGAGAACTTTACATGATTCTGTTATGTTGGTAAATGCATGAATGGCCACATCTTGTTTCCAATGATAGATCATAAGTCCTAATGGATGCCTTTATAAAAATCATATTTTATAAATGTGCAGAAAGGCAGAGAACAGTGGCTAGATTCAATAAGCGCCATGCATAACCATACTAGAATGGAGCAGAGAACCCAAATGCAATTTAATTGTGCTCTATAAAACCCAGGAGGCATTTTCTGAAACCAAAACTGCCAAATTCCCATTTCTGTCCTTTATTTATATTGCTTAGAAGCACAAACAGAAGCTCAACATATTCTTTGTGTGTGCATTTGCATGCCTTTGTGCATGTACATACCAGTGGGTACTCCCTCAAAAGAGGAATTTTTTTTCAAAGCGATGTATTTATTTATTTATTTACAAAACAACCTTATCACCTTCAGAGTACTCTCCATTATACGTAATACATTTTTCAAATCTGCAGTTCCATTCTTGGAAACAATTTTTCAAACTCATCTCTTTGGATGGCTGACAACACCTCCCTCCTTTTTTCTTCACCTCTTCTACTTTGTCAAATTGCTGCCCTTTCAGGTGCTTCTCCATTTCTGGAAACAAAAAGAAGTCTGATGAAGTGAGGTCAGGTGAATCAAGTGGGTGGGGCAAGAGAGGCATGTTGTGTTTTGGGAAAAGCTGGTGCACTGAGGTGGCTGCGTGAGCAGGTGCATTGTCCTGGCGGCAAAACCAGCCCCCTGCCCTCCTTAAATCGGGCCTTATTTTGGTTGCACACTGTTATACACTCTTTTCAGAAACTCTAAATGGAAAGCAGACCACAGTCTGACCCGGTGGAACAAACTCTAAATGCACTATCTTCCTCATATCAAAAAAACAAATGAGCATTGTCTGGATCTTTGATTTCATTCGACAGGCTTTTGGGCATAGAGGTGACGATGGCATCTTCCATTGGCTTGATTGGTGTTTCCTTTCAGGTTCCTAAGAAAAGCAACATGTCTTGTCATGAGTAATGACCTTGGGGAAAAAGTCTGGGTTGCTTTGGAGCTGTTCTTTGAAAGCACAGCATGTTTCCACTCAACGCTCTTTGTTCTTTTTCCTGTTCAGTCAGAACTTGAGGCACAAATTTCACAGCGACCCTTCTCTTTCCCAGATCTTCCATTACAATCCACTGAACTGAGCTCCACGACAGTCAGAGAACTCCCCATCCCTTCCATGGTCTGTTGTTGGTCTTGGAGCATATGTGCGTGAATTTTATAGACATTTTCATCTGTTTGAGAAGTTGACAGACGTCCAAACGAGGTTTGTCATCAACTGACATTTCACCTCTTTTGAAATGAGAAAAACACTTGCACACGGAGTTTTTCCTACAGCGCTGTCCTTGTGTGCTGTGTACAGCATCACACAGTTTGTGTGGCATTTTTCCCGAGCAGGAAACAAAATTTCAGAGTTGGATACTGTTTTCTTAAATCAGCCGTGACAAAAAAAAATAAGGTTTGAGTGAATCTGCTTTTACAAAGATTCCCTGTGACCAAGGAGAACCTTCCCAGGCGATGCCACTGGGTGCACTAATTCATTGGGAGTTGATAGAGGGAAAAACGCATACTATGAAAGCTCTACCCAGTGGGCCTTTTTCTGTTTGGCTTGTGTGTGTGTGGGGGGGTACCCCCTCATTGTTAATCTTTCCCTTTTTAAACATCTCCAATTGGGCTGACAGCTGCGAATTTCTTGGGCACTACCTTTGGATTAGAGGCTCTTGTGATGTAATGGTTAAGTGTTCAGCAAGCACCTGAAAGGTCAGCCAGCAGTTTGAACCCTCCAGCCGCTCTGGGAGGAAGATGCGACTGCCTGCTTTCATAAAGATGATAGCAGTGGAGATCCTATGGGACCGTTCCACTCCGTCCTATGGGATTGCTGTGAGTTAGAATTCACCTAAGAACCATTGGCGAACTGTGGCCACAGTTTGAGGGGACAAATTGTGCCAAAATGTCATGTCGGTACTGGTGTAAAATGTTCAAGCGGTGGCTCGCTCACTGCTGTCAATTTGATGCTGATTCTTAGTGAACCTATAGGACAAGGTAGAACTGCCCTCTGGGGAGTAGAAAGTCCCGTCTTTCTCACCCAGAGCTGCTGGTGGTTTCACACTTGACCATGCATTTCATAGCCCAGCTGAGAGCCATTACACCTGTGGCAGACATTTGAGAAGCTATGGCTATGAACTCGGTGAGCTTAGTCCTGGGCCCCTCTCAAATCAGAATTCTTATTTACCCTTTGTCTGTTTGTGTTGACCATCATGCACATGTCTTTGACTGGGACTGATAGCGCCTCTTCTAGCTAAGGCCTCTTGGGCTGGTATTTTTCTCTATTTCCTTCCGTCATTTCAAAATGGCCTACATTTTTGACATTTTCTTATCAATATTCTGCAGCTACTTTTGAATTATCTTCAAACAGATGTTACATGCGTGTGATAATAATAATATTGTTAGATGATTTCCACATCCTGTTGGGAGACCTTTTTTTTTTTTGCAATGGGTACAAATATGGATAGTTTTTTAGGTAATTTTCTTCCAGATTTCTAGGCATAGATTAGTGAGCGCTTCCAGTGATTCATGAGTTTGTTGAAAGGTTTATATTTGGCAGTACATCAGTTCCTGGCATCTTGCTTGGGTTAATGTCTTCCATCCAGCTTGGATTCTTCCTGCTTACACTATGTTCAACACAGTGAAACACTGCTGGGCCTGCATTGTTTTCACAATTGTTGCTATGTTTTAGCCTTCTGTTGCAGCCACGGTGTCAATTTACCTTCTTGAGAATCATTCTCTTTTTTACTGACCTCTTCTTTCCCCTAGCTTGATGTCCTTCCTCTCTGTTAGGCCAGACTGGCTAGAGAAATATATCCAGTTACATGCATTTGCGTGTAAGAAAGAAATAATTCTATTTCTTGTGTATTCTCAATAAATACTGATATATCAAGAAGGCATCCTGTTGCAGTCCAACTTAAGTCCCTAAGTGTGACGAAAGCCAGGCCCTCATCAGACTAAGGTGGCAGGCTGATCCACAGAAAATTGAAAGGAAACAGCAAACAGGAAGATCGCAGGCCAGTGGGTACAGTCTCTGTGGATCCACGGTGGACACATGGCAGAGCACTGACAGCTCCCGGGGTCAGTGGTTCACAAAGGACCTCCCCTGGAGGCAGACACAGAGTACCAGCGAGGAGGAAGGTGACGTGGCAGAGAGAAGGTTTCTGTTCCTCTTGCTCTTATCCTTAAGGCTTATGACATTAAGGAGTTGTCACCAGGCAACTTGATTGACAGGCTTGATTCCACCCATAATGATGAGTGTCTAGTTGACCTAATCCTTAACTCTAACAGCCTCCTTTAGGGACTGATCCCTCCAGATGACATGTTCAAATTACATGCGAGAAAGTCTTACCGTCTTCACCTCTCAGGAGCATTCTGACTGGACTTCTTCCAAGACAAACTTCTTTGTTCCATCAGTAGTAAGGAATAGTTAATATTCTTTGTAAATACCATCATATTCTTTATTTCAAAGATGTTGATTCTTTTTAGGTCTTCCACTTTCCCTCTCTAGGGAGTGTAATACAAGTAAAGCTATTACTAAAATCTAAATATGGTGTAGTGATGGGCTTGGCGTGGCAGGGGCTATAATAAATAGTCAACTGTGTGACATGCAAGGTGACTACAGAATAAAGTTGAGGAAATGACTGGGATGAATCTGTCCAAGTGAATGGTTTGGGAAGCCAATCCATCCAGGCCTTCCTGCAATTTGATGCCACCTGGTGGCAGTTGGCCTTCAGGTGTCAATACAACATTGCTGACAATTCTAGTTTCTGTACCTTGACAGCGCTTAGCCGTGTTGCAGAAATGCACTCTTTAGGGGGCCCCTTTGGGTGGGAATGATCCCGGGCAGTTGATTTAAGAGAGCCCTGGGCACACGAGGAGCCATGATCCTTTTAGACACAGGACCGCTTCAATTCCTGCTGGCCTTGACCCTCCTCTTTTTCCTCTCCCCACAAGATAAGCACTTCAAGCCTCCCACCCCACCCCTTACACCCAATTTGGGATACTCACTGATCAGAGAATGAGAGTTAATTGCTACTCAGAAATCCCATTATATTTGAATTCATATTATCAGAGAATATGTCATTCCAGGGCTTTATGTACATTTTATTGTTCAAAGGAGGATGCTATACCTTTATTTTTATAGTTACTGCATTTGATCTATAGCTATATTATAATGCCGTATTGTATTTTAAAAATATATGTGCTTTCTCCCTCAGGGTCTAACAATTCTATAGAGGCAAGAATAGTTGAATTCAACTTTATGCCCCTGGTTCAAAGAAAGAGGTGAGAAAGGAGCCAGCATGTATATTCCCCTACTGCAAATAAAACACATGGCCATTCATTCCATTCAGACCCACAGTGACCCTACGGCACATGGTGCAATTGCTTCTTAAGGTTCCGCAGGTGGTAATTCGTTTTGAGAGCCAGCAGGCTCATCTTTTCTTCATTCATAGGTTTGAAAAGCAAACCCTGAAATTAGTGCCCCAATGTTCAACCCACTGCACCCCTAAGCTTCCTTCTAACATCACTAGATTCCTGTGAAATGTCCTTGGGTTACTTGGTGCCTGGTCATGAAAATTTAGGCACACTTGCTTTTGCTAGCTTCGAGGCTAGAGGGCATAGTAGTAAACAAGCCGATGTTTCTGTTTGCCTCCTATACATAAAACCTGTGGCCATCAAGTTGATTTTGACCCATAGAGAGCAGAATAGAACTGCTCCTTAAGGTTTCAGAGGCTGTAAATATTTACAGGGCCAGGCGCCTTCATCCTTCTCCCACAGAACATAGGATGGGTTTGAACACCCACCTTACTGGTAGCCACCCAATGCTTAACCCACTGCGCCACCATGGCTTCTAACTACAGATAGTAATAATCAAACCAACATTTACATTTACAAAATGTAATGATAACCTCATTTTAGGTCTTCAAAATATGAACTTGTCTGTTATAAAGATACAGATGAGGAGTCCCCAAACCACACGTGTAGTAAAGGATAGATGGATGAATTTAACCCTAGAGTGTAGAAAACATAGCCTACACAACTAGAAAAACAAATTCATATACCGCAGGAATGAATGAGTAAACCTTACCAAATCCAGTGCTTCACATTGCTTTTCATGTTGCTTGGCAAATGGTTAGGCTCAGTCAATGAGAAAGAGCACACTTGGTCATTCCAGAGTAGGAAAATGCGATACATAGCATCCATTGGTCTAATCAAAGCAAGCATTCCAAGTGATTGGCTACCAAATTTATTTTCAGTCTTTGTCTGGACCCCCAGGCAGCCCCTGCTGGAGCTGCCTCAGAAGAGGTATTCATTCGCCAATGCCAATCAGTCTATCCCTGCTGTTCAATTAGGTTCCAACTTGTAATTCTCTACCCTTCAGCATCAGTTTACTCATTGAATTGCAGTCAACACCACAGGAAAAATTAGTGCCTGTGAAATAATATTTGAGTAATGGGAAGGGAAACTAAATGAGACTCTTTGTATCTAATAGGAGCATTATATATATTTTTCCAAATAGAAAGGAACTTCATTTTTTTTTTACAAAGAGGCAATTTTCTGTGAATGTGAATGACAGAGAGAAAGTGTCTGTGTATATTTGACATTAACACCTTGATATCTGAAAGAAATCCTTTTGCCAGACTACGGTGATTGAATTCTTTACTATTACATTGGTTGAAAGGCATTCTTTCCAACTTAAATGTGTGTACACATGTGGTGTGTGTGTGTATGTGCATATATTTAAGAAGAAATTGTAGAAGATGTGAAGAAGAGGAAGCACAATTTTCAACAGGTCAGGCATTACCAAAGAGATAGTCAAAACTGAGTCAGCCAGTAATAGGAAATAAACTACATAGAGTGGAAGCAATACATTAAGTATAGACTAATCTGGAATCAGCTTGTGAGGGCAATCAGCATAAAGAAGAATATGGTGTCTTAACAATGTATGTGATGTAGACCCCCATATCCTTCATTATGCTGATGGAAGAACTGAAACTGAATAACTAATAGCTGGTTGAATATTTGGTGTGGCAGTTACATAATTTCATATCAATTTGATAAATACGTGTAATCTAGCTTGTCAATCAGGTCACATCCTGATGATGCCTCCTTGTGGGCATGCTATTCTGGGAACTTCCTCTTTGCCTTCATCTCTTGTTGACAAGCCACATGGTAGACTTGTTGGGCCCTGGAAGAGCCTCTCTCTCTGCTCTCACTTTCCTGTTCGCGAGATACTTCAAGCCCTAGAGATGCATCCACCACCATTGGATCTACAAATCTTTTTACCCACCAGCGTGTGATCTTCCTGTGAGAGACTTGGAGATGTGTCTACTGCCATTGGATCTACAAGACTTTGCATCCACCGCCCTGTGATCTTCCTGCATTCTGTATTATTGCATGTGGTTGTGTGGGTCTGAAGAGGGATTTATAGACTCATGTCAGACTTAAGGGCTAATTTCAGACTTTTGGACTTGATGTGGACTGGGATGGGCTGTTTTCTTAATATGCAATTGCTCTTTGATATAAAGTTCTTTCTTATATGTATATGAGCATCTCTTGATTTGTTTCTGTAGTAAACCTGGACTAACACACTTGGTAAAGGACAGAACTAGAGTTTGAGCCTGGTTCAGGCTGACTCCAAAACCAGAGGCCTCATAACATGGGCTGTCTAGATGTCATTGTCCCTAATAAGTGTGTACCAGTAGTGTTAGACTAATGTTCCTAACTGACTTTGGGGGTAGAATGAGCTCCTTAGACTGGATATACTAATCAATTGATATTCTAGTTGCTGTCAAGTTGACTTGAATTCATGGCAACCCCTATGTACCAGAATAGAGCTCTTCTCTGTACAGTTCTCAATGGATGATTTTTTTTTGAAGCAGATATCCCACCCCCTCTTTTGAGATGCTTCTAACTGGTCTTGCATTATCACCCTTTTTGGTTAACATCCAAGTGCAGTATCGATTTATGTGACAGTTAGGTTTATTGTACCAACAGGGCCCATAGGAACATGTGGGCAGAGTTTAATCAGGTCACAGCTTGATTGGATGGCAACATGATAAATGGCTTTCCAAAGCCCACCCCTTGTCTCTTCCTCCCTGGTGATTGGACCAGCATGATTTGGATTGAGTTAGTTCTTTGCCTCAAACATGTGCTGTGCAACATGCAGCTAGGGCTTGAAGCTCCTCTGCGCCCTGCTTCACCACACTGCAGAGGGGCATTGCTTGAGCTTGAGGCTGGTGACTCCTGTTGCCCTGCATCACTTGAGTTTGGGATCCCTTTGGGGCCTTCTTTGCTAAACACTCGTTCTACCGATGTTGTTGACCCACCCTGCTGTCTGCTGCTTGCAGTCAGACTCTGCCTGTCTCGCCTGAGGGAAGACTGCTGTCTGCTTCATTGACCTTGGACCAGCAACCCTGTGAGTTGAAGGACTTTCAATGTATTAACTGTTCCGTGAAAGTGAGCTGAACTGAGCCCTCTGTACTGCTGTGTGTACTAATTAGCTGCCATATTCCTTCTTTCTGTCTAAACCTATCCTTTTATTTAGCGTATATACTCCAGTGTAAGCCAACCCGAAGAGCAGTCGAGGCACCTGATTTTACCACAAAAACTGCATTTAAAATGTGCTGGAAAATCCTGGCTTATCCACAAATATATACAGTACATAACTATATCATAACTGTCCTGATTTTGTTTCTCTAGAGCAACACATCATAATCCGTGCTGGTGGAGCACTGTTTCTAGTGTGTGCCGTGAGTTAGATTCTGATTCAGAGCAGCCCCAGTGAGTGATGGAGTAGAACTTCCCTGTACGGTTTCCTAGAATTGCTCTTCACAGAAACCAGGTCTTCTGTGTCAAAGAACTGCTAGTGGATTCAAGCCATTGCCCTGCCAATGAGCAGCTGAGTGCTTAATTACTGTCTCTTCAGGGTTCTTTGGTGGAAATAGTATAGCTTTAATTTTATTAGATATTTTCTTTTCAAAGTTAAAGACAAACTTTTATAATCCTTCATCTACAATTGACTTGGTAATATAAATAAGTACCTATGTTAAATTGTACAAATTTAATACCAAGATTTTCAGAATCACTAAAACTGATCACATAATTTTAAAAATATCAAAATAATACTTCAGAGAGAATGAAAACATTTGTGAAACAAACAACCTATTTAATATTTATCATCTAGAATCTAATCAGATATTTGGCATAAAACTTTAAGTTTGATACATTGGTGTATGTTTAGTATGTAAAAAATGGATATCTTTGAGTTGCATGGTAAAAATATTTGTAATAACAGAGATGCTCCATCCGGAAAGTTTAGGGAACTGATTGGTTGTGTCAACATGAGGCCACGTTGTCTGACAGATGTCACCACTCATCTGTGTGAACCTGTCAGTTGTGAGAAAAGCCAGCCAGGTGTGCATGCTTTGGACTAAGGAGCCCGTCACTATATAAAAGTGGCAGCCACTAGCCACGTCCTGCCAAAGTTGCCGTGTGACAGTGTGCGTTGCCAGATTAATCTGTGGCTGGTTGACGTTGTTTTGAAGAGATGCCAGGAGTCCAGAAATTGTGTGTGGTACCTCCAGGTCCTTAACATTGGCAACTGATTCAAGTCTTAAAACATAAGTCTGCATGCCAAACCAACTCCCTACTGTGCAGGAGCTGTTCCTGGCTTAAAGAACCCTCTATTCTAAGTGTCAGGAATGGACCTGGCACCGGGGCGTGCAGCATTTTCTTTGGGAACGGAAATCAGGGAATCTGCTCATCTGATGGTGTTGCATCTTGTCTCCTTGTCCAGGCATTGGTAGGGAAGCCCAGACATATGGTCTGGGTAACAGAACTGGCAGCAGAGACGGCCGTCGCTGCTGGAGCCCTCCGGAGAAGAGTCTTCCTGAAGCATTCACGTGCGGCGAGGGGAGGGGAGAGGTGGCAAAGACATGGTGAAAGGCTGTGATGAGGACTTTGCTTTTCTTTCGTCATCTTAGGTAGACCCTGCAACAATTGAATCTTTCTCACTGCCCATATGGTTTTTTATTTTGCTTTACATTTGCTTCTTTCCGACAGCACTGACCTTCATGTGGCCCTAAATATAAGAAACTGCAGATCTCTACTACTTCTGAGGTTTTTGCTTCTTTCTAAAATTTTGTCTTTGGTGAAGGTCTTAAGAAAATGATGGGAAAAATCAAAAGGGATTCGTTTATTGAGAGATGATTGCATATACCAGGTCTTGAGTCAGGTTCACATTCATTTTCAGAGTCACGTCTTTGATCCTTAGCAATTTAAAGAAAACGTCTGCAGCAGATTTGCACAGTGCAATATGCTGTTTGGCTTCTTGACTTCGGCTTCCATGGACAGCAATTATAGATTCAAATAAAATGAAATCCCTGACATCTTCAATACTTTTCTGTTTATTATGACGTTATTTATTGGTCAACTGTGAAGATTTTATTTTCTTCCAGTTGAAGTGCAATCCTTTTTGAAGACTGTAGTCTTTCATCTTTATCAGTAAGTGCTTCAAGACTTCCTCGCCGTCAGCAAGCACGCTGTGTCTCCCGCACATTACAGGCCGATCTGTAGTCTTCCTCCAGTTCTGAGGCTGCTTTCTCCTACATGCAGTCTGGCTACTCAGTTTTTTTCTCAATATCCAGATTGAGTAAATATAGTGAAAAAGTACAACTCTGGCATACACGTTTCCTGATTTTAAATCAGTATCCTTTTGTACTGTTTGCATGACTGACTCTTCATCTATGTACACGTTTCTTCCGAGTACAATAAAGCATTCTATAATTGTCTTTCCTTGTAATGATAAACATAATATTTTATGATCCACACAGTGAAATGATTTCCATACTCAATGAAACACAGCTAAACATCTATCAGGTGCTCTGTACTTGTAACCAAGATCCATCTGATATCAGCAGTGATATTCCTAGTCCCGTGTCCTTTTCTGAATTTGGCTTAAATTTCTGACAATTCCCTGTTGACATACTGCTTCAACTATTTTTAAGTTCTCTTCAATAAAATTTTTCTTTTCCGCAATATTAATAATATTGTTTCATAATGTCTGCATTCTATTGGATCACATTCTTTAGAATGGACATGGATCTAACTCTCTTCCATTCAGTTGGTCAGGCTGCTGTCTCCCAAATTTCTCAGCATAGATGAGTGAGTGCTTTCGTCCCAGTATCCATCTGTTGAAACCTTGGTTTCCTGGAACCTAGTGTTCACCAGTGCCTTCAGTGCAGCTTAGACATTGTCCTTCAAGACCACCAGCACTTGATCATGCGCTACCTCCGGAAATGTTTGTCCACAAACCCATTCTTTTTGGCATAATACCTCTTTGTATTCTCTTCCGTCTTCCTTTTATCTTTCTCGTGCCTGTGTCATTTAATATCTTTCCCATAGAATATTTCAATATTGTAATTTAAGGCTTGCTTTTTTTCTTCAGTTCTTTCTGCTTAAGAAATGCGAAGCGTTTCCTTCCCTTTAGGCTTTCTACTCCAGACCTTTAAGCGTTTTGTCAGGATACCTGCTATTCTCTTTGAAACCTCTGTTCAGATTTTTGACTCAGGACTTCCTCTTTTCCCTGTAGCTATTTATCAAGAACAAGCTTCAGAATCTCTTCTGAAATTCAGTTTGATTTTCTCTTTCTTTCCTTCTTCCAAGTTATCTTTTGCTTTCTTCATGCATAATGTCTTCAAGTTGCCATCCCGCAGTTGGTCATTATTGATCGGTGTACGAATCCATTTTTGAGCTTGTGTCTGTGAATACAGATGGAATATATTCAAGGTCATATTTTAACTTTTATGACCTTGTTTTAATTTTCTCCAGCTTCCACATGAACATGCTTATGAACCATCGGAATTGTGGAAATAGATTTAATGGCAATGGGGTTGGTTCCTTGTTTGTTTTGTTATGAAGAGTACAATATTTAACAATTGAAAGGAGATCCTGTTTTTCCATCAGCACAGAAGGGGAAGTAGGGCAGATGATTAAGGCAGAGGCACAATGTTAGGCTGAGCTCTCTGTAGAAGGAAACAGGATGCTTACACGCATATAAAGAAATGAATGCCTATCAATGAAATGGCTCACACAATTATATAAGGGAATAAGTCCAGTCTAAGTCTACAGGGCAGATGGTAAGCAGGGGCCCTTTCCTGACTTGCAAAGTTCCTGGGCTGATGCATCAAGAAGATGAGGCAGGAGAGTTATAGATAGTGGATACAGTGATGGGTGACTCCATGGGGGACAGGGCAGGTGGCAGGTCAGCATACAGGATGGCCAGTAAGCCGAATGCAGGATCCAGATGAGTAAGAAGTAAAAAAAAGTTATCCCCTGTGTTTACTTTTATAAATGAAGTAAGTCTCATTTCTCAGGAAACATCATCGAGGCCTGAGTAAGAGGTTGTATTCAGTCCTGATCTTCCCACAACTGCTTGGCTGCTCACTGTAGACCCTGTTATTCAGTTGCCATCGACACCCTTTTGGATTCTGTCTTCTCTAAACACCTAAGTCACTTTTTAAGGCATGTAGTGAAGCATTTTGAAATATGAGCAATTCACTCCCTTTGCTTCTATGGATTTTTCCTTGGTTCCAGTTTTGGTCTTTGTAAGTCCTAAAGCCTCTTCTTTTCTCATGGGGCCACGAGTCCCTCGTGTGACCGATTGTACCCAGGATGCATTGGGCTACAACCAGACACAGCAGCACAATGACTCTGAAACCCAGGTGTGCAATCTACTTAAGTGTCTACTTGAATATTCTCTTTGGAATATCTTTTTCTACTAACAGAAAGGCAAAGAAGGATTGTTTCATTTTCTGTATCAGAAACACAAATGATAAAACGACGAATTTGACAAATACAGATGCTGTCATTTATGTATTTTTCCCCCCTCAGATACGTTTTTGCTTAGGAGGGTTGCTTGTCTGGTATCAGGACACAGATTAATTTTTCTCTGGTATAGTCGATTGGTGACATTCTAAATGGCTGACTTATTAAATTCTTCATTTTTCACTAGGGGATAAAGCCTCTCTGTTTTATTTGGAAGTAAATTATTATGTGTGCATAAATATCTCCACTATGAATAATTCAGGCTATTGGAATACTCAGATAAAGTGTGAGCCTGTCCTAAAAGATCAGATTAATATCATGCAAGAATAAATTAAAAACTATGTGGGTCCCTCCTTTTATGAAGGCAAATAAAGCATCATCCAGATTGACTTCATAACTGGTTTAGCCAAGGATGTGAAAGTCCGTAAAGAAACTGGACGGGACAGAATGAAGCGAGGAGATAGGGGAAGCATAGCTACTGCTGTTCTGAACTATTGGGAGGCAGGATCGCCTGCTGTGGTCTGGGATCAAAGAACAATTCTGAATCTTACGCCGTCATGTATTAGGTATGTTACCTTAGGGGAATTGTTTGATCTCTTTCAGGCTTGGTTGCTTTATCTGTAAAATAGGATGGTTGTTTCTTTGTGTTGTTATGTTAGTCTATGTCAACTCTGGAGGACAGAGTACAATTTCCCCATAGGCATTCCTAGGCAGTCACCTTTATGGGATCAATCACCAGACATCTTCTCCCTTCCATCCTTTCATTTAGCAGCCAACTGTCTAATCATTGTACCACCAGGGCTCCTTTGGATAGGGATAAGAACATTGTAACTGCTAGAATTGTGGCAGAAACTCAAGTAATTGTGACTTGATCATAAGGTCATCAACTATTTCTTAGGATGTGGAATTTGCCAATCTATAGCTCCAGGGCTGGTTCAGTGGCTTTAGGATATCAGAGGGCTCCGTTAAGTTCTTCATCTACATGGCGAAAATGAATTACATTGTCAGGGGTTCTATCATTTTAATGTGAAATGGAACCCTACTTGCACCCCAGCAGACTTCCCCTAACTTCTTACTGACTAGAACTTGGTCCCATGCTTCCATCTACATGAGTCATGAGGGCCAGGAAGGAGTATCATTGTCAATGTGGACCTCTAGTTCTCCAAGTATGGTCCATGGGATAAGTCTGGCAACCATGTTAAAACATGGATTTCTCAGTGGGGCCCACCTCCAAAATGTCTGCTTCAGTAGTCTGCATAGCACCTAATACTTTGGATTTCTATTATTTTCCTAGTTGAGGTTAATGCTGTTAATCTAAGGATCATACTCAGACCTACTTATTTAGACCAAAAGTGCTTCAATGCCTGAGATTTGATATGAGTCTAAATGTTCCCCCTGAGATTAAAAGATCCTTACTCTCTGAGTAAACAAAGCAAGTCTCAATATGAGGGAGGGATGAAGGATTGTACATCAGTCAGCCACCAGAAGGAAACCAAACCTAACCTTATTATAATTCAACCGTTTATGTAGTAGGGTGAATCATTTCCAAAGAAATGAAAAGATTAGTATTGCAGGAAGTCACCGCTGCTGCTGGTTTTGGAGAGGCACAACCAAGGCATTGAAGACAGACCTGGCAGAAACACCCCTTTGCCTTCCCACCCGCCAGAGTCTCACCAGTGCCTCCACCGGGCCTCACCTAACTGAAAGTCACAGAGCCAGGCTGGCTCCATGATTTAACTACTCAACTGCTCATTGAAATTTTGGTGGTTCAAACCCAACTAACAACTCTAGGAACAAATGGCATGCTCCTCTTCATCTTACAGGCTAAGAAACTCCATGGGGAAAATGTATAGAACAACAATCTGAAAACGAGTTAACTAGTCATAATGTCACTAATAAGAGTTCCCAGAAACTGACAAAAGAATGACAGGTACTACATCTACAGCAAGTGATTGGCTGGCACAGAGGCCTAGGAGAATGACAGCAAGGTAAACAATGAGTCAACTAC
Source organism: Tenrec ecaudatus (assembly GCF_050624435.1). NCBI lineage: Eukaryota > Metazoa > Chordata > Mammalia > Afrosoricida > Tenrecidae > Tenrec > Tenrec ecaudatus. The sequence goes on along the minus strand of NC_134533.1, from coordinate 49,390,417 downwards.
AGCTTCAGCTATGTAAATGTCACTGCCACGGAGTCCATTCCAAATGTAACCCCCTACAGAGCCGCCCCCCTTGGTTTCTGAGCCTGTAGAAAGCCTGGTCATTCTCTCACAGAGTGGGGCGGTTGGTTTCAAACTGTTGGCTTTGCAGTTTGCATCCCAACAGGTAAGCCACTATCCCACGGGGACGTCTGTGTGTGTATACAGTTACTAGAAATATGTGTGAGCAATGTGCTTGTTACAAAACAAGGGCTGAACCTATGGCAGTAAAAAGCATGATGACAAAATGACATGAGACTTCTCCTAAGTGTTCTTGGAATAAATTAAAGTCTTAAAAATATAAAATGTAACTTTAAGAAAACTATTACAAATCATATCAGAGTGTTGTAGGACAGTGAATTTTTCAATATGAACCTTTTTGCAACGTCTTCAATCTCAAAAAATGAGTGGGTGTGACTATGCAAATGAAGTGTTTATGGCCCACCAATGGCATTGCTCAGGCTGCTAAGATTGCAAATAAGGTTCATGGAACCTCTGTGAGGGTGGGGCCACGCTAATAAAGTGTATGGAACCCTAACAAGGGAATTGATCATATTTTTCAGCCAATGCCAGTGTGAGGCAGGAGAGCTCCGTAGCACAAAGCAAAGGAGAAGGGAGCACAGCACTTCCTGTGAACTTGGGGTCCCTGCACTGAGGACTTCTTAGGCCGTGGAGATGGATAGAGCTCTGACATCAGAGGCGGCACACAGCAGCAAGCAGCGATGGCAGGAAGACTGTTGTAGCGAAACCAGGAGACTGGTGCTTCACTGTGGAGTAAGGCTCCTTGTCCCACGGAGCTGAGGGATCTTACTGCCTCGTGGCTAAGGATTCCTGCCAGAGTTGGGCACCTCTGCGCACTCTCAGTAGTGCTTAAGAGCATTGAAACACTTGCCTCAAGAGGATAGGTGGCAGGCTGGCTGATGGGACCAAAAGGCTGCGGCCTGACAGGTCCAAGGCCAGGGATAGGCCTGCCTGTGAACTTGCTTGAGAAGCTATCCTGACCCGAGATCTAGATGCTGAGCTGTTCCTGATCTTAAATTTTGACTTCTTTCCCCAATCTTGTCCATGAATTCAGTGTGGCCATTGCAACAAATTAGTGTCAGCAGAGCAGTCGATGTGTGAAGGGCCGTTTGTGTCAAAGCTGGTGAACGCTTTGGAGAGCAGGCGCTCCTAAGTCTGCCTCAGTCTCACATGAGCAGCCTCGGGCTGCCTGGTGCTCCTTCCTGCCACCCGCTAGGGCAGGGAGAAGGGGTCAGATGCTCTCAACCCATCATTTTCACAAATGTACGAAAATAAACCCCCTAGAAAGCTAAACCTTTAAACCAACGGCACCCTCATTATTCTCTATAGTATGGGACGTCTTCTCTGGCAACTCCCATCAAAACTTCCAGCCTGCATCTTTGAGTCTACTCAACAGAAGGATCCTACCCTAATGAGCCAAGTGGGGATAATGGTGAGAAGAAAATACCAGAGATTACGAACAAGACCCGCTTTCGCTTTCTGAAGTGGCTGATCAAGGAGCTTAGAGTCTGTCTGATAAGGCTTTCCAGGTAGTACTTTGTAAAGATAGCAATCATTTTGATGTTTAAATTCTCTCGCTGTTGTACAAATTCATTTTATTTCTTAAATGCTTAAAGGAATGCTGGCTACCTTAGAGGTTCTTGAATATAGCTTTCTTCTTATGAACTAGAATTGAATTAATTTTGAACGGAACTTGAAAAGGGTGGTCATTGAAATTAATTGTTGAACAGTTCAAAGTTAACACCAATTGTCTATCTCCTAATAACTTCCGAGGATTATTACTCTTATTGTTGCAACAGTGTTTGACAGATGAGGCAGCAGATGTTTAAGATGGTGAGGGACTTTCTGAAGGGTGAGTAACAGGTTACGTGTCTGGCTAAAGCAGACTGAACTCAGGCCTGCGAGCAAAAATTATGTACTTAATTTATGTTATAATGGTTTTTTTGGGGCTGTTTCTCTATAAATCCAGCCGTTGGGAGCCTGATTTTACAGATGAGAAATATATTTCAGCAAATAAGCACTGAGTTCTCACTCTGTGGGTAGCATTTTGGCAGCACAAGGAATGTAGGCATAAATGAGACACAAGCTTTGTAGTAAGGAACTCACAGCACAGTTGTTAGCTGTTCGCTACGCTTGTGCTGGGTCAGACGTGTAGCCCCCTCGCTCTGGACAACAGACTGAAACACTGCTTGGTCCTGCAGCGTCCTCATGGCTGTTTTCTGTGTTTGAGCTCATTAATTCAGTCACGATGTCAAAGTCATCTCATTAAGAGTCTTCCTCTTTTCTCACTCTTTTTCGAAGCACAACGCCTTTCTTCCAGGACCGGTCCTTCCGGATAACATGTCTGAAATACACAAGATGAAGGGCCACCATCCACACGCCTACAGAGCCTTGGCACTGTGTCTTCATTCACATAGATTGTTTTGCTCTTCTGCAGCCACGGTATACCTCCACACTTGGTGTTCCTTCCTGGTAGACATATGTCCTTAATGGGTAAATAGTTGGATAATAGATTTTTTGCTGCTGCCATAAATATGAAATGTAGAAAAACTAGATAATCAGTGACTGAGAAATAGGGCTGTGAGGATATCCCTTTGTCTCCCATACTCTTATCCCACGCTTCTTATTTTATTAAGTACATGTAGTTAAAGACAACCCAAAGACTAAGAAAATATATTCCCAGTATAATAATCTTGCCAGAACTAATCACATATGCAAATGATCGTCTAAAGAGAGTGAAAGCCTAGAAAACTGTTCAAAAAATGAGAATTCTAATGCATGAGGGAGGAATTGTCAGATTCTTACTTCCACAGGACACTGCAACTTCTTAGAGGAGTGCTAATTTACCAAATTCCACCAACCTTTATTCTACGTGAATGCTCATGCCCAATCACACTCATCACCCTTATTTAACAACGAGAAACTTGATGAATCTGAAATGTTATGGTTAATTGATTATTTAAAAATCCTACTCCACAACTTCTGGACAAAATACACAAGGGAGATTCAGAAAATGCATGGAAGAATGAAAGTAAAAGTTAATGGACTTTTTCAACAATTTTTTGAATCCCCTCATATAATAAATTATAACATAAATTTCCTGATCATTCAAGAGAGAAGTCATGGGATTTATGGGAAAAGAGTCTGAACTAAGTCAGTGCTGCCATTCCGTGTAGCCCGAACGGTCTGGTCGACATTGTAGCCATGTAGACATCAATCCAGACACTCTGCAGCTACTTTTAACTGTGTAGTTGAAAGGACTTGGCGTTATGTCCTAAGCCTTAGGTAAATGACTTGTGATTTATGTTTGGTTGGACTGTTCTGAGGATTTAAGGCAATGATTTCCATAAAGCATTAAACCCGGAATATATTTGTAGTGGATGATTTACAAAGGCTTTTATGGTGGATTCTCCAGCAATCTATATTACTTTGCCAGGCTTTCATTTGTATCTTGAAACTGTGTAGGGAACCAGAGTAGTAAGCCTTAAACTTTTTCCTAGTTCTAAATCTTAAGTTGGTAGGTGGTTAAAAATTTTAGCTCAAGTCAAACCATAGTAATATTGAGCCAGAACATTAGTGCTAATAGAATTGGTATATCACAGAACACATAATCAACTATATTTTTCCACCTTTAAAAAAAAGGTCCCTTGGATGATTTATCAGCAAAAGATCATGATGCTAACATGTGTATTATTGAAAAACCTTATATTATAACCTATTGTTTTGACCCTTCTTACATTAAAAGCTTCTTGCATATTTTACTTACAATATAAATTTAACCACCACCACCCTTTGCTCATAGAGTTTAACTAGAACTACTTAGGGGGATGTATTAAATTCATAATATAGACTTCTATTGTAGCCTAACAATTCTTTGAGAAAACAAGGACTATGACGTTCACCACTCACAAAAGTAAAATGGAAATAATGAAAAGAGAACTCGCTATTTGTTTTATGATTTTCTTGCTAACACATTCTGTGATTCAAATCAGCATTTCCAAATTTGGGGGTATGTATCAAATTTTGAATCAAGAAAACATCATTAGCATATACTTATTTCTATGAGCCAACCCTTGGTGTTTAAGTTTGTGCGGAAACTGTAACTTCCATTTTGTCAGTAGGAAAATGGCAATGTAATTTCTTATGGAATTACATATTTTCATTTGTCAAGCTCCAAATTTTCACTTGAATTTTGAATGAAGTGTCTATGGAAAGATAATAAATGTGATTTCAGGGGGCTTCAAAAAGTTCATGGAACATCTCCATTATTTGTTAATTCTGTTTTTCTACAATTTTTTTTAGGCTAAAGCCTCCTCATATTTACCAGGTACCTCATGGTCAATCTGATTTAGCTGAGTTGTCTTAGGTTGGATTCTCTAGAGAAGTCAAACCTGTAGTGTGTGTGTGTGTGTGTGTGTGTGTGTGTGTGTGTGTGTGTGTGTGTGTAAAAAGAGAGTACTTGATTGATTGATTGATATTTTTTAAATGACTCTCACAGTTCTAGAAGGGAAAAATTCAAATACAGGCAGGTTCCAAGTTCCTGGGTCAGATGTGAGTCTGGAGACTTCTCCTGACTCTCATAGCTGTGGGGACTGATAATCAGCAGGAAGACCCCAGGTTGGCACCTGCAGATGATCAATCCAAGGTCTGTAGGTCAAATGACAGGTCCCCAATGACTCCCAGGATCATCGGGCAATATGGCAGGACACTGATGGAAGTCTCAAGAACCAGAGGTCTGTGAGCCAAATACAGTATCCAGACTCAGCAAAAAGGCAAACATTTTCCACTGACATAAGGATCAGGCCACACTACTGAGGAAACTTCCTTTCTATTGATTACCTCAGGTCTGTGACCTGAGAAAAGGTGTTGTTTTCCACCCTACAGGAGCCCCGGTAGCATAGTGATTATGACTTGGGATGCAATTTGCAAGGTCAGCAGTTTGAAACCACTAGCGGCTTTGAGGGGAAAAGACGGGGGTTTGTACTCCAGTAAACAGTTACAGTCTTAGAAACTCTCAGGGACAGTTCTAACCCGTGCTGTAGGATCACTATGTGTTGACATTGACTCTATGGCCGTGAGATGACCACGTATGGTTTCTCAGAATTGATTATATTATGTCAAGCCATAGGGCTTACTATGTATTAACTGCAAAACCACTGAGAATCCTGGACCAGCCAAGATGACACAAAATCTTACTACTACACCAGAATTTTCTAAGCTACAGTTATCTGGTTTTCTAAGTATTTCTAAGTATGGATATTTGGCTTCAAAGAATGGGTAACCTCATTCCATTGTTCTATTCTCAGTTCTTCTGCTACCAAGTAATTGGCAAATCTTTGCAACAAAATGGAAGTTATAATTTTTAAAATAATTTAAAATCAAAGACTGTGTCCATAAGAATTGAAAAATAGATATGCTAGTTTTTTCCTTTATTCTGAATTTTAAAATATCCAATAAATTATTAATGTTGGGATCAGAATCATTAAAGAATATTTTAGAATGGAAGGCAAAATTCGAGAGCACAAATTCTCTGTGTAGTCAGTGTTGCTTAAACAGAATTTAAGCCTATATTACCCAAGTTTTTTCATCTTTTTCTGCATGATTCATTAGGTAGTTCCTTATTGTAATAACTACTGATCCTGTGTTGCCAATCCCTATGTGAAGGAAAAAGGTAAGAAAGGACAGTTCCAATTATTTTTTTATAAATAAATCCCTCCCCAAATGTCTGGATCCACAACTACATGGTTTTTCTTCTCGAATCAAAAAGGACTCTAGAACCCCCTTCTCTTCTTTATCATAAAACAGTACAAGTTCTTGATGGGCTTTCAGCCTTGACTCAACAACCATGGCAGTTGGAGGAAAGAATATTCTCAAAATCTAGATTGGCCTCAGTGTGGCTCAGAGTTTGATTAATTTGGTCAAAGTCACACAATCAGTAGAAGAAGACACAGAATCCCTGAATCTGAACTAACATGCACCATTAAAAAACCAAGCACCAGTCCAAGAAAGACATTAATAATGTATAATTTTGTTTGAAAAACTGACACACCCAAAGAGCTGCTTGGTGTTTGCCATACTGCATGAAGATGACCTATGGGGATACAAGGAGATCCTTGAGAAGGGAGCTCTATGTCTGTCAGAAAGGCATCCCTTATACTTAGTTCCTAGAGTGGCATTGACATCTCTTTCACTTCTACCTTGACAATGATGGATACATCTATCAAGAACTTTGACATGATACTAAGAGGCGTGAAGGTTCCCTTTGGACTGACGAGCCTTCAGGTGAAGGGAAAGTTACATATAGTATAAGGTATCATAGTTTATATTAGTATCATATTTATAACATAAAAATAGGTTTTTGTATCATATTTGTAACATCAAAGTGGATTTAATGGGAAGCTGTTGCTTTATTTCCTTGTAATACATTTCCATTTTTTCTAGTAATAGAACTCTAATAATCCTTGGGGATTTATCCCTTATAAAAGTGTGAATTCAAGATAACTCCCTAGTTGAGCTGGTTATATCTCCACCTCTAGAGGTGGATTAGTGAGCACGATAATTTCTTCAGGAGAAACATCTGACCAAATTGGGACAAGTGAGACTCAGACTATAGATTTTTGTCATACTATTGGTAAGTTCTTTCTTTCTAGTCGAAGGTAAAGGCATGCTAGTTCAGTACATCTGATACTAATATGAAGTTAGTAAGATGAAGAATAGGTTGGAGAGAGAACAGAGTGTCAGATCTTGATGAAATTATGTGACAAACCGAATCCCACCAAATTGAGGGCTCCTGGACACCTCAGTTTTGAGAGCCAATGTGTTTCTCTGTTGAACAAGGTAAGGGTAGGTTGGAGAAGGTTGTGATTGAAGTCAAGGTCAAAAGGTACTTCAGCAGCAAAAGACTATCAAGAAAGTGAAGAAACAACCTGTGATATATTGAATTATGTCCCTCCAAAAATGTTCTAACTTACCTCCATGATTTAGCAATTCTGTAAGTTTTGTGATGTTGTGCTAAGTCAGCTATGTACTGATTTCTAAGGGTGTGATCTCATGTGATAAACCAGTCAGTTAAAAAAGGGTGGGTTGCAATACTCTTTGGTTTGGTTTGGTTTTGGGGTTTTTTAAAATCATTTTATTAGGGGCTCATACAACTCTTATCACAATCCAAAAATACATCAATTACGTAAAGTACATTTGTACATTCATTGCCCTCCTCATTCTCAAAACATTTGCTCGCCACTTAAGCCCCTGGCATCAGCTCCTCATTTTCCCCCTTCCCTCCATGTTCCCTCCTCCCTCATGAACCATTGATAATTTATAAATTATTATTTTGTCATATCCTGTCAGATGTCTCCCTTCACCCACTTTTCTGTTGTCCATCCCCTAGGGAGGAGCTCATATGTAGATCCTTGTAATTGGTACCCCCTTTCCAACCCACCCTCCCATTACCCTCCTAGTGTCGCCACTCACACCACTGTTCCTGAAGGGATCATCCACCCTGGATTCCCTGTATTTCTGGCTCCTATCTGTGCCAGTGTACATCCTCTGGTCTAGCCAGACTTGCAAGGTAGAATTCAGATCATGATGGGGGCGGGGCGCGTGGGAGAAAGCATTTAGGAACTAGAGGAAAGTTGTATGTTTCATCGTTGTTCCATCGCACCCTGACTGGCTAGTCTCCTCCCCGAGACCCCTCTGCTAGGGGATCGCTGGTGTCCTACAAATGGGCTTTGGGTCTCTACTCTGCACTCCCCACCTCATTCACTATGGTAAGATTTTTTGTTCTGATGATGCCTGATTCCTGATCTCTTTGACACCTCGTGATTTCACAGGGTGGTGTGCTTCTTCCATGTGGGCTTTGTTGCTTCTGAGCTAGATGGCTGTTTGTTTACCTTCAAGCCTTTAATACCCCAGATGCTATATCTTTTGATAGCTGGGCACCATCAGCTTTCTTCACCACATTTGCTTATTCACTGCTTTGTCTTCAGAGGTTGTGTCGGGAAGGTAAGCATCATAGAATGCCAATTTAGTAGAAGAAAATATTCTTGCATTGAGGGAGTACTTGAGTGGAGGCCCAAGTCCTTCTGCTACCTTAATACTAAACCTATAAATATAGGCACATAACTCTATTTCCCCATACTCATATATAAATATATTTGCATAAATACATGTCTTTATACAGACCTCTATAAATGCCCTTTGCCTCCCAGCTCTTTCCTCTATTTCCCTTGACTTTCCTTCTGTCCTACTATCATGCTCAGTCCCCACCAGGGTTTTCAGCAATTCCTCTTTGTTATATTACCCTTGATCATGCCCTGCCAAGCCTCCCACACCTTCCTTATCACCAATTTGGATCACTTGTTGTTCCCTTGTCCCTGGGTTTGTTAACAGCACTTCCTTTCCTCCCACCTACCCCTCTCCCATGTCTCCCTGGAACTGTCCATCCCATTGTTTTCTCCTCCAGATTGTTCATCCAGCCTATCCTATTTAGACAGACCTGTGCAGATAATAGTATGCACAAAAACAAGACAGAGAAAAATAAAGCAACAATATACAACAAAACAATGACCCAAAAAACAGAACAAGAAAGAAAAGCTTATAGTTTATTCAAGGATTGTTTGTTGGCCTTTAGGAGTGTTTTCCAGTCCTGTCTGTTGGGGTACCATGCCCTAACTCCAAAGTCCACCTGCAGCATTCACTGAGGACCTCGCTGCTCCATTCCCTTGCTGTTCTGTGGCACCCCCCCTTAGTGTTTTGCCTAGGTGTGGTGGGATCACATCGGGTGTAATTCCCACACAGTGTCTTCAGCGTTTTCCCCTGTAGGGTCACAGTTCAGCGAGGGGCCTCATGTCTCATAGTGAGGCCTGCCATGTGGTCTTCTCTGTCGACTGGCTGCTCTAATTGGGATTATCTTCCTCAAGGCCTGGTGGGCCAGGATGTGCTCCACTCTCTCCTCCTCCCCCTTCATCTGCTCCCGTGTGCTCCAATCAGAAAGGTCCCTTTCCCAGAGCTGCAGATTCCACGCAATCCTTTGAAATAAATTCTTCTGGGGAGGGGCAGGAGTCCACTTAGTAGTTAGGATTGGGGCCGGCCCCCCAGACCTCTCCATTGGTTCACTACTCCATGCTGGCATGTTGCATTCACATCTTGGAGCACTGGGTTGAAATCTGGTCCCTCTTTCCCTGTGGAGATATAAACAATGCCCTCCCCAATACTCTTAATCTGATTACAACCTTGGCCTGATTTAAGAGTAATTCCTGTATGGTGTGGTCTTTTATTTGACAAGAGGGAAAAGGAGAGAGAATCAAGCCAAAAAGGCCAAAGGACCCACAAAGAAAGAAGAGCCAAGGACATGGAGTATCTTTGGGTATTGGTTCCCTGGACTGTGAACTTTCTAGTCTCAAGGGAAGATGGTTGTCATGACAGGAGATCTTCAAAGATGCTGAGCCCACAGATATTAGTCTTCCCCTAGAGCTGGTACTCAGAATTTGGACTTCTAACCTCCTAAAGTGTATGAGAATACATTTGCTTGATAAAGCCATCTACCTGTGGCATTTCTGTTGTAACAGGACTAGATAACTAAGACACAATCTGTGGAATGGAAGGAAATCTTTAGAACCAGACATTTAAAAAGTAGGAGTAATAACTTGGACTTATGGAACTCTTTAAATTCTCAGGAAGAACACTCTTTTAAAAAACAGACAGAAGAAATGAATCCACATTTCTCCTAAGATGTATACAAATGGTCAACAAGTACTTGCAAAGATAGTAAGTATGAGAGAAATGCAGATCAAAATTACATTGAGATACTACTTCCTACCCACTAAGATGGGTAATGTAAACACACAGAAAATAACAAGTTTTCAAGACTATGAAGAAATTAAAACACCAGAACTTTGCAGGTTGGGAATGTAAACTAGTGTGGCTGGTGAGTTTGACAGTTCCCAAAGGAGTTAAAATGAAAAATACTACATGATACAGGTTTGAGAGAGGTTATTGTTATCTACATATTGTATGTGCTCTAATTATATCCGTGCATAAAAAGAGGCTTCAAAAACTCTATGGAAGAATTATATTATCTGCTATAATTCCATGACATTTTTGAAGGCCCTTAATATTGCAGGGCAAGCACAGGGTAAATGCACTCCTCTAGGATCAAACACTTTGAGATAATGAGCATTGGGCATTGGGCTTTAGGACCACAGTCTCCAGGGGCAGCTAAATCAGCTGGTAAAACTGTTCACAATCCAGGTCTGCTGTAACAGAAATACTAAAACTGGATGGTTTTAATAAGTACAGGTTATTTTCCCATAATTTATAACCACATTCTTGGGAGACAGCTGATATATATCTATATCTCTATATAAAACATAACTTACAAAGAAGGTATTCGACATCACGATTGCCATAATGTTGCTAAAACAGAAATACCACAAGTGGGTAATTATAACAAATAGGAATCTATTTTCTCACAGTTTAGAAGGCTAGAAGTCTGAATTCAGAACACCAGCTCTCAGGGAAGTTTGTCTTTCTCTGTCAGATCTGTGAAAGGTTCATGTCTCCTTTTAATATCTGTGGGCCTGGCATCCTTCCGAGATCTTCAGGTTTCTTGGCCATCAATCTTCACCTGGTCTAAGAGTTTCCCGGTGCAAGGACTCTTGAGTCTACCGTATGTGCTCCACTCCTGGCTCTTGTTCTTGGCACAATCAGGTCCTCACTCCTCTTTCCTTCCATCCCCTCTTGTGAGATAGAAGTTGTTTCAGCCACATCCCGGGGAAACTTCCTCTACATTGGGTCACAGCTGCGACTACAGTAACCATTTTAAACCAACCCTCTTACATCAAATCACGGCTGACCACATCAAATCACATCAAGGAAAAGGATCGTATCATGTTATATCATTATATAATGAGCCAATTCAGGACAGAAAATGTCACCCTTTGGTGGTCCAAAACATGCAAAACACACTCACCTCATTGTATCGTCCTCAAAGTCTGCAATCGACTCCCAGATCCAAATTTCCGGGATCCCTCTTCATCTGCAAAGTCTAGACTACCAGTTTGCACCTTCTAAAATGCAATGGTAGAGGGTATCCATTACCATTACCATTCAAAATGGGGAAAGGTGGAATAATAGGCACCAAGTGAGTCAGAAGCTGAGGAGGATCGTTTTCTGAGACTCTCCGGGCAGTGGCCTAGACTTTGGGTGCTTGCCAGGCTCCCTAGAATCTGGGTGGATGCTGCACAGCCCCAGGCTTCAGTGTCTTCTTGCAGGGCCATTCTCACTCCTGAGAACAAGCAACCACAAGAACTTGAGAGGGCAGTGTGGACTACAAATAATGCTCCATGAACAGGATGGCATAGGATAAAAGGACTAATGGGAAATACAGGGAGGAAGGGGAAAGGGTGAGATTGCATTGTGGGAATTGTAATCAGTGTCACAAAACAAAATGTTTATGAATTGATACTGTATATACCTGAGTATAAACTGACCCGAATATCAGTCGAGGTACCTGGTTTTACCAGAAAAACTTCATTAAAAATGTGCTGAAAAACTCAGCTTATACATGGGTATATACGGTAAGTGGAAAACCAACATGCTCCATAAAGCTCCTCCAACACCTGCCCCTCCCCCCAGAAGAATTTATTTCAAAAGATGGCATTGAATCTGCAGCTCTGGGAGAGGGGTATATCTGATCGGAGCACATGGGAGCAGATGAAGGGGGAGGAGAGAGTGGAGCACATCCTGGTCCACCAGGCCGTGAGGATGATGTTCCCAATTAGAGCTGCCCATCCGCAGAGAGGACCACATGGCCAGCCCCACTAGGCGACATGACACCCTTCATGGATCCTTAGCCCTATATAGGGAACAACACCAGAGACACAGTGTGGGATTTGCACCCTACCACTCTGAGTTAAAACAGTAAGGAGGTGCAACAGAACAGCAAGGGAATGGAGCGGTGAGGTCTTCAGTGAATGCTGAAGGTGGACTTTGGGGCCAGGGCATGGTGTTCCAACAGACTGGACTGGAAAACACTCCTAAAGGCCAACACACAATCCTTGAACGAACTACAAACTTTTCTTTCTTGTGTTTTATTTACTTTTGCTTTTTGTCATTGGTTTGTTGTTGTTGTTTTGTTGTATATTGTTGCTTGGTGTTGCTCTGTCTTGTTTTTGTGCGTTATTATCTCCGCAGGTCTGTCTAAATAAGATAGGCTGGATGAAGAATCTGGAGGAGAAAACAATGGGACCAACAGTTTTGGGGGGACATGGGAGAGGGGGAGGTGGGGGGAAAGGTAGTGGTGTTAACAAACCCAGGCACAAAGGAACAACAAGTGATCCAAATCGGTGGTGAGGAGGGTGTGGGAGGCCTGGTAGGGCATGGGGAGGAGACAAGCCAGTTAGGGTGCATTGTAGCAACGATTAAAAATACAACTTTCCTCTAGTTCCTAAATGCTTGCTCCTCCCACACTATCATGATCCCAATTCTGCCTGGCAAGTCTGGCTAGACCAGAGGATGTACACTAGTATAGCTATGACCTGGAGACACAAGGAATCTAGGACAGATGAACCCTTCAGGACCAGTGGTGAGAGAGAGGGTGGGTTGGAAAGGGGGTACTGATTACAAGGATCTGCATGTGACCTCCTCCCTGGGGAACAGACAACAGAAGAGTGAGTGAGGGGAGACATCGGATAGGGCAAGATATGACAAAATAATAATTTTTTCTCTTCTGTTTTCTCCCTAACCCTAGACAAAATAATACTTTATAAATTATCAAGTGTTCATAAGGGAGGGAGGGAGAAAATGAGGACCTGATGACAGGGGTTTAAGGGGAGAGAAATTTTGGGAGAATGATGAGGGCAATGAATGTACAGATGTGCTTTACACAATTGATGTATGTATTGATTGTGATAAGAGTTGTATGAGCCCCTAATAAAATGATTGAAAAAAGCTCCAAATCACAATAAAATGTTTGGAGGAAAAGAAACACCATGTGGCCTAGCAGTTTCACTCCTAACAGTATTCCCCAACACATCAAAAGTAGGGACTCAGAAATAGAATGTACACCACTGTTCATTGCAAAATGATTCACAGTCATCAAAAGGTAGAAACTACCCAAGGGCTCATCAATAGCTGGGTAGATAACATAATTGTGATTTGGTTTTTCATTTATTTTGGTGGCTTTCTTCTTCCTGTACCTTGGAAAGCTTCATTTAATGTTTCTTAAAGTAGAAGTGAGCTTCAGTAATTCCACTTTTCCTAATTTGAAAATACTATATTTTTCTTTGTCTTTATTTTTGAAAAAAGTTTCATTGCATACAGAATTTTGGGTGTGCAGACTCAAAATTGGGGAAAGAGATACGGCTGTCTACTCTAATAAAGATTTATGGTCTTGGAAACAATTATAGGGTTTGAACTATGAGTCAGAATCGACTTGATGACATTAGTGTATTGGCCCATCTAAAATCTTCATCATATGGTTTTGTTTAAGATTTTTATTATTTGCTCTCCATTTTCCCCATCTGATCTTTGTCTATTTTCTACGCTTTATGTGCCTTCTTGATAAGTTTTTAATTTCATTTTATTTCCATTGTGTTCTTGTTATTTCTAAGTTTTCATTTCATCATTTTACTGGCTACTTTCATATTTATAGTATAGAACTTTAACTTACAATAGTTTAATATCAAGTATTGTTATGTCACTTTACATGTAGTATAAGATTCTTACACTAATATGGCTTTCTTCCTTGTTTGTGACACTATTTTTGTACATTTTATTCCCACATATGTTTTAAACTCTAAAACTCATTGTTCTTGTTTTGGTAAACAAGTAAAACATATTGTAAAGATGCTTAAATACAGTCAGCCTTCTGTGAGTTTCACACCCATAGATTCAAGCAACCACGGATGGAAAATATTCAGGGGGAAAAAAGTAATTACGTGAACAGAGCAATCTCAAAGGCTAAGAGGGAGCATAATGTACTGTTTATAAAGCATTTTACAGTAGTTTGGATATCGTGAGTGAAATAGAGATGCTTTGAAGTGTCAAGTGCCATATAATAATGCTAGGCCAGTTTGTATAAGGGAGTTGAGCCTCGGGGGATTTTGAGTGAAGAGGATGTGGGGTTGGTGCTCTGAAATGAACTCCTTTAAGATACTGAGAAATGACTGTAATAAAAACATCAGACAGAGACCATCTCCAGTGGTCCTTGTTCCTGATTCAAAAATTAAGACAAACAAACCCCCCACTGCATCACATCAATTTCATTTTTTAGGGATAATAATTCTAGGGAGAAAGATGAAGCTTTCTACTCCCAGGGAGATTTACAGTCTTGGAAACCCAAGGGGGCAGGTGTGCTGTGCTCTGTAGGGACACTGTGAGCCAGAGCATGTCCATGGCCGGGAGTGAGAGAGATACTGTAAGACAGAGAAGAACTGCTTTAACTACTGCATAACCAAGATTTTTCAGTCTGACAGCAGACTGAAGCATGGAAATATACAAAGGAATGAAGAAAACTAGAAAGGAAATCATGATCAATATTTTAAAATTCCTATAGTTATACCTGAAAAACTGAACTATTCCATGTAGTTCAGAAAGGCTGCTAATTAATTATTTCGACTTTTAGAAGCGTTTGTCGAAGTCCACGTACCACTTTGCTTTTGCAGTTCCTTTTCGCCAGGTGTAGAATTGTGGTTATTAGCGCTTGGTTTTGATTTTCCTTCGGTACTTTAAAGATGTTTCTTCACTCTGTCTCCCTTGCTTTGCTTCAAAGAAGAAATATTTTTATTCTGGTTCCTCCATCTATAACATAATCTTTTTTTGTTTTCTCCCTTGCTTGCATTTCTTTTCTTTCTTTCTTTTTTTAATTTGTTGGAGATTTGGGGAAGTTTGCTTATAACACACCTTCATAATCTTTATGTCTTTTGTATTGGGGGTGCATTGAGCTTCCTGATCTGTTTTATCGCTTTCAACATGTGTGAACCATTTGTGGCCAGTATTTTTTGGCTTTCCCCCTCCTTTATCAGGAACTCTAATTGTTTGATTTTTATTTCACATAGCTCATTGATGCTATTTTCAATTTTATGAAGTGTCTTTTCTCTTTATACTCCATTTTCTATAGTTCTGTGTCCAAGTTAACTATTTTTTTCTTCTGAAACATCTAATATGCCAATAACCTTATAATGTTGCATTTCAGTGTATTTTTCATGTCATACATTGAGGGTTTTCTCTCTAAAAGATTCACTTTGATTTTTTTTACTCACTCCATATTCAACTGTTTAAACATTAATAATATAATTATGACAACAGTTTTAATGTTCTTATCATCTAACACCTGTGTCACTTGTGTGTTGGCACCAAGTGATTTTTCCTTAGTAGGAGTCAATGTCCTCCTTCCTTACATTTGATGATTTTTTCCCATTGGATAGCACTCAAAATGCATTTTACTTTGTTGAATGGTGGATATTTATTAGATTCTTATATAAGCTGGAAATCACATAATAGAATTTCACAAGACCAATGATTTCTTGATAGCAAATACATTTTTTTCAAAAACACAAATAGTGACTGTACACATGAACTTCTTCAGATGGAAAGCACAGATATAAAATTGACTATATCTGTGGGAAGGAACAATTGAGAAGTTCAATACCAGCAGCTGAAACCCGGCCAGGAACCAACTGTGGATCAGACCACCAATCACATATATGTAAGTTCAGGATAAAGCTGAAGAAAATTAAACAAGTGTATGAGAGCCAGAAACATAACTTTGAGTTGATCCCACCTTAATTCCAAGAACAGATTTGACTCATTGATCACTAATGACAAAAGACCTCATGAATTGGGGTGACATCAAGAATGTCATTCATGAAGAAAGCAAAAGGTAATTAAAAAGAACACTCAAAGTGACTGTCAGAAGATACTCTTAATGGGAGAGTATTTCGGTAAAATGGAAGACGATGAATTTGAATAACTGAACAGAAATTTCGAAGAACAGCTCAAGAAAACAAAGTGAAATATTGTAAGGAAATGGGACAATACCTAGAGTTAGAAAAACAAAAAGGAAGAGCATGCTCTGCATATCTTAAGATGAAAGAATGAAAGAAAATTCAAGCTTTGAGTTGCAATATCACAAGATTCTATGAGCAAAATATTGAATGACACAGGAAGCATCAAAAAAGATGGAAATAATACAGAGCAGCTGCACTAACAAGTAGTTGATAGTCAACTCTTTCACGAGCAAGAACTAATGGTATTAAAGGAAGAAGTTCAAGCTGCACAGAAAGCGTTTACCCAAACTAAGACTATAGGAATAGATGGAATGCCCATTGGAAATGTTTTCGCAAGCTGATGAAACACTGGAAGCACTCTCTTGTTTATGCCGGAAGACCGCTGCTAGGCCAGCAGACTGAAAGAGATCGTAATCGTGTCTATTCCAAAGAAAGGTGACGCAACAGAATGCTCACATTATAGAGCAACAGCATGTTTATCACATGAAAGCAAAATGTTGCTGACGCTCATCCAACCGCAGTTACAGCAGTACATTGACAAGGAACTACCAGAGGTCCAGGCCAAATTCAGAAGAGGACGTGGAACTAGATGAGACATGGACCTTGGCTGAAAATAGAGAAGACCAGAAAGATGTTTACTTGTATTTTATTGACTATGCAAAGGCAATAGACTGCATGGATTACAATAAACTATGGAAAGCATTGAGAAGAATGGGAATTCTGTGAGTCAAAACCGACTGAATGGCATCTAATAACAACATATTTACCCCTGACCTGTTGTTAAGGGATGTAATAAATAATTACTTGCTCCTTTTGAGCCTTTATTTAAGATGTTCAGTTTGGGATAGGGCAGTGTTTTATCTGTTGTTATATTTTAACGTAGGTTTTATTATTGCCTAATACAAGGCAAGATTCTTCTGCATACTGTAGCCAGTACTAGGACATGAATTATGAGACTTCCATTTTAGCTTAAATAAACCTACACTGTGCCCGACCCGTCCGTTGTGCATATTGAGCCCTGTTGGCATAGTGGATTATGTCTTCGGTTCCTCACCAAAGTGAGAAATTGGGAAAGCGAGACTTTGTGTTCCCATAAAGCTTGATCACCCCAAAAACCCAGACGGGCAGTTCTCTCTTGACCTATGGGGTCACAATGGACTTGAATCACAGTGGACTTGATGAGAATGCCCTTTGTGAATGTTGGACAATATTATCTTTAATATACTTTTAATTCAGCGTTGAGTCTTTCATCACTTACTTTCTGATAAGCCTTCTGATGAAAACTTTGACCCTGGCTTTAGCAGTCCAGAGGTATATCCTTCAAAATATAGCTGCCAGTGTCTTCTCATACACTTAGATTCATCTCCTCAAAGAACCTCTTGAATGTCCTTTTCCTGTACCAGGACATGGACCTCTCTCAAGCTATGAAGATAATTAAGGGACTCAGCTAGTTTGTTTTTACCTCTTAAGGATTACTCTCCTTTGGGGCCCAGTGTCCAATATTTTTTAAATTAACTATCTAATATATGGGCATATGTGTTCATCTTTTATCTGTTTAGTATGAGATGGTAAATCTAATCCCTTTTACTCTTCCTAGTTAAAATTAGATATCTATTCATTTTTCATTTCATTAAGTTTTTTGACTATGTCCTGGAGCATATTTCTAATAATTTCTTTAAAATATTATTTATAAAATCCAATCTGTAGGCGAGAGTAAGGTTGATTTCTGTGATCAGCTTTTTCCTCTTTGGTGCGAATCACCTTTCTCTATTTCTTTAAAACTAAAACCAAAGCAATTGCGGCTAATTCTCATTCATCGTGGCCCTCTGTGCTTTAGTGGTCAACTTTCATCTCCCGGGGTTTTCCTAACTGTTTTCGGAAGCAGATAGTCAGAGCTTTCTTCTGAAGTGACTCTGGGCGGATTCCAACTAATAACCTTTTGATTACCAGCCTAGTGTGTAGCCAGTTACACTACCCAGAGACTCCCCCACCCCCTTTTTATCTTACATTTCCAGTTCTGTCAGTTTGTTCATTTTGTATTATTGTTCTTATTTTGAAAAAGTAGTGTGCTACAGAATTTTCCTCCAAGAGTTTATTTTCATTCTACCAGGAAGCTAACTTGACTAGACTCAAACTACAAACACTGTCTCTGCTGAGATGGTATCAACTGAAATTCTACTCAATTAGTCACCTGGACATCTACCGATAACAATTAATTAGGAACTCGTTAGATATGGAAGTATGATTAGTCTTAAGCAGGGCCGCATTATGAGTCAGAATCAACTTAATGACAGTGAGTTTATAGTTTTATCTTTGCTTATGCTGTTAGCGATTGAATGCAAAAGTGGCATATGCCATCTTAGTGGAATGAGATGAACTGGATTACGAAATTGTTATTGGAGGTGGTGTGATAATAGCTTTACTATGTGCCATATTTTCTAAAGAAAGAATATTGCACACATTCCAACTCAGAGAAAATTAGTCAGTGAACTTAGTGATTCCAACAGTCAATGGAAACCTCTGTTGATCCACTTCAGTAAAATATTGACTTTCACCAGTTTTGCTTAAAATGACTCATACTTCACTTTTGATACTTGTTTTGTGGTAAATGCTATAATTACAAATGGATGGGTAAAAAGAGGCCATAAAAGAAAACTTACTGATTAGAAAAGAAATATTACAACAAATTACTGTATTTTATTTGGGGGTGGATCTTTCATCTCTAAAATGTTATAATTAAAAACATTTCTTTTTATTCTTTGCTCTTACACATTTTTAAATGATTTCATGACAATTGAGCTGCCAAACAATGTCTACTTCCACACATAATGGGAATAATTAATTTAGTCTCTCTTGAATCCTTGCTGTACACGGATGGATTTTTTAGTTTCTTTTTGGGAAAAAAAAGAGTGTTCTGTTGATCAGTTTGTGATCATTAAATTTAGGAATATGCTTGAAGCAATTTAAAATAGAAAAATACACGTTGTATTTCATCTTTTACTATAAAGTCATCCTACATAAGTAAAATTACTTTTTCATGAATCTGTAAACTTCGTTCTCATGTGAACATAAAATTGTCATTTATAACTCTCCATAAAGGTATAGTAAATAGCATGGAGGTAGCCATATTTGACATCTTTGAACTTCCGTATTGCCATAGGGCAAGATCAGCCATGTTTTTGCTGTCCGTCTTTCTTTACCGTATGCTGTCTCTCACCACCCCTCCCACAGCATTCTGCCTCTATACTTGGTTCAGTACTACAGCACTCAAATAGACAGTACTTACAATTAAAGAGGTTTACTAGAGTAACAGGTTAGCATTAAGGATACAGCCATTGGTTCGCAGCAACACCTGTGCTCATGTAGCAGTCAAGTCTAAACCTCTCAGCTGCATGGTCCTTTGGCTTCGGCTCCTGGGGGCCGAGTCCGACCTACTTCTTTGCCTCCCAGTCCCATAGTCTTAAAGCTGATCCTCTGCTTTGTCTCTTTGTCTTGGCTTCTGGTGCCTCTCATGGCAGCCTCTTTCCCTTCTGACAGAGATATAGAACATGTTCACGTACCATGATCCTGGGATTTCACTATCTGCTTCAGCTACAAAGAGAGCTCATCTTTAAAGCCAGGGGGTAACTGGTGTTATACATACCTTATCTGTGTATCCCCAATCATTTTGTGAAAGTTACAGAGACATAGGTAGATGAGCCCATATTAAAATATTTCACCCCACTACAAAAGGTTGTATTTAAGTTCTTGGGATAAACCTGAACTCATTTCTTGGGTGCTTTTATGCATTTTTCATCACATATATTCACATTGTTTAGGAAGGAAACCATGTTTGATATAACTTCATATCCTTGCAAGATTCAAGCATGTCAATGATGGTGTATTATGCTGTGATAGGAAATTGATCTCTGCCACTCAATGATACTTCTGAAGCACTTTTTCCACTTACTTGTTTGTTTCTAATGCTTTTGTAAGAATGAATTTTTTGAAAATTAGCATTTGGAAATAGTTGTTTTTAACATTTTAAATGCTTGAAAATCTTATTTAAATAGTCCATTAATGACTAGTTGACACCTATGTATGCTTTTAAATTTACATCTGAATCTTGGATAACTCAACTTATCCAGTGAAAATGTGGCAATAGATTATGAAACACATAAACACACACACACATATGTACCCTGCTATCTAGTTAATTTTGACCCATAGCGACCCTATAGGACAGAGCAGAACTGTTCCAGAGGCTTGCCAAGGCTGTAAATAATTACATTCAGAAGCAGACTACCACATCATCTTCCCAGGGAGAAGCAGATGAGTTGGAAATGCACACTGTTAGGTTAACAACTGGAACTATAACCACTACTCCACCAGGGTTTCTATTCCACACAACCAATATAAATGCATAGTCCAGTTTTGCATTTTATTGGAAATGTTTTCAGCTCATCTTTAGGTATCTCCTATACATGTGTGGTCTTCAGCGACATCTAGGATCGGAGTGAATTATTTTCCAAAGGCTCATTGATACAGCATGTGCTCCCCAACAGGTATTAGAAAGACATTTTCATATGTGATCTTTGTATAAATGTATGTTAAAAACTCTTCATTAGTGTCGTGGCAGAAAAAAAATAGGTATAGGGACTGAGCAGTAAGGGAAAAAACCATGCAGGACTACAATTTACTACACTACTCTGCTCTATATCACACTACATGATACGATACTATACTATTAGACCTGGTTGTGTAGTGGTTACAAATTTGGCTGTGACCCACAAGATCAGCATTTTGAAACCACCAGCCCCTCTGTGGGAGAGAGGTGGAGCTTTCTACTCCTGTAAAGAGGTACAGTCTCAGCCACAGGGGCAGTTCCACTCTGTTGGAAAGAGGCCCTCTGAGTTGGCATCAACTCCATGGGAGTGAGTGAGAATTTATAATGCCCTGATATATGGGCAGCATTGGTTGACCGTTGCACTTGGAAAAGCCAAATTTATAAAGTTCCCATAAATAGTACAGCACTAAATATGCATTTTTTACTAGTATGAATTTCAAGCTAGTAAATGTAAAGGAAAAAACCCAACCTCCGCATATACTTAACTGATCTGTATGTGAAAACTCAGGAGTAGCATCTCTGCTGTTGTTATTATTGTCAGGTGCCATCTAGTTGGCTCCAGCCCATAGCGAACCTACGCACAAAAGAAGGAAACCCGGCCCACTCCTGTGCCACCCTCACAGTTGTTCTTATGAGTGAGTCCGTTGATGCAGCCACTGTGTCAGTCCATCTCATGAAGGACTTTCCTCTTTTTCGCTGCACCTCCGCTGTATCAACCATGATGTCTTTCTCTAGGAACTGATTTCTCGTGACATTTCCGAAGTATGTCAGATGACGTCTACTAGCCATTCTTGCCTCTAAGAAGCACGCTGGCCTTACTTCTTCCAACATAGTTCGGTTTGTCCTTTCAGCAGTCCAAAGTACTTAATCCATCATCACAATTCACATGCATCAATTATTCTATGGTCTTCCTTATTCAACATTCAACTCTCACATGCATATGATGCTATAGAGAATACCGTGGCTTGGGTTAGGCACACGTTAATCCTCAAAGTAACATCCTTGTTCTTCAATGCTTAAAGAGGTCTTGTGCAGAAATTGACCTAATGTAACTCGTCTTTTGACCTCTTGACGACTGCTTCTATGAGCATTGATTGTGGACCTAAGCAGGACAAAAGCCTGGACAATTTTAAACTTTCCTCCATTTATCATTATGGTACCTATTGGTCCGGTTGTGAGAATTTTGGCCTTCCTGACATTGAGGTGTAATCCACACTGAAGGCTACAATGTGTGATCTCCATCAGCAAGTGTTTCAAGTCCTCCTTACGTTCAGCAAGTGTCACCTGCATTTCACAGGTTGTTAATGTCTTCCTGCAGTCCTGATGCCACATTCTTCTTCATAGTTTAATCCAGCTTGTCTGATGGTTTGCTTAGCATATACATTGAACAAGTTTTTTGAAAGGATACAACCCTGACGTGCACCTTTCCTGAATTTTAACCATGTAGTATTCTCATGTTCTGTTTTCACTACCACCTCATGATCCATTTAAAGGTTCCTCATGAGCACAATGAAGTGTTCTGGAATTCCCATTATTCTCAAGGTTACCCACAGTTTATTATGGTTCACACAATCCAATGCCCTTCCATAGTCAATGAAACACAAGTAAACATCTTTCTGGTATTCTCTCATTCCAGGCAAGATCCATCTGACTTCAGCAATAATATCCTTTGTTCTACATCCTCTTCTGAATCCAGCCTGAACTTCTGGTAATTCCCTGTCAATGTACTGCTGCAACCATTGTTGGATGATCTTGAGTAACATTTTACTTGACTGCGATATCAATGATAGCATTCTATAGTTTGAACTTTCTCTTGGGTCACCCTTCTTTGGAATGAGAACCAGCATGGATCTCTTCCAGCCAGTTCACCAAGTAGCTGTCTACCAAATTTCCTGGCAAGGCAAGTGCATGCTTCCAATGCTTCTTCAGCGTGTTGAAACATTTCAATAGTAGTCCATCAATTCCTGGAGACTGGCTCCTTAGCTAATGCATTCAATGCCCTTTGAACTTCTTCCTTCAGCACCACTGGTTCTTGCCCATGGGCTACCTCCTGAAATGGAGGATGTTGACTATTTCCTTTTGGTACAGTGACTCTGTGTTTCTTTCCATCTTCTCTTGATGCTTCCTGCATCATTCAATATTCGGCTATAGAATTCTTCAAAATTGTAACTCAAGGCTTGGATTTTTCCTTGAGTCTTTTTTTTTCCAGTTTCCAATAGGGTGAGCATGCTCTTCTCTTTGGATTTTCTCTTTCTAGGTTCTTGCACATTTCATTATATTTGGCTTTGTCCTCTTGAGCTGCCCTCTGAAATTTGTTATTCAGGTCCTTGACTTCAGCCTTTCTTTCATTTACTTTAACTACTCTACTGTAAATGGTGAGTTTCTGAGTGTCTTCTGGCATCCACCGTGATCCACTTTCCTTTCTTTCCTGTCTTTTTAATGATCCTTTGCTTTCTTCCTGAATGATTGTCTTGATGCCACACTGTAGTTCATGAGTTCTTCTGTCATTAGTTTTTATGCACCAAATTTGTTCTTGAGATGTTCTTTAAATTCGGGGAGGATAGACTCTAGGCTATTGTTTGACTCCTGTGGACTTGTTTTAATTTCTTTACCTTTATCCTGAACTTACATGTGAGCAATTGATGGTCTATTCCACAGTCGACTCTGGGTTTAGTTTTAGCTGCTAATATTTAGCTTCTCCATCATGTCTTCCCACAGATATAGTCTATTTGATTTCTGTGTATTCCATCTGGGAAAGTCTATGTGTTGTTAAAAGTATTTTCTATGAACAAGTTATTAGTTTTGCAAAATTGTATCATGTGATCTCCAGTTTCATTTCTATCACCAAGTCCTTGTTTTTCAAATACTATTCCTTCCTCTTTGTTTCCAATGTTTGCCTTCCAACCACCAATAACTTTCAGCGTGTCTTGATTGTATGTGTCATGAATTTATGACTGTGGACATTGATAGAATTCTTCAATTTCTTCTTCTCTAGATTTTGTGATTAGTGTGTAAATTTTAATAATAGTTGAATTGCTGGGATTTCCTTGATGGCAGATAGATACAAGCCTATCACAGTCAGCTTTGTTTTTCATAATGGATTTTGAAAGGTCTTTTCTGACAACGAATGCCATGCCATTCTTCTTGACTGTATTCTACCTGGTATAATAAATAATATGATTTTCTGATTCAAAATGGCCAAGACCAGTCCATATCAGCTAGTGAGCTGAATGCCTAGGATATCAATATTCATGCATTCCATTTCATTTTTAACCACTGCCAATTTTCCAAAATCCATACATCGCACATTCCAATTTCCAATCATTTGAAGGTGTTTGCAGCTGCTTCTCTTTATCTTGAATTGTCCCCTTCAGCAAATGGTTGTCCCTAATGCTTCGCTCTCAAGCTTTGCCTGACTCACATCATTGTGGTACACTCCTGTCCAGGAAATCATCTCCTCTTCAATGACCTTGCAGCACCCTTGGGCCCGAGGAACCTATTTGTTGGCAGTATCCCTAACAATGTTCTGCTCACTTTGGCTGGCCTTTCGGCATTTGACAATGCTTCCAGTGATGCCTAAGGTTTTCAGAAATGGTCTCCTTCTTCTAAGTGGGAGCCAAGTTCTCCCTTGCCTGTTCTTCGTCTGGACACGCTGCTGAAACCTGTTGACTTTAGATGACCTTGTAGGTCTTTGAACTACCAGTAGCATAGCTTCTAAGAGCACAGCAACACACAGCAAACTGACAGACGGTTGGTGGTGGAATCTGTAGAGAAATTGAAATATTGAGCTAAGCTGCCATCCATCCCTAAATACAGTTGATAGGACTTTAAACTTAAGTGTAGTAACTCTTCACACATTGTTTTAGATATATATGATGGGTTACCCTTCCCTATCTTACCATATTTTGAGATGTGGTCTTCCAGCTATAGATCAGAATAAGCCACAAGTTCAAGTAAAACCCCAACTCATCCATTTTGAGGGCCTCCACTTAATTTCTTCTTGGAAAGATATCCCACTTTCAACAGTTATTATAGTAACTGAAGATCTGCAAGACAACTTTACAGACTGACTGTCTTGATTAATTTAAATTTCAAGTTAATAAATTAAGCCCAAACCACATCTCAGTTTACATTCAATCGCTGTGAATTGAACTCCTCAGTTTATCAATTGTATTTTAGTTGCACCAATCACTAAAGCCATCCATGCAAATTAAGAATTAAATGATTTAGGATTGAGTGAATTGTAAAAAACAAAGCAAAGAGCTGAGTGCTGGAGAATAGGGTAGTCACTGTTCTTTTACAGTTTTCACCATTATGCTTGTACCCTGAAATAAATTCTGGTTGTAGAACTTTGTTTACCATTTAGATATTTTCAACACATTTTTAAAAAATGGTTCTCTTTCATATTAAATGATCACTTGACTCTCTTTCTAATAATTTCCATCATTAAAGAAAAAAAATAGTTTCCACAAAGCAGGATTCATATTTCTGTTGTTTATAAGGTCTGAAGATTTTAATTTCAAGTTTAACAAAGCTTCAATTTCTATAGCAATATTAATTCCTATTATAGCGAGGAATGGATGCAGAATTCGGAACAAAATTCTATTCTTATCACTCTCAGTAATTTCAGCCCTTGTGTTTCTAATCCGATGATTTGCACCCATTAAACTCAAGTGTTGATTGGAGGAATTTTCTTCTGGCTCATTCCAAAAAGGAACTTAATTTAGCATTGTCTCTAGGGATCCCCAAATCCTTTTCATTTGTCTTCTGAAAGCGTTCATCTTTGTGCTCAATGTAGTTGTTGCACTTCCATTTCACTGGGATATAAAATTATATCACTTCTTAAATTTGGCTCAACCATAGCAGAAGTATTTGAATACTTTAAATAAATGTGACCTCTAAAACAAGGAATTTTTATCAGATACAATTTACATTCAAATTTGTATGTTAACATAAAATTTTATTTTCCAAAATTAGTAAGTACAAGAAGCTGATTAGAATATATCATTTTCTTCTTCTGGCTGAGACAATTAAGCGATTATGTGCTTTTAAGCTATCTGAAATGTTTCATTCATTTGTCATACGTTCTCTGGTGGCAGCCCCTTCACATATGTCCAGGAGTGTTTTTCATCCTAAAATAATGCGTAGGAATGTGTGAGCTCACTTTGCTCTGTGATGCGCTCATTTAACACTGCTCTAGAGTACCTCTCAGACCCAGCTGGTGCAGGAGACAAATACAAGGCTATGCTCCCTCTAAATATCTGTGTTGGTTCACTTTTTGCAGAATCAGAAACCTCATGAATCAAGGCATTATGCCCCTGTTAGCACTTTCTTATGTGGTTGATCAGAGAGACCTGAATGTGAGCTTATACCTGATTTATGCAAGATGGAATGGAAAGTTTAGTTGTTATTAAATACAAAATTAATAAAAGTGTAACAGTCAAGTCCCCTGCCAATTTTCTTCCACTGTGACACATGCTTTCCTTGTGTTCTGTCTAGTTGACCCCTCTGATGTTTGCTTTGGACAACTGGTGCCCATATCTGCCCTGGAATAAGGTGGAGGAATTCATATGAGACAGTAGTTTATAGAGTGTACTTTGTAGTTAAATAGATCTGTGTTTCAATCCCTAATTTGCCATGTTTCAAGTGTCTTACCACCCTTTTTTAAACATGTGTCTCCATTTTTAATCATACTATTTAAACATTTAAAAATGTCTAACCACACTATTCAGTTTTACCATACTTTTTAAACATTTAAGTCTCCATTTTTTTCCTGTAAAATTAGAGTAATGCAAGTTATCTTATAGGCGTTCTAAAAATCAAATCCATGAATATCAAGCATTTGTCTGAGGTCCCAATACTTGATTCAGGTCATCTTTGCTTGTTATTCAAATTAGAAGTTAATGTACTAAGCTGAAAAGTGAGCTACTCAAGTCGGTTGCCTTTATTCATAGGCAGGCATTCAAAAATCTTCTCTGTGTGATGGGAAAGAAATTATAAAAGAAGCACAGGCTAGTCTAAGGCAGGAAGAACGAAAGACAAGTGCAGAAATGTGAAACACATAGGAATTCTGAGACGCATCCTTGGGGTGATTAAAAACGTGCGCTTGGATTTTAAATATAAAACAATCACTCTCGGGGAGAAAACATGAAATAAAACAAATATGGGATCTATAGATACTCAAGAGAGCCCACTCAGAGGATATGATAGTTGCGTGCTGAAAAGTTTTGAGAAAGAAGGGCAAAGTATTAGTCAAAAAGGGGTTATTAGCTGATGCTTCCAATGCCTGGACTTGTGCTAGGACATTGGTAATGTAGCGTTAGTTTGAAGATGAGGTCATTGCTACCTGACACACTGGAAGGCAACAGTCCTTGGCTTTCCAGCCCAGGCTAGTTTGACTTCTCGCAGAAGGACCCCAGCATTCACGAAGGCTAATTCTAGAGACCTCTCAGTGAGAATTCTTTACTAGAGGGCCTCTTGAATCTCCTATTTACAGGGGACCCAGGGCATAGACTGTAGCCTCTCGTGTGTTTCCACAGGCTCCTGTCTGCTTCCTTACCATTCATAGCACAGAAACACATTCTAAAAACATAGTCTGGAATGACAGCTATCTTGTCCTGTACATTATTTCTGGTATGTTTTCATGTTGCCATATAACTTAGCTAGAAAATGTATGTCTTCCATATGAATGTATCACTATTGAAGAAAACTTTTTTTAATAAACAAATCGATCGCAGGACTCCGTAAAAGCTGGATATACGGTCGCTGCCAGATCACATTTCTTAGCATCTAGGGAGGCTTCTGCTGCATATGGTCAATGTGACTCCTGCTGCTACTTTAGAGATGTATTTGTTTTTAAATCACAATTTGGCTAAGGAAGAAACTGCGAAACAAAGAAATAACTGAACATTTCTAGTAGGTAGTAGAAGAGGAAGACATAAACACATATCCTAACACTCAGCACGTTGAAGGTAGAGAGAATTTAAAAGTATAATAACATGATTTTTAAATCTTTCACTTAAGGAATTGAATCCTGGAGAACTGAACAGTGTTAACATGCATGCATAACTTGTTAGTGGTAGAGTAGAGTTAGCCATTTGAGAAAAACAATTATTTCAGACCCAAGTAATGCTTTGTAAAGTAGCATTTCATTAATTTCATTCAATCCTTAAAGCAATATTAGGAGCTAGGTGATATTATACTCATTTAGGAACTAAGGAAAATGTGGCCCAATATGTTAACTTGCTCAGCTACACATCTAGGAAGTAAGAAAACGAGGTTCATGAGAACACAGTTATGACAACAAAATAAGGAAACCAATTACCCATAGAAGAATAAATTAATTAAAAGAAATTTTTTTAACATTTTATTAGGGGCTCATACAACTCTTATCACAATACATACATATACATATATCAATTGTATAAAGCACATCTGTACATTCTTTGTCCTAATCATTTTCTTTTTTTAAAAGAAAAAAATTTTAAAAAGAAAAACCTGTAAATAGATCAAGATCTGTTTTTTGATCTCTAGTCGTATCCTTCAGTCAGGTGCAATGGGGTACCATGCTTTGGCCCCAGAGTCTGTCCTTGTACTCCCTCGGGGGCTCCCTGCTCTGCTCCCACGGTTGCTCTGCTGCATGTTTTAATGGTTTGCCTCAGTGTCACAGGGTCGGTTTCAGCCAGTCCCGGCCCTGAGTCTCCAGTGTTGTCCTCCTTAGGGCCATGGCCCATCAAGGGATGGTGTGTCTCATAGTGGGATCAGCTATATTGTCCCCTCTGTCCATTGGCTGTTCAGAGTGGGGATATCATCCTCCAGGCTTGATGGGCCAGGATGTGCTCCACTCTCTCTTCCTCCCCCTTCTTTGCTCCCATTTGCTCTCATCAACATGCCCCTCTCCCCTAGCTACAGCTTCAGTGCCGTCCTCTCAAGTAAATTCTTCTGGACTGAGGGGCAGTTGTCCACGTAGCTGGTATGGGGACGGAGCCCTCAGGCCCGTCCACTAGCTCCCCACTCCTTGCCGGCACACTGCACTGTTCTCACTCATCACCTATTTTGCTATGACTTGATTTTTGGTGCATATTATTATCTCTACAGATCTATGTAGATAAAATAGACTGGATGAATAGTCTGGAGGAGAAAACAATGAGACCAAAGGTCCTGGGGAGACAAAGGAGAACGGGAGGAGGGGGCAAAGAGGTGGTGCTGACCAACCCAGGGACAGGGGAGGAATAAGTGATCCAAATTCAGTAGCAAGGAGGATGTGAGAAGCCTGGTAGGGATTCAGCAAGGGCAAGGTAACCGAGAGAAATCACTGAAACCCAAATGAAGGCTGAACATGATAGTGGGACAAGAGGAAAATAAAAGGAAATAGAGGAAAGAACTAGGTGACAAAGGGTATTTATAGAGGTCCAAAGACTGGAATGTACATATGTAAATATAGTTATATGAGTGGGGAAACGGGTCTATGTGCATATATTTATAAGTTAGATACTAAGGCAGCAGATGGAAATTGGACATCCACTCAAACACTCAATGCAAAAACACTTTGTTCTATTAAATTGGCATTCCAGAATGCACACCTTTCCGACATGATTGCCGAAGAAAAATGTATGCATAAGCAAATGTGGTTAAGAAAGCTGACAGTTCCTGGCTATCAAAAGACAGAGTGTCTGGGGTCTTAAAGGCTTGAAGATAAACAAGCGGCCATCTAGCTGAGAAGCATCAAAGCCCACATGGAAGAAGCACAGCAGCTTGGCTGGCCACGAGGTGTAGAAGGGACCAGTTATTAGACATCAAAGAACTAAAAATCACATCAGTAGGTACCTACCTCCCTGATATGATCAATGAAAACAAACATGTACATAAGCAAATAGCCATGTAGCTCAGAAGCAACAAAGCACACATGGAAGAAACACACCAGCCTGTGTGACCACGAGCTGTTGAAGGGATCAGGTATCAAGCATCAAGGAACAAAAAAATCACATCATTGAAAATGTGGGTGAGTGCAGAGAGGAGACTCAAAGCCCATTGGCAGCCAACCGGACACCCCTTACTGAAGGGTTGTGGGGAGAAGATAAATCAGTCAGGGTGCAGGGAAGCAATGATGAAACATCTAACTATCCTCGAGTTCTTAAATGTTTCCTCCCCCACTATCATAATCCCAATTCTACGTTACAAATTTGGCTAGACCAGAGGATGTACATGGGTACAGAGAGCAACTGGAAACACAGGGAATCCAGGACAGATGACTCCTTCAGGACCAGTGGTGAGAGTGGCTATGCCTGGAGGGTGGAGAGAATGTGGGGTAGAAAGGGGGAACTGATTACAAGAATCTACGCATAGCTTCCTCCCTGGGGGATAGACAGCAGAGAAGGCGGGGGGCAGACATCGGTTAGTGTAATATATGACAAAATAATAATTATTTATGAATTATGAAGAGTTAATGAGGTAGGGGGCAGTGGGGAGCGAGGGATAAAATGAGCAGCAGATATTAAGGGCTCAAGTAGAAGGCAAATGTTTTGAGAATGATGATGGCAACAAATGTACATATGTTCTTGACACAATGGATATATGTATGGATTGTGATAAGAATTGTATGAGCCTCCAATAAAATGATTAAAAAAGAAAAAAAGAATAAGATAGAGACTGGAGGGGGGGGAAGAAGATGAGAATTCAAACTCAAGTGCTTCTCTAACATTTTGATTGAGTCTCATGTTGCTATCTTAACTCTCAGCACAAGACTTTTCCACTTCTTCAGCCACCTACATAATCAAAGGTAATAGTGCTTTCTTCTTTGCCTGTCTCAGGTTGGTTTTCAGAGATTATTCCTTCATTAATTTTGACTCTAATTTAATCTTTTTCTTGATATGGAAAGGGTTGATCATAACAATTAGAAAATACTGACTTCTGCGATAAAGTAACCTAAAATTGTGTAATGGCTCAATAGCCTAGAAATATGTAGTACCTTCTCATATTAGTAGTCTTAGATGACTCTAGTACTGTAGAAGGATGTGGCTCCATGTACCTATTCAGGGATCCAAGCAGACAAAGGCTCTGACATCTTCAACATGTGGCTTCCGATGTCTTTTAATGGACAGGTGTAAATCTCATAGAGAAACACAGGAGATTCCAGATTGAAATTGGTGTACAAGACTTGTATTTGTATTGCAGGGCTGGAATTCAGTTACATATACCGCAGTTCAATGAAGGTTGAGAATTCAAGAGGAGGAGCTGGTTTCTCTCTATATAGGGATTCTCTCTTTCAACCATTTATTTATAAGTTTTACCACAAGCATCATGATACATGCAATGTCCCGTGTGGTTGTTATTTAATGTGAATGCTCAGTACAATTCTGGAATTCAGCAAATATTATATAGTAATAAGGTTTGCATTATTTATCATTGGAGGTTTTATGTTGCATATATAACTTCCTTAGATTTGTGTAATATATTTTTCTCTTGTTCTAAGGTGTAGACTTAAGCTTTCGTGGCATATGTGTCAGTCTGGGTAGACTAGAGAAAAAAATTCATAGACACTCATATGTGTATAAGAAAGAGCTTTATATACAAGAGCAATTGAATATTGAGAAAAACATCCCAGTCTAGTCCAGATCAAGTCCATACGCTTGATATTAGCCCATAAGTCTGCTACCAATCTATAAGAGCCTCTTTGGACTCACGAAAACCATGAAATGACACTGAATGCAGGAAGATCACAGGCTAGTGGTTGGGAA
Source organism: Tenrec ecaudatus (assembly GCF_050624435.1). Classification (NCBI taxonomy): domain Eukaryota; kingdom Metazoa; phylum Chordata; class Mammalia; order Afrosoricida; family Tenrecidae; genus Tenrec; species Tenrec ecaudatus. The sequence continues at coordinate 49,359,011 of NC_134533.1, read as the reverse complement.
GTCTTGTGGATCCAGTGGTGTTGTAAGAAGTATGAGCACTGGCAGGGGTCTTCACGTAGCTCCTTAAGCCTGTCTCCATGTGGCGTGTCAACCGCCATGTCTCCAAGGGAGTGACCCTGTGTCCCACCTCTAGCAATCTTCTTAGTGCTTCCAAATGAGGTCATCAAACCACAACCTGATTGATAGGCTAGACACCACCACTTCACTATGAATCCTCAAATTGACACCAGATTATGTAACCACCAGGGAATATATTATATATATATATTAATAGTTCATTCTTACAGTATACATTTTCTCACAAGCCAAATAATTTTCAAAGTCCAGAAATCATTCCTTAGTTCTAATTATCATCCTGATTACAAGTTGATATTAATAGTTCTTTGAGCTTTCAGAGCACACTCATTTTTAGCAATAGTATAAAGTTCAAAGTGAAATGATAAGAGAAGCATGATAGATCTTTCTTAAAAGTCATTTTTTATTCAACAATTCTGTGTTGTTGATTTTATTATCCCCAACTACACATGAGAGAAATAAAGACTTGGGTAATCTAAACAACTTCTAAAGAGGGAGTTGGTGAGATCATTCGAATTTGAATTTGTCTCCAAAATTCATGTTCTTAACCACTGTTGTTTTTGTATCCTGATAGATTCTTAAGATTTGGGAGGGCAAGCACCTATATTTTCATCTCTGTATTAGAGGGTGTAATACAGTGCTTAATACATACTAGATGCTCAGTAAAATATTTTTGACTAGATGAAAGAATCAAAAGATTTTCTCATGATTCAGTCTCCACACTCTCCAAGCTCTTAGAGAAGCTGTAGCTCACCTGCGATGTCGTCAGCCTCAAGCTCACCTGCGATGTCGTCAGCCTCAAGCTCACCTGCGATGTCGTCAGCCTCAACCTCACCTGCGATGTCGTCAGCCTCAACCTCACCGGCGATGACGTCAGCCTCAACCTCAACGAGCGATGTCGTCAGCCTCAACCTCACCGACGATGTCGTCAGCCTCAACCTCACCTGCGATGTCATCAGCTTCAACCTCACCTGCGATGTTGTCAGCCTCAACCTCACCTGCGATGTCGTCAGCCTCAACCTCACCGGCAATGTCGTCAGCCTCAACCTCACCTGCGATGTCGTCAGCTTCAACCTCACCTGTGAGCTGTAGCTAATTAACATGAAACACACATTTCTCCTTGAGAATAAACTTCGAGAACTTCTTAGTGATTTTGTAAAGTTTCGAGTGACAAATCCAATGTGGAAGCTATCAGAGGGAGGGAAAAAATCATCCACACTAAGAGACTAAGATTCTCACAAACATCCAGCAATCAAAAGGATGCCTTTGCTATTGACCTCTCCTAGCAAATTCACTGTATATTTCAAGTAAGGTCAAATGTGTTCCCCTGGAACAGCCTATAAGGAAAGCCTTGGGTGTCCGTATGTTTCCTGTTCTACATAGAAAAAGGTCTTCATTGGCAGTGGTGACAGCTAACATCTTTTTTGTTGCCTATGAAGTTACCTTAACACCTCTAAGGATTGGAGATACGGTAATCATCAAAGAAAATAATATACATATATGAGATCAAATTAATTCTATTACGCTCAATTCTGCTAATGTGTCGCTATGACATGTGGACAGTAAAACTTACAGTGTATTGAACATATCTTGCATCTCCTGTTTATTCATCCATTCATTTCATTTGTTCACATGCATCCTTCTTTGGGTACCTTTAAGCCCCCTAACGCTTCCAATTTTCTATAAAGTTAAAGCTGAACACATGGTATCTCTATTCTTGGGAAACACTAGTCTTTGTATAAGGGAAACAGAGGCATAAGTGTGCCAGAGCATAAGCCAACCTATCAGCCGAGGCACCTAATTTTACCACAAAAAAATGTGCTGATGCCGGACAGGGCAAGATATGACAAAATAACAATTTATAAATTATCAAGGGCTCATGAGGGAGGGGGGAGGCGGGAGGGAGGGGGAGGGGGAGGGAGGGGGAAAAAGAGGACTTGTTGCAAAGGGCTTAAGTGGAGAGCAAATGCTTTGAAAATGATGAGGGCAAAAATGTACAGATGTGCTTAATACAATTGATGTATGTACATGTATGGATTGTGATAAGAGTTGTATGAGTCCCTAATAAAAGGTTTTAAAAATGTGCTGAAAAACTCGGCTTATACACAAGTCTATATGGTATTCTTAAATAAATGTGTCGATGTATTCTGAGTCATCGGGTGAGGGAGGACGTGTCTGTCGAGAGGAGTTAGAGAAGGGAATATTTTTATGTCTCAAGGTTTGAAAGATGAGTGTACGTATTTTGTACCATTGAGTGGGAGCGCCTGGGTTTCAGGAATCGTGTCTTCCCACTCTTATGTCCTCCAGCTGAAAAAGAATCCCTGGCATTTGCTTTGACCTCAGCAACCATTTGGAGAATTGAGTAAACGTATTCTCTTTGTGTCTGTCCTTCTTTCTGTGTCCTTCAACCAGGTGCCACAACGCAGCAGGTAAAACTGTGTGTTCTGCCTAGTGTTGCACCTGGTGTCCCCATTTGTTCTCTGTGCAACCTGGTCAGTCTTGGCATTTGTTGGGCGGCAGGATTCTGGCATTGGTGATGCAGGCATGAATAATGCAGACTTCCCTCTCGGGGATCCCTGGCGTTTCTCACTCTCTGGGCCTCAGCTGCATGCCTGTGCTGTATTAAGCTGATTTAAACAAAATCCTAGGGCTCTTTATGGGCAGGAGAAATGGTTTTTGTATTTGTTTGTTTCATTTGGGGGCGCTCCCACACTGGGTGCTGCTGTTCCCTGTGATTTATGAGAAACCCTTGAGTGAGAAAGCAGGATTACACTGTGAACTGGCAGAGACCCCATTTCCAGAGCATCTGTCTTGCTCGTTGGCCTGTAGCAAGTGACGAAGAGAGGGGACAAATCTCTGAGGACCAAGGCTGCCACAACCAGCGGGGGAAGAAGCCATCACGTATAAGTTGCAAGGTCTCCAAAGCGTCATTCTACCTGCTCTCTGTATTGGATTCAGCAGTGGTTACTTTTAACGTGTCCTAATTGGACCAGAAAACCTGGTGGCTCTGCTGTGTGGACGTTGGACTGCCAGCCACAAGGTGGATAGATTAAACCCACTGGCCCTGGCTATTCCTCAGGAGAGAGAGGAGGCTGTCTGCTCCCATAAAGATTCACAGCCATGCAATTGGTCTCTACAAATCAGAAGTAACTCGATGGGATTGAGTTTGGCTTTGGTTTGGGTGTTGTGACTATGCAAAGAAACAACTAGTTTAGAAACAGGAAGGAAATATGAGAGGCTCTCAACTGAAATATGGTTACACATAAAATGATTTTCCATCTTAGTTATAGACCGTCACAGGGGACAACCTTGTTACCTAGTACCCCATGCACCATGATGAGCACCTGATAGCCCAGGAAGACCCAGTATCTGCTGTCGGCAAAGGGCATCTCCACCAGTTGTCTTATTCTCCTTAGTGCCCCTGGGAAAGTTGTAGCTGTATACATCTCTGATTCTCTCCCCCTCTATGGCAGTCCCTGCGGAATCCTGGGAACTCTTGTGAATGGCCTTGCTCATTCTTCAAGGAGGATAGAAGGAATGGTGGATTGCATGACACTGTCTACTCCTCTTCTCCCTGGTAACCTAATCATATTTGGGACTGGAGGAGTCGTTTGGGTCATGCCTTCTCCAATGTGGGAAGGTTTTACGAGTGCAAGGAGGGACAGCAGATCTATACTCTCTTCAAGAGTGTATCCAGGCAAACTGGACTATGTATGCTTGCATTGGCTATTTGAGATGCTTTTGTGTTTGTAAAAGGAGCCTGGTGGCGTAGTGGTGACACCTTCGGCTGCAATCCACAAGGCCAGCAGCTCGATACCAGCCATTCTTCAGAAGAAAGGGCTTTCAACTTGTGGAAAGAGTTATAGTCTTGGAAACTCACAAAGACAGCTCTACCCAGTCCTGTAGGGTTGCTATGAGTCAGCATCAATTTGATGACAGTGAGTGTGGTAGTTATATAATATGTTGTCAATTTGAGACTTTAAGAGTGAAAGGGTTGGAGTTTAACCTGTCAATCAGGTCACAGCTTGGGGACCTCATTTGGAAGCACTAAGGAGATAAATAGCTTGCTGGAGGGAGGACACAGGCTCACTCCCTGTGAGACATTCTTGCTGACAAGACACATGGGGTTACTCTAGAGCCTCAGAGCTGGAGAAGCCACATGGAGACCCCTGCTAGTGCTGAGATGCTTATACCGCTGCTGGATCCATAAGACTTTCCATCCATTGGCCTGTGATCTTCCTGCATTCAGCATCATTGCATGTGTTTTGTGAGTCTGAAGAGGAATTTATAGATTGGTATTGGATACATGGGCTAACATTGGACTTATTATGGACTTGATCTGGACCGGACTGGAATGTTTTCTCAATATTCAATTATTCTTGTATATAAAGCACTTTCTTATACACATATGAGTGTCTCTCAGGATTTGTTTCTCTAGTCTACCCAGACTAACATAGTGAGGTATGTGTGTGTTTGTGTGTTAGCTACCCTAACTGTAGCTAAAAGGTTGGGTAATAAAGGTCTGAGGAGAATTTGTTCCTCTTCAGTTACAGAGAATTCTTCTTCAGCCTAAGGACCACAAGGGGCCCCTGGGTGAGGCGAATAGTGAAGGCACTCTGCTGGTGACCAAAAGGTCAGAGTTTGTGCCCACCCAGTTGTGTTACAGAAGAAAGGCCTGGTGGTCCATTCTGAACCATCAGTCACTGTTGAAAGTCCTAATGGGCCACCATGAATCTGAATCGACTCCAAGGCAACTTTTTTTTTTTAATATAAAGAAGTCCTCACTGAAAATTGGTCCTCAGTTATGGTCCTTAGAAAGCCATTCTGTGTCTCCCGGTGCCCTATGTTCCAAACAGACACAAGGATGACTTTATTACCTAGTCGGGTAAGACCACCTTCTTTTGGGGGACGTTGGTGATCCTCTGTGAAATGATGGGCTGGCCGTCCATATTCTCAGAGGTAACTTTTTGTTTAAAGATACTGTGATTCTGTGGCACTTCTCTGGTGAGGAAGATCAGTGACTGAGGCCATGTGAAGCATGAACACCTTCTGACCCCCAGGCTGGGGAGATTCCCTACCACTCTCCAGTCTCTTCTCCACATCACTCTTTGAAAAGGTTAGCGACTTGAAGTGTGCCTTGATGAACCACAAACCTGCAAATTTTCATCAATGATCATCTGTATAGTGTTAAAGAATTTGTTTTTTGGGGGATTTATAATGAGTGTGCACACCGACTGCCTGAAATAGGTGAAGTTGCCACAGGAGCACGTGGTCCTGAGAACTGACGACATAGAAAAGCCTAGGGAAGTTCTGAGTGACAGAACTATATGGCCCAACTGATCAAAGCCACAGAGGGAGAAGATGGCCTTAGACAGTGAAAGGCCATGTATGGGTTGTGGGTTATTCGGAATGACACCTTTTCTCTCTTTACTTGGTCTGATGTCTGGAGTGAGAATGTTAGATTTCAGACTATATTCATGGTCAAGTACACAATGGGAGACTGGTCAAGGCAAGTAGAAAGCCCATAAGCTGATGCCTACAAGGCCCTGTTCAAAAAGGTCCCAGAGGGTATTCTGTTCATTATGTTTTGTATTCCAGCATTAATTCAATTTCAATCCATATGCTTGCCATAGTTCAGCTATTCCCCAGAGAACTAGGGGAAGATCACTGACTATCCGTAGCTATATTCCAAGTAGTAATTGCAAGGATGCATTTTATAAAGAAGAACTGCCGCTGGTAGAATAATTGGTAACGTCATCAACTCCTTCAACTCAGCTGAGCCACTGAGTGATGGAAAACTGTGCATTGGTATAAAGATCTGAAGATCCTCCAAAGCCAGATCCCAGAGGAGCAAGAGCCCAGAAGACTTCTTTTCATCAGAAGGACAATTTCTGGTTGACTGTCACAACCCTGAGGAGCCCCGGGGCCTTGCAGGCCCGGCGTGGGATGGCTCACTGCAATAATAGTTCCAACCACTGGCCGTTCTGTGGAAGCAGAGCAGGCTGTCTTTTTCCATATGGATTTACCATTAGGAAACCCTATATCGTTTTTTCTCGGAACAGGGACTGGCTCAATGGTCGTAGGGTTGAGTTTTCTCTTTTCTTCTCACAAACCTAATCCTCAAGTGAAGCAGGAGTGTGTAGAGTTAGAACAATAGTGCTCAAACCATGCTGCACAGAACAGCAGCTTCACAAGGGACCAAAGGCATTCTGCACTCAACCATGTTTGAGGAACAATGCATATTCGCATCCCCACTCAGAGCTCGGTAGGTCACATAATTGTTATAAATCTCTAAGACTGCAGTGAAAAGGAAGCAGCGCACACATCCGTTGAGCTTAACCCAGGGTTTCTTAAGCCCATTTCTTCCCAAACGTCTTCCCAAAACAGGACATACAGTTTAGAATCATTATGTAGCACACACTGAATCCAAGGAAAGCCATCTAGCCCCAGTCCCCACACTGTACTTAACGTCCTTCCTGACTATACTTTCATTAAGGTTAGGAATGTGTCTGTGGCCATCAGCCTTCATTCATTGCTCAATATATGCAAAGCATGTAAGAATAAAGCTTTCGATTTGGTTGTATCATGCAAAAAAGAGACTTGGTTCATCTTGGGATTTTTCATTTTAGGTGAATAATCCATTCGTTTTAATTGATATGTTGACATGAGCATGTTTTGGATGTTCACTGTAAAGTTAGTGTCAAAAGAAATTAATGTCCTGGTGGCTTGTGTCTTTCTCTGAGGCAGATATTGATGAGTGCGCAGAGGGAATCATTGAGTGCCACAACCATTCCCGCTGCGTTAACCTGCCAGGGTGGTACCACTGTGAGTGCAGAAGCGGTTTCCATGACGATGGGACCTATTCACTGGCCGGGGAGTCCTGTATTGGTAAGCAGTTTCTGCCATGCCTTTTATCCGCCTGGACCCTCGTAAGAGGGGTTGCCTCCCCTGTACTCTGCAGTTCCCAGTGTTTAACAACAACCATTCGCTAAACACTGTGTGTGTGTGTGTGTACCCTTCAGGGATTCAGGGATCAGCCCTGGGATTTTGAAGTATTGCGGGGGGGGGGCGGTCATTATTTTCTATAACCGTTTGAACGGCTAAGCCCAGGTCTGTCTATTACAGCATGTCACTCTTTCTAAGGCTCCTATGGTGTCTTGCTGAAGGTTCTGAGAGTTTGAGAGGTAGCTGTGAAGAGAGGGAATCTTGCTGATCTTAGCATTGGAAAATTCTGCTTAACCCAGCTCTTGTGTTGCAAAACTCACCACTTCTCTCTGAGTCTTCAACTGTAAATATGTAGAAACAGGGATAATAATGTATATATTATTGTTAGGAATAGCGATGGTCATCTATATTTACATGTGGTAAGCTGTGGATCGATGCACAGATGTTAATTACATTAACCTAATTATTGTTGCCATTACCCATCATCATCCTCTCCTGGACACTTTTCTTGAATTTCTTGCTCCAAGATTCCATTAAATGCTGAAAATAGTCAAAGAGCAGATGAAGTTCCTCACCTTTTAAGACCTTCCAACTCTTACAGAATCTAAGCAACTGAGAACGAATATATAACTTTTTGTGAGAACCTTTGCCAGTGTAGTTTTTTTCTTAGCATATAGATTCAGCTAATTTCTTCATCCTGATTTGGACAGCTCTAGATGATGAATAGTCTGATCATCGGTTCCTAGCATTCAGGCTGCAGAATTAGAATGCAGGGACTTGATTGTGCGAACGTGTGGTCTCCACTCACTGCATATCTTGTCTACTGATAGCCACTCTTTTGCTAATTTCTACAATTAAATGCTTTTTAAAAAAGGTAAATTAGCAACAATGGGCATATAGCATCAAATCTCTCCCCTGACCATGACATTTCTGCCAAGCTTAGAGAAGAATATAGCATCATAGTTAAAAGTGCTGACCCTTGAGGCAGACTGGGTGCACACTCCAGCTCTGCCTCCTCAACCTTGAGGGATGCTCTCAGCAGCCGCGGGTGCATTCTATTAGAATCGTGCCTCAATTAATTCTTTTGTAAAAAGGAAATGCAGCTCATACTTAATTTGTGAGTCCTATAAGAATTATCCATGTGTTCAGTAAATCTTCTGCTTATCTTAAATAATAATTACTACTCATACTTGATCAATATTATTTTTGATATTAAAGTAATGAATGATTTGCAGTTTCAACAAAGGGTTATATTTACCCTAACTCTTCATATGCTTATCATATTTCTTGATATTTCTGTAACAATTGTAAATAGATAAGTGAAGAGGAATAGATAAAATCATATTTTTGTCATGGGAAGGGGATGGGGATAGGTGGATGATGGATGATAGGTGGATGATGGATGATGGATGATGGGGATAGGTGGATGATGTTAAAATATTAATGCATAATTTAACTATGAGGACTAAATAAAAATTTTGTTTTAAAAAACTACATTGAAAGAGAACCACTTAACCTTTGTCTTAGCTACCTACTACTGGCATATGAAAATACCACACATTAATGTTTTAAAGAGCAGAAATGTGATTTCTCACAGTTCTGGATTCAAAGGGACTGAATTCAGGGTGTCAACTAGATTCCTTTTCTCTTGCTACAGTATCTAAGAGAATGTCTCTGTATCTATAAACTTCTGTAGATCTAGGCATTTCTTAACATTTTTTGACTTGTAATTTTCACGTGTTATGTGTTTTTCTCTTCTGTGTGTCTCTGTCTATTAATGATTAGGTTTATGACCCAGTCTTCTCAAATATAACTTTATTAACAAAAATAGAAAGCCTGTGATATTTACTGGTAACAGAGGTTAATGCCTCAGTATATTTTTGAAGAGAGCACAATTCAATCCATAATAAAATATTAGTGAAGAAAAGCCCATAGAGATCATGTAGTTGATCTGTTTTATAATCTATTGGACCTGCTTCATTGTTATGTGCTTCTGTGCCTTTGCATATATTGTCTTTTCCCTAGCTGGAATGAGAACTCTGGATCTCTGGTGATCTGTGGTTTGAGTTGGGGTTGCCAGCCCCCCACCACTAATCACAGGGGTTCAGTAGCACAATTGTGCGGTTGACATATATATATGTATATATATATTATATATATAATAAAGTCACAGAGAGCATAAGAGATAGAAGAGAGAGTCAAATAATGGTGTCAGACACTTTCCATGGTAGCAGTGCTCACCTCAGCCCCCCTTGGTGGTCCACGTGGAGCAAGGGGGAAGGGAAGGGGGTGGGTCAAGGGAAAAAGGAGGAGAGGAGTGAGGATGAGAGAGGAGAGGGGGAGCAGAGGAAGAGAGATCTCTATTGCTCACCCAGGCCTATCTCTCTTTGGGGGCATGCAAGCCCACTAATTACAGGTAAACACATACGTCACAGCAAGGGGTTGCACTATAGGTTATATAGCAATGGAGGGGGCTGGTCTAGGGACATACATGCAACAGGAAGGGGAGGGAGACATGTGACAAGATGGGTGGATCCTAGATTTAGGATGGCAGCTTAACTTTGACCTATTCCCTAGATCTCCATAGGAACCATTATCAGTAGGGTATAAACCCCACCTACAGGAACCAAATAGAGGACCACAGGCATCCATTGTCCTTAACAGCAGGGAGTGGGACCTACTGCTGTCTGGCAACTGATCGCCCTCAGGGAGGATGCCTGCAAGTGTCTGACCTCCCCCCACAGTGATCTTTTCTTTTCCTTGATCATGTTGATTTCTAATGTTCATTTGTCTGATGTCAGCCCATGTTTCACCCAGAGCATTCTTTAATGTCCTCACAGGAGTTACCACGTCTCTCCACTGCCAACTCTAGACCTTTGCCATAATATATGTTGTTATCGCTGTGCTTGTTAAACTGCATTGAAATGTATTTGCTATAGAACAAGATTGTGAACAGAAAAGGGGATTTATTCTTCAGCTCTCCAATGAGCCCCTTTGTTGGTGTTCACAAGCTGAAAACATTCAACTATTCCATGTGACTGATGAAGGAACTTTGCCCCAGAAAGGGGATGGTCTTGACTCTAATAATTTGATACAACTTGAGACTCAAGTCTAGGCCCCTGATTTAAAGGTATCCATACAACCTTCTTGCCAGAAGCAGTCCCAGTGGATGCTTTCTTTCCCCCTGATGTATTTATTAATAGATCCCTGCCACTCTCACGAACATCTCTGGTGTCCTGGCAGAGGTGTTGACCCCCAACCTGCTGGCGGCCTTGCTGACTCCTGTGCCTTGGAGGAAGCCGCATCCCGCACTCCCTGGGTACCCCCTGGCTGCACCCCTGAGCTGCTTCTCACTCTGATCAGCAACCTGAACCCCTTTCCAGGGGACACAGCTGTCTGGATGATTGGCAGTTTCCATTTGAGTAACTGTTTATCCGAATTCCCTTTCAAGTCATGTGTTGGGGAAATCTTTGTAAATAGCCTTAATGAGAAGGAGAACCTGACCATCGGTCAATGTTCACTGACTAATTGAGATCCCCTCCCCTGTGGTGGCAGGATATGTGTGGGAAGCAGATGTGTCAATCAAACCATGTGTTTTTCCGTATTCCTTGTGCAATAGACTTGTAGCTTCTTCACACAGTTTTCAGGACTCTGGGCGATACCACCCCTGTGTCAGTGTTGAGGCTCGTCTTTGCATGACTGCTTACTTAACATGCGGCCGCCTCTGACTGTTCACGGCTTAAACATGGCACTGAGTTGCTACCTAATCCGGTACCTTTGCCCCCGCTGGTCTCTGTCTAGAGCATTTGATGCCTATCCTGTTCCATGATGGTATCCTTATTATTCCTTAGTTTGTAGTTCAAACAGTATCTTTACAGGGAGACCCACCCCACTATTTTATCTAAAGTTAAAATTTCCCTGTTCACTTCACTATCTCCCTCTTTGTTATACGGTTTCTAGCATTCTTAAAATTCTCAACTTTATTACATGGCTGTGCAAGTATCAGTCTCCTAGCACAAGTGTGTAAACTTTTTCAGGGTAGACCCCTTATCTGTATTTCCATCACTGCACCCCCACTCTCTCAATCATAGCCAGAACATTAAAAGCCAAACCAAACATGTCGTAGATCAGAGTTCCTTTCACAGGGGCCCCATGTTCCAGAGTGAACGTGGTGTGCCTGAGCTTCTGTGGCTCTCATCTGTATGAAAGCAGATCACCAGGCCATTTTACCTCAGTGCCTGGGGGTAGGTTGGAACTACCAACCTGAAGGGCAGCAAATCATTTAATGTGGCTCTTCTGGCCATCTTCTCTGTAACTCCCACCAACCTTTTCTTGATGTGTCTAGGTAAAATTGAATTCAAAAAGTGCACTACCATCAAGTTGATTCTGATTCACAGGATCCCTACCTGCCTGAGTAGAAGTGCCAGGTGAGAGGGAAATCATTTATAGGCACAGAGAGCTGCACCTTTGTCCCCTGGAGTGGCTTCAAATAACAGACCTCACTATTAGCTTAATCTGTTTGCAATGCTGAATCTACTACTCCACTAGGGAAAATACTGATAGGACTCAGTGTGAATGTTTGTTAGCAGGATTCAATCTGATTGTGATTCTGCTGCATATAAAAGGAGTCATCTCAGAAGTGGGGGGAGGGCGAGACTCACACCCCTGAGAGCCAGGAGTGGAGCACATCCTCTGGACCTAGAGGAAGGACCCTGCACAGAGAACCTCCCGGAGCTTTGACTCCAGCGGAGCCACAGAACCAGGAGTCAGAGCAAGAACAGGATGGAAAACTTCACAGCAAAGCTGAGTGGTGTGAGGAGGAAGGCTGGCCTGTGGAGTGGGGTGCCTCTGGGCACTTCATGGGGAGCTGGGTTTGCTGGCTCATGAGCTGGAACTGCGTGCTTTCGGGTTGATGCTTACAACACAGTGGCTTGCCCTTTCAGCTTTTCTTAGAAGCCTTGAAAGAACTCTGTAATAATGTCCCGAGCGAACACCTTTAGCCTGACCATGTCTCCCTATATTGTAATTTGTCACCTCTGTGATAAACCTGGATGAAAAAGAAGAGGGTGGCGAGGGAGTCTGGCAATTTTCATCCTGTGGGAGACAGAAGATAATCTTTAGGTTGCTCTACCTGGGGACCTGTCTCGCACATTAAGAAAAGAATCAACTCCCTGGCCCGGAGTCATTTCCAACTCATAGGAACCCTCTAGAGACCCCATAGGGCAGGGTAGAAAGCCCCTGTGGATTGTGGAGAGAGCAACTCTTTCCAGAAGTAGAAATCCTCATCTTCCCCTGTGGTGGAGAGGCTTCAAACCGCTGATCTACCATGAGCAACCACCAGGGATCCTCCACCTAAGCAGACACAAATGCATGGAAGTCACTGACTGAAGAAACAGACGTTCAAAATTATATCAGGTAGGCTTTGTCTTCTTACTTGGCTTGGCCTAGCTAGTTGTGTAAAGTGCACGATGTAAGATATTAAATATCACAAAACCATGTAAGTCTTTTAATTCAGGATGAAAAACATGTATGGAGGGAAGCCAGCACATGAGCACCATGTTAGACCTTCTGGGAATACAGATACGAAGAAGATCAGTCTTTGTTCTTGAGAGATTTGTGATATGAACTATTCTGAATCACAATAGCATATCTTAATGGCACTGAAAATTGGCACATCGGAATAAAAGCCTCAAATAACATCAACTACTGATGCTTACATTGAAAAGAAATAGCATCGAAGACATCCTTGATGTTTTTTGCAAAGTGGTTGTGAAATGTGGGTTTAGCTATAGTCACCGCCCCCACCACCACCCCTCTTTGACAATGGAAAAATGGCATGTGTTATAACTGAAAGTGTAGGAGATACAGGCTTTCAGGAGAATAATCGCATGTCACTCCATACGGGTCTTCGTTGGATACGAGAGGGTAACAACTCCTGCTCTGTTGACTTCATCAGTGACTGGAAGCATCACCTGTTGTTGACATCATAGAGAATGGTGTGCATGGGAATCTTAATTGTTTTATGAGATGTTTATGATCTGCCTTTCTCCCTCGAACGTAGATCATATGTTTGAAGAATAACTGTTCTTATCAGTTCCTGCCTTTTCCTTTCGCCCGTGTATCATTATTCCCGGAGTGTGAGTGCACCGGAAGTTGCAAACCTGCATTTTCATAAAGAGATGAATGGAAAATGTTAAAGGCAGACTCGGCCTTTTGACTCGGTGGTCGGAGTCAGTGATTTTCAGTTTTAGCAAAGAACTTGTGATCATTGCCTCTTTATTTTGGGACCACCAAGGACAATTAAATGAGTTGTTTGAAAATGAAGAAAACCAACATCTACTTATAAATTAGTATTTTATGTTTTTGAAATTAAGATTCCCAACTACTGTGAATGCCCATCCATCTCTTGTTCCCACATAAAAGCTTCTTTTCTTTCCTCTCCTCTCTCCCTTCCCCTCCCCTTTTTTCCCTCCCCGCTCTCTGTCTCTCTTCCCCTCGTTCCCTCCCTTCCTCTCTCCCTCTCAAGCTTCACACAGATACACTCAGCCTACCTAAGACCACTGCTCTCTTTCCATGCCCTATACCCTCCACCCCTTCCACTCGCCATCCGATATCTCTATTTCCACTTGTCACATCTTACGGAAGTGCGGTTTCCTAAAGCCATTCTCAACCCTGCCTCACTGTATATTCATTCGGATAGCTTTCTAAGCAAGATATAGGAAGGGACAGGAAGCAGGGAGTGGTGTGTTGACCGCTCTCCGGCCCCTGCGCTGACACAGCAGACCCGTGTGACCCTGTAGTTCTCCACGTGGACTCTGGAACTGCACCCACGTCTTCCTAGGAGTTGTTCTGCCAGGTCCACACACCAGCTATCGAGCCTGGCAACAGTGCCACAGGCCTGCTTCCAGCAACCCACAAACTAGGCCATGTGCCTGTTGTGATCCTTTCTAATGCTGAGAAAAGAGGCATTCGGGACCACTCCTCACTCTGCCATCTTCCAGGATGTTGAGGATCCTGTAGGTGGCTCAGTCCCTACAGTTGAAGCATTTCCTAATGGCCGCTATGACTAGCCATGATCAACTGAGACAACTTTGGATGCAGGCCCTGAAAAGGTACACAGTGCAGACAAAGACCAGATAGGGCACCCAAGGAGCACGACTCTGGTCCAGGCTCAAGTTGTGCTCCTTTGTGACGTAGTTCAAAGCATTCCACTCTCGGCGTCTCCATGTGCTAATGTGTACATGCCTTTGCAGAGCTACAGTGGGATGGGGAACGAGCAGATTCTCACGCTGTGCAACAGGTGCCGCCAAAGGATTTTATGTCTTCATCCCCCTGCCATTCTTAGCTAAGCAGCTCAGCCAAGCTTGGATATAGATATAGATATTGAGGCAGTTAGTTTATTGTGCCAACCTGGCCAATAAACACATGTGGGGTTAATTGACGGGAGAGGGATAAATGGCTCCATGAGCCTTACCTTGCGAGTTCTTGAGTCTCTTGCTTTGTGAAGGTTGGACCAGGGTGCAGCTGCCTTAGCCAGTTCCTGCTTCAGCCGGCAAGTCTCACTTCCTGCAAGACTTCCCTGAGGAGAAGTCACATGGACCTACCCTGATGCAGCCCTGGGTGCTGGAGCAGCCTTGTGGAGACCCCTGCCAGTGCTGAGATGCTTACACATTCATTGATTCAGCTTTCCTATTGCAGTCAGCTTCATGGTGTGTGTTTTGTGAGATGGAAGAGGGCTTGGTGGATTGGTGTTGGACATATGGTTAATGCTGGACTTGTGAGCTTGGGCAGCACTGAGTTGGGATAATTTCTTGATGTGCACTTACCCTTTAGATAAAACTCTCTCTTGTGCATGAGTTTCTGTGGATTTGTTTCTTTAAAGTACCCAGACTAACACAGATATAGATATCAATTTTACTTGGCACGGGTTTTTGCATAGCATAAAAAGGAGAACAGTAAAGTGAGAAGTGAGTCTATAGGGAGGTGCTCCTTTACCTAAAAACCAGTCTCAGCGGTTCCAAAAGGGACCATGTCTCCAGTAGTACATTCCTCAACCTCTGGACCTCAGAAAATTAATGCTATGGTGTTTTCCAATAAAGGGTACAATTTGAAAATATATTTACAAAATTCTACATTAACTATAAGTAACCTGGTTTCTTTTCTGTGGCTTTACTATGTTGAAAATGGCTAAAGTCTATTTGACCTTGTTGTTTTTAGGTGCCTGCTAGTCAAAAACAATTTATAGTGGGCCTGTGTACAACAGAGAAAAACCCTTCCTGGGTCTGAGCCAGCTTCACAGTCATCTCTGTGTGAGAGCTGTGGTTACAGGCAATGTATCCATCTATCCGATGAGGGTCTTCCTCTTCGTTTTTGAATCATTTTACTGGGGGATTGCACAACACCCATTACAATCCATGCAAATATCCATTGTGCCAAGCACGTTTGCACATTTGTTGCCACCATCATTCTCAAAACATCTGCTTTCCACTTAAGCCCCTGGCATCAGTTCCTCATTTTTCCCCTTCCTCATGAACCCTTGAAATTTACAACTCATTATTTTGTCATATCTTGCACTGTCCAACGTCTCCCTTCACCCATTTTCTGTTTACCGACCTCCAGAAAGGAGGTTATATGTAGATCCTTGTAACCGGTTCCCCCTTTCTATGCCACCTTCCCTCCACCCTCCCGGTATTACCCCTCTCACCAATGTGTGATCATTAGGTGTCCAAGGGATCAGGTTTCAGGCATCAAAGAAGGAAAAAGTATATCATTGTGTGCTTGCCCTCCTGATAGATCCCTGATCCCTGAGGACAAATGTGTGCATAAGCAAATGTGGTGAAGAAAGCTGATGTTGCCTGATTATCAAAAGATATAGCATCTGGGGTCTTAAAGGCTTGAAGGTAAACAAGCAGCCATCTAGCTGAGAAGCATCAAAGCCCACATGGAAGAAGCACACCAGCCTGTGTGATCACGAGGTGTCAAAGGGATCAGATGGCAAGTATCAAGGAACAAAAATCACATCATTGTGAATGAGGGAGAGTGCAGAGTGGGAACCCCAAGGCCATTTGTGGCCAACTGGACGTCCCCTTACAGAAGAGTCTCAGGGAGGAGACGAACCAGTCGGAGGGCAGTATAGCAATGATGAAACCTACAACTGTCCTCTAGTTCTTAAATGCCTCCTCCCCCCAACTATCATGATCCCAATTCCACCTTACTAATCTGGCTAGACCGGAGGTTGTACACTGGTACAGCTGGGAACTGGGTCTTCCTTTTTTGCTGACTCTCTACTCAAGCGTGATGTCATTTTGCAGGGAGAAATGCCCAAAGTACCTGGGACAAAGTCTCACCCTCCTTATTTCTAAGGAGTATTCTGGTTGTGCTTTCTCCAAGACAGACTTGTTTATTCTTCATAAGCTTCACAGCTCAAAGGCGCTGTTTCTTCTTTGATCTTCCTTACACTTCCATGATTTCCACATACGTATGAGTCGGTCTAAACTGGTGTGGATGAGGCACATCTTGGTCTCCAAAGAGACATCTTTGCTTTGTAGCACTTTAAAGAAATCTTCTACAACAGAACATTTATTTCCATCTAGAAATCTTGTGGGAACCAGGCATAATATACTAAATGAATACTTAAGAATAAGTGTAGTTCATTCTAGAAATTTCTAGAAGATTTTGGTGACTCAGTATGATTAAATAATGAGCTGCTACAGTGAACAGTTTTTCTAGCCCTGAAATAAAAATGCATTGAGTATATTCCTTGCTCTTTCAATAGAAGAATTTGTTTTCTATTATTTTAATTTTATTGTCAGGAAATCATTCTGTGTCTATTTATTTATTACCTTTTTACTGTGATCATTGACACTGTGAATCATTCAGCTTAACTGTATGTTATCTAATTATGTGATAAGGGTTGATTGAGGCATAGCTGGATTGCCCTAAGCAAAATAGTCCTATATTGCAGATGAGTATATGTTTCATTTATGTGTTCTGTTTTGCTCTGTTGCCAGGATAACCTCTAATTTTCTAATGATATCTAGGAGGCCACTATTCTTTCTACTATAGTAAACTAAGACTTGACAAGGTGAAGTTTCAGGCCACTGAAATTAGACGCAATATGTAGAATCCAGTTGCTATCTTAGACACTAGGAATATAAAGTGGAGTCATGCAGGGTTCCACAGGCCCTTGATGGCGAGTTTATATTTCATGAATAGACCCTGTGGGAGCTCTGAAGATAAGAATAAAGTGGGGTCTGGAGCTGGGAGGAGGACTTTATTGAAGGGGTGGAGCTATCACTGGATGGTACTAGAGGGGTGGTTGTGTTGACTAAAAAGAGAAAGAAACCCACTACTGTCCTGGGACTTCTGCGTCAGTGACTGTAGGGCAGAGCATCGCTGTGCCCGAGGGTTGCCAAGGCTGTAACTTTTCCAGGAGTGGATCACCAGGTCTGTTCACCTCAGAGCTCCCGGGTGAGTTCGAACCTCTGACCTTGCAGCTACCACTGCACCACCATCCCCTTTATAGGAAAGGTTGGATGATGTGCAGGAGGATGGATTGCTTTTTAGTGTTGCTCACGGGATAATTGTTCCTATGTTTGAGCCTTTCAGTGCAGCCACTGTGTCAATCCATCCTGTCGAAATATTACTCTTCTGGGCTGCCTTGTAGCTTTACCAAGCTTGATGTCCTTATGCACGATTGGTCTCTCCTGAAAACATGTCCAAAGTATGTGAGATAAAGTCTCGTCATCCTTGCCTCTAAGAAGCATTTTGGCTGTTCTTCTTCCAAGACAGATCTGGGGTTTGTTGTTTGTTGGTCTTTTGGCAGTCCACAGTTCTGACAATGGCCTTCACCAGCATCCTAATTCCAATGCAGTGATTCTCCCTCAGGTTTCTTTATTCAGTGTCCAGCTTGCACCGGCCGATGAAGTGATTAAAAACGCCAGGGCTTGGGTCAGATGCACTTTTGCCTCAAAGTGACCTCCTTCCTTTTTAACACTTTAAAGAGGGTCTTGGCAGCAGATTTGCCAACGTAGGGTACTCTTTGATTTTCAAACGACTGCCCCCATGATTGTGGATCCAAGCCCGGTGAAACTCTCGACAACTCTATGTTCTGTTTATCACGATGTTCCCAATTGTGGCTGGCCTGAAATTGTACGAAACCCTCTGAGTGTATGGATCTGTGCACCTTTTGGAAGAGGAGAATTCATAGATTGCACTAGAATCTTAGAATGACCCAGGTCACAATAAAAAGTAAGACCAACTGCTGAAGTCACCAGATCCAGGCTCAGTATTTCCAGCCACCACTCTGATTGAACTTGTCTGTGTCTCGGGAGGGATATTCAGTCACCTGCCTTTTTTGCTGTGCACACCTTGATATGGAACTGCTTGTAGTTGTCAGAGCCCAGCCTCTTGAGGCTCAGGATGAGCAATTGTTTCATTACAAACACCTTTAGCCTGGCTGGGTTTAAGAGAAAGATCAGCTCTGAGCAACAATTTGGAGACCAGCATGTACAACTTCTTTGGAATGAATATTGAATTGTTAGCTTTAGTTCGACTTCCCTCGTGCATCTGCGAGATATTTAATTGTGCATTTGTGAGCAGGGGATTTTAAGCCATCTTTCTCCAAACAAAGGCAGCACGGTCAGCATCCACTCACCGTTCATGTGTGTCAGGAACATTTATTGAGGGGGAGGCGGTACCCTGTGTCTCTGTGCATCAAGCCCTGGGCATTCTGGTTGGAGTAAGACACAGCCTTCCAGGCTAAAGAGGGCTTGGAGGAAGTGGCCAGGCATGAGCAAGATGTGTGGACTTTAAATCATTTTTGGAAAAGGGAATGGAAAACAATGGGATATTTCACAAACTTGTGGTGTTCCTTTGTATATAAACAAACAAACAACAACAAACTCTAAAGAAAAATGGTCAACTTCTCTCCAAGCCGAGGCATGGCGGGGCGGGGGGGGACAACATGCCAGAAATCTTTCATAGAAGGTGGTATCTTTTCACTAAATCTGCAGGAGGACACACGTGAATTTGTGTCGACAAAGTAGGTCCCAAGAAATGGATTCTGGGGAGGTGGGGGTTGTGAATAGCAGTCTAAGAGGTGGCAAGGGTAACATCTAGTTTTGTTCTATATGAAACATCAAACAACAGCAACAAAAACCCACTGCCGTGGATTCAATTTTGACGTTCAATGACCCGTTAGAGCAGTGGGTCACGACCCCTTTGGTTGTCGAATGACCCTTTCACAGGGGTCACGCAATTCATCACAGTAGCAAAATTATAGTGATGAAATAGCAATGAAAATATTTTTATGGCTTGGGGGTCACTACAACATGAGGAACTGTGTTAAAGGGTCGCAGCATGAGGAAGGTTGAGAACCGCTACTTTAGAGGTTTCCTGAAGCTGTAAATCTTTACCGGAGCCCGGAGCCTCATCTTTCTTCTGTGGAGCAGCTGAGAGGTGCAAACTGCCAATCCTCCAGTTTGCAGTCCACTGCTTACCTCACAGTGTACACTAGGGTGTCTTTAAATTTTGCCTCTAGATGGTGAGACTTCCAGTAAGGATGAGGTACCAGCCCATATATCCTAAACCAATTTGTAAGGTCCTCATCAAATTCACAAAGCACATGCAATGATGCGGAATGCAGGAAGATCACAGGCCAGTGGGTTGGAAGTCTTGTGGATCCAGTGGCAGTAGAAGCATCTCAGCGCTGGCAGAGGTCTCCACGTGGCTCCTCCAGTTCCCAGGGCATGGGGTCTATCAGCGTAGTGCCATGTGTTCAGTCAGTAGAGTGTCTCTCAAGGAGTGAGAATAGAGTCTGTTTCTTGCCTCCAGAAAAAAATACAGAGGTTCCCAGAATTCTTCGGAGAAGGTCAGACCCACACAGAGGCCTCATTGACCGTGATCTGATTGACAGGCTAGACTCCACCCCTATACTCTCAATCCTCAAATTGACTAACAATTATATAACTACCACACATGTTGTGGATGTGAATGGGGAGGAGTCCTTGGGCCATGCACATGGTTAATGCACTTGGCTGCCATCCCCAAAAGCGGAGAGTTGAGTCCACCCAGAGGTGTCGTGTTCTAAAATTGATTATGGTACTGAAGGTACAACTCTTCTGGGCATGACTCAACTATTGACTTGTTTGGCATGTGGACTATGTGCCGATAAAGTGGTTTCCTTTTTAAAAAGCAGCGATTGAACACGCTACGGCACACAATGCTACTGCAGCCTCCATGGGACTGACTGGAGTCTCGGCTGGAACTCGGATATGGGAGACGGCTGATGAAGAAGTCTGGAAACAGACATGGAGCCCAGATTATAAACGTTCTTGGGCTCCGATAGAAGGAATGTAAGGGTTGGAATCCTGCTGGCTCCTGTCAGTGCTTTGCAATGTTATAGAAAATATTGAGTTATTTTAAAGTATCTTCGTAACATAAATGATGGCTCAGTAAATAGTGGTTTTCTCACAAAATTCAACTTCTCTATCACAAATATGCCAATGTGATTCTTTGCATATGTGTAGTTTTGCTTGTGTCATTCCTACTGATTAGCTTATTTTATCCAGAAAAGAGTAAGGTCCTACCAATTAACCAGTTACCAATTAGAATTATTACTGAGCAACCAATATCTGTCGACATCATGCTCTGTAATCCCCACAACAACCCCGTGAGGTGGACATGCACTCCTGCTTTTTAGATGGAAACTGAGAGAAGGGCCGAGAGGTCAGGCTTTCCCAGGCTCCCATAAGGAGCAAGCTTCTCAGCTGAGAAGTTGTGAAAGGAACGTATTAATGCAGATAGTTTGGAGAGACATGTATATGGGTTTCAGAATCTTCAAAATACTGCAGTACCTTTTGATTCCATTTGCCCCTCCCACAAACTTTTTGAAGTCCCCTATAGACGCACAAGTATGTAAGCTATGGATTCTCTATAGAATGTGTGAGAAATGTTGATCATTTAAGTGCCCCAAGCTCTGTTATCTTCTAAGTGGGTACGACGGAAATGCTAACATTCTAAATTTGGGGAAGGATAAATGAGATAATGAATTTGGAGGATCTTGGTAATTCTAAAAGTGTAATGCATAAGACTTTGGAAATGATCATTATTATACATAATAAAACCCCAGAACTCTCCATCATGACTCAATAGAAGGACCCGGAGATGCTCAGAAGGCAAACTAGCTAGCTTCATGCTCCTGCGGAACGTGCATGGAAGGTTTTCTCTGCAGTTTATCTGCCTCATAACATTTAGCCTTATTAGGAACAAGAATTTTGTCTGTTGGATATGTTGATGCCTAGAATGGTGCCTGGCACATCATCTGTGGGCAATAAAGAGTTTTTGGAGAAGTGAGTTAATAAAGGAACTTTGAGAAATAAAAAAAAAACCCACAGGTACATTTCCATTGGCCCCCAGTCACTACTTACCCTGATGAGGAAGCTGAGCTGGATCACAGGTTGACCGCAAGCTGTCCTTTGTGAGATTCTAACAGGTTGAATGACCCACTTTGCTTTCCCTGGACCACCAATTTTGTTTTGGTCCTTAAGGTTTGACTTCCCAAACAAATTCAAAATAGGAGTTGAATCTTCTAGGGGCCAAGTGCAGGGTGCCACCGCTCTGATCTCCCACTCTTGATTTCAGATTGGTCTCATGAAACCAGTTGATCTGACAATGTGCTACAACAGAGGAAATATAAAGATAGGAATAATAAGGATAGTATGCAATAAAGCCCAGATTTATTTTAGCTTAGTTTTCAATAGATTCTGCCCTTCTTGGCTTGGGGGTCAAAATGTTATTTTTGATTTCATCCTAACTTACCTTCTACTTGGGGGAAGTTTGGGGAGAAGCCAGGATTACCTTCCTGGAGCATAACTTTAATTACTAGATTGATGAAAAGAGACACTAAGTAAAAAGCACAAGAATTCTTTATTATTAGGTGCTATAAATGACTCTTACCATTTAGATTGTGATCAGGCTTCAGATTTATGCCATTGAAATGAATTTCCTGTGTTTTAAAAATTCTTGCTGTTACCTTTGATTTCCATCTAAATTGCGGATTCCTCTTGTACTAAATGAAATTACTCGGTAACTTCTCTGCCTAAGATATTTTCTTGGGATAGAAGACGACCTTATTTCTCATCTGAAATTTACTTGACAAAATGATTTGTAAAAATGGAAGTGTTTTGGTTTTTCACCCTGACTGAATTCCCCATGCCTATTTGTCACCAAAGATCACATTGCAAAGATTGCAATGCAGACAGGGAAATGATATTTCTTCTCTTGTGACTTCCATCCCTGAGTCCTGGTTTGCAAATAGTCATTTAGGGAGACCAGAGATGCCTCAATAATATTGAATGTCCTAGACAACTGTTGAATTCTAAGACACCCATTTCTTGTCCTGAGACTGGGTTTTCCCCATCGTCTTTATCTTGGCTCCTCCATCTGTCATGACTCATATTCTGAATTTGAATTATATGCTCACCCTTACAGATGTGAGGAATAATTTCATCGGTTGGAAATAGATAAGTTCTTAGGATCTATTTTATGCAACTTCTTTATTTTCCCCAGGAGAAATTCGGGTCCAAAAAAGTAGAACAAAGCTTCTTGTTAAAGTCACAACTCAACCCGATTTACATTCAACCGCTTATGCATTTTCTTAATAGGTAAAAGATAATTCTTAAAGTACTGTGGGGGATAAGGATAGGTAAGACCCGGATCTTACAAATCTCTGGCTAAGTAAAATCAGCAAGCATGTTCCCAACTAGTTATGCACAGTAAGAGAGAGAAGACAGAGGTCACATACAGTTAAAGTATAGGACAGTTCTACTTCTCACCTGAGGGAGAACTGTGGTTAAGGAAATTACACACTACAATGAATATAACAATAGAATGGGTAAGCCCCAGTGATAGACAGCTAGTATTTAGTTTGAAATAAGCATCTGTCCCATTTATTTATAGTTACACTTCAGGGTCCATCTGTAACAGGCTTCTCTCCCCATAAACAGATAGATAAGAAAATATAAATTGCAGGTGATTGCCATCGATACCGGAGCTGCTCTGTGCGGTAAAGCGATCTTTAGATAGCAAATATTTCAAAATGTATTGATTTTGATCATCCTCAGACACTGGTCAGAAAGAAGTGTATTGATTCGAAACAGGTGTGATCACTCCTTAAAGAAGCAGGACTTGTTCCCGGCAGAGAGTAAACCGGCTTTGTTCATACAGAAAGCTACACTGCTTTCGCTCCCCTCTTCTCCCCTACCTGCAAGAAATTGTTCTCTCCATCTGCAGTCAAACACCTACATTTTGTACAGCCTGTAAATAACATGGTCGGTCACCAAGGCAAGTTCGTAGAGCGTTGGAAATTTATATTCTTTTGACACAAGTCTCTTAATATTTACACTACACTTGTTAGAGTTCATAAAGGGCTGGATGTGTTAGCAATTCTGGCTTTGAATAGCTACTATTGTGAGAAAACCTTTGTAGATTTCTATGAGAATTATGAATTTAAGTGGAAAAAAAATATATATATATGGAATGGTTTCACAATAAGACTCACAACTAACTATTGGTACAAATGTGAAGGCATCGGAAGAGATGGGGCAGCATAATTTATAAGTTGAACCTTATGGGACAGCACTTATAGAAGCAATGAACAAAAACAATTTCTACATGACAGGTATTGTTAATTGCTTCCTCAAATTGTGTCATAATAGAGGGATATTTTTATGTCCATTTTTTTAATTATAAAATCAAATCTCATTGAAATGTGGTGAATTTTCAAAAGCCATACAACTAATGCATTGAAAGATTACAAATGGGATCAGTTGAGATAAGTGAGATAATTTGCCTAACTTGAAAGGCCCCCAATTTGTGGGAGCCCTCCAGTCCCAGGCAGACTCAATGCCTGCTCGCCCTAACTGCAACCTGTAGCTGCCAGGCTGTAAACCTTTTCTTTTCTGTGGTATCTCTTACTGCTTCCACTGAACTGAAAAAGTGGCAGGGACCAGAAAAGGAACATTGGAAAATGTGGATAAATTTTTCAGTAAGAGAAAAGTGTGAGGTCTATATTTGTAAGAATGAATTGTGTTTCCAACACATACGCTAGGGATGACACAGAGGATGGTAGATGCTTAAGAAATATATGACTGGTCTTAAAAACCCTGGTGGTGTAGGGGCTTCCCTGTTTGGCTGCTAACCACAAATCAGCAGTTCAAACCCACCAGCTTCTCCTCAGGGGAAAGATGAGGCATTTTAGCCCCGTAAAGATACACAGTCTTAGAAAGCCACAGGGGTAGCCTTCCCTGCCCTAAGTGAACGGTCATGATGTGCAACTCTGTGGTCACGAGGACCATTAGAGTTAAAACTTGTAAGGTAGGAGCAGATGGGCATAGCGAGTGGTAATGGGTTCCTGGAGGGGGTTCTCCTTGTAGACATTAGGAAACAAGACCCCAGGATACAGGAAGAGGTGAGGAAAATTGTGATCCCAAACAAAGTGTTTTCTTTTGCCATGGTTTCAAGAGAGAGTGGTAAATAAATGGGAAAATGAGGGACACATTGGAAAATAATAGGGATACACACTGAACATAAGAGAAGGGCCATAGTAAAGTTTTTCTTCTTATTTTAAAAAAAGATTGGGTAAGGAGCAAAGATAAAAAGGTTATCACTGAAAAGATGTGGGAATGTCTTCCTAAGGGTACATCATAGCGTCGCAAGTGGTGGCCGTTCTAGCCCACTACCCTCTTCTTTGTGCCATTGCCTGTTCAGGGTGAACGCCTGGTTTTCCATTAGAGCAGTGGGTCTCCACCTTCTTCATGCAGTGACCCTTTGATACAGTTCCTCAGGTTGGGGTGACCCCAACCGTAACATTATTTTCATTGCTACTTCATAACTGCAATTTTGCTACTCTTATGAATTGGGTGACCCCTGTGAAAGGATCATTTGACCTTGAGAACTGCTGCTTTAGAGCAAGAAGATATTGAATGATGTCCTCTTATTGATTGATGTCTTCTTCTGTGTTCTAGTGGATAAGATCCACTCAATAGTCCTTTGCTCTGGAGAGAACATAATATCTAAGCATGGTCTAACCAGTACCCAATAAATAGTGCATGGTCACCACTTCCTTTATTCTGCATCTGGCATTTACTATGCAGCTTAAAATTGTGTT
The DNA here is from genome assembly GCF_050624435.1 of Tenrec ecaudatus. Classification (NCBI taxonomy): domain Eukaryota; kingdom Metazoa; phylum Chordata; class Mammalia; order Afrosoricida; family Tenrecidae; genus Tenrec; species Tenrec ecaudatus. Next base: position 49,333,822 of record NC_134533.1, on the reverse strand, counting down.
AGCCTCTTATGTTAGAAGACCTCCGCCTTCTCTGTTAGCATCTCCCTCGGTGTGCTCCTGTCCAGCTTGCACATTTTCTCCTCCGCTGTAAGAGGATCAGGATTGCTCAAGCTATGAGAGTGGCACCCAATCTTTGCTCTGGTGAGTAAGCCCCAAGCCCTCCTCTCATTTCAGATCCATTAATGGTTGGGGTGTTAGGCAGGGTTCTCTAAAGAAACCAAATCAGGACACTTATGATTGGATAGATGATAGATAGATAGATAGATAGATAGATAGATAGATAGATAGATAGATAGATAGATAGATAGAGATAGATAGATTTATACAGCATGAAGAAATAGCTAATTGTCCATACAGCAGTACAGAGGGCTCAGTTCAATCCACCAGGGCTGCTGGGTCCAAGGTCAAGGAAGCAGTTAGCTGAGTCTTCCCTCGGGACATGCAGGCAAAGTCTGCCCAAAGGCAGCAAACAACAGGGCAGGTCACCAACAGTCAGCAGCTCAGGAGCTTAACAAGCAGACCCTAATGGGATATTGAATTCAAGCAATGCAAGACGACAGGCTCCACCAGCCTCAAGCTCAGTGATGTACACACCAGCAGCATGGCAAAGCAGGTCTCGAAGAAACCTGAAGCTCTAGCACAGTGGTTCTCAACCTTCCTAATGCCATGAGCCTTTAATATAGTTCCTCATGTTGTGGTGACCCCAACCATAAAATTATTTTTGTTGCTACTTCATAACTGTGATTTTGCTAATATTATGAATCAGGCCACCCCTGTGAAAGGGTTGTTTGATCTCCAAAGGGGTCATGACTCGACTCACAGGTTGAGAACCGCTGCTCTAGCAACATGATCCATGGGTTGGCCGTCCCACAGATAGTGCAGTTTACAAGTTGGGGCAGAGAACTCACTAAAGCAGCCAAAAGCTGGTCAGATCACCAAAGAGCCAGAGAAAGAGAGGTAGACCTTTCTGAGCCATTTATCTCTTTGCCCTCCACTCAAACTGTGATTTTACTAATCCCACATGTTTCTATTGGCCAGGTTGACACAATAAACCTACCTATCACAGTTAGTAATGATTTCCAAGTCAGATCACACATAGCTAGATATTCAAACCCCAGGTTAAATTGTATTTTCTAACATATTACCTGGTTTAATATTGAAAAGAAGACTAGATATGCTGTGAAATTATTCAAGAAGCTGGAATATGGAGTGATGTAAACATCTCATTCCTTTGACCTAACTGTGGTAAAAACAACGTTTCTCTTGATCTCTGAAATCAACTTGTAGAAGTTTCAGCTCCCGTGGCTCATACCATTACTGTTGTTATGCTATTAAAACTTCTGCAGAGCTATTTTTCCAAGAAAAGTAGAAAAATTGGGCTAGGTTGGGATGGGTTTGATTGCTGCTGAGATAGACAGTCTGAATTGCATTAACTTTACATCCCAAGTAACCTAAAACCTCGCATCTAAAGAGAAAGAAGATTGTCTAGGCTCAACCAGAGATCTTTTTTTTTAAAGCAAAATTGAGTTTACAATAATAACAGCTTTCAGAAATTGTGAAAATGTCAATGCAAGAAAATTAGTTATAATGCAGGCTTAGCCGTGGAATTTTATTGAAAAAATTCTCATCTGAGCATGAAGCGTTTAAATAATGAAGATATAAGGAAAAACAAAGGAAATCACAGAAAGCCATTATTTACAATGAGAAGAAACAAGCACACTCAAATGATTGTAGATTTGAGTACAGAATACTTTGCCTGATTTTGATTTCATTGACTCCTTGTCCTTGGAGGCCTGCCTGACGATTTCAGAAAGTCTCGTGGGTGAATGTCTTTGTGTTTGCTCAGCAGTGAACAACAGTTGCAATATGTAAATAGGGTGCCTCTTCCCTTTGGATGCCTTGGGATATGTATAATAGATTAAGTTGGCTTTGTGCAGAGCAAACAGGTCTGTATTACCAAGAATATGAATAATGTTGGTTTCCATAATTGCTAACATCTGGCTTTCCATAAATCTGTTAAATTGCATGGAAGTAGAATTAGATTTTCGTGTCATAAGTAAAGCAGTTACATGGAGCTCTGTAGGCAATATGGCCCTATGTCCAACTGCGAAGTCCTTTCATTCTGGAACGGTAAAAGCAAATCTTGGTTTTGCACATTGTTTTATTGCCCAGACCAGCTGCATATGTCTCGACACTCAGATTTCCTACTTTTAGGGATGTAAACATTGCCAATATTTTTGAAATTTTGTAAATGGAAAATTAGAGACTATGTAAAGAGTAAATCATGGTTGGATATGAGTTGCCAGTTTAAAGGTTATTTTACAGATGATAAAGTAGAGATCTTTGAGTTGCCACTGGAGGTAAATCAGTTGAAATTACATTGTGAGGCAATCCTAGAGTGTTCTCTCCATGGACTTTCCTCTTCCCTTTCTCTGGTGTTTGACACAGAAGTGTGTGTGTGTGTGTGTGTGTGTGTGTGTGCGTGTGTGTTGCGGGGGGGCAGTCAGGAGGGGCAGTGTTACATACATGTTTAATAACTGCCTTTACATTTCAATGTGGTCCCTATGGGAGTGTATTTGTAAGCATCCCAAGGGCTTTCCAGATGAAAACTCAAAAATAAAATGCTTTCTTTTAAGAGAAGGGCTGTGACTTTGCCTTGTACTTATTAAAGTCTCCCTACTGGGCAAAATTAGTTTTTACTTTATTATTGGCCTATGATTTTCCTGAATTTAAGTTAGTTCCATTTTAAAAGATGTTAGACAGCCACCATGCACTCTGTTGTATTGGGAAGGAAAGAGGAAATAAGATCCAATCCCTGTCTGCAATGAGCTCACCATCTAGATGCAGAGATGAATAGATTAAATGTGAACCTCCCATAAGGATAAGGATAGAATTGCACATAAGGAATAGAGAAAGCAACAAAGTTAATGACTGTCTCATAGAATGAGGGCTGGTGGAGCTTGAGCTTGATTTCGAAGGATATGTAAAAGTTAGGGCAGCACAGGACTAGCCGTGGAGCTCTTATTAAATCAATGGCTATCCACTCTACCGCATTCCAAGCAGATGGAGAGAGAGGAGACCAGAGGAGGTCACCACGAGCACTAAGAAAAGCACATTGAAATCATGGGTCCGGGAAGCAATCTGACATACCCGTGGCCCCTCCATTGCATTTAAATGGAAAATGGAAGGTGCAGGAAATAACGGGAGCCTTAGATAAGGGAACCTTAGTGACACAGAGGGTTAAGTATTGTGCTGTTAACCAAAAGGCCAATGTGGTCACACACAGGAGAAAATGTGTGCATGTGTGAAGGTGTTAAATAATGCACCCAAGGACATCAAGCTGTGAAGTGTGTGCAATGATGGTGCTTGATATGCCCGCGGAGGAAGAGAATGGTTCCAAATATGGATCATCCCGCTCTCAAGTCCTTTTCTTTGGGAAGAATTGGGAATTGGAGGGAGAGTGAGGTGGGCAATGAGCAGTTTCTAGACAGAGGCATCTTACAGTCAATTTGGACTCAGGATTGCATGAGCATCCCCCCCCCCAAAAAAAATGAGGAGCCCGATTGTACTCGATCTCAAATCTAGGCGTCATAAATTAAGATCCTTTATGCAATTTTTAAAAGAGAGGAGAGAATCATGATCCACTAACTAAACAACTTGACAATTGGTCCTACTGTTGGTGGACAGGACAGACAAAGGGAAACTACGGCAGGACAGTTGTCAGGAGCGGCTGTGTCGGTCTGAGTCACGGTGATGCTACCACTCAGCCCTGTGCCATCCTCATGACCGTTGTGCTTGGTCCATTGTTGTAGCCACGGTCTCAATCCACCCCACTAAGGGCCTTCTTCAGAAGGAGAAGAAATTCGCTTCTGGAAATATTGTTGGAATTACTAAATGTCTTGTTTCACTTTATATTTCTGCCAGGAAGTAAGATTTTATACCAATTCAGTGCATGCAAACAGTAGAGAAACTAAGCCATTTATAGTTAAAGTCACAGTGGGTTCAGAGTTCTAACAGATTTTGAGTAATTTTATCACCCTCAGACTTTTTAAGTGAAACTACTGAAGATTTTTATAAGATCTTTTCCTTGAAAATGAGTTGCAGTATCTAGGGGGCAAAGAATTTTGTGTAGATAAAACCATAGAGCATTCAAGTATGCTGAAAGATAGCTTTAGTGGAAAGAACCATAGTTTAGCTGGCAGAAGGTCCAGCACACCATTCTTCTTATAACAATAGAGAAATCACTTAGTCTTGTAATACCTTGGTTCCTTCTTTTTTAAAATGAGGAAAATTATTTTTTCTCAATATTAACTGACATGCCACTGATCCATGCTGATCTTATGGACCAAAGTAGACTGTCTCTTTAGGCTTCTGAGGCTGTAAATATTTACGGGAGCAGAACGATGAAATAGTGGATTTGAACTGCTTATGTTGTGGTTAGCAGTGGAACAGCCAACCTACTAATACCATCAGGATTCTTTATCAAGTGACATAACCAGTAATAAGTAACTTTGAAAAACTGTGAAACAGTGTACCCAAATCTAAAATAGTAGCAATAGCATTGATATTAGGATTTTCAAATTGCTCCCAACCGTTAGGGGAAAATGCTACTTTTGATGCTCTTTTTCTTTAGTTTAGCTCTGCTGACCATGTGAACAAATGCCTACAATCTCGTACATGTTGTAAGATGAAATTCAGAATGTAAAATAAGTTAACACACACTTTTGTTATTTTCACTTAATATAAGTGCCAGGCCTACCAATGATTAGCGTGCCAATGATCCACATACTTTCCTGCGCCCCTGATTATCTCCATGAGAACAGTGTTCAGCATATCATTGTCAGCCTTTGTGGCATTTAATATGCAGGGCCTCTTTAAGAGCTCCCTAGGGGGAATGACATTTTTGCTATTATCTGGAGAACCTCGGAAAGGCATGGCAGTGGAGTAGTCCGTGTCGTAGAGGTACTGTTAGACACATAAGCAAGGTTTTCAAATAACTTAAAGATTGTTTTGAGTAATAGAGTTGAATAGCCTCAGTACCAGGAGCAACCCAGAAGCTACTGGAGACCACATTTCATCCAAGTTTGGCTGCCTTGAGAGGCAGTAGGTTTTCCACTGGTATTGGGCTCAAGCCAGGGCTCAACAGCTAAGTATTGGAGTTGACTTAGATTTTTGCATGTTAAGGTAAACTGACAGGATTTGATTTTTCCTTCCATGCTTGACTGCCGATGAAAAACAGCATGATATATGTCTATCTTCCATCAACATCCATGTTATACTCTGTTGTAGCTCTGATATATGTTCTCATATGCGCTAAGCTTCTGCTGGTCACGAGATGGTGAGGCTTTGATTAGGCAAGGTGTCAACTTTATGCCCTCTTCTTTCAGGATTGGCCCCAGGATCTGGTGGCAGCCTAATTGGGCTATGTGTACCTGAAGTGGCTAATCGATCTATTCACACCTTTCCTAAAGGTCTCCTGTCTCCATAGGGTATATCCACTTTGTTAATGAATTAACATGGTTCATGGCCTACGGATAGAATGGTTCTTGAGAATATCTGAAAGCGTTCGCAGCTACTACTGCATATTTCAGTAGCTGGTGTCAGGTTTGAGATGCGATTTATTAGCTGTACACAAGACTTATGCAATGTAACTAACACCTATGAGCCTCAGCACATTGTTTGCCAAATTGAGATAAGATCAGATTCTCCAAGAAAGAGCTGCCTTGCAGAGTATATGGTGAAGAGGCATGTGACTAGCTAGACACAGTACTTAGCATAAGGTAAATGTCTGAGAATGTTCGCTCTTGCTATTCTGAGTTAATATTTTCTGAGTTCTGTTGGCTCATGTCTAAAGCTCTGTGAATTATTTCTTTACTGCAGACATCGATGAATGTGCCTTAAGAACTCACACCTGTTGGAACGATTCTGCCTGCATCAATCTGGCAGGAGGCTTTGACTGCCTCTGTCCCTCTGGTCCCTCTTGCTCTGGTGACTGTCCTCATGAAGGCGGACTGAAGCACAACGGGCAGGTGTGGACACTGACAGAAGACAGGTGCTCTGTGTGTTCCTGCAAGGTGAGTCGAATGCGGTGCAGCAGAAACTCTTGTTTCTGCTCCATTTCCTTCCTTTCTCCCTCCCTTTCCTGTCTGACCCCTCTCACCACAGGCTGTTGATTCGTGGGTCTCTTAGAGACTCCAAGATGGTTTCTCTGGTTGTACTCCACACTCAAGCCAATGATGATGTTCACTGACAGGCAAGCTTGTAATTGACTGTGTTGTTAGTGAAAGGTAGGCTGTGGGGTAGACAAGACTGCCAGGCACAGGAGAAACAGGAGAGAAATGTCAATGCCGCTTTTTCTCCTAAGGGCAGGCCAGGCCTTTACGATTGATTAGAGTGCTTGATTACTGAGCCCTTACTCACACCAAGGGGCTTATTAAAAACTGGAAGGGACACTTGTTGAACTTGCTCCCATGGGTGAGGACATCCTCCCAGAAGGCAAGACGCACACACTTGTTTCTGCAGTAAGACAGATGGGCATCCATTCAGAACAGATGATAATGACAGTGTGAGGCCTCCTGGTAACGGATGGCATCATCATCCTCAGTCCTGGGCTCTTTCTTGCATTATGTTGTTAAGTGCATTCAATACTTGTGGAAATAAAATTCTGTCATCTGGTTTATACTTCATACTTTGCAAAATGGGCCTATTAAAGTGTTTGATTTCCTTGGGCTTTATTTCTTCTTCCGTTGGTTTTCTCTATTTCTCATTGCTGTTGCTTTGCTGCGTGTCTTCTATTGTATTTCTATGCCTGTTAATCTTAGGCTTTGTGAGCATAGGAAGCTAGCAAAATTGCTTGTTTAATCATTGTGTAAAACGTGGGGCCTCCTGATAAATTTCCAAAGTGCTCTCTAGGCATAGAGTTGGAATGAATCCTGAGACATCTTCTAGCTCATTAACTCACCTTCAATTATGCCACTCTTTAATAGACCTAGGGGTACCTATGTGGTGGCACTCATTAATCAGGTGTTGAGATCATAACCTCATAATGCCTGCGCCCCTAACGACAGTTCCTTACACACACACTTTGGCTGTGGCCCCATTTACGGAGTACCTCTTCTGTTCAGAAAAAAAGAAATCCGGTTGCTGTTAAGTCATTTCCATCTACGGCGACTCTGAGTGCATTGGGGTAGAATTGTGCTCCATAGGGTTTTCAGTGACTAGTTTTCAGATGAAAATTACCAGGTGTTTATTCTGTGGCTCCTCTGAGTTGACTGGAACCTCCAGTCTTTCTGTTAGTAGCCAAGCAAGTTAACTCTCTTTGACACCTAGGGACTTCCCTATGTTACACACACACAGAGAGTATGCTGTAATTTACTAACAGTATCACATTTAACCCTTACACCTCACTCCTGCAAGATGAGGAAACTGAAGTTCAAAGGGGACAGGCAACTTGTTCTGTCCCCAAAACAACAACGCACTCCTGTTAGCAAGTAAATACCGACTCACAGCGACTCTCTGTAGGGTTTTCAAGTTTCAAGCCTAAATCTTTATGGGAACAGACGGTGTAATCTTTCTCCTCTGGGAAGCTGTAGGGCTGAACTTCCACTTGGCTGTTAGCTTATCCCATGAGCATATCCCTGCTAAGCTGTAAAATGAACTCCAGTTCGTTTTCCCATCTTGGCACGCTGTACAGATGGTAGCTATTGATATATTGAAAAACAGTTAAGCAATCATTAAACCCAATTTGACTAAGAATAAATGCTCAATTCAGGACCAAGTTACAAACCATGTGAGACATGCCTCCAACAATTTTTTTTATCAATTTATTATAGACTCTTACAACTCTTTATCACAATCTATTCATACAGCCATTGTGTCAAGCACATTTGTACATATGTTGCCATCATCATTTTAAAAACATTTTGTTTCTACTTGAGCCCTTGGTATCAGCTCATTTCCCTCCTCCTCCTCTCCCTCCCTTATGAATCCTTGATAATTTATAAATTATTATTTTTTCATGCCTTACACAACTACTGTCTCCCTTGATACATTTTTCTGTTGTTCATTCTCCTGGGAGGGAGTTGTATGTTGATCATTGTGATCACTTCCCCTTTTCTCCCCCCATCTTCCCATTCCCCTCTCGGTATTGCTACGCTAATTATCGATCCTGAGGGCTTTATCTGTTTTTTTATTCCCTGTGTTGAAAGCTCTGATCTCTACTAGTGTGCATGCTCTGATCTAGACAGATTGTTAAGGTAGAATTGGGGACATGATAGTGGGGGCAGTGGAGGAGAGGAAGCATTAAAGAACTAGAGGAAATTTGTATGTTTCCTCAGTGCTATACTGCACCCTGACTGGCTCGTCTCTTCCTTGTGACACTTCTGTGAAGGGATGTCCAATTGTCTGCAGATGGGCTTTGTGTCTCCACTCCACACTCCCCCTCATTCACATTGATATGGTTATTTTGTTCTGGGTCTTTGATATCTGATTCTATTGGCACCTCGTAATCACACAGGCTGGTGTGCTTCTTCCATGTGGGCTTTGTTGCTTCTGAGCTAGGTGGCTGCTTGCTTATATTCAAGCCTTTAACACCCCAGATGTTATAGCTTTTTATAGCTGGACACCATCAGCTTTGTGATCTTGTCAGGAAGGTGAGCATCACAGAATGCCCAGTTATTAGAGCAGTGTTTTCGCATTGAGGGAGTACTTGAATAGAGACCCAATGTCCATCTACTACTTTAATACTTAACATATATTTATGTAAATAGATTCTATTTCCTTATCATTATATATAAATATACTTATATATGTATATGCCTGTATTTAGACTTCTATAAATGTCATTTAAGATCCTAAATATGATATTTAAACATGAGACCCTTACTCATAGGATGAAAGTTTTAATGAGGAGAAACTGGTAGTGGGATGGGATAATTGAGTTGAGATGATCTTCACTGAAAAATTATTATTTTGGGGGGTACATAAGTCTCATTTTTATTATTTTCTTGTTTTAACATTTTATTAGGGAATCATACAACTCTTATCACAGTCCATACATATACACACATCAATTGTAAAAAGCATATCTGTACATTCTTTGCCCTAATCATTTTCGAAGCATTTGCTCTCCACTTAAGCCTTTATCAAGTCCTCTTTTATCCCCTCCCTTCCTGATCCCCCCTCCCTCATGAGCCCTTGATACTTTATAAACTATTTTGTCATATCTTTCCCTATACAGCGTCTCCCTTCTCCCCCTTTTCTGTTGTCCGTCCCCCAGGGAGGATGTCACATGTAGATCCTTGTAATCGGTTCCCCCTTTCCAACCCACTCACCCTCTACCCTCCCAGTATCATCCCTCACACCCCTGGTCCTAAAGGTATCATCCACCCTGGATTCCCTGTACCTCCAGCTCCTATCTGCGCCGGTGTATAAACTCTGCTCTATCCAGACTTTCATGGTAGAATCTGGATCATGGTAGTCGGGAGTGGGGTGAGGAGGAAGCATTTAGGAACTGGAGGAAAGCTCTATTCTTCATCGGTGCTATGTAGCATCCTGACTGACTCATCTCCTCCTCTAGACCCCTCTGGGAGGGGATCTTGATGAAGAGATCTCAATTCAACCAGCAAAAAACTCCTTTGCTACTTTTAGTTCAGAAAGTGTGGCTTTCCTAATGTTTGCAGATGAGCATAACATGACTCCAGATTCTGGGCTTCTCAGGTACCCAGTTCCTGGGAAAGACAGAGGCCTTGAGGACCTGAGTAGTGTAAGACTAACATTTCTTTTGCAGCTGTTAAAGTTTAATTTTTAAAATTTAAGCTCATGATAAAGCAGAGAACTTAACAGTAATTAAAATTTCCCAGAGATTCATTAATTATCTATATTAATAATCCAACCAGCCCAAATTGATTTATTCTGTTTTGGCTTCTAAAATAAATCCTCTAAGTCTTAAGACAATAAAACTAAAATTTCCCAAAGAGAGGAACAATTCTCCTAATCTATTTATTGGTGTTATACTTCAACACCCCCTTCTTCTTTTATGAAAAAAATGCCAGACAGCTTTTCTTTAAAAAATTTTTTCAAGATCATTTTATTGAGGGCTCTTACAAAAATCCATACATCAATTGTATCCACGATAGTTTCTAAACATTCAGTTTCTATTTGAGCCCTTGCTGTCACCTTTTTTCCCTCCCACCCTTGTGACCCCTTGATAGATTATAAATTAGTATTTTCATGTCTTACACCCACCGCTGTCTCCCTTCCCCCATGGTTTCTGTTGTCTATCCCCCTGGGTGTGTACATGTCCATCATCGCGATTGGTTTCTCCTTTCTCCCCAACTTCTCTTTACCCTGCTGGTGTCACTACTCCCATTCCTAATCATGGATTCCATGTGTCGTGACCTCTTATCTGTACCATATTAGTGGGGGGGGGGGTGAGGAAGCCTCAAGGAACCAGAGGAATTTTGTGTGTTTCCTTGGTGCTATACTGCGCCCTGATTCATTCATCCCTTCATTGTGACCCTTCTGTGAGCAGATGTCCCCATTGTCTAACCAATGAGTTTTATATCTCTGCTCTGACCCTTCATGTTCTCAACCATATGGCTGTTTGTTTGAGATCTTCTGATGCCTGTTACCCAATCCTGTCAACACCTTATATCACAGGCTCCTGTGCTTCTTCCATGTGAGCTTTGTTGATTCCCTGCTAGATGACCATTTATTTAATTTCAAGCCTTTAAGACCCCAGATGCTATCTCTTTTGACAGCCAGGCACCATTCGCTTTCTTTACCACATTTGCTTATGCACACATTTTGTCTTCAGTGAGCATGCCACGAGGGTGAACACCACAGAATGCCAAGTTGTTAGAACACAGTGTTCTTGCATTGAGACAGCTTGTGCAGAGGTCCAAAGTCTGTCCACTCCCCCAGTGTATTGCCATATAAATATATGTACGTAGGTCAATACCTTTATTTTTATGAGTCAAAGCATTTACATATGTATATTATGTATATCTACATTTAAACCTCTATCCGTAGCTTTGCTTCCTAGATCTTTCGTTTCTGCTTACCTTCCTCCTGCCTCACCATCATGCTCACCCTTCTTCTGCCTCTTAGTAATTCCTCCCAACTAGAGTGCTGTTGCTCCAAAACCCCCAGGATCTCTACGTTCTCCTCATTGTTGCTGCTAATTCCCTAGTTGTTCCCCAATAACCTTCAGTCCTGTTGTTTCTCCTCTGCTTCCTTCCCATGCCTATCTTATGTAGGTAGGCAAGCCAACAATAACAGAGACAAAATAAAAAGGAAACAAGATTTAATAAAAACAGAAAAAAATAACTAGCCAAAGAAAATGAAAAAGCATATAAAATTCCAGGTCTGTCCATTGAATTTTATGACTATCTCGCCACCATCCAGTACTGTCCCTCCTAAAGTCTATTTTGGGAGCTCCTCAGGGGCTTTGTGGCTTTGCTGTGCTCTTGTTGCTGATCTGTTGTGTTCCCTTCTTGGTTTACCTCACTGTAGGGGCTTCAGACAGGACTCACTCCCTGCCATGTGTCCCCAGTATTGTCCTCTATTGCAGTAGGCTCAAATGAAGGACAGCATGTCTCAAGCTGGTTGTCAGCCCTACAGTTCTCTCTACCTTAGCAGCTCCATGCAAGGACATCGTCCTCAGGGCTTGGTGTACTGATACAGGGTCTAGATTCACATTCTCTTTTCTTCCTTCTTGGTTTGCTTCCATGTGGGCGTGGCAGGCTGGCCTCTCTCCAACCAGTAGGTTTAGTGTTGTCCTCTGTAGCACATACTTCTTGGGAGGATTCAGTTTGGCTCTACTTGGGACTGGTCCTCTAGCCCACTCTGTTCGTGAGTTGTTCCATATGGTTACATTGTCCTCAGTTTGATGTGCTGTGGTGGGGTCGACATGAACAGTACCCTCCCCCCTGGAAGGGTTAGTGCCCTGCGACCCGAATGCCATTATCTCCCTCTACCCTACCCCCCTTTCCTCTTCTTTGTGTTGGAATGAAATATACATCCTTGAGTTTGACCTGTCCCTGCCCAACTGTCTGTACCTAAGCCCATCTAGCCCGATAACGCCGAGAGCAACATTTTTGTAATATTTAATTAAAAACTATCTGGTACCGAAATTATAAAGCTTTTGATGACGATGTCGACAAAATCGTTGCACTTTACTTTCATAGTTATCAATATATATAACAATCAAAATATATAGCAGTATGCATTTGTACTAGTAAAGAATAAAATCAGTTTTTTCCTGAAATTAAAAATTCAGATGTTATTCGTATAAGTAGCTTTTCTTCTTTACCTACTGTGTTGATTATACTTACTCCGTGGACTTATGTTGTACTTGACTTTTGTGATTGGCTGACTTTGCTTAGCATAATTTCCTCCAACTCTTCCCATGAGATAATATGCTTCATGTCATCATCAGTGATGTGCAGTATTCCATTGTGTGCATGTGCAAGAGTTTTCTAATTTACTCATCTATCGATGGAAATTTAGTTTGTTTCCAATTCTTTTCTATTGTGAATTGTGCCGCAGTAAACATTGGAGCACAGACATTGGTTGTGGTCTATTTCTTACCTCTCCTGGGCTTTAAGTATCACCAGATGGCTTTTCACAGAAGCTGTACATGTCTATAAGATCAGCAACAGTGGAGGAGACTTCCTATCTCGCCACATTCCCCCAACATTTGTTACTCTGATTTTCTGATTCGGGTTATCTTCAAGGGTGATAGGTGGTATCTCATTGCTTTGATTTGCATTTCTCTGATGGTTAATGATTAGGAGCATGTTCTCATATGTTTATTGGTCATTTTGGTCTCCTCCCTGTTCAGGTCTTTTGGCCACTTCCTCGGGGGGTTACCTGTTTTCTTCTTTTTGCAGGCTAGGAGAGTATTGTAGATTTTAGTAATAAACCCTTTGTCTGTTGAGTAATTGCTAAAAATTCTCTCCAAGTCTGTGGGTTCTTTTGTTACATTTGGTGAAGTCTTTTGATGCACACGGGTGTTTTATCCTTAGTATATTCCCATTTTTCAATTTCAGCATCTTCTGTGTATATACCTCTTCCCTATTACACTAAACCTGTGTATGCCCCAAGCCAAGGTTCCTAGGTCTGTCCCGATTCCTTCATTGATGATCCTGATAGATTGGGGTTGTACTTGTAGGTCTGTGATCCACCTTGAATTTGTTCTTGTGAATGGGGTGATAAGGTTTCATGTTTTTGGTTTCTTGTAGTAGAGTTCTGTAGTTTTATTTGTATGAGACTTTTTGATGTTGTTGTTTGATATATCCCTCAATATTTTAGCTTGTTCTTGGGTATTTTGAAGGGTACTGGCCTTCTTGATCTCCACTTCCATTGTCTTGTCAGATGTATGTAGCAAATCAATAGATTTCTGTTTGATGATCTTGTATCCCACCACTCTTCCATATTAATCTATCACCTCAAGTACTTCTGTTGTGGAGCTTTTCAGATTTTAAATATATAATATCATATCAGCTGCAAATAGTGAGAGTTTCACCTGCTCCTCTCCCAGATGGATACCTTTAATGTTCTTCTACTGCCTTATCTTGTTAGCTAGAATGTCAAGTACAAAGTTAAAAGGAAATGGGGACAAGAGGGCATCTTTGTCGGGCCCCCTTTTCAGTGAGATTGTTTTAATCTTTTCTATGTTAGCTATGGATTTTCATAAATAGCTGTATTACCTTGAGGAATTCCCCTTCCATTCCTATCTTCTTCAGTGTCTTAATTAGGACTAGGTGTTGGAGATTGTCAAATGCTTTTTCTGTATCTATTGATATTATATGATTCTTATCGTTTTTCTTTTCAATGTGGCAAATGATATTGATGGACTTTTGGATGTTAAACAATCCCTGCATCCCTGGAATAAATCATACCTGATCATGATGAATATGTTTTATATACTTTTCTATTCTATTGACCAATGTTTTGTTCATGATGTCTGCATCTATGTTCATTAGAGATATCGGTCTGTAGTTCCCTATTCCTATGGGATCCTTGACCTCTTTGGGTATAAAAGTTACACTGGCTTCATAAAATGAGTTTGGGAGTTTGCAGTCTTTTTTTTTTTTGCTATGGAATTATTTGTGGAGGATTCGTGTCTGCTCCTCCCTGAATGCCTGGTAAAATTCTCCTGTGAAGTCGTCTTGTCCAGCAGATTTATTGTTGGCAATTTCTTGATAACCATATCTATTTCTTCATTTGCCATGGGTCTGTTGAAGTTCTTGACCTGTATCTGGGATAATCTAGGCAGGAATTCTTTTTCCAAGTATTTTTCCATGTCTTTGATGTTGTTGAATACATTAGACTATAGGCTTTTATAGTACTTTGTGATTATCCCTTAAATCTCTTTGGGGTCCATTGTGATTTCTCCAGTTTCATCCCTCATCCTGGCTATTGATTTTTCCTCCTTCATTTCCTTGGTTATGTTTGCCAGGGGCCTGTTGATCCTTTCAAATAACCACCTTTTTGTTATGTTGATTTTTTTCCCCACTGTTCTCCTCTCTTCCCACTCATTTAACTCTGCCCTGATTTTTATTATTTCTTTTATTTTTGTATTAGAGGGGTTGTTCTGTTGACTCTCTTTTAATTGCTGGAGATTTTATGATAGTGTATCATTCCTAAGTCTTTCCTCCTTTTTCATATGTGCATTACCTGCTAAAAAATATTCTCTGATAACTATGTATCCCATAGGTGTGGGTAAATTGTATTCTCATTCTCCTTAGTTTCTAGAAACTTCGTAATTTCCTCTCTAGAATGAACCAGCACCATTGGTGGTAGAGAAGGTTGTTATTCTTTGCCATTATTCTTTTGTTGATCGCCAACTTGATGGACTGAGAAGGGTGTCTGAGCCATCTCTGTGTGATTGAATGTACTCAGGCTCGACTGGTGTCCCAGCATGTGATCTGTTTTTGAAAATGAGCCATGTACACTTGAAAAGAGATTTGTAGAGCTCTCCATCCCAATGCAAAAAAAAATCTCAATCAGGTCCCGTCGCCTAATTGTAGTGTTTAGCTCTTTAACTTTGCTGGACTTCTTTCTGAGTGATCTATCTTAATCTGAGAGTGGTGTATTGAAGCCACCTTCTATGATTATTGATTTTGTGATTTCTTTTTTCATCTTTTGAATAGTTTGATAAATTTTGCTTACCTGGTCTACTGATCCTTTGAGCAATATATAGTGCCCATCCTTGTCTAATGGTATGGTTTGCACCTTGAGGTCAATTTTGTTGGAGTTTAGGATTGCCACCCCTGATTTTTTTAAAATTGCTGTTTGCCTGGGATAATTTCCACCAGCCTTATTCTTAGTCTATTATTGTCTGCAAGCTTAAGATATATCTCTTGCAGGCAACAGATTGACGGGTTATGTTTTCTGCGCCATTTTGTTAGCCTTTGTCTTTTAGTGGGAGAGTACAGGCTGTTGACATTCAGAGTTATTACAACCATCTGTGGATTCATTGCTGTCATGTCATACCTTTTGCGTTGGGTGTTTTCCCAACTTCCTTCATATCCGTATGCTGTGTTTACGTGGTGGCCCTCATTCTTGCCCCTTTTCCCTCTGTAGCAATGTTAACTTGGTAATTGCTTTTGGTGGGTTGACTTCTGGAATGAGTAGTGTTATATTTTGGCCTCCTGCTTGTGCTTCGTCATAGTCAGTCAGCAAGGATGATTTTCAGGTTTACCTGCCTTATGACATATTCTTTGAGTATTTCCTTGTCTAGGAAGACTTTTACCTCACGGTCTATCTTACTAGATATTTTGGCATGTTAGAGGATGCTCAGTTGGCAGGGGTTTTTGTCTTTCAGCTTTCAGAAGATTTTACTCCACTCTCTCCTTCTCTTCATGGTATCTGCTGATAGATGTGAGCATATTCTTACCTGAACACCATAGTATGTGACCACCTTTTGTGATCTTGCTGCTCATAAAATTTTCTTTTTCCTCTAAATTGGATAATTTAAATATTATGTGCTGTGGTGAGTTCTTTCTAGAATTTATTCTAATTGGTGTCCTCTCTGCTTCCTGTATGAATGTCTGACTCTCATTCAGTATTGTTGGGAAGTTTGCTTCCAGGAAATTTAGCTGTTGACGTCATTGTGTCTTGTTCTGGTAGAGCAAATATTCAAATATTGTTCCTTTTCACAGCATCTGACGTTGCCTCATATTTTCCTCTGCCTCTCTGATGATCTTGTTTGACTGCCTTTCCCATCTGTCATAGTCTGCCTGAGTGTCCTTGAGATGTCTGGTACAATTCTCCACCTCTTTTATTCTGTTGGTGAGGTCTGCGATCGTGTTTTGCTTCTATCACCTTATCTATTAGGACTTATATTTCCTTTTGATGCGTGCACTTAATCTCCTTTATCATTGTGTCCTTATTCTGTGTTGCTTCTCTCATATCTGTATTACTCCAAGCAGCATTCTGAAGATTTGTTTTTTCATGTCAGATCAATGTCTGATTCTTCTATGAGCATCGTTAACTTTACAACTCCCTCTGCTGTTGCATTTTGTTTTTCTTGCTGAGGGATGTTGCTGTTTACATGTCATCTTGGAAGAACTGGGCACCATGTCCCTGGAAGAGTTTCATTATGACTTTGATAAGAAATGCTGTCAACAATGAAATATCCAAACCATGATCATAATACCATCATCTTGGCAGCCTGAGCAGTAAAATCAAGGTGGTAGTACAGAGCACTTGCTTTATAATCCTAGCCTTGATAGTTCAAGTTGGAAAGTGAAACCAAACTGTACTATAGAAGAATCACAGAAGCCAACAAAAGTTCAGGTTGGACTGCTGAGAAAAAGGCAGAGTGAAAGTTATTTTAAAAGGCCCATTTCCATTACAGTCGAGGAGACATGCTTAGCTTAGTCAAGTATGATGCTGAAGCAAAGGTTTAGGAGAGCAAGGATGAGAATTGGCATAAAGGATATAGATGCAAGATCCCATGACAATTCAAAATCATGGTCCCTTAGGATAGATGATACACATCTTTGATTCTGAGCCATGGTGATAAATGTCACCCTTCATTCTATGGGCAGGTAGAAAGAATCAGGCTAGTTACAATTTCCAAATGATGTGCTCGTGTGGAAGCAGCCATAAGCAATTTGTAATTTGATAAAGCAGCCTGCTTTACATTAACATTTTACTTGGAAAATCAGGCAACCGGTCATATTTGGATTGTGGGCCACTGTTTATCAGCCATTGGTTCAATTTAATTTACATAAATAACCCCTTAATTCTACCTCCCTGATTTAAAGTTTGTAAACTTTATGACAGCTAAGTGATATTGTGCAAATCTGTACTATATGTATTAGTGTGTTGATTATTCGGCAATAAAATGTATAATTTGCAGTATAAAGCCTATAATTTTCTAGAGCATAATAAGAATAATTTTTTTACTTTAGTAGGAAAATGTCTATTTCTGCTTTTTAATATGCAGAGGCAATTTGGATATTATAACACTTATTAATTGTCTCTAGCTGAACTTTCATTATAAAACTGTATAAACATTCAGCTCCTGTAGTCAAAAAGTGGAGAAAACACTTTTTTGCTATTATTTGAAATTCATTCTAATCACTAAGGTGGCATAGAGGTCAAGCTTTTAGAACAGCCCCAAGGATCTATGAAAAGGATAACTCAACATCATCAGGAGCCAACCTCTTGGCGAATATGGACTCAAATTTGGATTGTGTTTGTGCTCCGTGAGCTAATGCTTTAATGGCATTCTCATTTGAATTAATGGAGCCACCTGTGGCATTTGTATTATTAAAACGGATTTTCTTGCCAATTACCCTGTAATTCAAAAGCCAATGTGACTGCAGCCATTGTTCTAAAGCAGGTTGGAGACTAAGAGGGGACTACTTGACATTTTCACATAATTGATGATATATGAAATTGCTTTATTTTGCACAAAACTTGGAGGCTCTCCATTTATTGTTATTCGTTCATTTAATCAGAGCATTGGGAGAAACCAAGTCCGTGCTAAAATTTCATGTTGTACAATAAGCTCTTCTATAAAAATAGTATCATTTGTTTATTATGGGTCTCTTTCTATATTAGAGAAGAGTATTACTGCGACACTGATAACTGAGTTAACCAAATAGCTTCATATTGTATCTATCATTACCTTTCTAAACTTTTTTTTTATTAAAATAATTTTCCACATAGCCATTTAGGGCCACGGATAGACAAGCAAAATATATCAGAAAAGTTCTACTGATAGCTTTTGTCTGGAAGCATTTTTGTTTCGATTATTTGAACTTTCTAATTCAATTCCCCTGCTTAACTCTTGAGTCCATCACTCTCTCTGTATGTCTCTGTCTCTCTGCAAGTGCAGGTGGGTGTGTAACCTTTTATCTCCTGGTACTTTTGCAACACTATGAGTTTTTGTTCCTGAGAGATAGTAGTAAAACCATCACACACAATTTTGGGAAAAGCATTTGTCAATCTGTTATACGTAGCCAGAAAATCTTCTTTCGATTTTCTATAAAGAATGTAAGACTTTTAAGGATTTCTATGTTATTTGACATAAATCATATCCCAGTAAGTCCTATCCCATTTGGCATAGTTATCCATGAAATAGATGAAACCCCAAGGAAGGTCTATCACGTCTGCAGATGTCATAAAGCATGCACGAGGAAGGGCAAGCTACGATGTGTGACAGAACAACATTTAAAAAGCATTGTCATAAACAAAAGAGGAAATGACTCACACAAGGTGAAATATAAGAGGGATGAACATCTAATTTTGCAATTGCTGCACTAACCAAAAGCTACACAGATGGCATGGGGATTAATGAGACTTTAGTTTCTATAAACTCAATATAAGGCAAGATCATCGCACATTCAGAGTAAGTAAGAAAGTGAATATTTAAAGCAGGGTGCGTTAATGCATTAAAGAACAATCAGTGCATTGGGGAGAGGGGTTAGCATACCATGCCCACTCAGAAGCAAACCAAGAAGGAAAAAGAGAACAGGGAGGTTGATCTGGCACACCAAGCCCGTAGGATGGCATCCCTGCACCGAGAAGATTGTGGGGACAACAACAGCTATAGAAGTAGTGCGGTCTGAACCGCCCACAGTGGGGCAAAGCCAAGCCCCTAAAGAGTCACCCAAATGGACTTGAAGCTAGGAGGGGCAGCTCACGGAATTTCCCCACTTCCAGTGGGAAGGCTACCATAAAGGTCAGCAGACAGACCGGATCTATATAATTGTTGTTTTGCCTACTTGTTTCAGATAGGCATGGGAAGCAATGTGACTTATGGTCCCAGAGGGTCTTGAGGAGAGAAGGTGATGGGTGAGGGTGCAGTGAGCAAACAATGCCTTAGACAGGGGAAAAACTGTGGAATTAAAAGCAACAACAATGAGGATGTAGAGATCCTGAGGGTGTTGGAGCAATAGCAATCTAGCTGAGAGGAAGTACTAAGAGGTGAAAGTAGAGGGAACACAATGGTGGGGCAGGAAGAAGGTTAAAGGAAACAGAGCAAAGCTATGGATAAAGGTATAAACATAGGTGTGTGCATATGTAAATACATTAATCCATAAAAATAGAGGTATTGGCCTAGGTCCATATATTTATATGGCAATACACTGAGGCAGTGGACAGACTTCGGGCCTCTGATCATACCCTCTTCCCTCAATACAAGAACATTTTGTCTCTCAAACTGGCATTCTGTGATGCTCACCCTCCCAGCATAATCACTGAAGACAAAATGGGTGAAGAAAGCTGATGGTGCCCAACTATCAAAAGATATAGAATCTAAGGTCTTAAAGCCTTGAAGTTAAATAAGCAGCGATGCAGCACAGAAGCCACAACCCCATGTGGAAGAAGCACACTAGCTGGTATGATCATGAGGTGTCATCGGGACCTGGTAACAGGCATCAGAAAACCCATAACAAACAAAACATATTGTTGAGAATGAGGGGTCAGAGCAGAAACCCAAAGCCCATCTGCAAACAATGCACAAAGAAGGGACGAGTCAACCAGGGCACAGTAAAACACCGATGAAGCACACAATATTCCTCTGGTTCCTTAAGGCTTCCTCACCCTTCACTGTCATGACCCCAGTGCTGCTTCTCACTCTGGACTAGACCAGAGCATGTACACAGGCATAGATAATGATCGGCATATAACCACACACACCCCTCCAGGGGGAATAACGACGGAAATCATGGAGGGAAGGGAGACAGTGGTTGGTGTGAGATATGAAAAACAATAATTTATAATCTATCAAGGGGTCACAAGGGTGGAGGAGCAGGGAAGGTAAAAGGAAGAGATGATACCAAGGGCTCAATAGAAAGTAAATGTCTAGAAAAGAATGATGGCAACATATGCAAAAATATGCCTGGTACAATTGATGTATGGATTGTAATAAGAGCCCCCAATAACGTGATCTTTTAATAAAATAAAAATATAAAATAGTATAATTGAAAGCAAAAGGAAAAAAAAGAACCATACACAAAACAAGGTGACCATGAATCCTAATCCACTCTGTGTTGATCAGACCATCCCTGAAGAATTGTATTTAATTCTCTCTCAGATGCATTATTTGAGGAATGGATGGTTAAATATTCTGCAGTATGATTAAATGCAATGATATAGGTATATACATTATATCATAATATATATTAATTCAAGGTAAATGCTCCATTAATGGTTGTTAGTTGTTATTGTTAGGTGTAGATGGGGAGTCTATGTGCCACACAACAAAACACTGTCCCTTCCTGTGCCATTCTCACAAGTGTTGCTATGTTTATGCTCATTGCAGCTACTGCAACCTGATGTGTCAATCCGGCTCCTTGAGGATCTTCCTCTTTTTTGCTAACCTTTACTTAAACAAGCATGCTGTCCTTTCCATATGCACATTATGAACGTATTTTATAGCTGGCTCTTTTACTGATGGGGCTCGACTCAAAATGAAGAGGTCAAGGAAGCTTCACTCCATCCATCCACATGATCCAGTTCGACTCTCCTTTGAGGAGGCAGCTTTTCCCCGGTTGTATTTTGAGTGCCTCCCAACACGGAGAGCTCATCTTCCAGCGCTGTGTCTAAAGTGCTCTACTGCTGTTCCCAGGCTTTGCAGTGGCTAATCCTAGAAGTAGATGGCCGGTTCCTTCTTCATCTCTTTTTAGTCTGAAACCTCCAGTGACACATGTGCACCATGGGTGACCCTGTTCATATTTGAAATACCAATGGCACTGAAATAGCTTTCAGTATCAACCATATGTAAGCTACCATAGTGTTATTGTTTGAAATACTGAAAACTTCTGAAGGTGGGAGCAACTGTAACAGTAAAATAATACAATATTGCAGTTGAGGAGTTAAACATGCTTAACCTTCAGATGTGATAAGAGATACCTTCTAAGATTTTTAGAGTTAATCTATGGCCGCAGAGTGTGAGAATTCTATGATTGCCAAAGATGTGAATTCACATAAATAGAGATAAAGTGAAGCTTCAATTTTAACACTCAGAAATGTAGACATGCATACAATGAATAAGTTTTCCACAAGTAGGCAACTTCAAGCATAGGCGGGGAATGACTACAGAGTACATCTGCTATAGATATCATTCTAGTCTCGGTAAAGACATTTAGCTAGAAGACCTTTAAAATAACTTTGAGCCCTGAGATTCTTTTGTTAATGTTTGGAGGCAGTTAAAAACATCCATGGAAGCTCCAGGTCTTATGCTTGACCCATTCTGTACAGATTCCTTAACATTTTAGGCATTTTAATTGCCTAAGTAGTCAGTGTAGAAAGTAAAAATGAGGGATACTGCAAAATGTTTAATCCTTATGCTTAAATGTTATTTATCTCCAATTTAAGTATGAGTCCTCAGGACCAATATTTTACAGATGAGACCAAAACCCACTGCCACAGTTCAATCTAGCTCATAGCTACCCTACACGGGGTTTTGGAAGCCATAAATCTTTACTGGAGCAGATCGCCTCATCTTTCTTCACAAGAGCCCCTGGTAGTTTTGAACCACCAACCTTCCGGTTTGCCATCCCAAGCTCACCCAACAGCACCAGCGGGGCCTATAGTTTGGGGAGTTTCCGTGAGGTAGAGGGCGGTGCCTCTTGTAATAACCTGAAGGCTGTCTGTGGAAGAACGCTCCGTTAAGACTAGAAACTCTGTTGGCGCTGCTTGATGAACCACTGCCTGTGCGCTCTTATCTAAGTCACTGAGCCTCTCTGGGTCTCAGCTAAGTCTTTTGTGAAAAGGGTATAATTTCATGCCAATTTGAGTTGTACAGTGTTAGGTGGACCCACTTACTAGGGAAAGCATAATCACCTGGTTTTCCACCCATAGGATATTGATTTTATATGCATTTTAACTGCTTAGCTTAGTTATAATTCTTACTTAGAAATATGGTTTTACAAAACACTTAGAAAACATGAACTTCCAAAGGATATTATGGCTTCATTTTTAAACTGATAAACATCCCCGTTTTCATTTGGCAGCATCCAGACAAGATCAGAGAAAAGGTGTGTGTGTGCGTGCACACATGAGCATTTGAACCAAATGGGACTGTGCTCAAGGTTTTCCTGAGATGCACAAAAGGCTTGTGATGTGTTCTCTAAAGTGTTTGCAGGCCTTGGTTTTCATGATCCAGCCCATCCTCGCCTTTCCCTACTGATGAAGCCTCTTCCACTTTGCTTCTGCACAGGATGGGAAGATACTCTGCCGGAGGACAACTTGTGACTGCCAGAATCCAAACGTTGACCTTTTCTGCTGCCCGGAGTGTGACACCAGGGTCACAAGTCAATGCTTAGATCAAAATGGACACAAGCTCTACCGGAGTGGAGACAATTGGACGCACAGCTGCCAGCTGTGCCGCTGTCTGGTATGTGGGCTTTCGTTGGAAAGTCCCTTCACCCCGGAAGGAGTTACACGTTCCCTCCAATTCCTGGCTATCCATCACACTCAGTAGAGAGTAGGTAGGCCTGTGGCTAACAAAGGACACTTTCTTAAAAGGCATCTAGCTTCTCCTAATTAAAACACAGAACCCAGAAAACACCCACTCCATGGGTACTGTCCCATGTGCTAGCTCTGTGTAGTCACCATTTGATGTGTCTCGTTTCACCATGAGCATTTTGTTCCCTCCAATGTACAAGAGGTATGTGCCGTACACCGATTCCATAGGGCTTTTTACATGGTGTGTGTTACATTGAAGATGCCGCTTAGAGAGTATTAACTACTTTGTTGATAACTCCTCCATTGCGATAACTACTGCAAGTGGTGCACTTTCACATGAGACAAAAAAGGTGATTTCAGATTTCAGTTTAGAGATACGAATAGTATCATTAGATCTGAGAAAGTCCAGAGAAAAGGCTTGTTTGCTGGGTCAGGTTCTTTCTGTTTAAATTATGTCATAAACAGTGATGCTTAAGGGACATACGATCTTACTGAATGTGATGTTTCACCTGCCAGAGGACACGCCCACGAGGCACTTTCCTAGTCGACGAGCCCAGGGTGCTAGTGGCTGGGTGTCCATTATTCCACACTCACGAGAATCAATCATTCGCTCGATGGATACTGCTAGAAACCAAGGCTTCAGAGATATTGCCTCTAAGTTTCCCTGATAGATTCTAGTCTTCTAGTAAAGAGTCAAGTAATGTTACAGATCTTTCTGAAGCACAGATTGAGGAGTAAATTTCAGGGTATTCAAATTATAGCTATTGTTTCTGAACTCCCACACAACAAGAATCAAACCCAAGCTTCACACAGCTATAGAGTTTGTTCATTTATCAGACAGAAAAATTGCATTCATTTTTTAAAGCCAGTACTCAGTTACTCAGAAAATAGGTATTAATTTTAACACATGAAATTTTTATACAATGAATTTCCCAAGTGTTTCCTCCTCATCCACCCCCAGCTCCTATAGCAGCAGTTCTCAACCTGTGGGTGGGGACCCCTTTGGGGGGTCAAACAACCCTTTCACAGGGGTCGCCTGATTCATAACAGTAGCAAAATGACAGTGATGAAGTAGCAGCAAAAATAGCTTTATGGTTTGGGGGGGTCACCACCACATGAGGAACTGTATGAAAGGGTCGCGGCAAGAGGAAGGTTGAGAACCGCTATCTGACAGTATACATGACTATATCTGGAGCAGATGGAAGCTGTACCCCAAAATTAAACTTCCTGTGAGAACCATGTAAGTAATAGTTAATCAATTCTTGTATTACTCATATGCCAGATCAGGATGATGTCATGATGATCAAGATAGAAATAGTATATATTTAACCAAATTTCACAACCTGGTGGCTCTGAGCAAACCATACCTGGTAGTGGTGTCTGGTAAACATCGGACTAGCCGCTTGGCAGGCGAAAGATGAAGGTAACAGCTATGAATCAGAATCTTCTCGATGGCAGTGGGCTTTGATTTGGGACCGCAACTCTGTGCATTTTCATGATTAGAGGGTTAGAAGCTACAAAGGCGTCTGGATTTACCATCTGGAGCTGTGGTTGGTTTAGAAAATTTTGGAAGTTCATTTAATGTAAGTTGCCTTCTAAACCTCAACTCAATTTCTTTACGTTTCAAATTCCTCCACTGATATTAAGACAGTGGTTCTCGACCTTCTTAAGACCATGACCCATTCATACAGTTCCTCGTGTGGTGGTGACCCTCAAGCATACATTATTTTCCCTGCCACTTCATGCCTGTCATTTTGCTACTGTTAGGAATCGGGTGACCCCTGTAAAAGGGTCATTCGACCCCCAAAGAGGTCACGACTCACAGGTTCAGAACCACCGTATTATGAGAAGGTAAATTGTCTTCATACACTAGTCAATACCTCAAAAAAGAAAGCAAACCCTCATGGCCTTCAAGTTGACTCTAACTCGTAGTGACCCTGCGTAACCGAATCCAGCTGTTCCCGTGGGTTTCTTGGCAGGAGCAGAACAGCCTCATCTTTCTCCCACGGAGAAGCTCAAGGGAGCAGTCCCACACATACCCCACTCTGCCACCAGTGCTCCTTGCCATATATGCATTCATTCAGTCAGCATTCACAGAACAAGCATGTGCTGAGCATCAGAGAAAGAATGAGCTCTGAACCCACGAGGTCAAAAGTTAATATGGAGTGTACTAATGATTAATGATTACAAGGCTTGTAAGTATCATGATAAAAATATTATAGACTCTCATGGCACAAATCTCCAAGAAGAGAGATGTGGCAGGCTGCTGCCATAATGATTTACAACTTTGGGAACTAGAGCAGTTCTAGTCAGTCCCATGAGGGTGTTGAGTCAGAATGGACGCACTAGCCATGAGTCATCGCAGACATAGTTACTGATCTGACTACCAGCCAGAACATTAACAAGTCCAACTCCTCCAGAGCCACCTCAGAAGAGAGACTTGGTCATCTGGAAATTCTTCCAGCATAGTTCTGCT
The DNA here is from genome assembly GCF_050624435.1 of Tenrec ecaudatus. NCBI lineage: Eukaryota > Metazoa > Chordata > Mammalia > Afrosoricida > Tenrecidae > Tenrec > Tenrec ecaudatus. Next base: position 49,308,411 of record NC_134533.1, on the reverse strand, counting down.
GAGCAGCACAGAGCTCACCATGAGTCAGAGCGAGCTCCAGAAAAGCTGTTCACCTGGTAACAGAGGGGGGCCCGAACCCTCCTCTCTGGGGGGCTAGTGTATATGTGATCCCTGTGGTCAGTCCCCAAGGGAGTGCTCTTGTACCCACAGTGCTAAGTAGGAACCATCACCAAGGAAGAAAATAATCATGCCCTCTTTCTCTCCTGGGATTTTGGGAATAGAATTATGCCTAACAATGATGATAAAGCATGTTTTGTTTTCTCTCTGTAGGAAGGTGAGGTAGACTGCTGGCCACTTGCTTGCCCCAATTTGAGCTGTGAGTACAGGGCCATCTTGGAAGGGGAGTGCTGCCCCCGCTGTGTCAGTGACCCCTGCCTGGCTGACAACATTACCTATGACATCAGGAAGACTTGCCTGGACAGCTATGGGGTTTCAAGGCTCAGCGGCTCAGTGTGGACAATGGCGGGATCTCCCTGCACAACCTGCAAATGCAAGGTAATTGGATGTCCTGGGGATAATTAGGCCTTGAATGATTGGCAGGAAACACTCACAGGAGGTCCACTGCTGAGCTTTCTGACTGTGCAGGTGCCGTGTGATACAGCAGACACACAGGCAGGCACCAGCCTCTCACTCTGGGGTTAACGTGTCTGAATGGACGATAGCTGGCCCTTGTATAAAGGCAAATTCCAAATGAACATGGAAGACAATGGCTTTCTCTCTTCCCTTTAAACTATGAATTTTTTTAACAATTGGCAGCAGAACCAATGATGGCTGATTTTGGCTATTTTGACCTACATATTTAAAGGGAGGAGAAAAAAATCTACTTCCTTTCACCCTGGAAAAAATTTTTACAAGCTCTTTCATGTAAAATCAAATGTGCTCTGTGAAGTTTATTTATGGACAATGACTAATGCTGGACCTGAAGCTCTTGCGGTAGCATTTACTTTTGGGGGGTTATTTTCTGATTTGGGTGTTTTGTCTGTTTGAGAGGCATCCTGAAAGCTCCTTAAGTTTGACAGTCTGACCTCTCCCTTCCTTCGTGAGGTCCTGTGACTGTAGCCTAGGGGTAGCAAAGTCCCCACATCCATTCTCATTGAGGTGAATCCAACTCAGTAAGTATATGTGTGTACATATATTTATACACATGTGTGTTACACACTTCTACATTAGTCTTAAAAACTCACAGGGCCAGTTCTGCTACCTTGTCCAGTAGCATTGCATAGTCTCAGAAACCATATAGTGTGTGTGTGCACACAGTTTCTGAGACTATGCATCTTTATGCTGCACATAGCTGCTGTGTTTGAACTGCCGACCTTATGGATAGCAGCCAAGTGCCTCAGGATACTCCTTGGGGCAAGGAAAAACCAAACCCACTGCCACCAAGTTAATGCCTACTAATAGTGACCCTACTGGGCAGGGTCTAAGTGCCCCTGTGAGTATCCGAGACTGTGAGTCTTTCCAGAAGTGGAAAGCTTCATCTTTCTCCAATGGAGCTGGCTGGTGGTTTGGAACTACTGACCTTGTGCTTAACAGCCCAATGCATACCTACTACACCAAGACTAAGCAAGTTTAAAACTACTCATCATCTGGGTTCCATCAAGCCCCCGCTCAACTTCGGGCATCAAGCAACTATTAATATGGATTCTTTTGTGGGGGGGATATCATGTCATGATACAGCTCCCCCACAAAAGGATAAGATCAGGCTGCATACCATGAAAGAGTCATTATCTGATTGGCACCATCAACCTCAGAAAGCAAAATGTCCAGGTGGCATGGAGAGGTATAGTATCCAGTATTGTTTCTTTGAGGATGGTGATAAACAGCCCTGATGGTGCACCAGTTAAGCCCTGGTGGTGCACCAGTTGCTAGCCAATAGGTTAGCAGTTAGATCCGTTCTTTTTCCAGCATCTATTTCTTTAGAGATTACTACCTTGACAACGCTCAGGGGGCAATTTCCTCTTTCTTAACTAGGGTCCCGATTGACATGACCACCCCTAACAGCAGCAGCCAGGGGAGTAACGAAGGAAAATTTACATTAATACTAAAACATATGCTTAATGACTTTCTACAATTTTTTTTTTACCTCTAAAGATGCACTGTGTCCTTCAGAGTCAAGACGGTATCTATTTCTAAACTGCAAGCCTTTCAGGAACTGCTCATAGATTTGACTTTGGAATCCTGTGGGGGAATTGTCATCTTTCACTGGATTCTTTTTGAAAGAATCAAACGTTGTTGTTTTTAAATAAGTCCAGCGAGTAAGTTGTGTGGCATCTTGTAGAAATGCGAGGGCACAATTTCCAGGGCGGTTTCAGCCCAGAGAAGGGGACAGGTCTGTACTGCTAGCACAACCCCAGCAAGAGGAACCTTTCTCGGCCATTTTTCACTCCTAAAGTTTTTGTTTGCTTGATTTTAGTGATTTTTCTACAGCTTTCTAAAAGGTTGTCTCAAAATGCGGAGGTTTGTTTGGAATGTAAATCGGCAGCCTAGCAGTTGACACATAGTCTGTGTCTCACATGACTTACACGTGCGTCTTTGTTGCACAGAATGGAAGTGTCTGCTGCTCTGTGGATTTGGATTGTCTTCCTAACAACTGAAGTATTGAAACGGACTCATCGCTGGAAGAAACGGACAAAGTGACCATCGAGCATGATACGGAGAGGGAGTTGGTGTTTGGCACTGCAGACAATTACCAAAGTCTCCATCGGAGGAAGGTGTTTGGGGTTACCTTTGAAGACCTACCGCTTTGCTCATTCTTGCTAGCCTAGTCCAGGTGCCCACAGTGCGGTGCAGTTAAGTCTATGGTTGTTACGAGAAGTTACCCGTGTTGTAAATCACATGTTTCCCTTATCAGATCATTTGCAAAGACATTTAAGTGATCTCATGGTAAATGTTGCTGTATGTTTTTGTTTGTTTGGTGTAATGACATAAGAGAGACTTGGCTCCTTTTATTTATTTTCTGGATTTTTGGATCAAATTCTGCAAATAAAGTTGCCTGTTGTGATTTTTGTCCCAATCCACTGCATACTAATGTCCCTGTCAACTATATTGATAGAAACAGGTACGTAGAATACAATGGCATCATTCATTGACACACTTTGAAACCCAGGCATTCAATTTGAATAGACTGAAGGCCTTATGATATAATAATAGGGAAAAGACAGCAAACAGAATGAAATGAGGTTTTCTTCTTTTGTTTTTTAGGAAAACCAGAAGAACCCTGTTATCTCTTACAAATAAATTGAAGCAAAATCTCAATCCCAGATTTAGAGGCAGCAAACTTTACAACCCATTTGGCATTGAAAGACTAAATATCTCTACATCAATTTTGTGTCGTATTTAATAATTTACAAGACACTGAGAGCATTGTGAGTTACACTTTGGGCTGCTAAGGTTTAGGTCAGCAGTTCAAACCCACCAACCCTTGGAAGAAAGATGAAGCTTTTTGTTGCTATACAGGTTGACTGTCTCAACAATCTAAAGGGGGCAGGCTCTACTCTGTTCTATAGAATTTCCGAGAATCAGATTCAACTCAATGGAAATGAGTTTGATGTTTTTCATCACAGAAGATTACATTGCCTATTACTAAATTAAAGAGTCCTAATCAAGCAATTAATTCATTCGGACCTATTTGGTTTATAGTATGTTGAGTTGAGTAACCAGGTCTACTAATTTCTGTCCAGTAATATTTCCCTCTAAACCATGATGGCTCCTGGGTAAGTTAAAAAAAATCTTTTAAGAAAACCTTTTTGTACATTCTTTTGGAACAACAAATGTTTCTATTTGAAACACTACCATATTTTAAAGAGTTGACAGTTATTGAGTTATACTAAATGAATAAAATATACAATTCCTATTTTACTTGAGTTGAAAATTCCAGGGGAGGTTATAGTTTCAGGTAAATCCCATTTCAGTGGTTTATAATGCCTAAGCCGCCTATGATCATTCTCATTCAGAGTCCAGTTAGTGCATGGATTTTCTTTCAACACAAAAAAATGTCTTACTTGTGAGTCACTCGTGCTAAAAATGATAGATTAATGTTCCAAAACAACTGGAGAATTATTCATTAAAAATGGCAAACTCAGACCACCATTCATCGGGGTCCGTCCATTACTCAGTCTTCTTGTGTGAAAATGGATCTATGTGACATTAATTTCTTGGACTAAACTCAGACAAGAACAGCTTCAGGACCATACTTGAGAACTACAACTGTAGTATGGTTTGAGCACATAGTTCTATTTAATTCTTCCTTGCTACTGTACAATGAAGAACTTGAAGATTTTTCTTCTGAAAATGAAACTCCATTGAAAATGACTTTGCAATCTTCATTGGAAAACTACAGGCATTTGAGAGGCAATGTGTGATTATCCCCGTCTAGGGTTGGCAAACTGCTATTGCAGGTGAGATCCCGTCCTCTGCTAGTATGACTGGAAGGCAGCCACCCCCACTGTCTACTCCTGCTGAGCTGCAATGGCAGGGTGGACTCATCCTAGCAGACCTCATGGCCGGTACAGCTGACCCCTCACGTAGATGAGGACGGGACTTCAGTGTGAGTTCTGCAAACATCACAGTGTTATTTGTTATGTGTTCATACTTTACTGCAATGTCATTAGCTGTGATAACTCATCTGATAATACTCATATTTTATAACTAAAATCATTAGAACCAATACTTTTGTCTTTTCATTTTAGACCCGGTGGGGAAAATTTACTATCTGCTAACTTGATGACAAAATGTTATTGATATTTAGTAGCACACTTTAAAATACTCCCAGCTCCTGTCAATAAGAGTTTTACTTCCAATAAAATAAGTGATGACTTTTACTTACTTTAAAAATATTGAATCTTACATACATAAAGTCCTCTGCAGTCTCTGCTAGCAAAGCCATAAAGGAACAAAACTGATCACTGCGGTATAGATCAGCACTGGGTGGGCCTGTAGAAGGTGCTGACAAGTTTGAATCTTTTAGGAATTCTTATTGAAACAAGTTACTATATTCTTGGCCTAGAAGTTGAGAAAAATGAGTGTTTGTTTATTGTGGTAAATTTTCTGAAGGAATATACTTAATTCTGATTCTATATTTTGCAGTGTAAAGTGAGTGTCCCTTTAATGAACAGAAGAAGCATTTAGAAATCTGTCTTCTTACAAACCAGAGCTAGAGTTTGTACCACTCTCTCTATAAAAATGCTGACATATGCTTTGGTAAGAAACTGATGATGAATACAAAACAAATCATGTATCTGCTATTAATTATAAATAGTATGAAATCAGTTTTAGTCAATGGAATACAATTTGGGAAGAAATGAAAATCCTATGAATGAGCCTAACACATTTCTGTGAAACACAAAGTTTGTCTCTCTGGTGGATTACATGTGACTCAATTCTCTCTCCCTCCATCCTTTCCTTTCCTCCATTTTTCCTCTTTCTATGCACCATATACGTGTTTTTCTTATTTCCCAAAGCTTCCTCTCCTCTAAGCTGATAGCTCTGGGTCTATGTCACTGTTATAGGACTTTAATGCACATTTTCCTTTTATTGTGGTTACACACATGTGTTTACACACCTTGTTGGGTTGTACGCTAACATAGTGCCTTACACAGAGTGGATTTTCAATGAAGTCATTAAACATTGAATTCATAGATTTTCATGGAATCAAAAGGCTATTGGAAATACTCCTGTAGAGCAGTTCTCAACAATAAGGTCCTTTAAAAACATCAAGTCCATTTACTACTTGAATGTAAGGTTCCCATAGTAGCAGAGTTTTCTGGTTGGAGCAGAAGTTGGAGAAGTGGCGCTCCTTAGGACCCCTTATCATCACTCCTGTTCTGGGTGCGCACACACACACATACACACATACGCGCACGGAGAAAACCCAGCGAGCACCTTTTCTTCCACAGATAAGGAAGCCCGCCCCGAAGGGCGCCAATGGCTTGCCTAATGATCACAGCCTAGAACTCTAGCACCAACCCTCTGCTTGCCTCTATCTCATCCTACTAATGACAGATATGTTTCTGCTTTTCCATTTAAAGTAAGCTTGTATTGCCTCTTCTAATTGGATGCACTGACGACAATCGCTGGTAAACGGTAATCCCTATTATCACCTCTGTGTTTCATGTCGCTCAGAACGGTGAGGTAGTGGTCTGAAAATTCTAGTAAGGGCTGCTAGGAAAGCTGCAGATGGAAAGCCCAAACAACATCCTGGCTACACCTCAGGTAGTCTTTTACGCACTCTCCTTCCTTATAAGGAAATAATTGCCGCAACATCTAAATTTAAAAAGCCAATCCCTCCTTTCTTAAGATTAAAACATAGACACATACTCTTAAAATGAAAATAAGGGTAATTGGTTTTTGAGGCAAGAAGTCAACCTCTTAGGAAGTATCAAAAATATGCAAACATACAAAAATGCAAATTTAGCTACAGTAATTGACAATATGTCATTCTTATAAGAATGCATTCATGTTTTGACAAGAACTTGAATAAGGACACTTAATAGCTTTTGTAACAGCTGTGGGTTAGGCACCGGGCTGCTAACAACAAGGTGAGTGATTCAGACAGGCCGGCCACTCTTCAGGAGGATGACGCTGTCAGCAGTGTGGATGTACACGCTCAGAAACGCTACAGGATCACTAGGAATCAGGATCAACTGCAGGGCAGTGAGTTGGGTCTCATCTTGAGAAAGAGCCAAGTGAAGATCAGCATGGGCAGTGGGAGTACTTTTTTAACTGCAAAAATGTATATAATACTTGTCTCACAATTAAAACAGTATCAGCAACTTGGGGAGAGTTGATGACATTTAGTGGAAAATAGAGTGGAAATGTGGGATGAACCATGCCGTGATGGTTGCACAGAATGAAGCATTATTTTAGATTGTGTTTGCAAATAGAGCCGACATGATTCTGTTGTGCGCACGGCACTTGGGGAAGAACCTTGGGATATTCCATATATTTGAAAGAAAAAAAAACTTATTGGAGGAGGAGATGTTGTTTAAATTAGAATCTATGTTCAGGGTTATAGCAGGTTCAAAATAGGCCTAAACATTAAATGGCCATCTATTTCAAGAGCTACATGAGGGGTGAGCTTGGGGACGGGGGTGGGGGGGGGGAAGGATTGGGAGGACACGGATAGTGCACTCTTCAAAGGCTCAGTACGTGGTCAGGCAGGGCTAATTGTTGCCAATTAAAAATGTGAGGCCAGTTTTCACAAACTCCTCAGTTTTTCAAGAAAAAGAATAAAATTTCAAAATCTGATCTTAAGATTTTTAAGTTTTGTAACTATATTCTTAAAGATGCATCCAATTCAAATCACACAAAATATGTCTATGGACTGATGTGACCCTTAAACAGCCATTCTGACACAGCATAAAGCCACGGGAAACCTGAGTTTTCTTTTAAACTATCAAATAGATCACTACTCTGGTTGCTTTTCTTTCTAATCTTTCCTCACTCCCCTTTTATGTTTTTTGTTAATATGGTATATATTTGCATTCACACCCCAACATATCCTTATTACGTTATTTGTTTCTACAAAGTACACATGTCGATATTCTATTGCTTAGTTCAATTCTTCCAGAACTGCATCCCTGCCTTCGGAGGTGCAGGGAATGGAACATCGGCATTCCGCCCATTGGAGAGCATTGGCAGTACGTTGTACATATTTTTATTTCGGAAGCAACTGGTATGTTTGTAGAAAGTGCTCATTCAGAAGACTGAAGATGAATTGTCTCCCCTTGTCAGAACCCTTCAACATCAAGGGAATGGAAGAAGGTGTGTGTGGATAGACTAGGCACAAATGGGAATGTGCTCAGCACACTGAAATGGTGTGGGCACTTACTGGAGAGCCAAGAGAGCTGGACTCTCAGAGCACAGAGGAAGGCAAAGGAAAGCACATGAGCTCCTGGCGGCCTCCCTGAGTGAAGTGTCATAGGCAGACAGAAAGGGGAAAACAAAACAGAGCCTATCTTCTCCTTAGCAATGGGAGAACTTCTTGGTCACCACTGCTGCCCATCTGAGAAAGGAATGTTGGGCATTCCTCTCTGTTTTAGAAATTTCTTAGAATGCAGGAAATATTATCGGGGGGAAACCATCTTGTAGTGAAAGGAATGAAATTGAAATTAAAAATAGGCTTGTGTATTTGCCTCCTTTGATTGGTGTAACAAACAGGCATGGAAGTGGTGGCCTAAGGCCATAGAAATGTGTCTTCTCATACTAAGATACAACAAAAAATGGTCAATCTGATACTGATCAGGAATTGCTATCAGATGCATAAGCCAAGCGGAGTGAATTCTCATCTGAAAGTTAAGCCGAGTATGTCCCCCTCACACGTGACAGTTTTCCAGAGAAACCTTGAAGAGGATGCACTCTGTAAGCCTTGGGTGTGACTCGTGCATTCGTTGCAAGTATCCTTCACTAGCAGGATAAGAAGAACCTTTCCCCCGGTCTATCTGATGGCACCCAATCATCGCGCTTGTCATCTGTGCCATTGAGTTTATTAACTATGCATTTGTACTGATCCCTGCTTTTCATCAAAGAACCCACCCAAAGAAAACTATGGGCATTTTGTGCTCAGGAAGAACCTAAGGGACACAAGTGCCCTCCTACCAATCATCTAAGCCAGTGGTTCTCAACTTTCCTCACGCCGCGACCCTTTCGTACAGTTCCTCATGTGGTGACATGCCCCGCCCCTGACCATAACATTATTTTTGTTGCTACTTCATCACTGATTTTGCTACTGTTATGAACTGGGCGACCCCTGTGAAAGGGTCATTTGACCCCCAAAGGGGATTCAACCCACAGGTTGAGAACCGCTGATTTAAACAATGCTTAGTGGGTCACTGACCCAGGCTCTATTTTCTTTAGATTCAGGGAAGAGGATAGAATGAATCTTTACTCAACAGACATGCACTGAGCATATGCAAATATACTTTACTTAATACAACAGCCTGAAAAGTTGGGGATAATTATCCTCATTTTGCTGATGAGAAAATTCCTTTGCCTTAAGACACACAAATGCGAGGAGAGGGGTTTTGTTTGTTTCTCATTCAAAAGCTATGTGGAATCGTGGGAGAGATTTACAAAGGAAGACGTGAAGCTGCCTTGGGTGAGTAACAGGAAAGCTTTGACAGAAAGATGGACAGAAAAACGAAATCAATAGCTGGACAGGAGTGGGCAGGGACATCGATTAGAAGAAATCGTTTTTCTCTGGCTCCGTGAGTGTGGCTGAGTTTCAAAGGCCCTGAGATCCTAGTCCAGCTCTTGAAGGATCACCATTTTATTCTAATTTTCAGAACACTCTGCGGTGCTGCATTTGATGGAATAGTCTATGCCTAGCACATGCATGGCTAGAAGGCTCTCCTCTCCCCAGGATTCAGCAGCTGTTAATTGTCACGTTCCCATTCCGGGTGAGGTGGGTAATTGATTTCAGCTGTCTGCCACCACCCCACTGCGGCTCTCCTGCACCCTGTGTCTCTTCATTTGTTCTCAGGAACAGGCTTGCCTCCTAAGCTGGGAAATGCAGGCTATTGTCCAGGCCCTGGCAGAAGCCTGTCAATCATCTGCCTTTGGCCTCTGGATCTCCATGGTTTAGTCACACTGCTTTTCAGTGGGGAGATTTATTTTCCTAGTCACTTTGCATAGCAGTCTTGGCGGGGGGTGTGTGTGTGAGAGAAATCATTCTTACCCACGATGGGCAAAACTACTAAAAATGTCTACTGTCGGGAGCGCGCGCGCGCACACACACACGTAAATAATATGTTGTGAAAAAGAGAAATTGAAGAGTAAAGCTCAGTACCTCAGACCAAGAGCAAAGGCCAGCCCGCTCCTGTGAAGCCCAAGAGAGGAAGAAGCAGCGGCACGTGGCGCTCACAGGTCAGACAGCAGTGAGTGAATCTGGGCCCCACCGGGGAGCACAAAAACCGAAAGGAGTGGGATTTGGGTGTGTGTCTTGAGAAGCGGGGCCACCCCTCACCCTACCACCTGTACACATCTTCATTCAGAGAATTCTTTCTCAGTGTCAAACTATCGACCCCTTTCATTGATGTCTTATACTTGCACTCGTTTATCGAAACAGTCTATTTGCTAAATGTTGACCGGATTCTTTTATGAAACTCCTACTTTGGATAATAGTGTTTGAGGAAGGAAGCCTACCTCTCAAGTGGACAACTATTTCTAATCGACGATTAATAATTACTGAATGCGCTAATTGAAAGGACACTGTTCTAGGTTGTGTGTACTCAGTAAACTGAATTCAAATTCAGACTTCACACTGGTTTTGAGAACTTTGGTAGCTTTATTGAAGGTTTCTAAGCAAGTTTTCTTATCGCTAAAATAGAAGAGTAATTCAATCTTGTAGTTGATATAAATGTTAGAAACTATTACTTTTACTGATGTGAGGGGAATCGTATGAATAATAAAGATGAGTTTTTAACATAATGAAAGTCCTATCTGTGGTAGAAAGAATAATCACTGCTCAGAGATGTACATCTGCTAATCTCCAAGAGCTGTGATTACACTGGGTGAAATGGCAAAGGGGAATTAAAGCAGGAGATGAAATTAAGGCTGCTAATCATCCTGAAATAGGGAGAATTGTGAATTTTCCAGGTGGACCCAATATAATTACAAAGTTCCTCAAATGTGGAAATAGGAAGGCCAGAGAATCGGTATCAGTGCCCCAGGATGTAAAACAGACTCCAGTGGCTACTGATTTTTTAAATCTGGATGAGGGCCAAGAAGACGACGGGAGATGGGTGACATTTAGGCACTGGTATGACAAGAAAATGAATTTTCCCTTAGAGCCTCCAAAAGGTAATCAAGCCCACAGATACCTTGGATTTTTCCCAACAAGTCCCGTTTTGAGTTTCTGACTTCCAAATCTGTGCAATAATAAAACTGTGTGGTTTTAAGCCACCAGAAGTTTGTATTAATTTGCTACAATGACAATAGATAATGAATGCATTTCATTCACTCCAAAATGGTATGTTTAGTATATATAAAAGATATAGGGGAAATGTTACTGGTATTCAAAGCAAAATACCACTTCCAGATGATTGGATAAAATACACAGTATTGGTTAAATTGATCAAGAAAACATAACTGGATAAACAAACTCCTAAGACTAGGCACTCATTGTGCTAATGTTTAACACAAAGACTGATCTATTTTTGAAGAAGATAGAATATGCAGTGAATGAATGAGCAGTGGCAGGTTGTGGCCTCAAGAGTTCAGCTGAGCCAGATTAGTCCAGCCTTCTGGAAGATTCTGAGCCAGTCAGCAGGTTTGTAGATATCCAGGGTCAACGATGACAGAAAATTAAAAGAAGAATAAACTGTGTTAACTGAGCCCTGATGATTTTCTGGCACTAATAGTAGGATGTCTTTCTTAGTTTTTATACTCTTGAGAAGTATGTCATGGTAGGTTTGGTTTTGTGAGGAGGACATAACATGGTCTGATTCCCTATGGAGACATATGCATGAAGCTGTATCTACCAGAGAGCTAAGTGGTACATGGTATAAGAACACATGAAAAAGTTTAGAAACACAGGACAAGTAGAGCCAGCCGAAACTAGCTTGAATCTGGACTTTGAATTAGACCACCCTATTGAGAATTTCCATTTTCACTCAAGAACCAGTTGAGGCTCAGATTTCACCTTAAAATCACCCAGGGATCCTGTTAAACGGTAGATTCTGAGTCAGTGTATCTGACGTGGAAACGGAAATTATCAACTTGGGGTCAAATTGAAATAGCTCAGAAGGCTTGGGTTGAATCTCAGTTCTACTACTTCCTAGCTGGGTCATCTGTGAACAGATTTTCCCTGTGTATCAGTACTTACATTGTTATTTCTAAGAGAAGAGTTAATTCCCCCCCCCCCACCTAAAGGGCTTTTATAATATTAAGAATTATTTTGTAAAATACATTTTATTTGTGCTCAGTGGGGAGGGGTTGTTATTATTAGCAGAGACTTCCTTGATTTTTCTCAGATTGGACAAGTTTCTCTACCTGTTTGCCACATCGTTGGAAGGTTTGGGTTAAGGACAGAAATATTCATTTTGGATCATGCCCCACAAGGCCACAAGCATTCATGGATGCACACTCCCTTGCATCATCCTCTTGGGAAACTACGTAACAGCTAGACAGGGGGCTGGGGCATGGTCTTCACAGTTCCAAATATCTTGGCCACACTGATAAGCCATGAAGTAAATTCACAGTATTATCTGGCTGTCCTCACCAACGGCCCATGTCGCTAAAGATATGAATGATAAACTTTAAAATATTAAGGTACTTTGAGGGAAAAAAACAATTCTAAAATGATGAACAGTTCAAACCAGCTGGAAAACTCAACAATTTTTATTCTTTGGTCAGGCAGCATGAGGAAACAAAACTGTGACAAAGGGATATAGGAGAGATGTGTGGTTGCAAGCAAGTGGATAATGATTGTAAATGATTTACCTGCTGGCCAAAGGCTCCACAATCCCAACGGTAAAGAGCACACAGGTAATTTGAAGTTATTTGTTCTGATAAATACTGAGCTGCTAAAACAGTTGAGTATTGCGTCTCAGAACAACTGCAGGGGAAGAAACTTTTTTTTTTTTTTTTTTACCTAGGAAGGGACTTACAAAGAACTTTATTCCTCAGCAGAGTTAATAAATGGAGGGAAGAAAGAATATATTTGATGGTACTTTGGAAATAATAAAGGACAAAAGATCATTTCAAATACAGAGAAGATATTGAGTAGATTTGGGTTCAAAGTCCCTCTACTTGGACAGCTTCACCAAACCTACACCTAGTTGCTATTATGTGCATGGAGTCTACCAAATATAGGCAGTCCAGAAAGACAAACAAGGTCTGTTCCTAACGGTGCCTTCAAGCCAAACTTGTAGGTAACTCGAAACAGATGGATGGCTTCCTATTTAGCTTGGTTTCTGTGCAAGGAAAGGATCAAAGGCGTTTCCGAGATGGTAGAGCTGCACAGGCAGAAAGTGAAGGTGAGCGTGAGGAGTTTGTTGTAAGTACATGTCGGTTCAACCATTTCACAGTGAGAGCGAATTGATACAACGTAAAGGGCAAGTCCATTCCCAACCAGGGGTTTACTGTAGTCTCTTGCCTCCCCACCCTCAACCTTCCCCGAAACCCAACTGTTTTATTGTGAACTGGGTGAACATTTACAGAGTATTGGTTTTCAATTCAACAATGTGTGCACATTTTGCTTCATTTAATTTCAATCCCCATAATATATAACACCTCTTATCCCACTTCCGTGTTTCCATTTCTCCTCTTCCTAACCTCTCTGGACTTTGTTTTTTGATAAATGCTACATTCTGACTTCAAATGGTTACTTATTATAAAGTTTGTGTACCTCCCTAGTGCGATTGTTCCCATTAAAGATCAGTCTATTGTTTGGCTACAAATTGAGCCATGGGGGTAAGTTCAGGAGCAGGTTGGAAGAAAGAAAAACTGGAACAAAGCTTACATTTTTTTAAGAAAAAGAATAGGCTTACTGTAGTCCCTTTGAAGATGCCCCCATCAAACCATATCAGTCACTATTTACTGGACACCCAGCAAGGAACTATAAACATGGGTATATTTCAAAGCAAATATATTCAGGTGTTCAGAAGGAAGCCTAGTGAAAAGAGATCCCAATGTGTATTTGGAATAGGTGAGTCATTTCCTCTCCCACCCAGATTATAATACTGATTGAAGGCAAGGAATCTATAAAGACCTGTTCCTCCCACTCCCAGAGACCAGAGCATCAAGGATCAAGTTAGATAAATGTGATTGCATCACTGCATTGCTTTTGAGAAAAAAACTTGTAAGGAAGCAACTTATATTAAGAACCACACATGAGATCCTGCAATTACTCTATCCAGATACAATTATCTAGATAAGTTAGGAAAAAGATAACAAACATAATTGCTTAAATTGTTTAGATGATAGGAAGGAGGGAGAGTTAAATTGAAGCTCTCATGCTAAATTATAGACCTCTCCTTGGGACTTGGAGAAGTATGTATTATATTCATCAACTGTATGCCAGTCATGGAAGGAAAAGGTGCTTGTCTTTGAAATTAAGATTCAGATGGGGTAATACATTATGAATTTACAAGCTGTATGCTAAGTATTGTGATAGAGTTCATCCAGGACAGATAACTCCTTCAGGACCAGTGGTGAGAGTGGAGATGCCTGGAGGGTGGAGAGAATATGGGGTAAAAGGGGGGAACTGATTACAGGAATCTACATATGACCTCCTCTCTGGGGAAGGGACAGCAGTGAAGAAGGCAGGGGGAGACATCGGACAGTGTAATATATGACAAAATAATATTTATTAATTATGAAGGGCTCATAAGATAGGGGGCAGTAGGGAGGGAGGGGGAAAATGAGCAGCAGATATAAAGGGCTCAAGTAGAAGGAAAATATTTTGAGAATGATGATAGCAACAAATCTACATATGTTCTTGACATAATGGATGTATGTATGGATTGTGATGAGAATTGTATGAGCCCCCAATAACATGATTAAATTAAAAAATTATGATTATGGGGGCAATAGACATATGTGCATATATTTATAGGTTCAGTAGTGGGGTAGCAGATGGACATTGGGCCTCCTCATGCATAATCCCCCAATACAATAGCACCTTGCCCTGCTAAACGGTCATTGCAGGATACCCACCTTCCCGACATGATCACTGAAGACAGATGTGTGTGTAAGCAAATGTGGTGAAGAAAGCTGATGGTGCCCAGCTATCAAAAAGATATAGCATCTGGGGTCCTCAAGGCTTGAAGGCAAACAAGCGGCCATCTAGCTCAGAAGCAACAAAGCTGACAGAGAAGAAACACACGGCCTAAGCGAATACAAGGTGTTGAATGGACCATGTAGCAGACACGAAGGAACAAAAACAATCATTGCGTGATCACCTTCCTCACATAATCGCTGAAGACGAAAGTGTGCATAAGCAAGTGTGGTGAAGAAGTCGGTTGGTGCCCGGCTACTGAGAGATATAGCATCTGGGGACTTAAAGGCTTGAAAGCAAATAAGCGGCCATCTAGCCCAGAAGCAACAAAGCCCACACGGAAGCAGCACACCAACATGGGTGATCGTGAAGGGCAGAGGAGACCAGGTCTCAAACAACAAAGGTGGGCTGAGAATCACATCACCGTGAATGAGGGGGAGTACATGATGGGGACCCAATGCCCATCTGTAGACAGCTGGACATCCCTTCCAGAGGGGTAGTGGGGAGGAGATGAGTCACTCAGGGTTCAGTATAGCAACAATGAAACTCAAAACCTTCCTCTAGTACCTGAACGCTTCCTCCCCTCCCAATTATCATGACCCCAATTCTACCTTGCGGACCTGGTTATACCAGAGGATGTACAGCAGTGCAATAGGTATCTGGAAACACAGGGAACCTAGGACAGACAAACCCCTCAACACCAGCGGTGGGAGTGGCGACACCAGGAGGGAAGGTGGTGTAGAAAGGGAGAACCAATCTCGGAGATCTATGTGTAACCTCCTCTCTGCGAGATGGGCAATGGGGAGGCGGGTGAGGGGAGATTCTGGGGAGTGTAAGATATAATAATTATTTATAAACTATCAAGGGACCAGGGGGGGAGCAGGGAGGGAGGGGTAGGGGGGAGAAAAAAGGGAAACCAAGCTGATTCCAGGAACCCAAGTGGAAGGTGAATTATGAGAATGACGAGTGCAACGAATGTATAAGGGTGTTTTGCTCAATTGATGTATGTACAGATTGTGATAAGAGCTTTATGAGCCCCAATAAAAAGATTTTTAAAAAAACCAAAACAAAAAAAAGCTAATAAATGAATTCTCAGAAAAAAATGAAAATATTTTTTTAAAGAAAACACAAAAGAGGGGCGCCCAGTCCACTGTTCTTAGGAAAACATGGCCAGAAAGGCTTCTTAGAGAAGCCTGAATTGAGATGAAAATACTTAAGAGATTCCTTCAGCAGATTCTGTGTCAGGATATCGGAACAGCTTACCAAAAATCACAGGGACATCATATGCAGTGTTATCTTTAAGTAGGTCAATAGTACTAAGGCATAAGTGTGGGTTAGAAGGTAGGGGAAAGTAGCAAGAAATAAATGTGGAGAAGGAGTGAGTTACAGGGCAAGTTTATGAGCAGGTGTATGGTATGATAACCCAATTTTACAGTTTTAAGGGAAACGCCTTTCAGTGTTATATTTCAGGTAAGGTGTTAGTGGCAATGGCAACCTCCTGGGCCCTTAGCACATAACTTGGAAAAGCTCACAACTCTGGAAGTTTGGTTTTGAGGCTTTTATGGGCTATTTTAAAATAAATTAGCCAAGAAGGCAAGAAAGAGTGGTGTCAGACACACTAGAAGAAAAAGCAGTTCTTGAAGGGTGCCAAGCAAGTCAACTGAGAATGAACACATCATTCAATGAGCAAGATCCATTTTGATTTCAGTTCTTACAATACATTCCTAACTTGTCATTGTCCTTTTATCCTTTATTAAATGTGGTTTCTAGGGTTATCAAGACTCTAATGGGATGGTGACAATGAGGTGAGGTGAGATAAGTCTTTAAGTAAATGGAAGAACTGAGCAAAGTAGGTAAAAAGTTGAAATATCCAGTGAGGTAGTGAAAAAAATGAACCATTTAATTTTCTCTCCACTCTTCAATCTTAGGGTAAAGAACTAACACTGAATTTCAAGAATAACTGTACTCATAAGGGTCTTTGTTAATAGGGAGTACATTCAGTTATTCTCTTTAATGGTCCCATTTATTCTTTTTTACCATTCACCAATTCATTCTTTACTTCATTTACTTATCCATCTCTCTTTCCATTCATTCATTCAGTCAATAATTTTTCTTACCTAAAATAAGTTTGATATCTATTTAAAACTTCAATAACCCCCAAATTACCAAGAATATTCTAACACAATATACAATTATAACTAAGCTATTAAGGACTTACTAGGAAATAAACACTGCTAGTAATTTCCTTAATGTTCACAACAGGCCTATGAGATTATTGAGGAAACTAAAGCAGAAGGAAGTTAAGTAATTTGCATAAGGTTGAACAGTTTCAAAGGTCAGATCTAGGACTTGAGTCTACTAGAGGACTGTGGTGGGTATATAATCTGTTGTCAATTTGAGACTATTAAGAGTGAAGGGGTGGGGTATAGCCTGTCAATCAGGTCACAGCTTGATGACCTCATTTAGAGGTGATAAAGAGATAAATAGCCCACTGGAGGAGGGACACAGACTCTCTCTCCCTGCAAGACATTTGTGTTGACAAGCCACATGGAGCTGAGCTTATGGTGGCCAGGGTCCTGTAGCTGTTGGAGCCACATGGTAGCCAGAGATACTTCTACTGCCACTGGATCCACAAGACATTCCACCCACTGTCCTGTGATCTTCCTGCATTTGGCATTTATAGCATGGCTGGGTGAGTGAGGAAGAATTTATAGACTGATTTCAGACATATGTACTAATATAGGACATATGAACTTGACCTAGGCTGGGATGTTTTTTCAATAGTCAATTGCTCTTGTATATAAAGCTCTTTCTTATACACATATGAGCGTCTATGAAGTTGTTTCTCTAGTGAACCCAGACTAACACAGGAATTTAATCTTCAACTGAAAATTGGGCCATGCATGCTTTTCCTCTTCCCATACTCAAATATAATTTTAAAATGAGGTTTCTTTTGCTTACCCGGATTTTTCCCCACTTTTATGCAACATCACTTCCTTCCTTTTATTCTGCTCACTAAATATTTCAATTTGGGTACAGTGAAGAGAATAGGCACAACCTTATATATTTCAATCACAGGTAAATTTAGTCTAGGAAGGAGTTGCACATGTGTTGGGAGAAGTCAGATACTAAACAGAGAAATTAGCAACATCAGGAAGCTGAGCTATTATCTTCTGATATTTATTATCCTTTGGGAAGAATGATAATAACAAGTGATGTTGCCAATGCTTAGAAGCTAAAGTCAAACCAAGCCAAAGTGGAAGAAGCTAAAACCCAAAGATGAGCTGTCCTGATATATCTTGGACCACACAGAGCAAGATTGCCTGTTCAAGCCGTGGTCACAGAGGGAAAACCGGTACCACTAAGCCTCTATCCACTCAGGCAGAAAGCCAATTGTCCTGGCTTTTTTTCTCATACCTTCCAATATTCTGATCTGACTTTCAGCCCCTAGTTGAGAGAAAGAACTGTAGGCATTTAGTAGGCCTCTGGGTTGAAAAAGGGAGAGAGATGCTAGTGAAGAGTGAGACTGGCAGAAACACAGAGCCACATGGGCATTGAGTGGTCCTTAGGCTGACTCTGAGCTGGGCCAGTTAGTAGGAAAGAATTGCATGTGCAAGAGGCTGATAATGAAGATGCCTCAGGTCAGAGAACAGCTAACAGAGTAGAGCAAGCTCCTCTCACTGTCTATGAGCCGGGTCAGTTAGCAACATAATCCAACTGCTAAGAAGCCCAAGAGGGGAGAGGCCTGGCAGTAGAGAGTAACTGAGTTTGCTATCCTAGAGGAAGAAATGCACACTCCAATGGGGATAACTTCCCGAAGTTGTATGCTTTCTAACATGATCCTGAGTTGTATTGTTAGTTCCAAGTTAATTCTGACCTTAAGTTACTGTTGGTAATTCCCTAATAAATTACATAACTATGAGTATGGTCTGTGAGTTGGGTGTAGCAACACATCAAAGAGCAGAGAAGTATAGCACACTGTGGGAGAAGCAGCTGGTGTCAGAAATCCTGAAGAAGTGGGAAGTAGCTGACTGTTCCGCCAACAGTGTTTCCTTAAGAGACCACAGAATGCTTGAGATACAGGTACAATAAAAATGACTTCATCCTCTCTGCATCACATTATAGTATGCTCACTCCTCATTCATCAAATGGCTGGGTACCAAAGCCTAGGTTGTTAATTGAAAATGAAAATTACATGAAAATGGAGAATAATCACATCAGATCACAAAATAGAAGATGACTATATAATTGCATGACTGCCAAATCACCTAGCTGCCAAACATTGAGAATCATGGCCCAAGAATGTGACACATCAGCTCAACCACCACAGCCACCATCAGTCTCAGCCTGCACCTTGGTATTCTTAGTGCCAGGTGTATATTACTGCTGCACAAAAGAGTTATATGTAGATACTTACTATTATCATAAAGGTGAAAAGTCAGATGATGAAATAGTTGAAAAGTTAGGAGTAGGTACCATATTTGGTTACCGTCACACTTTTGATTGCACTGCTAGTACTGCTGTCATTAGAAGCCTTGATTCAAAAAATTAACATGAGGTGGCCCTCCTATAAAACACCGTCCTTATGTGCATATATTTATAGGTTTAGTATTAAGGTAGCAGAAGGACATTGGGCTTCCACTCAAGTACTCCCTCGATGCAAGAATATTTTCTTCTATTAAACTGGTATTCTATAATGCTCACCTTCCCGACACAACCGCTGAAGACAAAGAGGGTGAACAAGCAAATGTGGTGAAGAAAGCTGATGGTGCCCGGCTATCAAAAGCTATAGTGTCTGGGGTCTTAGCGGCTTGAAGGTAAACAAGCAGCCATCTAGCTCAGAAGCAACAAAGCCCATATGGAAGAAGCACACCAGCCTGTGTGATCACAAGGTGCCGAAGGTATCCATTATCAGGCATCATCAGAACAAAAAAATCTTACCATTGTAATTGAGGGTAGTGGGGAGTATGGAGTGGAGACACAAAGCCCATTTGTAGACCACTGGACAGCCCCTTACAGAAGGGTCTTGGGGAGGAGACAAGCCAGTCAGGGTGCGATGTAGCAATGATGAAAAATACAACTTTCCTTTAGTTCCTAAATGCCCACCCCCCCGACCCTACTGTCATGATCCAAATCCTACCTTGCAAGTCTGGCTAAACCAGAGGATGTACACTGGTACAGATGTGAACTGGAAACACAGGGAATCCAGGGCGGATGATCCCCTCAGGACCAGTGGTGTGAGTGGCCATTCTGGGAAGGCATAGGAAGGGTGATTTGGAAAGGGGGAACCAATTTCAAGGATCTACATGTGACCTCCTCCCTGGGGGACAGACAAAGAAAAGTGGGTAAAGGGAGACATGGTAGAGAGCAAGATATGACAACATAATAATTTATAAATTATCAAGGATTCATGAGGGAAGGGGCAATGGGGAGGATGGGGAAAAATGAGGACCTGATGCTAGGGGCTTAGGTGGAGAGCAAATGTTTTGAGAATGATGAGGGCAATGAATGTACAAATGTGCTTTACCCAATTAAGTATGTATGGATTGTGATAAGAGTTGTATGAGCCCCTAATAAAATGATTTTTTTAAATAAAAACAAAACAAAACACCATCCTTAGTATCATCTGCCCTGGGCTATAATTGCTGCTCTCGACCCGCCCACGAAGTGCTCCACCGCATCTGCCCAGCAGGTGTGGACCATCAGCTCCAAGAAAGATAGACGGCCTCAGAAAACCCGGGCAGAGTCACCGTTAGTTGGAACCCACTGGATGGCACTGAGTTTGTTTAATTTGGGATTTGGGGTTTGGGGGGATCCCTCTGCAGTCCGAAACGGGTCACACACAGCCAGGGAGTCCTCTCCTAGCTGAAGGATGCACGTGTGGGCACGTTGGAGAAGAGGGGAGAACGTGACAAAGTTGAAAGTATGCATTCACTGGGAGGAGAGAATTTTACTGAATCTTGTTAGAATTTGTTAGTTTACATTTTGTCTGCAGCAGAAAGTACACATGGAATCCACAGATTCAGTTATATAATACAAGTTATGATGCTTCATATACGTTCCCTTGGGGTGATTACATTCTTGTTATTTACCTGAAAGGTGTCCCACAATGTCTAGCCCCGGTCAACTGTCAGTGGGTAGGTTTGGTTACATTGACCGCTCCAGCAGTCACATCCTATAATTGTGAGCAAAAGTCTGAGGTTTCTCCTTTGCAGCCACATGTTTCTGGAGCAATCTCATCTCAGCCAAAGTTGTGCAGGACTGACTCTGTAATTTCACAATTTAGACCACCGCTGATGCCTTCACAAGGACTTCTCCCATGGTTACGAGATCCCATAGCACTTAACCATTTAACTTTTGGAGAACGGTAATTAAGGAAGAATTTTCCTCTAGTGATGTGCGCGAGGTCTCATCCAATGAATCTGCTGCTGGCCCGGCAGTAAAGGTTGCCTCCAAACCGAGCATGGTTTACAATAACGGAAGCAGATGGTTTTACCTACCAAGTTAGGGAATGAGAACTGATTATTGATTTGCTCTCCTTGTAAGCACATCAGTGGAGAGTGATAATGGACTGTACCGCTTGTAACAGAGTAAATAGCCATTTTTATATTACTCGCTTTCTTGCAAATTGGCTACTGGCAGTGAGAGTAAAATATATGGCTGTCTCATATCTTGAAGCACCAAACAAATTGCTCGAGAGGAATGCAATGAAGCACAGTACAC
The DNA here is from genome assembly GCF_050624435.1 of Tenrec ecaudatus. Classification (NCBI taxonomy): domain Eukaryota; kingdom Metazoa; phylum Chordata; class Mammalia; order Afrosoricida; family Tenrecidae; genus Tenrec; species Tenrec ecaudatus. The sequence continues at coordinate 49,286,972 of NC_134533.1, read as the reverse complement.
CGTTTGCTGATATTTATAACACGGGCTCCAGCTGAAACCCCACATTAAAAAGTTCACAAGTCTCCCTTGTTTAATTTGCCACAGCCTCTGGGGATTGCTTCCTCAAGGTTTAGCAGCCACAGTGATTTTGGAATAACACAGAATTGTTTTTTAACCTCACAACACCGAAGAAGAACTCTGGGGGGCTCTGACCAATGTGTCATTCCTTTGACGAAGTATTGGCTGTTCTCTGGACAAGTCTTTCTTGTGGGTGGTGGGGGCGAGGAAGGGAATAGTATCTGTAAGCATTCGAATGGAAAAGCATTTCAGACTAGAGGGATGTAGCTTTCAAAGGACTCCTTCATAAAGATTTGGAGCAAAATTTGGATTTTGCACTTTGTGTCTTGTTCTTCATGACTGCTCCTGTCTCTTCTTGGGCTGCAGAAAGCATGCTGTCAGAGGTGTGCACTTGTGGATGCACTCCAGTCAGAATCAGCTCCCACATGCAATCTCTTTGCCTCTAGGAGGTACTCAGAGTCTGCATTCATTTTGCTGTTGAGTCAATCTGTTGGCAGCACGAGTTTTTGTGATACTGAACTCCTCTGTCCATTTGTAGCCAAGACAAAGGGGTATTCCATTGGTTGGCAACCCCAGCTAGGTTTTTTTTTCCTGGTCATTTGGAGATACGTTAGCCCTTAACTGGGAGAACGGATTTATTTCTGAAATCTATTCCCCAAATGGCTGTGGCTATATCACTGTTCAGAATAGAGGGTCTCTAACCCCTTTATACTGATCTGTAGTCCACTTTTTATCTTCACACAGAGTCAGTGTTGTTGAAGAGAACAAATGGATTCCATTTTTCTCAGAAAATGACTGGTGTTATCTATTTCCAGAAACCAAAGTCAAAACCAGGGCCAAGTGGGAGAAGCTAGAACCGGTTCCTCTTGTACCTTGGGCTGAAAATCCCCTTCCTGTACAAGGGCTCCCCTCCTTTTAATGTCCTTTGATGATATGAACTTCTCTACCAGCGGGAGTCTTTCCTGCCCCAAGGGACCCTCCCAGAACTACTGTGTCTCCTGATGGATGGGCCTGCTGTTCCCCTCGTTCCCTGGAACATCCAAGCTCACCCTGCATCTGAAGGGCCACTTTTCACCCTGTATACACACAGCCCTGCTACTGTACTGCTCTTCCTTATTGGGGTGTTTGTGGAGCACAGGGTAGAGCCCCTCCCAATACAGCACAAGCCAGTCTATGGAACCCAGCCGTGGTGGTGGGCACCCGTAGTCCTGTCTCTGTTCAGTTGCCCCACATATGTTCCAGTACCCTAAGTCTTTCCTGCCCCCTGCCACCTGTCTGGACCCACTTCATCCTACTGTTCCTCCACTCCAAGCTTCAGCCCCTAGAGCTTCTATAGGCCCTAGCTTAACACCTTGACCTGCTGCACAAGCAGAGTCTGTGTCTATGCTGTCAGAGCTCCTCTCCCATGATGCATCAAGAGCCCCTAGCCTGCCTGGTCCAGCAAACTTGCCTACTCTTATGAGGCCACGTGCACCATGGACCAATCCTCTCTACAGTGATGCCCTCAGCTCCCGCTCTCCACCTGTCCCCTCACTAGTGCTCCAGGCATCACATGACTTCTTATTGCTGTCTGGCTAACAATACAATCTTTAAGTGTGGGATATGTGTATGTACCCACTTCCAAAATCATAAACCCACTGATTTCAACTTGATAGTGACTCGGCTTTCCTATAGGAAAGACTGGAATGGCCTCACAGGATTTCCCAGGCCATCAATATTTCCAGGGGCAGATTGCCACCCCTCTCTCTCTCTGAGTGAATCATGGGCTCAAAATACTGATCTTTAGGTGAGTAGCCAGGCACATTCCTTGTCCCGCCAGAGCTCTTAGCACCGGCTCACTCGTGTGATGTCATTCTGGTGCCAGACACCCTGAATATAAGTGAACAAACAAAAACCCCAATTCATTGCTACCAAGCCTCTTCTGACCCATAAAGGCCTAGACCATAGAGTAGAGCTCTGTGCCACCAGGCATCCAAGGCTATAACTCTTTACGAAAACACACTATCACTATTCTCTTATAGAGCAGCTGAGGGCATCTAGCCAAGGACCTTTGGTTAGAACTGATTGCTTAAGCCCTGCTACCAGGAATTCTCCACATAAGACCACTCACTGCCACTGAATCACTGCCACTCCGACTCAGAATGCCACTGAATCACTGCCACATAAGACCACTCACTGCCACATAAGACCACTCACTGCCACTCTGATTCAGAATGACCTGAGGGGCTAGGCTAGAATAGTCCCTGTGTGTTTCCCAGACTGTAACACTCCCTGGAAGTAGATAGCCTGGTCTCTCACTTGGAGCTAGTGGGTTGAAGTATCCACCTTGTGGATGTGTCACTGTTAGGCAGATAGGCAGGGATGGGATGTCCATTGATGCATGCCCAAGAGAGCCAAGCATGAAAGAACAAAGGCCTAGGTTTCCCGCCGGTGGGCATGGATGAGCGCTAATCCTGGATCGGCCCACCTGGGCCAGGTGTTTGCAATTCAACCCACGGGGTAGACATGGGGTCGTTCACCATGCCTCCCCCTGGAATCCTTGCAAAAGGCAGGAACTAGGGGGATAAGGGGAGAGAACAACTCGACCGGGGAGATAACTTGAGAAAGAACTTGAGACCGGTCTTTTTTTGGAGGAAAACTTGGGAGAGAGATCTTTGCATGACCCCTGAGCAGTCTCTCCCAGGCTGCGTGGTCGAAAGGAATCCTATGGGTGCTGCATAAAACCTGAAGCTCCTTTTAACTCTCATTAAACTCACTTGGATCACGAGCCCAGCTTCGCGTGAATTCTTTCTCGTGCGGAGCCAAGGACCGAGGTGTAACTCTAGCCCGGAGAGAGAAACCTTACATCCCCACTACATCCCCGGGGCTCCTGTCACTTAACATTAGTCTCTTTCCTATGTCACACCCCGCTAAAAGCAAGCAAAACATTAAAAAGAAAGAAAATAAAAATCAATTTCAATTAACCTCTTATGAATTTGCCTTCATCATTAGGTAATTTCACACATTCTGAGTCAGAAAACAGGCCTTGCCCGTTTGAGTGCCAACCCTGCACCAGGCTCCTCTTTCAAGACCTGATCCCTCTTGTAATTGCAGATTTGAAGAAGCTTCCCTTTTTTGAGAATGAGGTCTACCCACTGATATATTAGTAACCACTTGAGCCTTTACCTCCGAGTTGTGTGACGTAATGACTTGAAGGAGCCCATTTCCTTGACAGTCCTCGGCTAATTGTGAGGCATCCATGCCTCCATTCTTTCCTGCAGTCAGTATTCGTGGACTGCCTGGTGTGGAGGAGGTGCCAGGGATGTCTAGCTGAGAGAGATGGGGCTCTCCACTTACAACCATAAAGCAAATGTAACTTTAGCTTGTTCTCTTTCTTTCTGTGCTGGCAGCTGTGCTTCCTTTGTTTTGTAAAGATACTTCTTAGCTGTTGTTTGAGGGCTAGGTGGTGATTAAGTAAAACAATGATGTAGAACCATCATTTCTTCCCAATTGCAGTGTGTTCTAAAACCAAAATACAAAAAGACTTCCAAGGGAGTCTTCAAAAAGTCCATAGAAGCCCCCCTCTCTGGCTTCCCTACACTAAGGAGCAACTCTCCCACCCCAAACCCTTATCCCTTACAATGTGCCCCTGCACCTTGACTTCTCCTTGTTCAAGAGCACCTCTCCACAACTGAGCTGGCCATGGTCTGCAGTGGTGCGAAGACAACTGGGATCCTGATGGATGAACTTGACAGTCCTACCTGTCATGACCTCGCTTGTCCTGGTCCTACTCACAAATTCCAAACTTGCCTATCTCCAGGGCCATTGACCCAGAAGCCAAGTTCATTGGGGTCCATGTTGCCATGGCTGGCTCTGGAGCTGGGACTGTACTTGGGAGTCTCATCTTTGGTTGTGTCGGAAATTCTTCTCTGAAGCAACAGCTCTTCTCCTGTGCACCCCTGAGGTTTGCCCTCTGGGAGGCCAAGGGTTCTCTCCCCCCATCGTGATGGCACCCTCTCCACCCCCAACAGTTCTTCCCCTGTGTCTTCTCTGCCCAATATCCCCTTCCATGTACCTCCCTGGGCAGCCTGGGGATAGCAATTGGATTTGACAGAGGGAAGACATATACTGTATTAATAAGGGAAAAATGTTCGCAGAAATATTCCATTATGGTTTAAACCCATTAGAAAGATGACCTAACAGAATGAGGGATTTATCTAAGTGAATTTGAATTGAGCCGGAATTAGAAGAGGATTTTTTAAGAGGGATATTGACACTTGAGAAATAGGAGATCTTGAAAATGGGAATGCTTGCAAAGATGCTGTGCAAAAGGAACTATGTGCACGCCCATCGAGACCCCAAAACATGTTCAACTACTGCTAGTCGTCAGAAAATAACAATCCGACCTCTCCATCGGCACTCCGTGTGCCCGGCCGCCCACCCCGTCAGCTTAGCGGCGGCTCCACTCCCGGCTGGGTGCCTGTGCTGAGCACTTCCCACCGGCATGAGCAGCAGCCCGGCCGCTCTACCCCCACCCTGCCTTGCCGTGGAGCCACTGCAGGCCGGCCTGTGGAGACTTCTGAAGGTGGCCCGGGCACTGAGTCTGCCTGCTGAGGGCGCCCCTCCCAGCACCTGGGTGCCCCTGCCTACAGGGAGTACGAGTGACAGAGCTCTGCACTGCTGTGGGGGTGGCATTGCCCCCCCTGCACTGCAGGGATCCCAGTGGCCGTGGCTCTGAGCTCTGAATCTGGGCAGAGGATAAGTGCCATTGCCCGCAGTTTTCCGCCAGAGCCACCGCTGTCCGTTCAGGATCAGACCAGAGCGGTGCAGAGCTTCCCTGCACAACTCACACCCCGGCAGATTAAGCAATAAACGTTCCACCTGCTGGGGAGCCTGGGACGCTTTGCAGTCCCTGCCGGAGCCATCTCTGTGCTCAAGCCAGCTCTCACCACTGAGAGGCCCTATGCGGTCCCCAGTGCCACCTCTTAAGCCTGCCCCAGTCCTCCCCAGCCGACATAGGAAGCGGGCGCTGTGGCCTGTGCCCCCTCTTAGTACCGGTAGCGGCCCTAGCACTTTCCAGCTGGTGCAGGAGGCCCGACAGTGGGGAGCTGCTCCCACCTGTGTAGCCTCTGTCCACAGGCTAAACTCTACAGGCCTGCAGGGACCTGAGAGGGCCTGTTGATCTGAAGAGCATTCCTCCTCCACCCACATAGCCTGGATCCGGAGCCCCGATCAGCACCACGCCCCGGGACAGCGAGGCCTCCCCCACCTCGGCGTTCTATCAGGCATCACCAAAACTTAGAGGGAATAGAAGGGGGGGGGGATTTATATATATACACATCTATACATCTTTTATCTAGTCCTGGTTTTTCTCTTTTCTTTCTTTAACTTTCTGTGTTCTTTTCTCTCTCCTTTCTTCCTCCCTTTTCATTATTGCTAGCACTTCTCTTCTGCCCCTTTTCTATAGGTTTTCCTTCTATCTCTCTTTTTCTTCTTCCACCTCTACTATTATCACTGCTTTTCTCTCCTCTTTTATAGATTCTCCCTCTTCCTCTCTCTCCACTTTTTCTTCTTCTGCCCCAAATTTTGTTAAAAATTGTTTTTAAATTTTTAACCTTTTAAATTATTTTTTATTACTAAACCAAAAAAAGGGCTGCTATGAGTACCCTGTCAAACCAGGTCAAAGCAGCCTGAGGGCACTCACTGAGGCTCCAGCTCCCACTCCAACTGCTGAAACATCTCATCATAGCTGGTCACTAAGTCGTTGGGGAACTCGGCCTACACAGCAGTCTGATCCACCCTTATAGTAGGTCATAGGCAATCGTCTGAAAGAATCCTTAACAGTAACACAGATAAGGTTATCCTGGCCTTCCAGAAGCATGGGGTCTATGAAAGGATCAAGGAAAAATCAACAGACCACATCACTCCCAACAACAACAAAAAAACAAACACAGATGAGATATAGTAGTAGCATTCCTAACGTCTCTCATAGAAGAAACAGATACAATCAGCCATAGAAGGAAATCTTCAGAACTCTGCTCCAGTAATATGGGAGCTAAGGGAAGCAACCCAGAATAAGGTTACAACAATAGAGGAGATGAAATGCACAATAGATGGGATGAAATCTACCCACCAAAGGGAACTGCAGAATCCAACAGAGGAGGTAGCAGAAGCCACACATAAGGTCACAGAAGCTATGATTAAGCTTGAGGAGGCAGAGAACCGTATCAGTGACCTCGAGAACACTCAAACAGACCTAAGCAAGCGAGAAAGACAGTCAGATAGGAAAATTAAAGAAACAGAAGACAGCCTGAGATCAATGACAGATGCTATGAAGAGGAATAACATTCGAATAATTGGTCTAATGGAGCACAACATAACACACAAGTCGACAGCCAAGATAGCAAAGGAATTTCTGGAAGAAAATGTTCCCATCCTAACAAGGGAGAACTAGACACTCATACAGGAAGCAGAAAGGACGCCAGCTAAGCTAAATCCCAAGAAGAACACACCAAGACATATAATAGTAAAACTGTCCAACTTAGAGGAAAAAGAGAAAATTTTATGAGCAGCAAGAGAAAGGAAGAGTCACATACAAAGGAGCGCAGGTAAGAATATGCTCATACCTATTAACAGATACCATGAAGAGAAGGAGAGAATGGAGCAACATCTTCCAAAAGCTGAAAGAAAAAAATGCCTCCCCCAGAATCCTGTACACTGCCAAGTTATCCATTAAGATAGATGGTAGGATAAGGGTCTTCCAGGACAAGGAAAGACACAGATATGCTGCAAGTCACCCGATCCTGTGGAAGATACAGGCTGACTCACTATGGCCAAAGGATCAAACTCCACCAAGAACAAACAGGAGACCACCATATAGCCCATCTCCATCTAGAAGCCAACGTGCCAGCAACAATTACCAGGACAACAGGGTCTCAGATGGAAAAGAGGACATGATAGAAACTCTCCACTCAAACACAGCACACTGATATGAAGAGAGAGAGGCAAAGACCCAAAACACAAAACAGGGTATGGCAACTATGAATCCAGAGATAGTAATAATTACTCTGAATTCCAATGTGCTCAATTCGTACATTAAAAGAAAGAGGCTGGAGGACTGGCTCAGAAAACATAATCCATTAATCTGTTGCCTGCAAGAGACACATCTTAAGCTCACAGACAAGAATATGCTAAGAATAAAGGGTAGGCAGAAAGTTTACCAATCGAATGGTAACTCCAAAAAGGCAGGAGTGGCTATCTTAATCTCCAACAAAATGGACCTCAAGATCCAAACCATAAAAGGAGACAAAGAGGGATACTATATAATACTCAAAGGTTCAGTAAACCAGGAAGCACTTACCATATTGAATATTTACGCTCCTAATAATGGTGCTGAGAATTTTGTCAAACAAATTATTAAAAAGATGACAGAAGAAATCCGGACTCAACAATCATAGTGGGTGACTTTAACACTCCATTATCAGAGAAAGACAGATCACTGGGAAAGAAGCTCAGCAAACAGGCCAGAGAGCTAAACAATGTAATTAGGCAACAGGGCCTGATAGACATCTATAGAGCTTTTCATCTAAAAGCAAAGGGTTTCACATTCTTTTCAAATCCACATGGGTCTTTTTCAAGTATAGACCACATGCTGGAACACAAGGCCAGCCTGAGTAAATTCAAACACATTGATATTATCCAGACATCTTTCTCAGATCACCATGCCATAAAGCTGGAGATTAATAAGAGGGTGTCCAGAAAAGCAAGGGCAACCAATTGGAAAATAAACGACGATCTCCTGCAACATGAATGGGTACAGACCCAGATCAGAGAGGATATTAGGAAGTTTCTAGAAACTAACAAGAACGAGCATACAACGTATTAAAACTTATGGGACACTGCAAAGGCAGTTATCAGAGGTAGCTTGATATCATTAAATACATGCATGAAAAAAGAAGAAAGGTGTATGACAAATATGTTAACACAAACCTACAACAACTAGAACAGAGTCAGCAGAACAACTCCTCCAATAGCAAGAGAAAAGAAATAATCAAAATCAGGGAAGAGTTAAACCAGTGGGAAGACAAGAGAACAAAGTGAAAGATAAACACAGCTAAAAGCTGGTTCTATGAAAGAATTAACAAAATTGACAGTCCTCTGGCAAAGCTTACGAAAGACAGAAAGGGAAAACATCAATAACCAGGATGAGGGATGAATCAGGGACAATAACAACAGACCCCAATGAGATAAAAAGGATAATTACAAAGTACAATGAAGGTTTGTATTCTAATGAATTCAGAAACCTGAAAGACATGGATAAATATTTGGAAAAACAGTCTCTCCCTAGATTATCTCAGAGAGAGATCAAGAACCTCAACAAACCCATATCGAAAGAAGAAATACAGAGATCAAAAAACTACCAAGGAAAAAGGCCCCAGGAACAGATGGTTACACAGCAGAATTCTACCGAACATTCAGGGAAGAGTTGACATCGATCCTCCACAAAGTATTCCATAACATAGAAGAGGACGGCAAACTCCCAAACTCATTTTATGAAGCCAGCATTATTTTGATACCCAAACAGGGCAAAGACCCCACGGGTATAGAGAATTATAGACCAATGTCTCTAATGAACATAGATGCAAAAATCCTTAACAAAATATTGGCCAATAGAATACAAATAAACATATACATAAACAAATACAAATAAAACATATCATCCACCATGACCAGGTAGGATTCATCCCAGGGATGCAGGGATGATTTAACATCTGAAAATCCATCAATATCATACACCACATCGAGAAGAAAAAGGATAAAAACCATATGATAATATTCATAGATGCAGAAAAAGCATTTGACAATATCCAGCACCCATTCCTAATCAAGACACTCATGAAGATAGGATTGGAAGGTAAGTTCCTCAAACTATTTATGAAAGACCAATGGCCAACATCATAGTAAATGTGGAAAAGACAAGAACAATCCCACTGAAAAAGGGTACAAGACAAGGATGCCTCCTGTCCCCACTTCTATTCAATATCGTTTTGGAGGTTCTAGCTAACAACATAAGACAGCAGAAGGACATCAAAGGGATCTAAATGGGAGAGGACGAAGTGAAACTATTGCTATTTGCAGACAACATGATCCTGTACGATGAAAACCCCAAAAGCTCCACAGCTGGAGTACTTACAGCAATAGAGGAATATGGAAGAGTATCAGGATACAAGATCAATAAACAGAAGTCAGTAGGTTTTCTATACACATCTGACAGGGCCATGGAAGAGGGGATTAAGAGTGAAGTACCCTTCACAGAAGCTAAGAACAAACTGAAATAGCAAGGAATATATTTAACTAAAAAAAAAAAACAACTAAAGATTTATACAAGGAAAACTATAAGGTCCTATTAAAGGAAACCAAAAGCGATCTCCACAAATGGAAGAACCTTCCCTGGTTGGAAGGCTTAACATAGTAAAGATGACAATCCTACTTCACAAGTTCAATGCTATACCAATTCAAATACCATCAACCTTCTTCAAAGAATTGGAAAAACTGACCACCAATTTCATATGGAGAGGGAATTAGCAGAGAACTCCTCAAGAAAGACACAGTTGGAGGACTCACCCTACCCAATTTTAATGCCTATTACACAGCTACAGTGGTCAAAAACGGCGTGGTACTGGCACAAGGACAGACACTCAGACCAGTGGAATAGAATAGAAAGTCCAAGAGTAAAATCATCAGCATATAGACAACTGATCTTTGACAAGGGCCCCAAAACCATCAAGTGGGAAGTGGATGCCCTTTTTAACAAGTGGTTCTGGAAACAATGGATATCCACATGTAGAAAGATGAAACAAGATGTTTACCTCACCCCATGCACAAGAATAAACTCAAGGTGGATCACAGACCTAGAAGTTAAACACCAAACCATCAGGACCATCAAGGAGAGAATCGGGACTAACCTCAGAGCACTGGCCCAGGGAGCTCATAGGCTCACTGCAACAGGGAAGGGCACACACACAGGTGAACTGGAAATCGACAAATGGGATCTAATAATAAAGCACCTGTGCACCTTGCACCAAGAGGGTGACAAGACAACCCACAGACTGGGAAAGGATTTTCAGTAATGACACATCGGACAAAGGGCTCATTACTAAAATCTACAACACCATCATGATCCACAAAAAGAGGAAAACAGTTAACCCCCTAAGGAAGTGGGCACAAGAACTGAAAAGAACTTTCACTAGGGAGGAGACCCATATGGCCAATAAGCATATGAGAAAGTGTTCGAAGTCCCTAGCCATAAGAGAAATACAAATCAAAACAACCATGAGATACCACCTAGCACCCTTGAGGTCAGCCCAGATCAGCAAATCAGAGAGCAACAAGTGTTGGAGGGGCTGTGGTGAAGTAGGAACCCTCCTCCACTGTAGGAACCCTCCTCCACTGCTGGTGCTCATGTAGATTTGTACAGCCACTGTGGAAAGCAATCTGGAGATACTTAAAGAAAATGGAAATTGATCTACCTTATGACCCAGCCATCCCTCTACTGGGCATATACCCGGTGGAAGCAGCAAATAAAACATGACCAGTCATATGTGGCCCAATGTTTATTGCGGCAAAATTCACAATTGCAACGATTTGGAACCAGCCTAAGTTTCCATTGATAGATGAGTGGATTAGTAAACTTTGGCACATACACACAACGGAGTACTATGCAGCACTGAAAAGCTCGGATGAGCACATGAAACACATTTTTTCATGGGAAGGAATTATGTTAAGATGGGTAAGCCAGACTCAAAAGGACAGGTATAACATGAGTTCTCTGAGGTAAGTACAAACAGCATGCCAGGAATAGAATAAACATCTATCTTGCAATACATGGGTGGAAGCATAGATAGTTGGAGGGAGGGCAGGTCACACCGAGGGAGGTACATGAGAGCCCAGCATAAAGAAGGGGAAGTGGGGCAGGTGGAGGCAGAGTGGGGTGGGCAGAAACTGAGTGGATGGTATGGGGGGAACAGGGCACTAACCCACCCGGAGAAGAGTATTGATTGGGTCCCCATAGAACTGGAACATGCATACGGACTCCACCATGACACACCAAACTAGGAGGGCAACGTAAAGTACGGAGGATTACACAAAGAGACTGGACCATACACTGGCCCCATCCAGAATTAGCTCGACCCCCACAATCTAAGGGAGTACCACAGAAAATGAAAATAGATCGTCTGGTGGGGAAAGGAACTGATCCACCACACCACACCCAGAAGGAAGCTGAAAAAAAAGGAGGAAGAACGAAGCAGAGCACACCTAGGCCCACCAAGCTCAGAAGACGATAGCCCAGCTCGAAGGGCCCATCATACAGAGAGGACCATATAGCCGGCCCATGGTGAAATGCGACATCCTGCACTGACCCATGATCCTACACGGGACAGCACTGGAGACACAGTGGGGGATGTGCGACTGAGCTGACCCCACCACACTGAGGCAAACACTGGGGGCGTGCAATGGAGCAGCGGGGGAAGCAGAGCAAAGAGATCCTGAGGGAGTATAAAGGATGGACTTTGGGGCCAGGACGTGGCACCCCACAAGACTTATCCGGAAAACATTCCTAAAGGCCAACAAACAGACCTTGAACTACTAACAGAATTTATTTTTCTTTTTTGCTGTCTTTTTGTTTTTTCATTTTTTTTATCTTGTAAATTTTGTATGTTAGTGGCTTTTTTGTCTATCAGTGTGTCAGTGTTGCTGCTGTCGAAGCCATGTTCTTATGTGCCACTTGGGTGTTGTCAAAGCCATCTGCATTTGTATGCACATATTACTATATCAGCAGGTCCACCTAGATAAGATAGGCTGGACAAACAATGAGAGAAGAAAATAATGGGACCAAAGGTCCCAGAGGGACATGAGAGCATGGGAGGTAGGGGAAGGGAGGAGGTGTTGGCCAACACAGGGACAAGGGGAAAGCAAGTAGTTCAAAACCAGTGCCAGGGAGGGGAAGGAAGGACTGGTAGGGAGTGACCAAGGGCGAAGTAACTGAGAGGAATTCCCGAAACCAGAATGAAGGCTGAACATGGTAGTGGGACGGGAGGATAACTTAAGGATATAGAGGAACGGAGTAGGAAGCAAAGGTCATACATAGAAGCCTAAATACAAACATAAACATATATAAATATATTTATGATTATGGGGGAAATAGACCTATGTACATATATTTATAGGTTCAGTAGTAGGGTAGCAGGTGGACATTGGGCCTCCTCATGCACACTCCCTCAATACAATAGCACCTTGCCCATGATACCCACCTTCCCGACATGATCACTGAAGACGGGCGTGTGTATAAGCAAACATGGTGAAGAAAGCTGATGGTGCCCGGCTATCAAAAAGATATAGCGTCTGGGGTCTTAAAGGCTTGAAGGCAAACAAGCGGCCATGTAGCTCGGAAGCAACAAAGCTCACAGAGAAGAAGCACACAGCCTAAGCGAATACAAGGTGTTGAATGGACCAGGGAGCAGACACCAAGGAACAAAAACCATCATTGTGTGATCACCTTCCTCACATAAATGCTGAAGATGAATGTGTGCATAAGCAAGTGTGGTGAAGAAGGCTGATGGTGCCCAGCTATTGAGAGATATAGCGTCTGGAGACTTAAAGGTTTGAAAGTAAATAAGTGGCCATCTAGCCCAGAGAGCAACAAAGTCCACATGGAAGCAGCACACCAACATGTGTGATCATGAAGGGCAGAGGGGACCAGGTTTCAAACAACAAAGGCAGGGGGGAAAAAATCAATCACCGTGAATGAGGGGAGTGCGTGATGGGAACCCAATGCCCATCTGTAGACAGCTGGACATCCCTTGCAGAGGGGTAGTGGGGAGGAGATGAGTCACTCAGGGTTCAGGGTAGCAATAATGAAACTCAAAAGCTTCCTCTAGTTCTTGAACGCTTCCTCCAATCATGATCCCAATTCTGCCTTGCGGACCTGGTTAGACCAGAGGATGCACAGCAGTGCAGTAGGGATCTGGAAACACAGGGATTCTAGGACGGATGAACCCCTCAGGACCAGCGGTGAGAGTGGCGACACTGGGAGGGAAGGGGGTGCAGAAAGGGAGAACCAGTCTCAGGGATCTATGTGTAACCTCCTCTCTGGGGGATGGGCAACGGGAAGGTGGTTGAGAGGAGACGCTGGGCAGTGTAAAATAAGATAAAATAATAATTTATAAACTATTATGGGTTCATGGGGGAGGGGGGAGAGAGGGGGATGGTGAAGGAAAATGAGCTGTTTCCAGGAACCCAAGTGGAAGGCGACTTTTGAGAATGATGAGGGCAACGAATGTATAAGGGTGCTTTACTCAGTTGATATATGTATGGATTGTGATAAAAGTTGTATGTGCCTCAATAAAATGATTTATTTTTTAAAAAAGAAAGAAAACAACAATGCACCAAATCAAGCGAAGCCTCACAGCCACGAAGTCGATTCGGACTCATGGAAACCCCCTAGGACAAGGGTAAAACTGCCCTGGCAGGTTGCTGAGAATGTGCCTCTTTTTAGAAATGGATCACAGCTCAATGCTCACAAACTTAAAGCATAGCTGAAATTAAAAATGAATCCAGAATGAATATTAGCAAAGATGGAGAGCAACAGGAGGCCTCACGCATTTCTGCAGAGTTTGAACGAATCTAGCAACTTTAGAACTCTCTCTGGTGATGTGTTTATACTGATAAACATCTACCTGGCCTATAATCCAAGAATTCAGTTGATATATCTATATCCTTAAGAAAAATGAGAACATATCCACACAGAAAGATTGTACAAGTCTATTTATAATCGTTTCATTCACTATAGGAAAAACTGGAATAAGCTGAAATGTTTAGCAATCAGGGATTAATAAAAAACAATGAGGCCGATTTCTCAGACGGAATGGGACCTCGCAATAAAAGGCATGCACCACGGTTCCATGGGGAAACACAAAGGCACTTCAAATGCTCTATGCTGAGAAAAGAGAGGCCGAGACAACATGACACCCACTGTATTCTTCCATTTACAGGCTGTTTCAAAGATAAAATTAATGTAAGGGAGGCAGTTGGTACACGACTGCCTCAGGGGTGTTGGAGTCAACTGGGAAGCATCGGCATTTTTTTTCTAATTCAATATTTGATGGGCAGTAGATTGTATCCAGGCATGCTGACAAAGTGACCCTCGATGGGGTGGGGGTGGGGGAGCACTAATTTGTAGCATTTGCAGATTTCTGCTCGGTTAATCCATCGCTGTTATTCTGACAGGGCACACCAGCCCCCATAGGGTTTCCCAGACTGTACTCTTTCTGATAGCCCACTGCCAGGTCATGTCAACAGCAGATCTCTTAAATCTTTGCTGATGGACTTGCAGAAGTTAATAGGAGTGGGTTCTATCGAATAGTGCTGTAAGCAATTGTCAAAGCTCCTCACACTGTACTCTGAAGATTTATACATTGTGCAATATATAGAAATTGTCTTCAACTAGTAAGATAAAGAGTTAGCATTTATTAGTTCTAGAAGTCTAGCTAAGAGGTGACCTCTGTAGTTGTTACATTTTAGCCTCTGGTTTAGCTTTGCTTTGCAAAGAGCTGAACCCACCAGATGCCTTGAAGGGGAAATAGGAAGGTGTCAGCCCCAGAAAGGTTTACAGTCTCAGGCTTGCTGTATAAGGTTGCTATGTGTTGGAATCAGCTAGCTAATGGCAGGGGTTGTGGGGCTTGGATGATCTACTGTAGAGTACTGAGTTGGTACAAATGATTAAGTTCGTGGCTGCTAACCTTTGTAAGGAGCAATGGACTTCTGCAAAAGCCGCCATTGTGATTCTAATGGAGCACAGTTGTGGTTTTGGCAGACCTGGAGTTGCCACCCTCTGAAACAAACTCCACAGGAACGGGTTTGCTAAGCTCTTTTATAGAAATAATTTACTCCTTTTTTACAAGATTACAAATAGTCATTTTGATTTGTTGATGTTCACATGGGGATTCCGAATCATTGTCAGAATTAGGGAAGCCATTTTCCATAGGAATTAGACCTCATATAAATATGGGAGGAAGTGAGAAAGAGAAAGTATGGAAAAGGAGGGCCAGAGAGAATCAGACATGCTGTCACTAAGCAATCAGCCTAAAGGTCTGTCTGACGCAGCTAGACAAAGCAGAGCCTGCAGGTGAGTGCAAGAAGCCAGGCAACTCCTGACCACTGGGCTCTTGGGGGGATTGTGGCATCTGTTTAGCTATTGTGTTGTGAGTCCATATATCTAAGTCCCTGGTAATATGCACGGTGCCACTGTTGAACATCAGGCCCAATACCTGTTAAGGTGACTTGGACAGAGACTAGAAGACAGAGTACTGGGTGGCAGGTGACAAGCATGTACACGTTCTGTTCTTCCACACTGTGTTGGATCACGCTGATTTTCTGAAAGTAATGGTAACTACATCCCTTCATCTCCCAATCTCAAAGTGTTGGGTTTTTTTTTTTTTTTTGGTGTTGTCACGTCAGTTCAAACTCATAGCGACCCTTATATAGCCAGAAGAGGTCAGCTATAATCTCTCCCCTGCTTTGCTCAGAAGATTAGCAACTTCAAAGCCTTTCTGGTCCTAGTGCTTCTTACATACAATAATCCAGTTATGACAATAACTGTACACTATATAAATAAGCAACTCTATGGGTGGTTGTTATGAAGGTAAAATCAGGGCAAATAGAATTTCAACAATGCTTTGCCTGTGGCTTTTGGTTTCTTGTAACTATTGATATAGTGACATTGTTAATGTTAAAGGTTCTTTTACTGTAGATAACTTAATAAATAAGAAAAGGCATGGATCAGAAGTCCTGGATTCCAGTTTAGCATTGCCACTTCATATATGCTATAGTCATTCCTAAGCTATGACCGCCAGTTATATAAATAAAATACTTCAGACTACTCCCCAGGATTTTTGAGACCATCAAAATCAACACACACGGTCTTCAAAAAGCTCATGGAAAAATTCTTACTTTTTAATGTGATTTTCCATGAGCATTTTGAAGTTTCCTGGTGCACTGTAATTTTAAAATCTATTGAAATGATTCCTAAATCTCTAGACACTAGGTCTCCTGGACCCTGGGCTTGAGTTTTTTTCTGTTGCCTCATGTGGCCTTTGAGAGATTTGTTCTCTTCTACAGTTAAGCCTCTAACTGTAATGATCTCTATTATCTAGGGAAGGTTGGAAGAAGAAACAGGAAAAAGTGTGCAAAAAATAATCTGCAGACCAAATCAAATCCGTGCTACTATTGTATCACCTGATTTTTACTGTTTTCCCCTTTCCATAGGAAAGACAAGCTTTTTCTATGAGCCCTATCCCCACTCTTGTCTGTCGCTACCATCACCCAGCTGAAAGTCTGGGGCTGGGTTCTCCCTGCAGGTCCTCTGTAAGCTGGCCCCCATCTTGTTGCTTTGCCTCAGCACATGGGGCAGGGGGAAGATTCCAGGGTGGTTATCTCGGCAGTTCCTAATTTCTTTAGGGAAGCTGTCTTTCTATTCCATAGTGTGAAGACCTTTCTGCTTCCCTGTTAGATAACATCACAGGCCTCCTTATCAGTGCAGAGCAGAGAGGAAGCGTGCAAACTGAACACAGACATCACCTGTGAGCAGCATGAACCATCAATGCAAATGCATGCATCATTGCAGGTAGCACTCATTGTCCCAGTACTTCTAACAGCAGTTCAGCTAGACATTCAAAAGGCAATTAAGAATTTATTTCACTTCCTGCTTTAAAGAATTCACAGGGGGAAACCATTTACATGGACATGTTGGTCGTTGTTAAATATATTTTTTAAGAGAGAGAGGTGGGCTGTGGAGTCATCGCACATCTCCCCCTTAATTAGGCCGTTCTACCTCTAACGATCTAATGTGACATGAGAAAAATGACGACCCCAGACAAGGGTACGCAGTCTGAGCCATGTGTCCTAGCAGCACATGCGCCCACATCGCCAAGGGGTGGGGCAGGGGAAAGGCCTGGGCTTTGGGCTGGCTAGCTGTGAATCAAGGTCCCTGGGTAGTGAAAACAATGTGCATTCTTGAATTAAGCCAAAGGTTGGTAGGTTGGGTTTAGTGGAGACTCATGGGTGGAAGGCAAGTCAGAGGAAAGGCCAGGGTGTCTGCATCGCTAAGAAGCACCGCAACGAGCAGCTGACAGACGCATTCTGCTCTCACAGGGCGCAGGGAGCGGCCAGGGACATGGCAGCCTACAACAGGGAAGATGGAATTCCTCATTCCACCCTTCTTTTCTGTTTCTTTTTTTCCCCTGGGCAACCTTACAGAAAATATAATCTACCCTTTTCTTCTGGGGGGTGGGCTGCCTATTTCAGGGCTTCTTGTTGCTTTTGCTTTTGGAGTTATCTTTCAATATATGTAAAGCAGGGGTGCTCAATACGTCGATTGCAATCAACTAGTCAATCACAAATGTAGTGTGGGTAGATCGCATGGCATTAAACAAAATAGATGTAAGCCTATCATCAATCCCTTCACTTAACTGATATACGGCTCAGCCAATCAGATGCAACCTTAGGTGTCAAAGGCATGTGCAAACAACTGTGCTCAGTGCAGCAAAACTGACAAGTTATCACCAATTTTTAGACCTTGGTTTCTTTCTCTTAAACATAAGAAAAGGCATTAAAATGAGTAGGGGAGCTGGACCAACTAAGAAGACAAAAACGGATTACTTTGCTATGGAATGGGAGGTTTTGACACTACAAGCAGACATTCAGCTGAAGTCCAGACAGACATGAACAGTTCTGGAACTTACTCGCAGAGGGAAAGTACCCAAACAGGAGAAAATTTGCTACCTCCTTGACTGCATTATTAGGCTCTACTTATCTACGTGAGTCAGCTTTTCCCCACATAAAGATCATTAAGTCCAAGTACCGTTCCACCATAACTGATGATCATTTGGAAGTGTGTTTGAGGCTGGCTGTCAGCAGCTACTATCCGGACTATGCATCCCTGGCTCATTTCATTCAGTACAAGTCATCAGAGTAATCTCAGGTAATGACAAAATATATATATATATATAGTTAATTGTGTTGTGCTGTGCAATATGGACTCATGTGGTTTTGCAAGGTACATAAGCATGCATTGTACATATAAGGACTTCCCAATGCATTTATTAATACATGTAATAAATAAAAATAAATATGTTTTGAAATGTTGTAGTTGGTGGATCATTTTGGCTGGATCACTTATAAGTAGCTCACATGCAGAAACAGTGATAGCATCCGTGATGGTAAAGTGACCAGCTTGTGTTCTGATGATCATTAGCGATCTTGTGTATGGTCTCTTCCCTTTACTTTTGTTTCTCTCTACACGTCCTGCCTAGAGAGACCTGATTTTGTGAACAGATCATTGGCTCGTGGATCTGAGAGGTTTCTTAAGGACACTTTTGTAATGGAGCCTCTGGGCTCCTCAAAACAAAGCCGATCTAGGCTCAGAATTGCAAGGGCTCCTGTAGCTGTAACCAAGTGTGATGAGACTGCATTCAGACCAAAGAGGAGCAGGTTGTGCTAATCGTAAAACATGCATTCATGAGCATGCAAATTAGCTTCGGTCAGAACTGAAATTCCCAACAGCCCCCAGGCCTTCTGAAAGAAGCAGTTTATCACATCTTCTCCAAAGATAAAAAAGGCCCAGTCAAGTGTGGGGTACCTGAGCTAATTACCTAAATGACTGCCTGAGGCTAAATCGAGTATTGTGGGATCAGTCTTCAGTGGCACCGCTCTAATCTATCCAACTGAAGAGCGGGGAGGAAGAGAGGGGCAGGAAGACCATCTTTGGTCCTAAGGTCATCCTGAGACCTGCTATTGCTCTGACGTGCTTTCTCTCAGGATGACCAGGTTGCCATAGCACCCACCAGAAGAATGCAATGCAGTGCATGTCCGCAAAGATTATGAATGATGTAGAATGGCCAAGCCATACCCGGAAGCCTACTGGGGAGACTTAAAAGGAAGATAATTTATTTGAGGAGAGCTGCGAAGCTTTCTTGGATGGTATGGTTAACATGTTCAGAGGCTAAGCCAAGGTCGGCGTATGAATCCACCCATTAATTCCTCAGATGAAAAGGTTTGAAGTCCACTTCTGCAAAATCAACCCCTGGAAGCCCTATGGAGCACAGTTCGACTCTGACATACATGGGGTGTGATGAATTGGAATGGGCCCTACAGTAATTGGTAACTGGTCTATTTCATTGCCAGCCAGAGCAAAGAATCACACTGGGCATCCATAAAGTGTTGCACGTACTGATCCTGTGTTGCGTTACATTCCAGGGGCACTTGTGCTTCTGCCCTTGAGCACGTTCTGTTCCATGCTTGGGCTTTGCAAGCACACTTTCGTTTTGTCAGAGCCTCTTTACTGGCTCTTCCAATTGAAGCCACAGGAGAGAGATGGCAGGGCTGGAACTAGAAGCAGGGACTTGCTCCTTTCTCTGCATTCCCTGTGGGCTTTCTCTCTGCTTTCTGTTCTCGGCCTCAATCATGCTTCTTCAATCTAGCAGAAGCAGTTATTTCTGGTAGGAGAGTTGAATTCAGTGGCATTTCCCCCAACACCCTGAGAAGAGCCTCATGGAGTCCTTTCAAAGACATCAGTAGCAACTAGCCAGCATTTCCTTCACATAGATCTGGATTCTAGAATCACAGCACCTCTGTTTCGAGTCAAAGAGATGCCAGCAACAGTCAAGGAACAGTCCCCCTTAAAGCTCTGAATTTCAACCCCCATCAGTCTCTCCTCAGGCTTCTGATTTTGTAAGTCCAACATGCCCCAGCTGAATCAGGGTAGCTGATGCTATTAGGTAGCTATCTTAGGGGGTTGCCCCTCCCATGCCTGCAAAGGCTCCCCATAGAGGAGGTTGGAAAGAATTCAGGCAACAATTAGACACCTATGAAGACACCCAAACTGAGCATGCTTGTACTCAAGTGCCTGAGCCCGGTGGGAGGTACACCTGGGCCAGCCAAACTAGACCAGGCTTGTGATATCACCCAGGTGGGCCTAACTCAGCCAATGAGGTCCACCAATGCCATCAACCACGTCTTACTCCAGCCAGGGAGCACTCTGTGGGAGGCTCTCTCTTACCCTGCTCCTGGTCAGAGCGAGGTCTCCCACCTCCACGCACATGTGCCTTCTCCGGGTATACTCGGGGCCCACAGCCTCTTGGTCCACATGCTCTCAGACTCTAGGGACCTTGGGCTTCTGGCCTTCCAGGATCCCCCCAAGTTCCACACACGGGCACTCTTTTCCACGAGCTTGTTTGGGCTCAGTTGTGAACCCCTTTGAGATTATAAAACCTGAAATTGCCTGTCCTTCATAAAAACCCACTTGGATTACAAAACGGGCTTCGGCGTGAATTCTTTCATTGTGCGATGCCAAGAACCGCGGTATTATCAACTCCAGAAACCTAACAGCACTAATACTTCCTTGGTGCTCTTTCATTTTTTACCTTTTGGATCAGGTAGGTCGCTCAGTGGTACAGATGGTCGGAAATTGGCTACTCACCCGCAAGCTGCCGCTTTGCTCTGACTGCAGAGCCGCGAGGGAAAGTCCTGGTCATCTACTTCTGGAACGCTTGCAGCCAAGAAAGCCTGCTGGAGCCTTGCTGCTCTGTAAGGCAAGGAGTCAGCAAGAATGGGAATCAACTCAATGGCAACGTGTTTGGATACTCATTGTTTTCTTTTTGGGGGTTATATACTTAGATTACAACTACTTACAGTAAACCCCATTACACTTACTATGGTAATTTCTATCTTCCCAGAGAGCTATAGAGATTTGTATCAGAAAAACAGACTGTCAGAAATAAAGATTTTTACCCATTGATAGCTTTTGATGGTTAGTAGAATAAATTCCTAAAATTTCCCATGACCTTGAATTCCCCAGATTAGCTACTCTAGTTCATCCCTACCCATTTCCCCTTGCTCACAAAACTCCAGTCCTCCGTATAACCCTGAGGTGGAGTGAGATTTCTAGCCATGCCTCTTAACTCCAACCAAATGATTAGATCAGACCATACAAATCAGGTACGTGTGACACTAATTAGTATTCATTGCCACTCCCCTGGCTGTTTGGGCAGGAGGAGAGAGAAATCCCAGGGCATACTAAGTGGAAGAGTCAAGATCTTTGTCTGAAGTGGCAGAGGCCAAGACTGGAGGCATCAGAGGCTGCAGCACGGGACCATGGGTCACAGCAAAGGGCAGGAGAAGAGCAGAGGCTGAGGCAAGGAGATCATGAGGCAGACCAAGGAGTAGCCCTGAGACTATGAGACTGGGGGGTGGCGGTGGGGGAGAGCAAGGGCTGGCTCCATGGCCCACAGAGGCAGAAACCAAGAGACCAAGAGGCTGAGAGGCTGAGGATCAGGGAAGGATTTGGCTGCTGCTGAAGACCACATTGATGTGGACCAATGCCCGTATCCTTACAGCTTACTGATCATGGTTTGTGATAAGCTAAACCAAATTGCCAGTCTTGCCAGTATGTTTTGCTTGGCCACTGCAATGACTTACTGACCTCAGAAATTCGATGACTTATCAGAACTAAGGGGAGCCCCAGGTAAGGAATGGTTGCTGTCATAATTGGATAAAGAAAGATGGAAGTTGGATGCATATCTAAAGCCTTTCTCATGGAAATAGGGAAGCCAGACAAGGTCAGATAAGGACGCAGACTCAGCCATTTCCCAGCCCTCTTGGGAGGAATCTCTGTTTTACGTAAAGGCCTTTGCCATAGTGGTTCCCTCCATCTGGACCACTCTTCACCTCGCTCCCTTCATGGCTGTCTCTTCATTGTTTAACAGAAGGTTTAAAAGTTACTCTCTTGAAAAGTCTTTCCCTAAGCCAGCAGTTCTCAACCTGTGAGTTGTGACCCCTTTGGGGGTTGAACGACTCTTTCACAGGGGTCTCCCAATTCATAACAGCAACAAAATTACATTATGAAGTAGCAACAAACATAATGTTATGGTTGGATGGGCTGTCACCACAACACGAGGAACTGTATGAAAGGGTCACGGTACTAGGAAGGTTGAGGACCACTGCCGTAAGCAGATGGATTCTGTGCTCCCACTTAGCTCTAGCCCCTCTCCAGAAACATCTAGTTCTGATAACATGGCCCTGCTGGACACTCACCTTCATTAAATGATCACTGAAAATAAGGGTGCTATAGCAAAGGGTGGTGAAGGAAGCACATGGTGCCTGGCTATCAATTGGAATCGTGTCTGGGGCCTTAAAGGTTTGTATTCAAACAAGCGGCCATCTAAGCAAGGAGTGGGCTAAGTAAAAATAAAATAAGCACACCAGCTTGTGTGATAGAAATATGACAACAAAACCCAAATATAATGAAGGAGAACTATCAGAGTTTAAATCATAAACACTCAATCTATAGAAGGCTATGGAGGTCAATGGGAGCACAAAACCCATCTGCAGAGTATCTAATCAGATTAAGCCTCTGGCAGATACCCTGTAGCCACAGGCAAGGGTCTACAACAGTTTTATGGCAAACTAGATTATGGTAAACTAGATTATGGTAAACTAGATTATGACATGATCATGGTATACTAGATCATGGTAAACTAGATTATGGTAAACTAGATTGTGCTGGATGGAATTTAATACCTGGTCAGTTGACCTTCCTCTTGACCCAATCTGAATTTGTTCTAGGCTCAATCTTACTTGTTCCATGACAAAAATTTATTCCCTGACTATCTAAATATTGATGATGATCTTTTAGTCCTTATTCATTATTTGTATTGTTAGCTTTATAGTATTATTATCACTTTATCATTGCCATTTTATTAACTTATTTTTTATTATTTCTGTTGGATTTCCCAGTCTGTGAAGCACAGGAGTGGATACATAGAGCTAATATCTAGTGGAATGGTTTCTGGGGGGGGTGTGAGGTTAGGGGAGGAGAAAGGGAGGGTTAGCAGATTTGGGGGGAAACAATGAATGTGGGAGGGGTGAGGGATTACCAGAACTGATTGTGATTATGTATATATAACTCATTTATAAGCAATTTAACCATGGGAATTTATGATATGTGAACCAAGAAAACTATGAGAGACAAAAAAGGAAACCAAACTTGACCAATGGTTACCATAGGCAAAGGGAAGAGAGTTTTTGCATAGGGGCCATTGAGTTTATGCCAATGGTGGTACACTAATTTGGAAAAATATATCCATAATGATTATATAACATGAAGAGTATAATCAATTCAAAATCTCTGAATTATACAAGCAGAAGTTGAGAAGTTGAAGAATATTCTGGTATATGTATTTGTGCCATAATTAGAAAAAATAATTACATGAATAATAATGGCTACAAGGGAGAAAATGTTCTAGAATTGAAGATAGTGACAATTATGCAACTCTTCTTGATGTGATTGAGTCATTGAATTATATTACATGTGGATGTAATGCTAATAAAACTGCTAAAAAGTCTTTCCCTGACTAGGCAAATATGATATATATATATATGGAAGGGTGTCTAGCATCTTGAACTATGATTATCAATCAAATTAACTGATAAAAACTAGAAGACCACCACATGTTTTTAATGGATTATGCTCAAGGGAAGCTACATTGTTTAGGTTATTTGAATTCAGCAACCCAATTTTAGGTAAGTGGCCTTTCATTTACAATTTTAATTATTTTGTAAGTAGAAACATACTTTTTTAAAAGCAAGAATAAGTAGCCATCATGTAATCAGTCATCTGACATGTATCAACTTCACACATCTTCGCTGACTTCTAAGGTCCCACATAGTGCAATCAATTGGAGCTTGATCAGGATACTAAAGGTTAGTGATTCAAACCCATCCAATGATACTTGGGAAAGAGGCCTAGTGGTCTGCATCCTTTGAAATTCCTGCTGAGGAAACCCTATGGAGTTCTCTGAAGTGCACGCAGTCACCATGAGTAGAAATCAACTCAATAGCAGCTAACAACAATGGCACCCACTGATTTTTTTCCCCATTTTTCCCAAACAGAACATGCACCTTAGGATGCTTCCTGCACATATAAATGTGCGGTATTGCCTTTGGTTAAAACTACATAAGGATTTCTATTTTCAAAAGCAGACTGCCAAATTAGAAGATGTTACATAACACTGAATTGAAATATTGGAAAATTGGGCTACAGACACAGAAAATCGGGATGGGTCTTCAAAATGGTAAATGGTTAAGACACAACATTAAAATAAACTGTCCACCATCGCAAAGAGACATTCCAAAAAATAGAAATTTGCAAAGGCATTTTTAATAATAGGGAGATTAGAAAATTTCCTCTATTGGTTTAGTGTTAACCAGTGAGAGGATGATATTTTCCGTTGGAAGATCTCATATGCTTGGCAGCCCTTATTAGACGTTCCTCACAGACCAGGCGTTACTACGGCTGAGAGCATAAGGGCTCTTACAGTTGACACAGCTGGTCAAAGCTGGCACCCAGAGAGAGAGAGAGAGAGAGAGAGAGAGAGAGAGAGAGAGAGAGAGAGAATGATGGGTGATAAGCAAGCAGGAACCACAGCTCTCTTGGCAGGTACTAGTCAGACAATTCACCTAAGACGCTCCCTGCTCATTCACTAAACCCAGCTGCTCAGCAGTCTGCTGTCTAGTCTGCCAAAAAGAAAACAAAGGGAAATAATCCTCCCAACCAGAATGGAATACAGGGGGAAATTTCTGGAAGAATTCCAGGGCACCAGGCTATGGTTTGTTCTTACTTCATGAGATTCAATTCAGAATATCACCAAGACATATTATATTCATAGATATTAAAATTCCCTGGATAAGCTTGTCATTTTATTTACACAGGGCAGATAGGTGATCTCAGTGATACGTGTTAAAATGCTGACAGGACATTGACTCTCTGCCGACTTCTTACTCCCCACCATCACAGACACATGGACACTAGCTGAGATTTATAATTATATTAACTAAAATCAACCCAGTGCACACTGGGTTGCTTGCTGGGGAAACGGGTGGTGAGCCAGTATTTATTCATGTGAATGTATAACAGGTGTAAACCAAGCTCTTCATTTTAGGGAGTGGACTGAACTGGATTAGAATGTGATTTAAAATTTTACTTTGGATAGAAAACTTCCCTTATTTAAAAAAAAAGCAAATAGATTAAGTGTTCATAAAACAGAGTAAATTTTTGTCTCTATTAAGCTTATTTCTTGCTTTAAATACTCTATCCTATTTCTTATGTAAAAAATAATCCAAAACCCACATGCCTGGGAAGGACACAGAGCAAAGTCAAGGGGGGGAAAATAAAGATGGGATAGTCTCTAATAGACTATCACCACTAATCCGTCAGTTATTCACTGTAGTGGGTTGAGTGTTGCTGTGCAGCTGGAAGCGATGGCACTAGAATTTCAAATGGCAGCAAGATCACCCATGGTAACAGGTCTTAGCAGAAGTTGCAGACTAAGACAGACTAGGAAAAAGTATAAAACAATCCACTTTTTAGGGATTAGCCCCTGAGAACTTTATATATAGCAGTGAAACACTGTCTAATATAGTGCCTGAAGATGGGTCCCTCTGGTGATAAGGTCCTCAAAATATGATTGTAGACTCAACCGTAATGAGGTGGACATGGAAGAAAAAGTTTGGATCCTTCATCAGCTGATGAGGCATGACTCAAAGTGAGAAGAAACAGCTGTAATCATCCATAAAATATCAGAATGTGGAACAGAGAGAGTATGAATTTAGAGAAATTGGAATTCATCAAAAATGGAATGGAACGCAAACACTGATAACTTGAGCCTTAGTGAGAGCTGAAGCATAATGGCAATGCACATCTTGATTCAGGCATTCATATGATTTACTATGCCAGTTATGACAAGTTCAAGAGGAACGGGAAGAATTCAAGACCTGTAATGAAGCATAACACTGCATGTGATGAGATAATATTTATACACTTACAAAAACAAGATCAAACAACTATTACTCAAATTTACCCAAGAACCATTAAAACCAATGATGAAGAATCTGATGAATTCTACCAACTCCTTCACTATGCAATCGATCAAACATACACTCAAGATGCATTAGTAATTACTGATGATTTGAATATGAAAGGTGAAAATTAAAGGAAGGATTGGTAGTTGGGAAATGGGGCTGTGGTGATAAAGGAAACCCAAAAAATTCCTAAAGATCGCATGAAAGAATTTTGCAAGACCAAGGAGTTCACTGCACATACATTTTTCAGAAAAACAAACTGTGACTCTACACATGGAAATTGTCAGGTGAGAAACACAGGAGGCAAAATAAGTACATCTGTGCGCACAGATGACGAAGGAGCTCATCTTCTGATGGAGAAGGTCGGCCGCCAAGAGCTCAGGGTCCTACGGAGGATTTCATCAACCACTCATAGGCAAGTTCAGATTGAAGCTGAATCAAGCTGAAATTCTCTTCCATGAACCAAATATACGTTTGTGTATATTTCATCTTAATTTAGAGACCATTTCAAGAGCATATTTGACTCACTGACATTATTGATTGTAGACCAGATGAATTGTAAGATGACACTGAAAGAATCATGTATAAAGAAAACAAAAAGCCATCAAAAAATGGGAACACAAGGAACGATCAAAGTGATGTCAAAAGAGACTGGGGAACTTTCTTTTGACTATTGAGTTGCTTAAGTTAATTGAAGAAATTAGGAAGGAAATGAGCTGAACATAAAATGTCAAAGGGCAACTCAAGAAGACAAAGTATGATAATGCAGTGTGTGCAGTCGGAAGTTGGAAAGTCAAAAAAGAAAAATGCACTCAATATTTCTTAAGATGAAAGAATGAAGAAAAAAATTAAAGCCACAAGTTGTTTGAATATTGAAAGCGTCTATGGGCAAAACACTGAGTGGTGCTCAACCATATCCCAGAAAAGCATATGATCAAGAATTGATGTTATTGAAAGAAGTCCAAGATTCACTTAAGGCATTAGCAAAATACAAGGCTCCAGTTGATGGAATGCCAATTGAAATGTTTCAACAAATTGATGCCCCACTAGAAGCCAGGGAATTTGAAAGACACTTACATAGTCAACTAACTGGAAAGTTCCACATTTATGCCCACGTCAAAGGAAGGTTAGCATGTAGAAATTATTAAACAATTATCATTAATTTTTAAGAAATGCTAAATATAATTCAAAAAATGATCGCAACCGTATCAACAGGGATCTATTATCTATTGCTGCTAGAACAGAAATACAAGTGAGTGGCTTTTAATGAACACAAATTTACTTTCTCACAGTTTTAAACGGAGGTAAGAATTCCTAGTTCAGGGTGCTGACTAGAGGAGATGGATATTTTCTCTGTGGGCTCTGGAGCAAAGTCTTTGTTTTTCTAAGCTTCTGCTCCTGAGTCATCTTCATGTGGCTTGGAATGTGTCTTCCTAATCTTTCTCATGTTTGATCTCTTTTGTACTGTAAAATATATTAACCTACAAGAAACACCCTACATAAATCATAGTATATCCAATATTATTCATCAACGCCACGATTCAAATAGATCACTTCTTCTTTGGTGACCTATACATTGAAGTACATATGATTTGGTAGAGGTTATTGGGAATGAATGCTGTTATACAGGTAAAGAACAAGACTCTGAAGCTAGAGCTCAGACCAAAGGTAGATATTAGGTGGTTTAGACCAGTGATTCTTGCTTTGACTACACAGTAGAAGTATGTGAACTGCTTAAGAGATACTAACAAGAACAGAACCTCTGAAAGTGAATGCCACATGAAGGTGGGTTTCCCCCCCAAGCTTCTCAGATGAGTCTTATGTGTTCCAGCAATGACTGAGATGAATAAACTGCATAACCTTTATTCCAAATTGCCAAACTCACCGCCATCAAGTCAATGCTGACTCATAGCGACCCCTTGTGGATTTCCAAGACTGTAATTCTTTCTGGGAGTGGAAAGTCCAGTCTTTCTCCCATGGATCTTCTGGTGGTTTCAAACTGCGGACCATGCAGCTCGCAGTCCGATGCCTAACCACTATAACACGAGGGTCCAGGGTAACCTTTGCTCAGTGCCCTAAAAAATTGTTCTCAGCCAAACTTTGGAGTTTGAGTAACAGTGGGTCTGAAATGTATTGATTAAAAAGGACCCGAAGCGCACAAAGTTGTATCCTGAGGCTCTTTGCTGTGACGGCTTGGATGGAAATGTCAAACTGAGATCTTGATCACAGTGTGGTGCATCCTGCTGTCACTTCATCTCATCTCACACCGCTCTCACTGCTTTTTTCCTTATAAAAATCATTTTAAAAATGATTTATGTGTATATCATTTTAGAAAATGTCATATTCTCTTTTCAGGTTTAATTTTTCACACCCATTTTCTAACTGTTTGGACAGTTTAGCCTACTCCAACTTCACACGATGCTGTTCACTGTACTCTCAGATAGACTCAGTACTTTCCCTTGCAAGCATTTTTATGCCCCAAGTCTTTTTATATATCTTCTTGTAGAGTCTCTGCATTGACCTAGCCATATGACATTGTACTCACTTCTAATTGTAACAGACTCCTTTTCTTTATAGCTCTAGCAATAGCTAATATATCGCTGATATCTTTCTGGTATTCTACAGCATCCTTTGAATATGTTGTCAGGAGAGAACAATCCCTGGAGAAGGACCTCATGCTTGGTAAACTTGAGGGGCAGCAACAAAGAAAGAGCCGCACAAGCTGCCCTGACACAGTGGCTGCAACAGTGAGCTCAGTATAAGAACTGTGAGGACGGTGCTCTACGGGGCCATTATGAGTTGGAACCAAGTGAGCTGCACCTAACCACGATAACCGTTGTTGAATAAATGCATGTTGATGCGATAAATTATTGCTTCCATTTACTTCTTCAAGTCAGTGATATTGTGATTGATTGGGGTTGGAGAGTAAGGGCAAAAAGTTTCTGTGACTACATCTAAATGAAGAGCCAAGGGGGGAAGTGGTAGAGGAATTAATTGTAGCCAACAGATTCAAAGCCAGAGACCAATGAGATCTTGCTCCACTCTATGCGCCCTGGCCCCTATATTCAATATAGAATGGCCATAAATCTCACTTTACTCTTTTGTTTGGAATTCGGAGAAAGGGAGATGGATGGTGATATAGGATTTGATTTCTAAGAGGAGCAGGAAGCTTCAAGAAAGCCCAGGGCAGAGAAAGGTCTAAGGAGAAGTGAGACACAGTTGTGTGTCTCAGAACCCCAGTGAGGATTTTGTTGTTGTTTATATACTTGAGTCTAGGGTTGGAGCCAATATTGATTAGCTGGCTGATATCACAATGGCTGTGTAAGCCTAGTCAGAGAACATCAAAACTAAGACCTGCCTCCCAAATAAACCTTTGAAAGCTCAAGGCTCCCTAGTACCTCCCTTGACACACAGAGTCCCAGCAGTCAAAATTAACTGGATGGTAACTGGGTTATTCCCATCACTAACATTTAAGCATGCCTGGGGACAACGCTGTGCCAAGCAGCACTGGAAAAGACGGTGGGAACCCTTAGTTTCCTAGGATTACCCAGAGCCTGGCAGACATTCTGGGAAAGAACACAAGCTGGGTGGGGGGGGGGGGGGGGTCAAATTCAGCAGAGGAGCTGGTCTAGCCCAGGTAGAACAGATGAGGGAAAGAGATATTTCACAATGTACCGAGACATTATTCCTGGCACCTGAAGTTTTTTAATTTTAAAAGCACCTTGTAATGTGCTGTATAGATGTAAGCTGTTTTTCCTTTCTTAGATTTTTTCTTAACTCATTTGCTACAGGCCTCAGCACCCCAGGAGGATAGAAATAGCTTCATTTCTGCTGCCTCAGGTTTTCTTCCTATAAATAGTTGGAGGAAAATGGGGAAACTGTTTTATTTCCCTTTATGAAGGTACCATAGGATTTGTAGCCACGTAATCAAAGAACTAAGTGACAAAAAGTTGGGGAATACAAAACATCTGCAACCAAATGAAGGCTCTCAGGGGGGATTTGAAAATGAGTATGACTGAGACGATAAGAGGTGACAGAAAGAGTATCAGCTCCTGACTTGGTATTGCTCTGATCATCTTTCTCATCAATTATTTACAGGAGGAAAGTCTACATTAAAATTAATCATGAAATTCTGAATTGCTCCTTTACATTAATAATGAAACAACTGTACCAAATGCAAACAGACACCAATAATAGAATATGAGATAATGCTTCATACACAAAGGAAAAGTCCTATTTAAGTGAAATACCAAGAGGCTAATTAGTATGCTATAGGAGGGCTCCAGTCAGCGACCCAGATTGATAGCCTTTACCTGCCCAAAGCATTGGCAACTCTTTCAACTGCCTCAAACAGTTTGAGAGCTATGTTCAGAGTTATCCCAACCTTAGGGCGCCAGGGAGTTTGTGGCTATATTGAATCATAGTGATTGGTTACATTAGATTTTGGAGAAAATCCATGGACAAGGCCTATATGCCAAGAAACTGTGTATGACAGGTGGGATCCCTCAAGGAAGCATTTCTCTTTCCCACTTTTTATCATCATGCAGCATGAGCTTAACAAGTTCAGATCTACCATCGGAAGCTATTCTTTGTTATTTCTGCTCATCGAAGGTTCTATGATTTGGATCTCTATACCCCAAAATTCTGTCACCTCCCAATAGAGTTCTATAGTATCCCGGCTGTAATCCCGAGGAACCAGTCCTTGGAAGAGTCCATCGTCCTCAGTAAAGTGGAGGATCTTAAGGAAATGGATCAAGTCAGTTGCTGCAACAGAAGGTTCAGATAACAATTGTGAGAACAGCACAGGACTGGGCAGTGTTTCTTCTTGTTGTCCAAAGGATTGCTATAGGTGGAAACTCACTTGAAGACACCTGACCAGCAACACTAGAGTGAGATTTTCCCATCTCATCCCAGGCTGTCTCTGATATGGTCCCTACACTCCAGCGTTTTCTCTAGGTTGAAGCAACATTTCAATAATTATTCTTGTTGGGAAGAGGACCCTAGAAAAGGGCTTCAGGGCATCAGCTTTCATAGCAACACTGACCATCTACTTGATAAGGATTTAAGTATTCAGAGAATCTTAAGGAAAGGCACAGACGATATCAGGAGAAGGATGGAGTTTCACATAGATGGCCTGGCCAGAGTTTGAAACTGGCCTTAATCAATTGTTATTTATGCAAACATAGAATGGTCACTTATAGTCCTTTTTTATAACTTTTTGTATGTTAAATGGAAAGAATAGTCCCTCGTCCAACTTCACAGAATATATCCAAATGGCTAAGCACTGCATCTTTTATATGATGTAAGAAGCCCCTCAGTGTTTCTTGAGAGACTAGCGAAGTGAGTAAAAGACAGGTTCTGGGTCAGATTCCTTGCTTGTGATCCTGGGTATTCCCTTTTCTAGGGCGGCCTGAACCTCTTACTGGCATATTTTCCACCAACAGAGCAAGGTGGGCAATGGTAGCATCTTAAGAGGAATCGGAGGAGCTAAGGGAGTTCCCACTTAGTGTTTGGGGGGCACTGCCAGTGTCCAATTGTGCCACCTTCATGGTCATCTGCTGGTCTCTATCAGCTTTTGTAGTTATTGTTTAATGTTCTACAAGCTAAGGGCTCATCAATAAGGTCTTAAGTGCCTGATTTTGGACGGAGATCATTGGGTTTTCTTCCTAGCTGGGTTTAGTCTGGAAGCGCCACTGAAACCTGCCAGTATTTTAAATTGTAATGACATTGCTTCCAGAATCCCAGCACCCCACAAACCATCACACCACACCCAACCGACGAATGAGTGGCGGAATGACTAGTGTAAAGGTACACAATTACTACAGCCAATAGAATCCTGTGATTACCCAGAAACGTTACAAGCGCTTCCTTCCTGATAGGTGCCCATGAAGTCACGGCAATTATGTCAGAAGCATGTAAATCAGGTATAAAAATGCATCCTCATCCTTTCGACTTTGGCCAACGGACTGCAGGACTCCCTATTCAGCAATGAACAGTGTTTCCCCCTCTGCTGCCCACTCTCATGTTCCTGCAGATGTTGGATGGGCTACACCAGAAAGCGTAAAGAAAGGGAAAATGGGTCAAGGCTCCTCGCGCCTCACGTGGTTAAATTCTTACTTGACTAGAGAAACAAAATGAGGACCCTTATGATTAGCTAGATTTATACAGCATGAAGGAATTTAACAGCGAATTAGTCCACACAGCTGTACAGAGGACTCAGTTCAACTCACTTCTATAGAACAGTTAATACACTGGAAGTCCTTCAACTCACCAGGGGGCCAGGCACAAGGTCAAGAACGCAGACAGCTGAGTCTGCAACTCAGGCAGAGTTTGCCCTAAGGCAGCAAACAGCAGGGTAGGTCACCAAGAGTCAGCAACTCAGAAGCTTAGTAAAACATGTCTGGATGGGAAATTGAACTCAAGCAATGCAAGACAACAGGATCCACCATCCTCAAACTCAAGCGTGGCAAAGCAG
Organism: Tenrec ecaudatus; assembly: GCF_050624435.1. NCBI lineage: Eukaryota > Metazoa > Chordata > Mammalia > Afrosoricida > Tenrecidae > Tenrec > Tenrec ecaudatus. The sequence continues at coordinate 49,254,490 of NC_134533.1, read as the reverse complement.
GTCTCCAAGGAACCTCAAACTCTAGCAACCAGATCCATGGCATGGCTGTCCCACAGGTAGCATAACTCACAATTTGAGGCAAAGAACTAGTTAAAGCAGCTGCATGCTGGTGTGCTGCCCAGAGAGCAAGAGAGAGAGGGGCGTGCCTTGCCAAGCCATTTATCTCTTTGCCCTCCAATCAAATTGCCACCTGATTAATCCCACATGTTGCTATTGGCCAGGCAGGCACAATACACGTGTTCCAGGATGGAAATTGATGTAGCTAATGTGACAATGTGTTCCCTAGTTCAATGTTCCTATGAATATTGGGAAAATGCTTGATTATATGAAGCTAATAGGTTGAATCCAGTGGTTTGAGTCCTTACAGCCTATCATGTCATAAGGTATAGTCTATACTGTAAGAAATGCAGCTTGTTCCTTTTCCAATGCATGCATTCTCACTTGGAATGGCGTCTGGGGAGTTGTACTTGAGAATGGTGCCTCGGATTATTTTTCCAGTTTCCTCCCACATCCACTAGCCTATGGCCAAGTGTTTCAGAATTGTCTCATCCTGACAGATAATCACAACCTTGAACTATGGCACGCCATGGATACCCAGCACTGCTGTCTGCAGCTGTATAGCCTCTGGCACCTGCACAGTATCATCAGCACGCAGCCCTCCAACACCGAGGCACAGAGATTAGCTGGGAAAGTTTCAGGAGGGAGAATCTTGGAAATTGGGTCCTACTTGTTGATCCTATTTTTATTTTAGCCCATACTGGGAGTATGGTGTAAAGCAAAACCAGGGATGGAGAACTACAAGTGGGCCCCAAGATGGTGAAAAAAGTTGTTGAATACATCCTCTTTATTTCAAGGAACTACAGATGAGGAGATAACACTGGGCATAAGAACCAGGAAAGATGACGATAAAATAAAGGCTTGAAGGTTGCAATGAAGTCCTCTATTGTGTACATTGCTGTCATGTTAGGGGGTCATCCAGTCAGTTCTGATTCCTATGCCTGTCTGGTGTCATGTGCTCCCCTGCATTCTAGTTATGCTCTTTAGCACTGAGCTCAGGACTTTGTCCCCAGCAGAACTATGTGGAGCATGAGTGATAGGGAGAACGCTCACCTAGCTTCAAGGTAACCATATAGAAACATACGGTTTGGACTAGATCGGTCCCAAAGCAGCTGAGTGAGATTAGAGGGAGGAACAAACACATGTTGAAGATTTCTTTTTAACTTATGATACATGCTTTCAAAATAATCACTTGCAGTACAAAGACTTTATGCCCAGTTCATAGATAAGAAAACTTAATAACAGGATCCAAGTAACTCGTCTGCAGTCATAACTTGGGCTTGCAACTCACAGAGCCTTTACACTTCCTAGTTGCCCAGTGAGGGCGCTGTGAATGGATGTTCTCTCCGGGGCACGTTCTCATTGTGAACAAATGAACGGTCCTCAAAATAAAATATCCTTGATCGTGTCTTAGTGTATGGAATGACCATTTTCTTGCCTTTCGTTGTGGATTTTCTTGAACTGGTCAGGGAAGTCAAATTATTATTTTTTTTTTACTGGATAAAATCTCAGTACTGTTAAAACACTCAGTTACTGCTTCTCCAGTGAGTTCATCTTCATAACCATCAAGGATTCATCCTCAATTATTTGCATATTTACTAATCCATGGTTGAACTAACTCTCATCATCTTTATTTAAGTGGTGGAGGCTTGTGGGATGCAGGAACAAGACACATGTGTGCGATTAGGTTGGACATCACATGGGACACCCAAATCAGCAGCACGTGGGCGTCGGCCTTGCTCATTAGTGTTTCTCTCTGCTTTCCATGCATTTACGTCCAGCAGTCACTTTCTCAGAAACCTGACCTGGCAACATTACGGTCGCATTTTTTCTTTTTAAATCTCAACGGATCTTTGAAGTTTTCGTAGTTAAAAACACAACCGTCATTGGTGCTGAATTAGAGAATGAGACATAAAATGTGAGCTCTTTTGGTAACACATCCTCTTCAATTCCAAAATCATAGCCCACCAACACCACTCCCCCAAAAGCAAAGCTGATTCAATTAGGTTTGCTCTAGTTTAACCCCCTGGTGAGAATATTCATTTTTATCCCACATATACTGAATCAAAAGATACATCTTAGCAAGAGTTTATGCATACATAAGAATCACCACTTGGAGATCATGGGAGCACGTGCATCCGGATTCCGTAGATGTATATTTTTTGTGGAAAGACAAAAGCTCAGCAGGGGGCAGAACTGGAATGACTGATCAAAGCTCTGGGAAAAGGAAGCCCGGCGGAGGATATGGCCTATGTGCCTAATAATTACACCACTTCACCTCTTAATTCAATATAGGTATAGCTGTATTTAAGCAAATTGACTCTAGATCATGGCCAAGGCAGCTATGCAGAAGAGAGGCATGAGAACAGAGAAGTGCTTTTAATTACACAGAAAAGAGCTGTGCTCTAACCAGTGCATCTCCCTGGAAAAAAAAACTAATCGGAATTAAACTCACCATCTGCACTGTCCTTGATTGGAGAAAAGAATTGAAATTCAATTTAATTTTACAAGATGCCCATGCAAGCAAATGCATTGTGAAGAAGCACTTCATTAATAACATGAATGGGGACTGCCCAACTGTATAACTATCTCTGTTTTCACAGACTTAATGGAGAAGGGAAGGGGCCGGAATTTGTGAGTGGTGATTTTCCCTCTCCATGATGTTGTCTGTTCCACAAGAGGCTGAGCATACAGCCAAAGCACTCATGGATCATCTCAGGTAGATTGGAAGATGCACTTGAGTAAAAACAACAGAAGACTGAAACTACCCTCAACTATAGCAAGGGCAGAGTCTAAAAGGCAGATCTGCTTTCCCAATGGAAGATTGCACAGAAGCCCTGGAACATGGGGAGATAGATTAAAAATAATAAACACAATAAGTATTAAAAGTAAAATTTTAAAACCCAACCATTCTGATAAATACTTATATGCATATAAACATTTTAATTTTCTGAGAAAAATTTACTAGTCAAAATCAGGGTTGACTGATTTCTGCCCTCAGAAAATCTGGACTTAGAGAATCCAAATAAATTGCCTTAAGTCATGCAACTTTCAAATAGCAAAAAGGCAGCTTCCATCTAGGTTTACCTCATGTGAAAGCACATGCTCTCTCATCGGGATTTTAAACTCCTTCTCTAGCTGAAGAGTTCTGAGCTATGGATTGGGATTTATCTCAGATAAATGAGAATGCTGAGAATGGAATATCCCTGGGTAGCTCTAACTTTTACTACTTGTTGTTTTGAACCCACCGAGGTTCCCCCAGGTAGCCCAGGTTATCTAGTCCTGATTGCTGCAGCCTTAGAAACCCTGTGTCTCGGTTCTACTCCGTGCATATGGCTAACTGTGAGTTGCATGCACTGAACAATGGACTGGGAGCATCACGTCCTGTGGATTGCTCATAGAACAAAGTAATCTGTCCTGGAAGAAGTACAGCCAGAGTGCTCCTTAGAGGCAAGGATAGTGAGACTTCGTCCTACATCCTCAGGACATTTTATTGGGAGAGACCAGTCCCTGGAGAAAGACATCATATTCCTTTAAGAGGGGCAGCGAAAAAGTGCCAGGGGATGGATTGGCACCGTGGCTGCAACAATGGGCTCAAGCAAAGGTGAAGAAGACTGACGCAGAACCGGGCAGTGTACACCTTCTGTTGTGCATACATCCCCTGTGGGTCGAAACCAACTCCGTGACACCTAACAACAACAACAATATCCTGAGAATAGATAGATTAGTTTGCCTCGAAGACAAGATTAGACTCCACAAGCAATTATAAACAGCAACCCACTATTCAGGAATGGTTTGTTTTTATCCCAGATCTGTGGGCAATGTGTATGCATTTAGGCTATATCATTTCCTCTTCCTAGGTCTCAGTTTCCACACATTTAATGGGAGATGCTTGGATTTGCTTGTCTGTACACACCCTTACGGTTGATATTCTATGATTTTGCCATGTGTACTTCTAAGATTCAAATCTCCACGTTGTTGCTTTTCGGTGCCAGGGATCTGGTTCTGACCCATAGTGACCTTGAACACACAACAGAAGGAAACAGTCCCTGGCCCTGCACCATCCTCACAATTGCTCCTATGCGTGAGCCCATGGTTGCAGCCATTGACAGACTCCATCCATCTCGTTGAGCGTCTTCTTTTCCACTCTCCCACCACGTGTGGGCTGTACTGTGGTGGCTTGCATGTTGCTGTGATGCTGGAAGCTGTATCACTGTGATTTCAAATGCCAGCAGGGCCACCCACAGTGAACAGGCTTCAGAGGAGTTTCCAGGCGAAGAACAGCCTGGGAAGGAGGCAGATGCCTACATTGGAGGAGGTAGCCCCTGAAAACTTTATGCGGAGCCTGAAAGTCTCCTGTAGCAGGAGAGTGGTCCAAGTGGTTGGATTAATGTCATAATAAGCAACGCCACAGGTCAATAGCCAATGTTGCTGGGCGTTCTCTCTCAGAGGTCCTAGCAGATCTCTCAGTTTGTCATGGCCATAGAGGCAGCCGCTCACATGTGCCCGAAAGGCAAGGCAATAAGACAGGACAGTTATCAGAGAAACTATTTAAGCAGCACAGTTGGGTTCAATCCCAAGCTAGTTCCCCCTCTTGATTTGAGGAAGACGCTGGTCTAAGGTTATTACCTCAGGTTTTAGGGAGATTGGGTGGTGGGACCTTATTGGCTGGCCTCATTTCCTGTCCCGATTTCCCATTGGCCTCTGTTCTTGTATTGGTCCTTATTCCAGCATAATGATTGGGCTCATAATCCACATGCCCCTCATCATGTGAAGCAGTGCTGGAATGAGATGTCCTCGGGGACCTCTTTCTGACCCCAGAACTACCTCTGGAATAGATCATGTGAAGAAATCTGGGATCAGTCATTCAGATCTATACTTAATCCTGACAAGCACTACATTTTATTAACCTCTTAGTACACACAAGGCAATATTTTAAACAATCCATTTTCCACCCCCAACACTATTGAAAGTTGTGTTCCATTATTATTCCAGTTTTATAAATGAGGGAACCGAACACACGAAGATTGAATACATTTCCCAAGGTCACAAAGATACAGTTACAAACGCCAAGATTCAAATCCAGATGTTTTTGAGAGTTTGCGCCCGTAATTATCATTCTTCTCTGCATTCGGCGACATGAGCTAGCTGCAGCCCATAGATCCCTCTCTGCATGGTAATTACTCATTCCAGGAAAGTCTGGGACACAGGCAAGGGCTGAGAGTGCAATTTAGATGATCATCTTGGGGGGAAAACCTCCTGAAAAAATTTTGAGGACTGAATCTAAGAAGTGATTTGAATACTGTTTGTGTAAATGAATCTGCCTAGACTATATGCAAAAGGCAATAACAGTGTCATTCTCTACCCAGAATTTCCTTCTGTGGTAAAATGTTTATTAGTAAATATACTCTTAAAGCTCTATGCAAAGACTTCATGAAATTCATGAAAAATGGAAATGAAAAGATAATGGATTTTCCCCTATGAACATTTAAGTTAAGCCCCCATTCAAAGACACAAAATTTAGTGATATACGAAATAATCATGTACCATTACCAGGGTGGATTTATCTCAGGAACAGTGCTGATTTAATGTTAGAAAATCAATTAGTATAACAAACTCAGCAATAAAATAAAGGACAAAAGTACCTGATTATTTTAACAGATGCCCTCCCCCTCCCACCCAAAGTAACAGAATTCAGGATATAGTCATAATGAAAATACTCAAAAACAAAGAAACAGGGTATAGGAGGGAGTTCCTCAACAAAAGGCATCTAAGGAGAAATCAGATGAGTATAATTAATCCTAAAAAATTGAACACACTCTCCCAAAGTTAATATCAAGACAGGGATGTCCACTTTTCCTCTTCTGGAGGATTTTGCCAGGGCAATTAGGCAGGAGCAAATTCAGAAAGATATCCAGAAGGGGAAAATAAGAGAAATATTTGCAGATAGCATTACATATTTAATTTATGAAAAATTCTAAAGAATCTGCTAAAACAATTAGCAATAATAGAAGAGATCAGCAATATGGTAGGCTGCATGGTCGATATATAAAATCAATAACATTTTGGTATATCCAAAACCCAAATCAAACTCTCATCAAGTTGTGTCTGACTGATAATGACCAGGTGGGACAGGGAAGACCCGCCCCTGTGGATCTCAGAGACTGACTCTTTAAGAGCAGAAAGCCTGAGTCTCAGCTGCTGCCTTCGCTATTAGTAGCCCAGAGTATAACCTGTTTCTGTATGTTACACCACCTGCTTCTGTATGCTAGCAATGAGCACATCGAAAATAAAATTAAGGGGCATCTTCTACTTACAATAGCAGCAACACACCCCCCTCGAAATACTCGGAAAGGAATGAACAAAGAAGTATAGAACTTGGCCCCGACTACCAGAAAGTATTAAAAGAAACTAAAGAAGACCTAAGTCAAGGGAAAAGAACTTCGATTTTCATGGATCAGATTTTCTATTGTTAAGTAAGCAATATTCTTTGAGGTGATTGATTCTCCAAGAAGTAACGCACGCAGGCACGCCCACGCCCACGCCCACGCACACACCACCACCACCACCACCACCACCACCACCAACAACAACAACAACAACCCAAGCCTACTACCACTGGCTTAATTCTGACTCACAGCTGCCATGTCCAGAGCTTCTGAGGCTACATGTTGACAGGAGCGGATTGCCCGATCTTTCCCCCGAGGAATGGCTGCTGGGTTTGAACCACTGATATAACCGCCTAAACTGACAGCACCACCATAGTCTCTGCCAAACCACAAGCCGACGATTATACAGCTTTGATCCTGAAATCCATATGAACATTCAAGAGATCTAAAATAACCAAAAGAACCCAGTTGGAGGACTCACACTCCCCAATGTCAAGCTTCCTCTAAAACTACAGTAATCAAGTGAGGGAAATACTGGCATAAGAGTTGATTTATTGATCGATGAACTACAATAGAAAGCTCAGATATAAAACCTCACATTTATAGTCAATTGATTTTCAATAAGGGTGTCAAGACATTTAGATTAGTAAAGAATGTTCTTTTCAAAATCCAATAGTGGGGCAATTGGCTCCTAACATGCAAAAGATTGAAGTTGAAGTCATATTCCCCAAAAATGTCCTCAAAATGGAACAGAGATAAACATACCTGGCAAAACTACAAGACCCTTAGGGGAAAAATAAGTATCTATCTTTGTGACTGTGTTAGTCTGGGTACTTTAGAGAAACAAATCCACAGAAACTCATGTATAAGAGAGAGTTTTATATAAAGGTTAAGTGCACATCAAAAAGACATCCCAACCCAGTGCTTGCCAAGTCCACAAGTCCAACATTAACCCATATGTCCAACACCAATCCACAAAGTCCTCCTCCATCTCACCAAACACATGCAATGATGCCGACTGCAGGAGGAAAGCCGAGTCAGTAAATGTGTAAGCCTCTCAGCACTGGCAGGGGTCTCCACACGGCTGCTCCAGCACCCAGGGCTGCATCGGGGTATCTCCTTACGGCTTCTCCTTGGGAATGTCTTGCAGGAAGTCAGCCTTTCAAGCTGAAGCAAGGAACTAGCTAAGGCAGCTGCACCTGGATCTGACCATCAGAAAGCAAGAGACCTGAGAACTCGAAAGAAGAGGCTCACTGAGCTATTTATCCCTCCACACTTCAATTAACGCCACGTGTGTTTATTGGCCAGGTTGTCACAATAAACTATCTCAGTGACCCTGGATTAAGGACAAGTGCATTTGATATAACTAAAAAATTCAATAAACAAAGAACTAGGTAAACTTCTTATTGAACTTTAAAAAATGGGCTTTACAGGACACAATCAACAAAGTACAAAGAAAACACAGATTATGAGGGGGAAAGTCATATTTGATAACAGATTTGTATCTAGAATATATAACTCAATAATAAAAGGGCAACCTGATTTGGGCAAACATGGGCAAATGATTTGAACAGATATTTGTTCAAAAAAGATACACAAATAACCCGTATGCACATGAAATGATGCTTCACATGATGAGCCACAAGCATGGTGCATCAGAACAACAAGCCCAACCACCACCATCCCAAGGCCAGGCATGGTGCTGTCTCCCGAAGCAGCCAGCTTGGGAAACCCAGCTGTACTCTGTCAGGCCGGTGGGTGCCATGAATCCATTAGGAGTCAGTTAACAACAACCTCCAGTGTTAAAATGAAGACTGAGTAGAGGGGGTTTCTCTGATATCATAGGGACCGAGGCATCAGCTTTGCAGGCAAGTCACAATAGTTTGTCTTTTTAATATTCTGAACACCTACACTGCTCTCCTCTAGCCATTCCTCATCAATCCCTGCCTCGTAAACAGACGGTAGCATCTTCATTTGAGTAAGGCATCGCGCTTTCTCTTTGAATTCCTTGCAAGTCCACACAAATGTCCCTTGATAAATTAAAAAACAATTATTAGTCAAACGGGGCTTTCCATACCCACTCATCTCTCTCCCATGATCTTGACACATACTCCTGGAGATTCTTTCTGATGCTTTTGCTGAAGCCAGTGGATGGTAGAAGTTGTTGTCTGGTTTATGCCGTTTTAACAAGAGCTGCTTGGGTAACCTACCATCTTTCTCTGCTGAACCAGCTTGCTTCACACTCACTGACTCAAGACCTCTGGGGTCTGACCACGACCTTTATTTGTCCCATGCGTCATGGGAGCATCTGCTAGCCTCTCATTTGCTACATCGCTCTCTCTGTGGCAACGACTTGGGAAAGTTTCCCTACCTAGCCTCAGCTGTCTTAAGCTTCCCGCATGAGGCATACAGAAATACTGAGATCACATCTACATCCTTACTACTCCAAGTGTGGTTCTTGGACCAGAACCTTCACCCAGAAGCCTGTTTGGCATGAAGATCTCTAAGTTCCACCCTAGACATAGTGAATCCAAATCTGCATTCATGATAATTACATCCCCGGCCGAAAGGAAGAACCTTCGTTCTTTGCCACATTGGAATAAAAATCAAATAGAGCCTTTACATACAGATTCTTTCTCTCTGCATTTTTGTTGCCATTTTAACCCTTTAGAAATTACTCCTAAATTGCGATATAAAATACATCCCAAAGTAGCAACCATCTACTGGCAGAAACCTATCTTATATACTGAAGTATATAATCTGACCCGGATATCAGCCCAGGCACCTAATTTTACCATAAAACTGCATTAAAATATGCTGAAAAAAGTAGTTAAAAGGGCAGATGTCTTTCTACTCGTAACTTCTCTACATATCTCCATATCAGAACTTGGGCCTGAGGTGCAACTTTAGGACATGATTCGTACAACATATTTCCTTTGTCACTTGCCAGAAGTTTTCTCAGCATCTGTGAGAATGGGTACCCATTCCTGGACCCTTGTTTTCATTTTCTAGATAGAGTTTGGTTAGCTCAGTTCTCATTTAAGCTGACTCTTTCACAAAGACTGGTTAATAATGGGTCTGTTGGGTCCTGTTCTTCACATCTTCCTGGTCTACATTGTTCACACTCTCTGGAAAAACTCACTGCCATTGAATCGATTGCAACTTCGACCCTATAGAATAGGATCGAACTGTCTCTGGGGGTTTCTGAGACGAACTCTTTACAGAAGTAGGAAGCTTCATCCTTCTACCAGCTAGTTGCTGTCCTTGGGGTCAGCAGTCCAACACATAGCCCACTGCACTGCCAGGGCTCACATTACACGAAGAAGAAATAATAGAAACAAACTCAGAAATACATGTGTTAGAAAACAACACGAAAATAGCTGAGTTGTTAAATATATTATTGATATAGCTCTGGAGAAAAACTTAAAAGATATATTTCTAAAAATATGAAAGAAAAATAAAAGAGAGTGTAAGTAAATGGAAAAACTAGTAGGGAAAAATCATACAAAAAGAATGAAAAAACTATTGTGATAGTTACGGTTTATTGTGCCAACCTGGGTGATAAACACATGTGGGGTTAGTGAAGGGCAGAGACATAAATGGCTTGGTGGGCCTCGCCTTTCCACCTTTCTTGTTCTTGGGTCTCTTGCTCTCTGATGGTCAGACCAGTGTGCAGCTGCCTTAGCCAGTTCTTTGCCTCAGCCAGCAAGGTTTACTTCCTGTGAGACATCCTGAGGAGAAGCCACATGGACCTACCCCGATGCAGCCCTGGATGCTGGAGCAGCCATGCGGAGACCCCTGCCAGCGCTGAGATGCTTATATGCTCACTGATTCAGCTTTCCTCCTGCAGTCGGCATTATTGCGTGTGTTTTGCAAGTTTGAGGAGGACTTTGTAGATCGGTGTTGGACATATGGACTAATGTCGGACTTATGGGCTTGGACTGAACTGGGTTGGGATGTTTTCTTAATGTACACTTACCTTTTATATAAAACTCTCTCTTATATTCATATGAGTTTTTGCAGATTTGTTTTTCTAGTCTACCCAGACCAACACAACAATAATTATTTATAAATATGGAAGTCCCATGTGACAATTTTTTATTTTCTATGAATAAAAACTAGCAGTATAAGTTAACATTTATGAACTGGATATATGAACCCAGTCCCATTACCATCATTTCAATACTGACTCACAGAGCCCTCTAGAGGTTTTCAAACACTGTGTCTTCACAGGGGCAGATAGACTCAGTTTTCTCCCAAGGGGCTGCTGGTGGGTTTGAACCACTGGCCCTGTGGTTAACAGCCCTGAACTTAAGGAGCCCTGGTTGTACTATGGGTTAGGTTTTTAGTTGTTAACTGCAAGTTCAGTGGTTCAAAGCCAGCATCTGATCCTCAGAAGAAAGATGAATTTGTATGCTCCTGTAAAGATTTACAGTCTTGGAAACCATGTTCTGTTGTGTATTAGTTGGAATGCAATCAATGGTAGTGGCAATCATGGAAAATACCTTAAAGGTTTAAAAAATTAATTTGAAATGTTTTCTGGGGTCAGATGTTTTGATTATGAAGTTTTTCCAAACTTAAAGTGACAACCAATTATCTTTTAATATAAATATTTTTCCAGAAAATATAAAAGATGTAAAGCCACTCAGTTCACTTCTTGAAGCAAGCAACAGAATTCAAAGCAGTACAAAGATGTCACATAAAAGAAAACTGTGGATCAAAGGGACTTAGGAGTTTTCAGAATATAATGGTAGTACGTCAAATCCAATAATGCATCAAGAGAACAATTTACTCGAAATAAAACAGATTTATGATTGAATTGCAAATATAATAGCTTATTTTAGAATATAAATCATATAAAAGCTCCACAGATCCTGATTATTAAAGATCACTTGGCATACTTTAATGCTTAATTCTCATAGAAAACTGAGAAGTAAAAATTTTTTCTAAGATATTTTAATTATAATATCAACATGAAAATAATAGCAACATCAGAGTTCATGATGAGACATTCAGGCATGACCACTGAAAAACAGGAATAAGACATGTATTACTGGTTAAAGGACCCTGGTGGAGCTGTTGGATAAGCATTGGACTACTAACCACAGGGTCAGCAGTTCAAATCCACTAGCTGCTTTGCAGGACGTCATTTTCTCCAGTAAACATTTATAGCCTCAGAAACCCAATATAGGCTCACTAAGAGTCAGAATCTACTCTATGGCCATGCATTTTATTGGCCAAAGTGAGCCCTGGTGACCTAGTGAGGTCCGCATTGGGTTGCTAATGACAAGTTCCCCAGCCTCTCGTTGAGAGAAAGAGAAGGCTGTCGCTCCCATGAAAATTCACAGCTTCAGAAACTACAGGGAGGTTTGACTCTGTCCTAGAGGGTCACTCTTCGAGTCAGAGTCGACTTACTGGCAATGTGTTTGGGTTTGGGGTTTTATTGGTTAAAGTGGTCAAGTGTTAACCCAAAATTGGGGGTGAAAATGCACTTGCCACTCCACAGGGAAAAGATGTGGCAATCTGCTTCTCCAAAGAGTGCTGTCAGGTGCCAACGAGTCTGTTTCAGTCCATCATGACCCTCTGCGCAACAGAACAAGACCTGGCCATCCTGCGCCATCCTCACGATTGTTCCTGTGCCTGCGCTCACTGTGGCAGCCACTTGTCCGTCCGTCTCACAGAGGGCTTCCTCCTTTGCACCGCCCTCCCCTATACGGAGCATGGGGTCTTTCTCCAGGGAATGGTCTCTCCTGACATGTCCATAGTACGACAGGCGATGTCTCCACACCCTGGCCTCTAAGGAGCACTCTGGGCATACTTCTTCCAAGACAGATTAGTTCGTCCTTTTGGGCGTCCATGGTGCTTTCAATATTCCTCATCAGCACCGCAATTCAAACCTAATCTGCTAAAATTACAGTCTCAAAAATCCTAGAGAGCAGTTCTACCCTGGCCCATAGGATTGCTGAGTCTAAATCAACTCTCCAGCAGAAGTTGGGTTAGTTTTTATGATTTTTACAGTGAAATACTTTATACATACAAGGGGTCTTAACAATTCTTGTAAAATGAAATGAAAATTTAAAAGGTAATATATACATGCATATGTGTATGTATATGTGTATATATATATATATATATATTTTAATTTATCAACTTTAGTTTCACAAAAGTCAAGGCAATTTTATAATGCTGGTACCAGGCATTTAGTCCATCCTTAAAAAACTGAGAGTCATGGGAATTTAGGCAGCTCAATGCAGTCTTTTTTACATTACTAACAAGACAAATTGATGTCCTTTAAGGACTTTTTAATATTATGGATTAAAAAGAAGTTAAATGTGATGGTAAAGTGGATATTTTCCCATTGATTTCCTTTAGAAATACTTGCAAAACTGCCTTTACTTATTGAGGGGAGTTGCAGTGTGTTGGAATCAACTCGATGGCAGTGGCTTTTCTTTTTTTTTAAATAGTGGTTGAAAAGGACACGGGTAATGATTTCCTGAACATTTTAACTAAAGCTCTGGCTGATTTTCTTAAAACACCCACAATCAGTATATGCCACTGTTTGTGACTTTTCAGAAAGTCAACAGGTAAAATGCCTTGAATATCTAACATCAAAAACCAGCAAAGCAACTTTTGCCTCTGGCTGATCCACTGCCTTGTTCTGTGAGCCATTGCTCTGACTGGGTTGTCTTCACAACCATACTGTTCATGCCGTGTTCTATCTCCTGTTATAATTCTTCCAAGAAATGCTTCCATATCTTGATCCCACTTGTTTAAAATGTAAATGGAAAACCCTTCGTTTGTTTGTACTTTTCCGTGAGCAACAGTTGTGGCACCCATGAAACTTAAAGATTGCTCAGCTGTAATGTTTCAGTCAGAATTGTGTGAGATGAACCAGTTGAAGTCATCTATGGTGTTGCATGTTGTTGCTGCTGTTAATTGTTGGTCTTCAAAGAGCACAAACAGAATCCACTGTTTTCTCACAAATCTATGTGGATGGTCTGCTGCTTCAGGCTTAATCTTTAACATTGTCTCCTCCCTTCTTAAAACCAGTGAAACATTTGTAAGCTGCCGATTTCTTTGGTGCATTATCCCCATAAACATTTTGCAAGATATCAACTATTTCACGGAAATTTTATCATAAATTTGCTGTTCATCCTGCTTAAGTTGTAGCAGAATTCATGTTGCTCTGAAAGAGGTTCTTTTCAAACTGATATCTTGTACTTTTCAGGCCATTCTGTCTATTCATGTTGTATCAAATCAGTATGAGTTTACGTTGGTTGCAAAAAAAGAAATCCATGCATAGTTTTTTTGGTAACATACATTTTCCATGAACTTTTTGAAGACCCTTTGTACTTGTAAAAATTATATTGATTTTAAAGTAACCCATTTCAAATTATTCCTCAGAATTAAAAAAAATATAGAAGTCTAATGATTGTGTAGAAAATGAAGCCACATTTGATTGGCATTCTCTGCAACATTACCTAGAGCTTCATTGAATCTCTTACTTTCCATGATAGATTCAATAAGTCTCTCTTAATTTCTACCATAATGTCATTGGATAAACCACATTTCTAATCAAGACCATAACACAGATGTCACAGTTGAAGGTAAGTTCATCTTATAGAAATTGTCATGCTTTTAAGGAAAGCAAGCTTCATTTTTTGTGGAATCAAGACGTACACCAAGGAGATTGGTCTAATATAATTTCTATGCCTTAGTCTTACCATTACATGCAGTTATGAATGTTAGTTTTTGGTAGGATAGGGATATTAGTAAATTGAAAGTCTCAAAAAGGTGTGTGTGGGTGTATGTCTCTCCATTCCTTCTGTCTCTTCAATGGTAGATTCTGGAGGTGAAAGCTGCGTTGAGTTGCCAGGTCTTGAAGTCATTCTCGGTGGAGATGGTTGGTTTGTTTGCTGGCATCTTGTTTGTGTTTCTGTGATTTTCCCTATATGCAATCCAGGGTAAGGAGATCTATAGCGATGGTCACTGGATTGATAAATTGGCAGGGGAAAGGAGGAGGACAGAAATGAAATTGGGAGCTAACAACAAGGAGTAGGAGAAGGAAATGATCTGAAATTGATTGTGGAGATGATTGCACAAAGTGTCTTAATATGATTGAAGAATTAAATTATATGATATGTGAATTATATGCCAATTAAAATAGTTTTTTAAAGTGTTACCCAACAATAAGTTAATTAAACCTTAAATTTAAAATATTGCAACTCTGGCTAAATTTATAACAGATTCCTTTTTAGTATTAAATCTCTCATATTAGTATTGATGTTACAGTAATCAACAAATATTATCATTATTACAGTTTTACTTGAAGGGTCTTTTTAATGTTAAATATTTTTCTGACAATTACATATCTTAGAAATGGCGCGTCTGTGATTTAAGTGTTAGTGAGCCTGATTTGAAGACACATGCACTTTATATACTATTATCCCACAATGTACACTAACAGCAAGACCTCTGGATTAGGTTTACTATATATTTTTTCTTTTCTTTATCTCCTATTGAATATTATTATTATTTGAAGCCATTTCTTTAAATAGTTTTAACAATTCTTTAAGATAGCAATGGTAATTCTCATTGCCAGGGGAGTTAGCTGATTGTTAAAAGACTCTCATCATTTTGATATTGCCCCAGAACTAGCAAATGGCAGATTCAGGATCCCCATGTAGACTTAATTCCCAAGTCTAAACTTTGGGCCACCTCAATTCTGCCCTGGGGAATTGGAATGAGCAACACTACTATATGTCCAACCCAGAGAAACCAGACTCACTTCCCCATGAATTTACCTTGTTTTTAAGCCAAATCAATGGTTTCCATCTGTAACCCTTTTCATGACCAGCAGAACTTATACTGCTGGGTTGATTGGGAAGTGTTATCTAGTGCACTTCTATGGGGTGTTGAAAAGGTCTGTGTAACCACAAGAATATGAAAAAGAACCACAACCCAGGTCTCATTCCACCCACCCCAGGGCCAGGGACCTCTTGGGAAATGTGTGCTCCTCCAATTATGCCAATACCAGATTTTCTAAAACAGAAAAAACCCCAAAACAACGTTTTCCATTTCCTTCAAAATGCCATTCTGTTCTGAGAACACAGGGCTTCAAAAAAAAATTAAAGCAGGAAATATTGAGAGTGTCAAAAACGCCCTTTCTTTGTTTACCTTTAGTTCCAAAAGATGTCTGGCATGTTCTATAAGCCAAAGCAACCCACTGCCACGCTGTCCGAATGTATGTAAGCTTCTAAGGGTCAATTCCACAAACAGGGGGTTCCCCAAACACTTGGGCCACTTGCAGCCCTGCTAGAGCCAAGGTGGGGATCGGCACCCTGAGCACATGAAGTCATGACACATGTGCTCGCCATCACCTGACCATGGACACTTACCTTGTACAGGTATTAGCATCTCCGTGGGACGATCCATGGGGTAAGCTGTGCCACCAGAAAGAAGGATTTTCCTTTGTCCTTGAAGTGTGGTGGCCTGAATTGATTTTCCTAAACAGCTCCAGAGTGTGCGCTTTCATTCCGTAATCCATCCTAAGTGTTTTAAAATAAAAGAACTATCAAATCACTTGGCAGAGCGAGGCCTATTGATGCCCGGAAAGGCCAATTTATATTCAGCCGGCGCCCTGGCAAACAGCATGATTGATATCATTCAGATTTGAAACCTGAAGTGATAAATAGTTACACATGGCCAAGCGCCACACTTCGGGGCTCAGAGGCCCCAGTGAGTTATTGTTTTGTTTTGCCATTGGTTCTCGTACGCGGAAACCTTCATTTTCATAAATTAATCAGTGATGGCATTTTGCATTTCTGATTTGTTACCTTTCTCAAAAGGCCTTTACTTGCAGTTTGTAATGCTGAGCAGCACAGTTTCTAGCTGCCCAAATAGATAAGAAACAATCAGGTAATCAAAAGGCTTTCTATTTGTTATCATGGCAAATAAATGGGGGGTTCTCTAAAAGCTTTGTTGCAAAGATGTTTTTAAAGGTTTTTATTATTTGCTAGATAAATATGAAAGAAGACTTATGAAAAATGTACATAAATTGCAAGAAATAATAACAAAACCAAACCCATATCCCATCCATGCATTTAAGGGAAAAATCCCCCAAACATTCCCTTTGAAATTTCCTGTCTATGGATTCTACCCCATGAAACATAACTGCACTCAATTTTGAGTTTCAAAAACATATCGCATTATTTTGAACTATGCACTGGTGGACTCATGCTGAGTAGATTTTTGTGATGTACTTGTTTTGTTCCATAGCATGTTTGTAATATTTATCCATTGTGATACTTATCACTATAATTCACTTCTTTTCATGACTGGATATGATTACATTATATGAACATGTCATAATTTATTTATCATATTAAGATAATGGGCATTTGGATCGTTCCTATTTTTTCCCAGATCAGCTATGAATATTCTCATATAAATGAACATTCATGCATGCATCTCTTGCTGTATATGTGTAAGATTTTCTCTAGGTCTATATTTGCCTAAATATATGTACTGATATATATTTCTTTATTGAGTAGTATATGGAACTAAAGGTCCAGAGTGCATTTCCATCTTCAATTTTATCAAATAGTCCTAATATTTTTGTGCAGTGATTGTCAAGTTCTTCTGCAGTCCATGTTCTCATCAATGGTGTGATATTATAAGTACCTTGCCACGTTGAGTGTCTTCAGAAGGTGCGATGTGCTCATGCTGTGACTAGCGCCTTTGCCTGATTATTCACAGAGATGCCCACATTGTCACAGGTTTACGACCATTTGGGTTTTCCATTCAAGCTGCTTTATCCTGGATTTTTTCTGAATGGTTTGTCTTATTCTTATTAGTTTGTCACTGTAGTTAATGGTTTTTTAAAAAAAATTTGGAACTCTCACAGATATTATAACAATTCTTAATTCAGTTAGATCATGCATAATTGTACAGTTGCTGCCACCATCATTTAAAAAATATTTTCTTTCTTCTTGAATTAGTTGATATCAGTTCACCATTATCCCCTTCTTTCCCACTCCTGTGACCTCCCAAGAATCCATATATACTTAGCCATATCTTACAACATCCAATGTATTCATTCACCAAAAATTCTGTCATTGGTCACCTGGAGTGGGGTCACAGAGTTACATTGCTATCAATCTCCCCCACTCCCATTCTTCCCGTATCCTCAGGGAGTCATTACTCCCATTACTATTTCTGAAGGGTTTATCTATCTTGGATTTCATTCATTGATGAACTGAATTATGCAAATGAACATACACAGGTCTCACAAGATTAATGAGATGAAACTAAAACAATAATAGTAAGGGAGGGTATTTATGTGTTTCAACAGTGTTATTCTACAACCTGGATATATCATCTCTTTTGTGTGGCCCTTCTTTGGGGACTGTCCAATTATCTTACAGGTGGGATTGGGGTCTCTACTTTGTCTATGCTCAATAATGTCAATCTGATTGCCTATTTTTGAATTTCCATTACCTTATTCCCATCAACACCTCATGATCATAAAGGCTGGTGTGTTTCTTCTGTGTGGGCTTTGTTGCTTTCCTGCTAGAGAGCCATTTGTTTAACTTCAAGCCTTTAAGACCCTAGGTACTTATCTTTTAATAGCCAGTACCATCAGCTTTCTTCACCACATTTACTCATGCATCCGTTTTGTCTTCAGCAATTGTGTTGAGAAGTTAAGTGTCATATAAGTATCATACATTATTTGAACATACTCTTCTGTACTGAGGTAAGATTTAAGCAGCGGCCCAAAGTCCATCTATATATCTATATGTATCTATCTATCCATCCACCCATCTATCACCTATCTATCCATACATTTACACATATATAGACAATTATACCTATCTTAATGTATATATGTCTGCATTTATACTTACTTATACATATATATATATATAAGTTTTACTTTCTTCTCTCCTATTTTCTTTCCTCCTGCCCCACTATCATGTATATCCATTGCTCACTTCTCAGTAATTCCTCTGGGATACATTTCAATTGATCAAACACTTGCCTCCCACTGTCAATTTTATATCTCTTGCTATTTCCCTGTCCCTGTCTTATATGCTCATCAATCCCCGCTCTCCCCTCCTCCTCTCCAATGCCCCCTGGAACCATCAGTCTCATTGCTGTCTTTTTGGGATTGCCTGTCATGCCTATCTTACATAGATAGACACCGGGGGGTGGGGAGAGGAAGCGACCATACATGTGGTTCCAAGTTTAACTGTTGTCCAGACACAGAGTAGAGGAGTATCCCTATGTTCAACAGTGTGCAGACCCTGTAATGAAAATATTTTCACAGTTTTTCACTTATCTTTTAATTCTCTAGATGGAGTTGGAGGTATAGGAATTCTTAATTTTGTGTCAGATACATTTTTCAATAATTTCTTTATACTTTGCCATTTTTGTTTATTGTTTGTGGAATCTTTCCTTGGATCATGAAATTACATTGCCATTGATTTTCCCCTAAATATAATAATTTAGCCTTTAACTTTTCAAAATGTATTCTTGGTACTGATTTAGTTTATAATATTAAGTACAGGCTCTATTTTTAAAAACTTTATATATACAATCTCTCCTTCTGGTGTCATTTATTATATTTCACTCTCTTTCTTCACTAACCTACAATGTCAGCTTTGGCAATTCTTCCCTCCGCTAATACTTACTGCATGGCTGCAAGGTACTTGGGAGAAAGGGACAACTTTCTACTCCTGTGAAGAGTCGTGGAAACTCACAGGGGAAGTTCCACCCTGTGCCGTTAGGGGCGTTATGAGTCGGCATTGACTCGCTGGCAGTGAGTTCGATTTGAAGTTTAATATGTACTTGACATTACCCACAGAGACAGGAATATAGAGAAAATAAAGAAGTTGAAAGGTCCTACCCTAATGAAGCTTTCATTTTATTTAAACGGTGATGGAGATGGCAAATAGGAAAACAAAGTACCTGACAATAAAATTTACATAAATAAAATAGAATAGGAAATGCAGAGTTGGGGTTGCATATTTTTCCCCATCTTTTTTTAAAAAACAATTTATTAGGGGCTCATACAACTCTTATCACAGTCCATACATATACATACATCAATTGTATAAAGCACATCTGTACATTCTTTGCCCTAATCATTCATATTTTATAGGATTGATAGGAACATTTGACTCAAAAGGAAACATTTGAGTAAAGACTTGAAGGATGAGAAAAAACAAGTCATGTGTCCATCTGGTGGAGAAATTTGTCCAATAGTGGCAAGAAAAGGTGTAAATCTCTGAGGTAGAGTGTGCCTGATGTGTTCAGAAAAACCTTCCGACTACAAGGTATGAAAGAAGGTAAGTTCAATGAGGGACCATGGGCTCAATCTATGGAAGAGGAAGTCTTTGAAGTACAACATGATCAGAATTCCATTTCCAGAAGACTACGGTATGATGGATTATGTTGTGTTTCAGTAGTAAATAACTGCTAAGTCTCAGTAGCCTGAAACCAGGAAAATTACATTCTTGCCCACATTACACATTCACTACAAGCCAGTTGGGGATTGTGTCCCACAGCCTTCTCTCTAGAGTCCGGACGGGCCTCTGGTGTGCTACTGGTTCCCATCACCATTGGAAAAGGAAATGTAGTCAACCTAGTCCAGGCATCAAAGTTTCCATCCCCTCAGAGGGATCACATCACTCCCCTTTATATTCCATTGATCAACATAAAGAACCACAATCTACTTCGAGGAATGAGGAACCTTATGGTGTACTGACAGAAACATTGGAAGTACCGTGTTGATCGCACTGTGTCTAGCAGCTGGGTGAAAAGCACTATGTAGTGAGCAAGGGCAAAGGCAGGGAGTGTATTGTGTTACAAAGAGTTGTGCGAGCCCCCAATAAAATGATTTATAAAGAAAAGAAAAAGGCTGAAAGCAGGGAGGTAGCAGAAGATGTGGTGCGAATTTGTTGGATTCTGGATACATTTTGAAGATACAGCCAACGGGTTTTTGCTAATAAATTTCATATGAAGTTTTATAAAAAAAGGAGAGGCAACAGTGGCTCAGAGGATTTGTATCTGAGCAGCTGGCTAATTAGGTGACATTTACTGTGGTAGATGGACCACAGCTCAGAACAAGAATGTTGCTACATTTGTGGGAGGAATCATGGATTAGAATTGGCTTCTATCAGTCTTTTAAACATCTTTGTAAGCACAGCACTTAAAAGGTTGTTGCTGTTTTGTTTTTTTAATATCTAGAACCAGTTCGCGGTACCCTGGTGGCACAGTGGTAAGCACTTGGTTGCTGACCCAAAGGTCCGTGGTTTGAAGGCACCAGCGGCTTCATGCCAGGAAACGTGACTGGCTGCTTTCATCAAGGTTACAGCCTGAGCAAGGTCATGGGGCAGGTCTACTCTGTTCCATAGAGTTGTTATCATTTGGTATTAACTCAATGGCAAGAGATTGCGGTTGTTGTTGTTTAGGATGCTTTCGGAATTACTGAGTAATCCTTGAACAACATAGGGGTGTCATTCTGGACAGTGCACAAAGTCCTCCAGCCAGGTTTTCTGTCACCAGTGGTGATGTTGAAGTTTGAAAACCACTGCTGTTTCCAGAAGACCCAGATGCCTTCATCCTGGCGGCAGGGAATTCTGCTCTTTTGTTAGCTGCACAGAGTTGTGCCATTAAAACATCTCCAACTCACGGTGAGCTCATGTGTATCAGCTGCGAACTCCCCAAGGTCATAAACCAGAAGCAAGATCTGAGAGGTCTATCTTCTGAAGTGCCTTTGGAAGGTTCAAACAGCCAAACTTTGGGCTTGTCGTTGAGCACATAAACATCTGTGCCGCTTAGAGACTCCTGCTGCTCTTAATTCCTGACAATTACAAATGGAGTTTCTGTGGATGTGTGGTCCTACTGTTATGATCCATTAGTTTTACCTATCTTTGTGTCAACATCATATTGAAATAATTAGTAAGATGACACAATATGAGTAAGCTAGGGTATTTAGAAGAATCACTTTCTGAACGATAACCTTATTCTTCAAGAGTTAGTTAGCTCTTTTGAGCACAATTTGTATTAGACTTATCCCTAAAACCTTTATGTTTATTACAAATATAAATTGTACTTTTTTGTAAATTATGTTTTCTATGCACATTTTAATCTTACAGGGAAAGGAAATGAACATTTGTGGATGCTTAATGTTTTATTATTTTGCTTTAGTCTGTCTCCTGTAAATAGTGCATAATTAAGATTTTTTAAAAAATCATTATAATTTCTTTGCATTTACTATAAATACTATTATATTTGGATTTATTTATACCATCTCCGTTTTTTGTTTTCTATTAATCCTATTTTTGCCAGTGTCTTTCATCATCTCTTTTGTATTAATTATATATAGCTGGCAATATTTTCATTTTCCTGATTGGAAAATATTCAACTATTTCTAGTATTTTATAACCCAGAAAGATTTAGCTTATACAATATGCTTATAGAAACTTACAATTAATTAATATTTTCCTTCTTTTGAACAATACAATGACCTTCAGAATATATTTTTGTGCTCTATTGATACTTTCTTTTTGTTGGTTTTAGAATTTTTCTTTCCTTACATGGCATGACAGCATTATTATTGTTTCATACTGTGACTATTTATTTATATTGTTGAAACATTATAAGTTTCTTTGCTCATAATTCCCTTTTACAGCCCTGACTTTCCTATGAACTCCAACTGTTTCTGCCTACAGTACATGGTAGACCAGGAGACTGTATTGTCCTCCCTGCATCTGAGCTGGAAACTGCCAGCAGTTCTGTGGGAGGAAGACTGGGCTTTTGATTCCTGTAAACAGTTACAGTCTCAGAAAGCTACAAGGCGTAGCTATGAGTCACCATTGACTCAATGGCAGGAAATTGATTTAATAGAGTATGCTAAAAATTAAACACAGGAGGCACCGGTGATTCAGTGGTAGAATTCTTTCCTTCATTGGGTTGAATCCCAGCCAGTACACCTCATGCACACCCACCACCCATCTGTCAGAGGAGGCTGGCATGTTGCTATGATACTGAAAAGATTCCACCATAGCTTCAATACTAAGATGAGTAGGACCATTTGTGGACTCCAATGAGAAATTCAGACACAGAGAAGCAAGGTAAGTTACCTGAGGTCACTCTGTCAGTTTGTCATACTGTGGTGGTTTGCATGTTGCTGTGATGCTATCCATTGGGACCAGACATCAGCAAGATGACCATTGATAAGACAGGTTTCAGTGTAGATCACAGACTAGAAAAGACAAGGAAGAAGGAACTGGTGATCTTGGCAACACACAACAAGCAGTCAGAATCTTGGGCTTGCTGACCCTTGGAATTGGTACTGAGTGCAAAAGGAACTATGTGCATGCCCATCGAGAACCCATCAATCTGTTGCCTGCAAGAGCCACATCTTAAGCTCACAGACAAGAATATGCTAAGAATAAGGGTTGGCAGAAAGTTTACCAATCAAATGGTAACTCCAAAAAGGCAGGAGTGGCTATCTTAATCTCCAACAAAATGGACCTCAAGATCCAAGCCTTAGAAAGAGACAAAGAGGGATACTACATAATGCTCAAAGGTTCAGTAATCCAGGAAGCACTTACCATATTGAATATTTATGCTCCTAATAATGGTGCAGCGAATTTCATCAAATTATTAAAAAGATGATAGAAGAAATCACGGAATCAACAAACATAGTGGGTGACTTTAACACTCCACTATCGGAGAACCCTTGAAAAGGCAGGGACCGGAAGGGAGAGGGGTTTGGCTGGTCTGGTCGTCTTCATGGGAGGAGAGAGATCCTTGCGTGACCTGGGGCAGTCTCTGCCAGGCCGCATGGTCAGAGGAATCCTATGGGTGCCATGTAAAACCTGAAGTTTCTTTTAACTCTCATTAAATTCACTTGGATCACGAGCCCGGCTTCGGCGTGAAATCTTTCTCGCGCGGAGCCAAGGACCGAGGCTGAAATCTAGTCCGGAGAGAGAGACCTAACAATGTTTCCACTGTCATTGGAGCCAGAGATATTTTACCCACTGGCCCGTGATCTTCCTGAATTATACATCTTTGCTTGTGGCTATGTGAGTCTAAAGAGGGATTTATGGATTTACGGACTTGCTCTTGACTGGGCTGGTTTCCTGATGTATAACATTTCTTAATGTAAAGCTCTCTCTTACAAATATATGAGTGTCCCTGGGTTTGTTTCTCTAATCAACCTGGCCTAACACATTATGGTATCTTGGGAATGAGGGACTAGGGAAACAAATCATGAAGATGGACAGTGGATGCTTGTTTGACCTCTGCCTCATGGTAGCTTTTCTTCTTTGGCTAGTCAGAGTTCAGAGTGGGCCACACTCTGTACTTGATTGTTTTCTGGAAAGAATATGGGAAGTTAATGTTTTGATTCTTTTCTTTGGTTGTTGTCTTTACTTATTCCTGTGTGAAATGGAAAAACTGAGTGTGATTAATGTAAATATTGAGCTCAGGGGGTAAAATGGCCCCTGAGGCCTAAGGCCATATAGCATATGAATGGAATAGTTTAGATAAGGATTAAAGTGGACTGTTTTAAGAATGTGTTTAGGATGTGGATGTACTAGGATTATATTGGTTTCACCTATTGTTATTTATATAATGTGATAAAAATGATTATTAGGAAGTAGGAAAGAGTCTGTAAGCCTACTGTCTTCATCCATTAAACTGGATTCTCAAATGGGTATAGGACACGCCTGCAAAGAAGGCTCTGAAAGATAAACCTCACCCAGTGCCTTGAGTGCTCAGGACATTTGCTTTAGAAAAGACTTGCTGAGAGGGCTGTCCACAGACTCAAGAAAGATAAAGGAGCCCTTAGCTTCCTGAATTTTGAACTAGTAGTTTACCCATTGAAGCTGGAAAAAATTAGGAGCCAGGAAGAAACTCTCCTCTCCAGGACTAAAAGCTAGAGAGCCTGTGGGCAGCCTGAAAGACTTGCTAGGTGACCACCAGAGTCTACTTGTGGTCATTGACACCTGCATATCAGGTTATCAGGGACTAGAGGAGAAGACAAGAGAGGGTTAGCTGCTCTGAAGTTTAAAGATTTGTGCAGAACCTGATCCTATAGCATGCCCTAGCCCAAAGGACTAGGGCTGTTGAGCATTTGAGACAAGGATATAAATGGGCACTCTGGTGATGCTAAGCTAGGTGGCACATATTGATTTGACCAAAAGTCAACTAGATGAAGCTAGGATATTTGAGCCTGTGAGTTGGTGCATATTGCTGTTGACTTCATGGTGCATATTGCTGCTACCTGTCCTGATTTGACTTTGCTAATGGATGCAGACTCACAAGGTTCCAACTGGAATGCAGATTCTTCACATCAAGCAACATGCTTTATTTCCTCAGAGCACTGGGTTGATATAAATGACAATATAGAAATTTGGGGGAATATTTTGAAAGGATTATGGTGCAGGTGGTTCACCTAAGAATAGTTGATGTCTTGTGGTGTTGATGCACAATATGGACTGCCAGGGACAAACAGACCTGTCTTGGAAGCAGTCAGGCTGGAATACACCTTGAAAGTGAGATGGCAAAACTTGATCGCATACATGATGGACATGTTATTAAGAGGAACCGAGCCCATGAAAGTGGCATCGTGCTTGCTAAAATAGAGTTATAGAAGAAGAGGAAATCCTGCAAGGCGGTGGATTGGAATAGTGGCTACAACAATGGACACAACATTAGAAACAATTCTATGTCTTGTGCAGAATCAAAGGCCGCTCTGAGTTAGAACCAATTCAATGGCACCAAACAACCACCAGCGGAGCTGGAATCTGAAACCAAGAGACTTGGCTTCACATCTTTATATTATCAATCAGAGTCCAAAGACCCAGCAAAGGCTTCCCCAGACAATCCTAGCCCCCATTGGGATGGACGCCATCATTTTAATTGCAGGGAGATATTATCATAGTCTTAATTCAATTTATAATATTTTTACAGTAGACACTATCATTTATAATCTATTTTAAAATATAATTATAGGTTTCAAGAAAGTATAAAACTTATCCAGGGAAGTTCAGTATGCATTTCAACTAGTCTTTCCAGTAGTGTCACTGGCAATAATACACAGACCTTATTCATATTTTGCCACTTTCTATATGCACTTATTATATGAGGGAATATACCCCCCCAAGAAAACAAACAAAAACTCACAAAAAGCTCTGCTGATGTGAGGGACATTACACATTTGGAGTTTGTTCCACCAGGTAACTCTGTTAGTCAAGCTTTCTCTTTAGAGCTTCTGAAAGATTGCATAACAGCGTGTGACCACAAAAGTCCTGATTTGTGGCAGATGGAGGACTGGCTTTGCCACCATGACAATGCACCTGCTCACGCAGCTATCTTGGTGCACCAGTTTTTGGCAAAAAACCACATGCTTCTCTTTCCCCATGCACCTTACTCACCTGACCTCACTCCATGTGACTTCTTTTTGTTTCTGCGAATGAACAGGGACACGAAAGGACAGCGTAGAAGAGGTGAAGAAAAAATGAGGGAGGTGCTGTCAGCCAATCAAACAGAGAAGTTTGAAAAATGTTTCCAAGAGTGGAATCTCAGATTTGACAAAGGTATTAAATGTGATGGAGGGTACTTTGAAGGTGATAGGTTGTTTGATTAAAAATTTTTAAATACATAACTTGGGGTGGGGGAATTCTGTTTTGGGGGGTACTCCTCATGTGTATATATAATTCTATGGGATTTTGTCACATGTATAGTTTCATGTAACCATCACCACAATCAAGATTCAAAACTCTTCCATCACCACAAGCCTACCACATGCAATGCCTTTAGCGTTATAGCACCCTCCTTCTTGCTAACGTTTAGGTAACGTCTATTGGCTGGTGCGAACAGTTGACATTTAACCATCCATCTAAAGGATGGTGGTTCAAATCCACACAGTGGAAGCAAGACTTCAGTGATCTACCTCATAAAGATTATGGCCAAGAAAACCCTAAAGAGCAGCTCTACTCTCACACATGGGTCCCTGTGAGTCTGAATCAATTCAATAGAGGCAGATTTCGTTTTACTATTCCCTTTCATCATTTATTTCTCACAATCAACACCTGATAAAAATGTATGCACTCGTGTTTAGAGGGTGCCCAAATAAGGTTTATTTTAATATTTGCTAAAGACAGATAAACAGTAAATCTTATGTCTAACAGGCATTTAAAAAATGAAGGAATTCTGGAACAGTCTGGAGGTAAGATAGTCTCTTGGCAAAATTGCTTTTTTTGCTCTATGACCTTCATCTGATTGGATGAGGACCATGCATTTTGTGGGGCATAACCTGCCTTATTTTAGGCCAATTGAATTATTTGCATATAAATACAATGGAAAGTGACAGCACCGAGACTAGTATAAAGTTGGCATATAAGATTAACCAACACAGACTTTAAAACTAAAATAAGCAGAGAGCAAAAACGGCAATAAACTTCATAGAAGTGGATTAATTGACCCTGCGATTGCTTGTTTGGGCTTCATTTTTATTGTCTTTTGGGGGTATAGATTACCTTCAAGTCTTTACTTGAAATAAACTTAGTTCTAAGCCCAGAAGAGAACAAAGTTGGTTAAAAAAAATCCTCTTCAAGCTCAGAATAGAATTGTGTAGCTCACAATTGGTTTAGAAATGAGTGTCTTGAGTCTGAAATTTCTGATTTTGTTGGCTGTATATAAACCCTTTAGCCCCTGAGGTCTCGGTCTCTGCCTTTATTGAATGAGGATAATGGCTATGAGATCACTTCTTAAAGACTCCAAGGACGGTGTACCAGAAGACTGTTCTCCATAGCCCACTGAACAGTATCTATCCAGTCCCCCTAGTGGAAGCATCTACACCAGTTCTCCTTGAAGACAAAGTGCCCTATGGCAGCGTTCTTGAGGGATGACAGGAATTTGCATTCTGACAGCACAAGGTTATGAGATGACTGGCACAGAAGAATAGTTGGTACCAGACATGCTCCATTTGCCCTCCAAAAGGCCACTTTCTCTAAAAGGCTCAGTGATTCATCAGTAAATGGAGGTCACTGACATAACATATAATTTTGGTTTCTTCTAGATGGCTACACATAAGCAGAGCTCAAAAACATTGGCATTTCCTTAAGTTTCAAGATCCCAGTTTGAAAGGGGAAGAGCAGACAGTGTGGAGTCTAGTACATCACAGGACAGGGATATCTCATTACTTCTCTTATCATATACTCATTTCTCACTCATGCCACATATTTCCATTCCAAAGATTGTGTCCCTATGTGAAAGTCAACTCTTTGAATATCCAGTGACCAAATTTTCCTCCGACACCACAGATAACTTTGAAAGAGGTCCTGTGGCATTAGTACTTTCTCTGTAGCTGCTCCCTCATCTCTGCCTGAGTTTGCCACTTCAGGCAGGTGTGTGGGCTTGTGTCATTTTAAACCATAGGCAGAACTGATTAGGCCAGAATTTACATTCAGGAAGGGGCCCTACCTATTCGACCCATGGGGTTCTTGCTCCCCATGGAAACGCTCATTGGTGTGTAACCATTTCCTGTTGGCGTCATTGCCACAAGCATACAAACAGCAGACCCCAATTCCATGGCGAAGTAACTGCCACTTGTCAGGTCTGCGGCCCACTGCCCCCACCATGCCACCTTGTCGCAGACTCACAACCTGAAGTTGCAATTCCACCACCACCTGTAGGCCACCCGGATTCCAGGAGGCCTAGGAGCATGCTTGGAAAGTAAGGGACATTGGCCCTGGATTTGGCCTTCTTTGCTGTTTTCATTTTAATCACACCCAAGTCTGGAGAAGGGCAAGATGGGAGGGATTAAGAGTCTGGATTTCAGGAGGGAGCATTATCCCACTCACAACCCATGAGCACTTAAGGTGTGTTAAACTCTGTAGACTTTTTCACTCTTGTTCTAAATGTGGAATGTAGGTGGAGTACTTAGGAGCCCTGGTAGCACTATTGGGTAAGCATTGGGCTACTCATTGTAAAGTTCGATGTTCAAAACCACCAGCTGACCCTCAGGGAAAAAAAATGAATTGTCTCATCTTTTAAAAATGTACAGCTTTGGAAACACTCTCTAGGGTGCCTGTGAGTTGGAGGACTCTCCATGTTGGTAAATAATAACAATAACAATAATAAAGAATGAAAATTACTGCCATCAGTTGGTTCCGACTCATAGTGGCCCTATGGGACAGGGTAGAACTGCTCTTGTGGAGTTCCCACACTGTCACTCTTTCTGGAAGTAGAAAGTGCCATCTTTCTCCCAAGGAACTCCTAGGGGTTTCCAACTGCTGGCCATGAGGTTAGCAGCCCGGTGCTTAACCCACTACGCCATCAGGGCTCCACTAGGTTCGGTGCTTTGGTTTAGGAGCAGCACTATAAATTTAGGAGGGCCCGCATTGAATGGACTGGATCATCAATAGGATGTAGAAGCTATCGATTCAAGACAGAGCCCTTTCATGTCAATCCTATGAGGCTTTAGGCAAAGTGCTTAACCTGTCTGAGCTTCAGTTAATTTTTTTGTAAGATGGCAGTAGTACTGCCTGTCTGCCTTGCATGTTTGTCATGATGAGTAAAATGAGATGACAATGTAAAAATGTTTTGATATCACATATATGAGTGAGTGCACAATTTATAATGATAACACAGTGTGAGTACACTATACGTAGTGTGATGTATAGTGTGTGCTGGTGTGCATTAGACATGATCAGGATTACTATTTTCTTCTCAGGAAAGGGGAAATACATGTGCTCCGTCTGAAGCCTCCAACATCCAAAAGCGATGCTCACTTGCAAACTGGCTTGCTGTGACGATGTAGGACCCGCGGTGCTAGCGATGGCGGCTCTTCCTAGGAGCACGCGCAGGTTTCAGGGCTTATAGCAATTTAGAGCAAGAAGGGAGCAGAGAGTCTTACAATTTTAAGGCCACAGCCCCTCACGCCGCAGATGATTAAATCACAGCGTCACAGCCTGGGGAAGATGACTTCCCCAATTAGTGATGCGTGCCAGGCAATGATAAATGAGGGCAAAGACAAAGATTAACAGGAACACCGAACACAGTGAATCAATTCTGAAAGGAGAAAGAAGACATCAAACAAGAGGAAGTGGCACACAAGGCGTTAGGATTGGAAGGGGCGATTGTGAAGAACACTAATTTAAAAAACAATGGAAACTGAGGTGCAAAGCCTAGCAGGTGGGTCCATGTCTTTTTTAGGAATGTACAAAGTGCACCCTGTGTGCAGATTATGGCTCTCAGGTGGAAGAAGGAGGCTATTTCCAGTTCAAGAATAAATAAGAGGTTGAAGAGTTATTATTTCTGGAGAAACTTCATCTCATTGAAGATAAGGAATGGCCCCCAAATTTGATGGCTGCTTGGAATCACCTGAAGGTTAAAGCAATGTCCATGCCTGGCTACGACCTTCAGTATTATATTTTAATTGGGATGACATGTGGATTGGACATAGAAAAAAATGGAAAGTTTCCCGGTGACATCACAGTTACCAAAATAGAGGGTCAGCGGAAATTGGCAATACACTCAATGAAATTGAATTGACACAATGACTGCAATGGGAGACTCCGATACAGTAATGGCTGTGTGGATACAGGGTCACTACATGGTGGCACTGACTGGATGACACTTGAAAACAGTCACATAGCCCATTGGTGCAATTAATTTTATGAAGTGTTTTTCAGACATTTGCCACCTCTTAAATGGAATTATTTTTATATTACCAGATTTTAAAATATATATTCTCGATACAAGTCTTTTGTAGAACATATGTTTTTAAATATTGATTCCCAATCGGTGACATTCGTTTGTCTTTGAAAACTGTCTTTAAAATGGTACACATTTTAAATATTTGTAATATTTTTATATTTCTTGTTTCTGTTTTAGGTGTAGGTTTTATTTCAGTCATGGTATTGAAGGATCTGATCATTTTCTCACTGGTTTCATTGAGGTTTTTAAGAAGACAATTAAATCTCTTCAATTGATTTTGGAAGTTTTCTGTTGCTGACTGCATATGCAACCTGGATACACTCTCGATCTTCTTTCTTTTTAGGCCTCCATTTGTTCCTTCCTTCGATGTCTCTTTTTCCACTCCTCCATCATTATCTAATAAATATCCATGATGGGAAAGGAATTGTGATAGGCATTAGTAAAAGAAGAAGAAAATGAACGTGGTCTTTACTTTCAAGTGATTTTTCTATATTATTGTTGTGACTGGTCTGCAATTCTGACCCGAACAACCCTGGATGACAGGGTGGAACTTCCCCATCCGGGCCTGTCAGGCTTCGAACTTACCATGAGCAGGTGTGACGGTCTCTCCTCCTGTGGAACAGCTTAGTGGACTCGAACCAGCCATCTATCCATTATCAGGCAAGTGCTTCACTAGAGGGCCACCAGCATGTCACATACTGTCTGCTGTAGTTGAAATAAAAAAAAGTATATCACTAGAGCAATCTGAGTTATAGGATCATTTTAATTTCCTAGGGTGGCATGTAGCATGAGCACATGATTTTAATGCAAACACCCCGCACATTACATGAAGAGACTTCAGAAAATTCACGGAAACTGGAGTTGAAAGAGAATGAAATTTTGTCAGGAAACTATTGAAGCCTCCTTGTTTTATTCCCAAGTGTATAACCTCTCTGCATTAGTTTGGTAAGCTTTATATGTGAGTGTTTTTGTATGTATAACTTATCCTAACGTTGGCAAAGAAACTGCCCAGGAGGGAACAATCTCTAATTTATTAGCTGCAATGGCTTAGGCCTCTGGGCATCGTGTTTACCTGTATGTGAAGTTGCATCTCTCTTCAGGGACTCTCTTCTTAACCTGGCGATGGAGACCTTTATAACTTTTGGTATCACACCCCCTACTAGTCCAATCTTTGTCCCACTTTCTGAACCCTGATCTGCCTACCTATTTGCCCATCTGACACAGCCCCTCTGGGCCACCTCTTCTTACTGACAGTTGGCATTATACAACACACAGTTCCCTGAATGGGTCACTAAATTAATGCCAGGATTGTTACTTTCTTACTGCAGTTTTAATTCAGTATAAAAAATAGCTACGGGTGAAACAACACATTTAATTAAATATTGCATGCAGTGGAGGATTGTGTACAAAAAGCATCACCCAGGGTATAGATTTTTATAATGAGCTTCTCTCTTTGACTTCCAACCCTATTTGAACTCCTTCTCTGAAAGGCCAGATTGCTCTTTTCTTGTACTTTTAATTTTACAATAGGCTTTCTGAGAAGAGCTGAGTTGGTCCCGCTTGCTGTTAGCATAGCAGGGTCCATCCTCATGATGCTTGAAATCTCACCGTGGTCCTGAACTGCCAGAATAATTCCTGAGTATCTTAATGAGACTCCGCACCCCAGCCCTGATGTCAAAGTGAGGTTTTTTCTAAAGTGTTCGTACAGTGTCTATGGAAGAATTTCTACTGCACCATATTGTCAATAAAGAAATCAATATTCCTCATAACCTGAGCCATGACCTTGAATTTACCAAGGGGATTAACTTAAGTACACTAAATATGGCTTTCAGTGACTACAAAGTATAAATTAAGGATTGTATGTAAGTCGATTTCATGAAGCTATTGAATACATGAGGGGAGAAATATTATCTTCAGCCATCATCCCACTGGTTGGATTTTTATGACCTTCATGCTGTACATGTTGAAACTTCTTAGTACACATACACACGGTTTAAGAAAGCAAGTGAGTTAACTTTGGAATTTGAAGATATTTTCTCCGTGATCATTTTTCCTTCTACTTGTACGATCTCTCCTTGCACGCACATGTGGGTTATGAAAGTGTGAATGACGCAGCTTTGGGAGCAGAGTCCAAGAACTGGTAGGGCCCATCAGTAACCTCTGCTGGGAGGCGCTCTCATGATATTCCAGATGCCAGTGGCCAAGTCAGCTCAGTCTCGAGACTGTGTTTCAAGCCAAGAGGGAAAGATTTATTGAGAATACCTAAAGCCTGTTCCACTGAATGAAGATTCTTGGAAATGATCAAGGTGATCGCTGAAAGGCCATTTTAATGGAGTATCTGTTTTCTTTGTGGGAATTGAAACAAAGGTTCCCAGGGGAAGGTAGTGACGGACGGAGGGAACATTTGTTGTTGATTCTTTCTGAATTGTTCAGGAAGACTTAAACCAGAGACCCAGTTTTGCCCCGCTTGCTAGTAGCAGTTTTCATTTACTACTTAGTTCCAAATAGCACACTTCTTTCTAACAATTTACTCTGAAGAGGAATTTGTCAAGCAAAGGTGTGAAACAGGCAAGAAACTGCTGACGTCAAGGCACCAAAACCGTGGAGGGTCCTCAGGGCCTGAGTCCTCTCCCTTGAGAATATGTGTGTAATCTTAAACTTGGCGCTCGTGGATGTGGTCTCATTCAGCAATAAGGTTTTGTTATGTTTATGAGACTAGCTCAGATGAGAAAGTGCCCTAAATCTTAGCACTTCTGAAGTAAAATGGAAGAGAATGTCACAGTAGCCAGTACAGACAGGAGAGAGCAATACTTGAAAATCACAGAAGTACTGACACATGCCAGGAGAGGATTTTCCAAGAAGCCACCAGACCGAGCCTTCCCATAGTGTCCACATCTAAATGTAGACTTCTAGGCTTGTGTTAAAGAATATTATTAGATCTCTCTTCAACGACAATGCTGTCGGTGATAAATTTAAAACACCCACTGCCTTCTAGTTGATTTTGATGACCTTGTAGGCCCACCGCTGCGGCTTTCTGAGACTATTTACACTTATGGGAAATTATTACAGAAAGCCCTGTCTTCCTCCCTAGAGGGGCTGGTTGGTTCAAGCAGTTAGCAAGCCCGCTCATAAGTACTGTTGTCTGTGATAGGATACTATTTATGCAAAGAAGATCAGTTAATCCGCTACTATTCACATTTATGCACCAAACCCTAAAGCCAATTATGAGGAAATTAAAGACCCTCACACACTTGTTAGTCTTACCCTGATCAAGCATACCAAACAAGATGCACTGAGAACACTGGCCAACACCCATTTTGATGCCTCAAATGTTAAGACTTGTTTCTGAGTGTCTTTGACCTGCTGATTAAAAAATAAAAATGGTACCAATTTCCCCCTACCAGCCCTAGTTTGTGAGATAGAGAATACATACCATATACCACACTTCACCCTGACTGCTCATTAAAAAAAAATCAGAATATTTCAATGTACTGTTAGCTAGCCTGAGATAGAGGATGCACACATGGCTTTATTTAGTCTGTGTTGTATACTTCACATCATATCTTTTTATTCAAAGCTTTCTGGAAGAATGAAAATTATATGAACTTGGAATTTTTCCCAAGCATCACTTTATTAGAAACTGAGTAGCAGGCAGTTCCAAAGAGAGGGCCAGAAATAAGTTACTGCATAATAAATAAGGAGCTCTGATGGTGTAATGGGCTATGTGTTTGACTGCTAACCACAAGGCCAGCTATTCAAGCCCACCAGCTGTTCTGCATGAGAAAGATGAGATTTTCTGCTCCCAGAAAGATGTGCAGCCTCAGAAACCCATAGCAGAAGTTCCTCTCTATCCTACCGGTGACAGTGAGTCATTATTGACTGAAAGGTAGTGCGTTTGGTACAATAAATAGAGATTCAAAAGTTGTGAAAACCAAAATGGATCTGTTAGAGTTTAAATACGTTAATTAAAATTAAAATGTTCCAATCTTGCAATAAGATGGCACAACTTCTCCATCTGCATGCAGAAACCCTTAAAAAAGTTAGAAGTTTAGAGTCAATCTCACCTCTGAAGCATTTAACATACATCATCCATTGACTTCTATCTAGTAAAGTGTGTTCTGAAATGTTTGTTGTTGTATTTTGAGGAATAAATAAAATGTTTGTACAATTTGAGGAATAAACATTTAGCTTCAAAATATTTATGAAAATTTCTATGAAGTCTTATATTTTCAGCACTCTTCCATATATGTGCCTTTTCTTTTTTCTTTTCCACTTTTCCCAAGCTGTGTCCTGGCTTTGCAGAACCCAAATTAAAGTAGAGACTTTATATATATTTTGCACATGCTCCCAGAAAAAATAAAACAAGCAAACAAAATGAAAACACTGCCATCTCATTCATTCCAATTCATAGTAACCATACAGGATTGAGGAAAAGTGCCTCTTTGATGTTTTAAATGCTGCAGAGAGGCTGGTGAATCCAAACCACTTGCCTTATGATTGACAGCTCAATCCATAACCAACTAACTACCATGGGTCCATGTATGCACTTCAGATCTTGGAAGGCCCTTCATACTAATTGTTTTTCAAAAAGTTCCTACCTTTTTTGTCTTACTTTGCAATTTGTGGGTCTAAATTAGTTTCATATTTAAATTAGGAGGATAAACTAATATATTAGTATAATTTAATAGCTGAAAATAGAGTGGAACAGCATATCTAAGAAACCAGAGCCTATAAATTCTATCCAGCAAAATTTCCTGAATCAGTGCCCCACTAAAAACCAAGAAACCTAGAAGAAAAATTTTTTTGTTATTAGCCTGTGATTATACTCATGATTGGAATATGAAATTTGGAAACAAAGAAGAAGGAACACAAATGGTAAACTATGGCCTTGATGAAAGAAATGATGCTGGAGATTGCATGATGGAATGTGCAAGACCATGTCTTCTTTAATGCAAATACCATTTTTTCAACAGTATAAATTGCAACTATACATATCAACATTCTCAGGTGGAAAACACACGAATACAATTGATTACTTCTGTGGAAACAGATATGGAAAAGCTCAATATCACCCACCACCAAAATGAGGCCAGGGGCCCACTGTGGAACAGACCATCAATTGCTTATTGTCAAGATCCTGTAGGAGAGTCAAGAAACTACCATGAGTATATCCTACCTAAATTGAGAGAACTTTTCAAGAATAGATTTAACTCATTGAACAATACTGACCTAAGACCAGATGAGTAATATGATGACATAAAGGACATCAAACAAGAAGAGAGAATAAGGTTAGTTTAATCACGGGGGAAGGGGGGGAAGAAAACACCAAAATAAATGTCTGAAGAGACTCTAAAACTTACTCTTGAATACAGAGTAGCTAAAGCAAGCACATGAAATGATCAAGTAAAAGTGCTGAGCAGAAAATTTCAAAGGACAACACAAAAATACAAAGTAAAGTATTATAATGAAATGTACAAAAGTCTGGAATTAGCGGGTGGGAGGGAACCAAAACAAAGATGACCATGTAATACAATATCTCAACTCAAGGGAAACAAATGACAGAATTGTAGGAGAAAGGATAGGATGGGTGGGTTAAGGTACGGCAAAAACAAAAACATCCCAAACTATAGTATAAGAATACTTGTTCTTTGGGGATGGGGAGGGAAGAGTGGGGATTGAGGGGGAACTTATATCAAAGAGTTCAAGAAGAAAGAAGATGCATTGAAAATGATGGCAGCAGTAATTGTAAAATTATGCTTGGTCGAATTGAATTATGAATTGTTATAGTATCTGTAAGAACTCCCAATAAAATGATCTTTTTAAAATGAAGTGTATGTTCAAAGCATCTCAAGTTGATAGATCTGAAGAAAACTTCATGAGTGTCTTTGTAATATTGAAGGATTCTGTGAGCAAAATATTTAATTTTGTAAGTGGCATCAAAAGAAGATGAATTCACAAAGTCACTGGTCAAGAATTCATCACAATTCAACTATGTTGAGATGTAGCATCTGGTCAATAACCAATGGCATTGAAGGAAGAAGTCCAAGCTGAACATGCTCTAGGAATTGCTGACATGCCAATTGAAATATTTCAACAAATTAATTTAGATCTGGATGCACTCACTAGTGTCGGTCAAGAGATTTGGAAAATTGCTGCTTGGCCAACTAACTGGAAAATCCAAACGAAACTCATTGTCCATCTAGTCAGTGCCAACTCACAGCAACCCTATATGACAGGGTAGACTAGCTTTGGAAGTTTCTGAGACTGAAACTCATTATGGGAGTAGAGAGGCCTGTCTTTCTTCCAAGGAGCCACTGGGGTTTTGAACTGCTGACCTTGCAGTTAGCAGCTCAACACGTAAGCACTACACCACCAGGGCTCCTAACCAACTGAAAGAGATTCATATTGTGGCCATTCCACGAAAAGAAGACTCGACAGAATGGGGAATTTATCAAACAATGCCACATACAATTTAAATTTGGCTGAAGGTAGCTGTAAATTTTTGCAGCTGTATATCAACTATGAGTTACCAGAAATTCAAGTTGGACTCTAAAGAGGGCATGCAACAAAGACTGATGTTACTGATGTCAGAGCAGAGAATCCCAGAAATACATCTATTGTGCTTAATTGATAATGCAAATTGCACCCCATTGTGTAGATCATAACAATCTCTAGGTAACTTTGCAAAGAATGGTAATTCCAGGACACGTTATTGTGCTC
This sequence comes from Tenrec ecaudatus, assembly GCF_050624435.1. Classification (NCBI taxonomy): domain Eukaryota; kingdom Metazoa; phylum Chordata; class Mammalia; order Afrosoricida; family Tenrecidae; genus Tenrec; species Tenrec ecaudatus. Next base: position 49,217,585 of record NC_134533.1, on the reverse strand, counting down.
AAGAGGAATGTGTACAGGGGCAAAGAAGCAGCTGCTAGTACAGAACAAGGGGTACTGCATGGTTTAAGATCAGCAGAGGTAGGTGTCAGGATTGTATCTCTTCCCTATAGTAATTCATTTTGTAGGCTAAGCAATGAATGGGAGCAGCTGAACTATACGAAGAACAATAAAAGTACCAAGGGCTGCCAGAAGAACGAACAGATCCATCTCAAAAGTTCTGCCAGGAAACTCCTTAGGAGGAAGGATGGTAAGACATTGTCTCCCATACTTAGGAAAGGTGTCTCCAGAAGGATCATTCTGAACAAAGGACACACTTGGCAAAATAGATGTCAGTGAAAGAGAGGAAGGCCCTCCATGAGAAAGACACAGTGGCTTTAATAATGGGCCCAAATAGAAGAGCAATTGTGAGAACGTCACAGTCATGCGTATTTTCCTTTGGTTATACACAGGGTTACTATGAGTTGGAACTAAATTGGTGACACCTGACAACTACAACAGCATCATTGTCATTCGATTTGATACCCCTACCCCACCTCCCAACTAGGAATTTGAATTTCCACTCCAGATATGAGGGGCCTTCACATTCAAGGAAAAATTGAATTAAAAGGTAATAGATTTCTACCCTCCCACCACCAAATAGTTTGAATCCCTTTCATATACAAGAAATCTCTGGGTTAAAAGCTTGGACTTAAGGACAACTCATAATTGCCTTTTATTTTTTTTGTTTTTTTAGTTTTTTTTTCATAATTGCCTTTTAATAATGCATAAATTTCCCTCAATTTGAAATGCTTGAAATAACTTCTATTTGCAGCATGCTCTTCATTACAATGACCGTCACTTGCTGCACATGTAATTTTCAAATCATTGAAAAGGTTTTAAGACTTTTCTTGCATTAAACTATGTATAAGTAGGAACTGCATGCACTTCTGACTTCTATACAAAATTAACTTAAAGACACCCTCAGGAACAGATTTCGTCGATACCCTGTGGACTATCTCTACAGTCTCAGAACCAATATTTTAATATGATCCGGAGGTGATCTTATAAATACTGTTAACGTGTAGATCATGATTCAGTATATTTGGGATGGAAACACAAATTCCCTGCAGGAGGTCAAAGTGAAAAGCATCCATTTGAAGCCTGGTACAAACACTATTTCAGCGGAAATAAGGAGACAAACATACAGATCCATTGCTGTCAAGCCAATTTTGACTCGTAGGCACCAAGTGCGTTAACTGGTTTATCATCAGAGCTACATGGTTGCTAGCTTAACCCACTGCCATCGAATCCATTCTGGTCATGGAGGTGCTATAGGAAAGAGTAGAACAGCTTTTCAGGGTATCAGATCGTAAATCTTTCAGGGAGCAGAGAGCCCCGTCTTCCTCCGGGGGTGCAGTGAGTGCATTTGAACTTCCAATAGAGGCCTTATTTATGTATTTATGAACCCTAACTCTGACAATATGTATTTATATATTTATGGACCCTGACTTTTACAATAAACACGAGTGAGAGTTTGCATTAACCGTCATTAGAATACAAATAGCAAATAGGTTATCCATGTATTAATTGCATTCAACTTTTGCTTGAGATTACCTTTTACTAAAGGTAATCTCAAATTGCCATCCCCCTAGTGGCTCTGTGCCCTTTGGAAATTTTCATGAAGAGCATTGAAAAGGAGGATGGCCAGACTCTCCCCTAAATGAATTAAGTCAAAATTTCTATGGGGTAGGACCGATAATTTTACTTAAAAAAAAGAAAAATATGAATGTCAGATGATTGTAATAGGCAGCTAGAGTTGAGAAATGCTGGAATACACTGCCAGGCTATGTAGATTGGTTGCTAAGACTGGTAATTAGACATTGATGCTATCTCCCTCTGGACAGCTGGTTCCATGTTCAATGTCAACTGAACCCCTATAACCAATGCAATAATTGCTTGTTACTGATGTGTGTCCGTGAATAATTGAAGAGCCATGCTTTGCTCCTGCTCTCGATTAACTTTTGTGACTGAAGAGACCTACACTCCTCCTGTAAGAAATAAACAGACTTAATCTGTTGAGCTGAGCTGCTTCTTTTGGTTCATTTCCATGTTTATTACATGTGCCCCGTGTCCCTGTCGAATCAGACATTCTTGTTGCAGCCTGCCTGGGGTCGACTTACACAGTGACACTACAGAAAGCGTTGCATGGAAGCTCTCCTGGCCCCATCCAATTCTGCTTCTCCTGGCAAAGACTTTGGGTCATGGTAGATGGTCAGGTCAAGAGGAGGAAAAGAACAGTTAGGAACTTTTGCACACACGTTGAGCAAGACTGGTCACTTTCAGTCCTATTTCAAGTCATAGTTAACCCTCCCTATAGGATTAAACTCACGAGAGTCATCTAGACAACGCTTTGGCCGCAAAGTAACATTAAATTGAATAAGCACTTAAGGACCAATTTTCCCCGTTTCTGAAATATTTACCACAATTTTCATACTTATCCTTACAGTCCTGCCTTTCCTGTGAGAGTTGAGCATTGTTAATGCAGAAACCATGTCAGTCTTCTTTATAATCACGTCCCCAGGCCGACCACACTGCAGGCACTCAGGAGACATTTTCTGAACTGATGACGATCAGAATCTCTGGAGGCGGAAAGAAAGGGGGCGGGAGGAGGCGGTGGGAAGGGAGCGGACAAGCTTTTCTGTCCTTGAGGTGCTCAGAAGATAAGGGAAGAAATAGAATGTGCTTCAGGATCACAGTTCAGCGTGATGAGGGACTGAATAAAGGCAAGCATGAAGCAGGTAGGGACGAAATACATCACTCCCAATGTGCTTTGCTATGTAGATGGGAAATTGGAGCAATGCAAATATTTTATGTAGTTCTAATATAAAATTAAATTCTCAAAAGAAGAATGACACAAATGAATTGGTGTGTCAAGTTGGTGACATAACAACATAGAGCAACTATTGATAATCATTGCAAAATCCAGTGATTTGAAGGTATCGACACAGTGGGATCTGCAAGCAGTGGTCATCTTCTGTTGTTTAACCTTTTTATTCTCTCCAATAGTTACATGATTGACTTCCGGTTTGTTCATGCTTCCCTATACCCACATGCTTAGTTAGTCCATTCCTCTACTGAATCTGGGCTCAGAATGTGAATTACTTTGGCCCATGGGATAAGCTTTATATGAAACGTACTGTGGTTTGAAAAGTGCTTGGGTGCTGGGGCTTGGTCCCTCTTGTTTCCTTTAGAAAACTGCCATTCTCACCCTGTGAACAAACGCGGACAGCCTGACAGCGAACAAGGACCATATGGCCTATTTATCCCTACGATCAATTGATTAATAACCTATTTCCTGAAGTGGATATGCTCAGTTGCCTGAGAGTTGGCTTTGGTGAGTGAATCCAATGGAAACCAGCTGAACAGCCACAAACTAAGCCCTATGCAGACGGCATGGTGAGCTACATGGAAGTGTGTTAGGCTCTCACAGTTTTGGTGTGCATCCTGCACAACACTGTTACACAACAGTGGATACCACTTGCGGGACTGGGGAGAGTAAGTTTGCAACTGAAAAATTTGCAAATCTTTGGATCTGACAGTTACACAAAAACCCAAACAAGCAACCCAAAATTTGTTCTGATAGATTAAGCCACCGCTCACATTTGTCTCTCTCCTTTATATCATTCCCAAAGAAAATTCCAGGGGAATTTTCAAACAAGAAACAAACAAACAAGCAAATCATGATCTGTAATTTGCCTTGCAGTATTTCTCTGAAGGAAGATTAAAAAAAAGATTAAATAACATGCTCTGGTCTAATCTGATTTGTAAAGTAAAACAAATCGGATTAGACTAGAGCATGCATACTCTTACAGATAAGAGCCTGGAACACAGGGATTCCAGGACAGGTAAACCCTCAGGGCCATCAAGGAGAGTAGAGATACCAGGAGGATTAGGGGAGGGAGGAGGGGGAGAAAGGGGGAATGGATCACAAGGATCAACTTAGAACCCCCTACCAGGGGGACAAATAGCACAAAAGTGGGTGAGGGGTGACGGAGGATGATGTAAGATATGGAAAAAATAGTTTTTAACTTATCAAGGGTTCATGAGGGAGGGCAGGGGGGGGAGGGAAGAAATGCGGAGCTGATATGGGGCTCAAGGGGGAAGAGAATGCCTTGAAAATGATGATGCTGACATATGCATGTAAGGATTGTGATAAGAGATGTAAAAGCCCCCAATAAAAGTATAAAAAACAAACAAACAAACAAAAAACCTTGATAACCTGCTCTGCAATCTTTCACCTAATTTACAATCAAAAGGTTAAAAAATGGGGGAAAAAACTATCAGTACTTTCAACATTTTCAGTAATAAGAAATGACAACAAAGGCACATTTGGAAATGCTTGTAAGAATATGTCAATGATAAACAAAATGCTTTTCATAACAACAACAAAACGGTTAAATCACATACCCTTACTTCAGCAACTCTCCTTAGATCCAACGTGCAAAGTATTTCATGTAACAGCTTAGCTCACTGAAGCTCATTTTGAATTTCTACTTTCCACAATTCAGAGAAAGTTTGCTTTGTTTTAAGTCACCAATTTTATGGTAATTTGTTACACCAGTATTAGATATAGCCCATGTTTATAGTACATGTAGAATTCTTGGTGGTGTAGTGGGATAAACATTGAGCTGCTGACCTAAAGGTTGGCTACACAAATTCACGAGAAGCCCTGAGGTAGGAAAACAAGGCTGCCTGCGCCTGTGAAGGCTTCAAGTCTCAGAAGCGCTATGGAAAAGTACTCTGTCCTATGGCGTTGATTGGAGTCAGAAATGATGAGACTACAGCAAGTTTTTGGTTGTATATGTAGTATCATTTGTTACATTTGTCATTTGTTAATGTCACAGGGAATTAATGTTTAGTGAAGATCATTCAACAATAGTCGCAGTGATAAATGGAGAGAGAACTGTAAGAGGTTCAGGCTCGATTGAGAAGAGGATGTGGAACAAGGGGTTGTTTGCTGATGTCAGATGGAGCCTGGATGAAAGCAGAGACTACCATTAAGATGCTTATTTGTAGTTTGTTGACTATGTCTAGGCATTCAACCTGTGGATCATAACAAACTGGGGAAGAATGGGGATTCCAGAACACTTCATTGTGTTCTTGCACAGCATATACATGGACCAAAAGGAAGCTGTGCCAAGAGACTAAGGCAGTACTGCTTGGTTTCAAATCAGGAAAGGTGGGCAACAGGACTCTATCCTCTCACCAGAATTGTTAAATCTGTATGCTGAGCACATCATCAGAGAAGCTAGATGGTATGAAGAACGTGGCTTCAGGGATAGGTGACGGGTTATTAACAACCTGAAATATGCAGATGATGCAACATAACATTGCTTGCTAAAAATGAGGAGTATTTGAGGCACTTGCTGATGAAGATCAAAAATTGTAGTCTTCAGTATGGATTATGACTCAATGTAAAGAAGACTAAAAAATTCCCGACTGAACAAATAGGTAACATGAAGAATTGAGACGAGTTTGAAATAGGCAAGGATTTTATCTTGCTTGGATCTATAATCAATGTGCATAGAAAGTGTTGTCAAGAGATTGAAAGATGTGTTGCTGTACAAGACTCCTTTATTGAGAAGCAAGGAGGTTACTTTGAGGACTGAAATACACCTGACCCAAGCCACGGTGTTCTCCATTGCCTCCTATGCGTGAGAAAGTTGTACATTGAATAAGGAAGACTAAAGAAGATGTGTTGCCCTTTCATTGGGGTCCTGGTGAAGAATATTGAAAGTTCCATGAACTTCCAGAAGAATAAATGCATCCGTCTTGGAAGAACTACAGCCAGAGTGATTCTTCGGGGAAAGATGATGATACTTCATCTTATCTACTTTGGACGTGTCTTGAGAGACTAGTCCCTGGATAGAGACATGATGAGCTTGGAATTGTAGAGGGGCAGTGAGAAAAATGAAGGCCTTCAATGAGATGGTTCGATACAATGGCTGCAGCAAGGGCTCCAGCCTGGGAACACCTGTGTGGATGGGCGCAGGCTTGGGCAGTGTTTCAGTTTGCTGTGCCCTGGGTTGCATGTGTTGGAACTGACCGGCTGGGCACCTAACAACAGCATGTAGTGACAGCCTGGTGAGAGTTTGGATTATCAGAGCCACAGAAAGTTGTGCCAGTACACTTTGGTCTTATCTAAGTAGATATGGATGTTGATGGGTACAGGGAAAATAACTAGTTTGAGGTTTCTTTCTAAGGATGGCATTCAATGTCTGGTGCTTTTAATCATGGAGCCATTTCTTTGAGGAGATTGTTCCAAAGGGATGTTGCTACCTCAAACTTAAAAACTTAAGAATTGAAAGCAGATAGCTGAAAATAGATATAGTTTGCCCCAAAGTAGGGTGTTGATCAATAATAGTCAGCAGTTCAATATACAGGGCTCAATGGTAAATGAAGAATTTTTATATCATTCCTGCAGATTCCATTGAGCAGAGCTGGTTGGAAAATCGAATAGCCTAGCAGGAGTTTCAGCCCTAGCAATATATGAAGTTAAAGCAGTGTCTCTCCATTCTAGAGCAAATTAGCTACATTACACAAACAGAAACAAGACACTTTCATGGTGCGTGTGTGCGTGTAAAATTTTTATGTAGGTATTCTCAATCACTGACAAAGAAGAGGTAACTGGCTACCACTAGAAGGAGAATTAGTTTACGCTTAGCTCCACAAAGCAAACCTACTTCCATTGAATCATTTCTGACACATAGCAACCCTATGGGCAAGACTGGAATAACCCCTTTGCGTTTCGGACACTTAAATCTTTAGGGGAACAGACAACCTCCTCTTTCTCCACCGAGCAGCTGGCAGGTTGGAAATGCCTACCTTGTTCTTCGCACCTCAGTGCATCACCGACTCCCTCACCAGAGCACCCCAACCCCCACAATATGCCTAAAACATAAATTTGGATGTATGAAAGAGTTAAATCTACAAAAAGATTCAATAGAACATTTTTTAAAAGATTGAGCTTCTGAACAGGAGCATCAGCAGGAACTTTCTAAGCATACAAGCTCAGAATGAGTGATAAAAGACAAGACTAATATTGATCCCCAGTAAGTTCAACTTTTATCTCTGAAGAAATAACCAAAATTAATAGGAAGGCAACACATTAGGAAAAAATGATCCATCGACTGTGACAGTACATTTCTACTATCAAGACAACATTCACAAAGGAAGGGACAGAAAGCCTCTGATAGATAAGTAAGCAAAAGGCACGATCAATTTACAAAAGTGGAAATAAAATTAGATTATAAACAAATGGAAAAATATTCAACCTCACTAGTAATCAAAGAAATGCAAATTAAAATGAGACACTATATTTGCTTATCAAATTAGTAAACATTTAAAAACCTTATAATATCCATAATAGCTGTCATAAACTGCTAGCAGATTGTAAAATGGCATCACTCTGGAAAATTATACTCTAAATTTGATTTTTTTTCTAGATAAATTAGAAATGTAATATAAACAGCTCTTACACAAAAGAGCTTCCATCAGTAGGTTTTCTGTCATAACAAAACCGTTCAAAACAACCTGTTTTCAAAAATCCATATAATCAATGGGCTATTATTCAACAGTCAAAAATTCATGCACATACTAATTACAAGTAAAGTACACAGAATTATATTTCTATAATGATTTCAAAATCTTTCTAAAAGTGTATGCATAGAAAAACAGAATCAAAAAGTATATCACAATTTTAGTGGGGACAGACCTGTCAGTTCTAGATCTTCTGTATTGTTTCTTCTCTCTTTGTCATACCGTTTTTATTTTACAAACATATTGCTTTCATGATAGAAAAATTAAATGAACCTGCACCTGGTTTTATTTTTAAAATAAAGAATTGTATAAGAAGCTGGGATAGATAGTGGAAGAAAAGATGATTCCATTTTAAAAAGGCTGAAAAAGCTGCTGAGAATCACATGTTATGTTTAATGATGACAGATAAGATAAATAAAATTCAACCAGATATTTTATGGGGAGTAGAAAATGTGTTGTTGTTTAAAAATAGATATTATTCCTTCTGGGAGAGGACAATGTCCATTATGCAGACCAGCAGAATTGTGCCACATCTCTGGTCTTTCTCCTTCTCCCAATTATGTGCAAAACACTCAGAAGGAAATAAACAGCCTCTTGATTACTTGTCTTACAAATTTAAACATATAAATTGATATAAAAGGCTACATTAGCCAATAGAATCCAAGAGTGCCTACTTTAAGTCTCCAGAAGAATCTCAGAAACCAGAGAATATCAAGCATAATGTTTACATACACCTGGATACCATTTGCCTGCAACATTTTAGGTATGACACTGATCTCATGTTGAGATAGTGCATTCGGTATAATAATCAGAGAGAGTAGTTTGTTTTGCAATTTGACTGTAGGTGTAGAGAAACACATTTTTCCAGCAACCTGTTGCCTGATCGTGAAAAGGGATCCAACGAATCAGAAACAAGTCATTTCTGGTTTTGTTTTGTGCAGACACTGTTTGCAACGGCTCCACGTAGCCCTTGAAACTAGGAAGACATACATGGTTTATGAGCCCTAGTGTCACAGTGGTTGCGGCACTTATTTGCCAACCAGAAAATGGCCGCTTCCACCCATCAGCCATATTGTTGAAGATAATTATGGCAAATCCTATGGGGCCATTCGACTCCCCCCTATAACATTGATCTTCTGGGCACTTGGGCAGGGACAGAAGAAGGACACTATTTGGGGAGATGTCAGCTTCACTAAGTACTCCTCTTCGAAGTTTTCCAAACTGGAGTTGGTGCCAGTAATTCAGTTGTGCATTGTTATTTCCCTTTTTCTGCCTTTGTGAATTAAAACTCACTGCCATCAAGTAATGTCAACTCATAGTGACCCTATAGGGCAGATACTGTGAGTTTCTGAGACTATAACTCATTTTTTAAAACAGTTTTATTAGCACTCCATTCACATGTTGCACAATGGAATAATTTAATTGTATCTAGAAAAATTGTACAATTTCACCATATTAAATTCTTCTTCCTTGTACACAGCATATTTCATGTGATTATTCTTTTTCAAATCATGGCAAAAATATACACATCAAAACATTCTCCCGTACCACAACTTGTACCTGTACAATTCAGTGTTATTGATTATACTCTTTGTATTGTACAACCATTATTTATATGCTTTTCCAAATTATTCTACCACCATTAACATAAACTCAATGTTCCCTAAGCAACCATTTCCCCTTAACCCATAGTAACCATTGGTCAACTTAGTTTCTTTTTCTTTTAAGTAGTTTTCTTGGTATAGTATTCACATATCATATACTTCAATGATTAGATCGCCTTTTAATGAGTTGTATATTCATACTCATAACCGGTCTTTACATGAGTAGAAAGCCCCATCTTTCAACTGTGGAGTGGCTGGTAGTTTCAAACTGCTGACCTTGATGCTAGCAACCCAGCTTGTTAACCACTGGGTACCAGAGCTCCAGCAGGTGCCTCAAATTCCACAAAGCAGTCACATCTAAGGATCATAAACCGCCCACTCGACTCTATGCAAAATTGTCTATCTTAGAAAGTGGTTTTTAAAGCCACCGTCCCTCCTAATACATCCTTTGCTTGTGAAGAATTGTTTGGCAGAATGGGCTATTTTAATGGGCACACTGTATCCAATGTGATTGTCGCCATCTGTTCCACCTTCCAATTACCAAAGTAAATGGAAATCAAAGGCAAAGGCACCGGAAATCTCAGATAATATTTTCTGCTCATTATGTCTTTTGCTTGATGTGAGTTTTTAAACATCCATTTGGAATACATTTTAGGAAGAAGCATCCTTTCTTTCTATCAGTGAGACACAATTAAAAGATCGGGATCCTGCACTGAGAGGAAATTGCTCTCTGAGAGATGCACGTGGGCACATTCAACATCCTGACCTCTTCCATATAGTTGAGATTTCTGCACAAGCTCACAAAACTCCTATCATGTTCGGCAGGAAATGATTAAACAGTAACTCTCTGGACGACTACAGCCTGGGGAACAGTAAACGGAGTTGTACAAGCAGGCATTGTGGCATCAGTGTCTTAGTGTTTCTTCCTAGTAGGCTGTGAACTTTCAGCAAGATCTGAAGCAAAGATCAAATATTCCTACTAAAGACTGTGTCTGTGTATATGTTGGATAGATGCAGAAAGAAGTAGAGGTACGGGGGGATGGGGCATGAATTTAATACTGCTCCTGCAAAAGGAATTTAGTCCCCAAAAAGAACATTGGTTGTTCAAACGGAAGGAACAGTGTTCTAGTTGGCAGAGGACAGTACCTGGTCCTGCAACAGATGCACTCAACATCCTTGAACCGTTGCTGTTGACTCACCTCTCTGAAGGCCTTCTCTTTTCCACGGACTCTCCACTCTGCCAAACATGCTGTTGTTCCCCAGGTACTGTTGGTCCCTTCGGAGAACAGCTCCAGAGCATTTGAGACAAAATCTCGCCATCTTTGCTTCTAAGGAGCATTCTGGTTGTATTTCTACCAAGACAAAAGCATAGTTCTGGGAGTGTGCGGTACAGCAACGTTTTTGACCAACAACACAATTCCAATGCACCGGTTGTCCAGTCTTCCTTAGCCACCACCCAGGGTCTGCACGCATGTAAGGTGACTACACACAACATAGCTTGGTCAGACACCTTAGTCCTTGAGGTGGCATCTTTACTCTTTACCACTTTCAAGTGGCCTCCTGCTGCAGACTTGCTCGGTGAAATATATCAGGGGATTTCCTGGGATTTCCGTGGGCATTGATTGGGCACTGATTCCGTGGGCATTGATTGTGGACTCAAGTGAAGTGAAATCTCGACCACTTCAATTGTTCCTTTCTTTTTTTATCATGATTCTACTTATGGGTGCAGATGTGAAGATGTATGTTTTTGTTTGTCTTAAACTTTAATCCATACTGAAGGCAGGAATCTGTGATTATTTGATCAATTTCAGCCTACAGGAGTTGGTCAAAGTCTTTAAATGTTTTCCTTTAGTATCAGTCTTTGGTGCATCTATTTGGACCATAGTCATATAGAGAGAAGACCGTCATGCTCGGTAAAGTTGAGGGCTGGTGAAAGCGAGGAAGGCCCTCAAAGAGATGGACAGACACCAGGACTACAGGAATGACTCAACCGGGAGAACAACTACCAGGATAGTGCAGGGCCGGCCAGTGTTTCGTTCTATCTTACATAGGGTCCCTGTAAGTGGAGACTGACTCAAGGACCCCTAACAACAGTCATCTAACTCAGTCATTCTTGTGGTGATATGAGGATGCCTGGGGGTGAGGACTGGGGTGCCAATTGCAGAATCAGCAGTTCAAAGCCAGGTTGCGGCTGTGCTGCAGGACAACAATGGTGCTTTCTACTCGCAAAAGAATTACAATCTAGGAAGCTCATAGGGGAAGTAGCTGTGAGTTGGAATCAACTTAATGGCAGTGAGTTTTATTGTATGCATAAATTAAGGGATTCAGTTGTAAAGTCTTTAAGAAATTGAAATCGAATACTTGAAAGCTATATTACTTATACAGTGTAGTAGTTGTCAGTAAAAGTCCAGTAATTGTTCTTTGTGCAAAATGTAGCCAATATAGATGATACTCACGCTTACTGGGGTTCGTTAGGGAAGCTAACGGTTTTCGTTAGGGAAGCTAAGCTTCCTAGACTGTAATTCTCTTGTGAGTAGAAAGCAACATCGTTGTCCTGCAGCATAGCCGCAACCTGGCTTTGAACTGCTGATTCTGCAGTTGGCTCCCAGTTCCCACCACCAGGCATCCTCCATATAACCACAAGAATACGTTAGCAAGGACACGGCTCTTTGGGTCATACGGCCTCTACTCCATCATGCTTGCAGGCATGCCTTTTTATTTTTTTTTTGGCTACCTGCTCCAATGGCGCCTGCCTCCATGGACCAAGAAGGCCGCCAACTGCTCTACCTGGTGGTCTTACATGTTTCTATGTTGCTGAGGGTTATCCTACTTTGATGTCAAACTTTAGCAGTGGCACCCACAGTGGGAAGATTCTCCTGAGCTTCTAGACCAGTGGTTCTCAATCTTCCTAAGGCCATGACCCTTTCATACAGTTCCTCATGTGAGGCGACCCCCAAAACATAAAGTTACTTTCGTTACTACTTTATCACTGTCATGTTGCTAATGCTATGAACCGGGAAACCCCTGTGAAAGGGTTGTTCAACACCGTCATGACCCTCAGGTTGGGAAACGTTGTTCTAGATGAAGACGGTTAAGGAAGAAGGACATGGCAGTCTATTTGAACAAGAAAACAAAGTCCCGTGGATTCTCACGAATGGCAATAAACCGTTGTTTGAATAATGCCGAGGTCGAATCTCTCAGGGTGGCAGGCACCCAAATTATGACCAGGGGAGGACTGACCCTACAAATAGAGTCAGCTTAATGATGAGGTGATGAAATAAAGTGTGGAAACCTTTACCTGATGATATGACATCACTCAAAGTGAGAAGGAACAGCTACCAAAATGGGTACCAAGACTATATGAATCTGGGAAAATTGAAAGTTGTAAAAAATAAAAAGAACTTATATAAATTGATATTGCAAGTACTAGTGAACTGAAAAGTGGGGCAGTTAACATTTTTAATTGGACAACCATAAGGTCTACTATGCAAGAATTCACAAATGAAAGAGTTATAAATAGATATTCATTTTCAAAAATAAGATTTCAAGACGTATCCTGCATTACAAAGCTCTCAGTGATAAGATAATAGCCATGCATCCACAAGAAAGGGTGTTTAATGGGACTATTATTGAAATTTATATACCAGCCTCTTAAGGAAAGATGAAGAAATTGAAAAATGTTACCAGCTTCTGCAGTCTGAAATTGATCAAACATGACATCAGGATGCATTGAAAATTACTTGTAAATACAAAGCAAAAGTTGGCTATGAAGAAAAAGGCTCAGTATTTGGAAACTATCACCTTTATGATAGAAATAACTCTGAAGATCAAGTTAGAGACTTCTTCAAGACCAATGTCTTCTTCACTTTAAATCTAGCCCTCACTGGATGCACCATTCATATGGAGGAATCAAACAGAGTACATCTATGGAAAAAATGATGCAGCAGTTCAATATCACAGTCAGAAAAAGGCCAGTAGCTGATTATGGATCAAACCATCAGTTGCTCATATGTAAGTTCAAGTTGAAGCTGAAGAAATGTAAACAAGTTCATGAGAATGAAAGTATGACCTTCAGATTATCCCACCTGAACTTAATGACCATATCAAAATAGGGTTGATGCATTGAATATTAACGACCAGACAAGTTGTTGGAAGATACCAAGGACATCATATATGAAGGATGGAAAAGTTACTGAAAAGATAGCAGAGAAAAAGTGCTTGACACAATGGATGGATGGATGGATTGTGATAAGAGTTGTACGAGTCCCCAATATAATGATTAAAAAAAAAAAGATCGGAGAGAAACAAGATACTAAAATAGATGTCAGTAGAGTCTCTGAAATTGTCTCCTTACTGCAGAGAAGTGAAAATGATAGAAAGAAATGGTGAAATAAAACAGGTGTAGAAAATATTGCAACGGGTGCTCAAAAGACAAAGGAAAGCAGTATACTAACGTGTCCAAACACGGAGTTAGAAAATCAGAGGGCCTAAATTTGCAACAGTGCAAATTATTGAACAACAGAGGAAGCATCGAAAGAAGATGGAGGGCATACACAGCGCCACTGTCCCAACAATGATTGGCCAGTGTCCTCCATCTCAGGAGGAAGCGTACAATCAAGAACGAAAGGTACTGAAGGAAGAATTCCAAGCTGCACTGAAGCCATCGGGCACAGCAAGGCTCTGGAGAATGATGCAATCCAATGAAGCGTTAAAACAAATCGATGCGGTGCTGCAGATGCTCATTTGTCGATGATAAGACAGATGCAAGCTCCCGGCCAATTGTCCAAAACAGAACCAGATCGGGCTCTATCCCAAAGAAAGGTGACCTAACAGAATACAGAATACTATGGAACAATACCACTGAGTTCATATGTCGGTAAATCTTTGATGAAGATATTTCTAAGCTAGTTGCCACAGTACGGTGATAAAGGTACAGGCCAACAATTCAAGCCAAATTAAGAAGAAGATGTAGAATAAAGAACAGCATTGCTCCTGTCAGATGGATCTTGGTTGAAAGCAAAGAATATCAGAATTATCTTTACTGAGGTTTATTTTCTTTTTTGTAAGAGTTTTTTAATGTGAGTTGGCTGACGTTTTGCAGAGCATATGATCGGTTTTACATTCAACAATTCATTCCCATTTTGCTCCATTCCATCCACCGTGGTCCTCTCTGTGGACCCCAGTCATCTTCACTGTTTCTTCTTTCCATTCCGCTGGAATTTATCCTGGGTTAAATGCTACCCTTTAAAAATTGCTTTAGCAAAGGCATTTGACCGTGTGGATCATATACAGTGGTGGGAAGCATTGTGTACAACGGGAGTTCTAGAACATGGAATCACGCTCATGAGGAACATGGATGTAGAGCAAAAGGAAGCCCTTCAAAAGAACAAGGAGCGACTGAGCAGTTTAAACGGGGAGAGGTGTGCCTCAGGCTTGGTTCTTCCTCCATACTTACCCAATGAGTGTGCTGAGCAGGCGAGCAGAGCAACTCGACAATGGGCAGACTATAGTGGAGGAGAAATCATAAGCATTTACTAATGACGATCAAAGACTATAGCCTTTAGTATGCATTACACCTCAATATAAAGAAAGCCCCCACATTTCACAACTGGGCCAAGGCAATATTATAATAAAAGGAGAAATTACCAATGCCGTCAAGGATTTCATTTTACTTGGATCCATAAACAATGTCCATGGAAGCAGAAGTCAAGTAATCAAATGATGTCCTGCATTGGACAAATCTTTGCAAAAGATCTCTATGAGGTTTTAGGAAGCACAGATGGCCCCATTACAAAAGTATGCTGGAGGCAAACCTCGGTATTTTTAATCACCTCATATACATATGGAAGCTAAACAGCAAACTAGGAAGTCTAGAAAGGAGTCGATGCCTTTGGATTATGGTGTTGGAAAGGAGTAACAAGTGCACCAGGAAGCCAGAAGGATGAGTAAGTCTGGCAGCGACGTACCTCCAGAACACTCCTTAGGAAACGAGCTAGGAAAGACCAGGAAGCCAGAAGGATGAGTAAGTCTGGCAGTGACGTACCTCCAGAACACTCCTTAGGAAACGAGCTAGGAAAGACCAGGAAGCCAGAAGGACTAGGAGTTGCAGAATGATATTCTAGGTAAAATTTGGGGCCAGGGAGTAAGAGGAAGACCTTAATGAGATGCATTGACACCGAGGCTGCAATGATGAGCCCAGATCTAGCAATACTAGTAAGGATATAGCTGGACTTGGCAGGATTCCTTTATGTATGGTTGAAAATGAACAGGATTATACCTAACAACAGCAAGAGTTATATCAATGAAACAATAGAATGTAATTTTTTGGACTTGTTTTATACTGCAAAATTATTCTGAGATTATTCTATTTTATTGTACATAGCAATAGCTTGTTCCTTTCTATTATTAAGTACTATAGCAGTCTCTGGATGTGCCACAATGTATCTACTAAAATATTCATGTATATTTAGGTTTCTTATTTTTGATTATTTAAAAATGTTCATGTACAAGTAGTATGTGCATTTTAATTGTACATATTTTATATTTCATAGCATGAGTTTAGCATGAGTAAAATCTTCCAGGCATCTAGACAGGACATACGAGTATCAGCTTTTACTTGTCACCCTTCAGTAGGTAACAAGTAAACCCAAACCTGATTCATATACTTGCTAACTTTTCTTCCTCTATGATTTTTTTACATGAAAGCAAAGACAGTATAGCTAAATCAATAAAACTAAACTTATTTAGACTTGTTCTCCCTAGGCCCAGTTTTTAATAAGTTCTACTCCGTCAGGTGACAACCGGCCCTTCTCTGGTTGGCAACTGTAAATAAGGCTGAATTGATTGTTCCCAGGTTGACATGGATGAAGAATTACTGAAGAACGAGGCTAATTTTTCCAACAAGGAAAAGATGCTAGAATTCTGGCAAAGTGTGTATCTACACTGACCTGAAAAGACAGATGCTTGGCACTGTGGATGATCTCTAGTGTCTGGTGCTTTTACAACAGCTGGTGATTCTGATTGGAGAGCAGGAACTGTTTATGCATTTGATCAAGAAGAACTGCATGGATTGACCCTAAATTTGGAAGACCTTCTGAAAGTTGGCTTTAGGCCAAAAGGTGTACATGTCTTCACATGTGGCTCATTTAGAGCCAGAAAGTGAACTTAGTGAAGACCCCACACATCAGGAAGATGGAGGACACCAGAAGGTGTGTTAAAAGTAGAACTGATTAACTGAGTTGTCATTGGAATCGCCTTTTGTGTTATCCAACGAGCTTTGGGGGCACAGTGGGCATGTGTTGAGCTGCTAACCACAATATATCAGCAGTTTGAAACCACTAGAAGTTCTGGGGAGAAAAATGAAGTTTTCTCCTTCTGTAAGATTTACTGTCTGGGAAACCTCAGGGAGCAGATGGTTCTACTCAGTTCTATGAGGTTGCCAGGTTAGGCTGGGTTGTCTAGAGATATGAAATCAATGACACTCATATGTACTTAAGCAATAATTTATATCAAGATTAATTTTATATCATGAAGACATCCCAACCCAATCCAACTCAAGTCCATATGTCTAATGCTATCCAGTACCATCTTCAGCATGATGTAGCTTCAGGTTAATGAAGCATAAGAGGGAAGCAAGGAGATCCAGGCTGGTGGGTGCAGTGCCCTGTGGATCCAAGTTTGGTGGCAACATGGCAGGGTTCCGATAGCTCCAGGGTTGGCTGCCAAGATGGGGCTACCCTGGAGGCAGACACAGCATTCAAGCAAGTAGGAAGGTCAGGGGCATGCGCAAGAGAATTTCCCAGTGTCTCTCATAAAAAGGCCACAGTCTCAGGAGACATCATCAGGCTGTGTGTGACCTGATTGATAGGTTGGACACATCCCCTACCACCACATAATTGCTATCAAGTTGACATAAAATCTAGCTACCACTAGTCACTGTGAGTCAGAATTGATGTGATGGCAGTCGGTTTGTTTTTGGCTGTGGTCATTAATTCCAGGCTCTGACTCAACCTTATACAATAGCGCACAATAAGACACAGCTCAAGTAGATTTTTTTTTAGTAAGTGAACTTGCTTCTTTAGTTTTAATATACACAATTAATCTAATAAATTATTTTAGTGTAAAATGTTTCCTATATTTTGATCTTTTGAGAATGTAGATTCACATTCCAATTGATATATACCTTTATTTATTTATTTAGAAAAAAAAAGAGATTTAGCATTAGACAGCTGGTCTCAGTTTAGATGATTCTAATTCTGTTGGCAACACTTAAAACATCATAGTCATGAGCCAGCCAGATATATGCCTTCTCTCTATCAGGTCTGATCTAGATGTTGACTTGGTTATGTTGATGTCATCATAGGGCGTCCTCACAGCCCGTTTAACCTGGTAATTGTTGACCTGACATCCACAATGAACAAAAGTATGTTATCTCCAATCTTCTTCATAGCTGACTCACTGGTCAGGGGAGCTTGAAGATGGCATAGTGGTCAAGCTTGTGTCTTCTGGGGCCTCAGTGTCTTTGGCCTCAGGAAGGTAGGTAAGCTGTGGATCTTCTTTGTGTATGACTGTGCACAGCCTTCTGGGCCTTTAATGCCTTTGCTTTGGGTTCAGTTTTGGGAAGGGTGAGGGTTTCCTCCTTTGCCTTCAGAGCCATCTTCATAATAAGGCGTAAATTGCTACAAGTATTTAATTTAAGAAACAATTTTTATTTCTCTCACTCAAAAGCCTATCACAATAAAGGTATGTAATATAATTGAGGCAATTTGAAACCAAGGAAACACTGAATTACCTTTCCACTGATTGTAGACTGGTGGCTTCAGAGCCTTAAAACCAGTTGTGTGTGTGTGTGTGTGTGCCTGTACTGTGTAGTCTACTTAACATTACAGTAAATTCAAATGTTTTTCAGTCTACAGTCTAAAAAAGTTCAATATTTTGTCCGCAGCAAATGTTTCAATATTTTAATTTTAAATAAACAAATAAACATATTTAATTTTAAATAAACAAATCTAAGAGTGAAAAATTTGTTCTAGCACTGTTTAGAGGAGAATTGTTTTAGACAAAGCGTAACTATTTTAAAATTAACACTGCTCAATACCTAGCTCGATTAAGATTGCCATATTGGCATCTAACGTCACAAACTTGACATGAAACTAATATTACTTGCTTATGAGGATTAAATAATTTCATATCTAAAAGTGCCTATCTAATGCCTAGGACATTATACTTAATAACAAATATACTTATTTGCCTCCTCCCTAAGCCTCTCACCCTTTTGCAATATATAACTTTTAATTATACATGGCAACACAAATAAAGCATAAGCATTTCTGACTTCCAGAACAGCAATTTATCAATTATGTCCCAAGATAGCTATTAGTGACTATGTTTGCTATTATAATTATTGTGTCTTAC
This sequence comes from Tenrec ecaudatus, assembly GCF_050624435.1. Taxonomy (NCBI): domain Eukaryota; kingdom Metazoa; phylum Chordata; class Mammalia; order Afrosoricida; family Tenrecidae; genus Tenrec; species Tenrec ecaudatus. The sequence continues at coordinate 49,198,989 of NC_134533.1, read as the reverse complement.
TGTAAGGAAAATCGGATGCCCTATTGCAAATAAACAAAGAAAGAAAGTACTTTGATTAACATGCTTCTGGTAAAATAGAAACCACCCAAAATCTAATTAAAATCTAAATCAAAGTGAAATCTTGATGGGGGAAGAGGATCTTGACGTCCCACCTTGAAGCAAGTATTCTGTTTCAACAGTTAACTGCTCTGGAACTAATAAAGAAGACAAGTACAGGGTCATTTGAAGCCTGTCACTCTCTTCTTGAGTAGCGTGCTCAACCAATCCAGTTCTATGTATTAGCTCTGGTTTATATCCTTGGATGAAAGAGGTACTTTACATAGTCATTAGAGAATTTGTAGTAGAAAATTCATTAGTACCAAATCTTCTCACAGAGAGCACACACGTTTTATATTTCCGATTTTATATGCGCAAAATTAATGTATTCTCTTCTCCATAGAAATTGGGTGTATTTTTTTCCAAAGGAAAAATTAGAGTATATTAATTTATCTCAGGTTAGGGGAAGATGATGTCCTTGATAAAACAGCTCCCCATATGATAACTTTTTCTTTAGATGAGAGGCTAACCTCGGAATACAAATGTGTGTGCAAAGGATAAGCCAGTGCAGGGTTTCTAAGGAGACTCAGGCCACAGGCTTCTAGACGTGGGTTCCTGCTGTGATAGAAGGACTTGGGTCTGTGGTGACAGACACTGCTCCGGAGTGTCGACCTAGTTTACCATCTCTGTCCCTTCGAGCAGACATTGCAGCTGTCTCCTTCCCTTTATATCCATGTAAGAAAGTAATATCCTAATCTGAAGATTCTAGGACTTTAAACTATGAACCGTGGATCCCCCAAGGGAAGAGACTCTTCTGAGAACCTGGTATAGGGTTAACTATCAGTAACTGAGGTCAGTCAGAAAGCATCTAATGAGCACAGAGAAAACTCACTTCTCATAAATTATCTTAGTTTATTGCTCAGAAATTTCTTTGTAGGTATTATCTATACATATATTGGTGCAAGAAGAGAGTTTAAGACTTGCCAAGGCCACATCAAATGAAATTTTTGGGAACCTATATTCAAATTCAGATTTTCCTAATTCCAAAGTACTGTAACTTTCTGACAGGTCATTTTTAAAACTGAAACTTCTAGCTCAGTTTAATAATTAATTGGGCATTTACTAATTGCCAGGTAGAAGTTTGAGCAATTAAAAAAAAGTCTCACAACTCACCTGAGATTCTCAATCATTTTAGAAGTTACCTAAGGATGCTAATATAGCCAAGGTAACACAGAAAAGGAGAGTGGGTCCTTTAAGTCAAATACTCTCTGTCTAGAATTATGGAGAAATAGGAAAGTTCTCTGCTCCCAAAGAAATCATAGCAAGGAAAGAGAAAAGGGATGATTAATATCACTGCCCGGGCCTGAGATTGCCCTAAGTGTTCTTGATAAGGCTTTGACCTAAAAGCTTTCACTTTCCTCCTAGACGTCTCTGCATTTGACCTTTCCAGATTTTAATAGCACAATTATGTATTGAAAATTACATCTGATTATGTGCTCTGAATCTTGCTGGGTCTGTAGTTTTTTCAGCTATTACATATCTTACCCATGACCCCATTTTAAATTATTTATTTCATTATATTTTTAGGATCTAAAATTTTAAAAAATGAACAACATTTTCAACCATGAGAGAAACCTTATCTGGAGACACTTCTACCACTGGGGGTAAAGTATCCAAATGGGTTAATGTTTAAAAAGTGTTTTAATTTTCTCATTTTAAAAACTGACTTATGAAAACATTATGAAACTCAGGTGTAGTTAACACAGAGGTGTTATGGAAATATTACATTCCTGTTTTCACTTGCATGGTACAAGTTTCTCTCTCCCACCTCGCATATATCCCTTCTCCACCATACACAGACACACACTCTCATTTGTACCTTTGTTTATGAAGCAATTTATTCTTAAAGCAATAGCTGAGCCATGTGTTTTAGGATTATAAACATAAAGAATTAATTTTTTCCAAAAGCAGTCATTTTGGGGAAAAATAAAAAAACACTTCCTGTTAAGTAATAATAGCAGTATCTATGGCAATATTCTAAATGGAAAGATTCAACACAGATGAAAGCTGTCCTATTACTTAACTGCAGTAGAGTGAATTGTTTGATGTTACCTTTCTGATCATAGGCTTTGTGATTCCCATGCTATAAATCGTTTGGAATACATGAATAAGGTGCTTGTGCCTTATTAAAGGATTGGATAGGTCGCTGCTAACACAAATAAGATGTATGATTCTGTGATGTTTAAGGTTATGTGTCAGCTTGGCTGGGTCATGATTTTCTGTGGTTTGACAGTTATAGATATAATCTGCCTCTATTTAGTGATCTGATATAATTATCCTTCATTTTGTATTGCTCTATAAATCCTAGTCTTTATGCCTCTGGTCGTGATCCTACGCGGGAATGAACAAGGCAGGATTAGGGGAAGGGTGGGATGTATGTTAAGTGTGAGTCAAGTCACTACCCTTACTCCAGTCACCACTGTGTTCTTATTAAGTCACATCCTTGCACCACTTTGTTCACAGAAGGGACCGAGGGTGACCTTCCTTGATCAGGATTGCTGATTAAGATTTGGTAGCCCCTGCTACCAGGCGAGTCAGGAGGAGTCTCCAACCTAACGCTCTATCCACGGGTTTGGGACGTGCCGGCCCCCACAACCAGGGGAAGCATGTCTTTGATCATTCACTTGTTTTGTCAGATGTAGCAGCAAATTATGGAAGCCAAAGACGTGAGGGGAAAATACGAAGGGTGGGAGGAGCACCCAGAGAACACGATAGAGTGTTACAGAAGTTTGGAAAAGTTGGATATTTGAATCATTTTTAACCTCTGGCTCATAGGATCCAGCTTTGTGCTGTTTCCTATAAAATAAATGGTTCTACTGGCTGTAAAAGGTGACAAAATCCTTGAATCCCTTATTTGAAGGCATGTTTCAGATTTAATGAGTTAATATGCAACCTATATTTAAACTAATCAAAATAATCTTAAGAGAAAAATGTTACTACTATGGTCTTATTATATATACATAATAATTTGCTGATTCCAGTTTTAAATGATAGTGAGAGATATGTTTGTATGTATATAAAAACTTCCTTTAAGAGCAAATAAATAAAGCCTTCCTGAATATACAGTGATAATGGTCTAGCATTGCTTTCACAGGAAAGACCTGGTTGGTTTTTCACCCAGCTTCTGTTTCTCTCTCTAGCTGGAGGGAATAGTGCTAGATAGGATTAAGGAAAAAGTATAAAAGCATTTGAATTTGTGTTCCTTTAGTCTATCTCTCAGAATAAATAAAACACTGTGACATTAAGTTCCCAGGATACTTCTGGGGTCTTCTTCTAACGAGCCATCAGGTCCTCAGGCTGAGTGTTGGCCTACGTGTTTTGCCAATTTCTTCTTTTCTTCTCATTAAACCCAAATCAGATAGATATAAATTATCCTCCTTTTGCTTATGAAAAAAACTAGAATACAAGCTGATAAGAAATTATAATCAAAATTGCAGAGTTAGAGCTTGGGCTGAGTACTGATATCGAGCTAGCAGCCTGACTCCGGAAATAAAAGACAATCAATCTCAAAGGACAGAAGATAATGGGACATATGGCTCTCTCTATGCTGGTCCTTAGGGGGAAGGTTCCTAGCATCCTTCTTTGAGAAGACAAATAAAATATTTCACTAAAAAGCATAGTAAACTCCCTTCCAGTTTTATTAAAGCGCCTTCTTCTTATTCAGAATGGATCTTCAAACCCAGTTAGAATCAACGTGAGGGGTCTTGAGCTTGAATAATATGGAATGTATAGTAGTACTTCTATACCTGCTTTTCTCTTATTAGAACTGTGAAGCTTACATTTCTTTCCCTGAAACTTAATAGATTTTACCATCATGACCATCTTCTGCATTCTAAATTAAAGACAACAACAGCAAAAAGAAAAGACACGCAGTAAAGTGGAACATTCTTTGTGTAAGTAGGTGATCTGAAGACATTCTAGCTCACGGACAGGTATAGCCCATTATGATTAGTGGTGTAGATAAGGAGAAAACACCCCATATATCTTTCCACCACTGTCACTTTTGATGTACCTTTGGTGGGCACTTATTCTCGTGAAGCGTGTGGGGAATTAGGGAAATGTGGAGATCATCAAACCCTAGAAAACAATAGCTCCACGGCGGGACACAGTTCGATGCCTTTCTTCCTGTTGTTCACTGCAGGGCAGGTTTGACCTGTTTTTGATACCCTCATCTTTCTGGATCTTTTATTGTTAACACTGTTTAGTATTCCTTTTTGAAGCATATTTTTCATTTGGATTCAGGGAAAACACTCCTTTTAATTATTCATCTTCGGACATTACTGGCAACTAGTCCACATTCCTCTTTGTTTATTCTTTTCTTCACCTCCCCTGGGCCAAGACTATGAACGGCTTGTCCATGACATTGCACCTCATCGTGGTTTGCACTCATTCCTTTGATGGCCTGTCAGTCACAAGGCTAATAGAGCTCAAATTCTTATCTCGAATCGGTGCTTCTCTTATGAACTCCATATTTACTTAACCAATTGCTGATGAAACAGCAGAACCGTGATGTCTAATGTGCATCCCATATATAGTATGTCCAGAAGCTGCTAGAATTGGCTCCTCCATACTCACTTAATTCACTGCCTTTGAGTGGATGCTGACTCATGGTGACCCTGCAGGACAGAGTAGTATGGCCCCTGTGGATTTCTGAGGCTGTCGTTCTTTCTGGAGAGGAAAACCATGTCTACTCATGCAGAGTGGCTGGTGGTGTCGAGCAGCTAAACTTGAGGATTGCAGCCCAATGTGTAAACACTACGCAAACAGTGCTCCTGCGGCTCTTCCAGAGTCTTCCTCCCTGATGTACAGGAACCACGATTTTCCAGTTGCTAAGGTTAAAAGTCTTGGAGCCATTTGTCCTCACCTTCAGTATCAGGGAATGATTTTGGCTCTGCCTTCAAACTATGTTCAGACTCTGACATTCCAAAACTCTTCTTTGCTTTCTTTTTAAAAATTAATTAATTTTTCATCATTTTATTAGGGGCTCATATCATTCTTATCACAATCCATGCATACATCAGTTGTGTCAAGCACATTTGTACATTTGTTGCCATCATCATTTTCAAAACGTTTTCTTTCTACTTCAGCCCTTGGTATCCTTTTCTCATGGACCCTTGATAATTTATAAATTATTCTTATTTTTTCATGTACAGTGACTGTTGTCTCCCATAACCCACTTTTCTGTTCTCCAACCCTCTGGGAGGGTCTTATAGCTAGATCATTGTGATTACTTCCCCCAATTTCCCCCTACCTTCCCCTTACCCTCTTGGTAAGGCTACTCTCAATATTGGTCCTGAGGGGTCTATCTGTCCTGGATTCCCTGTGTTTCCAGCTCTCTCTGTACCTGTGTGCATGCTCTGGTCTAGCCAGATTTGTAAGGTAGAATAGGGGACATGATAGTGGGGGGTGGGGGGTGTAGGGAGGAAGCATCAAAGAACAAGGCGAATGTTGTATGTTTTATCATTGCAATGCTGCACCCTGACTGGCTCATCTCCTCCCTGTGACCCTTCTGTAAAGGGATATCCAGTTGTTTACAGCTAGGCTTTGGGTCTCCACTCTGCGCCGCCCCCCTCATTCACAATGATAAGATTTTGTTGCTCTGGGTATCTGATACCTGATCCTATCGACACCTTGTGATCACACAGGCTGGTATGCTTCTTTCATGTGGTCTTTGTTGCTTCTCAGCTAGCTATCTGCTTGTTTACCTTCAAACCTTTAAGACCCCAGATGCTTTATCTTTTGAAAGCTGGGAACCATCAGCTTTCTTCACCTTATTTGCTTATGCACCCACTTTGTCTTCAGAGATTATGCCAGGAAGGTCAGCATCATGGAATGACAATTTATTAAAAGTGTTCTTGCACTGAGGGAGTACGTGAGTGGAGGCCCAGTGTCCATCTGCTACCTTAAGACTAAGCCTATAAATATATGCACACAGAAATATTTCCCCATCAGAATATATAGATATATTTACATATGAAACGTGCCTGTATTTAGACTTCAATATATGCCCTTTGCCTCCTAGTTCTTTCCTCTATTTTCTTTCCTCTTGTCCCACTATCGTGCTCAACCTTCATTTGGGTTTCAGTAATTCCTCTTGGTTACATTGCCCTTGATCAAGCCCTACCAGACCTCCTGCACCCTCCTTGCCATTGATTTTGGATTACTTGTTGTTCCCTTGTCCCTGGGTTTATTAACACCCACTTTCTTCCCCCACATCCCCTTCTCCCATGTCCCCCTGGAAACGTCAGTCCCATTATATTCTCCTCCAGATTGTTTATCAATCTATCTTATCTAGATAGATGTGCAGAGATAATTATATGCACATAAAACAAGACAGAGCAAAACAAAGCAACAAAAGAAAACACAACAACAACAAAAACCAAGGACAAAAAAAAGATAAGCCTGTAAATAGTTCAAGGTCTGTTTGTTGACATTTAAGAGTGTTTTCTGGAAGAGTCTGATGGGATGCCAAGTCCTGGCCTCAAAGTCTATTTTTGGTACTCCCTGGGGACTTTGTTGCTCTGCTCCCCTCTCTGTTCTGTTACCTGCCCTTAATGTTTCACCTCGGTGTGGTGGGGTCAGATCAGGCACAATTCCCGCACTGTATCTCAAGTGTTGTCCCCTATAGTGTCCCCTATAGTGTTTCTTAGTGGGGCTGGCCCTATGGTCCTCTCTGTGTATTGACTACTCTGAGCAGGAATATCATCTTCAGGGTTTGCTGGGCCAGGGTGTGCTCCACTCTCTCTTCCTTCCCCTTCATTTGCTCCCATGTGCTCTGACCCGGCATGTCCCTCTCCCTGAGCTGTAGCTTCAGTGCTATCCTCTGAAGTGAATTTTCTGGACTCTTCTTTACTTTCACTCTTTTTTCTTAGCTGGATTATTGTAATCACATTTTAACTACTTTCCTTTCTTCCACAGTTGAATTATTTTTATTTCTTTTCCATCTTGAAATCAGAGTAGTTGTTACAGAATCAAATTCATACTCTGACACTACGTTTCTACTAAAACCTTACTACAGCTTCTGCTCTGAGTCACATAATTTAAAGCCCAAGCATGGGATCTAAGATTCTTTACAATCTAGTCCCTGTCATTATCTAACTGAACCCTCTCATTTCATGTGTTCGTTTATTGTGCGAACCTGGCCTATAAACACATGTGGGGTTAATTGAAGGGCGGAGGGATAAATGGCTCAGTGAACCTTGCCTTTCTAGTTTTCGGGTCTCTTGCTTTGTGATGGTTGCACCAGGGTGCAGCTGCCTTAGCAGTTCCTTGCTTCAGCTGGCAAGGCTCACTTCCTGCAAAACATCCCCAAAGAGAAGCCACATGGACCTATCCTGATGCAGCCCTGGGTGTTGGAGCAGCCATGTGGAAGACCCCTGCCAGCTCTGAGATTCTTACACAGTCACTGACTCGGCTTTCCTCCTGCAGTCGGCGTCATTGCATCTGCTTTGTGAGATGGAAGAGGGTTTTGTGGATTGGTGTTGAACATATGGGTTAATGTTGGACTTGTGGGTTCGGGCAGCACTGGGTTGGGATGTTTTCTTGATGTGCACTTAACCTATATATAGAACTCTCTGTTATACATGAGTTTCTGTGGACTTGTTTCTCTAAAGTACCCAGACTAATACAATGTGCTCTCTCATTCTCTTTGCTCAAACTCATTGTCCTCTCTGCACTTCCATTCCCATATTCCCAACTCTGAGCTTTTCCACATCCTGTTCTTCTCCCGAAAAACATTGCCTACAGCTATCTACATCCAGGTCTTTGTTTCGTCTTCTCAGGGAAGCTTTTGTAAACACATTCCCCACCCAGCCTCCCTCACAGCACTAACCAGTATTTAATGTACTGTCCCTTCATCTTCTTCATGTTGTTCTGGACTCTATACAACAGAGGCACCCACCCACCTCATGTTGCTTGAACCCATTGTGGTCGTCAATCTATCTCACTGAAGGCCTTTCTCTTTTCCACCAGGAACTGTGGTCCCTTCGGATAACGTCCAAATATTTGAGACACAATCTCACTATCTTTGCTTCAGAAGGCGGAAAACTGTTTTGGAGGAAAAGGTTGGGGAGATTGCACTGAAGTGTATTTTCTTTCCCTTTCTATCACAGCTCCAGCATGCATGCTCACTCTTGGAGAGTAGCCGGGGGTAGCCTGTGAGAATTTCACTGGGAGACCTCACACCATCTATTCTACAGCCTGACCTTTTCTCTAGAGTACTCTTTTGTTCCCCAGACTCAAAGAACATTTAAAAAGGAAGATGAGTTTAATTGCTCCAGGATGCCAAAACTGAACATTTTAATGTGGTGTAAATGGAAAAGTATAGAACTCTTTGGGGGAAAGGTTAGAGGGGGGGAAATGCTGCCTTCAAAAGAGCATAGAGCCCGGGGATAGACTGAGAAACATAGCTTTCCATTTTATGATTTTTAAAATAAAGTTTTCTATGATTTTAAAGTAATACTTCTTGACTTAACTTTATGAAGTCTAAAAATTTCCATCACGTTTTTGTAATGAAGGTAATGATTGTGAATGAGATAATGTGGTTTAAAATAATGTTAACAGTAATGATTCAATAATATTAATTGTTGAACATGTTCTATGTGCTCAATACTGTACCAAGTGATTTATATAAATTATCTTATTTTATCCATCTAAACATCTGTTAATGATATTATAATAGCTACAATTTATTGTATGCTTATTATATGCACGGTTTGCCTAAATTATTTCCTTTTCTCCTTTCATTTTTATGATACAGCTATTAGTGTTCTGATTTTAATAACGAGAGTTCTGGGGTTTGGAGGTGCTAGAAAATATATTAGAGTCAAATTAGTTAGTTATTAAGGAGCCCTGGTAGTATGGTAGTCTTCAAATTGAGCTGCTAATCACCAGTTTAGCAGTTCAAACCCACCAGCTTCTCTGAGAAAGAAAGACGAGGCTGCCTGCCCCCCAAAAGATTTCAAATCTCAGAAACCCAAAGGGGAATATCTTCTTTGTCCTATTAGGCTGTTGCGTAGAAACGGACTCCATGGCAATGGAGTTAGTGAGCTATTGAGTATGCTAATTAGTAACAGGTGTTTGGTAGGGATGGAGGGGAAAAATGAAAAATGAAGAGCTGATTCCAAAAGCCCAAGCAAATGTTTTGAGAATGACGAGGGCAACGATTGTACAAATGTGCTTTACGCAATTGATGTGTGTATGGATTGTGGTAAGAGTTTTAGGAGCCCCCATTAAAATGATTTTTAAAATAAGAAAAAATTAATAAATGAGGTTCTAGATTATTCACCTTGAATACCAGCCAAGTCAAGTTCAAAGTCATCACAGGGACCATCAGTCTAAAGCTAAATACCCATTTTACAAATCTTGGCAATGGAATTTATTGATTTATCCCACTAAATCATTGGACCATTATGACAAAAAACATTTCTTTTAATACTTCGTGATAACATACTGCCTTACATAATGTAGGCATTCAGTAATATTAATAGAGCTTAATTGTTTAAGTATTTCAGCAAGTTAGTGGCAAAGGCAAAGTTAAACCAGCCCTCCTAACCATTAATACAGGGCTTGGTCTATCAAATATGCTGATAATATGTGACTAAGCTCACTACAGTGCTTTTCTTTTTAAGTAGCACATTATTAATAATAATAAGAGCATTTGAACATTCATCAGGTAAGATTTCTGTCACTCACTATCGTTAGAGACTGCACTTCTTCTTTTGGACTTCTTGCTAGTCACGGGGGTTTTACCTTTGGCTTCCTGCCCGAGATGTCCTAGTACCAGGGATTCAGATTCTCCGTCAGGTTTCTGAAACAGCAAAATGGAGATACAGTCATCAACAGCTCAAGGAAGACTCGGTTTTCAGATTGCTACCATGTGTGGAATTCTCAAAGTAAAAGCCACTGAAGTTATCAAATAAATGGATTGGATAGGGGGTGGTCATGGTGATGAATCCCCACCTTGTAATTAATTACCAACAACAAGCAATGTCTGGACAGAAGTACACATGCAAATAAGATTCTTGAGGAAACATTAAAGACTTGAGTTTGTTTGAACATGGGAAGGGAAGGGAAGAGTATGGGGTAGCTTAATTAATAATTTTCAGTAAGTGCTTTTGCTTTATGAAGGCAAAGAAGTGGCCAAGCCTTATCAACTCTGTCAATGAAAGTAAGATGTAGTTATTAGGTGTCATCAAATCAGTTCCAACTCATAGCAACCTCATGTACAACAGAAAACACTGCCCAGTCCTGTGCCGGCCTCACAAGTATCCTTATGTTTGAACCCATCACCGCAGAAGCTACTGTGTCAACTCCTCTCATCCAGGGTCTTGATATTTTTCCAGGTCCCTCCACTTTAGCCAGCATGACATCCTTTTCCAGAGATTATTCTTTCCTGATAACATGTTCAAAGTAAGTGAGATGAAGTCTCAGCATCCTTGCCTCCAAGAAGCATTCGGGTTGTATTTCTTCTAAGGCAGACCTGTTCTTTTGGCAGTTCATGGTACCCTCAATATTCTTCACCAAATCTTACTTCAAATACGCCAGTTTTCTTTGGTCTTCCTTATTCAATGTGCAACTTTCGCATTCAATGAACAACTTCAACATGCATATGAGGAGTTGAAGATGCCTTGGCTGGGGATAGGCATACTTTAGTCCTCAAAGTACATCTGTACTTTTCAAACCTCTAAAGAAGTCCCTGTGCAGCCAATTTTTCTACCTTTTGGATGTTCTTAAAATTCAGGTGGGAGAGACTCAAGGTTGTATTTTGGCTCTTGTGGACTTGTTTCAATTTTCTTTAGCTTCAACCTGAATTTGCATATAAGCAATTGATAGTCTATTCCACAGTTTGCCCCTGGCCTTGTTTTATTCCTGATATTGAACATCTTCATCATCTCTTCCCACAGATGTACTCAATTTGATTTTGTGTGTTCCTTCTAGAGAAGTCCACGTGTATAGTTGGTTTCTTGTTGAACAGAGTTATTGGTAAGGGAGAAATCTTTGGTCTTGCCAAGTTCTATCAGATGATCACCAACTTTGCTTCTATCACCCAAACCATGTGTTCCAACTTTGCCACTGCCCTTACTTCCTGTAGTAAAATAGAAGAAAAAAAAAGCTCCAATCACCAATAATTATCAATGTATTTTGATTACATGCTTGATGTTGATAGAATTATCACATTTCTGAATCACTAGCCTTAGTAGTTGGTGCGTAAATTTGAATGATAGTTTCATTGATTGGATTTCGTATGCTGATTGTATCCTCTCATTAGCAACTTTGTATTTCAAGATCGTTCTTGAAATATCCCTTTTCATGATGAATGTAATGTTAGTCTTTTTGCTTTTGTCATCTTTGGGCTGGTAAATCATATGATTTTTCTCTTTTGAAAGGCTCGCTACCTGTACATTTCAGTTCATTAATTCCTATGATATCAATTTTATGTGTTTTATTTCATTTTTAATGACCAGCTTTTCTTAGATTTATAGTTTGTACATTCCACGTTCCAGCTCATTAATTGACTTTTGCAGTTGTTTCTTCTCCTCTGAGTCATGCCCTATCAGGACGTGAACGGTCCTAAGTGGAGCCGGCTTCCCTCCAGCGAAGTCCTTATGGTCAAGTCTATGCTGAGGAGGCAGCTCTTCATCCATCATATTTTGAGCACCTTTCGCTCTGAGGCCTTCATCTTCTGCACTATCTTTGAACGTGCTCTGCTTCTATTCATTAGATTTTCCATCACTCATAACATTTTGATGTTATCCATAGGGTTTTCAGTTCCTAATCTGACGTGGATAGCCTACTTGTTCTCTGTCTGGGAGCTCTGCTGAAACCTGTTCACATTGGGTGACCCCGATGGCATTTTAAATACTCATGACACAGCCATCAACAGCACAGCATCACTCAAGGCACCACAGTGTGACAAACTGACAGAGCAGTGATGGGCGGCCCACAGCTGTTCTGGCGCCCCTGCCAGAGACCCCAGCCGTGGGCTCCAGACCTGTCTCACTGCTCCACAGGGTCTCCACTGCCACTGTGGGTCTTATCTGGAGGATGCGAAAGAAAGATAGTGCTGTGTGTCTGCAATGATATAAGTGCACTTTTATTCAAAGGCAGGCTTTAAACATACAGTCAAGGAACTTGACATCAACCCTTCTGGATCTAAGATTACACAATTATACATCTTTTATTTATGTGAATACTTGATGACATCCATAATATAGCAGTTCAAGCTAAGCAATAACATATCTATTAAAATACTGCTTTGCTAAAGGAACCCAGAAAGAGCAACAGAACTACCGAGTTTGGTCCGTTATAAATCCAGATCTGATTCTATATAAAAGGACAATAGAATTCACACTAATACATTAATAATGATACGGTCCTTTTAAATCTTAGCTTAATAAGAAATATCTCTAGCTTAAAATATTAGCGTACTGCTCTCCTATGTTCCTGGAAATTTCTACCATTAGTCATCCATTCATGTGAATGAAGATTTAACTATTCTGATGAATGTTTTAAAGTTTCAAATGCCTTTCAGTTTATTAACTCTATCAAATAACTTTCAAAATTACTTCTCACTCAGGGCGATGAGAGAGTGGGACCCTGCACAGGTCAATTTGATAGACATAAAGACAGACACCCAGGTCAATAGCATGTTGCCCAGATTTGAACAGACTTAGAGGAAAGGAGCCCAGAGAAAATAGAGGGAAATGGAGGTATCTGAGTGGTATATTACAGCAGTCCAATGCTAGCTTGGAAGAGACAATTATTGAGTTATTAGCAGTTTTATGAGGCCGTATTTTAAGAGTCTTTAACAAAAATTAAATTATAAATAGATCGTATTATAAGAAAAGTTAAGTGTTCAATTTTAATGAACCATTTTTCTTTCTTTTTTTTTTTTTTCCATTTTCATCTTGTTGCTTTATTCAGTTTGCTCCAAGGTCAAAAATCACTAGCAGTAGGGATCACAAACATTATTTTGATTGGCTCAAAAGCCCGGTCGGTGAAACCTGAAAAATGACAATGTTACACAAGTGGCAAGGAAAGCATTCTTGGAGTTCACTGACATGATAGCAAGCAGAAATAATGGAACTGCAGCAAGGGTTGACCCTGAGAAGAGGATCTGAAACCTGCTCCTTTCAAGACACTTGTGGGACCCTTGCTGCCAACCCCTCGTATACTTGTCACTGCCGGTTTCCTGTGACATGAAATAGGACTGGCCAGGACACCACCTAGGCCTTACTCTTGCTGCACTTGAGTGGTTCCTCTTCCTACGGCGCTGGCGTATGTAGTCAGGATGTCCACTATCTGCTTGGTTTCTAGGGTCATTCGTGTTTCATGCAGCCAGTCCTGGGCCACTCGTCGGGACTCCCCTTTCAGCTGGTTGACAAACTTGGCCGCCAGCTCCAGGTCTCCGTGCTCAATGCAGTAGGAGGCATAGGACAATAGCTTAAATGTGTTCATATCCTCAGGGCAGAGCTGCGGTGGTGGCTTCAGCTGCTTAGGTGGGAACAGGAGCAGGGACTGCACATAGGAGAGGAAGTACTGGTATAAGCTATTTCTGGTTTCATCAATCATTGCTACCCTCTGGGCCAGTTTCTGGACAGCATAGAAACGGGCTCTAAGGGTCTCCTCGCTGTACACCCCGTGGGTCAGGGACTCAGGAGGAATTGCCGCGGTTAAAGCCTGGGCAAATTCATTGTCAGCACAATGGGCTTTGATGGCCTTGACAGCACCGCCCAGCGGGACCGTGGGCAGGTCTGCAGAGGCCATCTTCATGCTGTACTTCAGCGCCTCGACCGAGAGCCACAGCTGGTGGGCTTTTCTGGCCTCCTCTTCAGCAACTGCATGGCTGTGAACAGCCTGTTCGATCCCTCTCAGTCTGGCATAGGCAGTGTTTATATCCAGAGTAAAGTTGTCAACTTGCTCTTGGCTGAGCCGACGATACTCTAATTCTTGTTCAGCGAGTTTTTCAGACATGTCCTTTTCAAACTCACACTTCAGTTCCTGTTCTTGGACCCGAAGGACATCACATAAGTGATCGGTGTGGGCAGCAGCCTGTCGGCGGAGCTGGGTTCTCATTTCAGTTTCCATGGCATGTCGAACTTCATCAACCTTTCGGTCCTGCTCAGACACTATTTCACTTCTGTGATGTTCTAGTGCTTTCGCCACAGCAGAGTCCAACGTCTGCTTTTCTTCCAGCTTTTGTTTTTCCAAGGCTAACTCGATGTGCTGCTTCTCCATGGCTTTCTGTTCTGCCAGCTCTCGGTTTAGCTGGTCGATGCGGCGATGGGCATGAGCGACCAGGGAGTTCAGATCATCAGTGGGCAGCGTGTCGGTCATCCCTTTCCACCCGGGCATCACATCTGGGGTAATACTGTCCAATTCTCGTTTAAAGTCATCCCAGGCTTGGGCCACTAGTTCATGATACTGAGACACAACCTTAGCCTCAGACTGTGCTGCTTGGACCTTTTGGACCACATTGTCTAGATCGACGATCATGTTGTGGAGTTTGCCCTCTGCAGTAGTTATGTAAGGTTTGGCCCCAGCAATCTCCTTTTTCTTTGCATTTTCAATTACACTTTTCATCTTCTCTAATTCTTCTTTGGCTTTGAGAAGGGCATCGGCGGCCTCGTTCACTGCTTTTCTGCGTTCCTTCAATGCGCCCTCCACCGTGCGCCACTGGGCTGCCTTCTTCTCACCTGAAATCTCAGAATTGTCCATGGCGGCTTTCAGGACACTGGCATGTGCATTGACAGCCTGAACCTCGGCATTCTGCGCTGTGATTGCTTGCAGAGTGGTGCGAGCAGTCTGGCTGACAGCATCTTCTAAGCTCTTAGCTATCGACTCAATCTGAACTTGTTCTCGCTTCTCCTGTTGAGCAAGGCGGGCGGCAACTTCTTCAGGAGGACGCTCTTTTACAGGAGGCGAGGACACTTCCTCTGAAGTTGCAGGGGTAGGTTTTCCTTCACCAACTGCAGAGAGATCCGGTTTTATGGATCTGTTGTGCTGAACCGCAGGGGCTGGGACTGACAGTGTATCACCTGCTGCAGAAATAATGTGAGCTGCCTCTGTAGGTGCTGCTACTGATGCTGGAGTGTCTCCCTGTGGTCTGTGCAGGTATGAAGCAGGCTGTTTGGATCCTTTCACAGCCTCTGGACCAGACGGCTTCTTTGGCAATGGAACACCATAAGGTGCAGAACCAAGAATCATCTCAAAGAGCTTGTCTGAGTACGGTATGGTTTTCTCTATACTTTCCCGGAAATGGGAATCCCATGTAGCATACAGGACAGTGCCACCAAGACCTCCACCAACAAATAAGAGTCCAGCTCCCACAATTTTGCCAGCACTCAATCCAGAGCTTCCTGAGGTTGAGTATCGTCGGCATGGTCGCAATGGGCGAAGGACAAACTTCCCACGGAGACAACTCTGGGCGGCAACGGTCACGCCCGACAACTGACAGACCCGCAGCATCTCGGCAGCAGGGTGGACAGTGGTACTGGGTTACGCGGGAGCAGCCGCTGTGGCGCGAGTACGGGAGGGAGGGAGGACCGGCGTGCGTGCGTGCCGAACTATTTTTCTATATGTGACAATTATCTATGATTCTTTTAAATATTTATATAGTAATATCACAGACCGATGAGCTTTGGAGTATCCTTCCAAATCTATTTCTAATGACGTCATGTTCACAGTGAGAAATGGAATGTTCCATCAACAGGAACGACAAATAAACAAACACCTGAACATAAGCCATTTGCCACTAAATTGAATTCTGAATGCCGGGGATCACAGGTGTTGCAAAATAGAACTACCCTCCATGGGGTTCTCAAGGTACCTTTGAAAGTAGCTCACCCAGCCTTGCTTCCAAAACGCTTCTATGTGCATTCCAATGCCCCATCTTCCATACAGGAGACAGCATTTAAATGGCTCTCACTGTGAGTCAACTGTTAATCATTAAGGAGTAAACCACTGACTCTAATGGTTTATGAAAGGCACACACCTACCACAGGAGTATTAACCAAGCCTGGCCCTGCTGGGCTTCTGAGATCATAAGAAATCATGAGTGTTCAGGGTGGTAGAGGAAGCTATCTGTTCCCATAATGATTGACAGCCTCCAAAATACCATATATGATTGCTATGGGTCAGAATCAACCCAAGGACGGGTTTTCTTGGATTTACCACTGGGATAATAACAGCTGATCTGGCATTCATAGTGAAAGACAAATCTGTTTGGAAGAAGCAGTTAATTTAAAACCATTAAAAATCACTAACACCAAAGTTATTCATAGAAGCTAAGTAATACACAACTTGTAGTTTTTCCTGCGCATCAAGTTCTTAACATATGTTAAAAACATATTGTTTACGCTTCCACAAATTTATTTGTTCACCCTGTGACAGTTAAATAGAAACATCTCTTTTAGCAGGTTTCCCTCCCTCTACTTAGTAATTCAAATGGCATTCGCTGAGAGTCTCAAGGATCCATCTATTGGAGATGATGGTTTCCTTGTGTGGAATATGTCATCAACTTGTCCAACACTGGATCTTGGGAAGTCAGTGTTTCAAGGACATCACAGCTGAGTTTGAATTTTGATTCTGTCACTGACAAAATGTGTGACTGAAGATGAGTTACTTCTACTCTCTGTCAGGTTCCTGCATATGAAATCCAGCACCAGCACACGACAAGAGCAAGGACAATCATAACTAGAGCTAGTACCATTTATCTGGCATATGAGAAATAAGGAGTTTAAGGGATGAATACATGTTGATGCTTTGGATGCTGTATTAGACAGGGTTCTCTAGAGAGAGAAAACCAGATTGCTGATATATATATATATATCACAAGAAATGAACTGTTAAATTATATACAGATAGCTAGACATATGAACAGTTAAATTATAAAGCAGTACAAATGGCTCAGTACAACTCACTCCCATGAGAGAGTTGTGAGACACTGGCTGTCCTTCAAGTCTTGAGGGCCACCAGGGAGTTCGCTGTAGAGAGAGCTAGGCTATCTCAGCACAGGCAGCAAACAGCAAGGCAGGTCACCAACTGTCAGCCAGGTCACCAACCATCAGTCCCCAGCTCCAGAGATGTAAATTCCAATCATGTGATCTTAAAGGGACTTCAACTTACAGTGACACAGTCCAAAGGCTAGGCATCTCACAGGTAGTGCAGCCTATAAATTGAGGCACAGAATAAGCAAGGCAGCCGCACACTGGTCCGATGATCAAAGAGCGAGAGACGAGAAAGGCAAGGCTCACTGAGACATTTATCTCTCCACCCTTCAATTAACCCCTCTTGTGTTTATCGGCCAGGCTGGCACAATAAACTAACTATCTCAATCCACCCCTTGCCAACCTGGCACCTGTACACAATTCTTTAGCCATATATACGTGTATAATTTCCAGACATTAATGAAATCACACTTCTACTTATCATCAATCATCTATCATACATATAAATGAAAGCACAACGAGTCCAATTGTATCTGATATATCATACACGAACAAAGGAAAGATATGCAATAAGCACATAAAAAGAAAATACATTGACAATTACAAGCCTCACTTTTGCAATTGATCACGTGGTCATAATCGATAGGTAGAACTACCTTCTTCTACTACCCATTCTGTATTACCTTTGCCCTCACCAAGCACCTCAGCTGGCTGTTTTTTTGTTTTTTTTTTAACCTGGTGGGGTGACCCAGACCTTCATTCCTGAGGGGTCTGGGTCATTATAAGTCCTGTCAGGATTGGGTTACTGTAATTTACCATTTACTTTAATAACAGGGCATGGTAACACTGAGAGTCAGCCTATGAGATCTCCTGGATTCCAGACATACCCTTCTTTACCTCCATTATGTAACACCAGTCCAATTTCTCCTTGGTGATCAGGATCAATCACACCACTTAGTACAGTGACATTCTTCCTGACCTGTTGATCCAAAGGCATGAGAAGCCCAAAGTGGCCAGGGGGCATTCTCAGCTGCCAGTTCAGTGGAATCCACGCTGTGTTTCCAGGTAGGAGAGTTCCTTCCTTCAGGACCTCCAGGGCTGAAGAACACAGGGTTGCTGGGACAGGAAGCAAAAATGCTGCAAGGGGATCACTAGGAGTAATAGTGTGTGGTGCCATTCCAACTTCTGCCCCTTCATTCTCGGACCCATGAATGCTGGCTATTGGAGACACAGCACCATATATTGGCCGCAGGTTTAGAGTATACACAGCTTCCTGGAGAACATTGCCCCAGTCTCGCAAGTTGTTGCCACCTAGTTGGTGCCATATGATCCAATGATCAAAAAGGAGAATATTGAGCCCTTAGAAACGCCTGAGCAGATTAGCCAAACTATTCAAGTAGATATGCCAGGTGGGGCTGCATCAGTAGCCCTGCATCAGGAGTCTGGGTCATTGTAAGTCCTGTCAGGAAGGGCGTTACTGTGCTGAGTGGTGTGATTGATCCTGATCACCAAGGAGAAATTGGACAGGTGTTACATAATGAAGGTCTGGGCCACCCCACCAGGCAAAAAACCACAAGGGCAGCTGAATTGCAGATCTAGAGCAGTGTCTGAAACCAAAGTAAGGGAATTCATTGGGAAAAGTTGGAACCCTGAAACATGGATGGAAACATACAGACTGGTGATCCAGAAGAGGAGGCTATTGAGCCCTCAGAAACACCTGAGCAGGTTAGGCAAACTATTCAAGTTGATGCGCCAGGCGGGGCTGCATCAGTAGCATGGCGTGAGGACTCTGGGTCATTATAAGTCCTCAAGACTTGAAGGACTTGCTAGTGATGCCAATGAGTCAGCTCTGACACAGATCATTCCTACGTATAGCAAAACACTGCCTGGGCTGCTTCCTCCTCACAATTATTCTTAGATTTGAGCCCATGGTGGCAGCCGTGGTGTCAATCCATCTTTTCAAGAACCTCCTTCTTTGCGTCCACTTCCCCAAGCATGATGCCTTCTCCAGCGACTGATCCCTCCTGATCTCATGTCCAAGGTGAATGAGAGCAAGTGGGAGTAAGTACAATGTATTGCTACAAAGTCATAGAATGCTTTATTTAGAAAAAAATAGCAAAATGTGAAGTGATTCCTTCTCAACAGATAACCCATCTAAGTGCATACATTTCCGAAGATGGTGTTTCCAAATCCCTCAACAAAACATGCTGTGCTCTTTGATTTATACCACATCAAAAACCAGCTCTGGCATCCTGGAGGAATGAAAATGATGTCAGTTTATCCTCCTCTGATGCACTTTAGGCACAATCTGGTTGTAAACATTTTCTGTATTTTTTTGGTTTTTATTTGTTCCTATTGTGGTTTATCTCAGGAGTGTTTATCATATTGGGGGTTATTACAGATGTCATTGAGAGCAATCCTCTTGAATTTTTGTAATATGCTTTTCAGTCTATGAAACCCAGGATTGATGAACCTATAGGGACAGCAAGTAGAATAAGGGTTTCTTGGACCTACAGTGGTGGTGGTGGGGGGGGGGGGGTTCAGTAAAATGGAGCTGATCTCAAGAAGTTCAAGAAGAAAAAGAATATTTTGAAACTGATTGATGTGATAAAGCTATGGAATGATATGATATCTGTATTACACCCCAAGAAAATGATTTTGAGAGAAAGAGAAGAAAACGGTGCCACTTTTAAACATTCTTTAACTTCGGGGACGAAAGAAGTGTGAACTGACAAGGTCAGGGCTGTAGGGTCAGCCATGGAGGAGTAGGTGTCTCCATGCAATTCTCATAGGGCAGCCTTGTTGCCTTTGACAAAGGAACAGCTGACTGTCATGGAAGAAAGGCAATTCTACTCACTACGTTACGGCCCCTCTCTCACTAAGGTAGTTTGCGATTTCCATAAAACTTCCTCATAATAGACTCCCATGATCACCTATGATTCTGTATTCTTCTGGAAAATGTGCTACAGTTATCCCTTAGGGGTCTGAAGAACAAAACAAACAAACAAACAACAAACAAACAAAACCAGTTCTCATAACCTGGTGGCATCGTGTTTATGCTTTGGACTGCTAATCGCGAAGTGTACAGTTCAAAATCACCAGCTGCTTCACAGGAGAGAGATGGCACTTTCTACCTCTGTAAAGAATCACAGTTCTGTGAGAATGTGGCTCCTCACTCATCTGCAAACCTGCACGGGCAGCTCCAGCTTGTCCTAGAGTGTCTCTGTGTCAGAATCGACTTGCTGGCAGTGAGGTCTTGAGAGCTTATAATTTTCTGAGCTGACCTCCTTCCTGCCTTGACTTTAACTATCCCAGGAGATCCCTTCAGAGGCCACAGCTTTGATTGGATCTGTTCTCTGAAGGCACTCTAATGACCTGGTGTATTACTGAGACACGTTTAACTTTTTTGATATTATTTGGCATAAACCTATACATGCATGGACCCGAACCTTAGTCTCGTCATATCAAAGAGAAAGCACAGATGTCCCTGCTATGTTAAGATGTTCACAAAAGGTCAATCCATTCCACTAATTCTCCCCACCCCCGACATTTTCAACCCGAGGTATAGAAACTGTGCAAGGTAAGGACTAGCCCAAGGGCAGGAAAACCATGAATTTTCCCAAACCAATCCACTGGAAAGGGCAAGTGAAGTTCACAGTCCTGTGTGCCCACTCATGAACTACACAATTACCTTTGATTTCACAAACCCCAGCTTCAGCCTGGAGAAACATTTTGAGAGACATGCTCCGAAGGTACTGTTTTTGTGGTTGAAAGAGCCTTTTGAAGGTGAGCTGGTTTCTCTCCAGCAGCTTGGGGCCCGGGGCAAGGAGTGCGAGAAGGGAAATGAGTGGAAGTGTGTATAATCGAGTCATCCAGAACTGCAACTTTTAAACATCTTGAACGCTTTCCTTGAAAGGTTACATCATGTTTGTTAACCATAGTGATTTGTTAGTCTGGTAATCTAGTTTTTGATTTTAAATTAGTTGATTGGGAGCCTATCCACAGAGATACTGATAACACAACGTTCACTTTCATTTCACCTGGAATTAGATGTTTCTTCTTTCCTCTCCACTGCCATTTACGCTGCCTATTTACCATGGATGGCACAGGACAGGAAAGGAGGTTGCACTTGCCTGCTTAATAGTTTGTCATGAAGTTAGGATGAGCCTTTGGAGTTTACAGGCTAAAGTTTTACTTTTTGTCTCATTAAAATCATGAACCTAAAGCAATACATCACACCTAGGATAGAGGGAATTTGAGAGAAAATTTTGGTTTCTATGGAAAGATCCAAAGCTGAAATGGACTACCATTCAGATCGTAAGTAAATATATCTTTTTGCTAGATTTTAATAGTTTGATATATATTAAATATATTAATATCTTAATACATATATTTAAAGTCCCCATGGGTTCATGGAGTACAAAATAGTTTTCTCCAAGTGAATTCATATATATATATATATATATATATATATATATATATATATATATATATATAATTCAACTGAATGCTGACCCTCACGCCCCTGCATCTGGAACCTGCAATTAGAAGCTTATTTGAAACATACAAAGATGTAATTAAATTAGAGACATTGAGATGAGGAAAGTATCTTGAATGGTCATGGTGGACTCTCAACCTAAGGACCAAGTCCTCAAGAGAAACACAGAGGAGAAATGCGCACCGTGGAGAAGGGCACGCAAAGACAGGGGCAGAGATCAAAGTTATGGGGAAGCAACATAAGGGATCCCCGGCCCCCCGAAGCTGGGAGAGGAAAATGTATCTTTCACAACTGCCTTCAGAGGGCATGTAATAGGGACGTTGTGAGTTTGGCCTTCTGGCCTCTGAAAAACTGTGAGAAAATGTTAAGGCATCAAGTTTATAGAAACATTATTATGGAAACCCTCAGAAACTGAAATCACTCATTTTTAATAATTCACAAAAAATTGAAAGGGAAATATCCCCAACATAGTTGATTTAGATTTCACTCCATAAACACTATTTGAGTGTTTGCAATGTAAACGTGTGTCTAGATTTCTTCTAATTTGAATAATCATCCCGAGAGATGACATTAACATTGTCACTTTAAATTTGAAAATATCAATACTCAAAGTGGCTAATTATCTACCCAAGGTAATGAACCAAAAAAGCCTAATTTGAAGTCTGGGAGGTCTGAGCCAGAGGCTTGTGAGTAATACGGCTTCCTCGTCCTATCATCAGCACTATTCCAAGCCGCCACGAAAGGCTGCTGTGCGCGTCTGCTGGGACCATAAATTAGCAGCCACGTTCTATTTGATGAAAGGCCTAGGGATCACTTCCATATGGAACGCGAGCAAGAGTACTTGGCGTCTGTCCAATATTTTCCCCAAATTGCTTTCCAATATTCCCATCTGTTTTCTAATTCTAAATGAGTGTATCATTGGTTGAGGTACCTTCCACACGGGTGAGAATAACAACTGATGCATAACTATGCATATTCATGAGTGGAATTACAGCTATGCATGAATGTTCTACATTAGTGCCTCATAATCAACATCTACTTCCTTTTTTGTCTAAAATAAGCAGGGGTGGTGGTAGAAGGGCTAGTTAGCTTAGTCACTAATCAAAGGTAATGATACCATTTCCATTTTCATTCCAAATGTTTATCTGGGCTTCCAGGAGGCAAGAACAGAGTGAACATTTACTGTGTACTCCTAAAATTAAGGCAGACCCTATGAAAAATATTGTAAGAATGATGGTGAAATTGTTTTGTAATATCAGACTGAGAAGTACTCCCTGGAAAATGTAGGTAAATTTAATTCAGTGCCAGGCAAAGTGTTTTGTACTTTATAGGTAATAAAAAAATGATTGCTTCAAACAAATGAAGAATGAAAGAACAAGTAGATCGATGAATGTGTTACTGCATAGAAGCCATAATAACGTTTAAATAGTTAAGTGGGGTGGCATTAAGGTCTTAACCCTTCCCATACGTCTTGAAACATATTGCCAACCTGTTGGCAATCTCTCTTTCAGTACACATTTCTCACGCAAATTGCATTGTCAATGGACAAAGGATAAACCAAATCATATTGTTTTAACTATGGCATTACATTCTGTCAATGTTGAATCTAACTCTACCTGGATACTTTAAACAATAAGAACAATCCTGACACCTCCCTGTATGCTAAGCATGAAACCTGAATAGGATTGGTGGTAGAATTCTTGCTGCAGACCTGGGTTGGATTTCTGGCCTATGCTCCACATGGACAGGCACACATTTGAAGGTAATATAGTCTATATATATATTTCATTACATAAAAAGGAGTACTTGTCTGCCGTGTCTAATAAAATCCGTCATTTTCTTTAAAAGCCTCATAAAGAACGCATTCAAGTCTATATCTCTTTACTTTATTATGGCCCCTTACATGATATTCTTTAACATCCATAGTTGTATCAACAAAAACCAAGCAAGATTTTTATTGTCAAATCCTTGAAAACTCTTCCCACTCTATTCATTAGAAGTATACTGAGGTATGGGGTGGTGGTAAAAAAAAAAAGGTGATAGCAAGCGTAGATAACTTTCAAGCAAGTTGAAGGAAAGTCATAAAAAAGGTAAGGTGAAGGCGATGTCAAAATATTGGATTTGTTTTAGAACACCTAGATGGGTAAGTGAAACCATAAAATACGGGTTAATTGATCATGAAAATAACCCAAAAGTTGCTAGATGAGACAGGCTCCACACAAGGAGAAAAACGAAGAGGAGAACTAGAAAAATCATAGTTTTAGAAAGAGTTGGGTTTGAAAATTTGCTAATGGAAATGAGGGAGTTCTTCTCTGATGACTTTGATTTTCCCTGTGCAGTAGGTAAGAACATCTGCTGGGAGTGAGTCACAAGTTATTTCTTTTCATTTTAGTCAATTCTAAAACCCGTTAGAACATATTCTCTACTTGAATAATTCAATCTTTTCTTTGATAGCTGTGTACCAATTCCATCTGAGATGATTTGAAAGAAAAGACGCTATTAATCTGTGCAATTAAACTGCTCCATAGCCACACAGATCACAGAAATGGTATTTGCCTTCAAAGCAGCAACAATGGAAATCTGAACACAACAAAGCCACATATTTTAATAGAACATGATTTTACTAGAGAAAAAAATTTTAACCTAGATTTCTAAACCCAGCCCCAAAAGGAACAAAATTGTCATTTTTCTAGCAAACAGGGTGTAACATTTGAAGAATTGATCCCTGGGCAAATGACTATATTATCTGACAGATCTGCCTCCATGGGCATTGCATTGGCGTGTTGGAGGGGCATAAACTGTACATGAGCTTGGCTTCTAATCAAAGGGTTAGATGTTTGAATCTACTCAGAGACATCTTCAAAAGAGGATCTAGTAAACTCCAAAAATTCACCATAGCAAATTTTGCAAAGCTCAGTTTTACGTTGACATCCAAGGGATCCACATGACTCAAAATGGAAGCAGTAGCTACAGCTGTTTAAACATTGCTTTGAAAGCATTTCATAGAGTTGTTGGAAAGTGTGAGAAAAATTGGAATGGAATGCATTATAATGAAAAAATTTTAACTCCAAGTAATGACAAAAATTATTTTAAAAAGGAAAGTGACTCCATCAATAAAAACTATTTACATTGATAACACTTAAAACAGTATATTGATTTAACAAATAATTGTGTTACAGTTATATTGAATGGAGAAGATGAATGAATGGTATACTAAAAGTAAAAATGCTTTACACACTTATATCATATTAGTGTGCAAATCAATACGTGCGATTATTTATGAGATTAGAACGACCGTGCTCACAATTACCAAAGTATTTAACATGACAATAAAAACATGATAAACATAACTAATGTTACTGCATTATACATATGAAGATTGTTGAATGAAAGAAAATGATTATATTTTCCACACTGGGGGAAAAAAGGAAATAGGAGAAGATAGAGTTCAAATAAATAACTGGGGGATTATTTTTCAAAGATGAGCGAAAGATGATTTGGGAATATTTCTTTTTATGAGTTTTTGGTTTACTATTTGATTTTTAAACCATCTGCATATATTCTTTAAGAAAAATATCGTTGATTTTAAATAGATATAAATAAAAGGAAAATATATACAATTCATCTTACAAAGCTGATTTATTAATATACATCCATGAAATAGTCTACTAACTATATAGCTGAAACAAAATAAATTTAACCTTGAGTTATATGTCAGTATACCTTTGTGCACACTTATCAATGAAAAACAAATATGGCATCATCAAAAAAAATCTTACCATAGTGAATGAAGGGGGAAGTGCAGAGTCGAGACCCAAAGCCCATTTGTCGGCCACTGGAGATCCCCTCACAGAGGGGTCTAGAGGAGGAGATGAGTCAGTCAGGGTGTGATGTAGCATACACCTTTCCTCCAGTTCCTAAATGCTCCCCCCCCACACACCAACTACCATGATCCGAATTCCACCTTGCAAGTCTGGATAGAGCAGAGGTTGCACACTGGTGCAGTTAGGAGCTGGAGGCACAGGGAATACAGGATTGATGATACCTTCCGGACCAGGGGTGTGAGGGGCGATACTGGGAGGGTAGAGGGTGAGTGTGTTGGAAAGGGGGAACCGATTACAAGGATCTACATGTGACCTCCTCCCTGGGGGACGGACAACAGAAAAGTGGGTGAAGTGAGACATTGGACAGGGAAATATATGACAAAATAATAATTTATAAATTATCAAGGGTTCATGAGGGAGGGGGATGCGGGGAGGGAGGGGAAAAATGAGGACCTGATGTCAGGGGCTTAAGTGGAAAGCAAATGTTTTGAGAATGATGAGGACAACGAATGTACAAATGTGCTTTACACAATTGATGTATGTATGGATTGTGATAAGAGTTGTATGAGTCCCTAATAAAATGTTAATAAAAAGAATAAAAAAAGAAAAACAAATATGGATAACATATGAATGATATACAAATAAATACAAATGTAAGGTAAACACAAAGCCCAGTCCACTGCTATCAAGTGGATACCAACTCATAGCAATCCTATAGGACAGAGTCCTACTGCCCCTGTGGGTTTCTGAGACTGTAACTATTTATGGATGGGAAAGCCATGGTGTTTATTCCCAGTGGTTTCGAACTGAGAACCATGAGGATTGCAGCCGAAGGGGCAACCACTAAGCTACCAGGACTCCCTAGGAAAACCATTAGAACTATCTCCAGCAATGTTCTGTTTTCATTCACTAGGCCCTCAGTTTCAAATTTACGCAGAAGATTATCAGAAGCAGCAGCTCATCCCTGCTTTGCTGTCTTTTCTCCCCCTGGAGATTCCACTGAAGCCTGTTCACCTTGGGTCACCCTGAGGGCACTGGAAACACCAGTGACATAGTTTCCAGCAGCACAGCAACACACAAGCTGACACAGTATGAAAAACGGACATATCTTACGTTGACATATCTGAAACTGAACGAATGGAAGAAAAATAAAGCCGTGAGTTGTAATATTGGAAGATTCTGTGAGCAACATATTAAATGATGCAAGAAGCTTCGAAAGAAGAAAGAAAGAACACCCAGAATTGCTGAACTCAAAAGAACAAGCCGACATTTCACCATTTCAGGAGGCAGCTTCTGAGCAAGAACCACTGGTACTGAAGGAAGTTCAAGCTGCACAAAAAGCAGTAGTCCAAAAAAATAAAGGCTCCAGTAATTAAAGGAATAGCAATTGAACTCTTTCAAGAGCTGATGGAGCTCTGGAAGCATTCACTCTTCTATGCCAGGAAATTTAGAAAAGACTTACTTGGCCAACTGACTGGCAGAGATTCGTATTTGTACCCATTCCAAAGAAAGGTGACCCAATGGTATGCTCAAATGATACAACAACATCACTCCTATGCCATGCAAATTAAACATTGCTGAAGTTCATGCAAAAACAGTTGCATGACATTGACAGGCTGCTGTCAGAGGACCAGGGTATATTCAGAAGAGGATATGGAATGGGGGGATATCCTTGCTGATGCCTGTTGGATCTTGGCCCAAAGCAAAGAATACCAGAAAGATGTTGACTTGTGTTTTATTGACTATGCCAAGGCATTCAACTGTGCAGATCATAGCCAACTATGGCTAAGCGTGAGAAAAATGGAAATTCCAGAGCACTTCATTGTACACACACAGAACTTGTGCATGGATTGAGAGGAAGTTCTATGAACAGAACAAGGGGATGCTGTGGGGTTTAAAATCAGGAAAGGTTTCGGTAAAGCTTTATAATGCATCCATCTGAATGCGGAGGAACTCATCAGGGAAGCTGGTGTGTGAAGAAGGTATGGCAATGGGATGAAACGTATTGGCTGGAAACAGCGTTATGGAACCTCTGACACGATTGCCCCCAATCAAAAGGACAAAGAAAGTCCCTCCTTGGCACCCACAATTTGTACTATGATGTTTAGTGTATTCAAACAATCCAACTCAGACCGCTTCCTGTCCTAAGAAGGATCTGCACTTCCTCCATTGAGTCCAGTGACAGCCCTGTCGAAGGAAAGGATGACAATGTCGAAGACCAAGCTGCAGCATTTTTTGCTTTCCCTTTGAGACATTTAATTTTTTTAAATGCTAAGCGTTATCTGGGTTATGGCATGTAGCTGACCCTCTTGCTTATTCATACTTCAGTCACGAAGTCACTCACTGCCTTGGGCCTACAGCCACTCTTCCAGACGGAAGGCACGTTGCGCTTCCATGGGTATCAAAGAACTGTTCTCTCAACTCTTTGAGTATCCATTCGACTTTCAATACTGCGATGGCAGGCAAGAAGCAAACTCTCCACTGAGCTTCCCCACCCCTCCACAAGGCAGCCCTCCTTTCATTGTGTTTAAGCCAGTAGGCAAATCCTCTCTTAGATCCTCAAATTCCTTATCACTCTTGTCATTTTGACTTTAAATGATTTGGTCATATGATTGTTCTCCCTTTGATTGCGACTTCCTTATGATAGAAACCATATCTTAGTCATATGTATGTCCCAGAACAGTACAGTTGATCCTCACACAGATATTATAGGTATAAGTGGATAGCAATATGAATGAATGAATGAATGAACTGACTTCCTGACCCCTTCTTCACAAAGAGTACAAAGTAAATGTGCTGTTGTCTCTTCTCAATCATAGCTTATTTAAAGGAGAGTTTCTAAATGAATTGCTTTCACCTTATTTTTTCCATAGCATGGGAGGGAAAGCTGCGTATAAAGTGGACGCTCTAATATGATTGGCAACTCAGTCCCATTAAATGCACAGGCTCAGCCCGGATTGTGGACCCGCTCATCGTGTTCGCTGTGGTGAGATGAGGAGGAAAACCAGGCAAAGACACAGACAGGGAAGCAGCACTAAATTGCACTGCAATAACCACACATTACTGCAACTCTGGGATTTGGAAATTAACGGTGAGGGGAGGTTGAACATGGACTGCATCCACTAGTGCGGCGAAGGCTTATTAGGGCCATGTTCCGCCCTTTTTCTGAGAGTGCCTCTCATTCGGGAGCCTCATAATTAGATCCCACTGACAGTGAGGAGCAGGAGAGGAAGAGAGGAGTTTCGGAAACTATCGCAGCACTCTGCATTTGCCTGCTAATGTGATTTAGTTATTTTCCCACAAACAGGACTTTCCCAGTATTATTTACATAATTTGTACGATGACATCAAATTCTGTTCCATTTGCGCTTGACATAAGTCCAAAGGGCTGGGGAAACTAGCCAATATCTCTTAACATTTCAGACTAGTAATACATTTACTGGATAAGCCAAGCCCCCTCTAGAAAAATTAGAAAAAATGATGTGATTTTTCTAAACTCAAATGTAACCAAATGGTTTCTGCTTAAGTGAAGGCACGTCAGAAAATGACATTTCCGTAGCATGTCATATTTCAAAGTCTCTCATTTACATTGAGTCAGTGTCTCAACTGAGAGCTGGGGAAATGGAATCCTCCATTCTTAGCCTGTGCTGGGCAACTTTTTGTTTCTCTCTCTTACTTTCCCTGTTCATTCTTTGAATTTTTAAATTTAGGAACATGTCTGTCCCACCCAGGAACTTGTTGGCTCCTTGAGGGCTGGCATCAAGCATGTGTCACATCTGTTAACACGTTCAGGGCCTTGTTTTAGTAGCTGCACAGGAGAGTCCAGAAACTCTACATACAAAGTACAATGTGCATAAAATGCTTAGCTGTGCTATATTTGTATCTACTCACATTTTTAAGAATGAAGCTCATCAAAGCACATCTGTGCTTCTTTGTCTTGAGCTTTGTAGTAATTTTCTCTTATTGCATAACAAATTTCCCACATGTAGTGGGTTAAGACAACGTAAATTCATTTTCTGACAGTTTGGGTAGATAAGGTGCCTGGCAAAATATCACAGGATTTTCAGCTCAGAGTCTCACCGAATGCAAATGAAAATGTTGGTAGGTGCTGCTATTCTGTTTTGCTAAAGAAAGGTTGCCATAAACTCTAGGTGTCGGTGGGTGCTTACCAGTTGGCACACGTTTCTGTATGTATGCAAAGAATGTATTTCTGGATGAAACCTTCTGAGTCAATCAAAATGCACTCCCCAACGACAACATGTTATGCAAACACGGTGAGCTCATTAATTTCATGAAGAAATCCATGTTCCCTAGGTTAACTCCAAAGTCAGCATGGACCTTTTCAGGTGTGTCTTAAAACAATAGAGGAAAAGGTCATTTTTGCACGACACCTGTATGCTGTCTTTATTTTGATCACGATGTACAAATTCTTACAATAGGCAATATGTAGCTTATAATTTTTATCCCTGCATGTTTCTCAAAAAAGCAATCAAAAGGATGGTGAACCTGAGCACAAAAACAGATCCTTTCTTCAGTAGTCGTAGCACCTCCCCAAGCTGTTATCCAATGGATAGTCCGGGCCGCTCCTGGCCGAAGGCCGTGCGGAGGTCATCCTATGAGCTTTGACAGTGACCATGGGTGATTGAACTGCTCCACGGGGCTGATAGGAAACACATTGTGCTACTTAACTACGGGTGATCTGACCATGATCATCACTGACCTGAACTTAAAACTTTCTTAGACTCACAGACTTATTTTGACCTACCCTTTCTAGTCAGAAATAAAGACCAAACCTCAATTTAATTCATAATAAAAAGCAAAGCTATAAGAGCAGTAATTTTCATCTTTGTAAAATCACTTTATTTCAAGTTCTGTGCTAAGGATTACAGATACATGCAATCCCCTTTCAAGATGAAGAAACTGAAGGGGGGGGGGGTGTGGTTGGTGGTGGTTGCACCTCACAGAGAAAGGAATAATCTATCTGAATTCAAGCTAGTGGTTCTCGGAGCCTCCGGTGGAACACAACACCCATAATCCCATCCCATCCCTGGTCCCATGTAAAGGGCGTTTTTCTGAGGTGTGGGGTCCAATCACTTTTATCTTATAAATGATAAAAGGAAAGAGTATCAAAGTAGAGATCAGAGGGGCATGCTATCCCAAGAGTCCAGGGGAGGGCCTTGCACTTCCAAAGCCAAGGACTGATTGCTGGAGATTGCCCGCGTGAAGATGTTCAAGGAAGGCAAGGCTAAAGAAGCTGAAGGGAGAAGGGACTTACAACTACAGACATGGAGGAAATAAGTTTCTAGTTGTTAAAGTCATGCACTTATGGTCTTTCTGTAGCCACAGAACTAGAAAACAGAGGGAATTCTCATTCCAATTTTTCAAAAAAGATAGTAAGAGCCTCAATGTATTGGTGGTAACATTGAAGTTCAGTGAGGTCAAGTAACTGTCACATCAGTAAATAATGGTTAGAACTGACATATGAATTTCTTTTACTTCTTTCCCATATTCCAGGGTTCTCACCAGATCACATTAGTCATCTGGAGGGCACGGACAATATTTACAAGCCGTTAGGAATTTTCCCACAGTCCTTGACACCGCGGTTAGGTGCTGTCCCGCCAACTCTGACTCATAGCACGCCTCTGAACCGCATAAGCCAGTGCCTGGTCCTGTATGGTCCTCACAGTTATTCCTATGTGTGAGTCAACCACTGCTACACTCCATCCCTCCATCTCCTTCATAGGCTTGCTCTTTTTTCACCTAGCCTCTGTTTTACTAAGCATGCTGTCCTTTCTAGAAAGGGGTCCCTCCTGATGAAATTCCAAAGAATCTGAGACTAACTCTCGCCATGCTCACTCCCAGGGGGTATTGTGAGGATCTCCCACAACAGAGTCATTGCTCATTCCAGCTCATGACCCATTCACTATTCTACACCGACACCAGAATTCCTGGCATCAATTCGTCTCCACTCTTCCTTGTTCATGGCCCAGTTTTGGTGCATATGAGGCCACTGAAGATGTCATGGCTTTGGGCAGCTGCACTTTAGTTTTCAAAGTGATATCTTTGCCTTTTAATAATTTGAATAGATCTGTGGTAGAATATTTGCTCACTATAATATATCATTTGATTTCCTGACTGCTGCCTCCAATGGCCTGGGTTGTGGATCCAGTACAATGAAACCCTTGACAATGTCAGTGTTTTCTCCATTTATTGTGATGGTGCTCATTGACCCCAAAGGGAGGATTTTGCTTTGTTTTTATTTATTTATTTTTACCATAGGGCCTTGTAAAACATCGATACCATAGAAACGCTGGTTTAAATCTCAAACACTGAAACCATGTTCCTTCATAGACACTCATCTTGAAGAGAAAGAAACCCACAGGAGAGTGCGGAATAGTCCCACGGTCTAGTGCCACAAAATGTGGCTTGAAAATTAGGGAATTCACTCTAGAAAGTTTTACAACCTACCTGTAGTGCTAAGAACATGCTGGTGTTGTGTCTGAGGAATAGCCATCCGATAGTTGGCATCTGGAAAATTCTTTAAAGTTTATGACATCCTTTCACAATTGCCTTCAGTTAAGAAATGCTTTTCATTCACAAACTCATAATGCATACCCCAAACCACAATATTACATTACCGCACAGGTAAGAATGCTCACCTCCTATGGAAACATCTTTAATACAAAAACTGGTTTGGAAAAGCTCAGCCAACAACAGGATGCACTTCCTCCAGTTGCTGCTATGTTTCGTAAAGCTGTGAAAGTTCTCCTGCTCAGCGAAGCAAGCATTGCAGGGTGTGCTGAGCTGTTTCAATTATGCAAGAGTGCAAACTACTTCAGAATTACATTGTAAAGAGAATTTTCAAACTTGTATTCCCATTACACCTCAAATACAAAATCCAATCAGAATATAGAATTCCAAAAGAATGCTGGCAGGAGTGAGGCAGGGCGTACATTCTTTGCTGTCTGCGAGGCTACCCTGGTGATCATCCAGTGAAGCTCTCACTGTACCAGCAACTGAAGAGATATCACTTGTTGGACATCGCATTTGCGGAATAACCCAGGCACTGAAGAGACAGATTCCGTTGTCTTCTGTTCCTCGCTTCTAGATTTAGATCGAAATGCAGGAGGTGGAGCATGCCAGGAATGTGGTCCCCAAAGACGTGTGTTTGGATCAATCAACATGGGTTCCACTTGTCATTTTGGCAACTAAAGTATCCAATAAAAATGACTTACCATTTCGGGGCCTAGCCTCCACATCTACACCATGGACATAAAATGGACAAAATCTTAGGATGACAATAAATGTGAAAGTATATAACAAGTGGAAGTAGTCAAGCCCTTGGAAGAGTCATTCTGCAACAAGTATTAATTGCTCCCAGAATTGACTTCAGGATGTGGGGCACAAGGACTGATATGGATCATCTCCCCCCCAAATCTCTTTACATAAGCACTTTAAAAGACATTGTGTCATGCTCTCGAAAGCCCTATAAATATAGGGTAATATATCCCATCTTGATTTTTTTAACTAAAGAAAATGTAAGGTAAGGGGCTTCAAAAAATCCTTGGAACACTAATGAAAAAATAATGGAAAATGCCCATGGGGCTTTTGAAGCCCCCTTGTATAGGGTACAACAAAATATGTTTATTTAATTAGGACAAGCATAGTGAAATTTAAAAGAAAATTAAGAAAGTTCCGCTTTGAAGTAGGATAGACCAGTCAGTGGTACATCCCCACCATAAGAAATCATATGCTTAACAGAAGCAGTATATTGCCTAAGATAAAGAGAGAAACATGGGGAGGAAGTTAATCACATAATTTCCTACTACTTTTGCTCCTAATTTCCAGAGCAATCTGTGTTCATAATTAATAGCTGAAAATCTAGGCCTTGCTCATGGACATTTTTGTAACCTCAGTTGACTAAAGAGGCAAATTTGAGTTAAACCCTTCTGGCTTCTGAAGATATTTTTCAAGTTTGAGGGTGTGGTATTGGGGTTAAAAATCTAAGCCGACCCTCAATGCAACAACACTTTGTTCTATTAACCTGGCATTCCATGATGCTCACCTTCCCGACACAATCGCTGAAGACAAAGCGGGTGCATAAGCGAATGTGGTGAAGAAAGCTAATATCAAAAGATATAACATCTGGGTCTTAAGGGGTTGAAGATAATCAAGCGGCCATCTAGCTGAGAAGCAACAAAGCTCACATGGAAGAAGCATATCTGCCTGTGTGATCACGAGGTGTTGATGAGATCAGGTATCAGGCATCAAAGAACAACAAAAAAATCATATCATTGTGAATGAGGGGGAGTGCAGTGTGGAAAACCAAAGCCCATCTGTAGGCAACTGGACATCCCTTACAGAAAGGTTGCGGGGAGGTGACAAGCCAGTCAGGGTGCTATAAAGCAACGATGGAACATACAACTTTCCTCTACTCCCTTAATGATCCCCTCCCCACTATCATAATCCCAATTCTACCTTACATATCTGGCTAGACCAGAGGGTGTACACTGGTACAGAGAGGAACTGGAAACACAGGGAATCCAGGACAGATTAGCCCTTCAGAACCAATAATGAAAGTAGTGATGCCAGGAGGATAAGGGGATGGTGGGGTGGAAAGGGGGAACTGATCACAATGTTCTACATCTAACCCCCTCCATGGGGGACAGACAACAGAAAACTTGGTGAAGGGAGCCATCTGACAGTATAAGACATGAAAAAAAATTATAAATTATCAAGGGTTTGTGAGGGAGGGAGGCGGGGAGGGAGGGGAAAATGAGTAACTGATACCAAGGGCTCAAGTAGAAAGCAAATGTTTTGAGAATGATAATGGGAACAAATGTACAAATGTGCTTGACACAATGGATGTATGTATGGATTGTGATAAGAGTTGCATGAGCCCCCAATAAAGTGATTTAAAAAAAAATCCAAGCTGAAAACCATGGA
This sequence comes from Tenrec ecaudatus, assembly GCF_050624435.1. Classification (NCBI taxonomy): domain Eukaryota; kingdom Metazoa; phylum Chordata; class Mammalia; order Afrosoricida; family Tenrecidae; genus Tenrec; species Tenrec ecaudatus. The sequence goes on along the minus strand of NC_134533.1, from coordinate 49,164,677 downwards.
AGCAGAGCTTAAACTTGCACCAATAAGGGAGAAAATACTAATCTAAGACCTGCCACTAGAAAAGGCAAAGTTGAGGACAAGGTTCTCAGTAGAAACTCATGGAGGGTTCGATCTCAGAGAGGGCTAACTAGGCTAGGAGGGTTATGAGAACTGCCTCCAGTCAGAGCAAGACCCCACGGAGACAACTACCACCTCCCACTTTATGTGCCCAGCAGAGAGCAAGGAGACCCGCCATGGAAAGATAATGACATCATCCATCTGGTTTATCTTCAAAATGTACACAAATATTGGGCACTGAACTTAAAATGAGTGAATCACATTACTCACATAAGCCCACAATAACACAATGGAACATATTTGGAAAGAGCATCCGGACACAGGGAAAAGATTTAATATTTACTCGAGTTACCAGTGATATAAAAAAGAGAGCATGTGTCAGAGGTAATAGTAAAATAGCTACTGCCAAACAATCCCCCCCCCCATTAAATAAATTAAACCACAGGTGTAGGAAGGGTTTTGATCTCAAATGAAGATACATGCAAGAGAAGCATATCAAGGCACATCACTTTTATACCGGTGAGTTTTTACTGAGAAATAAATGTATAAATAGGCAAAAGAACACGTAAACGGTAGAGTGAGTCATAAGAGGGCATCCAGAGAAAATAAGCACATTACTTTTAAAGAGGTGACAGACTGATAGGAACTCCAACAATGGAGAGCAGAAAATAGACAAACTAATTGTAAAGAGATGATGCCTCTTTAGTGACTGAAAAACTCAGTGCCATGAATTATGAGCCTCCCTTTTAGATCCTCGCAAACTTCTCTGTTCTTAAAGGCTGTGCTTCAAAGAAGGTGCACAAGCAAGGCGATGCAGAAACCCAGAGGTCTACAATGAGAACTAACTCCGTTCTCTACAAAAATGATGGCTCATCGAATTTCCTTTTGTTTTCGGTTGTCTTTTTCTCCCGTTTCTTATCTTGAACTATACAGAAGCAGAGTGAACACACCATGTACCTTAGTAAATGTAGATGTGCTACCAGGGTGGTGAGCCAGTTGACTACCCAAAGGAACAAAACTCCCCTTTCCTGTCTACATCACAGTTCATCGTGTAAGGAGGTGCTCATTCTCCTGCTTAATTAGTCAAATGATGCGTTAGCCCTACCCCCCGCTTTTTTAAAGCTATGACTTTTAATCTCTTCAGAAAAGTGAAACTTCAAGCACATGATCATACTGTCTTCTCTTTTCTTTTGGTTGTTCTCCCTACAGTAGCTCTTTGCCAAGATAGTGCCTACGAAAACTTACTTCTCCAGTATATGCTCATGATGAAAGGGTGGGGTGCTGGGGTGCATCTCTGTGACTCCCCTGGTCTCTGACAGTGTGAAGTGGCCTGGGCTTGTCTCTGGAAGCCATCTGTTCTTGTTGTGTACACTGTTGGTTGCTGTTGAGTGAATTCCAACTCCCAGTGAGCCCCGGTGTGGAAGAAAATGGAACCATGAGGTTTCAAGGCCGTGCTCTTTAGAATCAGATGAACAGACTGTCGTCCAAGGTGGCTGTAGGTAAACTGGGCTACCATCTTTTCAACTAGTAGCCAAGCGTTTAACACATTCCCCCACCCAGGCACACTGTCAAATCATGGCTTATCCCATGTGTTTTGTAGAGTGGCCAACCACCAGTGAAATTCCAATTTCTTATCTTGAACTGTATATCTGAAAATCCTTCCATGAGCTCCTCTCTATAGCCAATTCCTGCTGCTCCCATTCCTCTGAGCACTGCTGCGTCGTTCTGGCAGGTACACAGGACTCCTGGCCACTGAGAAAAGGGCTATGCGACCCAGGGAGAATCAGTGCTTTTGCAATACGGTGCAGATGAGGAGTGTTCAAAGTACCATGAACCACCAAGAGAACAAACAAATCTGTCTCAGAAGAAGCACAACCAGCATGCTCCTTAGAAGGAAGGATGGAGAGACAGCATCTCAGGTATTTTGGATATGTCCTCCATGTCCTTGGATATGGCCTGGGAGACCAGTTCCCGGGGAAGGATATCATGGTTGGTAACGTAGAGGAGAAGCAAAAAAGAGGGAGGCCTTCAACAAGGTGGACTGACCTACTGGCTGCATCACAGGTTCAAGCGTAGGAGCAAGGGGAAGATGGCGCACCAGGAGGTGTTTGTTCTCTCGTACGGTGAGTCCCGATAAGTCAGAAGCAACTCGTGTCAGCATCTACGAACAACAGCTCGGGAGATATTTCAAACACGCACACTTCTAGATTTCTACCTTTGTTATTGTTTTCCTCCCGCCCCTGATTCTTGTGAGACGTGTCAGAAACAGCACGCTAGACATCTTTATATTTCCTATTTCCTTTTACTTTTGTATCATCTCGTTCTCCATGCTTACCATGACCAGAGCGTGTGAGCGTGTGGGTTCCGTGTCAGCAATGCATATGGAATTCTCACCAGAGCTTCAGCCATGGCAACTTACTCGTCCTGCTTCTGGAGTGGAGAGCTTTCTTTTTGTTTTTCTAATTTTGCTGGAACTTCTTTTAGCTCAAACTCTTTGTCTTCCTTATACTGAACAATGATTCAGTGTAAAGATATATGATTCAAATTCACCAGAACCAGCTCCTATTTTATAAAGGAAACCTTTTGAAATTAGTAAAACTCTTATCTCTAAAAATTATCGCATTCTAGGATACTTGATTAACACCAAAATCCCCTGAGCATCCAAAGTAACCCCATTTATCCACATTTAAGCACTGAGTGCATTGTTTGATACCTGTATATTTACTTGAGTTGCCTTCTAAACTATTTATTCTTAAGAGCATGGCCAAAATGAAAAATAAATGAACTTGAGATGAGAAAAAAGGAACCAGGCTAGACCTACTTGGCTAATATAATTATAAAGGCAATAGCATTTATGAATGAGTAAAAGAGATGTCTGTTTGCTTCTAGGAATGTTGTCTATGCTATGTTCACAGAAACCTAAGTAAAATCTGGACTTTAAAAATGAATTTCTATTACCCTCTATAGCACTTGTGTGTGTGTGTGTGCGTGTGTGCCCACGTGTGTGTGCTTATCAGAAGCCTAATAGGACTACTAATATCTGTTCCTAGGGCAATGTTTTCATTAAAATATCCATACTTTTATGTATTGTTGGAGTAGGTTGGCATGGTGTGATAGAACAGATTCTGGGTCAAGACTCCAAATGCTTGTGTCTTTTGCTTCCCACTAGTTGCATGATACTCAGAAAATCATATATATCTAGGATCCATTTAGGACCTGAGCACATAAGATATTTAATATTAATGTATTACCATATTACTAGATACATTTTTAAAAACAAGTTTTGGATCTCTAATCCAGACTATGTCTTCTACCTCACACTAAAAGAAATTGAGGCTTGGAGAGTAGATATCACATCCAAGACTCTAGAATTTATTAATACCAGACAACGCTTATACATCTGGTATGTTGGCTCCTAAGAGACTTTCAGTTTGTCTCTAACACCTATTAGGTTAGAGATGATATGTAAACGTTTCAATTTTTCTACATTTTACTTTCAGAACTTGTAAAGTAGGACCAGCAAATTACTACTCTACAAGGGCATTCTAAGAATTTAGTGAGCCTATATGTAATTGAATTATGATGCTGATTGAGAATATTGAAATTATGATGGGCAACCAGAAGAACAAAGACATCTGTCTTGGAAGAAGCTTAGACAGAATGCTGCACAGACAGGAGGAGAGTGAGACTTTATCTCACTGCTTTGGGCGTGTTAATCTCTGGAAAAAGACCTCAGGCTTGGTAAGCAGAGAGTCATTGAAAAAAAAAAAAAGACCTTTAATGAGCTGGATCGACACAGTTGCTACAACAATGGCATCAAGCAGAAGAAAAAAATGTAAGGTTGGCCAAGGACCAGTAAACTTTATGTTCTGTTGTACATAGGGTACAACACTACATTTAACAATGACATATTTAGGGAAACATGTTACATGGTATAAATAAAAGATCTGTCTATTGAGCACAGCAGTGATGAAAAATGTCTTAAAATGGTTCTTCTGTTTCTTTGTAATTTCCACCCAATGATTAAGTGGGACTATGCAAATATGGGGTAGGCTTTGTGATGCACTAATGGAGGGGATTGGTTAGTTTAACTGCCATTCCCTTGGCTAGAAGAGAGCCATCTCAGAAGCAAAAGTAGAGAAGGAATTCCTAGGACCATCAAAGAAGCAAATCATTAGCAGAGGGTATTCAAATTCCCTCTCTGTCTGGGAAGGTGAAAGCAATGGAGGTCATGCCACGCCAAGATTGGAAACTGAAAAAGAGACCACGAGCCAGACCAGAGGAGCCAAGATTATGAAACTGTGAAGCCGAGCACCGCGCAGGCTTCCTGGTCCATGGGGGCAGGGTCAAAGCACCGCTCAGCTGAGAGGCTGAGGACCAAAGACAGAGACCTGGATAATGGCTAAGAATTAGCACTGCTGTGCACAGACCTTACCCTTAAGGGTTTCTGACCCTGGCTTGTCGTATTCCATTAACTCCATATTTGTGAACAGCGTATCTGAGTTCTGGGTGGGCATTACAATGAGCTAGCAAACCTAACAAAGAAATAGAGTTTCTTGGGAGGTTTCAGAACAGAGTAAAAGGAATATGAGGGCTAAGGCACATCTGACCTCTGTCTTTTGGAAACTGGTCTTGATTTGCTGTGGAGAGGGCTCCTCCTTCTCCCTTGAGGACCTGGAGGAGGTCAGGTATGGCTCATGTGTCATTCCAAAATGCACTTACTAAAAGATATACGTATTTCTCTTCTAAAAATATTTGTATGTGTTTTCCATTTCACACTATTCAAAGAATTTTCCATCTATCAACTTATTTAATACTCATAATCACTCACAAAAATATCATTAGTATGTGACCTCATCTCTGATTTGCAGTTTGGTTGCAATCCTGAAGGGTTCTATGGGGAAATATTGAACGATGCCTGAAGAACCAACAGAACATGGCATGAACATAGTCATTTCACTAGAAACAGTTGGTCCCCATCCAACAATTTCAAGAGATAGCACTTGACCCAAACCTGACGGCACTGCAGGAAGCAGCTCAAGCTTCACTGAAGGCCTTAGGAGTTAATGACTATCACTGGAAATGGGTGCATACTCTGAGGCAGTGCAGGAAGCACTCAATGGTCTATACCATGAAATTTGGAAGACAAGTCCTTGGAGTTACAAAGCCACAAAGGAAGATCACGTTTGGCATCTCTGTAGCTAAAAAATTGGAAAAGGTTGAAGACAGCAATTGAAAGTTTGAAAGATGCTATGGGAAAAAGCATTGCACAAGGCAGGAAACATCAAAAGAAGAGGAAAGGAGCCCACAGAATCATCCCAAGAAGTGGCACATGATCAAGAGCAAGGTCCTGAAGGAAAGTGTCCAACTTCAATGAAGGTACTAGTGAAAAGCAAGGCTACCGGAGTTAATGGACATCGATGGAAATATTTCAACAAGCCGATGATGCCCTGGCAGCTCTCACTCACCTATCCAAGACATTGGAAGACAACCACCTGCCAACTGGCTGGAAGACATACATGCTTGTACCCATTTCAAAGAAAGGTGGCCCCACAAAATGCATAAATTATCCAGCAATATCATCAATATCATATACAAGGAATTTTTTTGCTAAAGATCATTCAACAATGGCCACAACAGTACATTGACAGGAAGCTTCCAGAACTTCAAGCTGGATGCCAAAGAGGACATAAAACAAGGGATTTCATTGCTGACATCAGATCGATCTTGAAACAAAGCAAATAAAGCCAGAATGAGTTTTACTTGTGCTTTACTGACAACAACAAATTAGGAGCAGCACTGGGAATGAGAATTCGAGAACACTTTGGTGTGGTCATTAGAATCTGTACATACATACACCAACAGCAAATAAAACAGAATAAGGAAATGTGTGATTTAAAATCATGAAACGTGTGCTGCAGATGTGTGTCCTTATTCAATCTGATACCTAGTCAAGCTGTATGCTGAGCAAATAATCAGAAAAACAGGGCTATATTAAGAAGACTGAGGCAAAAAAAAAAAAAAAGAAGACTGAGGCATCAAGCTTGGAGGAAGGCTTATTAACAACTTACAATATGCAAATGACACTAATTTGCTTGCTGAAAGTGAGAAGACTTGAAGCACTTGCTGATGATCAAAGACTTCAGCCTCAGTATGGATTGAAACTCAATGTGAAGGAACCAAAAACTGCCCACAACTGGATTAATAGGCAGCATGATGATAAATGTAGAAAAGATTAATGTTGTTCAGGATTTCATTTTTTGTTGTTGTTGTTGTTACTAAATAATTTAGTGGGGGCTCTTACATCTCTTACAACAATCCGTACATCAATTGCATCAAGCTCATTTGTACACATGTTGCCATCATCATTTCAAAACATTTTCTTTCTACTTGAGCCCTTGGTATCAAGGGTATTTTCCTGTCCCTTCCCAACTTAACCCCCTTGTAAGCCCTTGACAATTTATAAATTATTTTAATTTTCATATTTTATACCATCCGCTGTCTCCCTTCACCTATGTGTCTGTTGTTCACCCCCGGGTGGTGGTGGTGGTGGTGGTGGTGGTGTGTGTGTGTGTGGAGGGGGATTATAAGTTGATCATTGCAGTGTTCCCCCTTTCTCCTCACCTCTTCCCCCTACCAAGGATTTCATTTTGCTTAAATATGTACTAAATGCTCATGGAAACAGTAGTCAAGAAATAAAATGTATTGCTGGGAAAATTTGGATACAAAACATGTTTAAAGTGTTGAAGAGCAAGGATGCTACTTTGACAAGGAAGGTGTGCTGACTCCAATCCAGGATATTTTCAATGACCTCATATGGACAATGACTAAGAAAGACCACAGAAGAATGGTTACCTGTGAAATATGAGGCTGTGGGGGACTACCGAAAGTCACGTGGGCTAGTAGAAGAACACAACAAATCCATCTTGGAAGTAGTCAGAATGTTCCTTGGAAGAAATAATGAGATTTTTTTTCAAGTACTTCAGACAGGTTATCAGGTGAGACCAGTCCTTGGAAAAGAAAATCACACTTAGTGAAATAGAGTCAGTCAACAAGAGGAGGAACCTCAAAGCGGTGGCTTGACACAGTGGCTGCAACAAGGGTTTAAATACAGCAACACTTAAAGGGATAGCAGAGGACAGGGCAATTGTTTGTTCCGTTGCACATAGTGTAGCTGCCAGTCAGAATTGACTCAGGAATACCTAACAACTACAATGTCCCAGCATCTGTGTCAAACATAGCCCCTTGGAAAAATAATTACACTAAGCCAACGGGGTTTATCCTTTGTGCTACTGTATAGGAAACTTTACAAAGAATTCACTGACTAAAGTGGTCATGTCCCTTCCTGTGACGATTTCCATGGTGATAGAATGGACTGGTCATACTGGTGCAAATGTGCTCAGTCTTACAATGGCTCTATTTCTCAGTGCATTTCAATCCGTGATAAAGTATCGGCTGGTCACATAGCTCATCTTGAGCTCAATCTATGGGGAACTATTCCTGAGAAATAGATTTGTTCTCAATACGCTAAAAAATGGTTTCTCTGGACCATGGTGAATTCTATAAGACAAGGGCATCTGGGAGCACCTTGGCTGCCAGCCAGCTCTCTTCTCTCGGCCTTTGACCTCTCCATATTTAAATACTTCTACGTCCTCCACATAAACATATGTTTAAATCAATCAAAGGCTTACAGTTCTCTTCCCCAAAAGAGATAGAACCCCCTTAGTAGGTTGATTTTTCCTAAATCGAGGAAGATACTAAATAATGACCACATTATTTATTAAAGAAGCATTATGGAACAAGATAACATTTGGTGACATACGTTAGGGGTCAAAGCAAGTGTTTGTTATTGTTGCGCTTTCAGTCTCATAGTCACATTGTTTTGCAGTGTAGACCTGCCCCTGTGGGTTTCTCAGGCTGTAACTCTCTACAGAGATAGAAAGCCTATCTTTCTCCTTTGGAATGGCTGGGGGTTTCAAACTTATGATCTTGTGGCTAGCAGCCCAACTTGTGGCCACTTTACCACCAGGGTTTCTATTGTGATCATCTATATTTTCAGTGATGTGCGATAGTAATTTTAGAAATTTGCTGTATTTTTATTATTGCTGTTACTGTTTCAGTAAACACTTTATCTAAAAGGTATCCCCTGTGTTACGATGCAATGAGCTCATTTATGCTAATACCTATCTTCTTGACACTTGTAAATTCTTCCTAATGCATTAATTATGACTCCAGATAGACCAATGATTATTTCATATATGCTAATGAGAAATCACTTTATTCAGTCAGCCACACACATCAGTAAACAAGTGGATTGAATTCCCCAAGGAGATGCTAAAAAGACAATGATTCTCTTTGCACTACAGCTTAGAGAATTTGCCCCACAATCAAGAAGTAATTAGAGAAGAGAATGAAGGGTTAGAAAACAGTTGCAGGTGTGAGCGCCTGGCAAGGCATGTTCCTTTCCAAGGATGAAATAAAAATGGACATCTTCATTATTAATCATATGTGGAAAACACACCAGCTTTCATGCCTCCTTTCTAAAGTAAGCAATAAAAAAATCAAATTAGTTACATTTGTAGGAGAACAAATTGGAATGTAATCATCTCATTGAAATGCTAGATTTCCAGAAGGAAAAAAGGCTAAACCAACTCAGCACATTTCTAATTATTATTCTTTTATTATAGAGATTTATCCCTTCAAGAGAAAGCTAATTGATATTAATTTTTGATGCTTCAGTATGAAAGATGTAGTTGGTTGGATTCCTTTGTTTCTATCCTGTGAGAAGTGTATTTAAAATGAACAAGCCATTGGTCTTGCCAAGTTCGATCATGCACTCTCCAGGTCCTTTCTGCTACCAAAGCCAAGTTTTTCAACTACTTAATCCTCCTTGTCTCTAACTCTCCAATTCTAGTCAGTACTGATTGTCAATGCAACTTGATTGCATGTCTGAACAATTTCAGAATGAAGAAATTCATCTTTGGCATTAGTGATTGGTTCATAAACTTGAATACCAGTGGTGTCTACATGTCCTCCTTGTTGGCAAGGGAGACCTGGGGGTACAGTGGGTTATGCTGGGCTGCTACCTGCAGGAGCTGAAGCCCTCATCCACAAAGGGCTCCAAGAGAGAAAGATGAGGCTTTCTACTCCCACAAATAGTCATTCCCAGAAGCCCCCGGGGCCAATTCTACGCTGTCCCATAGAGAGTTTGGAATAGATTCAACGGCAGTGAATTTTCCTTGTAGATGTATGAATATTTTTCTATCACTGACCAGATTGTACTTTAGAAAGGATCTTGAATTATACTTTTTAACACTGCAGGTAACATCATTCCACCATGTGTCATACTTAGCTTATATATTATATAATAGTCCAATTCAAAATGGCTAAACCAGTCCATTTCAGCTCATGAGTGGCTAGGATATCCATCTTTATTTTTTATGTTTTTAATTTAATTTAGACAATTCCTAATTTTATTTGATTCATACTTCCTACATTCCATGTTGTGGTTATTTATAAATGCTTAACCCCCCCCCTCATTTGTGTCATATTAGCAAAGGCAATGCTTTACTCCATTCACATCATTCAGCTGCACTACTTCTCACCGGTCCTACTTTCAATATTTTCCCATTTGATGATCTCATCTTGGGCATTATATCAGACAATACTCCACGTAAATTTATTAAGTCTGCATTGACCATACCCCACCCCCATCAAAAGGTAGATCACAAGAACCTTCTTCCTAGCCTTTCTTAGTTGTGAAGTGCCACTGAATACTATTCACCAGAGGTGACCCTCCTGGTGTTTTCAAGATCAGTTACATCAATTCCAGCATCAGAGCAATATGCAAGCTACCTCCGTACCATCAGCTGACAACCTGTGATATGTAGATGGCACAACCTTGTTTGTTGAAAGAGAAGAAGACTTGAAGCACTCACAGATGAAGATTAAAGACTGTCGTGTTCAGTATGGGATAAACCTCAACATAACGACAACATAAATTCTCAAAACCAGAATAATATACAACATTGTAATAAAGAAAGTAATGAATTTGTCAAGGATTTCATTTTATTTGGATTTGCAGCATATGTGCATGAAATCAGAAGTCAGAACCTCAAAAGATATATTATCCTGAGCATATCTGCTAAAAAAGACCCCTCAGAAGTGTTAAAAATCAGAAGCCTTACTTAAGACAAAGGCAGGGTGGGGCACCTCCACCCTGGGACCACACCAAAGAAGCATCACATGCTTCACCAGAGAAGCCGTTTCAGCCTTCGCATTGGGGATGAGTTAATTAAATGGTTGACACAATACAGCAGGCTCACTTTAAATTGATAATGTTATAAATATCCAAGTGGCTGTTGGCAGAAAGAAAGCTCCCCATTCTTGGTCTAGGGTGTGCCTGATGCAAGCCATGGTATTTTCAATTGCCCTAAATGCATGCAAAAGATGGACAGTGACTATGTAAGACTGGGGAATACCACGCTGGCAAAGAATATTAACTGTCACGGAGGGCCTGAAGAATGAGTAAACCTGCCTTAGAAGAGGTAAGAAGCCAAAATGTGTGTGTAGACACAAATATGCCAAAATGACCTCCTCTTAAGAACTTTGGACATGTCATTAGAAGTCCCTGAAGAAGGGCTCCATGCTTGGTCAGGGAAAAAAGGAAGATCCATCTTGAGATGGATTGACACAGCGGTTGCAACAATGCACTCAAAAATAGCAACAATTGTGGCAAGGGTATAAGGCTGGGTGGTAGCTCATTTTGTTATATGTTGGGTTATATGAATCAGAACCAACTCGATGTCACCTAACAACAACAACATGCAAAATTGAAGCCCTCATTCCACCTTTGGGTTCATGGCAGAGTGACTTAAATAGAAATCAAAATGTGGAAGTTGAGTTGGACTCTGTATTAGGCAGGGTTCTCTAGAGAAACAAAACCAGGACACTTATGATTATGTATATGAGGATAGGTTTAAACAACAAGAAGGAATGTAATAGCTAATTAGTCCACACAGCAGTACAGAAGGCTGAGTTCAACTCACTTTCATAGAACAGTTAATATATTGGACGTCCTTCAACTCATGTGGGCTGCAGTTCCAAGGTCAAGGAAGCAGACAGTGGAGTCCTCCCTCAGGCAAAACAGTCTGTCTGCAGACAGCAGACTGCAGAGTGGTCAGCAACAGTCATTAGCATGGGAGATCAGCGAAGTAGGCTTCAATAGGATCTTAAACTCTCAAAATCTGGAACTCAAGCAATGCATGGCAAAAGGATCCTCCAGCCTCAAGCTGGAGCGCTGTACACACCAGCAGCATGGAGAAGCAGGTCTCAAAGGAGCCTCAAATGCTAGTGACATGATCCACGTGGCTTGCCCCACAGTCAGTGCAGCACACTGGCTCCGGCAGCAGTATGCTGGTCTGATCACCAGTGAGGAAGGAGATGGGGTGGCAGCTGTTTTTATTTATTTTTGTCATTGTCCAATCAGGCTGCAACCTGATTAAACTCTGCTCACATGTTCCTATTGGCCTAGTTGGCACAAGAAACCTAAATATCACAGATGACTAACCACAAGTTTGGCTGTTCAAACCCATAATCTACTCCCCGGGAGAAAGCTGAGGGTCTCTGGGCTCATAGAGATTACAGGATCAGAAGCCCACAGTGGCAATTTTTCTTGGTCCTATATGGTCGTTATGGGTCAGAAATGACTCAATGATAGTGAATGGGCTTTAAATTTGGTGGTGCGGAGAGGAAACATAATGAAAATGTCTTATTTTATTGATATCTGTATTGAATTTCACACTTCCCATCCTATTTTCAGTTGCCAAAGATGTTTCCAGAAATGATCATGTACAGGGAAGAGGTATAGCTTTAACTTACAAGCATGCGATCACATATACTTTTTGTCTTTTCAAGTGGGGTGTCACAGAGCAAGCCACAATCTTTCCATATCATGTTTATAAGAGCTTTTCCACAAGTTAATTTCAGTTTCAAGCCACTCTTACATAGCACAGTAAATGCAATCTTTTTTCTTTTTTCAAACATTTTACAGATAGGATAACAATCCATAAATCAATTCTATCAAGTGAACTTCTACATATGTTGTCACTATCATTTTCAAACATGATCTTTCTACTTGAATGCTTTATTATCAGCTCCTCTTTTTCCCTCCTTTTCCAACCCTCCCAGCCTTATAAGTATATATAATTGTTCATATCTTACACTGTCCACTGTGTCTTTTCACCCACATTTCTGTTATTCATCCCCCTCAGGAGGGGTGTAGTAAATAAAATCTTATAACTAACACTGAGCCACCACACTTTTGGTAAAAATCTCAAAGGTCCTTGAGTTCATGTTAAGGGCTTAGAAGATGAACATTTTAATTATCTGGGAAACAGTCAAAGAGCAAATAAAACATTACAAGACCAAATGCTGCTTTATAAAAATCACAATTCAGCTCCTGGGCTTTCATAATAACTAGTTTCTCTGACCACAGTAAATCAGCATGCTGATTTTATTAGTCCTAATGGCAGAATAACATCTTGAACTTATGAACAGCTTCCTAAAATAAGTGATGAAGGTCCCAGTTTATTGTAATTAGTGTCAATCAGTTTAGGCAGGTAATCAATAACAGTCAAGTTATATTACTCAGCTATCCATAGTAGCGAGAAATAAATTGCATATCTATTTCAGTTTCACTGATGCTTTCTGAATTGTGAATTTTGGTGGGGTGAGAGGGGGTAACTTTGAAAACCATCTTGGGGAAAAAAATGTGCCAAAAGAGCATTTCACTGTGTTTCTTCTGTTATAACAACTTGGACTGATCATGAGAGAAATTTATGAGAAAAACAGTTTGAAAGAAGAATGTTCAAGTACATATACCTTGATACCTTTTGAGCCTTAAAGAGCCTTTTAACCCACATGGAAGAAGCACACCAGCCTGTCCCACCACACACTCACTGAAGACAAAGCAGGTGCATAAGCAAATGTGGTAAAGAAAGCTGATGGTGCCCGGCCATCAAAAGATAGAGTCTGGGGTCCTATAGGCTTGAAGATAAACAAATGGCCATCTAACTGGGAAACAACAAAGCTCACATGAAAGAAGCACACCAGCCTGTGAGATCACAAGGCATTGAAGGGATCAGGTATCAGGCATCAAAGACCAAAAAAATCACAGCACTGTGAATGAGGGGGCGTGCTGGAGTGGGTACCCAATGTACAATCTATCAGGGAGCTATGAGGGGAGGGGTGGAGGGAGGGGAAAATAAAGAACTCAATAGAAAGTAAAGGTCAAAATAAATAAATAAATAAAAAAGAAAGAAAGTAAATGTCTAGAAAAGAATTAAGGCAACATATGTACAAACTTGCCTGATTCAATTGATGAATGGATTGCGATGAGTTGTATGAGCCCCCCAATAAAATTATTTTTTTAAAAAGAAAGAAAACAAAAGAAGAGGAAAGTTGTGATCATTCATGGATGACATATTTAAAAAATAGTTATGCGAAATGATGGGAACCACATGAAGGCAATATTATTGAATGGTTCACCCCTTTCAATATTAAATCTTAATGTTAAATGTATGCTCCTCTAAAACTGTTAGAGAAAACTAGGTAGAAATTGTGAGTAATTTACTCTTTTAATTTTTTTTATGATTGATTGGGAGTTAGTACATATGAAGGGGTACCCCCACAAAAAAACAGAATTTTTTCCAAAGCCATTTATTTACAGTTTTTTTACAAAACTACCTTATCACCTTCAAATAACTCTCCATTATACAATACATTCATCAAATATGTGATTCCGTTCTTGGAAAAATTTTGCAAGCTTATCTCTTTGGATGGCTGACAGCACATCCCTCCTTTTCTCCCTTTCGCCTCTCCTGAGTTACTTTTCTTATTGTCTCTTGAAAAGTTCTACAGATGTGCAATTCAAAAAAAACCCCAAAACATTTGTAACTTACATATATTTATTGTGCACAGTCAGCCAAAATGAAATACTATTGTTAGTAGGTGCCATTGAATCAGTTCTAATCCATAGCAACCCCATAGCCAGTAGAACTGACTATTGTCCCGTCCGGACGTGGCAGTCATCATTGCTTTGTTTGAACTCATGGTAGTCACTGTGTCAATCCATCTTGCATAGAGGCTTTCTCTTTTTAACTAACCTTTTTCATTCCACAGCATAATGTCACCTCCAGGACTGGTCCTTTTTCATAACATGTCCAGAATACTGGAGATGAAGTCTTGCCATCTCACTTTTAAGGAGTATTGTAGTTAAACTTCTTACAAGACAGATTTCTTTGTTCTCCAACAGGCCGTGATAGGTACGCATACTTTCTTTGTGAAAAACACTCCAACTGCATTTCACTTTTACTTGACCTCTTTTTAAAAATTTTTTTCTCTTTAAATCCACTCAGACCACTACTAAGTTTGAGGGATAAGGAATTTGAAAGGATTTTTTTGTAAAAAAGAAATACACTGTATATATTTACACAGCCTATCTCAAGAAATGAAATCAACACCAATATCCTATTAAACCCTCCATATATCTGGTTCTCTTTCTCCTTTGCCATCTTTGGAGTGTTTAAGAGAGTTTTACTGTTTAATTGATGCATAATATTCCATTGTATGGATGTTCCAGAGATTTTTTTATTCATTCGTCAATAACAGCAGTTCTCAACCTTCCTAATGCCATGACCCTTCAATGCAATTCCTCATGTGCGGTGACCCCACCATAAAATGATTTTCGTTGCTACTTCATCACTGTAATTTTGCTGCTGTTATGAACCAGGAAACCCCCATGAAAGGGGGTTTGACTCCCAAGGGGGTCGGGACCCACAGTTTGAGAACCACTACTATATAATAAGAGGTTTGGGTTGTTTCCATGTTTTCGACATGAAATTGCTGCACTAAACACAAGTTGGCCTCTGTCTCTTCATGTTGTACCCTTTGCTTCTTCTGGGTATATGCCCACTTGCGAGACTGCTGGATCACAGTACCCTATTATTTACACTTGTTCAAGGAAGTGCCGTACAACACAATTCTATGGTCTACAGACATGTAAAAGCATTCTGATTACGCTGCATCTTCTCCAGCAGTTATTATTTTCTGTTTTATTGAATTTTACTGCAACTGTCCATGTAAGGTGGTACCACTTTGTTGTTTCATGCGCATTTCCCTTAGTGCTAATGAACTCAAACATTTCTTCATGTGGTTGTTGGCTAACGTCATGCTAACTTCATGCTGTCTGTCTTTGGTAAATTGTCTATTCATAACGTGTACTCATTTTTTGATTGGGCTATTTGTATATCTCTTATTGAGATGTTTAGTTTTCTATAGGTTTTTTATAAAAGATTAACCATTTATCTGATGTATTATTCATGAATATTTTCTCCTTGCATATGGAATGCCCCTTGATAGAATCTTTTGATGTGCATAAATGTTGGGTTTTTAGTAGATCCCAGTTCTGTTTTGTCTTCTGCAGTGTGGATATTTTTCATTATGTTAGAGTGTTTATGCCTTGTATTAGGGTCCTTAAGATTGTCCTTATTTTTTCATAGACAGTCTTTATAATTTTCTGGTTTATATCAGGTCTTTGATCCATCTTGAATTCACAATATTTTGTAAATAGTATGACATGCAGGTCTGATTTCATGCTTTTGATGGTGAAGATACAGTTTTCCAGCATGATGTGTTGAAAAGGTTATCTCTGTCCATTCAATGTGTTTAATCCTTTATCAAATATTAGGTGTCTATAGGTACTTGGCTTTACTTTTTAGGTTTTAAATTCTAATCTATGGGTCTTTATATTTACCCTGTCACCAGTGCCAGGATATTTTGAGTACTGTGGCTACATGATAGATTTTAAAGTCTGGGGTGAATAGAACAAGCCATAGTATAGTTAATATTTGTGACCAACACCATGATTCAAGCACATCAATTCTTCTTTGGTCTTCCTTATTCATTGTCCAGTTTTCACACGTATTAAAAGGCACTTGAAAACACCATGGCTTGGGTGAGTCAGATTCATCTAAGTCCTCAAGATGTCATTTTTGTTGTTGTTTTTATAATTCTTTAAACATCTATTTTGCAGAAGATTTTTTTCAATGCAATATAATTGATTGATTCCTTGATTGTAAATACAACTTGATAAATTTAATATTTTCTCCATTTATCATGAGGATGTCTATTGGACCAGTTGTGAGAATTTTATTTTCTTTATGTTGAGATGTAATCAATACTTAAGGACTCATTCTTTGATCTCATCAGTGTTTTTCAAATCCTCTCATCTTTCAACAAGAAAGTTGTGTCATCTACACATTGTGGATTATTATGAGTCTTCTTCTAATCCTGATGCCAAGTTCTTTTTTTCACATAGTCCAGTCTCACAATTATTTGCTTACCATATACATTGAAAAAATACGTTGAAAGGATACAACCTTGAGACACCACTTTCCTGATGTAGTCCACCCAGTGTCCCCTTGTTCTGTAGGAATAACTGATTTTGTACAAGTAAAATTATAAGTATGCATGAGTAAAATTAAGAGTTCTAAAGTTCCAGGTATTTGTGATATTATCCATAACTTGTTATAATCCACAAAATGCCTTTGCACCGTCAATGAAACACAAATAAATAATGATAATCTCTGCTTCAAGATCCGTCTGACATCACAATGATAGCGCTCCTTTCATGGATTCAGCTGAATGCAGCTTGACATTATTGCCGTGCTCTCACAATGTACTGCTATAATCATTTTTTTAAACATCAGCAACATTTTACCTGTGTGTGATATTGGTTGTTCAATAATGTACGCATTCCATTGAATAATATTTCTTTGAAATGAGCACAGTATGAATCTCCTCCGGTTGGTTAGTCATGTAGGTGCGCTCTACATTTCTTGGCCTAGGTGAGTGAACACTCAACAGTGCTGCATCTATTGACTGAAACATCTCAGATGGTGTCCACTCCATTGCTGGAGCATTGTGTTTTTCCAGTGCTTTCAACGCAGCTGAGATGCCATTCTTTAATATCTTGGGCCCGTCGTCAGACACTATCTCCTGAAATATTTGAATGCCAATCAATTCTTTTTGGTACAGGGACTAGGTATTCATTCCATCTTCCTGCATGTCCAATATTTGCCCCTAGAATCTTCCAACACTGCAATTTAATGCTTGCATTTGCTCTTAGTTCTTTCAATTTGAGAAATGTTGACGGCTTTCTTCCCTTTTTATTTTCCACATCCGGCTCCCTTCATTAAAACAGTTTCCTTTGTCGTTCAGAACTTCCCTTTTGTAAGGTTTACTGGGGCACGAAACAGAACCAAAGATCCAATTGGCAAAGTTTCAGAAGCAGGCTTTATTGAGAAGCTTGTGGGCAGGCTCAGCAACTCAGGGTATTGAGCTATTGAAATCGTGCAGGGAAAAATCCTGGAGGCGTTTTTGTGCCCACTGCTGGCAGGCACCGCGGGGAAGGATCAAAGCTGGGGAGGATCTGCACACACAGGTGCTTCAGAAGGGAGAAGGTCCTTAATCTTGTCTACAGGTCAAGGGCGGGTGGAGTGACCATATCTTCAAAGAACGTCCTGGCTCTGGGGATGTTTGGTTCTCAGAACTTGTGGTTTTCAGCGGGGGGAGGCCAGCAAAGGGTGAGTTCTGCGAGCTAAGGTGGAGGTGCCGAACTCAAAATGGAGTCCCTTGTGCCAAGACCAGGCACCTTTAAAATCTGTTCAGTTCTTTTACTCAATTTCTTCTATTTGTTGTAGCTAGTTCAAGAGAAAGTCTCAGGATCTCTGACACTCATTGTGGTGTTCCTCTCTCATGGTTTTTAAATGACCTTTGTCTTCCTTCGTGTCTGATGTCTTTGACTGCATCCTCCTGCTTTTCTGGTCGCTGGTCATTCGTGTTCACGTTGTCAAATATACTCTTGAGATCATCTCTACATTCAAGTGAGATGAACTCATGGGTGTATTTTGCTTCACATGGGAGTGTTTTATTTATTTCTTCTTCTTTTCAGGGTAGTTTATTGTATCTATGTCTATGAGCTGCTGTGAGGTCCATTTGAGGAGTGGTAGTTTATGTTATTGGAAAAAGGGCATTTCCAATGAAAAGGTTGTTGAAAGATTTTATCAAGTGAAGTTGTTGTTTCTATCATGGCATCATTTGCCCACTGCTGTTCCTTCTTCATTTCCAACATCCACATCCCAATCACTGATAATTATCAATGCTCACTATTAGGTGTTCA
Organism: Tenrec ecaudatus; assembly: GCF_050624435.1. Lineage (NCBI taxonomy): Eukaryota > Metazoa > Chordata > Mammalia > Afrosoricida > Tenrecidae > Tenrec > Tenrec ecaudatus. The sequence continues at coordinate 49,146,379 of NC_134533.1, read as the reverse complement.
TTCATTTTAAATGTTACCAGTTGGTAAAATTCTTCAATTTTTTAAATCTTGAACACTAGTGGTTAGTGCATAAATTTGAATAATAATCATATCTGGTTTCCAATGACAACATTTCACTTCAGGATAGAGCTTGAATGTTATTTTTGAGAAAGAATGTGATATTATTCCACTTTAATTTGTCATTTTTTTGGCATAGTATACCATCTGATCATTCTATTTAAAATGGCTCAAATCAACCCAGGTTCATACACTCAGGCCTGAAATGTAGATCTTTAAGCATTCCTTTCTATTTCTGACAACTTTCAGTAGCTCTCAATTCATGCTCTGTGCCTTTCACACCCCAGTTTTGAATGGATGCTTCCAGCTGCTACTTCTCATTTCACCAGCAAATGAACGTCCTGAAGACTTTACTCATTCCCTATCAATAAGGTTGAGTCCGTTTGGAAGAGGCAGTTCTTTTTTTGTCATATTTTGAGTATCTTCCAACCTAAAGACTTCTCTCCAGCACTGTATCAGACACGCCCCACTGCTTTACAAATGGTGTCCATGGATCGATTGCTTTAAAAAGCAGATATCCAAGTCCTTCTCCCGGGTTCTCTCAGTCTGGATGTTCTGTTGAAACCTAGTCACCTTGGGTGACCCTGGTGGAAATTGAGATACTTGAGGCATAGGTCTCCACATCAAAACAACACACACTACGAAACCGATAGATGAGTACCAGAATCCATCCGTTCATTTTATCAAAGAGAATATAAAGTTCCTCTAGGGCATCAGCTACTTATCGAAAAATCATGAATTTGTAGGATATTTGGGGGGTCTTGATTCAATTGTCACACCCAATTGTCAGTACAGAAATCATATTTCTTCTGGTTCCATCATTAAAATTTTTATTTTTGAAACACTTTTGCTGCACAAATACATTAGTGAACTAGTGGAGCACTTAATCATGCAATGAGGTTACTCATGCTTGGGGTCATTTTAAAACTTCTTTTTTTCACTTTGTGTTTGATATTTTTCTCAGATGCCTTCAATAAAGCTACATCCAATCTAATACATAACTCTGTAAGACAAACTCTGCCCATAGTCAATTTGATTCCATCACAATAACCCTATAGGAATTAACCGAGCAAGCTTTTGGCTTTAATCTTCTGACCAACTTCCTAGAGGGTGAAAGTCATAGTCACAAATGGAAGCACTGATTAATTGCTTTTGTACTTGACTAGACAGGAGGCTTACGCTGGACAGAGCTTTACGCTTACTCAGCACATATCCACGGATGTCTCCTCAGAAATAAAACAAAGCAGTCATGGCAGCAAACACTTTTGTCTTTGACCAAGGTATTTTCAACCTAAAGATGCACATCACACACACACACACACACACACACACACACAAAGAGAGGACTCTACCATCAACTAGAAACAACATGCTGGGTACAGAGAATAGTGTTGTAATGTGACTACTCAAGTCATTTTGTATCCCCAGTTAGTAGCTATGTGACTTTGCACTGGAGACAGAATCCCTCTCAGCTTCAGTTTTCGGATGTGTAATAATGACCCTCTCTGTACAAGGGTTTCTCTGAGAGTTGTAGGAGTTTTAAGCACCCGCAGAGTAACATGAAATAAGCAATCATAAATATTTACTGCCATAATGATTCTTTTTAGCTCCATTTTCTCTGGACACTGACCCAAGTTTCATTACCCAGAAAGGATTAATCATAGCAATAGATGGTTGGGATACTGACCAAACTGAATCACTAGATTTCAAAAAGGCAGTTAAGGATTGTTAGGGAACTGGGGAAATAAAGTAAGAAGCTGATCTTCATTTTGCATTTTCAGACCACATTTGCACTCCTATATACATATTCGGAGAGTCTACAGAGAATCATTATCAAACTTTAATATTTATGATAAAATACACAATATAGTCCATAAACAAAGGCTCCTTGCTGAAATATCAATTCCGGGTTTAGAACTACAGGTTACTTTAGGCTTAAATAGAAAAGTACAATTTATGAGGCATCTTGCACTGGGCAGAGCCTAGTTTAAATTTGGTGACAATTTAATTCTAGTGCTGCATTCATCTACAGACAGAACCCAAAGCAATTGCAAGTATTGTACTGTACCATTCTTCTCATCTTACAGAAGCTACATAGCCTAGGTGGAGATTAGTGTTGTCAGGAAAACTAACCAAGCATTCTCGCCTTACTGCTGAGTACCGATGAGTATCCTGCGTGCGAAGGTATATCTTTAAATTTCTTATTTACTTCCATTTTCTATAAAAAGGCTGATTGAAGTAAAAAATGAGAGTCATTTACATTCAATTTAACAAACATCTATAATAGTTATCAGAGTGTTAGATGTGGAGGTGGACAGCAAGATTATTGAAATAGGAAATTCTTCAATTTCAGAATATAATTGAGCAAAAGAGCTCATCGTAACAAAAGTCGCTAGTATATAGTGAGTGCTCATAAGGTTCCAATTATTATAGCAAGTTCTTTGTAAGTGCTGCCTCAGTGGATGCTTGCTCCTCAGTAAATCACTGCTTCCATTTACGCTTGCTACCAATCTATGGGTAAATTCTCATCTACCCCATTCAGGAGGCTAAGCAGGGTTGAGAGACTTTCTTAAGGTCACATGATGGAAGTTAACCACTAACTCATTTTACCATAGGTCAGGCTTTATAGATTTCCCCGTAAGTGCGTCTCTGAAATCCCTAAGAAAATAATCCTGCCTCTCAGTTGACTACACAGGATGGTCTGAAGAGAGCTTTGCATGTTCAGTCTGTGAGTCAACACTACTTTCTTGCCATTCTTGAAGATTTAGCATATAGGTTACAACCTTGGTTCTTCACAGTATAAATAAACCCCTTTTCCCCAATTACACAGAAATACAATTGCTTGTTGTTAGGTGACATCAAGTGGTTTCTGAGACCCTAAGGTCCTCTGCCCAACAGAAGGAAACACTGCATGGTCCTGTGCCAGCCTCACCAGTATTCCTGTGCCTGAGTGCATTTTGCAGCCATGTGTCAATCCAGCTCACTGCTAGCCTTCCTCTTTTTAATGGCCCCTCTACTATACAAATATGATATCCCCTACCAGGAACTGGTGACTCCGGATAGCATGTCCAAAGTACGTGAGATCAAGCCTTACTATCCTTGTCTCCAAGGAGCACTCTGGCCATCCTTCTTCCAACACAGATTGTTTCGTCCTTTCAACAGTTATAGTACTTTCAAAATTCCTCCCCACACCACAATTCAAGCGCATCTATTATTCTTCAGGTCTTCTTGTCCAACTTGCACATGCACACGAGGCAATGGAAAATACCATGACTTGGGGAAGGCGCACCTTAATCCTCAAAGTAACGTCTTTGCTTTTCAAAACTCTAGAGAAGTCTTGTGCAACAGATTTACCCTAAGCAATTATTCTTTTGATCTCTTGATTGCTGCTTCCATAAGCACTGACAAAATCCTTGACAACTTCAACCTGTTCTCCATTTATCCTGAGGTTACCTCTCGGTCCAGTTGTGAGGAGTTGGCCTTCTTGACATTGAGTCATAAACCCTACTGAAGGGGGAAATCCTTGCTCTCCGTTAACAAGTGCTTCAAGTCCTCCATATTTGCAGCAAGCAAGATTGTGTCATCTGCATGTTACAGCCTTCTTCCCATCCCGATGACCCATTCTTTTTCATATGAGCAAGATTCTCTAACTGTTTGCTCACCATAAAGATTGATAAGTTTGTTGACACACACCTTTCCTGATTTTAAACCCAGAAGCGTTCTCTTGTTCTGTTGGCAAAGTGACTTTGAGGACTAAGGTGCACCTGACCCAAATCATGGTATTTTCCACTGCCTCATATGCCTGTGAAAGATGGACATTGAATAATTAATATCAAAGATGTATTTGAACTGTGATGTCAGGGATGAAAATTTCAAGTACCATGGACTGCCAAAACAATAAACATCTGTGTTGGAAGAAGTAAGGTCAGAATGTTCCGTAGAGACAAGCATAGGAGACTTCTGACATGCTTTGGAAATGTTGCCAGGAGAGACCAGTTCCTGGAAAGGACATCATGTTCGGTACTGGAGAGGGGCAGCAACAGAGAAAGTCCACCTTCAATGAGATGGATTTACACAGCGGCTGTCCTGTGATGCAGGACTGGACATTGTTTCGTTTTTTGTACATTTGGCTTCTATAAGTTGGAACCCGCTTGACGACACCTAACAACAACAACACCCAAACCCGTTTATTTTCAACAGTCCTCCTGCCGCAGTAAATGAAAATTAATCATTCAAGTTGATTTCAACAAATAAAAAGAGAGGGGCTTTCTAGTGGCATTTTATAATTTATTTGATGATGCTTCTTCTGGCTCAGAAAAACCTCACCGACATTCATTAGGATCCCTTTTCATTAGTGTTCCCTTCACTTGCCCCTGCATTCCCCATTCTAGCCAACTGACTCCTTTGGAGTTCTAGAATGTCGTGTGCCTGTTGAAGTTGTCTGGTTATATTTCAAGAGCAAAGGGAAATCACTGAAAAGTATTTGCTTTATGCTGTCCTTCAATCAGAGCTGTCTGTCCTGTCTTACATCTGTCCATGCTGGGAACCAAGGCAGCACTGAAGTTTGCCACAATGATGTAAACCTTTGAACTCTGCTCAAAGTATATTCTTATCTTTCATTCTCTTTTAAATACTAACTAGCACTATAGCGCTTAGTTTTGCATGACCAAAATGCATGAAGGGAATCTGCTTGATTGTATAAGTGTTGGGTGAGTAGCACAGAAAATAAATGATGTAAGACTTTTTAAAAAGAGATGCAAATATGAGATAGTAATGCCAGGAAATATTTTATATAAGAAGTGGCTCTTTAGCAAAATCTCAAATAATAGAAAGCATCTACATACATGGAAATGGAAGGAAAGTTCAGGAGACAGGATTCCTAGACAGGACAAGAATTTGAAGAAACAAGGTACATGAAGGATCTAATTGCTTGCAGAAATGAGAGTACAATGGAAGGTAAACTGGCGTTTTACACTCAGTTCTTTAAAATTTAACAAACAGAATATAATTATTTTATATTCTGAAGGGTTGATCAAATCAAACCCACAAATTTCAGGAAGCAACCATGATGATCTTTGTGTATTCACATCTTGCCTTGATTGTGTTTTTAAAGAGGGAATTTTATTTATTTTCCGATGTGAAAACATTGAATTTCAATAGTCATTTTCATTTTCACTTCATGTCCTATAGCACCCCAGCCATGTTGTTAATGTTAAATATTAGGCATGTCTTCAGGTCGTATTTTTCTAGCAAATATCTGATTTGACTTTAAAGCATAAATCAAATCACATGTGATTATATTGTATTTGTGGGTGTGCTATTATAACTCAAAGAGATAATTGAGAAATACAAACAAAACTCAACGTCTTTCTTAATACTCTCAAAATATTCACTTTCTCATTTATTCCCACATACAAAACACACCCACAGGGATTTATGTCCTGCAGCATTATGTCAATGACACAGTATCACTGTCCTTCCCCATCCATCAATAAGCTGCTGGATGCCACCCTGTTTTTATAGTCAATCTCTTGTTTTTGTGATTGGAACTAAGCACTTTTTGGTACTTCTGAGATGTTCAAAGTGAGTGCAAATCAAGGATTTCCAGGATCAAGTTTGACTTATCCTCTAGCATCCGTCACTTGTCTTGCTTTTAGCTATGCAGATGGCCTTATTAAACAGCGTCTACTCACAAGGTGCAGCCTGTGAGGACACCAGTCTGGCTCTGAGAAGTCACTGATTCAGGGAAGCAGCCTCCTGCTGTGTGTCCTTGGGTCTACTTGGCTAATGCTCTTTCCTCACAGGTCATCAAGGGAGACAGCAGTCAGAGCAGTGGGGACGCATCCTGCTCCCTCCCTTTGGCAGTTAGATTTTATGACAAAGTGCACCTGTGTGAAAGTGTCGGGGTGGAGTTGAAGATATCCCTCAGGTCACAGCCCGATGATACCTCCTTGCAGGTGGGGTTTTTAATAAGAAAGACAGCTAGAAGTGCTCTTTTATTCTTGCCCGTTGCTTTCCTCCGTATGGAGATTCTGTGCCTGCCTCTAAGGGTGGTTCCACGTGGGTCACCAACCTGGACAGCTGTTTGTGCTCTGCCCTGTTTCCAGGGACCTTGGATCCACATGACTGCACCCATTGGCCTGTGATCTTTCTGCTGTCTGCTCCACCTTTCTGTATCCTTGTTCTGCAGCTACATAGCCTGAAGGCTGGGCTGAGATTCTTCCTTGGTATGAATTACTTCTTGATAAAGGTATATACCCACATACACACACACACACACACACAAGGGGATACTCCCCGCCCAAAACAGAAAATTTTTTTCAGAGCTATGTATTTACTTTTTTTTTTACAAAACAAACTTCGCTTCTTCAAAGTACTCTCCACTACACTTGATATATTTGTCAAGTCTGAGATTGCATTCTTGGAAACATTTTTCAAACTCATCTGTTTGGATGGTTGACAGCACCTCCATCATTTTTCTTCATCTCCTTTACTTCATCAAATTGCTGTCCTTTCATGTCCCTCTTCATTCCTGGAAACAAAATGAAGTCCCATGGAGCAAGGTCAGGTGAGTAAGGTACTATTTTTGTCAAAAACTGGTGCAATGAGATGGCAGTGTGATCAGGTACATTGTCATGGTGGCAAAATCAGTCCTCTGTCTGCCACAAGTCAGGACTTTTTTTGGTCGTGCACTGTTATGCAATCTTTTCAGAACCTCTAAATCTGTGGTCCTCAGCCTTCCTAATGCTGCAACCCTTTAATACAGTTCCTCATTGTGGTGATCCCCCAACTATAACATTATTTTCATTGCTACTTCATAACCGTAATTTTGCTACTGTTATGAATCGGGCAACCCCTGTGAAAGGGTTGTTTGACTCCCAAAGGAGTCGCGATCCACAGATTGAGAACCATTGCTCTAAATAGAAAACTTGATTAATAGTCTGACCTGGTGGAACCGACTCCAAAGGCACAAAAACACAAATCAGCACTGTCTTGATCGTTGATTTCACTTGACAAGCTTTTTTGGGGGTGTGGTGATGATGGCATCTTCCACTTGACTGATTTATGTTTGCTTTCGGGGTTGTAAGAATAGCACCATGTCTTGTCACCAGTAATGACCTTGTGGGGGGAAAAGTCTGGGCCCCTTTGGAGCTATTCTTTCTAATCATGGCATGTTTCCAGTCAACACTCTTTTTCCTGGCCATTCAGAACCTGAGGCACAAATTTTGTAGCTACCATTCTCATTTCCAAATCTTCCATTAAAATTTGCTGAACCAAGCTCCAAGCGAATCCAGAAAACTTCCCCATCTCTTCCAGGTTCGTCATTAGTCTTTGAGCACAAGTGCACACATTTTGTCCATTTGGGAAGTTGACAGATGTCAAGATTGAGGTTTGCTATCCATCGCCATTTTATCTTTTTTGAAATGAGAAAACCACTCATACCCTTGAGTTTTCCCCATAGTGCTGTCCCTGAAGGCCGTGTTCAACATCACAATAGTTTCTTCAGCACTTTTCCTGAGCAGGAAGAAAAATTTCACAGCCGCACACTGTCTCTTATATCGACCATCACAAAAAATGACATTTGAGCAAAATTCTTTTATGAAAAAATTCACTGTGACCAGAGAGAACCTTCCCAGGTGATGTCACTGGGTGCACTAACTCAGAGTGAGTTGCTGAATGGTCGCCTGGTGGGAAAAAGTCATACTATACCAGTTCCACCCAGGAGAGCTTTCCCCTCTTTTTAGGGGGGCTACCCCATATGTATGTATGTATGTATATACACAAACACCATATTTTTCCTATACATATGAGTATCACTGGTTTGCTTTCTTTAGACACCTCAGTCTAACATACTCTCCTATCAAAATAGCACACCTAACAATGGATTTTGGATTTCTAGTAGGTTAGTATTATTATGTTAATGATTTCAGGGGCTCTTCTCCTTCAGCCTATGAAAGAGTCCCTTTACATTACCTCCTTCAGTATAAACTGTCCTGTTGGTTGGCCACTGCTGGAAGTAGTACTACCTCCCATCTATAAGCCCCTTGGTCAGGTTTTCCAGTCTTTTTGTGTCCCTCACCCTCAGCATCTAGAAAGTCCCTTTCTTGAGGTTGTTCCTCCAAATTGGTGATTCAGCCAACATATTAAAAGCAAACAAACCAAAACTCAGAACTTCCAGGACAGATGAGTAGACGGGAATATGTGGAAATAGTCCCAGTGATCCCAGGATAGCCATGGACTTCCTAGTTGACCCCTTAGCAAAGCTGTTTGAAACCTGGGGACTTGCTAAAAAATATGTAAGGAATTGTTAGGACTCCTGACAAGCACACGGTGGTTAAGAGAGCCTGGCCCTTTCTGTGGTGCTGTGCATGTCAGCACAGAAGCTGAGGGGCCCACGAATGAAGATGCCGAGGCTGGAGGAGATTAAATTAGAACTCGACTTAAGGGTAACTCTTGCCAGCTGCCTGTGACTTACTCAACCACTTCAGGCATCTGCTGCAAGAATGCTGCCTAGCCATTGACAAAAGGTAGCAGGGAGTGCCGGAAGTGACTGTGTGGGTGAAGTGGAACTCCAAATGCAGAGACTGGGGCCCTCTACAAACTCAGAAGGAGGGGGTTGATGGGAGGAGAAAACAGAGATGTTCCCCATGCAGGTCAAGTGCGTTGTGGTGGCCAGGGCTGGGACAGACTGGCCCTGACTGTTGGCGCTGGGGTTCCCTGGGGACTGTGAGTGGGAAGGGGTTGGACACTGCAGAGCTTTCTGCCCTGACTTATTGGGACAGAGTGCACTTGATTTGAATCGGCCACCTGCCCCACCACTATCCCGGAGGTACATATAGCCCCCAAGCCCACCACTGCCTGCCACCCCTGAGTGGTTGAGTGGTGGATATGAAACACTGTATCTTCCCTAAGGGGAATCAATACCAATGAACCATGTTAGACTATCGTTCTCTTGACCCTCCCTGACAGGCTCTTGCATAGCGGTGGCCTATCTGAGTTAGCAGGTAGGGGCAGTCAGTTCAACCAAGCTACAAGTTCCTGGTTCGTCAAGCAAATTTTGGGGTGTTGTCTGGTTTAGTAAAACAACCACTACTGTATGGATAAGGTCAGAGCCTAGCCCATCCCTATAAAGGGGAAGGAACTGCAGATGTTTGGGGATTATTGGGATCTGAGTGCTCCTAAATCCCTCACTTGGCAGAGTTTGTGCTCCTCGTGCATGGATTAGTAAACAGGAGCACTCCGCTCCGCGGCACTGGGCCATGAGCAAGAAGCATCCTTTCAGGCTGTTAAAGTGGCAGCATCACAAATAAAGGACTGAGCCACCAACGCTGCAGGGAAAGGGTGTGGATTTGATGCAGCCCGTTCCCAAGATCGGTAGTGCTTGGGATAGTGACCAAAGCAACGAGGATGCATATTCTTCTGAGTTTTTTTTTTGGGGGGGGCACTTGGGAGAGGTGCAGAAACCAGGCGCAGCCCTATAGACAAACTACCCTGAGCAAATTTACAACTGGAAGCAAAGACCATCAAAAGAGCCTTGGCAACAGTAGTCCTGTATCCCATACAGGACTGAGTTAAAGCCTCGACTAACCCACAGTCAGAGGTGGTACACTGGGAAAGCAGCATGTGTGTCCGCAGCAGAGAAGCACCCTGTCAGCTAGACCCCTACATTCATACTTACTCTAGGTCCTTCAGCCATTAACATACATCTCCAAGGAGCAGATACCCCATACAGAGTAGAGCCTCGGATACAGAAAAGCCTCACATATGAGGACGCCAGACTCGTAACTGAGGAAGACTGAGGCATCCCTCTCCAGGGAACTGCAGTGACGGTCCAACCAACTACAGATGGCATGAAGACCCATGGCATGGAGGGGTGGGACAGCCGATGCGTGGAGCCTTGTCAGTACTGACACATGAAATCAGCTGTGTTCTCTTTCAGAAGAAAGCCCCTTGTATTGGCTACAGGACACACACACACACACACACACACACACACACACATACACACGTACATCCCTACTCCACAGGGCCCACCAGGACAATCCTTATGGTGTTACTAGCTAGCCTGGGGACACTTTAAGGATGCCTTTAAACACTACATGCATTTTGCTTGACAGTCACAATCGACTCATGAAGAAGGCCTCCCTCTTCTAGCTTCTCATCCCGAGTGCTTCCAGTAGTGTTCGGTCTTGCCGGCTGGGTAACAATGATTGCTCATGTGAGAAACCAACCACACTTGAACTTCAGCTGCTGTACTGCTGGGGAAAGTTGCCCCAGCCAACACAGACAACTGGGTTGGCTGAACCAGTCTGGACTGGAGGAGGCCCCATTATCCCCCTTTCAAGTTAATTGTACTCGCTCCTCCACCTGTTTCCAGTTGGTTTAATTCTTTATCTGTGACCTGGTCTATGGGTTCCTGTCTACCTTGGGATTTCTCTACCTCGGGGTTGTCTTCTGTTGCGGGTTTATTCAGTGGTGGGATTCAGACAGTTCGTGCTGGTTCAGCAGAACTAACATTTAATTTTTTGTTGCATTCGGGCTTCTGGTTGTTAAAATGGCATTTGTAATCAGGGTTCTCTTTAAAGTGGACAGTTGGGCAGCCGCCCAGTGTGGAAATCACAAATTTACCTCCCTTACTCTTTGTCCGTCTACAGAACAGTGTACTCTAAGCGCTTGCGATAATGCTCATTCTGTCTCTCAGGATTAAAAAAAAGTAGATGCAACTATGCTCGTGATATTATTTTTCATCCATGACTCATTATGCTTTTGATGAAATGCATTTCTACTCTGTTGCATTTGTTACGTCGGTAAACAAACATATAATATAAGGGGGAAAGTGCCAAACCACCAGAGGATGGCACTGCCATGCATGTCAGCTCTCTGCTACACTCCAAAGCCCAGGAGAGATTGTCAGTGTAACACACAATTCCTGAAGGCACTCAAAGAGCTAAGGCAATTGTCAGAGCAATTGCTGTAGGTTCAGCAGAAGTGGAAAAGGGTTTTTCAAAGATGAACAGAATACGTTCACCATAAACAAGTCACCTGTTTCTAATGCATTGAATACCACGACTAATGTCTACCTGTAAATGAACAGCATACTACTTCTACAATGAAAAGATGGTCCAGGATAAATCACAGCATCTGCAAAGACAAATGGGTGTATAAGCAAATGTGGCGAAGAAAGCTGATGGTGCCCGGCTATCAAAAGAGATAGCGTCTGGGGTCCTAAAGGCTTGAAGGTGAACAAGCAGCCATCTAGCTCAGAAGCAAAAAATTCCACATGGAAGAAGCACTCCAGCCAGTGCGATCACGAGGTGCCCAAGGGACCAGGTATAAGGCATCATGCAAAAAAAAAAAAGAATATATGTATGTGTATATATATGTATGTGTATATATATATGTATATATGTATATATATACCATATTGAATGAAGGGGGAAGTACAGAGTGGAGACCCAAAGCCCAAGTGTCAGCCACTGGAGATCCCCTCATAGAGGGGTTTAGGAGAGGAGATGGGTCAGTCAAGGTGCGAGGTAGTACCGATGAAGAACACAGCTTTACCCCAGATCCTGGATGCTTCCTCCCCCCAACTACCATGATCCGAATTCTACCTTGCAGGGCTGGATAGGGCAGAGGTTGTATACTGGTACATATGAGGGCTAGAGGCACAGGGAATCCAGGGTGGATGATACCTTCAGGACCAAGGGTGTGAGGGGCGATGCTGGGAGAGTGTAGGGTGAGTGGGTTGGAAAGGGGGAACTGATTACAAGGATCCACATGTGACCTCCTCCCTGGGAGAGGGACGGCAGAGAAGGGGGGAAGGGAGACTCCGGATAGGGCAAGATATGACAAAATAACGATGTATAAATTACCAAGGGCCCATGAGGGAGTGGGGAGCGGGGAGGGAGGGGGAAAAAAAGAGGACCTGATGCAAAGGGCTTAAGTGGAGAGCAAATGCTTTGAGAATGATTGGGGCAGGGAATGTATGGATGTGCTTTATATAATTGATGTATGTATATGTATGGATTGTGATAAGAGTTGTATGAGTCCCTAATAAAATGTAAAAAAAGAAAAGGAAAAAAAAAAGAAAAGAAAATGATTAGGGCAAAGAATGTACAGATGTGCTTTATACAATTGATGTATGTGTATGTATGGATTGTGATAAGAGTTGTATGAGCCCCTAATAAAACGTTTAAAAAAAATCACAGCATCTGCGATGCTCAGACAAAAGCGAAGAGTATTACCAGTAAAGAGGCCAATCAAGAAGCAATATGGAACTACCTTAAATGATAGTTTTATTGCTTTCACCTGGTGTTCTTTAATATTTTGTCATGGATATTTTAAAATTCTTTCTTATAACAGAATCTAGATTTTTTCCTATCTCTTCTGCTGTTCTTATTTAAGCATTAACTGTTTGAAATAATAGTCGACCTTTTGGGATATTGTTGTTTTTTACACTTAAAAGAGTCATGAGAGCAGCAAACTGGCTGTTAAATTATTTGAATCCCGCCACTGGGCCTATTGTTACTGCGGTCTTTGGCTTCCACTCTCTAATGCATAGACCTAAGAAATAATGCAGCACACTGGCAGCAAAATTATGAGGGCCATTTCTGGGGCATTGAAGTGGAGTGCCTAAGTACACTAGTAATGCTGAAGAAGGTGGCTTCCCCTCAGCTGACACTCCCACATTTCCGGGGGCCCACCTGGATGCCCCCTCCACCACTGGTAGCCAGGACTCGGCAGCACCGCCGGAAGCACTGGGAATGCTTCCTGCTTCCTCTGCCTATCGGAACAGCCTTGGTGCTTCCTGGTCAGCCTGGAAGGCCAGCAACGAGAAACCACCGAGCCTTTCACAGGTGAAGGCCAAGGCTCTCAACTCCGGTCAAAAGTTACCATTTTGGAAACCCACAGGTGCTCCGCCGCGTCCCAGAGGGCTGCTCTATGTGGGAGTTGACTCGACGGCAGTGACTTGGGAGCTTCAGTAACAGGAACTTTGAATCAAGCAGGTTAGCATTGTGATATTCTTGGTTTCCAGCAGGGCTGTTTATTCAAACAATATGAGATTCCCCAAAAAGGTGTCAGAGGAAACTCTCCAGTCCAGCTCTCCTCTGTTGGAAGCAGTGCGGCCTCAGTCCCGCTGTAATCCCGTCAATGCAAATAAAATGTCTCTCCATCTATTTTTTTTTTTTTTTTGGATCTCTTGGCACCTATTGTAGATTTTCTACAGAACACTGGATATTGATTTCAGGAATCACATTTGTCTTTTGGGGTTGTTGTTAAATTATTAAATATTTCAAGCCATGTGCTAAAAACAAGGAATCCACTTATGAGTCATTTAGAGTGTGTAGATTTGCTTGTCAAGATTATATTTAAAGTATAAATGCAGAAGCTTTATTTCAACTTTGGAGACAATCGTTTTGTTTTATTTTTATTTGAAACAAAAACTTCACTCTCTACAAAAGGACAACATCAATTAACAGGGAAACTATAGAAAGCTCAAACTAAGGGATGCTACTTTTAATTATTTAAATACACAATTTCCCAGCTCCTAATCTCAGTCAGGACAGTGTTCCTTTTTAGCTGTACTAGATATTTACCAAATAAACATGTGCATATAATTGTTCATTTAAAAATATTAAATAGAATTAAAATACCATTCTGCATCTTTTTCTAAGTAAGATTATTTTTCTAAGATTATTTCTAAGAGCGATTGTTTTTAAGTAGATTTCCTAAATTACTTTCTCTAAGTAGCAAAGTGTATGTTCATATGTTTAAACCTTAATTGCTTAAAAACAAAAAAATAATTTAAAACAAGAACAACTTACTTCTATCAGACCCATTTCACTAAGTTTTCAGGAAGCCATTTTTCCAAATGGTTTTAGAGACTTTGAGTTTTGATGTATTCTTCCATGGTTTAGGTAGATTTTAACTTCAGTACTTTGGATGAATTACTATATGGGAGGGAATTAATGTTGCAAAGAAAATAATTGAAAAACATATCTCAATAGGTATTTTTACTATTATTTTAATGACATTCTTAAAAGAGATATCAGAAACAGAAGCAAAACATCCTTAGTCTTGAACCTCCAATCTGCCACCATGGATGAAAGGAATCTCAAACTATGGAAGACAGTGACTAACAAGGCACGGCCGTGGAGTTCTCTTGTAACCTGTGAGTGTTTGGGGGAAAGAGGACTGCTGTGCAGCAGAGTCTATGCATCCCAGCATGGCGGGGAAAAGAATTACCCTCACTCACCTGGGCTTTCTTCTCAGTTTTCTTGACTACATCAAATGCAAGTAGCCAAACACAGAGGCATTGTTGCTTCTTAAGGGTGAGGATTCAGCAAAAAAAAAACAGTTACATATTTTAAATCCTATTTGTGAGTGTTTAGCCCTGGCCACCAGTAAAGAGACATTCGGCAATATAGCAACAATGCTGTGATAAGCAACCATCCCTCCAAGCTCATTTAAAGCAACAGTGAGTAGCTCTGTGGAAGTGATTCTCAATATAGATATTTAATATTCATATTAATTAATACTTGTGGGAGCAATTTAATGAAAAAGCAGGAGCTTAATTAGAAAATCAAATAGTCTTCTAACAAAAAGATTTCTCAGAAAACGACAGAGAAAAGAGAGGAGACAGAAATAGAAGCCAATAGAAACCAATATGTAATTGGTACTGTGGTTAAAGCTCTCTTTGAAAACTGAATATGTTAACATTTTAGGGGAAGAAATAATTTTTTGAAAGTACATACAACCTCATGTTCACTTATAAGAATTTATAGTAAATAATACTCATGTGTAATGTAGTAGATCAAGAATCACATGTCAGTGTTGATTCAATGTCTGTATCTATCATCTATCTATTCATCTATCTATCATATATCTGCATGCACACCTGTGCTTATGTTGTGCTGCATGTGTGTTTCTGTAATTTTGGAAGCTATGCCATCAATATTTCAAATACCACTTGTGTCTCCCATAGTGGATAGGTTTTGTGGAGTTTCCTAAGAGACTAGGATGAAGGCTTTGGTGATCTACTTCTTTAAGGAATGACAGTGAAAACCTTATAAATAGCAGCAGACCCCAGTTTGATATAGTACCAGAAGTTGACTAGCACTATGTTGTGTAGGCTCTCAACATAAACAGGTTTAACCAGAGGGAATCACATTGACTTTATCTGTGGAAAGAAACGAAGGAGAAGCTCAACATTAGCCAAGTCAGATTATGGGGCCAACTAAGGAGCAGACCATCATTTACTCATTCATATGCAAGTTCAAATTGAAGCCAAAAATAATTAAAACAAATGCACGAGAGCCAGGATATGATTTTCCGTATATCCCACCTGAGTTGAGAGTAGAGTTGATACATTGAATTCTAATGACCAAAGACTAGAAAACTTGTGTAATGACATCAATGATTTCACAAATGAATAAAGCAAACAGTCAATTAAAACACAAGAAAGAAAAAAAGAGAGCAGAATGGATGCCAGACTAGACTCTGAACCTGGCTTTTGAACACAAAGGAGAGCATGTGAAATGAAGAAATTGATAGATGGGGTGAAAGAGTTAGCTTGCTATGAAAAATACTAGAAACATAACTAAATTAAAAATTAGTTTGTAACAAGTTAAAAATATAATATGCCCTTCCTTGCAGTTAAAATCCCATTTAAGCCCAATCAGTAGGGATGTTGTAAGTCAAGAATTTGGAAAGCAAGGTTATAAGGCCAAAAGCTAGGCAGGGAAGCATCCCCCTGTTTTAGATAAACAAAGGCACAGGAAGCTTCAGGGGACTGTGGCCTAACATGGTCCCTGGAGGAATGTAGGTTTAGATAATTTCCTAATGACCAATGCGAAACTTACCTCCTTAGAATATCAATTATAACCTGTGATCATTGAAAAACCTGCTTCTGTCACACACATTTAGGTATACATTTGTTCGATTTTCACTGGAGTTTTGAAGCAGTTTGGAGATAGCAAACACCAATATTTTCTTCTGTCTCACATTTCATAATGAACTTGAATTTTCTCAAGCCAACCTGGCCCCTGCCTTTGGCTGCACCTTGTTTCCTGGCAACAAAATGATGAAGAGCTAAACAAAGAACTCAAAGGGTAGGCAGCTCAAGGTGACAAAGTAAAGCAGTGTAATAACATTTGTGAAGATCTGGAGGTCAAATATCAATAAGGATGAGCATGATTACTATTTCTAAAACTGAAAGAACCAAAGAAAAAAAGTTCAAGCCTTGAGGTACAATATTGAAGAATTTTATGGACAAAATATTGAGTGTTGCAAGAATCATCCAAAAAATACAGCATTACTGTATCAAAAATAATTGCTTGGCATTCAACCATTTAGGAGGCTACCTATGATCTACAATCAAGGACACTGCAGAGAGAAGTCCAAGACGCACTGAAGACGGAGAAAAACAGGGCTGTAAGAATTGACAGAATGCCAATTGTAGTGTTTAGAAACACTGATGGCCATATGAAGGCATTCGCTAGTCTATGCCATGGAATTTGGAAGACAGTTACCTGACCAAGTGACTGAACAAGTTCCACATTAGTGCCAATTCTAAAGGAAGGTTATCCAACAAAAAGCAGAAACTATTGGACCATTAATATCAAGTGCAAGTAACATTTTGCTCAAGATAATCCAAGCATGGTGTAGCAGTACATTGTAGAGAACTACAAGAAATTGAAACTGTGTTAAAAAGAAGACATAGAATAAGGAATATCAGTGCTGATGTCTGTGGATGTTAGCGGAAAGCACAGAATAATGTCAGGACAGATGTTTACCTGTGTTTCATTGACAATATGAAAGCATTTGACTGTGTGAACCATAAAAAATTATGAATAACATTGCAAATAATTGGATTTTCAGAAGACAATTCTGCTCAGGAAGAATCTGTATGGAGACCAAATGCGGTGTTTAGGACAGGTCAAGGGGATACGCATGGTTTAAAATAGGAGCAGGTGTTTGTCAGAGTTGTGTCTTTTGATGATACTTCTCAAAGGGTATGTTGAACAAGCTGGGCTGATGAAATAGAACACAGCGTTGGGACTGAAGGCAGCCTGATGAACAGCCGGGGATATGCAGTTGACAGAGCTTTGCTTGTCCAAAGGGATGAACAATTGAATCACTAATTGATAGGGATCAAAGACCACAGTGTTCAGTTCACCTCAACATAAAGAAAACAAAACCCCTCACAGCTGGACCAATAAGTAACATCATGGTAAACAAAGACAAGATGAGTTTTCAAAGATTTCACTTCACATGGATCCACCAACAGCACCCCTAGGAGGAGCAGTAAAGAGATGGGCATCTCTCTTTGCCGTGTTAAAAAGGGAAGATGTCGCCTTGAGGACTAAGGCGCAGCAGACTCAAGCCATGACATTTTCCACTCCCTCACACGCATGGGAAGGAGAGGCCATGGATCAGGAAGACCACAGTCTTGATGCTTCGAATTCTGGTGTGGGCAAAGAATATCGGATATACCATGGACCGCCTGATGACAAAGAAGGCTGTCTTGGAAGTACAGGTAGATTGCTCCTGAGGAACATGGACAAGACTTTTCCTTATTTTGGACATGCTCTCTGAAAGAACCAGCCTCTGGAGAAGAACAGCATACTTCGCAGAGGTTCAACACAAAGGAAGACTATGGAAACAAGCTGGATTGATGCAGTGCCTGGGAACTCAGACCGAGAAAGGGTTGTGCGTGTGGACCAGGGGATTTCAGTCGTTTGTGGCTGTGAGTCAGAACCTACCCCACAGCACCTACCGACAACAATGTATATATAATATATATATATATATATATATATATATATATATATATATATATATATATATATATACTAAATACATGTATATGAGTTTCAGGTGATACCAATTAATCTAAACTACGCTTCAAGATAAACCTTAATTGGCTCTTTATTTGTAGAAGAATATCTAAAATAATATCTTTCAGCTAATATCTTTCAGCTATAAAACTCTATGGTTCTTTTTCAGTTGTCACATGAGTTACGTTCTTTATATTCCTAATGTGTAGAAAGGGATATGCTATAATTAATGATAGACTTATACTGGAAGCCAAATAAATAATTTTTTAAAAATCAGGTCAAGGAAAATAAACTGGTGGTCTGGCTTTGCTAAGTAAACATTGTGTTAAGTAACTTATATGCCATGGGCGATGTAATCTTTATAACAAGCTTATTCTGAAGCTGTTGTTTTTAACATTTAATAATAAAGAAAAAAATAATCAAGAAACTTTAGAAAATTAAGGCAGTTAACCCAGGACATATAACTAATAAGTTGTGAATCTTATTCATTTTCAACCTGTCTATTAGTTTTTTTTCCGAATGAATTGGAATGAAGTTTTCTATTGATTATATCTGAAATAACTCTGAATATTCAAGATAGTGTGGTTAATTATATACTTAAATGAACAGCAGAATTACCTGCCAAGTAAGCAAAGTGGATAAAACGATGGAAATACAAGCTGTCTATGGAATGAAAGAGTCTGATTAACAGGCAATTACAATATGCATGCCCTTTAATGTTTAACATAAATATTGGCCTCACTTTGAAATGATTGCACTAACCTCAGCTTGCAACAAAATCACTTTTCCATGCTGCACTCACAGCTTTTAAGTCACTGAGAAGTCTTTGTGCCTTTTCTGATACTAACCAAAAACCCACGCCAAAATTCCCATCTCGTTGTTTCTGATGGGTAGCAATCCTACATAGAATGTCCAGAGCTGTAAATCTTAGTGAACCTCATTTTTGTCATTTGATTGGCTGTTGGTTTTGCACAAGCTGACCTTGTTGCGAATCGTCCAGTCCCAACAGCAGCACCAGGCCTGATATGAACCATATGCATGGATTCAGACCTTAGAAATATTTAAACAGAAGCAGAGATCGTTCTAAACCAAAAGACTACTTTTAACAGTTAGTGGTCATATTTCACAAGAGGAGAAGAGTTAGAGATGTTTACAAGCTCAAGTGGTTTGCCACAAGCATTTAGTATTGGTGGGCATAATAAGTGTCTGGAAAGAATGCTGATAAGTAAATCGTTTGGCAAGCAAGCTTTTTGTCCCTTTGAGCAACCCATTGTGCCTTTGAGCTGCCCATTGTCCTGTGAGAACTCTGCCCAGATGACAGATGAGCAAATTGGTTTTTTTTTAATAAATTCATTTGCAGGAATATTCTGAAGCAAGCACGTTTTTCTTGGTTTGCTTATGTTCTCCTCCTGTTCAATACTTGCCTGGACTACACAGCAAAGTTAAGTTGACACAGGTGGCTTCCGTTCTCAGTTCTGCTATTTAAGCTATAGGATGCAGATGGTGTCAGTACTCATAAAGATGAGTAGGAGTTGATTTTCGGGAGCAGGGTCAGTGAAAGATATGGAATTATAGGCAAGAAAGAGAACAAAAACATTTATTTAAAAATAAAAGAACAAATATTTAGAACATGGAGTTGTTGAGTTTTGCTAGAATGGAGCGGATAGAAATTTAACTCAGAAGGGAGTTCAGGTCAGAAGATGTTGTTAGATGCTGTGCAGTCAGTCCCAACTCATAGCCACCTCATGGATACCAGGATGAAACGCTGCCCAGGCCTGCACCATCCTCGGAATTGTCTGTGTGAGCCAATTGTATAGCTACCCTGTCACTCATTCTCATCAAGGAGTTTGCTCTTTTTTGCTGCCCTCTAAACTTCCTGGGTCACATGGTAGAGAAACCAATCAGAATGTTGTCCTTTCACCACTGGGAAGTTATTGAACGTTATAGAACACCCCAGTGAGGAAGTGTTTGTTGTTATTCTTTTATTGACTCTATGGAATGACCAGGGGGCTGCAAAAGTAGATACTTTCACTTGATCCTGGATTATGGCCTATAGTATAAAGCTTTTTCAATGCCAGGGAGATGCTGAGTAATGTTTGGTTTTGTTTTTTTCCTGAAAAGGGAGCAGTTGACCAAATCAGTGTGGGAACCTAGGTGCTATATCAGTAAATGAAGAATTTGTTACGGCAACCTTCCCTGGAGGTTTCAGTCTCTTTGGTATATTGGAGTCAGGCATTATCACATGAAAATTGATTGGAAAATGGGACTTAAAGAATGTTCTCTGAAGAATAATAACAGGAGACAGACTGAGGATCCAAGCTCGCCTTCCTTGTCTATGGTGGTTGCAGAGTGAAAAGGACGTTGAATATTCATCATGGAAACTCAACCTCAGAGTCAACATTAGCGATACTCACACTGGTCAGATTCACGGCAAAGAGCTCTGAGAGTGATCAACGCATCCTCACCCCTACTTTTTTCCCATATCTTTAGGGAAGAACGCAATAATAATATAATATCCTTAGACTATTCATGCACTTTGCATTTAAATCATTCTAGGCATTTAATAGAGAATGACTCAGACGTTTAATAGAGAAGGCGTTGGCAAAGTTATTCAAACCTTTCTCCTCCATTCCCTCTTCAAATCAAAAGAAAAGATCAGACAAGCTTCAGAAATGTGAAAATTAAAGGAGAGAAAACAAGGAGAGTTTCCCACAAAATTAAAATAATTAAAGAGTAGTCATTTATTTGCCTTTTTCTCTAAGTCTTTAGGAAAACATGCACTCAGGATGGAAAGCAAATTGTCTAGTCACTGTACAGGAGGCCTGGGTGGTGTGGTGGATAGCGTGCTGGGCAGCTCGCCGCAAGGTCGGCAGTTTGACCCCACCAGCAGCTCCACTGGAAATGACCATTTCTGCTCCTGTAAGGAAATACGCGCAGGGCTCATTCTAGTCTGCTTCTAGTCACTACGAGTCAGAATCCACTCTAGGGCAGTTTGGCTCTTGGACTCAAGGTGTCGTGGAGGAAATATTCGACTCCTAAGGCCTCTATGTGCTAGCTTCTCAAGCTTCTGGTTATTGCACTTGACAAACCTTCTCTAGGACTCTTCATTAGCTGACATCAATGGGAAAGCCCAGGACTGAGAATGCTCATTTGGGATTAGTGTGGTGACAAGCTAGACTGTAACTGTAAGGTTGGCAGTGAGAAACCACCAGCCCAACCTCAGCAAAAAGGCGAGGGTTTCCACGTCTGTATAGAAGTTCTCCTGTGTCCTACAGGGGCTCTGTGAGTCAACATTCACCTAATGGCAGTGCATCTCCTTGGAAGGCACTCTGGGGAAGCAGCAGGCGATTGGGAGGCAGTGGGCTGCTACAGGAATGTTAGCACTGGGAAAGCACCCACTGCTCCCAGAGGAAAGGCGAGGCATTCTGCTCTGATGAGTATGTGCATCCTTGGAAACCGACTGGGTGGCTCTGCTCTGTGGTATCGAGCACCCATGAGCTGAATATACTCGTGACAGCTTCTGTGAGTGGGAATAGTCACAAAATATAAAACAATATAACATAGAAGTAATTAAGAAATACAGCAGAGGTAGTGATTCCCCGAGAGGACATTATGACCGTCCTTATGGCCTTGGGAAGTATGACAATTACAGAAGATCAGGAATCATGTCAATGAATATCTTCCTGGAATTGCGACATACGCCTTGCCCCAAACTACAAGAATTGAAAGCATTGAGTAGGAAAAGAGTATGTTTTTCTTCAAGGTGTTTTGTCTCATATTCTATACCAGGTGTAAAAAAAGTTGAAAATCTATCTTGAATGCTGATTTCATAGGCAATACTTTGCATCTAACCATTTAACAAATCTCCCTTTAAGACTTCTATACCAAGAAGGTGATTGCCAATTTTGGAGAGCCATTTATGTGGCTAGGATGATATTTTACATTTGAAATCACTCAATATTTATCTCATTTAATCATTGTAAGTATAAGCTTGGTATTCATATACATACATATAAAGGGTATATATACATATATACACATACATATAAATGGTATATGAATACCAAGCATATATATATACAGTATCAAGAAAGTGAGGCTAGAGATGCCAACTAACTTGTGCAGAGTAAGTACCAGTTAGTGGTTGACAGAATTGCAGTCAAGGGCTGCCCAATTCCAGAGAGTATTCTTAAACACAGTGCTCTTCCCATACTCAATCAAGTCTTTAGAAATCTTAACTTTTCTCCAGCTGATTCAATAAAATTCCGTGAAGTTTTCTAAATCAAGCACAAATAAAATTTAATTCACTTCAATTTTTAAAATAAACTTGCTTCATTCTGCAATTTATGGCTAAGGCTTGGAATGAAGAAGGAATGAAGAGACAAATGGGCATTCCCATCTAGAAAGTTTGTAGGCATCTTTATTTCACTTTAACTGCTGAGCAATAAGAATTCAAACACTGCTGTGTTTCCAACAGTGTTGGCATCAGCCATCAGATGTTCCAACGGTTTTCTCTGTGCTACAAGACACGACATCAGAGTGTTTTATCTGATAGTCGCCACATACATTTCCATCGACATGTTTTAAAGTATGTCTATCTTTTGGATTCTATAGCTTAGAGCCACACCCCCCAAAAAGCCATTTTCTGCTCTTCCAAATTAGATGGAATGGAATGAATGTATGAGAAGCCAAAGTGATGGAAGTGTAACAGTGAAAGGAAAAGAAATAAAAGATGTCAATGGAAATCAGAGGGCAGATCTAACACCCGAGCACTGTTTAAAATTCTCTAATTTTAAAATTGTAAAACCTTCACCCGTTGAAACGGAAAACCCATAAACTGACAATGTTCAAGTCCAAAAGTTGCAAATGGCAATGTCATCAGAACTTTATCAGATGCTCTGTTACCCATGAAAAGGAATCCTACAAGTTGCTTTCAAATATGATTAATGACCGATCTTAAATTTGATTTATTAACATATTTTTACAGATAAATATTACATGAGGAAGGGAAAAATATATTTTGGTGCAAAATGTATTTTGTGAGGCATACAAGTGTTTCTTATCGATATCAACAAAGCACATAGGCAGGTGGCCCAAACTCCAGTCTGGCCTTCACATATCTGACAATGTTTCTGTCACAGTAGAAGACCCGAGAGGGTACAAAAATGTTGGTGTCCCAGCAGCAGGCAAAAGCTAGGGCATGTCTGCCAAATTCATAAACGCACGTGTACTGCGGTGCAACTGAGAGGGTGGGGGTGGGGGGTGAAGGAGATACTGTGGGGCATTCTAAAGATGACGAGACCAGACTCCATTCCACATGTGACCACAGCAGGCAAGCATGGGAAGGAACGGGGCCGGAGGTCAGTAGAGGAGATAGATCTCTGACCTTTGGAGCAGAAGGCTTTAGAAGATGTGAAGCACGATGGGAGGAATGTATGCCCCATGCCTAGCGCAGGAGAGGAAAGCAAGGAAGCACGACTAATGGGTCGGTCTGCATCAGACTGTGACTAAAATCACCAAAGACTATTTACAAGTCTATCAGCTTAGCTGTGTGGCAGAGCTTTGGGGCAACTGCTGCTGAAACCACTCTGGAGAATTAACTATATACACCAAAGGCCTTCCAATGTCCATGTGCTTCAGACAGACCATGTCAACTATAGGCATTTATTTTAAGGGAGAAGAGGCTCAAAAGTTAACTGAAAGAATGGGTGTTCAGGACAGCATAAGAATAAAAATTAGAATCAACCTGGTTCCTACATAGGAGATTGGTTAAATAAATAAATTACAATATGCCAATAAAGAAAATGGTATTCAGTTTTGAAATAGAACCACCCATTATTGCTCATGTACATGTGATGGTCGCAGGTATTTTTCACAATCTGAAGAACAACGCGGTCATAACTTACCTATAGTCATATCCATAATTTGTCACAAATGCCAAAAATATGTGGATCTCCTAAAGCCCAGTTGGGACAATTAGTTAAAAATCGAACATTAATGGCTACTGAATTATAAATTTTCTCCAATGTATTAATAGGAAAAATATCAGAATGTGTAACCTATACGCAGTATTGTTACTTTTGATATCCACACATGAGTTCATATGTGAATAGCCTACTTTAGTGATCCCTGAACCACACCTGTTCAACAGCACAGGCCTCCTGTCCACGATCGAGAATCAGAGAGCTTTTGTCTTCATAATGCTTACCTTATTTTATTTTCACAGACGAATGGAGCCAGAGGAACACTGGCCTCATGTTGTAAAGTGATCTTTTATTTTAATTTTTGGAAGTTTGTGAAAGACTGGTATAAATTCTTTTAAAACTGTTTTCTAGAAATCAACAATTGAACCACCACTGCTAAGGTTTTCCTTTCTGGCATTTTCCATACCTATTCAATTTATTTACCTATCATACATCTGTTCACATTTCTTACTATAGCCTGAATCAATATTGTTATTAAGTTTTTGAATTTGTCCTTATCTTAAACTGTCTAATTTGTTAGTATACAATCATAGTGTTCTCTCCTCCTTTTTTCACCACCTTTGTCAGCACTTTGAATGTCACAATCAAACTATCACAGAAGCCCACCCTGATATGGCTATGAATATGGGTGCTAGCATTTAAATAAACTAGGCAGACCACAGCACGTTTATGAGTATATGTCTCCAACTCATCATCATTGAGTTGATTCTGTCTCGATATTTGCTAGAGTTGTAGAAGATTATACTACTAAGATGCTTTCAACTGGATTGTCTTTTTCTGGTACTTTGTATTTTTAAATATTTTGAATAATAAAATAATATTTATTTTTTATATAAAAACTCAACTATTTTCTTAAGGGGTTCCTAAAGTTATTTTCACTCATTGCTTTTTAATTTTTTAATCCTTTTCATCTTGCCAACTGGTTGGCAGAATTACCCAACCTGAATATTATAACCGATACTTTAGTTCAATTTCTGTTAAATTGAGAATATTCTTCATGGCACTTTGCAAATGGTTGTCTTTTAACCTATACATTTGTGAAAGCTTCACATATGATCCAATATGCCATTCCTGGTTAAATTATATGCTCATAAATCTTCCATGGGTAGTATAGTCTGCTTCTAATGAAAGCCTTCAACTTCAGAATAAGAAGCATTCAACTGAGGCCCGTTCAAAGGCTTTCATTCAAATTGCTGAGGAGGCTTTCTGTACCCTGCTGTCCAAACGACTTAGCAAAATTAATGATCCAAATTAAAAGTTAAAACCTCTTATTCCTTCCTGGAAACAAAAACCAGAACCTCAAAAGCGGGTGAAAAGCATGACAGGGGTCTGTACCAGCAAGCCAGAAGTGTCATCGCTTTCCTGAGGAGGCAATAAATCAACATTATTTCAAATTCCTAGGGTTCATTGGAAAGAGCAATTATGCTAGTCAAAATAATAGGGTTGGGACTGGACCCTGAATCATATGCCAAGTGGGAAGGGAATATATTTGTTGAGAAACTGGGGCAACAGCAACTCTCACCTCCCTCCCCGCCCCCCCAATCCACCACAAATGTTATGTGGCTGTGACCAGGTTAAAAGCTGAAGCAGTGCAGTTTAACCATCTGGAGTTTGTACCTGACCACTTCCTAGCTGTGTGACCTTGGAAGATATTAGCGGAAGAAATCACTAGCGTGCAGTAAAACAATTGCACAATCTTCTGCCCAAACCAGCAAGATGAATGGCTTGTATATGTCTAGAACTTTACAGATGCATGGGATAATAGGTTCACTTGATTTAATAAATATGATTAACTTTCAAGAGACTCCTGCCTCTGTGTTATTCATGCATTAATTAATTCAGCTAATATTTGCTGCATGCCCACCATGAGCGAGACATTGCAGGATGTTCACAAGTGTGTGGCCACAGAATGAGGGATGATGGAAGGAAGTTGTGTAAAAATACACTTGTTTTCAAGTAATTAAAGTTATTGGTCAGAGAAATGGAGGCCAACGCAAATGGTGCATTCGAAAAAATAACGCATGTACATGGAAACACACACACACACACACACACACTTGCCAAGGTATAAAGTACTCTGCAACATTCATTCAGATTTTTTGAGTCAGAAGATTGTCTCATTGTAACCCTGTGGTTCAATATTTCTGAGAGATAGTTTAGTCACATGATCATGGTACATTCCAACTTACTGATTTAAAAATAGTTTGACAGAATATTTTCTTCTTTATCATACTTGTTCTTAGGATGATTGAATGATTACATTGTATGATATGGGAATCATAAACCAATAACATATTAAAAGAACATATATACAAATACATAGTTAGATTTAAAACCTATCACTATAAATCATCACTCAATTCATAATAAAAAGAAAGGTTTTTAAAAACATGACAGAAATGATTCATCATTTCAAATACTACCCACTATCCATGGAACTATCAATATTCTACACCAGTAAAAAACTTCAAATGCATTGATTCTTCTTCAATCTTCCTTATGCAATGTCCAACTTTCACATACCTACGAAGTGTTGAAAAATATCACGGCTGGGTCAGGAACACCTTAGACCTCAGAGCAGCGGCTTTGCTTTTCAACACTTTAATTCACTCTTGTGAAACAAATTTACACAATGCAACACATTGTATAATCATGCTTGGTAAAGTGGAGAGGCCCAGGGGGAAGAGGAAAGCCCTTAAGGAGACGGATTGCCACGGGCTACAACAAAGGGCTCACGCACAGGAACAGGTGTGAGGCTGGAGCAGGATGGGCAGTGTCTCCCTCTGTTGTACACTGGGTCGCCCTGCGTCAGAACTGACTTGGCAGCACGTAACAACAATATCATCAACAATATCAACAGCAACATCCATTGCTAGATCTCTTGACTGCTGTTTACAAGAGCATTGATTTTGGATCCAATCAAGGAAATGGACAACAGGAAAATGGAAAAAATAAAACAAGGTAGCTCTCTTGATTTCAAAGGGGAACTTATGTAAAAGAATCAAATCCCATATGTGGATACTCTACCAATGCTTAAAGCTATAGTTCAAACTTCAGAATTAATATAAAACAGTTATGAAAGGCTAGAGTTTCCTGGGTAGCAGTTTATGCTTGATCACTGAATTAAAAGTTGGCAATTAAAACTGACCTAGAGGCACTGTAGAAGAAAGCCCAGTGCCAGATGATGGAAAGATGACAGCTGAGCAAACCCCACGGTGCACTTGGGTGGCTTTCCATAATTAGGCATTGCTTCAAGGTAATGATATTTTTAAAAACAACGTTAAATGACAATCTATACATAGTTAAAAAAACAAATGAAAAGTATCAATAACAACTTCACACTAACTATTTTTATAAAGCAAAAAGTACAAGAGAACCAAAAATACACATGTAGAACTGACTGCCAGTGAGTCTATTCTGAATCCCCAAACCAAACACCCACCATGAATTGATAATTATTGGTTATTGAAATACAAAGTTGGAAACAAAGAGAAAGAAACAGTAGTTGGAAAATATGGCCGAGGTTATAGAAACAAAGCTACAAATCTCATGATAGAATTTTGCAAGACCAATAATGTTGTCATTGCAAATACCATTTTTCCGCAACACAAAAGGAAATTCCACACCTGGATTTCTCCAGATAGAATATTCAGAAATAGAATATTCAGAAATCAAATTCACTACATCTTTAAAGAGATAATGGAGAAGTTCCACTTAGGCAGGTAAATGAAGCTAGGGGATGTCTGTGGAACACATCATGCTCAATTGTTGACATACAAGTAAGTTCAGGTCAAAGTCGAAGAAAATTAAAACAAGTCAAAAGGTAACCTTGCATATGCCCCCCCAGAATTCTGAGAACATCTCAAGAACAGATTTGAAGCATCAACCACTTACCACAGAAGACCCGATGAGCTGTGGGAGGCCATCAAAAACATCATACATGAAGAAAGCAAAAGGTCATTAAAAAATCAGAAAAAGAAGAAAAAATCAGAGTAAATGTCAGAAGAGATTCTGAAACATGTTCTTTAACACAGAGTAGCTAAGGCAAATGGAAGAAATGATGGAATAAAAGAGCCCAATAGAACATTTCAAAGGACACTTCAAGAAATAAAAGTACAATACTATGATGAAATGCGGGTGATTAGAGCAGCTATCTCGCATCAAGCTGCATCTGAAATGAGGCGTGCTGATGAAAGGACAAGAAAGAGACATGTACAAAGCATGGGATTGGGAGGACAACAGTCTGATGGACTGAAGTCTAGTATATTCAAAGCTTGGTTTTTATACTCTTCTTACAAGGGATTGGTTACAAAACAAACATCAGAGAACTTAAAAAAATATTCTTAAACTCTTATCCATGCAAATGTTACTTAACTAGTCACACTTTCCCAACATCTGAATAATAAAAGCACTATGTTCTAAGATGATTACATGGGATTCAAAAGAATCTTAAAGAGGTCCTAAACAACTGAGTTATCTCTCAATGTTTTTAGCTGCAAGGTCATAAATAACTAAGTTATTTTGCAATACTTTTGTCTGCAAAGATGGAGAGGCACAGGGGACTAATTGGTCACCCACCAAGAAACACTGGTCACCCATCAAGGAACACCTGCAGAGGCCCCTACAATGAAATATGCAAAGACCTTGAGTTACACAAAGGAAGAACAAGCTCAGCACACTTGAAAGCAGAGGTACACAAGAGAAACGTCAAGCCTGCGTTGTAAGATTTAAAGATTGTATGGGCAAAACCTTAACTATGCAGGACACATCAAAAAGATGGAAAGAATACAAAGAATCGTTGTTACCAAAATCATCAACTGTTGACACCCAGCCATGGCAAGACGTTGCAGAGGATAAAGAACCAATGGAAGATGCTCATGCAGGGCTGAAGGCATGATTGAAAAATAAGGCTCTAGGGATTGATGGAATTCCCAATGAAATGTTTCAACAAGGTAATGAGCACGGGAAGCACTCTCATCCGTGCCACAAAATTTGGCCAGGAAAACAGCTACCTGGCCAACTGACGGGAAGCGATCCATATTTGTACCTATTTTAAAGACATTATAGAAAATATCAGGAATATCACATGCAAGTAAGGTTTTGCTGACAATCATCCAACAATGGTTGCAGTAGTACATTGGCAGATGTCAGAAATTCAGGGTGTGTTCAGCAGAGGCTGTAGAAAAAGACATGGGTGATGTCAAATGGATCATGGCTGTAAGCAGAGAATTGGCATAAAGATCTTGTGCTTTAGTCACTATCCAAGGCGTTCAGCTGTACGGACAATAACAAACTATGACTAGCCTTGAGAATAATGGGAATTCCAGAACACTGCATTGTGTTCATGTGGTCCTTGCACATGCATAAAGGAGCAGGTGTCGGAGCAGAACAAAGGAATACTGCATGGTTTAAAATCAGGAAAAGTGTGATTCGGGGTTTTAGCCTCTCACCATACTTATTCAATTTATCTACCGAGCAAATAATCAGAGAAGCTGAAAATAGTAGGAAGAGTGGAGCATCAGGATTAGAAGAAGGCTTACTAACAACCTGTGATATGCAGAGGACACAACCTGGCTTGCTGAAGGTGAGGAGGACATGAATCACTTGTTGATTGCAGCTTCCAGTTTGGATCAGGGCTTAATGTAAAGAAGACCGAGGTACTCACACTGGACCAATAGATACCATCATGAAAAATGGAGAAAGGGTGAAGCTGTCAAGTGTTTTGTCTTGCTTGGATCCACAATCAAGGCTCACCGAAGCAGAAGTCAAGAGGTCAAAAGATGCACGGTGTTAGGTAAATCTGCTGTAGAAGACCCATTTAAAGTACTAAAAAGGAAGGTTTTTACTTTGAGGACTAAGGTGTGCCTGCCCGAATCCATGATGTTTTCAATATCCTCATATACATGTGAAAGTAGAACAGTGAACAAGAAAACTGAAAGATGAATTAATGCATTTGAATCACAATGCTGGTGAATAATATTGGAAGTACGATGGACTGCCAAAAGACCGAGAAATCTCTCTCGGAAGAAATACAGAACGCTCCTTAGACAGAATGACGGCAAAACTTAGTTTCATGTTCTTCGACAAGGTTTCAAGAGAGACCAGTTCCTGAGAAAGGGCCTCATGCTTCATAAGGTGAGCAAGAGGAAAAGAGGAAGACCCTGGACTAGATAATTTGACACAGTGGTTTCCACAATGGGCTTGAGCATCCGAACAATCATGAGGATGGCACAGGACCGGGTGGCATCTCCTGCTATTCTACTATGAGTTGCAACTGACTCGGCAGCACCTAATAACAGCAGGAAACAACCATTAATAAGGTTTTATTGGCAAAGTTTTTTAGAAGTCGATTATCAAGTCCTTCTTCCTAGTCCGTCTTTCTCTAGAGCTCTACTGAGACCGGACCACCTTGGATGACCTTGTTGGTATCTGAAATACCAGTGCCACAGCTTCCAGCATGTGACAGCACAGAAGCCACTACAATATAACAAATGGACAATTTATATACAAAGTATATCAAGATCTGCCAGAAGAATGAACAAACCTCAGTTAGAATTACAACGGCAATGCTCCTTCAAAGGGAGGAAGGTGGGAATCCATCTAAGGTGCTTTGGACATAGTTATCAGGAGGGATCAGTTCTTGGAGAAGGATATTGTCTCTGGTGAAGCAGAGGGTCAGGGAAAGGAAGGTTTCAATGAAATGGACTGACGCAGAAGCTACAACGTTGGGCTCAAACATAGAAATAATTGTGAGAGTGGCTGAGGACCAAACCAATATAGTGGGAACTAGGAAGTCTTTAGTTCTGTTGTTTATAGGTAGGATCACTGTGAGTGATGATGAACTCAATGGAACCTAACAAAAACAACCATAAATAACTTAGAAGTACAAAAGGAAATGAAATTGGTGGAATCAATAAATAGGAATAATAAGAATGCAACAAATATGAGATACCATAAGACACATTTAAAGAAAAATCAGAGGAAAAGCCAAGTAGACAAATTCAATAAACATCAAAGAATGAAAACAAATTAATTAAATTTTCCATCTGTAGTATTAGAGAAAGAACAGCAACACAAATATTTTTAATTAAAGGAAGAAAGTGATTAGATTAAGAATGAAAATTTATTCTAATAGAACACAGAAAAATAAACATAATTTACTAAATTAAAATACTATCTATTGAAAACAATACTATTTATTTTAATTAGTTTAGTGCACATGCCACCAGCAAACTTGGTCAAGGGAAGAGGCTATCAACCAAAGGATAAATCAAATGGTATTGCTATAAAAAATCATAGGAATCTTTCTTAAATGAAAATATCAAAATGTGAAGCTATTGTTTCTCAACCTATCCTCCAGTTATGTCTCTACTTGTGAAGTCAGTATTTCTATCAGTCTTCCACAAAGAATTTTGCACTTATTAATCAGCCTAGATCATGTCAAACTGATAGCTTTTTCCATCCTTAAGAGATGGAAGCTGTGCTCCTTTCCGTGTTCTCTGATGTGGGGGAGTGAAAGGGTCTGGGGAGGGAGGATCAGTACTGTAGGGTGGTCAGAGGATGGTTTCCTAGACGAGCTAGTGTTTTCTCCTCAAGGACAGAGCAGTGACGGAGAAAAATTACTCAGTGTAAAATTTCTGCCCTTTTTCTCACCACAGAGTGCTTCATTTTCTTAAAACTTCTTCAAAGTAAGCCTCCATGATTGTCCCGCGTCTGGTGAGAAAATCCATGAAGATTATCTCTTTGGACTCCCTCCTCAGAAAACGAGTTCCCCTTATCTTCTGAGCTGACCGCTCTGCCTTGAGTGTAATTGGCCTAAGAGATCCTTTCGGAGGCCACTATATTGATTGCTCTTTTCTTTTGATTTTTTAAGGGCACCGTACCAAGTCTCAGAAAAGTGTATTTCTAAGAGAATTGCTGTTCAGTCACCAACTGATGGCAGACACGTGTTTAAACATGTTTTATTTGGAATAAATCCATTCATGTGTGATGTGGAATATTAGTAGCAATGTTTTTCAGGTGTTCCTGTGTACAGAATAAGAAAGATCAAGGGAAAATAACCATTGAAACAGAAAATGCTTTAAATTTTTAAGAGTACTCCCTAGATCTCTCCAAGTACTCTAGAGAGGAAAAGCTTAAAAATTCTCCCTATTTCCATAGAAGTGTATTAAGAAAGTACTTTACCAATAACCAGACATTCCAGATAATCTCACAGGGCAATTATATCAAATTTTTAAATACTGAGTAGCCCTGATGATACACAAATTGCTTTACAGCCTAAAAATAAAGGACAATTTCCTTTATTTTTTACACAAATAACTGTGTAAAGAAAAAGTAACATTAATACCTAAACCCAACATATAATAGGGAAAAAATGGAGATTATAGACCAATGTTACTTATAGAAAATACATACAAAATCCATTATCATAAAAAATGAATAATACTGATTTGTTCCCTAAATATGTTTGTTTACTTTAAAAATATTTGTTTACTTTTAAGAAAAATTTAAATGTAGTATATCCAAATAACAAATCTAAAAAAATTGTCTCTATGAATCTTAAAGATAACATTGGACAGAAAAGCATTTGTAAATTCAAAGAAAAAAATG
This sequence comes from Tenrec ecaudatus, assembly GCF_050624435.1. Classification (NCBI taxonomy): domain Eukaryota; kingdom Metazoa; phylum Chordata; class Mammalia; order Afrosoricida; family Tenrecidae; genus Tenrec; species Tenrec ecaudatus. The sequence goes on along the minus strand of NC_134533.1, from coordinate 49,113,888 downwards.
AAATAATTCCCAGAGGAGAGGAATTCATTATTTTAAGAAGGATAGATTTTATTCCAAATATAATGGGAAAACAGTGGATAATATTTAAGCAAGAGAGTAACAGGATATATTTTTTCTTTCAAAAATATCACTCTGACTCTTGTTGGGCGAACAGAACCCATGAGGGATAACAGGAACCATGGAGGTTAGCAGAAGCAACCTCAGCAAATTCTTGAAGAGCCTTGACCTGAACCATATGTACTTTACATTCCTGGAAAGAAGACCGGCGACTCTTTGGAAAATAGCTTTAAAGGGCCACAGTTTGTTTTTGGAGCCCTGGTAATAAGATGGTAAGCTTGGCAACTAAGAGAAAATTCAGTCTTCCAACCCAACCGTTGCTAGTAAACTAAATTTAAAAGTGTCAATGTAGCCAGCTACTAGGGCTTTTCATTAATTTGCTATTCCAATTACACATTGCATGACTAGGAGTTAATCTGATGATGATTATCCACTGAGTAAATATTTGTGGGTACTGAGAAGGTTAGAAATACTCTTGAGTATTGGCAAGCAGGGGGCCATTCTCTCCATTATCAGTATCATAACTGTCATACAAGACTATGAAGAGTGGCTTCTATTACTGAGTTTATAGCTCGTGCCTTGTCTCTGTTTCTATCAGAAACTCTAAGGTTAGAAGATGGTATGCAAGTGAAACCTGCAAGAATAAATTTGAAGTGACTAACCATGGACACTCAGACAGTTAAATCTAAAACGTTGGTTCCGACTCACCTTTAACTGATCTTTCTTCTGTGGAATTGTGGGCTTGAAGGAGCCTGGTGTGTGTGGGGGGTGGTGGTGGTAATTCATTGGCCTGCTGACAGCAAGGTCAGCAGTTTGAAACCACCAGAGTCTCCATGTTGAAAGATAGGCTTCCTGGTCTTGGAAAACCACAGGGTAATTCTACTCTGTCCCAATAGGGTCTCTGTGTGAGAATCTACTCTGTATCAGTGTGCTTTGTTTGTTCTCTAGAAAGTTCTTCTCTTGTCCTTTCCTAGCAAGAGAACCCTTTTTAAGCCAGACCTGTAATGTTTCTTCTACCTTTAAGACTTCAAAAATGCTGCAGCAGTTACGAAAGAATGTCTACGCTTTTTAGCAGTGTTTCTCAAATCCTCATAATGTTTTACCTTCTGAAAAACCTCCCCGTGATCTTTCCCTAATTTGTGCTTGGGGTACATTTTCCTCTTCTTCAGGAATATTATTTTATAGTTATCATTCAAAGCCCATCTCCAATGATATTGTTATTGTGTTTGCCCAGAATTCCCTGACAGAGACAAGCTCTTCTTCCAAGAATCCATAGCATTTGGTCTTACTGTGTTATTGTTAGCTGCTGCAGAGTTGGTCTGACGCATGACAAAACCATTTTGATGCATGCAGTTTCCATTGGCTGGATTTTGAAAGTAGACTGCCAAGTGTTTCTTCTTTGTTAATCTTAGCCTGGCAGCTTTGCTGTTCAGCATCATAGCGACATACACACCTCTATGGATGAATGTGTGCGGCATACTTTGACCAGGACAAACTCAGGCTTGCCATAGTGGCATGGGAAGTGGCAGCTGACATCAGGCCCAGGGCTGATTCCTCTAAGGTCAGGTATGCTCCTCCCCTCCAAGCTTCTTTGCCAGTTCTGATAACAATCATCCTTTCCTCCATCTACTTCGCTGCTGGGTTCAATAATTCACTGCACTATCCACACAAATCTCACAGACAATACTCATGATTATGAGGTTTTTATGGAAGTTAACAGGTTAAAGTTCAGAATCATAAATACTCAGGATACACTTTTCAACCAGGAGACCCTTTTCTTAGCAAGGCCCACAAACACAACTTTCTTTTTCATAGGCCGCTCAGTCACAGTCTATTGGTCTCTATCTTTCACAGGCAATATTTCAAAGCCTTAAATAAGCTGCCAGTTATAACCCAAAGGGTTTCTGAAATTGATTGTGGTAACGATTGTACAACAATTCTTAATATGACTAAATGATTAAATTTGTATGATATGTGACTTATATGCCAATAAAACTATTGTTAAAACCCCAAAAGGCAATCTACTCGATCATAAGCCTTGGCTCAGGTGCTCAACTCTAGACTCTGTGGGTCAGGCAACTTAGCCCGAGCAGTAAGGCTCCATCTCTCATTTTAAAAGGCTAAAAGTCTGAATTCAGAGTGCCAGTCTAGGGGAAGGGTTTCTCTGTGATAGCTCTAGAGGAAGATCCTTGTCTCTTCAGTTTCCACTTCTGGGTACTTTAGAGATCTCCATGGGTCTTGGCATCGATATTCTCCTCAGTCTGGAAGGTCCTCAACATACGGCTCCATGTCCAAAGAATGCTCTTTGATCTTGCCTCTCCTTTCCTGCTGGTTCTCCGGTAGTCTTCTCTAGTCAGCTCTCTCTCTTTCTCTCTTACAGATAAAAGGTAAGGATTCAGGAAGGAGTTGACCTGAGTAGGGTGGACATTTAGTCACACTGCATACAAAGGCTGTGACTCAAGATGTAATCCACCCCAATCCAACTTCATTAACATAGAAAGTCTGGGATTTAACAGCACAAAACACAAAATGAGAATAACTACATCGGTCACAACATGGAGGACAAGCACACATTACTGGTAATCATGATATAGCCAAGTGGACATACATTTTGGAAAAATACAATTAAAGTTATGAAATTCCACCCTTTGTTCTCCCCAAGTTTACACCCGTGTCACATGTAAAACACATTCACTCCGTTTCAAGTCTGACATTGACACCCAGCCCCAATTTTCATTTTATTCTATTTTGGGGCACAGTTACTCTTTATTTGTGAAACTTTAAAATCTAGATTGCACACTATCTGTATTAAGTAGACAGTCTTTCTACAAATGGAACAAAGTGGGTGAGTGGGCGGGTGGGTGGGGGGAAATAGCAGGCAACAAGCCAGTCCAAAATTTAGCAGAAAAAATGAAATGCTCTGTTCTCTGGGAAAACAGAATGGCTTTGCCTTGCAGTCAATTCCAGCTCATCTCTTCATTGTTGTGCCTCTCCCAGTGGGACTCATTGAAGGCATTCAGGTGGTCCCCTCCAGCGGGTATACCTGCTTATTTGACAGCTCTTATTAGCTTCCAGTCTTGGAAAGGGGTTCTTCCGATGGGCACTGACTATTCCTGCCTCGTCAACTCTGGATATGGACCATACTTCCTTGATTCTAGGCAGACTCCTCTTGTCCTTGCATCTCAGCTTTACTTTGTAGGCCCATTGGAATAGTAACTGAACTGTTGGCTTCGGATAGTCTCATTCTCTTAGTCCGTCTGAGTAGCAAGTCCATTCCCTGCCCCCTGCAAGATTAGGTCATCTGATTCTGGGGTACAGCAGCTCACCTCCTCAGCTTTTAGAGGCTATCCCATTCCTCGACACACTTCCATAGCAGCTCCACACTCCAGAACCTTGTTGGAAAATAGTTGCTTCTTAGAAATACCTGAGGTTGTAGCTCCATTCTTTGAGATCTGGATCTTGGCACCACTTTGTGAAACCCAATACAGGAAGACTCCACTCTTTGAGACTGAAAGCAGTTCGGCTGCCCCAGTCCTTTCTTCAAACAGTTCTATTCACCTCTGAACTGCTCTGGGGACTATTTTTTTTTTCTTGTCTTTTCTCAGAAGACAACACATGTAGTTCTTTGGGCCTGTTGTCCACCTGTAGAATTTCAAGGGGCAGGCAGACCAGGGCTCTCCCCTTCTGTTCTGCCTCAGTCCCCTGCATTCTGCGCTCATGGGTTGTCTGCTGGGTAATTGGTTAGATTCAACAACCACAGGCTTAATATGTTTAATAAAAGTTTATATGCACATGTTTTTGGCTAAAATTCCAGGACATGTGTCCTTAGTTTTTAAACAGAATTTTCTAGATTATTAAGTTTTGTTTTCAATTTACACAGTTCAACTTTCTCCCTCTGTCATTTGACTATAAAAACCTAGGAGAAACCATATGGTTATTTTAAGTTCTTGTTTAAAACCCTGCTCAGTCAAGATTTTCACTTCATCATTTACAAGTTCTACTTCCATTAAATATATGAAAATAATTCAAGCAGCTTTCCTGCTAAGGCATAAAAGCATCACCCTTCTACTATTGCCCAATCATATTTTACAAGTGTATTTAAAATCATGCTTGAAACACATCTAATATCCACATTTCTAGCAACGTTCTGTTGCTGACCCCATATGCATTCTCTACAACTTTCAATAGTTTACAACTCTCCACACCTCAGTATAATTGTCTTTGCTGAGCATTATTCTACCAAAAATCTCTTCAGGGCAAAGTATACTTTTGCTATTTGGAAACTTACACTCTTCCAATCCTTACCCATTACGTAACTCCATAATGATTCCCCCGCATTATGTGTCTGTTAGAGCAGCACCCCGTCCAGGCACTAAATTCTGCCTTCGTTATCTAGGGCTGCTGTCAAACAAAGACCACCGTTGTTGGCATGTGAGGTTGAAAAGAGGCTCTTGAGATCATATCAAAGTGAAAAATGGGGAAATGATGGAGATGAATTGAATTCAAATGCATTTTCAGACCTGCTGAGCTTGACAAAAGGATTTTTGAAAAATAATTTTCTAGTTAAATATATATGCTAAAAATATAAATTTTAATTAACCAATAAGCTGTTCAGAATTACATAATGCAAGCTTTTAGAAATTTCTTAAAAGCATCTAATCTTTTCATCAAAATGAGGGTGGGGGAAGGCCAGACAAGGTCCTGAGTCCATGTCTTTTTTTTTTCTAATCATTTTATGGGGAGCGCTTACAGATATCATAACATTCCATAGTTAAATTACATGAAGCTTTGTTGTACAATTGTTACCAAACTCAGTTTCAAAACATTTTCTTTCATCTTGCACTCCTTGATGTCAGCTCCCCTTTATCCAGCCCCTCTCTCACTCTGCCCTCCAGTAACCCTTATTTTAAGTTTATTACCATATCTTCCACCATGCAATATATCCATTCACCTACAATTCTGTTGTTCATTTCCCTCGAGAGGGGTTATACTGTCATCGATGGTATCAGCTCCCTGTTCACCCATTCTCTCTCCTTCTTGTACCCTCGTGTATCAAACAATCTTAATTATACAAATGAACATACACAAGTCTCACATGTTTACTGAGCTAAAATAAAAAGCATAATAGTAAGAGGAGGAAATAATAAATAACTAGAGGATAGTTATGTATTCCATCAATGCTGTACTGCACCCTGGATTTATCATTCTTCCGTGTGACCCTTCGGTGAGGGACTGTCCAATTATCTGACAGGTGGGTTTTGTGCCTCCACTACATCCATGCCCCTTCACATCGATTTGGTTGCTTGTTTTCAAACTTCTGTTACCTTTTCTCTTCGACACCTCATGGTCGCACATGCTGGTGTGCTTCTTCCATGTGGGCTTTGTTGCTTCCCTGCTAGGTGGCTGTTTGTTTCACTAAAAGACTTTAAGACTACAGATGCTGTATCTTTTAATAGTTGGGCACCATAAACTTTCTTCACCACATTTGCTTATGCACCCATTTTGGCTTCAATAATCATGTCGGGAAGGTGGGTATCACAGAATGTCACATTATTAGACCAAACTGTTCTTCTACTGAGGTAAGATTTAAATAGTGGCCCAAAGCCCATCTTGCTTCCTTTCTGATTATATATACACACATTCACACACATATATGCTATATATAAAAATACTCCTATATTTATCTATTTACATATGTACATATCTATATTCTTATACCTATATATATTATTTTCTTTCCTCTTTGTCTTTTCTCTTGTCCTACTATCATGTTTACCCATTGTTGACCTTGCAGTACTGAGTCCAAGTTTTTTGGGTGAATTTTAAACTATGAAACATTTTCAATAACAGTAGGCAAGGAAATAGGCAATGTTTTCAACTGCAATTCTACGTAAGACAAAGAAATGTGTCCTAGAAATTTTCTTATGTTGATTTTGTCGTTAAAATCAGATCATATTAAAATGAATTCAATGATACATTTGGAACCAATTAGATGGCAACATATATAGCTCTTGAACTCCCTGATTTGATCTAGGGACACCTTTAGAAACTCTGGAGTGGAGATCTTCAAATCGTGCAAACCCATGAAGGTGCAAGTGGTAGCGCAAAACTGGATCCCAATTCCCCTGATATGACTAGTCTTTTACTCATGTACATATCTGATTTCTACACACCAGAAACATATTTGAAAAGGAGCGAGGCTACCAAACGAAAGTGAGAAAAGTAGTGATCTTAAAAAAAGATTTACCGACTTCCCATTGAAGGTCTCTTAAGCTACTTTGACTTCTGCAATATATGACTCCCTAGTACAGTATAAAAGGCCAATGAAGGCACATACTCACCTCCAAAGTCTCAACTTTTCTGAAATTTGTTCCTTGACTTTCTCTTCACAAGGTATTCTAACCTGTTGTGGACTTTTGAGGAAACCTTCATATTTAATTTATTGTCTTTTTGGACTTCAAATTATCAATTATTTTTCTGTCTATATTTTACACCTTGACTCTTCACTACTACCCTGCTTTTCTCCAGGTTATGCTGTTTGGGGTCAATTCTTCTAAATACTCTGTTTTCATGTAGCCCAGTGGCTCTCCACACCTTGCCATGACTCCCAGAGAGAGCTCCCCCCAGGCTAGCTCATAGCCACAGTTAAAGTGGCCTTTCTCATAGGACTTTCTGAAATACTATTTGACCCTCTAGTTGACCCTCACAAAGACTAACTCCTTCTTTAATTCATCCATTTCCCTCCCTCTTCCCTTCTGGTTTCTTTCTTTCTTTCAGTTAAGAGGCACTCATTGTGGTAGTGGGAAGAGCAGAGGAATGTAGTGTCAGAAGCCCAGGGTTGGCATCGTGCTTGAAATTCCATGTCCAAATAAAACACATAACACCATGCTGCTAGGGCCCTCGAGTCAGTTCTGACTCACAGGGACCCGATGCACAACAGAACAAAACACCTCACAGTCCTGTGCCAGCCTCACTGTTGTTCTGATGTTTGAGCCCATGGATGCCCGCTATCCTTCAACATCACAATGGAGTAGGGAATGCTTAGTATCGAATGTAGAAGTTGATGTTTCAGACAGCCCAGCAGAAGAGCTTGGAATACAGATTTCATGAAATTAAACCTGATAAAGTTTTGGGGGTCTGGCTTAACAAAAAGAGTACCAAACAATTAATACAAAAATATGAAACTATTTATTTAAAATGAGAAATAAATTACAACAAATAGTTGATTTTAACATACCTCTGTAAGATTTTCTCTATGTTATTTGGTCTCAGTTTATTTGGTTACTTCTTGATATAACAATGCTTTTAAAATATTATTTCTATTTAGAATATAGAAAGGGCATTTAATCTTTGTCATGCTTGATAAAAATTTATATTTTCAGCAATAGCTTGAAACATTTAAGATTTTATACTGGCAAGTCTGTGTAAATATCTGGAATGGACAAATTTGGAGACCTATGTCTCAAATTTCTCTCATATATGAACTATATAACTTCAAAACACTTTCCGACCTCACACATGGTGACAAATGTTATTTTAATCTTTGACACTCATTGTCATGGTGCTGAGGGAGTTCGCAGATTGGGTGGACCTAGATGCCATTCAGCCCTTGGATGACTTGTCGTAACTGTGATTAGATGCAGCTGTGGACTATATAAACACATCACATTAAACATCAAAGTATAGCATATCAACAATTCAACGTACACAACAATGTCCTAAAAAATACTCTTAGCTGCTCAATGCCACCCTACTCGAGCAAAGGAATGAGAGAGAAAATCAGAGTGGAGAGTCTTAACCAATTAGATTAGAATATTTTATTTTTAAAGGTTTTATATAAATAGATGACACTATAGGAAGACCCTCAACAAAATAGATGGACAGAGTCACTGCCACAATGGGTTCAGACATAGCAACAATTATAAGGACAGGTCCAGACCAGACAGTGCTTTGTTCTATTGTCCGTATGATGCCTATGAGTCAGAACCCACTCAATCTAACAACAACAGCAACAACAACAACAACTGAACAAACCTCTAGGGCATCTAATACACTGAAAGGGTAAATCGGGAACCTGGCACTTGAGCTCCATTAGCTTCATAGCAAACCCACTCTTTGGAGATGAGTGAATGTCAAGCTAGAGAGGGAATAGCCATAAGCTGCTGACCATGACTTTAAAAGTACAGCTCACCCATATTCTAAATGAGCATCGCTCTGTCCTCCTAATGTCTCGGCCTCATCTTATTTGAAATATTCACATGAAAAGTATCTGTGTGTTTGAATGTCAGCCAAACGAGAATAGATCATGTCCTTTAACAAATCCATCTGTCCCATTTCATGGCCTGAAATTATACGAAAATGTCAGTCCATCATTTATATCCTATTTTCTTACAATTATCTCTAGAGCTTGCAAAAAAATCTCTGTACTTTTCCCAATTTAATCCTATCTAGTTTCTATTACACATTGATTTAGTTGAACAAAATCAATTATATAATAATGCATGGTGATTATTGCTTTTATAAACCCAATTTTAACCTATATTATTCAGTTCAATGCTTTCCCAAATGTTCTACTGCATAAAATGAATAAAAAAATTTACCTCTCCCTTTCACCTTGCCCCAAGTTAAAGAACAGAACAGTGTTGGAACAAAACTGACTTTGGTGATAGACATATTCTAAAATGGTCCCCATGATTCCTGCATCCTGGTGAACATGACCAGGTAGTATGATAGGGTATCTCTTTCTTGATTTGTTTATACTATCTGCCAAAGAGGGAAGAATTTTGAAGATACAAAAAAAGAGAAAAAAAATGAATTCTTAATAAGTGAATTTTAAGTAAACCAAAAGGAAGGTAGATTATCCAAGGTAGCGCTAACTTTATCAGATGAATATGATCAAGAAAGTCTGGAGAAATGGAAGAAATGATTTTAAATCTGAAAGACTCCCTCTCTGTGACATTATGTGACTGATCTACTGCAAAACTATGGTACCCTGGAATTGCATAAACTGCTTCTTTCCAACAAGCCTCCAAATAGCTACCTAATGTTGCTGTTTTTCTGATTGAACTCTACCTGATACAAACATCTATTATAATAAATTTTAATTTATTTTTGCTGACTACCTTTTCATTATTTTTATCCATTCTTGCATTATCTCTGTTATAAGGTCAGCCCCAATATTTATTTTGTAATTAATTCTTCTAACTCTATTTTGTTCTTAAATCTTGTCAATCAAAGTATCAATGTACATCAAAAAAAATTAAGTGACTTTTATTTTCTCTGGCTGACAGATAGGTAACCCTTATTCTTTATATAGTTATTTTAAGGTTCTATATTAAATAGAGAAAACAATGGAAGTATACAGAGTGGATGTCAATAAAAAGGAAATCAAAATCCACCTGCCTGATTGCCCTGTATTCTGAATTAATCATTCTAGTGCTTGAAAGATTGCCATCAAGCACATATTTTATCCTGTGAGCCACACTCAATATTAAAGTGATTCTTACTTTAAACAAAGAAGAACAAGGTTCACACGGATGGAAATGATAATTTTCTATGGTAAAGCTTGGCAGCATCCCTATTAGAATTGAAATTAGCAGTAGCATTCACCACTTTGGGGAATTGCCTGTTCTGTGATTTTTTAAATTGCACGCATGACTCTCAAAATCTGGTGTTTGAATTTTACAGAATCCACATCACAAAAACAGAGTCACTCAGAAGAAGTACACTGTTTTTCTTAACAGTTACATTAGTTCTAAATAAGAACTTTATGGTGCTTGAGAGAGGAACGTCTTATTTAAAAGCATACCATTTTATTGACACATCTATGCTCCTAGACCACTTTTGCTGAAGCCTTGGCAAATGAGATTTCCTGGTCAGTACCTTGGCAATGGTTTCAGAGCTTCATGGGAATTCTTAAACTTTACTAAAATCTTTCAGGTCATGAAATAGAATTTACTGGGCATCTTCAAGTCTTAAGAGGCAAATTCTAAACAAATAATTTCAATGCTGGGTTACAAGCAAAATAAAATGGGTCCTGGGTTGACTCAGGGGAATCCTGGGGCGAACGACAGTTAAAAGACAGCAACAACACAAAACCCAAGCACTGTATGTTTATCAAAATTTGGAAATTGTTTTCCACATCTGAAGTCAAAAGAAACTGCCAGCAACGTTATCAAGTTCTTTTTAATTGAGTTTAATATAGACCACAGAAACTGACTTGTCAATGTCCAGCAAGAAGACTGAATTGTAGTATGTATCATTTCCAGTACACCATCATTTACTACATCCACAGAAAATACTACTATCTTTACTTACCAAACCAGCATCTCACATTTCTACAGATGAGATTGTCAAATTACTGATATTTTAAAATGTACACTGAGTTATTTAAATTTAAGTGGGTGACCAGATGCCTGACCATGAGTTTTAAGAACTGATAACAAAGATATCTACAGAAAACCAGCCCGTCTTAAAAATATCAAGCTACACTTTCTACCTTCACAGAGGGCTAGGGACTCATAAACACACAGGGGCAGCGGCAGGGCAGGAGCAATCCTATTCTGTCCTACAGGCTCTGACGCTCGGCAGCCCAGCAAATCGAATCAAATCAGAATCAGGCTTTGAGTGAGTTCATGCAGATGTCCGGGCACTTGTTCAAGTCTGAGAGTTTAATAAGGGAAAGGAGATAATCCAAATACTAAATAGTTGACTATGCTTTGACCAAACACCTCCCACCTCCTAGTCCACTACACCACCACCACGTGGAAAACCACAATATTCTTACTATAGTCAAGCAGAAGCTGATACAAAGGTTGACAAGATATATGTCTTTACCATCTTGTCTTGTCAAGAGCAGCCAACAAGGTCCTATAGACTGTTGAAGCACGAAACGGCACTTTTACAACTAGTGTGTGTCAAACGGGTGTTCAAAAGAGCAAATGAAAGACAAGGCGTGTAAAATAAAATGTGAATCTTCAAATCATGAACTGAAAACGATGTGACTGATTTCTTTAAAGATGGCACTTGTTTTCAGCTATGGTTACCTGCAGAGCCGTAGTCATTGCCATAGAATTTACTGTTTCATATAGATTTGCTCCACTACCCATGCATGTTTCTGTGATGCAGAGAGTTGTGTCGATGATTTTTCAAATACTAGCAAGGTCACCCCCGTTTAACGAGTAGACTTTCAAACTAAGATAGATTACAGGAAAAGTCCCAGGGATCGACTTCCCAAATGGAGCTAATAAATAGCTCATGGATCACAACAGAATATTTTCTAGTAGACTGCTAGAAGATGCGCATCCTAGATTGGAATGCGTTCAGAATACACAATGGTCACAACGATGGATTTGAACATATCCCGAATCATGAAAATGTTGCCGGACTGAGCAGGGATTCATTCTCTTGAATATGGGTGGCCATGAGACAGAGCCAGTCTGACTGTTAAAAATCACCCAGTGCTTTCAACAAACAGCAATGTCGTTGATGGCTCTAGATCCATCTTCTGTTGCCACTTCAGGGTCTCAGATTGCTCCACATACTAACCAGGCAACCGCACAAAGCAGCAATGAAAGGACACTTATCTATCTAGCAAGACTACAGTAACCGCTGTAACTGCCTATGACTTGAACAGCAGTCATAACTTCATTACTCAAATTAGTGAAAGAAGAAACATTTTTTAATAATGTCCAGGACCTTGCAGTTCAAATCTTCTTTTATTTTGAAATACATACTTTGTAACGTGTTTGATAAGATTTCTTAGAAGATAACAGAATCTGTCATGAAAACACAATGAACCTGGATGTCCGGCAGCTAAATAAAGCAAGACTGATGCAAGACTGACTGAAATGACGTTCTGAAGAGCACCGGTGAAATCATTTGTAGCAGTTTTTATGGGAAGATATTTTCGGCATCCGTTCAACAAATTAGATCAGGTGTTACTTCCAGCTCATAGGGAGCCTATGCAGGATTTGTGAGATTGGACATCTTTACAGCATCACATGGTGTCTTACTTTTCTCCCTCAAAGCAGCTGGTGGGTTTGGATTGCCAAGCTCCTTGTTAGTGGTCCAACACTTAAGCCCCAGCTCCATCAGGCCTCCTGCATTAGGCATTCTGAAATAGAGCAATCTGCAGCCACTGGGTTGCTCCTGACTTACAGCAACTCTGCATAGGGGTTCTGAGTCGGTCAATCTTGACAGGATCAGATACCCTCCTACACGGTGAGAATACATTTCTGCTCCTTACACACCCACTTGTGAAGTTTCTGAAAAAGTAGCCCTAGCAAACTGAGTCAGGGATATTCTAGAACCACCTTGCTAAAGACTCAAACCAAGTCTCCATAGCACAAAGCTCAGAGCACAACCCAACAGCCTTGCAGAGAAAAAACAAACTCTCTGCTCCAACGAGGAAGCACTTGCCCGGTCCAGTATAAATTTTTTAAATGACTCGATACCATAAGAAACAGACAAATATGACTTGTAGCCAGATTAATCAACAAATAGAATTATCAGATAAGGATCCCTATAGGCATATAAATTTGAAATTAAATAAATTCTGTTTAGATTGCGTCTTATTTTGTCCTCGCCATGTAGTGTGAAATCAATTTTCAGTCAGGTGAAACACCTGCACGGTCTTTAGACAAAGCTGCCCTACAAAGTCCCTCCAGGGAAGTGCTGTTCTCTCCCTTCATTCCCAAGTCTTTTCTGTAGCGTAGTAATTTTAGGTTTATTTGTCCTGCATTTTGAAAAATAAGCACGCATGTTTACATGCACACACTCACCTAATTTTTCTCCTCGTCTTACACGTATGCTAGTCAATTCCATGCATGCCATGTGTTTGACTGCCACGAGTCTTGGGGGGAAAGCGGGTTCCGCACAGGTCTACTCACCACCATGTCAGCAAATGGGTCCAACACTTGCTCCAGGGGATAAAGATGAGGCCTTATTTTATTATTTCCAATTATGCTATGATACATAAACTTGGGATAACAGAATTTGTGTGTAAGAAGGTGCACCTTCAATGAAAAGCTTTATCTCATGCATAATATGGGTTTTTGTCATTACCAGTTGTCACTACCCCCCACCCTTCTACTAAATATGTACTTAAGCACGTTATGCTACTTTTAAAAATCAAATTGCTGTAAATACATTGTCCGATATGTACCGTAGTGCCACATTGACTGATCTAAGGCTACTTTGTATTTCCACTTAGAGTATCTGAACGAGTCTCTTTCCCTCCCATGCCAACACAATTCAAATTGTGAATTTTTTTTCTATCCCAGATTTTAATTTGCATTGCTTTTACTATCTGTTCTGAAATGCTTTGTTTAGCATCCATTTTTCTACCAATTTTTTGTTTTGTTTTCCTTTAATTTTTCAAAGATTATTATGTAGAAATATAGAAAGATTGGTCCTTGGTCTGTGATTTATGTTGTAACTATTTTCTGTTTGTCATTTGTGTTGTTTATTACTGTGCTTGTGGCATTTTCATTATGCAATTTTAAAATTCAGCTCTATCAATCAAACACTTATTTTTTTTCCTATTAGATATGGTTTTCCTTTAAGAACTAATTATAAACTCTTTCCGTGTGCTGAGGTCAGAGAAAAAATTATCCATGTTTTCTTCAAGTACCTGCATTCTTTTTTTTTTAATTCAGAATTGTTATCTATTTGGAGTTTACTCTTGTAAATGGTATGAGGTATAATGAGGTATAATTGTAATTATATCTGGTTTTCAAATGATTACTCACTTCTAATACAGTTTATTAAAAAATCTTTGTAATTCCAAGAATTACACATAGTGATTACATATTATATACAAAATGTCCACATTAATTTCTATCTATCTGTGAACTTTCTATTCAATTTCATGGCTGCCTTTTTATATGCCAGTAATACACTGTTTTAATTATAAATACTTTTATAAGCAAACCAAACAGTGCCATCAAATCAGTTCTGCCTCAGAGCGGCCCTGTAAGGCAGAGTGGGGCCAGCACTTTGGATTTCCAGGGCTGCGAATCTTGGTTTGAGCAGAAAGCACCATCCTGCTCCTACAGAGCTACTAGTGAGTCTGAACTGCTGACTTTGTGGTTGGCAGTCGAATGTATAATCCACTACAACAATGTACCGAATGCTTTAAATCTAGTTTGACTAGCCCACCCCATAGTTGTTGTCTTGTAGTGTTTTTCTAGGTATTCTGGCATGTTTTGGGTTTTATGCAAAATCTAAGATCAAAGTCTTTCCTACCAAAAATAACTTTGAAGTTTTTATTGGAACTGCACTGCATTTATAAGTAAAATTTGACAAATCTGTCCATTTGTCCTACTCTGGTTGCTTGCATGGTAGTGAGATATTGAACGCTTTGTTAGCAATATTTGAATAGATACTAGATGAGCTTCCATACTAAGAATAGCCTACAAAAGGAATAGATTGTCCACTTTGAAGACTTTAGTTACAGAAAATCTTATGAATAGCAGTGGACCATTATCACACATAGTCAGTACTGGGATTCAGATTCAAATACTGTAATACTAATTTCCTGCCCCAATGACCATTTAAGTATAAAACAATGATATACCAAAAGTTAATTATTTAATATAGTTAACAAATAAATAAAAACAATAAAAGAAATAACTAAACTAGATTATGTTATAGGAAAGTATTTTAAAATATGAAGAAAATATTTAAAATACCTGACAAAAATAAATTACATTGCTATTAAAGATATTCCATATTTTTAATCGTTTGGCATCCTCACTCACAGTGTTCTTTTTTTATCTGAGCATCATAGGCTGCGTGATTTATCCTTAACCATCTTTTCACTGTAGACATAGTCTCATTGCTTTAGAGGCACACCAAGTAGACAATAGTCATTGTGTTTGATATATTGGAAACAGGTGACTTCTCTTCTCTGAACATAATGTGTTCATCTTTGAAAGACCCCTTTCTGCTTCTGCTGAACTTACAGTGATTATTATGACAACAGTTTTTGCTCTTGAACACTTTCAGAAATTGTATAATTCATTCCTAATAACTCGTGGATAATTTGGGGCTTAACACAAAGCTGAAATGAGAAATAGTGTATAATCCTCTTGTTGTTTGGCACATTTTCTCTTCATGTTATGTTAAAGTTTGTTGACTGAATTAAATGACAGGGAAAAATATAGTATTTCATTAAGTATAATGAGTTTTATGAAATGAATGATAAATATTACAAGCATAGTTTCATCTACCTTTTTATATTTATGGAGTATGAATATCACAAAGGATGCCTAGAGCATGTTTTTAGTCAGGAACATAAAAACAAGCAAGGAATGTAAATTTGTGATTTCCACATTGGGTGATGGTCCAGATGCCCATCTTAGAGAGAACCCTAATTACAAATGTCATTTTATCAACTGTTTTGCTATATTCAACAAGAAAATTAGATATCAGTCCAACTAGTATGAACTTGCTAACTCTTACCATTGGGAAGAAGCCAAACATAAGACCCTCAAGGTGGAAGGCACCCAAATTATAACTGGGGAAGAATCAGACAATCATTTGTCTTACTGTGCTGTGAATGACAACTTCAAATGAATGACATCACATTCATCATCAAAGAGAACTATTCAAGATCTATCTGAAAGTACAATACTATTTATTTGTACAATATCTATACTCATATAAGGAATTCTAGTTAATATAGCTATTACTAATTTTTACTCACCAACCACTAAAGTTAGTGATACAGCTTTTGAAGCATTCTATCAATGTCTTCAAAATGATATTGATAAAACATGCTATTAAGATGAATTGATAATTATTGGCCATTTTAAATCACAGATTGTAAACAAAGAGGAAAGAATAGTAGTTGAAGAATGTGGTAGATATATAATCGTTTTTCAATTTGATGATTAAGAGTGTAGGAGTGGAGTCTAGCTTGTCCATCAATCATAGCCAATGAGGGCTCTGTGTGGGCCTGGCCTTCTGAGAATTCTGGGAAATTCAGTATTTCCTCCTTGGAGACAGGAGATACTTCTCTCTCTCTGCCACTTCCTGGGGGACATTGCAGCTGACAAGACACATGGAACTATGCTAGTGCCCTAAGTTTGAAAAGCCACATGGACCTACCCTGATGCAACCAGACCTCTGAAGCCAGAGAAGCCACATCGAGACCCCTGTCAGCATTGAGATGCTTACAACACCACTGGATCCAAAGACTTTTTACCCACTGGCCTGTGAGTGTCCTGCATTCGGTGTCATTGCATGTGTTTCGTGAGTCTGAAGAGGAATTTACAGATTGGTATCAGACATAAGGGCTAGTATAAGACTTATGGACTTGGCCTGGACTGGGTTGGGATGCTTTCTCAATGTTCAATTGCTATTGTACATAAATCTCTTTCTAATACATATAGGTGTGTCTGTGGATTTGTTTCTCTAGTCTACGCTGACTAACCCAAAGAAGATGGCCTGGGTGATAAAAATGAAGGTGGTGATTCCATGAGAGAATTTTTCAAGACCAATGACTTCCTTGGTGCAAATATCTTTTTTTTCCACAACACAAAACATTGACTATGCAAATGAACATAACCAGATGCAATACACAGATATTTTGGGGAATAAACATTGGAGTATTTCAGTATCATCAGCCAAAACGTGGAGAGGTGTTGACTGTGGAACAGACTATCAATTGCTCATATGCAAGCTCAGGGTGAAACTGAAGAGAATGCATAAAAGTCCATAAGTGTCAAAGTAGCTGCTTGAGCATATCCCACTTGAATTTAGAGAATGTTTCGAAAACAGATTGAACAAACTGAACACTAGTCACAGAAGATCTGACACACTGTGGGGTGATATCAAGAACATCAAACAGGAAGGAAGCAAAAGGTAAATAAAAATGATGAGAAAGAAAGAAAAGGTCAACATGAATGTCAGAAGAGACTCTGAAACTTCTTTGTGATGTAGAGTAGCTAAAGCATTTGGGAGAAATGATGAAGTGAAAGATTTGAACAGCAAATTTCAAAAGGAAACCCAAGAAAACAAAGCAGAGTATTGTTATGAAATGTGCATAAATATGGACTTAGAAAGCCCAAAAGGAAGAATACACTCAACATATCTCATGCTGAAATAATTGAAGAAAAAATTCAAGACACAAGGGAAGAAAAATATTTGACAATGTAGGAGTCTGTGGCCCAGAAGGTGGAAGAAATAGAAATACACATCTTCAAAAGAAACATACACCTTGAAAAGAAAATGGAAGGAATGTACAAGTCACTCTACCAAAAAGAATTAGTAGATATTCAACTACTTCAAGAGATATCATGTAATAAAGAACCAGTGGTATTGAAGAAAGAAGTCAGGGGTAAGGAGGTGGTGTTGACAAAACCAGGGACAGGGGAGCAATAAGTGATTCAAAATTAATGGAAAGGAGGGTGTGAGAGGCGTGGTAGGGATTCAGTAAGGGCAATGTAACTAAGAGAAATTACTGAAACCCAAATGAAGACTGAGCATGATAGTGAGACAAGAGGAAAGTAAAAGGAAATAGAGGAAAGAGCTAGGAGACAAAGGGTATCTATAGAGATCTAAATAGAGGCATGTACATATGTAAATATATTTATATAGGATGGTGGGGAAATAGATCTATGTGCACATATTTATAGGTTTAGTATTAAGGCAGTAGATGGACATTGGACCTCCACTCAAGTACTTACTCAATGCAAGAACACTTTGTTATATTAAATTGGCATTGCATGATGCACACCTTCCCAACATGATCGCTGAAGACAAATGTGTGCATAAGCAAATGTGATGAAGAAAGCTGATAGTGCTCGGCTATCAAAAGATATAGCATCTGGGATTTTAAAGGCTTGCAGATAAGCAAGCAGCCATCTAGCTCATAAGAACCAAAGCCCACGTGGAAGAAGCACACCAGCCTGTGTGACCACGAGGTGTAGAAGCGACCAGATATCAGATATCAAAGAAGAAAAATCATATCAGTGGGTGCCCACTTTCCCAATATGATCACTGATGACAAATGTATGCATAGCAAATGTGCTGAAAAAAGCTGATAGTACCCGGCTATCAAAAGATATAGCATCTGGGGTCTTAAAGGCTTGAAAATAAACAAGTGACCCTCTAGCTCAGAAGCAACAACACCCACATGGAAGAAGCACTCCAGTTTGTGTGAACATGAAATGTCAAAGGGATCAGGTATCAGGCATCAAAGAACAAAAAAAAATCATATCATTGTAAATGAGGGTGAGTACAGAGTGGAGACCCAAAGCCCATTTGTAGGCAACTGGACACTCCCTCAGTAAAGGGCAGCGGGGAGGAGACGAGCCAGTCAGGGTACAACATAGCAATGATGAAACATATAACTCTCCTCTATTTCTTAAATGCTTCCTCCCTCGACTATCATGATGCCAATTCTACCTTACAAATCTGGCTAGACCAGAGGATGTACACTGGTACAGATACGAACTGGAAACACAGGGAATCCAGGACAGAGGACCCCTTCAGGACCAGTGGTGAGAGTGGAGGGACTTGGAGGGTAGAGGGAAGGTGGGGTAGAAAGGGGAAACTGATTACAAGGATCTACATATAACCTCCTCCCTGGGGGATGGACAACAGAAAAGTAGGTGAAGGGAGATGGTGGACAGTGTAAGATATGGTAAAATAATAATAATTTATAAATTATCAAGGATTCATGGGGGGGTGGGAGGGGGTATATGAGGAACTGATATTAAGGACTCAAGTAGAAAACAAATGTTTTGAGAATGATGATGGCAACAAATATACAAATGTGCTTGGCACAATGGATGTATGTATGGATTGTGATATGAATTTTACGAGCCCCCAATAAAATTATTTTTTAAGTCTCCATGAAATGACCAAATATCAATAAAAATGCTTCAACAAGCTAATGAATTGCTAAAAAATCTCACTGAGCTATGCTTTAAAAAAATTTGGAAGACAGCTCCTGGCCAACTGACTGGAAAACGTCCATATTTTTGCCCATTTCAAAGAAAGGTGACCCAGCAGCAAACAATATCATGCAAGTAAAATTTTGCTAAAGATAGTTTATAAAGTGGTTGCAACCATTTATTAACTAGTAGTTGCTAGAAATGCAAGCTGGATTCAGAAGAGTACCTGGCACAAGCAATATCATTGCTGATGTCTAATCGATTTTAGCTGGAAACAAACAATTCCAGGGGAATGTTTACTTAACAAACTATGGAGTACACATGGTGAATGAGAACCTCAGCACACTGATGCTCATGCGGAACTTGTACAAGGATCAAGAGGCAGCCCTTTGAAAAGAACCAGGGATGAGACTGCGGAGTTTAGAATACAGAAATATGTGCAACAGGATTGTATCTTCTCATTGTGGTTGTTATAATCTGTGTGCACAGCAAATAATTTGAGAAGTTATTTGAATGACATGAAAAAGAATGGGAAACACGTTTTGATATAAAGATGACACAAGCTGCTCCCTGTAACTGCGGAGACTGGAAGCACCTGCTCAGGGAAATCCAGGTCCACAGGCTTGAGTTTGGGCAGCAACTCAACTCAAGGAGGAGCAAACCCTCACAATTGAGCCAGTAGAGAACATCCGGAAACAGAAAAGAAATGTGTTTTTTTCCAGGTATAGTAATTTTTAAATTTTTTAATAAATCATTTTATTGGCAGCTTCTATTGCTCTTATAACAATCTATACATCAATTGAATCAAGCACATTTGTACATATGTTGCCATTATCATTTTCAAAACATTTTCTTTCTACTTTAACCCTTGGTATCAGTTCCTCTCTTTTAAAATTTTTATTTTAAAATCATTTTATTGGGGACTCATACAACTCATCACAATCCATACATACATCTATGGTGTCAAGCACATTTGTATATTTGTTGCCATCATCATTCTCAAAACATTTGCTTTCTTCTTGAGCCCTTGGTATCAACTCCCCTTTTTTCCCTCCCAACCCATCTGCCCCCTCCCTCATGAACCCTTGATAATTTATAAATTATTATTTTGTCATATCTTACACTGTCGGATGTCTCACTTCACCCACTTTTCTGTTATCTGGCCCCAGGGAGGGGGTTGTATGTAGATCCTTGTAATCAGTTCCCCCTTTCTACCGCACCTTCCCTCCACTTTACCTGTATCACCACTCTCACCACTGGTCCTGAAGGGATCATCTGTCCTGGATTCCCTGTGTTTCCAATTCCTATCTGTACCAGTGTTCATCCTCTAGTCTAGCCGGATTTGTAAAGTAGAATTGGGATCATGATAGTGGGGAAGTGGGGAAGGGAAGAAAGCATTTAAGAACTAGAGGAAAGTTGTATGTTTCATCATTGCTACGTTGCATGCTGACTGGCTCATCTCCTCTTTTTATCCCTCCTTCCCCACCCTCCCACCACATGAACTCTTGATAATTTATAAATTATATTTATTTTCAAAATTACATCATTTACTCTCTCCTACCACCCACATTTCTGTTTTTCATGCCCCTGTGGGGTGGGGTCAACCATTACTTTTCTCTCCCTTCTCTACCCACCTTCTCCCAACCCTCATGGTCTCTCTACTCTTATTGGTCCTGAGCAATTTATCTGTCCTGGACTCTGTGTGTTGAGAGCTCTTATCTGGATCAGTATATTCGCTCTGTTCTAGTCAGATTTGTAAGGTAGAACTGGAGTCATAATGGGGGGTGGGAGGGGAGGTGGAGAAAGCATTAAGGAACTAGAGAAATGTGTGTTTCATTGGTTCTATACTGCACCCTGGCTGACTAATCCCTTTCTTGTGATCCTTGTGTGAGGGGATGTCCAATTGTCTGCAGATGGGCTTTGCATCTCCATTATGACCCCACTAATTCAAATCAAAATGGTTTGGTTTGTTTTGGGTCAAGAATCAAGTTTTTAAGCATTTCATTATGCTTGGATACAAAATAAATTCTTGTGGCAGTAGCTGTCAAATAATCAAACAATATATTAAAATGAGCGTAGCTGCTGCACAAGACTCCTTTACAATGTGAGAGTCAGAAATCATTCTGAGGAGTGTCTTACTCAAGCCATGCGGCTTCCAATTGCCTGTTTACACGTGACAGCTAAACAAGGAACAGGGAAGACTGACTGAACATTGATGCATTTGTATTATGCTCTTGGTGATGAATATTAAAATCTGTCTTGAAAGAAATTTAGCCAGAGTCCTCTTTGAAAGTAAAGATGGTGAGACTTTGGACATGGTGCCCGGAGAGAAAAGGTGCAGGATGTAGGCATCATGCTTGACGAAGTAAAGGCTTGGTGAAAAAGAGGAAGACCTTCCACGAGATAGAGATGCTTTGTTCTGTTGTTATGGAGCCCTTCGGCGTCAGAAGCAGCCGCACAGCACCCAGCAACATGGCAGTTTGTTGGAAAGCGGGATGTTTACCCATTTGTTCATGTAATATTTTGTGTTTTCCAGATGTTTTCTTTTTAATGTTTCCTTTTAAGTCTTCCATATTTGTGTGATACTAAATACTAATTGGATACTACTTGGGAGCATAGAGAGTATTGGCCTTTGTATATTTGCTTTAACTCTTGTATGCTTGTTTTAACTGAATGCTGTTATTATTTGAGGCAATGTGCACTTCGGTGAACTGAATGAAGTAGTTTACATAGATTGGCAGGCATTGGTAAACACATTAACAGAGTCACTGCTAGTCGTGCCAAGAAAGCATGAATGGGAAGGATCAGGAAGCAGTCTTGTTGGTTTGAATAGGCCCGACAAAAAATTACTAATAAACAGACCATGAATATAGGGGACTGAAGCCAATAGGAACACTATCTTAGCTTCTGAAACCAAGAAAAGCACTGACCATAAAATCCAATTCAAATTTTATAGGGAAGCATCAAGGCGCATCCCTGTGTTGTGAGGAAGCCTGCGCAAACACCTTTGAGGGAGATTGTATTAGAATTGAGTTTCCTGACCGATGCATGCCAAGTCCAAATCCAAAGGCGAGGGAGCAAAGACAAGAAATGTCCACTGTCGGCCATCAATAGGGACCATGCCGACATTCCAATGAAGTTGTGACTAGAATCTTAGTCATAGGTGGCCGCAGGAGAAAGTCCCGTAGAGACAAAGCATTGATTGAAAACACACTTGACTGCAATAAGACGATGTCTGTGATAACTGAGGCTGTGTGAACACAGCTGGACCAAGGTTCTCTGATCGGTGGTGCTGTTGGACTGATAACCCCCGAGACAGTGATGCTGACCCAGCAGCCACACTAGGGAAGAAAAATCAGATGTTCTGCTGCTGTACAAATGCACAGCCTTTGAAATACTATTGAGCAGCGGTCTCAACCTGTGGGCCGCGACCCCATTGGGTGTCAAACAATCCTTTCACAGGGTCACCGATTCATAAAAGCAGCAAAATGACAGTGATGAAGTAGCAATGAAAATAGTTTTATGGTTGGGGGTCACCACAACATGAACTATATGAAAGGGTCATGACATTTGGAAGGTTGAGAACCACTGTTATTGAGGGTCAGGATGCATTGAAATAAACTTCATGGTAGCGGGTTGTCTTCCAATGATGAGCTCTCTCCTGGAATGTCCCTTATTCCCAATGTAAATGGATGCGGTGGGAAACCAGGTTTCCTTTTTGTTGGATCTGGAATCTGCACATGGCTTGTCATCTGACCTCTCTCTGACTCTTTCAACTTGAGACAGCAGCTTGCTTATTACCTGCTTATCAGGGGAGTTGTCAGCAATCTGCTATTGACTGCTAACCTTGGATTCATGCCCAGCAGGCCAAAGCCTGCTATCTGATCCTCCCATCTTGGGTTCAACAACCTCTGCAGCTACATGAGTGAAAGGAGTCTCTGCCCTGACCTCTGTCCTGGGGCCTTGGAACTTGCTCTCCTCCGCCACTGCGGGAGCCATTTCCTTGATACAAACGTCTCTCTGTGTCTACCTCTGTGTTCACTGCTTTACTTCTCTAGAAAGCTGCCCAAGACAGTCATTCATCATCTGAGAAGATACTGTCTTAGAACAATGGACTACTATAAAAGTATTCGGCTTGATATCATAAAGTATATATGGATCTTAGCTAATGAGAGCCAAGACAGCTAAAGGCAAAGCCAGGGTCTTGACCATTCAGTGACTAAAGGAATCGGGACCAAGATTGTGGGGACTGAGAATGTACCAAAATCACATGAATTCCTGAGAATAAAAGCAGAGTTAGAAAGCATTTTACTGACATTACTCACAAGATGATGGCAAATGAGCTTGGAATCTGGGTGGGAACGCTGAGCGAGGCTTTAGCGTTCAAAAGTTGGTACCAATCCCATCCAGCACAAGAGTTAGCAAATGAGTGTTTAGAAATCCAGGCCGGAGGGCACTAAGCAGCTCAGGTGCGAAGGGTCACTTCCAAGATGGGGGCTCTATATGAACATGAGCAGGAAGAGACAGTAGAGTTTGAATACAGAACAGTGATCTTTCAACACTTATAACATTAAGAAGATGTTTTATCTAAATATATCTAATGGGACGTATCAATTAAAAAGGATAAAGAATGTGTACATCAATTAAAACTGAAATGCCTGGGAAAACCTATAACGGCTGGCTTGGACTCCGGGTTTGAATCCTTTTGTAAGTCCTTTCTTCACTCTGACAATGTTTCTGTGCTGTGCACAAGGGTTGACACAGGGGTTATAACAGTGGACTCAAGCAAAGGATCAATGGCGAGGACATCGCAAGACCAGGACCACGATCTTCTGTTGGGCATAAGGTTGTTGCTATGAGTCAGGCCAACAGTGCCTGCTGCAGATTTAATATTGCAGCTCTGGAAATGTCCTCTGTGATAAGTAAGGTTAGGATGTAAAAACAATGTCAATGAGAGGAGACCTTGCTCCAGATGCATATCCAAATCTCCCATTCATATACCTACAGGTATGCTTGAGTAGGCGGTGTCTAAGGAAGACACAGCTGATAATGATGATGTAACTAACTGGTGGCACCCCCGTTGGTTACATACCCTTGAGATTACTATACTTAACCTGGTAATGATCCAAATTTGCAAACACCAACCAAGTAATGTACTTCAGATTCTTTGTTCTCCCCTATACTGTGTCCCTGCAGCTTCACCAGTTTGAAGTACTGACTGTCCCTCTGTGGATTCATTCTCTTCTGGACTTGAGCTTTGTCTTTACTTTCAATAAATCTCCTTGCTTTTACTTGAACAGAGTGAGTGTTCAGTACTCATGGACAAGAGTCTGGTTGAAAGTAGAGTCTTGTTCTGAAAGAGTTGTAAACCTTTCCAACTCAGCTATGTTTTGTAGCAAAACTTTAATCAGACCCACAGCAATCCTAGTGCGTGAAGGGAAATAGTTTTGGTGTCCACTGAGTCAGAAGACTGATGGAATCATCTCAGAATTTGGAACTTGCAAATAGCTAATTCAACAACCCTTGTGTAGCAGAAAGAGCTGTCTGATAAGCCTAGCTTTCAAATGCAGTGTTCAAGCTTGTGACCATGAACAAGTTTTATTTGTTTGTTTTTTTAGCTTCAGTTTTCTGCTAAGTAAAATAGATAAGTCATCCCACTAGCACATCGTTATCCTGGATATTCAAAGATGCAAGCGTATAAAGTGCATAATAGGAGGTCAATCATGCTAGTGCTTCCAGTACATCTTAGAAATGCCTTTGCATCTCAGAGGGAAGCTGCCTCTCCTTTGGATGCTTTCAAGTAAAGCTCAGAAATAATTAGGAATTCTGGGTAGCGATTGTGGTGGTCAGAAATAATTAGGAATTCTGGGTAGAGACTGTGTCCTGGGTTACAGGCCTGTGGTGGAAGATGTAGAGAGCAGCTACTTTTAATGGCAGTTTCCAATACAAAACAAGGTCTTGATCACATCACGATCAACGACCTTTTCCAATTTTGCTCACTTCTGCTTCTCAGTATATTGAGATGCTATTCAGCTGATAAAACCACGATCGCTGTCCCAGCTAGGTAAGGTCAACACCCATTCTGATTGGGGTGTCTGTGTTATGCCGATTTTAAATCATTTGAATAGAATTCCTGTCAACAGTAGGATATGACTGTTATTTACTGAACATGTCAGGCATTTTGCTACTATATGACATTCAGGAACCCAGCATCTCCTTGCATCTATCTTGTAAGAGTGTTACAATGTTATAGATGAGGGAAACTGATTGTTCAATACTTGCTTAAAGCCGCATAGCTAACACGTGGCAATGCCATGGTTTAAACACAGATATCTTATATCCTACATTCTTTACTCTCTCTAATAATATAGCTTCTCAAAACATTGATATCTCATAATAAAAAGTCATAAAATAAAATAAGGTGGCTGGTACTCTCATAAAGATTTAAAGTCTAGGAAACCCCAAGAACTGTTCTACCTGTAGGGTCTTTATAAGACACAATTGACTCAATGGCAGTGAGTGTGAGTTTTGAGATTGAATATGTAGAATGCATGAGAAAGTGGTTACCAAATATTTTCTACTAATGCTGAATTCCAAAGGCTGCTTAGGCTGCATCTAAGCAAATTGGAAAAAGATAAGCAAAAATTGATTGTACAAGTACAGTCCTGTTTTTTGCTCCTTCTTTTCATTAATGCAAATAGGCTTAAAATATCAACAGTGTCAAGCCTCTAACTAGAGCAATAAGAAAGCGGTCTTGGTAATTTGTTGATTTAACTAGCTTTACAACATTGGGGTGAATGAAGACACGGACCTTATCTACAGTGGCGGGGGGTCTAAGGAAGATCTACTAATAGCGTTAAATATTGGCTTAGTGACTGAGAAATAATTGCTTTTGAATCTGTGGGTTCATAGGGCTTTGGTTTTATTGTTAGTAGCTTATCTGCCTTTGAGCAAGAAAGTCTATATTTTTAATTGCCTGTCCAAAATGCATTTCATGGTGAAATGATCCCCCATCAAAATGTCTGCAAGGTTTTTGTTTGTTTGTTTGGGGTTTTTTTTTGTTTTTTTTTTACTCCTGATAACTAAGGATAAGGAGGAGCTGAAAGGGAGGAGAAGCTACAGTATGTTTTTTTATGTGGTTTTATTGTCCTCAAACCAGTGTTTTTTAGAAGAGATTTAGTTTCTGGGTGCCTACTTTTAATTCTTCACACTTAAATGGACATCTTGAGCGGGACTAAACTATCTAGTTGGAGATATGAGAGAATTTGTTTCCATTTAATGGAATCTCTTATTTAAAATTTTTTTTTTCTACAGAGGAAGCCTAACATTCTTTTATGCAGGTTAATAGGATCCACGTATGCGTATTTGGTCAAATGCACTGAGCTTGGTAAACTGTATTAAGTTCTCCATAATTGACAAAGGTTCTGTTGTCAGGACAATCTCTGATATTACTCTGTCCCTTTCCTGAATCGGTCCTTCCACACTCAGTTGTGCAGAATTGTATGGCAGCGTTTCTCTCAGCTGCAATTTTACTTCTGAACCCACACAGAAAAGTCTCCAGCTTCTGGCGGCTAAAGAAAGGGCAGCCAATGTAATCCTCTTAGTTTTTACATGGACCTAATTCTGTGTGCTTATCCGATTTACTTTTTGCCCCACCTCCAGGCTGTGTGTGTGTGTGTGTGTGTGTGTGTGTGCTCTTGCCGCTTTCAAAAGACTGAAAAGAAAATCCTCTTTGAAAAAATATATGGGCTTCTATGTTATGACATGGAAAAAACACGAGTCAGGTTATTACATCTTTTAGCAAGATATCTTAGGGAAATAGAGTTCCAAGATTTTGATTCATTCTATCCATTGAGTTATTCACGAGAACATCCTCGTGACGCAGCATATTTCAACAAAGATTCAGGTAAAGTCTGTAGTCAATATGTTCTAGTTTATCCACAATGGCACGAATGGCTTTCCTATTTCGCTTTCACTGGCTCTAGTCCTTAAACCCATTGCTTAGCTTATTGAGTTCACATAACTAATCTAGGGAAATGCTAATACAGTTAACTTCCCTAACTAGAGTGTTATCTTTATTTTATATGCTGATTGATGTGTTTTTGTACAGATTTTAAAAATATGAAATTGGGTGATGAATCTATATTCCTAAACAAATTAAAATTGGAATTCCCTTAATAGGAATTCTCTACTAGAGTAATTTTCCTTGTCATTCTTATAGAAATAATTGATGTTCATAATGATGACTTAGTGATTTTCAGAGATTATCAAGTACCATCTGAATCATCAAAGAAAAATTAAATTATACTCAATAGAAATTCAGTTAACTGTCCATTATTAAAATTTTAAATCTGGTATCACTTTATATTATATGATTGTCCTTTATTTAATTTCATATTTTATTCACTAGGAAAACCCCATCCATTCCTTACAGCAGCAAATTTCCTGAATGGAAATTAAGCTATCCATTCTATAGTCTAAAGAGCACTGACAACCACAATGGTGAAGTACATGGCTGCTAACCAAAAGTTTGGGGGTTCTAACCCAGCAGGCAATTTGCAGAAGAGAAGACCTGGCAATCAGTGCCCACACAAACTACTCCCTAGGAAGCCCTGTGAGTCAGTTCTACCTTGACAAGCAACAACAATAATAACAAAATGACATAATCTAAGGTCCTAGCATAGTACAAACAGTTTTTGCTTAATAGCCAACCTAAAAGTTTGGAGGTTTGAATCTCCCAGAAGCATCCCATAGTATAATAGAAGAACAACCTGGTAATCTACTTCTGTAAGGAGTAGAGGTAATCTCTGATTTATGCTATATTCAAGTTATAATGAACTACGATTATGACTCCATGTCTTTTGTACATCTTCTTTGAGGAATATGTATTTATGTGGTATTAATGTATACCTGCAGGTTTATATATGAACAATAAAAATGAAAATGAAAACAGCGGTTCTATCTATTTCACGACTGATTCACAACGGAACTGTTGCAGGAGATACCTATTAGAAAGTTGGGACTAGTTGTACATCCAAGAAAGCCTATGGAGCAGTTCTCTTCTGTAACGCATTTGGGGCATCATGAGTTGGAATAACCTCAAGGGAAAATGGTTTCATTTCTGTTGTTGCTTCAGAAATAGTCTCTATAATAAAGGGAGACTGCTACTTTGAAGCTTACTAGCTTTTAAAGTAAACGCTTTACTTTAGGAGAATTTCAGAGTGATAGTAAAGTTGTAGAGCTAGTACAGAGAGGTTCTGTATACCCCATATCTGATTTATCCCATTGACACTTTATTGCAGTTTGATGAGGCTTCTATTTCTGTCAAGACTTAAAATTCAGGAAATCCACCCGGGAAGTTCTGGTCTGATCTGCAGGGTAGCTCTGAGTCAAAATCTACTCAATGGCGGAGAGTTTTTAATTTTTATTGTGATATGTTTGTCAAAATTAATGAGCGAATCCTGATGCACTGTTATTCAGAGTCAGTTTTTCCTTCTGTGTTTTCTCCTGTTCCAGGCACCATCCAGGGTGTCACATGACATTTAGTAATCAGGCCTCCTTTGGAGCGCATTGGCTTGGACAGTTGCTTAGGCATTCTTTTCTTTTGAAAACATGGCAGTTGTGATACTGCTCGGCAATCTTGTAGACTGCCCCTTAATGGAGCTCTCTCTGTCTGGTGTTCCTTCCATGATTAACTGAGTTTCTGAGAGAAAGACCACAGAGGTACAGGGACAAGCTCATCTCATTGTTCTTCACTGGAATCCTATTGATGTGATCCGAGAGTGATGGGAAGAGGAGGCTTTCCGTATTCTTCCAATGGAATCAGTCTTTCAGTTGGCCTATGTCTTTGTCATGTGAGATACACAATTGTTTTCATTGATCAGAAACGATTCCAAAAGATACAGCTTCTTAACTGTGGCAAAGATGTAGCTTCTTTTCCTCCTTGCCTCATGCTCCCTTTCCTTGGTTACAGCATACCCGGCCTATTTCCATAAAGGTCTGCTCTAATACAAATCACCTCCCCTGGAAAGCCATACCTCTGTTACCTGACAACTTCGACATAAATAGGAAGGCCTGCTGGGACTGTTGAACACCTTCAGCTTCTGATTGTAGGTCTTGCATCTGACTCACCTCAGATTTGGAAATGAACAGCACCAACTACCGTGAGAGACATGTCCTCAAAGGTCTATAAGTTCCTGTGGGCCACTGCAGTACACTTCAGCCCGCAGGGATGGGAGGGAATACACACAAGGGGGGCGTGCTGGGAAAGGGACCAGAATCGCTCTTGGAAGAGTTGAAAGTTTGGGTGGGGTATTTTCAATCTTCAGCTCCTTTGGATTCACTTGGTATCAAATCTTCTGAAAAAAGTTTTCACCACGCTGCCTTTATAATACTGGGGCACCAAAGCGCGCCTAACTCCCATACCTCCAGAAATTTATCAAAATTACCATTGAAGTGTTTCTCTTAGGGATGCCCTCACAAGAATCTCATAGAACAGTAAGCAGACGTCGATCCCTATCTCTTTAGAGGTGTGTCTGTCTCCTTGGGTTTCAGAGGCGTAACATTTCCTGTATCATTTCTCCTATGAGTTAAGTAAGGTCAGTGATATTCAGGTTGTCCCATTTTGCCTTTTTTAAAGACTGGAGTGATGACTTCCAAGCTCTTTACTTTTTGAAGCTTAAACTGAAAATCGTATGTGTCTAAATATTACTACATTCATATTACAATAAACAATATAATATCTCTCAAATATAGAAAAGTAATTTGACCCAAACCCTATGATTATTAAGAAAGCAAAGGAGATAGAGTTTAAATTCAGATGATCGGAATCAAATGCCTTCTGCCTTCCCATTACTGAATTCTGCTTCTGCAAATTGATTCCTTAGGACTACCAATGGTGCCAACAAGCGTATGGAGCACTGGTATGAATTCAGGAAGCAACATCTTAAATGGGCTTCTGAGATCTGAAATGATTTTCAAGCTGACAAATAATTTGAACCGGTAACTACTATTCAAGGAAAGGTCAAATCATTTCCCTCTGTACTTAGTGATGGATATTACAGTTCAATGGCTATCCCATAAGGAGTTTGTAATGTGGCGATTGACCTTGTACTGTGGCAACTGTATTATACAGGAGTGAATTTACTCTATAACTGGCAACTCACAAACATTGCAAGAGTTGAACACCATTCGAAGCACATCTGTTCAATGGCCAATAAAAGCAAGGACTATTGCATTTGAGAGCCTGGGAAAATAACAATCAAAATGAAATATGGACTCTCTGGATGTTTAAAAAAAATTGACCACTGTATCACCAGGAATCCGTTAGTTCCCACATAAACAAAACACACAGTTATGTTTATTTATAACCACTAATTTCAGGGTTTTTTAACCATACTAAGTCCTTCAATACTTATAAAATAGGTATTATTATCTATAGTTTACAAATAGGAAAGAGAAAAGTGAGATAATTCACCCAAGTTCACAGATACTACGTAGGTTAGCCCCAAATTTTGACCTCAAGCTTCTTATTAACAAATTCTACATTCTTTCTGTAAAACCAAGCTGCAGAGGAAGTAAATTCCATGTTTTATGTGAGAAAGCTAAACAAACAGACTGTAGTGTGGAGGGAAGGAGGTGGCCAAACCTGATAAAGCAGTGACCTATATGCTTTATAACTTCTTGCACTAGAATTCTTCCACCATATTTTTCTAATGTTATGTTGAGATGTCATATAGGCAATGCCAAAAGTTGGCACTTGATTTTAGTAAGATTATCTGCAACAAAAGACTTGTTCACTGCCCACTGCTATCCAGGAATATTATGGCTATATACTTTAGTCATTTATATGAATGGATACTCTTATTTCCTCCTACATAAGTAATCTTGCGTAACAAAATCTTTTTATTCATGTGAGATTATAGATACTTAAATATTCTATTCTTCAATGATATGTCCCCTTGGCTAGGCCATAATTCTCATTTGGGTGTCATTTAATGATGTTATATAGCAATTATACAATGCTTTTTCCTGAAGCATTCTGTTGTGATAAACTAACCCATTGTAAAAGGATTTAGGGTGAAGCCGACACCCTTACCCTGTCACAGCCCAAATCTCCAGTAACATCAGTTTTCTGGGGTGCAGCCCGCAAGATCTTTTGTCTTTTAAAAAATAAAAGGAGAGCAGAAGGACCATTACCAGCAAAAAAGAAAAACTGGAAGCTGAGTGCATCCTTTGAACGTGGAGTCCCTGCACTGCACAATTCCTAGACCTGGAGGAAGATGGATCGTAAGACATATGGGGATATCCAACAAATGCAGGGCTTGCAGATATTGAAAGGAGAAAAGGATGTTTCCCCAGAGTCCATACAAATAGAAAGCCTTCCCCTTCAATCAGCACTCTGCATTCAGATTTCCAACCCACTACACTGTGAGAGAACAAATTTGTGTTTGCTAAAGCTATTCATTTGTGGCGTTTCTGTTACAGCAAGACCAAACAACTAAAATACACGATATTTTATGGACTTTCTTTGTGCCTTGATATTTCTGATTGGTTATAGTAAAAAAATCCTCCCATTTTCTAATCATTAGGTCAAACATATACACTATTTTATTGAACTTATGCATAGTATACATGACTTCTTAAATTCAACTTTCAGCAAAAATTTAAAATTATTTTTATTACTGCTATTTATTGAGAAATCGCCACTGACGCATGATATTCCTAACCGATGACAGTAGCCATTGGAAAGAATGTTCAAAGTAGGAAAAATTTAGTGGCATTGAAAATCCACCTTCCTAAAGATAGTCTCTTATTAACTTGTTTCAGTGTGGGTTTCTAATTTAGAATTCAATGCTTTATCTCATCAAATAATTTAGAATTTGAAGGTTTAAGAATATCTGAGTATTCAATGACTACCTACTATGTATTCAAGTATTTCACTTATTGTATAGTGGTAGAGATTTTAAAGACTGTAGCACTAAGCCTTACAAATTATATTTCATTGAAGTGTTTTACTTTTCAACTGCTTAGCTATCCCAAGTTTATATTTAGGAATCATCAACAATGTGGTTTGTAAATTCACTTTACATCTAAAAGCAGTATCTTCGGATGATTGAAAAAAAATACTAAAATTTTATATGCCATACTAGAGATATCACCTAAGAGCTATTTATCTATAAGAAATGTGAAAATAATTCTATCTGGTAGCATAGGCTTCAATTATTTCTGAAAGGAATGAGATTCAAGCTAGGCTCTGAAAAGAAGCTAGTGGATGGCATAGTTAAAAACTAAAACCAAAAATATTTAAATGCTCCCTAACAAGCTTTCAGTTGAGAATCCGTTTCTGGAAGCATAGGTAGGTTTATTGTGCCAACCTGGTCAATAGAAACATGGGATGAATCAGGTTGCAATTTGATTGGAGGGCAACAAGATAAATTGCTCTGCAAGGCCCGCCCCCCTCTCTCTTGCTCTCTGGTGATCAGAGTATGCTGGAGCTCGCATGCTGCTGCTTGAGCTAGTTCTCTGCCTCAACCTGTGAACTACCCTAGGCCAGGCCATCCCATGGATCATGTTGCTAGAACTTGAGGCTCCTTCAAGACCTGCTCTCCACACCACTGTACATTGCTTGACTTGAGGCTGGTGGATCCTGTAACCTTGCATTACTTGCATTCCATACACCATCCAGGCCTTCTTTGCTAAGCTCCCAAGCTGCTGACTCTTGGTGACCCACCCTGCTGCTTGCTGCCTATGGGCAGACTGCTTGCCTTGCCCCAGGGAAGACTTTGCTGTCTTACTTCCTTGATTTCGAACCTGGCAGCCCACATGAGTTGAAGGGCTTCCAGTTTATTAACTATTCCACAAAAGTGAGTTGAAGTGAACCCGCTGACCTGCTGTGTAGACTAATTAGCTGTTATATTCCTTCTCGCTGTATATATATATATATATATAGCATATGTGCCCTGGTTTCGTTTCTCTAGAGAACCCTGCCTAACACAGCAGGCCACATTGTAGTCTTCTACTTTGTTTCTCTCTGTTCTCTACTGTGTAATCCTCTGTCATTTCATGTAAGAAAATTCCTATTTGGCTCATGTGATTTCCGTGTAGAAAGAAGTTCTTTGTATGAAGTATATAGTTAACACCATTCTTTTCAGTAAGAAAACTGCATACCAGCTTCCACCAGAGCACTAATATCTGAAATGAGACTGTTATAAGAAGGAAAACTTCATTTCTTTAAGGAAATACAATCAACCACACAGAGTCAGAGAAGAAAACAACCAGGATTCCCTCAGTGTCGTGTACAAGATCAATGGGTCCTTTTGGAAGTGTAAAAATAAAATTGTATGTATCTGAATAGAATTCAATAATTCCATGAAAGAGTTCACTGTACTATATGGCATAGTTGAATGGTTAAAATAAAAGCTTAATAATTCATAGAAATAAGAGAATTTTTTGGAAAACTGTAAAAGGAAACAATAGATTATTGCCCAGGGATGATGGCAGATTCTACAGTAGAAAACTAGTAATAGTGTGAATGGCCATTGCAGTGTATGTCATAGTAATCTGTGCTTTTCTAACACATACATGTTCGACCATTCTTGGATAGTCTCATTTGTTGGATGGGCTCACCTTTACATTTTCCATAAAAGATTCAAAATGATAACTACTGCTGTGATAGGCTGGGTTGTCTGGAGGGGAAAAAACATCCAGTGACACTCATCTATGTATAAGGAGGAGTTTCAAGTCAAGAGGTAATTACATATCAAGAAGGCATCCCAGCCCAGGACAACTCCAAGCTTTATGCCTGATGCTAGATCATAAGTCACTCGCCAGACTCACATAGCTGCAGTCCAGAGATTCAGAATAGGGAAGCTGGAAGCAGAAAGATCACAGGCCAAAGTATGTAGTCCCATGGCTTCAAAGTTGGTGGGAACAAGGCCGGTGCCTACAGCTCTCAGGCAGCAGAGTCCTCACATGCAGGAAGGTGAAGTCAGAGAGAGAGAAAGGGAGGTTCCTGGTTTCTCCACATAGACGAAGACCACGCCCACAGGAATTACCATCAGGCTGTTGCCTGGTAGACAGATTGTATTCCGCCACCTACACATCCATAAAATTTCAAGAGGATTAAAAACATCATCTAACCAACATAATTACATACTATTTGAGGAGTTTAAATTGATTAAATGAGGTGTTCACCCTAAAATAATACAACTTTAAGAAATGGTACTTCAATTTTGATTGGAGATAATAGGTACAGATTATGTCTAAGTAAGCTAAGGAGTTATAAATACTTGTCATTAGACAAATTTATTTGAAATGATTTGGACACGCGATGTGAGTATATAAATGGCTCATGGAAAATCTCTTTATATGACCAGCATGACTTAGGTAAAAAATACTTTGGTATCTGAGATGTCCACCTTTTCTGTCTTGGACATTTTTTCCCTAATCTTAGTTTTTCCCACATCTGCATCTGTTAATCTTATCAATATTTTCAGTCCATGACGATTAATTCAATCCAGACTTGGGCAGAAAGTATATATAGCTTCAGTTATTTTAATTTATAATGTCCTCATGATGGAAAGAGTGGGTGATTAAGCATCCAGTTTTTCTCCCTATTAGTTTCTAAAGGAGTTTATGTCTGTATTAGTCTGATTAGAGGCTCATCTTATTCTATAATTGAACTAAGGATATTTTGTTTCTGCTAAATGGATGGGGGCTTATAAAATTAGAGCCAAAGAAAATGAACTATTCATATGACTTCTCATCGCCCTAGATCCAATGGCTAAAAAGAGAAGAGTCCCTATTGGCAGAAAGTAAATCCAGAGATTCGAATAGGTACTTCATTGTAAATGTCAGTTTAAAGAGTCAGGATTGACCATCATCACCACCGCCACCCAACTTCATTTATCAAAGTTATCCATCTCTAAAATTAATTTTTTACATTCCTGCAATCATGCCACTTTCACCCATGATGCTAGTAGCTATAATCTTCTGAAAGTGAATGCCGAGTCTTTAAATTGAAACTAAGAGTTGAGCTAAGGAAGCGTCACCAAGTAGAATGTTTATCAGATCACCTAAAGAGTTATAACTTGTCGGATGTGTCTCTGATCTGCCATGTATCAATCAGAATACATGAAGTGGAATAATGATGTTTTATTAATAAACTGAAGGATTACTGAGAAAATGAGTTTATAGATTAACTCCCTGGTGTTTAACATGCTCCTGGATTCTACTTCTCTTACAGTTGTCTGAGCTTGCTAAGCCTTTGGAGAACCCTGCTGAAAACCTACATACCACAATAGAAATGAAGATATTCTAACCATCCTCAGCAGGTGCTGTGGTGGAGTGAAATTTCTTAATTTAGCTCTTCTACCCATGTCTCTAATTCCCATCAAATGATTGTGGGGAACAATGTAAACAGGGTGTGTGTAACACACATAGAGGAGATTGGTCAGTTTTAGTTACCATCTCCCTGGCTGTATGGATTAGCCATCTTTGAGAAGGGGCAGAGAGAAATCTTGGTACCACTGTATGCGTAGCATCTTCCAGATCTGTCTGAAGTGGCAGAGACTGAAACCAGAGTCCTCAGGGGCTAAGGCAAGGAGACACAACAGAGGGGCAGCACTGAAACTATGAGGCTGTGAGGCAGAGCAACAGGTTGACTTCCTGTCTCACAGGAGCAGGAGAGAAGAGGCCAAATGGCGGAGAGGCTGAGGACTGGAGAGAGGCTTGGCTGCGGGATGAGGAGACATGTTGCTGTGAGCCAATGCCTGCATCCTTCATGGTTTCTGATCCTGGCCACTTTCTGTTAAACACAACCTGCATCGCTGACCAGCATTTGGGGCTGTTGACTATTCTGTTAGAAACCAAGGTAACAAAATATATGCTTAAGCCATGAATCAACTATTTCCTCTGAGGTATTTGGACACTGTGGATGATTCTGAATCAGAAATCCAATGTTATCAACTTGATTCCAACTCATAGAAGCATCTTCTGGACACCTGAGCACCTGTTCAGCCCACCTTCACCCTCAGTCTTGGTTGTGAGTTGTGTGTGGTGTTTGTAACAAGGTATTCAACCCAGCACAGATGTAAGGTACTGTGTGAAGAACGACTGATGTCAGAATAGGAGAAAGAAGGATGGAGAGCGAAGGCATTCTTACCCCTGCCCCGTGGTGCATTGGAAGCTGAGGAAGACAGTGTGGAAACCTGGCTTCCACCGGAAAGATCCGCACTGGAGGCCAGGAGCCACTGCACGGAGGCAGATGCTGCCTTTGTAACCCTGGCACGGTTCTAATGTGGACTAAAGTCTCCTTATATTTTGGTATAAGATTCTCTGCAGGATCAAAGTGCAACAGAGAAACTGGGTGATGAGTAGAAGGTTTATGACCTGTCTGTTCCCTTAGTTCCTTATGCACAGAACAGACAATGGCTCCAAGGGCTGGCCGAAGACGCAACATGTACTTTAATGAAAGTAGTCAGGATCTGAAGAACTGATACTACATTAACTAATTGGAGCCATTTGCTTTTCTTTTTTTGTAGGATGATCTATAAACAGTTGAGAAACTCTGACATTGGCACAGAAGATATAGAAATGAATTAGACGTGGCTCCTGACCTTTCACACTGTGTGAAGAAAACTTCTGGAATAGAGAAATTGCCTAGTAAATGTGTGTTGAATGAATGAATGAATCCATGACACAAGAAGTGTACTACTTAATACATAAATCAAATATGTTTTCTGTTTTATTAAAGGGAGCCTGATACCTGAAATAAGAACATAATTGTAATCAGAAGTGATCAAAGAGGGAGTGGAGAGTGATGAATGCGCCAAGGGAGGGGCTGGCCCATAATTCATCTGAATGAAACGCCTGAGGGAGAATTGAATAACCTAAACTGGATTTGGAAGGCTTGCTTTACAAAATACTAACTTCTCTTTCCTTGAGAACAGGGAATCATGTACAAAAGCCAAGAACACACTATGGTGCAGGAAACCGCAAGCAAATCAGGGTGGGGGTAGGGCAATGTCTCGAAGTTCTGAGAACTGGGCTATTGAGTAGTAGGATGGGGAGAGCCTGAGTTGAGAATAGAGTGGATGGAGAATGGGCATGGACTAGGGCCAGGCCAGAGGGCCCATGCAGGTGCAGCTAAGGGATTCTGGCACACCTCCTCTCTTTCAAACGACCTCACTGCGATCGAGTCGATTCCAACTCATAGTGACCCTACAGGAAAGAGGAGAACTGCCCCCTGGGGCTCTGAGTCCGGAAGTGTTTCTGCGTTCTCACGTAGAGCTGCTGTTGGGCTCAAAGGGCTGGAAGTTAGAACAGCACAACATGTAATCCACTAAGCCCCCGGCTCCAAACCCGCTAAGCCTGCCTGATCACTGGAAGGACCCAAAGCAACGATGAGAAACATTAGTCACGCCCTCACCTCCAACCTTTAGAATCACAATCCTCAGTGGGGTCGGGGGATGTAGTCAGGCTCAGAGCTGCATCTTTACCAAGCTCTGAGGTGCAGCCAGGTTTCAGAGGCACTGCGGAGAGAAGGGAGACACTGGTGGACTGTGAACAGAACAAGGGCACGATCAGATTTGCATTTTTAAAAGATCCCTCTAGCAGGTGTGTGCATGCGGTTGGAAGTGAGTCCAAGTTAGGGGCTACCATTCCAGGCAAGACAACTACCTGGGGGCCTAATGAAAACGAGTGTTCAGAGAAGGAAAGAAATTGGCTCGCAGGCGGCTGAAGGAGCTGAGGGAAAAGCATTGAGAGGTCTTAGTGGAAGATGAGGTTGACGGTGTGATTGTATGGAAGGACCTTGTCGTCAAAGAAAAGAATGTGCCTTACTTATCCTTTGAAAGGATGGAGAACATGAGAGGATTGGGGGCAAGGTAATCACATGGTCTGCTGCTTGGAGATTGATTTTGACTTGATTGCAGGGAGCTTCTTCAATGAGTAGCCCTTAGGAAAAGGTTCTTGGCTGTTGGGGAATATTTTGTAAATATAGATGTTTGGGGATTAGATAGTGCCTTATAAATCTCTGCCAAAGCCCAGTTCAATTGAATCATTAATCAATTCAGAATATTAAAATCAGAAAAGAAGAGAGGAAGGTATGATGTACAAGGGGTGACTGGGAAGGAAGACTCAAGGGAAGTGCCCAGAGGTAAGGACAAGAAAAGGACATTTTGAGGAGGGTGCAAGCCCAGGCAATTCTTCTGTTGTCTTTGTGCCGTCTGTGTCTTTGTGACGGTACTTAACAACTGATAGTCACTATAACTTTAATGTGAACTCTGCCTTAATCGTAAGTGGTCTTGGGTTTTTGTTTATTTGTTTCTGTTTAATAAAACGTCCATTTTGGCTTGAGCGAAGGTTTACAGAGAAATGGATTTTCCACTGAACAATTCATGCACATACTGAGCCATAGCCTTGTCTGCAGCCCTCACAGCTAAACAGCATGCCTCCCACTGCCTTTCAGTGTTTATTGTTTTAGTTGGTCCTCCCTTCCTATCCATGCCTTCCTTTGTGAGTTATTCCAAGGCAAATATCACCCTTTGGGTTTCATACGGGCGATTTTTCTAGGGGTACAGATCTCCTCGCTGCTACTGTACATTCTATATGTCCGTCTATTGATTGGCTGAAAGTTGAGGCATGGGGCGATCTCAATTCCTGAACTGAAAAGTCATCAACACCATAGTCTTATGGACTGTTAGATCAATCAACCTTGTCGTCTCCATTATTTTGCTACCACTCTATCCAGGTATCTCTATTATGATTCCTTTCCGAGGAGGCAGCAGTGGCAGATGGGAACAAACTAGTCTTTCTGGTCTCAGGCTAGTAGAGACTGAAATTCTCATGATCAATCGATCCTTTGTACTAATTGTTTCCACAAATCTTTAATTTTTTTTACTCTTGTCTATTCTGAACATAAAGAGACCATCTTAGATTGTCACTCACAAACTTTTAAAGACCCTAGCTGCTATTCACAAAAGTAAGATATAGAATATTGTCTTTGTGAACTATGTGATGGCAACTCTTCCCCTTCCTCCTCCCCCTCCCCTCTCTCATCCATCCCCACCCGTCCCCCAACGAGATGGCCTGAAGCCTCCAGACCCAATGAGTCACTCCTCCAAATGTTTGGTTATGCTTTAAAACTTTACCTACTTTCGACCCCTATTTGTTCTATTTAATGGTGGATATGTTCACAGCACATGTACGCATGTTTATAAAAAAGTATCTTCAAAGCCCGTATATGGCTATGGGTACAATTCTTTTTACCAGTTCATACTAGTTCATCTGGCCTGCCTGTTTATGTATTCGTTTGTAGATCATTAGGTGTTTTCCTGATAATGCAGGGCTGTGTATGTGTATGTATTTCTCTTCATTGTCTGTCATAGTTATTCCTCACCTATTCCTTCTTTTCTTTGGTGATGTTGTGTTGGTTACCCACATATCGTATGATTATTATCTAGTTACTGATTTTCCTTTCTCTTCCCTCTCATCGCTAGTACTACCTCATCATTGTTTTA
Organism: Tenrec ecaudatus; assembly: GCF_050624435.1. Taxonomy (NCBI): domain Eukaryota; kingdom Metazoa; phylum Chordata; class Mammalia; order Afrosoricida; family Tenrecidae; genus Tenrec; species Tenrec ecaudatus. The sequence continues at coordinate 49,074,404 of NC_134533.1, read as the reverse complement.
TGACTTTTTATAATAACGAACTCATATTTGTCCTTTTGTGATGGACTTAGTCGTCACAGCATACTTTCCTCCAAGTCCATGCACATTATGAAGTGTTTCACGGATCCTTCATTATTCTTCAGGTTTTCATCATATTCCACTGCAGGTATCTACCACAGGTGGTTTATGACTTCATCTGTGGGAGGATGCTTTGGTTGTTTCCAATTCTTCACCATTATGAAGAGTGTTGCGACAAAAATGGGGATGCATACACCAGTCTGTGTCCACTTCTTATTTTTTTTAGATCACCTACCTCTTAATGCGATGGCTGGACCGAATGATGTGTCTTTTTACAATGTTGTAAGGAAGTTTCTACAGGAAGTTCCATAGGGGTGGTGTCGCATGACAGTCCCACCCGCAACATCCGAGAGCTCAAATTTCTCCACACTCTCCCATATTCATTGCCTTGTGTCTGAGTGTACTTTACTGTGATTGTTAGGGTGAGTGTATGGAGTCTTGTGTAAGTCACGTGACCCTCTTGTTTATTAGAAAAAAATAGTATTTCATTGGCGATAGGCTGCATCTGTATTTGTATCACAGTTTATTCCACTTGATATTCCCGCATTGTTCTCTAATCTCTTGGAACCTCGGTTTCCACTTCTGACATCTGTTAATGAGGTCAGTATGAGGATCCAAGAAGATAAGATTAGATAACATGGGAGGACCATGCCAGACACATGGTAAGCTCTCTGAAAACCATATTTACCTGCTTCATTGTTAAGACAGGAGAGGCAAGATGAGCAGAGGTGGCCAGCATTTATCCCCCAAGCTACCATGTTTCTTCCTGTTCTCGAGGCAAACATCTACAATTGTTCTGTAACAAGAAGGAATGAAACACTTTCCCACACAGAATCTGGGGCTGCTTCTCGCAGCTCTGTGGAAGTAACATTTGAGACAAAACCCGTTAGCCCGCACTGGGTGATCTCTAAAGTTGCAGCTGTGATTGTCTGAGTCTGTAACACATGGGGTCATATTTCCAGAATGATATGACTGAGTGCGAATCAAATTATTCAAAGCTAACAGAATACAAGCAATATTATGAAAAATAGAATAATCCGATAACTGGGCTGTTTAACAGTATGTGGTGGTGAAGATAAGAGTACAACTCGGCTTTGTAGTCGGCACAATAATAACTCCTCCTACTCGTCCCTCACTGCCCCCCACAACCCTCCCCAGAATCAAGTGCTAATGCTGGGGAACTGTAGAGGTGTGGCTATGATACCTGACATGGCGACAGGGCCTTTGCCACTGTGAATGAAGACCTTGAGATGGGGAGATTATCTTGGATTATTAGCTAGGAATGTAATAATAAATGTCTTTCTAGAGGAAAGAGGGAGATGGAAGTGAGAATGAGAGAAAGAGTTGAATGGGGTAATTACAAAAACAGGGGTAATGTGCTGCCACGAACCTCTACACAGTGGAGAAAGACAAAGAAGCCAGTCTCCCCTGAGAGCCTGCAGAAGACCTCCTCCAGATAGGCACGTGACTTAACGCAGTGGATTAGTTGAAGCCACGGAGTTTGCAGTAACTTGCTACTGCAGCAATTACAAATCTCAGCTAGGCTTTGAAAGAGATTTGGTTCGGATAATAAAGAGGGCAGTTTGGATGGATGGTTGATGTTCAGCAAAGGCTTAAAAATACAGATGAGAGAAATGTAGAGGGTGAAATGAAGACTCCGATCACACGGAAGAGGAAAGGCAGGCTGATGAAAGAACACAGCTTGCTGAGTTTATCTTTCTTTGGAATACGCTGACGAGTCGCCGTGTGAAATCTGCCTTTGACCCTTGTTTGCTGGATAACACTGAGCTAGTCACATAACTGCCCACAGGACAGTGTTTATTAACTATAAAAATAAAAAAAAAAATGAGTCTATTTCATACTGTTAAACGAGATAGTAGCTATAAAGGGTCTGGCATTGAATAACTGCTTCATAAACAGAAACTGTTATCTTTTATAGATAGGAAATCAAGTTGAATCATTTTTATACTTGATTGTAGAATTTCCTTGGACACAGAAAGAGACTAAAATTCTATACTTTGGACACTGAATGGACATTGGACTGCTTGAACAGTAAAGTAACTTAAACACACCGTAAGGAAGACACTGTAAAGACAAAGGTGGGAATTTACCCATTTTAAGCGGAGAGTTAAGAGATTTTGGTTGATCTTCACCTTCACAAGAAAGATCAGGCACCGATCACCCAAACATCCTGACTCCCTCCAATGGGTTATTAAAGATGTGTAATATTGCGATGGAAGCATCATTAGCCTTCAAGTTAGGAATGAAAGGGTCTGCTTGTTATGACATTGCGCAAACTGGTCTCAGTCCACCACTGATGAAATGAGACTCGAATAGCTCCACAGTGCAGCACCTGCCCAGGTTGTGCTTTTTCTGACCTTCTCCTCTTGGCTCATCTCCTCTGTGAGCCTGACGTTAGATGATTAGTCATCAGAAAACGGCAAGGAAGAAAGAGCCCTTCTGAAAAAAACCAACGAGTCCTAATTGCTATGAATCCCTGTGAATATTTAAACCCTGCAGATATGAAATAATTGATCCTTTGAAAGAATGTGCAGAATAGATATGACATTTAAAATTATAAATCATTGTGTAAATATTGTGTATTTCTCTCTCTCTCTGTGTGTGTGTGTGTGTGTGTGTGTGTGCTCCAATTCGATCTTTTTCATCTAGACTAGTCACCTCCTGGATGGCATCACTGGGTTGTGATCTTTGTCTTAAATAAGCCGAGATAAGAAAACCTTTTCTCCCATGCTTTGGTGTTCAACCATGCTTTAACAGATGTCTACTCTGCTCCAGACAACAGCATAATTAGTAGGGCTGTAAGATTATTTTCATCCTGGAGAAAACCTCCAACCAAAAATTCCCAAATGGCATGGAAAATTTATCAATAAATGTAACATTCCCTATTGCTTAGTTTAGAAAATCTCCAATAACAATTGGCTTCTTATATTTAGCCAAAACCCCAAGGTCTTACTTACTCTTTTGGTATACTCAGATGATAGTGATAATTTGAAGTAAAGAAGTACCAGCAGCAATAGCCAAGAGTCAATAGTTAGAACACTTTTGGTACTAAGTGGGCAATTGAAATATCTTATTTCAAAAGAGTAAATTAATAATTTACAGTAATATACACAAAATACTCCACAGTATTATCTACACTGTCCGAGCATCATCAAATCATTAAGTATTCTGAAAACATTTGGCTTTAGTATCTACATTAAAGAATTCCAGACTCCAATCCCATAAAATATGAACAGTCCCTTACGCTGCCAGCTGTTAAAGAATTCCTGGGAGTAGGGGATGGGATGGAGTTGCAGTTTATTTATTGCTCCAAGTATTGTCCACCTTCAAACTCAGTTCTTGATCTTTTAGATTTATCTTGCTGGCATTCAGAGTTGCCCCAATCTTTAAATCTCTGGTCACTTTTTCGCTAAACATAAGCATTGCACCCCTCTATCAGTCTGTATTCTCTCAATGAGTATTTTCTTCATACTAATACAGTAAATTATCAAAGCAAAAGGTAATTGATTATTGAGGAAAATGAAACTTCAGTATGCATTAAGTCAGAAAACACTCTGAAAATGGACTTATTCAGGACAAACTGATTCTGACTCGTGGTGATCCCTACAAGACAGAGTAGGACTTCCCTGCGGATTTGTAAGACTATAAATGCTTCCAGGAGGAGGAAGCGCCATCTTTTTCCATGAGGAGGCTGGAGCTTTTGAATAACGCACCCTGCAGTCCACCACTTCTCTTTCAGTTTGTGGTACTGTGGTGATGTGTGCTGCTGGGATGTTGAAAGCTATATCGCTGGTATTTCAAGTGACAGCAAGGCCACTCACAGTGAATAGGCTTTAGTGGAGTTTCCAGATGAAAAACAACCCACACAGAAGGCCTTGGCTTCCCACTTTCACTCATAGCTTTGGAAATGTCAGATATTCAAGGCCTAATGAGGGGAAGCAGAACATTGTTGGAGACAGTGCCGGAGTGAGGGCCTCCTGATTGAGGGCACTCACATGTGGCTGACCAGGAGGGAGTTCTCAGACTGACTCTCACATGGTCATGGTGACAGAAGTCAGGTAAAGCCTATGGGAAAGGAGCGTTTGGAATCTTTAAAATGTCGATGGGGCATAACTCAAGGTAAGGAGAAACAGCTGCCTAAATCTTCAGAATTTGGAATGTATGCAGTATGAATCTAGGAAAATTGGAAGTGGTCAAAAATGAAATGGAACACATAAAGATCAATATTCTAGGCATTAGTGAACCAAAATGGATTTGGTATTGGCCATTTTGAATCAGAAAATCAAATGATTTTCTGTGCTTGGAATAGCACAATCAAGAGGAAATGTCGTGGGACTAATTGTTAAAAAGGATATTGCAAAATCAATCGGGAAGTGTAATACTGTGTGTAATAGGATTGTATCTATCCCTTTCAAGGAAGTCCAGTTAATCCAACTATTATTCAAACTTATGCACCAACCACAAAACTTAGTGATAAATAAATTGAATAAATCTACAAGCAATTTTGCCAGAAATTAATCAAACATGAAATCAAAATGTATTAATAATTATTGGTGATTTGAATGCAAAATGTGGAAAAGAACAGTAGTTGGAAAATATGGACTTGGTGATAGAAAAGAAGCTGTAGTTTTTATGTGATAAAAATTTGAAAAACCAACGGTGTGTTCATCACAAATATCTAAATTCAACAACCCAAAAGGAAACGATACACATGGACTTCTCCAAATGGGGCACACAGAAATCAAATTGACTACATCTGTGGAAAGAGACACTGGAGAAGCTCAACATTAGCTACTAAAACCAGGCCAGGGGCTGACTTTGAAACAGATCATCAATTGCACATATTCAGGATAAAGCTGAAGAAAATTAAAACAAATACACAAGAGCTAAACTATGACCTTGAGTTTATTTCATCTGGATTTTGAGACCATCTTAAGAACAGATTTGATTCACTGAACACTAATCACAGAAGACCTAATGAGCTGTGGGCGAACATCAAAAACATTTCATGAAGAAAGCAAAAGGTTATTGAAAAGAAAAATTCAGAGGGGGTATCAAAAGAGACTGAATTGTAGAGTAGAAAAACAAATGGAAAAATGATGAAGTCAAAGAACTGAATTTAAAACTTTAAGGGCAGTTTGAGAAGACAAATATTATAAAGAAATGTGCAAAAATCTGGTATTGAAAACCCCAAAGGGGAGAACACACTCAGAATATCTTACATGGAAAGAATGAAAGAAAAACTTCAAGCCTTGAGTTGCAATATTGAAAAATTCCATGGATAAAGCATTCAATGGCGCAGGAAGCATCGAAAGAAGATGGAAAGAACATGCACTCGTTCTTCCAAAAGGAACTAGCTGACATTCCCTAATCTCAGGAGGTAGCAGATGAGCAAGAGCCAATGGTGCTGAAGGAAGAAGTTCAAGTGGCACTGAACTCATCAGTCAAAAAGAAGGCTCCAGGAGTTGGTAGAAGACCAACAGAAACATTTCAACAGGCTGATGAAACACTGGAAGCACTCACTCATCCAGGCCAGGAGTTTGGACAGACCGCTTACTTGGCCAAATGACTGGCAGAGATCCATACCCATGCCAAAGACAGGTGACGCAACAGACTAGTCAAGATCATTTATATCACATGCCAGTAAATTTTACTGGAGCTCATCCAACAGCAGTTGAAGCAGTGATTGTGGTTGGACTCAGAAGAGGACAGAAAGCAAGGGATATGATTGTTGATGTCAGATAGATCTTGGTTGAAAGCAGAGAATACTAAGAAGATGTTAATTGTGTGGTATTGGATATGCCAAAGCATTCAACTGTGTGGATCATAATAAACTATGGATTATCTTGAGAAGAATGGCAATCCAGAACACTTCATTGTGCTTATGAGGAAAGGAACATGGATTCAAAGACAGTGTGAGAACAGTAGAGGGTAATACTGCATGGCTTAAAGTCAGGAAAGATGTGTGTCAGGGTTATATTTTCTCACCATACTTATATAATCGGTGTGTTGAGCAGATTTTCAGAGAAGCTGGCTTATGTGAGGAAGAATGCAATGTCAGGACAGGAGGAAGGCTTATTAACAACTTGAGATATGCCGATGGCATGACCTGTTTGCTGAAAGTGAGGAGGGCTGGAAGCACTTGCTGATGAAGACAAAGGATTGCAGCCTTCAGTACGGATTACAACCGAAAGAAGTCCAAAATCCTCACAAGTGGATTGATAGGTGACGTCATGATGAATTGAGAAAAGGATGATGTTGTCGAGGGTTTTCTTGCTTGGATCCATGATCAGTGCGCATGGAAACAGCAATCAAGAGATCAAAATACCAGGTGATTAGGTAGAGCTGCTGCACAAGGCTTCTTTAGAGAATCGACACACAAGGCTGTTACATTGAGGACTAAGATGCATCTGACCCAAGCCATAGAATTTTCAATTGCCTCATATGCATGTGAAAAATTGGTCATTGAATAGAGACTGCCTAACAGGAATTGATTCATTTGAATTGCGGTGCTGGAGAAGAATATCGACAATCTCACGGACTGCAAAAGGAAAAGAAATGTGTCGTGGAAGAAATATAGCCAGAGTGCTCCTTAGAGGCAACGACTGGAGACTTTGTCTCACATAGTTGGGACGTATTGTCAGTAGAGACCAGTCTCTCGACAAGGACGCCCTAGTTGGAAAAGTCGAAGGGCCTCCAGGAAATGGACTGGCACCATGGCTACCCCAATGACCTCCGGTACAGGGACAAGTATGAGGATGGAGCAGGGCAGGCAGTGTTTCATTGGGCTGTGCACAAGGCTGCTGTGGGTCAGAACCAGCTTGAGGGCACTGAACAACAGTACCAACCACCTTCAAGTCAGTAGCCCCACTCCTAACCCACCAAAGTTACTTACTAGGGCTCCCTTTAAAGCCAAACACCAACCCTGCAGAGGGCGTGAGCTGACGTGCCTGCTATCACCCCCTGTGGGTCACGCCCAGCCCTTTTCTGGGGCCTGCTTTCAGCGTCTCCCAGGAAACCTATCTCCCAATCCCCCTATGTTGCTAAAACCAAAGAAACACTACTTTCTCATAGAAATGAAACCCCACGTTCCCATTATTTCATTAAGTGGAACCATCTGACTCCTCCGAACAAAGGTTCAGGACCTGCCATGAAGGAGCAAACACTGCAGGGAATGAATTTTGCCAGACGAAAGCTGAAAACAACCCAAAGCCCGTGTTTCACTGCGTCTTCGAGTGGGCGCTGAGGCTGGGGCTTGAGGACGGTGAGGAAGCTGTTCTTCCTGTCAAAGCAGATGCTGTCTGTGCCAGGTTCCTGTTGCTGTCTCTGCCCTCTTCCTATTTCTCTCTGTCTTCTTCTCCCTCCTCTCTTGTATTCTTCACCTTGGACCTCCTTTTCTTCTTATCCTAGTTTTTAGAAATTTCATTCTAAAATGGAATTACAATTTAATTTACCAAAGAAAATCCAAACTTCTCAACCTAACGTTCAAGGCTTTCTAGAATACCAAATACACTTCTGTCTCCTGTAACCTGCTTTTCAGCAGTCTCTGAACATCCTGGTTTTCAGCAAAAGGGAGTCATTCAGAGGAGCCTGGAAGCGCAGTGGGTATGGCTTGGGTTGCCAATGGAACCACCACGAGCTCCCAAGAGAACTCAGAAAGCACCTGCTAAAGGTACCGCCTCGAAACCCACGGGAGCAGTTCTATCCTGTCCTGTAGTTTCCCGTGGGTCAGAATTGACTCAGTGGCACTGAGTTTGGGTTGGAGGTTGATCTCTCCTCAGAGTTGACACTTTGCTTGTTTTATTTAATCCACTCCCCTCTTTTCCAGAATTCCAAACCAGTTCACCTGGTGCCACCACCTGCTGAGAATGCGCATTTCTACCCCAGATAGACTGTAACAGCATTCACATTTCCACAACATCCTCAGACGAATCTTATGAATATTCTTAATAAAGATCTCTCTATATATTTAGGGTGGACATTTTCAGCAAGCGATTGTTTTGGAATGAATACAGCCGCGAAGCCCCGATGTTTCTTTCGTGAAGCTTCGGTTCCACATGACGTCCCTTTTTTCTCCAATACAGGCAATATCTCTGGCTGGACTACCTGTCACGCTGGGGGGAACCTTTTGCCGTATAGATATGGATAGGACAGATCTTTAACCCCTTCCCCAATGCAGCTAATGTGAGTTAGAGTCTAGCGAGTCAGAAAGAACTGTCTTTAAATGCTAGCCCCACTATTTCCTTGTTTTTGTTTGCTTTTTGAGCGGACCTTCGAAAGGTGCTTTTAACGCCTGTCTCATTTTCCTCATCTCTGTATGGAGATTGAAATATCATTGTTAGAAGGGTACAAATGGGAGAAGGCATGTGCGCCCCCTAGCTCAGTGAGAGGGTTCCACAGCAGGTAGAGAGTTTCTTGGATATTAGCAGCCTAGTCATATTCCATAACATTTGAGTAAGAGACCTCCATTTCAAGCATACCTGTGAATTCATTTCTTCAAAACGCTCCTGTGGAATGGGACAGCAGATTTAGAATGCATAGTGGAGAGCGAGAAAGGAAATCCTTGAGACATGAGCCATTTCACTCCAGGAAAATGAAAACCAAGCTAGCTACCAACCTCATTTGTTTTTCACATTGCTTGCAGTTCCTGATCAACTAGCTTCACCTGCCCAGGGCTCTGCCCCTTTAAAGAATTCCTATCTAGGAGTCTTCTAGAAATAGAACGTGCGGGTAGCCTGAGACACATTGCCACTGTTCTGGCAGACTGAAATGGGGGTGGGAGGAAGAAAGAAAGATTTCATTTCATTCTTTTGATTCCCTAGGGATAAAAGAAAAAGAATAATTGAGGGACTGTTTATGATAGAAAACTATAATTAGGAGTAATGGGATGAAATTAAGGAAAGGGAAATAACAAGTTTATAATAAGGTTCTAGTATGAAGTATTCAAATTTAATTGTGTTTTTTAAGTAATGTCAGACTCCCAGATGCTGTAGTGATGAAGACTGTGTACAAATGGGCCCATAAATAAACAGCAGTCAAACTGGTGTGCTTCAGATGCTGAGATGCCAGTCGGCAACAGCACATTCAAAATTGGCACTGCAATGTGCAATGTGTGTGTTACATGTATAATATATGTGTATATATACACATATATGTATTCTATTGGGCTAAAATGTTATTAATTTCTACTTCACATAACGTACTAAGAGGAATGTAAAATTCCTTCTCCATTGCATACATACAAAATTTCTACTCTCTTCAGCTTATTAGATTTGCATAAGTTAAGATCCATTTTTAAGTTGAAGCATCACACCCTAAGGAGGTTAATGTATCCAACAGAATGTTATAATCAATGATTTCAAATGCATTGTTCAGCTCCCCAGCGGCCTCAGGAGTGCGAGAGGAGAGAGGTTTCATACTGATGTTTGTCTCTTGAATTACCACAGAGACACAGTCAATGTTGTCGTTCAGAATGAATGCTATGGGGACATGGGCATTTGGAGAGAATTCTCTGCTTGTCTGCTATTGGCTTCTCTGTGGAATCCAATTTGGCTGTCTTTGTTTCACAGTCATTATTCTTCATTAGACAAACTGTTGCTGTTTTCCAAAAGTTAATAGTGGGAGTATGTCTGCCTGGCACAGCAAACGCAGCCATAATTCCACAGTTATTAATGCCAGTAACAATTTGGAAAAGAATAACTGACTGTGGCATCACAGCCTTCACCGCTCACCCAATAGCAGGGGACAGTTCTGCTGAGAAGACTCTGATCAACACACACACACACGCACACACACACACACACGCACGCACACACACCCACCACGCCCAGATTATTATTTTGCTGATGGTCACCAAATGCATCATAGTAATAAAGAGAAATTTCATAAAGTGTAGGTGATTCATTATACAAGAAGATAAATCATGATCCGTAGGCTGGAATTTGGAAGTCTTAAGGCAACATTGATAATCATACTGCACTTCCAAAGACTGTAAACCAACCACAAGGCCAAACGCAATGCCATTAAGTCGGTTCTGATTCATAGCGACTTTACACACAGAGTAGAACTTCCACGGTAGATCTCCAAGGCTGTAACTTTTTACAGGAACAGAAAGCCTTAGAGGGCTGCTGGGTTAGAATTGCTAACCTTGTGGTCACCATCCCAACGTGTAATCCACGTTACCACCTAGGATCCATTCAAAGAACTAATTAAAACATTTGCATGATCCTTTCAGCCCTCGTGTTTCCACTGTGAATTGTGCCACTAGGCACTGGTGTCCATACTAAAGTAAGTTGACACTGGGTTAACCTTGGTTCCATACTTGATAACAGGGAATTAGAGAAGTCTACAGTATATTAGCATATTAAAATCTGCAACACATGGATGGAACATTTTCTAAACTTATTTGTGCGCTGAACCCTTTATTTCTGACTTGCTAATGAACATGTTAGATAGAAAAATTTTACAGAGGATTAGTTTGGAAATGCCATCTTAATCTACTATTGCCACGGTTTTCTCCCCAACCCACTTTACATAAAAATACATACAAAAACTCATGATTCAGTAGAAATGAAATTGCTGCCATATCATTCCAATTGACTGGCCTCCGATGCTCCAGTGAGGAAAGCCTTGTGCTCATGAAAGCATCCCTCTGCTGCGCTTCTACTAAGCCGCCCGCTGGAGGATTTGAGTCCAGTGTTCTGGACTCTTTTGAATCTCAAACGGTCTCTTCTCTTTTTGTGGTAGTAGGTAATCTTTTATTGTCTGATTGCTTTTAAAATTCTACCATTGTGATGTAATTTTCCCCCTCTGCTTCTGTAAAAAGTATCATGAATCATCACAAGAGCAAGCAATATGGAATTGAGTAGATCCCTGTATATCATTGAGAAAAAGAAACTTTTTGAGAATAGTACCATTGTTGTTTCACCGATACGCAGCCAGTGCTAGTTATGCTTCAAGACCTAATAAATGTAAATAAGACAAGAGAAAAAAAACCCATAACTTTTCACAAATATATTAAGTCTTACTAGAATTTCAGACCAGAGTTTTTCGACAGGCATTTTCAAAGCTTATCATTGTACTCCCAGTTTTGATTGCTTCATGCACATCATCAATAAGCATTTATTCAATAACTATGTGAATAAATGAACATTCATTGACTTATTCGTTACCCTTTCAAAGCGAACAATTTCAATTTCTTTTCCTGATAAAAGTACATATGGTAAGTTATTTCATCTAAATGGATGTAGAAAAATGCTGTCAGAACTTTTACATACTTTTTCTTACTCACATTTTTCTCTTCTCCTATTATATCAGGTTCCCAAAGAGAGAAAGACTCGTTCAAGACATACTAAAACCCTCCATGAACCAGACGATTCAAGGGTGGCCAGGAGGCTTTCGCTTCCTGGTGAACTGAAGGTGAAGTGTTCCGATCCGCTGCTCTGTTTCCTTTGGGAGTTGATTTCTTCCTGAATCATCATCCTAAGTACCACTTCTGTGGTATGTTTGAGTTAGAGCATTGTGGTAGCTACAGAATCTGTTGTCACTTTGAGACTTAAGAGTGAAGGGGTGGAGTTTAGCCTGTCAATAGGGTCACAGCTGGATGACCTCACCTAGCGGTATTAAGGAGATAAATAGCTCATTGAAAGTGGGACACATGCTCACAGCCTGCAAGAGATTCAGAGGAGAAGTCACATGGAGTTACCTTGATGCAGCCAGAGCCCTGGGAGCTGGAGGAGCCTCATGGAGACCCTGGCCAGTTCTGAGAGGCTTCTACCACCACTGAATCCACAAAACTTTACACCCACTGGCCTGTGATCTTCCTGCTCTCAGCATCATTGCATGTGTTTCATGAGTCTGAAGAAGACTTTATAGATTGGTATCAGACAAATGGGCTAATGTCAGACTTAGGGACTTGATCTGGACTGGGCTGGGATGTCTTCCAATATTCAATTGCTCGTGTATATAAAGTTCTTTCTGTTTTTGTTATGTTTTCTGTTATTTTATTTATTTTGTTTTTTAAATCATTTTATTGGGGGCTCTTACAACTCTTGTTCTAAAGCATACATCAATTGTATCTGACATATTCATACATATATTCCATCATTCTTTTCTAGACATTTACTTTCCATTGATCCGTGGGATCAGCTTCTCCTTTTTCCCCTCCGTCCTCCCCACTCCCTCATGGCTCCCTGATAGATTGCAGATTGTTAATTATTTTAAAATATCACTCCAACCGCTGTCTCCCAACCCCTCTAGTTTCTGTTGTTGTTCTCCCTGGCTGGGGGTGTGTGGTTATGTGCCATTCATTGCAATTGGTGCCCCCTCCCTCCCTACCTCTATCCCAATGCCCCCTACCCTTTTGATATCTCTCTTCCCATTCTTGTTCCTGGGTTCCATGTGTTGCGAGTTTTACCTCTTGCTTATACCTATGTACATGCTCCCATCTAGTCTAGATTGGGAGGCGGCACCGAGGTTGTCATAGTGGGGATGAGAAAGCCTCCAGGGAACTGAAGTATATTACGTGACCATTAGTGCTGTGCTGTACCCTGAGTGACTAACTCCCACCACCTGTGACTCCTCTATGGGGGGATTCTCCATTGTCCATAGAGAGACTTTGGGTCTTATAGACACATGCATCTCCCTGGATTCGTTTCTCTGGTCTACCCGGAAGTAGAGGAGAATGAAAGACTCTTTAGGATGTTAGGAGTAAGGAGTCCTTAAAACTGTTAGTAATCATAATTGCAATCATCACCGTGCAAAACCTTACCATTTTTTCATTCCTTTTCTTTTTTTAATCATTTTATTGGGGGCTCATACAACTCTTATCACAATCCATACATATATCCGTTGTGTCAAGCACATTTGTACATTTGTTGCCATCATCATTCTCAAGACATTTGCTTTCTACTGGAGCCCTTGGTATCAGGTCCTCGTTTTCTCTTCCCCCTCCCCGCTGCCCCCTTCCTCACGAACCCTTGATAATTTATACATTTTTATTATTTTGCCTTATCTTACACTGCCCGATGTCTCCCTTCACCCACTTTTCTGTTGTCCATCTCCCAGGGAGGAGGTTGTATGTAGATCCTGGTAATTGGTTCCCCCTTTCTACCCTACCTTCCCTCCACCCTCCCATTATGGCCACTCTCACCACTGGTCCTGAAGGGATCATCTGTCCTGGATTCCCTGTGTTTCCCGTTCCTATCTGTACAAGTGTACAGAATTGGGATCATGATAGTATGTTTGTGTGGTATGGATGGGGTGGAGTAAGCCTTTGGGAACTAGAGGAAAGTTGTATGTTTGAGCGTTGCTACACTGTACACTGACTGGCTCATCTCCTCCCCATGACCCTTCTGTAAGAGGGTTTCCACTTGCCTATAGATGGGCTTTGGGTCCCCAATCTGCACTCCCCCCCATTCACAATGATATGATTTTTGGTTCTTTCATGCCTGGTACCTGATCCCTTCAACACCTCATGATTACACAGGCTGGTGTGCTTCTTCCATGTGGGCTTTGTTGCTTGTGAGCTAGATGGCCGCCTGTTTACTTTCAAGCCTTTAAGACCCCAGATGCTATGTCTTTTGATAGCTAGGCACCATCAACTTTCTTCACCACATTTGCTTATGCAAACATTTGTCTTCAGCGATCTTATCAGGAAGGTGAGCATTGTGGAATGACAGTTTAATCTAACAATGTGTTCATGCAATGAGGGAGTACTTGAGTGGAGGCCCAATGTCCATCTGCTACCTTAATACTAAACCTATAAATATAGGCACATAGATATATTTCCCCATCGTCATATATAAATATATTTACATATGTATATGGCTGTGTTTAGACCTCCATAAATGCCCATTACTTCCTAGTTCTTTCCTCTATTTCCTTTTACTTTCCTCTTTTCCAACTATTATGTTCAGCCTATATTTGGGTTTCAGTAATTCTTCTTGGTTACATTGCCCTTGATCAATTCCTGCCAAGCCTCTTACACCCTCCTTGCCACAGATTTTGTAACCCTGGCTTGGTTAACACCACTTCCTTTCCCTCACATCCCCCATAATACCTTATCTTTCTATAAACTTTATAATTGAGGAAGCATCTCCTCAGATTATTTGATCCTTAGCATTTGACTATGAGGTTGGCAGACAATAGATAATAAGAGCTACCTAGTGCCTTTCTCAATGTCTTAAAACAAAGGGACTTTGTACAAGCTTTGTGTCTTCAGTATAGCAATATTTTTTCTCTTGTCTGAAGAATGAGTAATCGAATAAACAGGAGGAAAAGGAGCTGAAGGAAGTGGCAGGGAGAGGAGAAGGAAAGAATAAAAAGGCAGAAAATAAAAGAGGAGTGGAAGAAAGGGATAGAGATAAAGGATGTGGGAAATTAAAAGGAGAAATTAATTAAAAAGACAGATAAGGAGCTCTTTGATTCAAAATGTGAGTTAACTATTTTTGAATGAGTAATATTTCATATATGCACATAAGCCTTTGGTGCTTCAGGTTCTTCTGAATTAAATGGATAATATTTTCCCCTCATATTGTTATTAGGATTAAATGATTTTATCTATAAAACAGAAGAAAATGTTGCTTATTTCTGAGCCATCTTCCCTATCACTGGTATGTTTGAGTCCATTGTTCGGACCACTGTGTAATTTGAATCCCTAGGGAGCTCCTCTGTCAACATTGTATTGGTACATACTCTGTTAGTATTTATAGTGACATCATTGGTCACTTTGGGGAAGTATATCACCAAATCTTTTACCCTACTAACCTATAGAACATGGATTGCCCTAGTGGCATTTTAAATACTGCGTGTATAGTTTCCATCACTAAATGTATTTGTATCACTAGTATGGTTATGGTTTATTTATTCTAGATTAATTCTAAACCAATTGTGCTTAGATTTATTCTAAACCAAGTGTGTTTAAATGTGTCTCTGCAGCTATTAGATAAAGTTACATAAGTTGTTTCAATAATATACTTGTCTTTGTCTTGGTATGGTACTTTCAAAAAATGTCTCATCAAAACAGTGACTTCTAAAGGGATCTGGTAAATGAAACACACATACACAAACACAAACACACACAAAAAAACACACTCACTGACATTGAGCTGAATTCCGACTCATAGTGACCCTATAAGGTATGGTAGAACTGCTGTTGTGGGTTTCCAAGGCTGTAACTCTCTATGGGAGTAGAACATCTAGTCTTCCTCCTGGAGCAGTCAGTGGTTTTGAACTGCTGAACTTGGGGTTAGCAGCTCAATGTGTAACCACTACACCACCAGGGCTCAGTTAATTAAAAGCCGATAGGTCAACTCTGGAAATCATGGTGACTATGTTTGGGAATTCCAAAAGAATGATCATGATAGATTTGCATAAAGGGCACAGGATGATTACAGGGGCTTATTGTGAAGAAAGTTTAAGAAAATTGAAAACTGCATTGGTAAGATAAAGGACAGAGACGTTGTACCAAAGATTATTTATCTGTCAGAATAATACACCTGCTTATTCTTTCAGGATCAAAAAGTCTATCCTGTGAGAATTTTGTTGGGAAACGTTATCCCATATCCCTCCAGCCCCGATCTTTCCATTCCATAGTCCTTTCTGTTCTCCAACCCAAATAACACAGAGAGGGGCATGATTCTAGTTCCTCGGGGATGCAGACACTGCTGTTTTGAAATGTTTTAAAGCAACGAGCCCAGAATTCTTCAAAGAAATGTTAGAAAGATGGACATGCTGCATTTTGAAGTAGATAGAGCTAGATGAATAGGATATGTCTGGGAAAGACATCTTCATATTTTCATAGTTCTTTTTAATAAAGGTTGTATAATTTTGTAACAGTATTTTTTGATATGTGCACACATGTATATGGATCTCTTAGGGTCACTGTGTCACTGTGGGTTAGTTGTGCTTCAGTGGAAAAATGAGATAATTTATTCCCATAAAAGATTTCTAGTCTCGGTTACCTTTGGGCAGTCATTCTCAACTTGTGGGTTGTGACCTCTTTGGGGTCAAATGGCCCGTTCATAGGGGTAGCCTAAGACCATCATAAAATACATATATCTGATAGTCTTAGGAACCGAGACACTGCTCCTCTATCTGTCTTCATGCAGGTCTGCCCACAAGCAGATACGTCCACATACAAGTCCCTCATGTGATGACATCATTATGTCAACCCCATCACAAACATCCTGTACAAATACAGATGCATGTGACAGGATTGGCACCCTAATGTACTTATGCAGAATAGTCACACATGTGTAGAGAGAAGCTACTGTGTAGAGAGCAGCTGCTGTGTTGAAAGCAGCTACACTGTTAAAAGCAGATACTTTATTGAAAGCACGGTATTATAAGTAAAATGACACGTCATGAATTATAATTACTGGTAAATGTAAATTCATGTACTGTAAAATCATCAACTACTGTTATATATATATATATATATATATATATATATATATATATATATATATATATATATCTGTACCATGGGAACTTAATGTGGATGCTGATGAGTTTTTTTATATTCAGCTGTGGTTGAAGTGAATACTGCCCCCTTGTGATAGTAACAGGTATGTTAAAAAATGGTAAATCAGGAAACTAATGAACTGTATTGACTGAACTATATTTGTCATCCTTTGTATTATTAAAGCTATTGTTATATATTATTTTCATTAGCAAACCATCCCATGACAATGGATCGTGTAAAGAAGAACATTAAGAAAAGAAAATATATTAAGGATTTTTTACAGTATGGTTTTACCTCAATAATTACATCAAGAATTAAAAAACCAAAATGTGTTATTTGTTGTGAAGTTCTACCAGCCAAATATATGAAGCCAAACAAACTAAAACACCATTTTGATAGCAAGCATCTGAGCTTTGCCGGCAAGGATACCAACTATTTCAGCAGCAAAGCTGATGGACTCAAGAAAACCAGACTTGACACTGGTGGCAAGTACCACAAACAAAACGTAGCAGACAAAAGGATTATGATGATAATTTCTGTGAAAGGACACTTGCACATGCTTGCAGATGAAATGTCATTGTAATATCCAAATCTACCTGACACCCCATTTGCACTTGCCAGCAGCTATTCACAGTCAAAGTTGAAGATGTTCCTTAGACAGCACAAGAGGAATTCATTGAACTTCTTAACCGTGATGCAGCAAGAACTGATTTGTCTATAATGCCAGTTACAAAATTCCAAATCAAGTGTTTGCAGTCATATCCTATTCTGTCTGAGAAGGTTGCACCTTCTTCCATTTCCAGCAACATATCTTTGTGAAGCAGGGTTAGCCGGCTTGTTGCTTATCAAGTCTAATACAGAAGTAGACTTGTTGTAGAAGATGATCATCATTGTGCACTTGAAAAGACTGCCCCGTTGTGCACTTGAAAAGACTGCCTTATGCACCAACGTTGGCTATGTACCCACACTGTCAGAAAATGTAGCAATGTAGTTTATTGTTGATATATTGACTGTTACCCATGCTATACCCTGCTTCAAGACAAAATTTCATTTATTTGTCATTAGAAATACATATTTCACAATATATAATTACATATTGTTTTTGTGATTAATCACTGTGCTTTAATTATGTCCAATTTGTAACAATGAAAATACATCTTGCATATCAGATATTTACATTATGATTCATAACAGTAGCAAAATGACAGTGAGGAAGTAGCAATGAAAATAATTTTATGGTTGGGGGTCACCACAACATGAGGTAGCATATGAAAAGTTTGCAGCATCAGGAAGGTTGAGAACCATGACTTTAGGGTCTCTAGGAGTCAGAGTCAATTTGATAGCAGTGGTTTGTGTATCTAAGTGCGTGTGTATATGTATGTAAAAATCATAACATGTATACATTAGAACACCATCACTTGTCTTTAAGTTTATTGTACTGTTGTGGCTACTGAGTTATTATGACACTGAAGGCTATGTCACTGGTATTTTATATGACAATAGGGTCACCAAAAATTAACAGATTTATACATAGCTCCCAGATGAAGAACAGGCTACAAAGAAGAAATAGGCTATCCACTTCAGAGGAATTATCCCCTGAAAGGACCATGTATACCACTGAACGTTGTCAGTCTCATTAATAGAAGCAGAACATCAGTAGAGATAGTGCCAGAAGATGAACCACTGGTATTTTCAGGCACTCAAAAGATGACTGAAGAAAAGCTGCTTTCTCAAAGCAATCTCTGCCATAGTGACATGAGCGGAGTAAAGCCTTCAGAACCTTCATTTGCTGGTGGACCATGATTTCACATGAGAAGAAGCAGCTGACAATATCTATTAATAATTTGAACTTGGAATGTACCAAATATGAACCCAGGAAAATTAAAAGTCATCAAAAATTAAACGGAACACATGAAGATGATGTTCTAGACATTAGGAAGATTAACTGAATGAGCCTTAGCCATTTTGTACCAGAAAATCATGTGCTTTACTATACCATGAATGACAATCAGAGAAATGGCTTTGAATTCATCTTCAAACTGGACATGTCAAGATATGTCTGTGACAGGAAAATGTCTATCTAAATACAAGGAAATCCAATGACTACAACTATTATTCAAATTTATGTACTGTACACAAAAATAGGTAAGGAAGAAATTGAAGAATTTTGCCAAGGTCATCAGTCTGAAATTAATCAATCATGCAATCAAGATGCACTGCTAATTATTGACAATTCAATTGTTTTGAGTAGTAGCACATGAGCAAGAAACAATGCTACTTAAGGAAGAAGTCCAAGCTAGACTGAAAAACCAAAACCAAAACCCAACAAACCTACTGGTATAGAGTCAATTCTGACTCTTGGTGACAGGATAGGGAGCCCTGTGAGTTTCCAAGATTGTAACTCTTTACATGAATAGAAAGCCTCATTATTCTGCCACAGAGTGGCTGGTGGACTCAAATTGCTGACCTCATAGTTAGCAGCTAGGTGAGTAACTATTATGCACTAGGGCTCCTAAGAGCATTAGCCACTACACCACCAGGTACTTGAAAGCATTGAATAACAAAAAAAAACTCCACAAATTAATGGAATACCAATTGAGATATTTCAAGAAGTTGATAAAGCACTGGAAGTACTCTCTCATTTAAGCCAGGAAATTTGAAAGACAGCTACCTGGCCAACTGACTGGAAGAGATCCATACTTATTTCCAAAGAAAGGTGATTCAACAGAATTCTCAAATTTTAAAACTATGTCATTGAAATCACATGCAAGCAAACTTTTGCTGACGATCATCCAACAATAGTTATAGCAGTACATTGACAGGGAGCTGCAGGAGATTGAAGCTGGCTCAGAGAGGACATGGAACATAAGTTATCATTGCACATGTCAGATGGATCTTGGCTCAAGGAAGAGAATGCCAGAAAGATGCTTTCTTAGGTGTCATTGACTATGCAAAGGAATTTGACTATGTGAACCAAAGCAAACTATGGATAAACTTGAGAAGTATGGGAATTTCAGAACACCTCATTGTTCTCATTTGTAAACCCCACATGGATCAAGAGGCTTTGTGTGAACTGAACAAGAGAATACAGCATAGTTGAAAATCAAGAAAGGTATACATAAGTGCAGTATCCCATCATTATATTTATTCAATATATATGCTGAGCAAAATATCAGAGAAGCTGGTTATATGAAGAAGAATGAGGTACCAGGGTTGTTATTGTTGTTGTTGTTAGGTACCATTCTGTTGGGTCCAACCCAGAGTGAGTCTATGCACAGCAGAACAAAACACTGCACAGGCCTTTGCCATCCTCACAATTCCTTTTTTTTTTATCTGAATCTATTGTAGCAGCTACTGTTTCAATTCATCTCATTAAACACCTAACTCTTTGTTGCTGATCCTCTACTTTATCAGGTATGATGTCTTGCTCCAGGGACTGGTCTCTCCTCACAATATGTTCAAAATATGTTTGCCTTTGAGGAACATTCTGACCATACTTCTTCCGAGACAAATTGGCTTGGCCTTTTTGCAGTTCATGGTACTTTCATAATTCTTCTCCAGCATCACAATTCAAATACATAGATTCTTCTTCGATCTTTCTTATTTGATGTCCAACTCTCGTATGTATATGAAGAATTGGGAAATATCATGGCTTAGGCTCTCTAATACAGCAGACCCTAAAGATACCTCCAAGGAAAGAAGGGGTGTGAATGGTTTGCATCCTCTACCATCATAATCCTGTAGAAAGATCACAGGTTGGTGGTTGCCAAGCCCTGTGGCTCCAATGGCAGTGATAAAATCAGAGGGCTCTGTCAAGTACAGGGTCAGCCAGCAGGAAGGTGAAGGCAGAGAGAGAAGAGGAGGTTCTCTGGGCCCTCTTTATGAGAAAGTGGTGCCCACAAGGAGGTACCATCAGATGTGACCTGATTGACAGGTTGACTACCCCCCCCTACACTTTTATATATCTTCAAGTTGACATGAAATTATGTAACTACCACATAAGGAAATGGGGATTACCATGGCTTGGGTCAGGCACAACTAATTCCTCAAAGTAACATCCTTGTTCTTCAATATTCTGAAGAAGCCTTGTGCAGCAGATTTACTGTATATATTTGAGTATAAGGCCACCTGAATATCAGCCAAGGCACCTAATTTTACAACAAAAAAACTGCAAAAAAAGGGAGACTTTCAGGAACATGGCAACTGAGTAACACATACCAGAGGGACACTGCTGAAATCAGTGCAGGAGAGTTACTAAGGGAAATTCCACACCGGGTCACAGGAGGAACATCATAAAGATAAGTAGGCACATATCCACTAAGTTTTGAGGAATTAGGGGCTTTTGGCCTACCACAGTGGAGGTCAGCTAGGTTCTAATCTTAGCCTGGCCACTGCCTTGGCCAGAGTCAGGATCATTTGGAAGCGTGCAGGGTCTTTATCTCAACATAGCCACCCCTTGCCACTGCCTCAGTGCAGGGATTAAGTACTTCCAGGCCAAGGGCAGGATCAGGGCTCAGCTGTATTATTACTTTTGTTTCCTGCTCTTCTCTCTGTCCCCCCACACCAATCTCAGCGGGCTTATTTTTATTTTTCTCTTCCCCTTTCTCTCATATGACACGACCAACCTCCAGACCACTTCTCTTAGCCTAGGGTCATTATGCCAGCCCTCCACCCCACTGGGAGAGCTCCACCCTCTGCAGCGTAACCTGAGGCTGGGGAAAGCCCACCCAGCCTCTACCAGGGGACATCCCAACCAACTTCTTCTAGAGGACATCCCACCCACCTTCTTCCTGGGGAAAATGTACCCATTCACCCTCTGCAGTGGTTAATACGAGGCTGGGGAAATATCACACACCTTCTCCTGGGGAAATCCTGTCACCTTGGCTGGGGAAGCTCCTATTTATATCTCTGTGATCCCACATGACTAGGGAACTTTCTCCCCCCTGCCATAGTGCCTCACATGGCCTAAGGCAGCTCAGCCAACACTTACCAACATTTCATGCTGCTATGGCCTCTGCCTAAACCCTGAAATGATCTACCTGACCGGACAAATTGTGCCTACCTTTTGCTGTACTCTATACCAAAATGGGCAACCTATCAGCCTTCAGTGGCACTCCTGTTATAGCATATGCCCCCAAATACCTTTTACCGTGCACATAGTTGCTGTGGGCCACACCATCTCAACTTCCTGTGAGATCACCCAGTGCAGCACCATTCTAGTGGGTAAACAACAACACAACCAGTGTCCCCTGAGAGGACTATCCAACTTTCCCTCCCAATAACAGAATACCAGTTGATAAGGAAAAGGGAAAAGGCACAGGAGGATAAAGTGATAGGCCAATTCCATAGTGAAATTAGCTGGAGGCAGTTTGAAGAAGCACTCCTATGAGTTTCCCAGAAGGATCCAGTGCTCTTTGACTACCTGGAAAATTGTACCTGGCTCCTCTAAAGCAACACAACACAAACAGAATTCAGTTCCAATGACCTCAATGAAAAAACAGGAGAAACAAAAGGCAATGACAAGATATCCTGAACCAAATGACATACATAGAAGAAGCAGACATTGAGCTGCCACAGAAAGAAATTTTCAGAATGTGCTTGAAGCCATACAGAATATAAGGGAAACAATAGCGAAAAAGGATGAAATGATAGAGGAGATAAAGTCCATACACCAAAGGGAAATACAAGAGCTTAGGGATGAGATAACAAAAATCAGTAGCAGACTCATGGACTTCACCAATCAATTGCAGCAGGCAGAGAACCATACCAGTGACCTAGAGGACAACCAAACAGAACAAACGTGAGCAAAAATCAAATAAGATCATCAGAAAAGCTGAAGAGAACCGAGGAGCTATGCCTGATATTGTGAATAGGAACAACTTCAGAATAATACTGGAGGAAGTCACAAGAAAGAAGTCAACTGCAACAAAAAGAGAGAATTCTTGGAGGAAAACATCCCCAGCTTAATGAATGAAAGCCAGGCAACCATTCAGGAGGCCGAAAGAACATCAGCTAGACTGAATCCCAAGAAGACGTCACCAAGGCACATAATCGTTAAACTATCCAACTTTGAGGAAAAAGAAAAATCACATATAAAAGTTCCCAAATAAGAATATGCTCAGACCTATCAGCAGACTCTATGAAGAAGAGAGTAAAGTGCTATATTCCAAAAACTGAAGGAAAATAATGCAAACTCAAGAATACTCTATTCAGCCAAAATATTGATCAAGATAGATGGATGAGTAAGAGTTTTCCCAGACAAGAAAAAACTCAAAGAACACATTAGAAGAAACATATTCCTGCAAAAGAACTTTGCCATCACAGTATGGCAGAAGGATAGCACTCACTGAGCACAAAAAAGGGACCACCACATGGAACTCCAGCCAGAGAGCAACAAAGAGAAAGCAGCCTCCAAGAGATAGCATTGGCTTAAGAGTGGAAAGAAGTTAAGAATGAAACACACACATACACACACACACACACGCACAACACACTGATAAGAAAGGGAATGTCCACAGATGGAAATAATAAGGCTGAATATCAATGGACTGAACTCAGGCATTAAAAGACTGAGGCTAGCAGACTGGCTTAGAAAACAAAACCCATCAATCTGCTGCCTAAAAGAGACACATCTCAAGGATACAGACAAAAATAGGCTGAGAATCAAAGGCTAGAGAAAGGCATACCAAGCAAGAGTCTTGGGGAGAAGAGTCAGTCAGGGTGCAGTGTAGGAAACATGAATTATAGAATTTCCCTCTAGTTCTTAAATGTTTTGTCTCCCAGACTATCATGATCCCAATTCTACCTTACACATCTGGCGAAACCAGAGGATGTACACTGGTACAGATAAGAACTAGAAACACAGGGAATCCAGGACAGATGAACTCCTCAGGAATCAGTGATGAGAGTGGCAATACTGGGAGAGTGGAGGAAAGGTGGGGTAGGAAGGGGGAACTGATTACAAGGATCTACATATAAACCCCTCCCTGGGGGATAAACAACAGAAAAGTGGGTGAAGGGAGATGTCAGACAGTGTAAGAAATAACAAAATAATAATAATTTATAAATTATCAAGGGTTCATGAGGTTGGTGGGTAGGAAGGGAAAGGAAAAAAGGAGGAGTTGATACCAAGGGCTCAAGTAGACAGCAAATGTTTTGAGAATGAAGATGGCAACAAATATACAAATGTGCTTGATACCCTGGATGTATGTATGTATGTATGTATGTATATATGGATGGATGGATGGATGGATTGTGATAAGAGTTGTATGAGCCCCCAATAAAATGATTTTAAAATGCACATAAATGTGCCGAAAAATGCAGCTTATATACAAATATATATGGTACCCAATGCACTACTTCTTTCAATTCTTGACTGCTGCTTCCATGAGCTTTCATTGTGGATCCAAGTAAGAAAAAATCCTTGATAACTTCAACCTTTGATCCATTTATCATGATGTTACCTATTGGTCTAATTTTGAGGATTTAACTCCTCTTTCCATTGAGTTGTATTTAATGCAGAACGCTGTACTCCTTGATCTTCATCAGCAAGTATTTCAATCCCTGATCACTTTCAGTAAGCAAGATTGTATCGTGTACATATTTCAAGTTGTTAATAAATCATCTCCAATCTGTATGCTGAGAAAATATTTTAGAGTAGCTGGATTATATGAAGAAAAATGGGGCATCAGGATTGAAAGGAGGCATCAGGATTAATTACAACCTGGTACATTCAGATGCCATAACCTTGCTTCTTGAAAATTAAGAAGATTTGAAGCATTTGCTGATGAAGATCAAGAGTTGAGCATTCACATGAATTATAACTCAATGTAAAGAAAACCAGACTCTAATAGCTAGCTCAATAGACAATATCAAGATAAATGGAGAAAGACTGAAGATGTCAAGTATTTCATCTTTGGATCCACATTAAATGCTCATGAAAGCAGTAGTCCAGAGATCAAACAAAGCATGGCATTAGATTAATTTGCTACACAAGACATCTGTAAAGTGTTGAAAAGCAAAGATGTTACTTTGAGAAATAAATTAGACCTGATCGAAGCCATAGTATTGGCCATAGCCTCATGTGTATGTGAACATTGGACACGGAATAAGGAAGACTGAAGAGAAACAATGCATTTGAACTATGGTTCTGGGGAAGACTATTGAAAATAGACTGGACTTCCAACAGAACAAACAAATCTGTCTTGGAATAAGTAGAACCAGAATGCTTTTTTAGACTTCATCTCACATATGTTAGAAATGTTGTCATGAGAGACCAGACCTTGGAGAAGGACATCGTGGTTGGTAAAGCAGAGGGGCAGCAAAAAGAGGAAGGCTCCTCAGTGAGATGGACTTACACAGTGGTTACCACAATGGGTTCAAACACAAGAACAGTGTTAAAGATGGCACCGCACTGGGTGGCATTTCCTTCTGTGGTACATAGTGTTGCTATGAGTTGGAACCAACTTCCTGGCACCTAACAATAACAGAAAATGTTAGAAAAATCCTGACACAACAAGTGCGCAAATCATGCTGGCCATTGCTAAATGCACAGTATTTTACAGTTTACAGCAGGGATTCAAACAGGTTATTTCAGTTTGACCTCCTGTTAAGAATATAGGGCAAGATATGACAAAACAACGATGTATAAATTACCAAGGGCATATGAGGGAGGGGGGAAGGGGGAGGGAGGAGGGGAAAAAAAAGAGGACCTGATGCAAGGGGCTTAAGTGGAGAGCAAATGCCTTGAGAATGATTGGGGCAGGGAATGTATGGATGTGCTTTATACAATTGATGTATGTATATGTATGGATTGTGGTAAGAGTTGTATGAGTCCCTAATAAAATGTAAAAGAAGAAAAAAATAATAAAAATTCAACAACAACAAAAAAAAAGAATATGTATTTTGATATAGTGAATCAGATTTTCCAGTGTACAAGATCCCTAGGTTATTCTTATGCAAATATTTTGATTGGTATATCAAGCCTTTAAAAAGATCAAATTATTTTAAATTGCCTCTCTAAAGATCTTACAGAGCTTGCAAACTATTCATAATAATATTAAAACAACAGGGCTTTGCAAAAATTCAATGTGATTTCAAAACTTCAGATGCTATTATGTTATAATATCCCTTCAAGTAATTTACTTTGATTTCTTTTGGTAAATAAGCACTTATGTAAAGCAAATAGCCACAATATTCCTAGTAATGTAATTAATGAAAATATATTAGTTTTTAAAAAATCATTTTACTGGGGGCTCCTAGAATTCTTATCACAATCCATCCATCCATCCATCCATCCATCCATCCATCCATCCATCCATCCATCCATCCATGTGTCAAGCACATTTGTACATTTGTTGTTATCACCATTCTCTAAACATTTGCTTTCTACTTGAACCCTTGGTATCAGCTTTTCATTTTTCTCTCCCTCCCTACCCCCCTCCATCATGAACCCTTAAAATTTATAAATTATTATTATTTTGTCATGTCATACACTGTCTGAAATCTCCCTTCACCTACTTTTCTGTTGTGTGTCCCCCAGGGAAGGGATTATATATAGATCTTTGTAATTGGTTCCCCCTTTCTACCCCACCTTCCCTCCACCCGTCTGGTATCACCACTCTCATCACTGATTCCTGTGGTGTTCATCTGTCCTGGATTCCCTGTGTTTCCAGTTCCTATCCGTACCAGTGTACATCCTCTGGTCTAGCCAGATTTGTAAGGTATAATTGGGATGATGATGGTAGGTGGGGGGGAGAGAGTAAGCATTTAAGAACTAGAGTCAAGTTGCATGTTTCATCCGTGCTATACTGCACCCTGACTGACTCGTCTCCAACCAGAGATCCTTCTGTAAAGGGATGATGGAAAGTGAATTTGTTTCAACAAACGTTTTTCTGTTTGTTATAGGTGAGAGCAAAATCTTAAAAACAAAACCTCTCAACGTAACTTACGTTTGATAGTTTATGAAATGCATTTGGTTTAGGGATGGGAGTAAAGTTTTATTATTTCCAGAATGAAAAGAAAGAATGTTAAACTACTTACCAAAGAACAATAAAAATTACAAAGAAAAGAATTTAGTCATCACTTGTCTTTCAAACTACCTAGCCCAATGTAAATGTAAGCAAATGAACTGAGATTGAAAATTAAAATATTTTTCTTTCTTGATAATAAGCTTTTGAGGTATACATTGATCCACAGAAAGTTTGAAAAGGCCCCTCCCAACCCAGGGAAAGCCTTTTAAAGGCATTAGAAAATAAGATAAATATGGATATTTATAAGTTACAAAGTCATGAAAAGTGTCTTAATCCATTTTGGGAAAGTGGATAGAGCTCTAACATTAAAAGAAAAAATTTCCAAGTCTAAATTTAGATTGAGAAATATTTATGAAAATGGTAAAAGTTTGATCAGAAATATAAACAATTTAGAAAACTTTACTTCAGAAGTAAGTATGTTTTATAGATAGAGAATTTTCAAGCTTTTTGATAGCTCATGAATAATAAATTGATTTATAATTGATGTGAATAAGATGCACACATATATCTGGTAATATTGTTTTAGGGCACAAAAGAGACCCCACATTTCAGATGTAATTATAAGGAGAACCTTGATTGCATCTTAGATGGGACAGCATGAGAACGAAGGAGCGCACTATCATGAGGTCATGATAGCATCAGAGGGTTTTGGCTGAGATACAGAGCTTTAAAAAGGATATGGGAGAGCAAAGAAAATTGTCACAAAAGCAGATTGATACATTAAAGCGACAGATGGGACTCCAGAAGGGGGGATGGAACTATGATTGGGACATATGTATTACTATAGACAGGGGAGCTTACTAGATTAGTCCAGAGACTTGTGATCAAGGCAATCAAGACACGACTCTTGAGACCTAAAGGCAGATGACCTCCACCAAGGACACCTCCTGGCAAATCTCTATGAGACAACCTCCCTGGGCAGCTGGGCAGGGATGGATGTAGCACTTGACCTGACCCAAAAAAACAAACTCACTGCCACTGTGCTAGTTCTGATTCATCGTGGCTCCAGAGGACAGGGTACAACTACCCCGGTGGGTTTACCAGACTGTAACTATTTAGAAGAGTAGAAAGCCTCTTCTGGTGTACTCTGTCAATGGTCACAAGGAATGTGATGGAGGCTTAGTTCACACGGGGATTCTGCATGTGGATTTTGGGCTTTATGGTCATCCACAGCTTTCTGCTGCGTGTCAGTAGTTTGAAGTCACCAGACACTCCATGAAAGAAAGACGGTTCTTTCTACTTCCATACAAAGAGTTACAGTCTCAAAACATCACAGGGGCGATCCTACCCAGCA
The DNA here is from genome assembly GCF_050624435.1 of Tenrec ecaudatus. Taxonomy (NCBI): domain Eukaryota; kingdom Metazoa; phylum Chordata; class Mammalia; order Afrosoricida; family Tenrecidae; genus Tenrec; species Tenrec ecaudatus. The sequence goes on along the minus strand of NC_134533.1, from coordinate 49,046,536 downwards.
CTACAGGGTTGCTATGAGCCTGCATCTACTTGGTGGCAATGAGCTGCATTTTGGTTTTAGCCTTCTGCAAACCCGATACTCAAAATATAAATTCTAATAAAATAAAATTCATTGTTGCCACTTAAAAATTGTGGGATGTTGTTGTTATTAGGTGCTGCTGAGTTAGTGCCGACTTAGAGTGAACCTACACATGAGAGACCAAAATACTGCCTGGTCCTGCAGCATCTTCATGATTGTCCTTATGTTTAAACCTATTGCTGCAGTCCCTATGTCCATCCATCTCACCGAGGGCCTTCCGATGTTTTGCTTCTCCTCATTCCACCAAGCACAATGTCCCTTTCCAGGGATTGGTCTGTCCTAACAACTTGTCCAATGCATATGAAACTAAGTCTCACCATCCCTGCTTTGAAGGAGCAGTCCGGCCACATTTCTCCAAAGACAGGTGTATTTGTCTGTTGGCAGTCCATGATACTTTCAGTGTTGTTTGCCAGCACCATGATTCAAGTAAATCGATTCTTTTCAGTCTCCTTTATTCAGTGTCCAACTTGCATGTGCATATGAGGCAATTGAAAATACTATGCCTTGAATCAGGCACACCTTAGTCCTCAAAGTTAACATCCTTGCTTTTCAACACTTTAAGGAGATCTTCTGCAGCAGATTTGCCCGATGCAATGCATCTTTTGATCTCCTGACAGATACTGCCATGAGCATTTACTGTGGATCCATGCAAGATTAAATCCTTGGCCATTACAATCTTTCTGTTTACCAGGTAAAATTTTTTAAAATACAGGGACTTTTAAAATGTTTGTTATAAGGGAATTTATTTGCTGTGGTCAGTTTTCTTTATTATGGCTAAAAATTTGATAGGTTAATTTATGAAAAAATATTTAAGGTTTTAATGTTAAATAAGAAAACTCAAACCCATTGAGTTTATTCTGACACAACTTTATGTGCTACAACTGGAGCTCTTTGAAAATAAGGTCAATTATTTCATGGCTAGTTATTTTTTCTAAAGTTATTTTGCTTGACTTTGCTTGGCAGTGCATTACTTTTTAAATTAATTTCTATCAAGTCTTTTAAGAATTGCTGCTATGAGATAACCATGGTCATTTTTATGTTGACTGCAGATTAAGTTTATTTTGCTGTCTGACAGTGCTTAACCAAAATATTTCAACACAAATGGACTATATCATATTATAAAAGAACTGTAATGTTTCAATGTGGATATCATTGAACTGAATCTAGAATTCTTATGCAGAAATTGATGAAGTTTTTAAACTGCTGCTGAGCCTGAATTGTGTAGAACTAAAATCGACTATGTAAGGTTGAATGAACTAAAAGTATTGCCATTAATTTTATACGGCAATATTGATGATGCTTACTGTTCTCTTTGCTAGAGATAATATCCCCGCCCGCCCACCCATTTCTTATTTCATGTAAGGATCAGCTATTTAAGTAACTAATAACATTTTGCTGGCTACAGAATATCCTATGTTCAGGGTTATTCCCATTTCCTAATTCTTATTCTTTTACTAACCCAAACATATATCTTGGCTAGTGGCTCTTTATTATGTAATTTTTGGCCCTGTTTCCCATGTGGATGCATTGTAAGATATACTATAGGATTGAGCTAGACCTAATGTCAAACATTAACTCTTTTAGTCCTTCTAGCTGCAGTCCTCCTTTTAAGAGCTCATTAGCCCAAATCTATATTTGAATAGTATAATAGTATTATACCCCAATTGGGTTAGAAGATATTATGGCACATGTCAAAGTTCTGACTAAATATAGTCGGTGTTTTAAATGACTCTACCCAGGGACTCCAAGTAATGAATGCTGAAAGGACTATAATGAGAAGAGCCATTCTCCAAGCGAAAGCTCCTGACAGTCTCAGTGCCGCTCAGGAGGGCATTTGTGCCACTGTCAGAACCGAGTGTTGTTTTTATATCCATGATGAGAGTACCAATATTATTCTTTTTCCCATATGCAATTTACAGTGCTAAATCCTAATAATTCTGTTTCTTCTTTTATATTTTAAATAATTGGTTTTATTCGTTGGGTAGACAAAGGAAGAAAGTATTAATTTACCATAGCTTGTTTCAATTCATCTTTATCTATATAATTATAAAATGTTGGATTTTTATTTTTACTAATCAGCTATTAGATTTCTATGGAAAGTCATGTACCTCAAAGTACTCAATCCACAGATAGACTGATATCAACACCTTGTGCTTTTCAGCAAAAAAGAAAATATGCACATCTTTCCTCTTTGAGATACACACACACACACACACACACACACACACACACATTAGCTAATGCTCTTCAAGCTGGCTAAAAATTTCTCAAATTTGGCTAAACTTCTCAGTAACAATACCCCCAAACAACTCATGATGACGAAAAGGCCTAAGAGCATAGCAAGATTTTAATAGAAAAGTAACCTGATGATAAACAAGCAGACATCTAGCTGAAAAGCAATAAAGTCCACATGGAAAAAACACACCAGCCTGTGTTTTCATGAGTTGTTGATAGGATCAGGTAGCAGGCATCAAAGATCAGAATAAAAAATCTTATCATTGTGAATGAGGGGTGTGTGTGTATGTGCGCACGCATATGTGCAGAGTGGAGACCCAAAGCCCATCTGTAGGCAATTGCACTTCCCCTTCAGAAGGGTCACAGGGAGGAGACAAGCCAATCAAGGTGCAGTATAGCAATGATGAATCATACAACTTTTCTCTAGTTTATTACTATTTCCTCGCCCCACTATTATGATCCCAATTCTACCTTATAAATCCAGCTACACCAAAGCAAGTACACTGGTAAAGATAAGATCTGGAAACACAGGGAATCCAGGACAGATAAACCATTCTGGACCAAGAATGAGAATAGAGATACCCCGAGGGGAAGGAGAAAAGGAAGGTGGGGGAGAAAGGGGTCAAAGATCACAGTGATCTACATATAACCCCCTCCCAGGGGGCCGGGCAACACAAAAGTGGGTGAAGGGAGACATCGGTCAGTGTAAGACATGAAAAAAAAATTATTAAGGGCTCATGAGGGAGGATGGGGAGGGGAAAATGAGTAGCTGATGTCAAGGGCTCAAGTAGAATGAAAATGTTTTGAAAATGATGATGGCAACAAATGTACAAATGTGCTCGACACAATGGATGGATGCATGGATTGTGATAAGAGTTGTATGAGCCCCCAATAAAATGATTTTTAAAAAAGAAAAGTAACTTGTCACTGAGGTCAAGGAAACCATGGAGCAGTCGACAGAGGTAAAATTCATTGCAGGAGATAGGTAACTATTTGCAGGTGATCAGTGTCTTCCATTGGAAGTTTGGTTAAAGGTGGGGGTCGGGGGGTCGGGGGATGTGACTCTGCAAACTAAAGCCAAAGATGAGGTTACACAGGCTCAGTCCAGAAAACAGGCTACTACCTGTTTTCACAGTGCAAGCATTTTAAAGATAATAAGCCAACAGACTTTTAGAAATAGTAATTAGCTTGTTTCTACAGATTTATGAAAAATCAATAGTCATTGCTCTCTAATGAGAGCCCTATAGCAGGGATTGAACCCCTCGAATTGGCAACATTTATCTTCTTAAGCAAATTAATTTTGCAAAGAACAAAAGATTTTGAAGGATATATAAATGACCTTCTCAAAAATTAGTTAAAGCTATGCAGACATCTTGGAGTCTCTGTTTCTAATGACTCTATTGTCGCCACATTATTTGGGAGGCACGGCTTACTGGGCTGTGTGCTTCTCAATCTGAAATAATTGATCCAGTAACACATTTCTAGTGTTGCTTTTAACATTTTTCTCTGCGGAATATTTTATACTCCACAGGATAAACTGAAATGCCTATGGCCCCACAGATAATTTAGACACAATATTATGCTAACTACTCTAAGAAATACCTTGGATATTAGGAATATTTCATTTGGTCTTTAACGGCCCTTATTGCCACCTTGTTATCTTGTGATTTGTCTCTCTTGATGAGAATGATTCAGAAAGAAAGGAGAATCAGCTAGACAAATGATCTAGTTAATTGAGCTCTGGCTAACTACAATTTTACTTTCTCATTACACCTTCATGCAAGGACATTGTTTAAACACTAAGTGCAAAGCAGAGCAATGCTGAGGAAGGGGTAAGCCTCAGAGCATCAGATTCTAGCTTCAATGCAGAACTTCCCTAACCCCAGTCTGGATCCTGAGATGACAGTTTGCTATCCTTTTTCCTTTTTCTGTTAACTATTTTGTTAAGTAAAAAAAATGTTGCCAATATTCTTCCTCAATCCAGTTGGAACATAATCCATGCTAATTTTTACTGAGAATAAAATATGGTTCCTAATGTTACTCTAGACTTAAATTAGACTGTAGCAGACGACATGTCTCTTGCACAAACTGTCTCAACCTAAGGGTCTTCTCTTCTCCCATAATTAGAAGTAAGAGTACTAAGCATCAATATGCTTCTTGGTTATTTGATATAGGTTTCCAAGCTTATTTTCTCTACCACTCCCTATTTCAGAAAAAAAAACCTCTCAGCAATTAAAAACGTTTGTACTACAGCACATAAACCTCGATAAATTATAGGTATAGGTTTTTGCAATCCCCCTGAATCATTTCAGGACCCCCAGGGTGCAGTACACCCCGCTTTGGGAAACACTGGTGAGATTGTTCATTTCATTCAATATTACATGGCTTTACCAACTTTATAGATAATTTGGAATTCAATAGGGTGAATTAAATTGTGACCCTATTTACTTTTTCAATGTTTAACCTCCGGGAAAGTCACTTAGAGATTTATGAGTTCACTTCTAACATCCAAACACTTGGATTACAATATTATCCAAACACTGGGTTTTCAATATTATCCAAACACTGGGTTTTCAATATTATCCAAACACTGGGATTACAATATTTAACCCTGGAGATAGTTTGAAGATCCAAGTTCATGAAACAATGAGGCCTTTTCCATTTAAATGTTGTCATTTTCTTTTATTAAATGAGTAAATTTGGGCATGGAATGCCTATCTTTGATTGAGTAGTGTTTGGAAACACTATGAATGTCAGAGTAGAGCTATCCTCTATGGGATTCCCAATAACCTTTCTTTGGACGTGCCACTTGGTGGGCTTGAACCCTGAAATTTTCAGTTAGTAGTTGAAGGCTATGTACCAGGTAGGGGCTTTGCATTCACCCTAATTCATCCCTTTAATACTATGTAGAGGTTGGAACTCCATAGTGAAGCCTGCCAGAGTCTAATTGAGGTGCACACGGTATTCAACCTGGGACTGAAAAGGAGAATATTTTAAAGGATTTAGGTCAGCTTTGTTTAATCTAGCAATAAGATTAAGACCAGGTTCCCCAAGTTGATCCTTAGCCCTGTCAACATCTCTGCCTTTGTTTCTCTTTTAATTTTGTCCTGCTGACAAGGACTAACACTACAAGGCATTTAGCTGTGTTAATTAAAATTACCAGCCAAGAAAGATGGTTAAGAATGTTGCTGCCAAAGGCAGTCTCCCGTTTTAAACAACCAGATTAATTTAAGGGGTTTTAACCAACTGTTTTTATAAATTTCACAGCCAACAGCTTGGTATTATGGAATAGCAAGTAGACAACAGAAGCCTGGTAGCTTGCTAGTTTCTCAATACATGATGGAGCTATAAGAAGGGAAAAGAAAATGAAGCTTAGCCTACTCAATATATCCAGAGGTAGTCTGTGAAAGAGGACTGGACAACAAAGGGGAATCATGTCTCAGAGTCATTGCACAAGGCTTGACTGCAGTAACTTAATGTGACCAGAAGGGAACTTAGAATGGTTTTGAAAGAGCATCTGTCAGACAGAAAAATTTTAGTGGATGAGGTTATTTATCAGAGGCATGGTGACTGTCTGGGACTGAGTGTTTATTTACACAAGCCCAGTGACCAATCAGGTAAGATGTGGTACACATGACTTTATGGTTAAGAAGATGGGGAAATAACCTACTTTGTAGACGACTAGAGCAGCTAGATTACCCATACAGTACACCACACTCCAAGTAGGGGATTGTGATGAGAAACCCAACCATGGACAAGGCATACCTGGATAATTCTAGGAGGCATGGCCACTCGCTGGTCAAATCATCTTCTCATGGGAGGACTCCCTCAAACGAGTGAGTATGGGGGAGCAAGGCTCAATTTCCTCCTTCCTGACCCCCTTAGGCAAAAATTCTGCCAGTGTTAAGACCCAGAAGAACTAGATTGAATTTAAATATGATCCTGAATGTTCTGAAACATGTTAGAACTTCTTTTTGTTTTAGAAATTCAATATAGACTCTGTTTTTACAGCACTTGAACTGAATATGTGCATCTTAGCCTAACATATCAGACTTTATTAGGCACCTGAAAACGCCGAACACATCCACTGCCAGCATGTGAATTCAGGCTCAACGTGATTGGGTAGTGTGGAGTAGGATCGCCAAGTCTATAAATTAGGGAAGCCGGCTGTTTCATCTTCCCCCCCTGGAGGACTGATGGGGTCAAAGCACTGATCTTTTCTTTGGCAGCCTGATGCTTAACCCGCTCTGACACGAGGACTACTTGGGAATTTGAAGCACCCATGAATTTTAATTAAAATTCAGATGTCTGAACCTCAACATAGATGTATCAAAGAGACTCTCCAGGAGTACTGATCACGTATCTGAATTTTTAAGAAGGTCCATAGGTGTTTTCGATATGCACCAAAGGTAGAGAACCATGCCTGTGCGTTCCTATTCTCTTAAGATATAGAGAGAACGCAATGCAAAGGGTTGCAAGTTCATTCATAAGTCTTGCCATACAAACTTACTTAGTTTTGACATTTATTAGCTGAGGGATTTAAAACAATCATTTTATTGGGGTCCCTTATAACAATCCAGACATTAATCATATCAAACACATTTGTACATGTGTTGCCATCATCAACGTTTTCTAAACACTTTCTTTCTATTTGACTCCTTGGTATTAGCTCCTCTTTTTTATCTCTTCTTCCCCCACCCTCCCATCCTCATGAACCCTTGATAAATTATAAATTATTTTTATTAATTTTATAACTTATACAGACCATTGTCTCCCTTCACCCCATTTCTGTTGCTCATCCTCTTGGGGAAAGGGGTATATGTCAATTATTACAAACAGTTTCCCCTTTTCTTCTCCTACACCCCTCCCCTTCCCCTTCCCCTCTTGGTATTGCTAATCCCGTTATTATGCCTGACGGGTTATCTCCTGGATTCCCTGTGTCTGGAGCTCTTGTTTGTATCAGCATGCATGCTCCAGTTTAGCTGGATTTGTAAGGTAGAAATAGGGTCATGATATTGGGGGTGAGGAAATCTCAGGAGACAGAAGAATACTGTGTGTTTCATCGGTGATATATTGCACCCTGGCTGACTCATCCCTTCTTTGTGACCCTTCTGTGAGAGGATATCCAATTGTCTACAGATGAGTTTTGGGTCTTCACTCCAACCTCCCTTGTTCTCAAAAATATGATTATTTGTTTTGGGTCTTCAGATGCCTGTTACCTGGCCCTGTTGACACCACATGATCACGCAGACTGATTTGATTCTTCCATGTGGGCTTGTTGCTTCTCTGTTAGATGGCCACTTGTTTAACTTAGAGCCTTTAAGACCCCAGACACTATATCTTTCGATAGCCGGGAGCACCATGTGAGGGATGATTGTCAGATACTGATGAGTCAGAACTGACTCAAGGGCACCTAACCACAGCAGCAATCCTTGTTACTGTTGCTAGGTAGCGTTGAGTTAGTTCTGAGTGCTAACAATCTTATGTACAGCAGAATGAAACACGGCCCTATGCCATCCTCACAATCACAGGTACATGAGTAATTGCAGCCACAAAGTCATTCTGTCTCCTAGATAGTCTTTCTGCTGGCCTTCTCTCTACCAGAGATGTCCTTCTCCAGAGACCAGTTTCTGATAACAAACCACAATACATAAGGAGAGTCTCTCCAGCCTCACAGTTCAGGCATGAGAGCAGGTGGGAGGATGGCGCAGGCCCGAGCAATGAATGTTGCCTTCTGAAGTGCTGGGATTGCCATGAGTCTTAACCAACCCAACAACAATCCTCACTTCTCAGGAGCAATCTGACTATACTTCTTTCAAGACTTGTTTGTAATTCTGGCAGCCCATGAAATATTCAATATGCTTTATCAGTCTAATTCAAGACAATGGACCTTTCCCATGCACATAGGTGAATGAAAATACCATGGCTTGGGTCAAGCACACCTAATCCTCAAATAACACCTTAGCTTTTTAGCATTTTAAAGAAAAAGTCTTGTGCAGCTGATTTTCCCAATGAAATGTGTCCTTTGAATTCTTGACAATAGCTTCCAAGGACCCTTATTGTGGAGATAAGTAAGATCAAATCCTTACCAACTTTAGTCTTCCCTCTACTTAGCACAATGTTGTTTCTTGGTCCAGTGGTGAGAATTGGTTTACTTTACATTGAGGTATAATCTATACTCATGGCTATAGTCTTTTAGCTTCATCAGTACATACTTTAAGTCTTCATCATTTTCCACAACTAAAATTGTGTCATCTGCATCATGAATCTTTCTCTAATTCTGATGGACAATTTTCTTCATATGTGTAACTCAATTCCTCCGATTATTTGTTCAGTACACAGTTTGAACAAGTATGGTGAAAGGATTTAACCTTGACACATACCATGGGTGATTTTACTCCATTTCTGGCTGCAGGTATTCAGGTGAGTCCCGTCTTCAAATATTGTTGTTGTTAGTTGTCTAGTTGCCATTGAACCATTTCTAACTCATAAGGACGCAATCTATGTACAGCAGAACAAAATGCTCCTGGTTCTGTGACATCCTCACAATTACTCTTATGTTTAAGCACATTGATGTTGCCTCTGTGCCAATCCATCTTGTTAAGGGCCTTCTTTTTCGCTGCCCCTTCACTTTACCGAGCATGAAGAATTCTTCAGAGACTAGTCTCTCTTCACACCATTTCTAAAGCTCATGAGAAGAACTTGCAAAATCCTCTAGAAGGAACATTCTGGCTGTACTTCTTCCAAGACAAATGTTTGTTCTTTTTGCAGTTCATGGTACTTTCAATATTCTTTGCCAACACCATAGTTCAAATACATCAATTTTTTTTCTTTGATTTTCCTTATTCACTCTCCAACTTTCACATGCACACGAGGCAATCAAAAGTACCATGGTTTGGTATTCAGATAGAAAGTAATCTTGGTTTCTAAGGGGAATACCAACAGTGTGTAAGTTCACTAACCCTAGCAGAATTGAAAGCATATAACAAATGGGAAGCACAGCATAGGATGTCTCAGCTAAGCATTAAGGGTCTTTGTTTCTGCTACATGTCTTGTTAGCTGAGTTCTGACTTTCAAATGGAGATAGTTTAATCTTGACACCAAAGGGAAACAGCAAAGTTTTGTCAACTTATGAATTCTACCACGATTATAAGATCCAAACAGAAGGAAATCAAGCTGAGTCACAGCACACCATCAAAAATATTGAACTTCTCCATCATCTTTTTCCACATATGTGGCCAATCTGATTCATGAGGATTTCATCTAGTGAGACCAACATGAAGAGGCACTGCTTATGTTGTTGAAAAGAGTATTTGCAATGAAAAATTCACTGGTGTTGAAAAATTCTGTCATGCTATTGTTACCTGAAATGAAGGTATTTTATTCTGGTGTGTCACAGTCAATTTACTCACTCAAAATCAGAGGAAGAAAAGTTTTTTTTATTTAAAAAGAACACCGTTAAAGGAGACCACAGTGATGCAAAAACTGACTGTCATTGCCATATCCTGTTTGAAATCAGAATACACAGGGAGTATATATGTTTGACTTTGACATCTACACTCTGAGCAGCCACATTGAAATATTTTACATTAATTTAGGTCAGGGTGATCATGGGAAATTTGACAAGGAACAAAAAATAGTGCAATAAGTCTTAGGCCAGTCTCAGGAAGTCTTTGTTGACTAATTAGATAGCAGGACCTAGTTTTTAATTGCTAACAGTCAGGTAAATAAGAGAAGACTCTCAGTATTATCCGGCCCTTTTAGGTGACATACACATCCACCCTGTCTGATTTTGAGTAATGCATCAAGTTACAAAAGTCCCATAGGGACTGAATTAAGTAAAATACTTTAAGCTAACTGTATTTTGTAAAGGCATGGGGAGGGGGTTGCTAAGTACAATAATATAAGTTGGTTTACACTATTTCCTGCATCATTTTGATAGAGGTGTGTTAGCTGCAGTTAATCAAAGTACTGGAAATATAACATAATTTAACATTTCACCCACTCACTGCTGCAGAGTTGGTATCAACTCACAGTGACCCCATTGGACAAAGTAGAACTGCCCTTTTGAGTTTCAGAGACTATCATTTCTTATGGGAGTATAAAGCCTCATCTTGCTCCTTAATTTAAAATTTAGGGTAATTTATGAAAAGGCCAAAATGTTATGCCTTAGCGGGAAAAATTCCTTTCAAACTCAAACCTTTGGGGATACCTTATTCAGAGAGGAGGCAAGCAAGGCCATTAAGGTGAGAAGCCAGGCATGAAGCACCCTTCTCTTAGAGGCCTCAGGGGACGGTGCTTGGTAAGACGGGCATGGCCGCTTCCCCTGTAGACAAGGGTGCAGGTGATTTCAGGGATGGTGGCTTAACGACCTCTAGCAAAATGTAGGCAGAGATCATGCTCTATGATCATTGTAAAACCTGTCTTTCCAGTCACATTGTTTAGAGTGGCAGTTCTCAACCTGTGGCTTGTGACCCTTTTGGGGGTTGAACAACCCTTTCCCAGGGGTCACTCGATTTATAACAGTAGCAAAATTACAGTTGTAAAGTAGCACTAAATATAATTTTATGGTTAGGGGTCACCACAACATGAGAACTGTATTAAAGGGTCGCGGCATTAGGAAGGTTGAGAACCCCTGGTTTAGAGTATCACTTGTATTCTGGGCTCACTGCTAATCAATTCCTACCATCATTGCAAGACCTGTGTATAGTCACATAGTTTGCGGTGCCATAGATTTTCACTGAATTTTTGAAGCAGTTTGGTGTTAGCAAACCAGTCTGTTTGCTCTGTCCTGCATTTCAGAATAAACTTAGAGTTTCTCAAATCAACCTGTCTCAAACTATGTGGCTTTGGCTGAAACAGTGATAAGCAGTCCCAGACCCTTGATTCTGGCAACAGTTGCACACAGCAAGATCACAGTTTTACATTACCATCACCAGTAATCATCAATGCATCTTGAGCATATGTTTGATTAATTTCAGACTGCGTAAGTTGGTGAAAACAAAACAAAGCACGGATATCTTCATGTTTTGGCATTAGCAGTTTCTGTGTAAATAGCTATAATAACCAGCCTTCCTCATTGGGCATATGGATTCTGTACCATATACTTTAGGATAGACCCTAAAATGCACTTTTTACAAGAAAAACAATGCTCTTTCTCCTCAATTTCTCATTCTCAAAATAGTAGATTATATGTTAGTCTGATTCAAAATAGCCGACACCAGGCCATCTCAGCTCACTAGTGTTACGAGTAGAATCAACTTGAGTTCTCATTCTTAGATTACTCAAATTTAACATGTGGGGGCGGAGACAGATGGCATCCAGGTAGAATCAGCCACCCGGTGCTGCTGTTATAAGTTCAGAAAATTAGAAGGCAAGGAGGCCAATATTGGGAAGCTGGTTGCTAAAAATAAATTCAGTCTACTAGGGTCTGGTTCAGACTTCCCTGTGTGATTTTCATTCATGAAGTGATTTGAGAGAATTCGCCGAAAATCTCTAAGTTCACTGTATGTGCCCATGGACTCCACTAATTCCTTACCAGATTCAGTTGGATGGCGTTCACCACCCCTTCCTATGCCCAAGATAGGATAAATTACCCTGCAGTAATTTCCCCAGGCTGCTGTCCAAAGGTGGTCATAATGCCAGGCTCGTGGATAGCCTCCAAGAACTAGCCACATGACCTCCTACTCGAGGTCCCCTCTCTGCTTTCCACACTGCTCTTGCATTCTCCCTCCTCATCCAGGAGCAAGTGACTACATCAGCCATGACCTTTCCCCCACTCCACAGAGCCATGCCTGCCAGCGTGAATAATGATAATCAGCCACTAATTTGCAACAATTGAGGAGTCCCTGGAATATTTACCCATGTCATAGCTGTGAAAGAGAGCCAGGAGTGACACAGGAGTGCAGCCTGGGGAGAATTCAGATCCACATGAACCCGAAACCACTTGACTAATCATGTCCCCCTTCTCTGGGTGACAGCAGAGAACAGCACAGATACCAGGGCATGCCAAAAGACCATTATCAAAAGAAAAAAAATTAATGCATACAATTCCAGACATTGTTTCTTTGCTTAAATTTGAATGTAAGCCACCAGAAAACTTTCCATTGTCTATTAGCATCATCTTAGGATAACAAGACAGGCAGAAGTTTGATCCCCAGAGAACAGCTTAGAATTGGAACATAACAAAACAGAAAAAGCCTGGGACTGAAAGACATAACATAACATAGAGTCTTTAAAAGTCTTCAAATGGTGGCCAGAGAGTCCAGAACCAGACCCTTGCCCATGTTGCAGGCCTGCCCCCAAACAACCCAGTGGCATACCTATAGTCACCTGTCTCAACCCACACTCGGAGAGGCCCCACATCGACTCCAGCCACTGAGTCTCCATGGCATTTTTCCTACACAGCAGCATGACCCACCACCATAGTAGGCCACAGGTGGTCCCTGAATACACTCTTATCAGTCACACAGTGAAAGAGCTCATGGCCACTTGATCTCACAGGAATATGGTACACAGTTCTTCAAAAATGACAAGCAGATGGCAACATACCTCAAAACCCTCAACACCTTCAACCACAAAACAAGAAAACCAAAACCCAACAGTGGAAGACATCTACAGCTAAATTAGCGAGGCAATTCCTGGAGGCAAACTTCCCCACCTTAATGATTGGAAATAAGACATTCCTAGAAGAAGCAGAGAGAACACCAATTAGACTAAGCCCCAGAAAGAACTCACTGAAGGCACATAATAGTTAAATTATCCAACTTTGAGGAAAAAGAGGAAAAATTAAGAGCATCAAGAGATAAAAAGACAGTCACATCCAATGGTACTTGGATAAGAACATGCTCAGACCGATCAGCATGTACTAATGAAGAGGACGAGAGAGTGGAGTAACATCTTCTGAAAGCTGAAAGAAAATATGCCAACCGATGAATCCTCTACCCTGCCAAATTATCTATTAAGATAGACAATGAAGTAAGCGTCTTCCTAGACAAGGAAAAACTCAAAGAATACACCATAAGACACCAAACCTTGCAGAAAATCCTTGTCACCTCACTGTGGTCAGAACACCAACAACACCAAGCACAAGTAGGAGACCACCATCTAGCTCAACCCCATCCAGAAGTCAACACGCTGAAAAAAATTACCAAGATAACATTGCATCTGAGGGAAAAGAGGGCAAGAATGAAGCCCTACCCCTCCCCACATAAAGACAGCACACTGATATGAAGGGAGACAGGAAAGCAGCCAACACAAAAGGTACAAATGACAGCAATTAATCGACACATGGCGATGATAACTCACAATGTCAACGACCAGAACTGTCTCATTAAAAGACATAGGTTTGTAGCCTGGCTCAGAAAACATAACCCATCCATCTGTTACCTGCAAGAGACACATCTTAAACTCGCACAAAAGCTGGCAGAAAATATACCAGTCAATCAGCAACATGAAAAAAAGCAGGGGTTTCTCTACTAATTGCCAACAAAATTGACCTCTAGGTGCAAACCATAACAAGAGACAAAAATGGGCACATATTGGTCAAAGGATCAGTAGATCAGGAACCAGTGAGCATAATAAATATATATGTGTCTAGTGAGAGATCTGTGAAATTCATCAAACTATTCAAAAGATGAAAATAGAAATCAGACTCAACAATTATAGTAGATGACTTTAATACAATTCTCTCAGAGAAAGATAGATCAATGGGAAAGAAACACAGCAAGGAGGCTACAGAGCTAAACACTACAATTAGGCAACTGGACCTGATAGGCATTTATAGAGCTCCCCATTCAAATGCCAAAAAAAATAAATAAACAAATAAATAGAATCCTTTGCAAGTGTGCATGGCTCATTTTTGAAAGGTGGCCACATGCTGGGACTCCCGTTGAGCTGAGTAAATTCAAACACAGAGATCTTTCAGATGTGCCTCTCGGACCACCACGTCATGAACCTGAAGATCAACCAAAGGATGATCAGAAAGTCAACAGCAAACAACTGGAGAATAAATAATGATCTTCTGTGACATGAATGGGTACTGGCCCAGATTAGAGAGGAATTTAGGAGGTTTCTAAAAACTAATGAGAATACAATGTAACAAAATCTATGGGATAATGCAAAAGCAGTTATAAGAGGAAACTTGATAGCGATTAAAGCATATTTGAAAAAGGAAGAGTAACTTCTGCCTGATACATGATCACAAATCCTCCACTAATTAGAACAGAGTGAACAGAGCAAGCCCTCCAATAGCAAATGAAAAGAAATAATAAAAATCAGGGCAACATCAAACGAGTGGGAAGACAAGAGAACAACGCAAAAATTGAATGCAGCAAAAAGTTGGTTCTTTGAAAGGATCACCAGAATAGACAGTGCAATGACAAACAACCCATTAAAGGAAGGATCAAAGATCAATAGCCAGGACGAAGGATGATACTGGGGAAACCACAACTGATCCCACCGAGATTAAAAGAATAATCAAAACTATTATGCAAGTCTATATTCTAATGAATTCAACAATGTGGAAGACATGGACAAATACCTGGGAAAAAATTCCCCTGAGATTATCCCAGATAGTGGTCAAGAACTTCAACAGATCTATAGCAAAAGAAGATATTAATATGGTTATCAAGATACTACCCCAAAAAACCCTCCTAGACCAGACGACTTCACAGGAAAATTCTACCAAGCATTCAGGGAAGAGTTGGCACTGGTCCTCTACAAATTATTCCAGAGCATAGAAAAAGATGGCAAACTCCCAAATTCATTCTATGAAGCCAGTATAATTTTAATACTCAAACAGGGTAAGTATCCCATAGGAATAGAGAAATGCAAACCTGTATCTCCAATGAACATAAATGCAAAAATCCTTAACAAAATATGTGCCAATAGAATACAAAAGTTTATAAAACATATCATGCATCATGATCAGGTGGGATTCACTCCATGGATGCAGGGATGGTTTAACCTCTGAAAGCCCATCAATTTTATTCACCATATTGATAAGAAAACAGATACGAATCACATGAAAATATCGATAGACACAGAAAAAGCAGTTGACAACAAACACCCATTCCTAATAAGGACACTCTAGAATTGTGGTTCTCAACCTTCCTATTCCATAACCCTTTAATACAGTTTCTCATGTTTTGGTGACCCCCCTCAACCATAAAATTATTTTTGCTGCTACTTCATAACTGTAATTTTGCTATTTTGAATCAGGTGACCCCTCTGAAAGAGTCATTTGACCCCCAAAGGGGTCATGACCCACAAGTTGAGGAGAATTTCTTGAGTTATACAAGGTATTCACAAAAAACCAATCGCCAACATCATAGTCAATGGAGAAAGATGAACATTATCAAACTGAAAAAGGGAACCAGACAAGGATGCCCCTTACCCCCACTTCCTTTCAACATTGTCCTTGAGGTCCTAGATAACATAAGGCAGTGGAAGGACATGAAATAAATCCATCTGGGAGAGGAGGAGGTGAAACTATCACTATTTGCAGACCACATGATTGTATACATTGAAAACTCCAAAAGCTTCACAATGGGAGTCCTGGCAGCATTAGAGGAATACAGAAGAGTGGCAAGACACAAGAACACCAAACAGAAGCCTATTGATTTGCTATATACATTGGACAAGACCACAGAAGAGGAGATCAAGAAGGTAGTGCCCTTCACAATAGCCAAGAACAAACAAATATCTAGGAATATATCTAACCCCCAAAACCCAAAAGACTTATACAAGGAAAACTATAGGACCACTACTACAGGAACCCAAAAGAGACATCCACAGTGGAAGAATATCACATGATCATGGATTGGAAGACTCAATATAGTAAAGATGAGATGTCAATATTACCCTAGGCACTATATAAGTTAATGCTATCCCGGTTCAAATACCAACAACCTTCTTCAACGAATTGGAAAAAATGACCGCCAATTTCATATGGAGAGGGAAGAAGTCCAGAATGATCAGAGAACTCCTCAGGAAACAGGACAAAGTCAGAGGGCTACCTTACCTTACTTTAATACCTATTATACAGCCATAGTGGTCAAAAGAGTGGTCAAAACAGCTCGTACAATTCTTATCACAATTCATACACATATTTATTACCCAGACACTATATCTTTTGATAGCCGGGTGCCATCAGCTTTCTTCACATTTACTTATGCATCCATTTTGTCTTCAACAATTGTGTTGGGAAGGTGAGCATCACAGAATGTCGGATTTTTAGAACAAACTGTTTTTGTGTTGAGAGAGTACTTGAGTCGAAGCCCAATGTCCATCTACAACCTTCATTCTTTTTAAAAAATCATTTTATCGGGGGCTCATACAATTCTTATCACAATCCATACATACATCCATTGTATCAAGAACATATGTACATTTGTTGCCATCATCATTCTCAAAACATTTGCTTTCTATTTGAGGCCTTAATATCTGCTGCTCATTTTCCCCCTCCCTCCCCACTCACCCCCTACCTTATGAACCCTTCATCATTCATATATTATTATTATTTTGCCATCTATTGCACTGTATGACATTTCCCCCTGCCCTCTTCTCTGCTGTTCCTCCCCCAGGGAGGAGGAGGCTATATGTAGATTCCTGTAATCAGTTCCCCCTTTCTACCCCACATTCTCTCTACCCTCCAGGCATCACCACTCTCATCACTGGTTCTGGAGGAGTCTTCTGTCCTGGATTCCCTATGTTTCCAGTTGCTATCTGTACCAACGCACAGTCTCTAGTGTAGCCAGATTTGCAAGGTAGAATTGGGATCATGATAGTTGGGGGGGGGGGAGGGAAAGTATTTAAGAACTAGAGGAAAGTTATATGTTTCATCGTTGCTACCCTGCACCCTGCCTAATTCATCTCCTCCCCACAACCCCTCAGCAAGGAGTGTCTGGTTGGCTACCATTGGACTTTGAGTCTCCACTCTGAACTCCCACATTTTCAATGATATGATTTTTTGTTCCTTGATGCTTCATACCTGATCCCTTCGACAGTTCGTGGTCACACAGGCTGGTGTGTTTCTTCCACATGGGCTTTGTTGCTTCTGATCTATATGGCCA
The DNA here is from genome assembly GCF_050624435.1 of Tenrec ecaudatus. Classification (NCBI taxonomy): domain Eukaryota; kingdom Metazoa; phylum Chordata; class Mammalia; order Afrosoricida; family Tenrecidae; genus Tenrec; species Tenrec ecaudatus. The sequence goes on along the minus strand of NC_134533.1, from coordinate 49,029,149 downwards.
CTTGGTTATCTTTGAGCCTTTAGGACCCCAGTCGCTATATCTTTTGATAGCTGGGCACCATCCGCTTTCTTCACCACATTTGCTTATGCACATGTTTGGCCTCACTGATCATATCAGGGAGGTGAGCACCCACTGATATGGTTTTTAGCTCTTTGATGTCTGATAACTGGTCTCTTCTACACCTTGTGGTCAGCTAAGCTGCTGTGCTTCTCCCATGTGGGCTTTGATGCTTCTCAGCTGGATGGCCTCTTGTTTATCTTCAAGCCTTTAAAAACCCAGAAGCTATATCCTTTGGTAGCCGGGCACTGTCAGCTTTCTTCACCACATTTGCTTATGCACACATTATTTTTTCAGCAATCATGTTGGGAAGGTGTGCATCCTGGAATGACAATTTGTTAGAACAAAGTGTTGTTCCATTGAGTAAGTGCTTGAGTGCAGACCCAATGTCCTTCTGCTGCCTTAATACTAAATATATGTGCTTAGATAAATATAAATATATTTACATATGTACATTCCAGTCTTTGGACCTCTATAAATACCCTTTGTCACCTAGTTCTTTCCTCTATTTCCTTTTACTTTCCTCTTGTCTCACTATCATGCTCAGCCTTCATTTGAGTTTCAGTAATTTCTCTTGGTTACCTTGCCCTTGCTGACTCCCTACCAGGCCATTCACACACCCCTTGCTACTGATTTTGGATCACTTATTGCTCCCCTGTCCCTTGATTGGTCAGCACCACCTCCCTGTCCCCTCATCCTCCTCTCCCAAGTCCTCCCGGAACCATTGGTCCCGCTGTTTTATCCTCCAGACTATTCATCCAATCCATTTAGCAATGATACAACAGCCAAAGGTCTTATTACTAAAATCTACAATACCCTCCTAGCCTGCAAAAAATGGAAAACAGTTAACCGCCTGACGAAGTAGGCAAAAAACCTGAGAAGATGTTTCACTAGGGAGAAGACCCAAATAGCCAATAAATATGTGAGAAAATGCTCTGGATCCTTAGCCATCAGAGAAATGAAAATTAAAACAACTATGAGATGCCACCTAACACCCTTGAAGAAAACCCAAATCAGAATATCAGAGCATAACAAATGTTGGAGGGGATCTGGCAAGATAGAAACTCTTCTCCACTGTTGGTGGTTGTGTAGCTAGGTGCAGCCACTGTGGAAAAGTAATCTAGCGAAATTTAAAGCAAATTGAAATTGAGTTACCTTATGACCCAGTAATCTCTTGACTGGGCATATACCCAGAAGAGGTAAGAAAAAGACCAAGACCAGTTTTCTGTGCTCCAATATTTATTGTGGTGCAATTCACAATCACAAAGAATTGAAAACAACTTACATTTCCATTGATAGATGAGTGGATTAGAAAACCCTGGTACCTGCACACAATGGAGCACTACACATCACTAAAAAGCACTGATGATCTCATGAAGCACATCGCCGCATGGGAAGAGTTGGAGGATATTATGCTAAGTGAAGTTAGCCAATCACAAAAGGACAAGTACAAAATGAGTCCACTGAGATAAGTATAATCAGCACAATAGGTATAGAAGAAAAGCCATTTATCTCACAGTTTATAGGCTGAGGTGCAACAACTGGGCGGGGTACAGACCAAACCCAAGGATGTACATGTCATTTCAATGCAAAAACTGGGAAGGGTGGGAGCAGGAGAGAAATGGGAGGGGGGAAAAGAGGGAAAGGATGGCAGTAGACGAGCAGGGCACTAACCCACCAAGGGGGGAGATAGAGTTTATGTCTACACAGAAATGGGAGTGTGAGTGCAGACCCTACCATGGTGCACCAGACCTTGAGGGCAACATAACCACATGGAGCAACTCATTAACAGAAAGGTCGACAGGGCTGTCCCCAATCATAGCCGGACTGATCTTCCCCCACCCCCACCCCTCGCAACCGCCTAGAAATATGTGCTACACAGGACAACACTAAACCTACAGGATGGGGAGAGGGTCTGGTCTGACAGGTCCAATCAGAAGCAAACCAAGAGGGAACACAGAGAGGGACTAGACCCCATGCTGGCCCACCGAGCTCTGAGGATGAAGACTTGCACAGAGCTTCTAAGGCACAGAGGGGACTATAGGCTGACAACAGCTCAAGACACGATGTCCCCTCACTGGGGCATAGTGTGCCAGAGGACAATACTGGGAATACGGTGGGGAGTGTCTCTAGTCTGAGACAGAAGAAGGGCGAGCATGATTGTGGAGCAGGGAGAAGGTAAAAGGAAACAGGAAAGATATAGGAAGCAAAGCTATGGATAGAGGTATAAACAGAGGTGTCACTTATGTAAATATGTTAATTCATAAAAATAGAGGAAATGACCTATGTACATATATGTATATGACAATACATTGAGGCAGTGGACACACTTTGGGCCTCTGCTCAACCCCTCCCTCAATGCAAGAACATGTTGTTCTAACAACCTGGCATTCTGTGATACTAAGCCTCCCAGCCGCATCACTGAAGACAAAATGGGTGCATAAGCAAATGTGGTGAAGAAAGCTGATGGTGCCCAGCTATCAAAAGATATAGTGTCTGGGGTCTTAAAGTTAAACAAGTGGTCTTCTAACAGAGAAGCAACAAGTCCACATGGAAGAAACAAATCAGTCTGCGTGATCATGTGGTGTCAATGGAATCAGGTAACAAGCATCAGAAGACCCCAAACAAACAAACAAATAAACATAGTTTGAAAATGGGGGGGATCAGAGCAGAGACCCCAAACCCATCTTTGGACAATGGGACATCGCCTCACAGAAGGGTCACAAGGAAGGGATGAGTCAATCAGTGTGCAGTATATCATCAATGAAACCCTTGAGGCTTTCTCCGCCCCCCCGCCCCCCCACCGCATCATGACCCCAGTTCTTCCTTTCACTGAAGACTAGATTAGAGATAGATGGAGCTGTGCATAGCTAAGAGCTCACAACACAGAGAATCCAGGTCAGATAAACCTCTCAAGAGCAGAAATGTGAGTAGAGTCCAGGAGGGTGATGGGAAGGTGCGGGGAGGAGGGGGAAATGATCGCTATAGTTGGTGCATAATCTCCCCCTGCCTCAGGGGGATGAACAACAGAAATATGGGTGAAGGGAGACAGTCAGTGTAAGATATGAAAACAGTAACAATTTATAATTTATCAAGGGTTCAAGAGCGGGGGATAAGGGGGCTGCAGGAGCTAGTACCAAGCCCTCAAATAGAAAGCAAATGTTTAGAAAATGATGATGGCAACATATGTACAAATATGCTTGTACAATTGATGCATGTAATGTTATGAGACCTGTAAGAGCCTCAAGTAAAATAATTTTCTAAATAAATAAAATTTTAAAAAGTGAATTTTCATAGTACCTGTTATATATATCGAAAAAGAACCTGTGGAGTGGAGTGCTTAAGTGTTCAACTGCTGACTGAAAGATCTGCAGCTCAAACCCACCATTTGCTCTTGCTCCAGAGGAGAAAGACTTAGGGATCTGCTTCCATAGAGATTATGGCTTTGGGAATCCCATACACCTATATATAGTGTAGCCGAGAGCTGGAAGAGTCAATGTGTTTGTATTTGTGTTAAATGTTTTGTCCAGTATCTAATGGGTAATAAATACTAAGTATGCACTATTTGCTAATTCTGTCTCTGACTTGTGAAAATTATTCACTGTTTGGTCTTTATCCTCTTTAAGGAACCATCAAAATGCACACTCCCTGGGGAGGCGCACGTTGCTACAGAAGCAGTACATAGTTGTGGAAGGAATAAAGGTAAACCTCAAATTCAGTTCCTATTCTACTCCTTAGTCTTCTTAGATGAGAAATTTTGACTCCTAACTCTGAGTTTCTACATTAGAAATTGGGAAAAATATAAAGTCAGATGATTTAGTGACGATCAAACATACTATATGTACTTGTCTAAGCCGATCCAAATATCCACCGAGGCAGTGAATTGTACCATAAATACTGCATAAAAATGTGCTGAAAAACTCAGCTTCTACTTGATTATAATGGTAATATTGCACACTATAAAATACAGTCTTGGTGGGTTACAACAAAATTGACTTGATGAAAATGAGTTTGGCTTTTGTTTTGAATCTTAGGTATTATTTTAATTTACTTTATCTACTTAAAGAGCAGGATGTTACTTTGAGAACTAAGGTGTGACTGGCCCAAAGCCACGGTATTTTTAATCACATCACATGCAAGTGAAAGTTGTACATTGAATAATGTGTGGACCATAACAAAATATAGACAGCTGTGAGCAGAATGAGATCTCCAGAACACTTCACTGTGCTCACGCAGAACCTGTACATGGATTAAGAGAGATCCATGTGAGTGGAACAAGGGAATACCGCGGGGCTTAAATAAAAGGTTGTGTGTCAGAGTCATATCCTCTCACTAGACTTATTCAATCTGTATGTTGAACAAAGAATACAAAGCTGGATTATGTATTATATGAAGATGAATGCAGTATCAGGTTGGAGGAAGGATTATCAACAACCTGCTATATGCAGATGATATTATAACTTGCTTGCTGAAAGTGAGGAGCACTCACTGATGAAGATCAAGGAATGCGTGCAGGCTTCAGGATGGATTAGACTCCATGTAGAGAACACCAAAATTCTCACCACTACACCCATAAGAAAGATAATGAGAAAGGGAGAAAAAGTGAAAGTTGTCAAGGGTTTTGTCTTTCTTAGATTCACAATCAAGGCAAATGGAAGCAGTAGTCAAGAGATCAAATGATGCACTGCATTAGATAAAAGTGCTGCATAAGATCTCTTTAGAGTGTTGAAAAGTAGGGACGTGACTTTGAGGGCTAAGAAGCACCCGACTCAACCAGGATATTATCAATAGCCTCATATGTGTGTGCAATTGAATATTGAATAAGGAAAACCAAAGAAGAATTGATGTATTTGAATTATAGTGCTGGTGATGAATATTTAAAGTACCATGTACTGCCTTCAAAAGCCAATAGGTCTGCCTTGCAGGAAGCATACCCAGAACGCTCCTTAGAGGCAAGAATGGCAAAATTTCATCTACCATACTTTGGACAGCAGCACCAATCCCTGGAGAGGGACATCATGCTTGGTAATGTCGAGGACAGTGAAAATTACAGGCTCAAACACAGGAACGATTGTGAAGATGGTTTAGCAGGTGGTTATGAATTGGTACTCACTCAATGATACTTAACAGCACAGCACTTTCTGGATTTACTCCTTTGCTTTGTTCTTCACATTGTCTGGCTACTTCAAATTTGACTTCTGGCTTACCTGCACGGAATAGCTGTCAGCCTCTTCCATTGGACTTAATTCATGTTTCTGATCTCAACTTGAGAGCATGAATAGTAGACTCTCATGTATAAGAGCTGAAACAGTCAAAATACTATATTGTCGCGGTAAGCTGTGCTAGTGAACACTGTCTTCCCTAATTCTGCTTTGCTTTTCCACTCTTTCTCTTATATTGCTCTAGAAAAGCAGGCCATAAAACCAGGTGATGTAATTAGTATTTAAGGCTATGAACTGAAGGATTGATTGCTATCTCTCTAATATTGTTCAGAGGAATGAAATATTGACAGTGAGAATAAGAATCCACTTTCTGCTTTCATGCCCCAGGGAAAAGCAATAAGGTCATTCCTGATTCTATATTTATTTGCCAAAGTGTTGCAGGGATAACTTGGCATTAGTTGGTAAAACCTGTGGGATAAAATCTCCTGGCCTCGGGCTCGTCTAAAGAAATCGGCCTCTTCTCGGAGGCTGAGGTGTTAGGCATTTGCTTCTCTGGCCCTTTGATTAACGGAGTTAAGGCTGACAGGAAACATAATGTCATCAGTTCACGGAAGTGGGAAATAGGGACAAGGATCTGGTAAACAGGGCTGTAGTCTTTCACTGTGGTGACTGGGAAGAAACACAACATGATCAAGGTGACCGTTGAGCAATGTAAAGGGAGATGCCTGAGTTCCAGAAATAAGAAAAATCAAATCGATTTGGGTTCCAAGCCTTAGGGTTATGTTTGACCCAAACAATGTTAGCTACACCCTCATCCACTACAAAGGTCCAGCTAGCATGTAGGTGAAACAAATGGATCAGTGGTCCCGGTCTCTCAAACCTACCTTTCAATATACAGTCTGTAAACATGCATCCTTTCACTGTCTCAAGCTCACCCAGGTGAAAGTCCAGCAAAAGTTATAATTGGTCATCAATGGTCCTTTATCATCATTAGACAAAGATGATGGTCTCTGTAAGATAAGTGGAGGGTTTTTCTAAAAGTAGGTCCTTCGACCCAGTTCAGAAAAAGTGTGTTCAATAGTTATTCCAGACTAACACCACACGGCTAGTTTGCTTTGAACTGTAGCTATTGTTCACACAAATGCGACATCTGCCTTGAAATTACAAAAGAAGAAAAGAAACCAAGGAGACCATCATTATTAAAACTTATATTTGAGAAATTCAGACTTAACTTGTGAGAACTTAGCTAATGGTTTAGAAAAGAATCAGTACTGGTTTAGGCAAACTCTAGATTTAAAAAAATGATTATGAAAGTCATTTAAAATCTGAGTAGTCCCTAAATGTTGCTTTATATTTGAGTAAGACTCACTGATCATTGCTCCAGATCAATATGTACATGTTTATGAAAACTACCAAGCACATTTTTTATCTTTGAGTTTACAGCTAAGAGCTGCCTTGAGTGGATTATAAAAGATTAGAATAACCATGTGCTTTCACGGGCATGCTAAGCAGAATTACAACCCTGAGTAAGGGAAGAAATCCACTTATTGTAAATATTAAAGGGTTATGAATAAACAGTCTTCACATATAAACTATTTTTACTTGATATTTGTGAATATGTAGAAGCATAGTATTGTACATACTGAATCTTATACACTCACTGACTTGAAAAACATCACATTTTGAGTAATTTTTATCATATATACATGTGATAGTTAAGGTTTATGGTGCCAACCTGGCTGATGGATGCATGAGGGATTAATTGAAGGGCAGAGAGATAAAGGGCTTGGTGAGCCCTTCATGTCTGGTCTCTTGCTCTCTGACGGTAGTATCAGGGTGCAGCAGCCTTAGCTAGTTCTCTGCCTTAGCTGGCAAGGCTCCTTTCCTGTAAGACATCCCTGAGGAGAAGTTACATGGACCTACTCCAATACAGCCCTGGGTGTTGGAGCAGCCGTGTGGAAACCCCTGCCAGCGCAGGGATGCTTACACACTCACTGATTTGGCTTTCTTTCTGCATTCGCTATCATTGCAGTTGTTTTTTGAGATGGAGGAGGACTTTGGAGACTGATGTCGGACATATAGGCTAATGTCAGACTTATGGACTTGAACAGCACTGGGTTGGGAGGCTTTCTTAATATACACTTACCCTTTATATAAAACTCTTTCTTATAAAATATGAGTATCTATTCTATGAATTTTGTTTCTCTTGTCTACCCAGACTAACACAATACATATAATTTTATTGGACTTTGCGTGCCCCAGTTTGTAGTAGAATTTAGTTGCAAAGCCTGGGCGATAAGAATTAAGGTACTGCATGCTAACCCCAAAGCTGAAAAATCACATCCACTTAGAAATACCTCAGAAAGTCAGCTCAAAGAAGGTTCATGTCCTAGCTCAACTGAGGCGATTTCACTCACTCCAATTTAGAGAGAAAAAGAAAAAGATATCAGAAGGTGACCTGACAGCAACTCTGACTATCTTAATGGCGCCCCATTTCAAATCAATCCAACAAGGGTATGTACATTTGACGTTGGAATTATACACTCTGGGGAGTCAACAAACAGAAGTTGTACATGAACTCAGATTTCAGGATATTCACAGGAAACAGCTGTTGACTGTGAACAAGCAAACAGTAAGGTCCCTGTAAGTCTTAGGTCTACTATGAAAGTCTCAGTTGACTTACCAGATAGCAGGAATTAGCCTTTTGGTCACTAACAATCACACAAGTAAGAGGGGGCCTTTGAGGTTATATCATTCCTCCAAGAGACATCCACATCTAGTCTGTGTGCCTGTGAGTAATGGAGTTAGTTATAAAAATGCCAAAGAGACTGAGCTTGGGGTAAAGGGAAATCTGGAATGAGCTGGGCTCACTGCAACTAGTAAAGTAAATTGGGATACAAGAAGAAAGGCCTTGAGATATACTTTGAAAAAACAGTCATTGAAAACCACTAAGAACAGTTCTATTGTGACACACATGGAGTTTCCATGGGTTGGGGTTGACTTGATAATACCTACTTATTTTGTAGTATGGCCCAGTCAGGATCCATGGAAGTACCCTTCCACATTCAGAAAGGCCATGAGTTCTCCACCCCAGCATCCTTAGAGCTTCTCTCATCAGCAGGTACGGAGGCAATCCAGTAAGAAAAGCAACAGATGGAGAGTAGAGGCACACATTAAATTCAGCAGAGAAAAAGGCAAAAATAGGTTTGAAGCAAATGTGGTGAAGAGAGCAGATAGTGGCTGGCTATCAATAGATATAGCATCTGGGGTCTTAAAGGCTTGAAGATAAACAAGAGGCTATATAGCGGAGAAGCAACAAGGCTCACATGGAAGAAGGACACCAGCCTGTGTGACCATGAGGTATCAATGGAATTGGATATCAGGCATCAAAGACCCAGAACAAAAACTCCTATTGATATGAACGAGGGGGAGGGTGGAGTGGAGACCCAAAGCTTATCTGTAGACAATTGGACATCCCCTCACAGAAGGGTCACAAGGAAGAGATGAACCAGTCAGGGTGCAGTATAGCACTAAAAACACATTCAACTTTCCTCTAGTTCTTTAATGCTTCCTCCCCATCCACTATCATGCCCAGTTCTACTTTACAAATCCGTCTAGACCAGAGCATGTATACTGGGACTGATAAGAGCTCACCACACAGGGAATATAGGACAGATAAACTCCCAGGACCAATAACAAGAGAAGTGATACCAGAAGAGGAAGGGGAATGTGGGGTGAGAAAGGTGGAACAGATAACAATACTAGACATATAACCACCACCACCCCACCCCTCCCTGAAGGAGGACGAACATCAGAAAAGTGAATGAAGGGAGACAGTGTAAGACATGAAAAAAATATATAAATTATAAAGAGTTCATGGGAGGGAATGAGCTCATGGGGAGGGGGGTCATGTAGAAAGAAATGTTTTGAAAATGATGATAGAAACATGTACAAATGTGCTTGGCGAATGGATGTATTAAGGATTGTGATAAGAGTCCCCAGTAAAATGACTTAAAAAAAAAGTGTGTTTTACACCAGCAAATACACACTTTCCCACTTAATCTCCCTGTAGTTTCAGTTTCCTCATCTGAAAAATGGACTAATGATAATCCTGCTTCATAGGTTTCTCAGGAATTAAAGGAGATAAAGTCAAATAAGTAGAGCGGTACCCAGCATGCCATAAGTTCGGCACCCGTGTTAGTTGTTACGGTGGAAATACGTTGCCATCACAAAATGGATGCTCAATTAATGACAGTTAACACCTTCCTTTGTTCTGGGATGAAATAAGGGCTACATGTTGGGCTGCCAACCCCAGGACAGCAGGTGCAGCCCACCCGCTGTTTCTCGGGCTAAGCGTGAGGTAAAGATTTAAACAAAGGAAGACAGCGCTCTTCCTTTCACAAGGATATCGTTGCATGCCATCGGTCAACTTTTGAGTCGAGGGACCTCATCTACCAGAGTAGATCTGCCCCATAGGGTTTTGTAGGCTGTGATCTGTATGAGAGGATATTGCTCGATCTTTCTCATGTATAGCCATGGAATACAAATACATTTGGAATTCCGACCTCTGAGTTAACTGCCAAGCTGATTCCTGGTTCACCATTGGGCTAGTAGGACTGGACTATTCTGTTCCTAAATTCGGCTTTTGGCTAGGAGTGAGTTAAGCAGACAGTGGCCATTAGGACTTCGAGAGCGGGGCATTCCTGGAACACTGGAAAAGCAGAGACAGAAACTTGATGCACTCCAAAATATGTAGCTAGGGTTGGGCTACCCTAGAGAAGAATGTGTGAAGTAAAGGCACTTTTTGCTTCTGTCCACGATTCAGTGTAAATGCTGCTAATACACTTGAGTCTTTAATAATCTCTCATTAAAGTGAATAAATTTCTGTTTGTAGATGAGCCTTAGGAGGATTACAGAATGATGTTACCCAGAAATTCTCAATGTCTAGAAGCAGTAAACTCACTTAACGTTCAATGAGGGTGCTATTTCTTGAAGTTTGGTGCATATTAAACAAGGTAACATTTTTTGGTGCCAAGAATATTTGTCTTGCATTTCAGATATGCCCAAAAGTGCCGAGAAAGGGAAATCTGCTGTTGCTTGGAAATGTTCCAAAAAATTTAGTCCCCAAAAGAGAATTTATGGAAGCCTGCGTAGATTGTGGAGTCCTGTTTGCACAGTGGCTACAGTGCTGGCATGCCAACCCCAAGGTGGGTGGTTTGAAGGCATGCGCTTCTTGGACTTAGATCTCTGAGAAAGGAAAGGGGAGAAGGAGAAAGAGAAAGCAGGAAGGAAAGGATGAATGAAATGAGGGAAGAAAAGAAAGAATCATTTCTACTCAAAATGTTACAAATCTGGGGGATTTTAAACAGCCCTGCTGGTCTGCTGGTTTACATGTTGAACTTCTAACCAAAAGGTCAGCAGTTTAAAACCACAGGTGAAGGACAAGGCTTTTTGCTCCTGGAATTCCGAGACCCACAGGGGCAGTCTGACTCTGTCCTATCAGGTCAGTATAAATTGAAATCAACTCAAAAGCAGTACATTTTTTGGAGAAGAATATTTCAAAGTCCACTGCTTGCACAGTGGTTAAAGCACTCTTCTGGTAACCGAGAGGTTGACAGTTTGAGCCTACCAGTTTCAGGAGAAAGATGTGCTAGTACACATAAAAATATTTTCAGCTCTCCAATGGGGCAGGTTTACTGAGTCATACGGGGTTGCTATGAGTTGAAATCAACTCAACAGCAAAGGGTTGTTTGCTTTCAGGCTTTGGGGAATAAAACCTGGGGAGGGGAAAGAGCATACATAGAACATGGGCTTCGAGTCCAGCTTTCCCAACTGCCGCTGCACCCTTTGGTGAAAGAGTACACTTGGTTTGTTTAGCAAAATTAAATGAAATTTCCTATATATGAAGGTATAATACACAAGATTTAATGATTTCTAGAGATTTAATGATTGAAAATTGGCTTAATATCCTATGGACTGATTATTTTAAAAATTCTGGACAAAATAAAATGTACTTGGCAAAGACTGACTTCACGATTCCTGTGTATCAAGTTAATTTTTTGGTAAACATCAATTTATCTTTGTACTGCTAAAGCAATAGCAACAGCAAATTTTTCTGCTTGATAAAATGCCTCCCAAAGAAGCTTACATTGTACACTGATTTTTCCTGCCAGAATGAATTTTCAGGGGTGAGACAGTTTTTTAGTCTCTTAGGTCTATGAAAGTGCATTGTCTACATTAAAATACCTAGTCTCAGAAGTAAAGCATAAACCCATATTTAAGCAATTAGCCATAAAAATAGAAAACTGATCAGAAACACAATGAATTGGATTGGCAGCTTGCCCTTTCCACACTGCAGAAACCCATTTCCTGCTTTAGCTGTATTGTGCATCTCCAGGAGGGCTTCATTTTAACTAGCTCCCCTTGCTGTGTATTTTCTCAGCACTTTTGCAGTTGATCCACTGTGCCTACAGGATCAGGCAGCGTTCCCCTTCCCCTCTTTCTTTACACACACTGCCTTTAGCACCCAGGTTTTCTGGTTGGGATAATTCACTCATTCATTCTCTCTCTCTCTCTCTCTCTCTCTCTCTCTCTCTCTCTCTCTCTCTCGCACACACACACACACACACACACACACACACTTTCCTTTTCCTTTGATTTTTTTTCTAATCTCCATCTGCTTACTCATTGGGTCTTCAGGATTTAACCCCCAGCCATACCCAAACCAAACCAAACCAAATCAAACCAAACCCAAATCCATTATCATCTAATCTATTTCAATTCATGGCAACTTCATGTGTAACAGAGTAGAACTGCTCATGGGCTTTGGGGGGACTGTAAACTTTGCTAATGCACATCATCAGGCCTTTCTTGGACAACACTGCTGTGTGGGTTTGAACTTTCAATCTTTACATTAGCAAGGTGAGCACAGCCCCTTTGTGATACCCAGGAACTCTCAAGAGGGAGCTTATGCAAGACGGTATCCATGAAGCCTCTGTGATGACACCAGGAGCATCTCTCCAGAATATGCATGCATTCATTCCTCCTGAGCAAAAATATACTCCAGTCAAATCAATCTGATTATTTCCTCAACGACCCTACTGTTTAACAGGAAACACCTTATGGTTTATTTTGTCTGCATACTATTTGTATGCTCTTAGAAAAACAAGCTACGTTTCAGCACTCTAGGTGCTCATGATATGGGTGCTTTTAGATGGATTGAAGAATCTTACATAAATACACATTCATTAGATTAATAACAATCTTGACAAGAGGTCAGGTGATGCTTTATGTGCTCTATTGGGTTGTGACCCTCAAGGTCTGAAATTCAACCCCCCTAACTACTACTAAGGGAAAAGCTAAGGCTGCCTGCTCTTTTCTCTGGGAACATTGTACAGGCTTGGAAATTCTACATTTGGTTCCTAAGAGTTGGAATTGATTGGATCTCAGTGGATGTTGTGATTGCCTGGAGGCAGATTCCACATATATTCATAAAAACACACATATGTTCATATGCATGTATATGTGCATGCATGCATAAAACCCAACCCAATCCACTGACATCAAGTCAATTCCAACTCATCAAAATGCAATGTAGGGTCTCAATGACGGTACAATTTGACAGGACCAAACAGCCTTGTCTTCATCCTTCAGAGTGGCTGGTGGGTTTGGACTGGTAACTTTATGGTTGGTTACTCGATGCCTAACCCACAGAGGCACCAGGGCTCTATGTAGAAAAGCATATAACTTGTTGTGAAAAGAGCAAAATTTAGATTATGGAACATCTAGTTTCCTAACCATGAAATATATCCTTGTTGATGTCAGATGGATCTTGGCTGAAAGCAGAGAATACCCAAAAGATGTTTACTTGTGTTTCATCGACTATTCAAAGGCATTTGACTGTGTAGATCAGAGCAAACTAAGGACGGTCTTGAGAAGAATGGGAATTCCAGAACACTTCACTGTGCTCATGTGAAACTTGTCCATGGATTAAAAGGCAGTGGTGCAAACAGAATAAGAGAATACTGCATGGGTGAAAAGCAAGACTGTATGTCAGTGTTATAACCTCTCTCTATACTTACTCAATCTGTTTGCAGAACAAATAATCAAGTAGTCAGATTATATGAAGAAGAATGTGGCATCAGGATTGGAGGAAAGTTTATTAACAACCTTCGATATGCAGATAACATAACCTTGCTTGCTGAATGCGAGGAGGACTTGAAGCACTTGTTGATGAGGATCAAGGATTGCATCCTTCAGTATGGATTACAACTTAATGTAAAGAAAAACCTAAATCAACACAACATGACCAATAGGTAACATCACATCATGACAAATATAGAAAAGATAGACATTGTCAAGGATTTCATCAATTTCATCGATTGACATGGATGCAGCAGTCAAGAGATGAAAGGATGTTTTACATTGGGTAAATCTGCCCCACAAGACCTCTCTAAGGTGCTGAAAAGCAAGGATATTACTTTGAACATTAAGGTGTGTCTAGCCCAAGCTATGGTAGTCCCTATGCATGTGAAAGTTGGGCACTGAATAAGGAAGATTGAAGTAAAACCAATGCAATTGAACTATTTGTTTGCAAAGAATACTGAAAGTTTCACGGACCACTAAAAAACAAACGTGCCTTGGGATATGTACAGCCAGGATGTTCTTTAGCGGTGAAGATGGCAAGAGTTGATGTCAAGTGCTTTGGACAGATTATCATCCTTGGTAAAGTGAAAGGGCAACAACCAAGAGGAAGGGCCTAGGTGACATAGAACAATTGTAAGGATGGTGTTTGTTCTGTTACATGTAGAGCCACCATGAGACCAAACGGACTTGACGACACCTAACAACATTTTCCAAACCAAGTTCTGTCATTCACTAGGAATGTCTTCTTGAAAAATAGCATTTCACTCTGATTTTACAACCTTATACAGGATGAAAATACCTACCAAGAAGCCACTTCCAGTACTGCAAAATGGAAAAGCAAGCATGTTCACATCATATACACAATAAAGTAGGCTTCCAAAACATCCTATTATGATGATTATTGCTGTTTTTAATAAAAGTTTGAAGTGTACCTAACATTCCTTTGGTACCTGGTCCTTCACTGACATCGAGTTGAATCCAGTAGAATGCCCCTGTGTGTTTCCAAGGCTTTAAATATCTACAGGAGCAAAGGTCTCATCTTTCTCCTGCACAAAGACTGGTGGTTTCAAACTTATAACCTTGCAGCTAGCAACCCTGCCGGCACTCTCAATAAATAGTAAATCCCCATCTTTTGCTTTCTTCTTCAGGTGCTTTCTTTCCTTCTAAAATCTGAGAACTCCTGCAGGTTTTCACAGTCAATCTTACCAGGAAACCTGCAGTGAATCTGTCCACATCAATTTCTCAGCAGGGATAAGACTGAACCATTGCTGACCTCTCTTAATAAGCTGAAGATTGGAGGGAATGATGTACCAAATAAGATCTACCCATTTGTTTAACGCAGCTTAAGGCAGAAATGTGTACTCTGTGTTTTAAATCAAATAGAAAGACAATAAGAAAATAATCAAATGAATAAAAGGGAGTGGGGTAAATTAGATACGGTGATAACGGAGGCCTTGACTGCAGAGGTGATACTTGAGCCGAGGCAGGTCCAGGGGGAAGGAGCCACAGCATACATGAAGCCATCCCAGCACGTAGTAGTCCCGGAGCCGACAATAACCCTGCACAAGCCCCAAGGCAACATAAAGTGTGGTGCTCAGGTGATTGACAGAATGGTAAACTGACAGCAACAAGTCAAAGCTGATGTGGACTCCATGGGTAGGTATATGGCATTTCAGATGTTTTCCCTTTTGTTTTGTCCGGCCTTGAGTTCTGGCTATGAACCTGTTCTTGGCGAAAAAAATCATGAGTTAGTTGATACTGTGCATTGTGCATGCTCACCGCTCATGGCATGGTACCAAGTGATTTCCATGAGAGAGATGAGCATTAAGCTTCTCTTTTTATAGCCAATCTCTCTCCTTCAGGATCGAATGCTATAAGCCCTCATTTCCTTATTCAGCATGATTCTCCACCTAAGACCTTATTTTCAGAATTACATCAATAATCATTTCCCATGATGGCTCATCATATTTGGAATGCAATTCATTGGTGTTTTTACAGCTGATTAAACTTTTCACTCTGCTGTATCATTGCTATAACATGCCGACAGTTTTGTCTACGTTAATAACCTCCCGATGCAGAGGGGCCGTAATTAAGCATCTTGTTTTGACAGGATTGTTACAGCGCTGGCACTTTGAGGGAAAAAGGAAAGAATTGAAAAAAGCAATTTATTTTCCTAATGTGTAGGGTTTATTTGTGAAATGGGCACTAAATACCTGTGTACCCAATGCTCTGAAAATAAGTGGATTAGAATTGTCTGCTATGATATTTTATGCTATCAGTATAAAAGACCACTTTAAAAATTCACGATACCATTACTTTTCTATATACAAATTAAGGAGCCTTAGTCAAAACAAAAGTCTAAACATATTTGGAAAAATTGGTGTTATTTTAGTATTCTGTGATTTATTTCCACCTGGGTGGAAAATTAATTTAAAACAGGTTATTGACAACACGATCTGGATAAGGTACTACATCAGACATTCTAAGGAATTAAGAAAAACAATTAACTATCGAGTCTTCTTACTTCTGGAAATGTATCATATATAAAAAGACATGGGATACAAACCTGAAGGATTGTAAAGTATTTATAAGAAAGGGATTTCTTAGGAATCACTCAAATAAAATGCTAGGGTGATAGAGAGCAAGGATTGTTGGGATGTCGTGGGAAACATAGCATTTGAACAGAGAACGCCATGAAAGAAATGACTTGATTCATCATGAACAGAAGAACAGAGACATGAAAATTAAGAGACAAAGAGAGGGTGTGGAGTAATTCTATAGGACTCTTCTGAAAAAAGAAAATGGAATGACAGTGGAAAGGCCAATAGTTGAAGCCGACCAGTAGCTCTTGGGGCACAAGATGAGGTTAGCTGCTCTGGTAACCCTGGACAGTCTCAGGGACCCTCTGTAATGTCACTGTGAGTCAGAAGGGACTTGATGGCAGAGCGTTCTTTGTTTGGGTATGCTGAAAAACACACTGCTGCAATGTGAACTATGGGTGAGAAAGCGTGAGGATTTTAAATGGGGGCCTGTGGGCTGAGCAAAGTGGAACGGTGCAACTGGACTAAAGCCTCCTGGTTGGTCGAACCCTAGCATCTCCCTATGATGTTACTCTGATACATTCTTTTCTTCTTTATTCCTGCCTCCTTTCCTTCCTCCCTTCCATTTTCTCTCTCTGATTATTTGGTAAATGTTTCCCTTTGGCATATACTTATTGTTCGAAGGATAAGTAATGCATGAAATAAATATCATCTCTAGTGGTGCTTATTTTTATTTATACTCTACTGGGAAAGACAAGAATCTTAATAAACCCCAGTAAACTGGCTTTAATAGAAAGGGTGAGAGAAGAAAACAAGAAAGGAATAAATCAATAAAAGAAGAGGATAATTATCCCTAGATAGGTTAGTTGAAAACAACTTTTCCTGAAAAGTGTCAGTTAAGCAAAGAGCCTATCGATGTCACCTGCTTTGATGATACCAAGGTAGATAGAAGACCACCGTGATTAACTAAGGTAATCTAAGTAAAGGGGCGTGCAAAATCACCTTGGAGAAAAACTTTCTTATTCAGGGTAAGACTTAATCAAGAGTCCCTTGTCAGATTATAAACCTCTTGAATTTCAGGAACCCTGCTTTATGCATCTTTGTTTTGGCCAATATTGCTTGACATGGTCCCAGAAACATTTCTAAGATTATTTCTCAATTATATATAATGAGATCCATTTTTCATCTTAGCTCAGAGCTATGCAATTTCAATTAATCATATACTTTTGCATGAATTATATGAGTAAGAACAAAAGTAATAGTATTCTGTGACACCTAGAAAATCCCATTATTTTTATTTCTGCATATAGTGGGCCCCAAATCCCTCCATTTTAGATTTGTGGTCACATAGATAATGTGAAAAAATAGTATTATAGCATTTGCTCAACCAATTATAGAAACAGCACATCTATAAAACAATTTCCAAGGACGTTACCTCAATCTTAAATCTTTATGTTGAGAGATGAGTGCTGAATAATCTAGATAATTATATCAATCCCTAAAATTAATTTGTTATGAAGCCATAGCTTTTTTTCATGTCCTGGGATAGAGAAGTTAGCAAATTCAAGTGATTTTTATGCCTTTATTAAAATGTAAGAATAACCAATTAAAGCATGAGAAATATCTAAGACCGAGTGTTGAGCAGAGATGCCTTTATAGACAAAATAGATAAATGTAATTAGAAACTAGATATCAAAGCTTACATAAAGTCATTAAAAGCTTTGGACAAGAGAAAATAAGAGGAGATGAGCCTGGTACAAGAATTAAGAGAGAGAGAAAAAAGTCGCTATTAATTGGGACCCCAGCAGGTTTACTGACATGAGAACAGAGACACATCAGTAAAATTACTCGTGAAAATCACACCCAGGTGATAATTGTAGTTTACTGAAGCTAGTCATTGTTGCCTGCTTAACATTGACATATGAGAACTATTAAATCCAAACGTTCAGAACTTGTAATTATAAAAATGAATCTTTACTTATTTTTGTTTGAAATAAACTTGTATGTTATCAAAAATTCCCAGTCCTCTCAGGTTTTGCTGCTTTCCCTTTTTGAGCCACTCAGTCCAAGGTTTAGATCTGAGGGGTAAGGGATCTGGAGGGCATTGTTTCCCATGAAGCCATTTTCATGTCATTACATTTATTTATTTACTTATTTGCTTAATTGTTTACTTATTTGTTTGCTTGTAGTGTTACATTCTCCATTTTTTGCACACACACCCCCATCCCCCCCCTTGCCCTGCTCCATCCCCCAGCCTTGGCCTCTTCAAAATCTTCAAAGTCTTATCTGTTGCTGTATAAACCACATTTCTTCTGATTTGTTTTTCCTGATAAAAATGGTGCTATACAAGAAAATAAAAAAAGAAAAAAACATAAAACAAAAACATTTTTTTAAAGAAATAAAAAGATGGTGCTATTAAAACGCTTTTCCTTGTAAGATTGACCAAGTTTGCTAAGCATAATGTTATCTAGTTTTGTCCATGTCTTATGATCTTTATGTCTTGGGGTTTTGGATTGAATCCACATTTCTGCTATTGTGGAAATTGCTTCAATAACCATAGGTTATACCTAATTCAGGTGGAGGCAAGTATTAAGTTTTCTAACTATTGTTATACGTTTAAACCCCCTAGATGCAAAGTACTTTAAATGAACATTGGGAACAATGAGCAAAAGACAACGGAAACTTCATGATCTTCCCGCCATACATAGGTCCACATGCGGACACCACTCATGAGTCACTACACTACTTCCTGACCTCTACTTACGTTGATGAGATGACTCTGTTAGGTAGCAAGATAGGGGGTTGTCCCTCTCCATGCCAAGGGCCCCTACAGAAATTTGGAGGCCAATAATAGCTAAAGGGCATGCACAAATTTAGGCCCCAGAGTCAGGAAGGTGGTATAGCTGGTGGGCCCCAAACTAAGCAAGATGGACTTAATTCAACCAATGCAGTCCACCAGTACCATCGACCATGCCTCCCCGTCAAAAGGCCCCACATGCTGGACTCAGGAGACTGTCTTCTCTTGCCTGGCTGCTCCTCCGCCTTCTGCTCAGTGGGTAGCAGTTCCGCTTGGCCAGGCCTGGGTTCCCTAGGCCATGCTGTGGTCTCTCTCTCTCACTCTTTCTCTCTCAGGTCGCCATGTGTGGGTGGGTGCAGTTCTGTGTTCAGTTAACCTGAAACCTCTATCCTTTATAAATATAAGAGCACACTTGGATCACAAACCAGGCTTCGGTGTAATTTCTTTTTTGTGCGAAGTCAAGGATCGAGGCATTTCTCATTGGAGGAATCTAACATATCATGTTGATTTTCCTGTGAACAACCACCAAATCAACTCATAGTATTTAGAGTAAAATATTTATCAAGGAAATGCACTATCCAGTCTTAACAGAATAAACAAGTCATTTTATCTCACACAGAAAAAAACACAACATCTTAACTCGCCTTCATCATGGTTGAGGGTAAGGATCCCATTTCGGAGACCAAACAGGAACTCTCATTCCATTCCAACACCAGTACCACCCATGCCCAAGGCCAGAGCACTCATTGGCAACCTCTAGGACAGCGGTTCTCAACCTGTGGGTCGCAACCCGTTCAAAGGGTCAACCTGATTCATAACAGTAGCACAATTAGTTATGAAGTGGCAACGAAAATAATTTTATGCTTGGGGGTGGGGGTTGCGGCATTAGGAAGGTTGGGAACCACTGCTCTAGAACAAACATCATGAGAAAGAAGGTCTTTGTTTTAATTATCTCAAAAAAACTCACTGCCACTGAGTCAGTCAGAATCAGCTCATAGACATGAACTGCCTCTGTGGGTTTCCGAGACTACAAGTCATCACAGGAGCAGCAAACCTCACCCATCTCCTGTGGAGTTGTGATAGGTTTGAACTGATCACCTTGTGGCTAAAAGCCCAACTCAAAACCCACTACACCAAAGGGCTCCCTTTAGTGATCTAGTGCTTCTGTAGCAGAAGTAGCCCAGGTGAATGGTTTTCCCACCACCACCGCCAAGTTTGTCTTCTCACAGTTCAGAAGGGTAAGAGTCTACATTCAGGGTCCTGACTACAGGAATAACTTTGTCTGTATCCTTTGGGGAAGGTCCTTGACTGTTTCTCTTGCTTCCTCGGATCTGTGGAGCTCTCCATGTGGTTTGACATCAATCTTCCTCCATCTCTTTCTCCCTTGCTTTTCTTTTTATATTGCAAAAGAGACAGACTCAAGGCACATTTCACATTAATCCTACTACATTGACACATTGAAGGTGACCCATCTCTAAATGGGATTATAGCCGTAGGCAAAATGGCAGGATTTACAACCCATTTTGGGGAAATACATCTCACTCTACACCAGCCATTTTCCTTTTGTCTAAACAAAAACAAAAACGTACAAATTCTCATCTCCTCAGCCTCCACATAATTGCAATTGCCTTAACATTTCTAAGTCATCTTTATCAAAGTATGTGAGCATACATGTATAGCATAAAGGCGCACAGTGCTCTTTACAGAGCAAGAAAATAAAAATTATTCTACTAAGACCCAATGAACTGAGAAGTGAATTCACTGAGACCCAACAGGACAGATTAGAACTGCTGCTGAGAGTTTCTGAGACTGCAAATCTTATGGGAGAAGAAAGCTTCCTTTTTCTTCCTAGGAGTAGCTGGTGCTAGCTGCTTGCCATTAGAGGCTGGACAAGTTTGAAAAATTGCTGTGCACTAAATTTCCTTTGGTCTACTTTACAAACTCACAATGTACCATATTATCTTGAAAATTTGTGAAATCTTACATTAGGAAAACATTTAACTATAAAGTCACCAACATTTGCCAAGTTCATTTGACTAAAGAATCCCTTTCTTCTCAAAGTCCTATTAACATCCCTCTAGAATTTTGAAAATAAACTTTGGGAGAGGTTGCTGCATATCACACAATTTGGTTTTTTTATGCTTTGTCTCTCAGATTAGTCACCAAGTCACTCTAACTGCACGAAGGGGCCCTGGTTGTGTAGTGATTAGGTGAGCAGCTGCTAACTAATGGTTGGCTATGTGAACCCACCAGCTTCTCTGTCGGAGAATGAGATGTGTCAGCCCACCAGAAAATGATGTTACAGCTGCTCCATGAACATTTACAGCCTTGGACACCCTGTGGGGCAGTATGAGTCTGTCCGTTAGGCTTGCTATGAGTCATCATTAACTCGACAGCCACTGTTGATCATATAAATGAAGGCAGCTCACCAATACTTCTCATTCTTCTCCTTCTAGCCCTAGATGAGGATTTTCAGTCCCATTCCTTTGAAGGTAGGAGCTGCCATATGATTGCTAAACTCATTCAAAAGCGAGCAAAAGTAATAAGTGTCACTTTCAGGCAGAAGGATTTAATTCCTGGTGTGAGTCCATCCATAATGCTCCCAAGGATGCAATGAAGAAGTTATTATCATTCCTACACTGTGAATGACAAAACTAATTTCCAGAGAACACGGAGACAGGATTCTAATTTGTGTGTTCTAAAATTTCATGCTTTTTCTACCACATTTTGCTGCCTGAAATAATACCACACAAAGAAGATGCTAAGTTTTGTATTCACATATCATCTTCAAATATGAAAGTTATTCTTTGAATGGATTTATATTTGTATCTATTATTCATATGAATTCAGGACTCTCCTCCACCTAAAGTTATGGTTTCATTAGTGTAAGTAGCTTGAGTTAAAGCCAGTATGATGTATTTCCCAGAAAAATATCGCTACCTATGCATTTATTTCTTTAAGTTCATAGAAAGATGATGAAATATAATAATTCGTACACTGTTAAAATACCTCAGATCACCTTGGTTAATGGGAGTGAGGCCAGTGGGTTGAGTTCTATGTTTTAATTCAGAATGTTAGATGAACATGTGGAGATTTAGGATTCTGTTCTGTTTTTTTCTCCTTTTTCCTTTGTATGTTTGGGAAATTCATTAAAGTCTTTATTGTATAATGTCCAATGTCCTCACTTGTAAAATAGGGATAATAACATCTGCTTCGCAAGCTGTGGCAGTTACATAATCTGGTGTTAATTTGAGACTTGAGAGCATAGGGGTGGAGTTTGGCCTGTCAATCAGGTCATAGCTTGGTGAACTCATTTGGAGGCTGTTTGGAGATAAATAGCTTGCTGGAAGTGGGGTACATGCTAACTCCCTGTGAGACATTGCAGTTGACAAGACATATAGAACTACCATAGTGCCTGAAACTGAAGGAACCACTTGGAGACCCCTGCCAACACTGAAATGACTACCACACCACTGGATCCACAAGACTTCCCACCTAACTGGCCTGTGAGCTTCCTGCATTCTGTGTCATTGCATGTGTGTCTTGAGTCTGAAGAGGAATATATAGATTGGTATCAGACTTATGGGCTGATATTGGACTTCAGGACTTGATATGGATTGGACTGGGATGTTTTCTCAATATTCAATTGCTCTTGTGTATAAAGCTCTTCCTTACACACGTATGAATAGCTCCATGATTTTGTTTCTCTAATCTACTCAGACTAACACACAAGCCTTACAGTTTATTTTCATCAATAAATTCATGAAAATAAATTATATCACAGACATTAAAACAAACACCGCCATCACTGTTTTGGACTTCCAAAGATACTCTAAATGTGTGCTCTCATTATCATTACTCTCTTGTAACTCATTTTTTCCTTCTACTCTACTCATCCAAACTATTTCTCATTTTTTTTCTGTAGGCCAGCAAACTAAAATTAAAACTGCCCACAAATTCAATGATACTTTAACCAACATCCTAACCCTTTAACACCAGATAAAGTTATTCATATATACCTGAACCTTAGCAGCTGAACATTGCTGTTGAGAATAAGCAACAGAAAAAAATTTGAACCATAAAATATGTCTTTATATCACACCACAGCATATCATTTCATTCATATTCTATTCAAACATTTTACACATCACCAATTCTTCTTAAGCTTTGACGTTCTCATGGGAACAATCTAATCATCCATAGATGTATGCCTGATTATGGAGGATATGTTTTTATCATGCATGCATTGAGTGGCTGCTAAATATGCCATTGTCCTATATTCTGGGGATAAAGTCATTAAAGATACTTATAATAATCCTTAGATATGAGGAAAGAGACTGGCAATAAATATATAAACTAATTTTAAATAGATGGATGGATAATTAGATTAAAAACAAATAACACATTTTCTAGACTGTCCTATAACTCACGGAACGCTGGTACCACAAACGCAGAGAGATGCACTAGATGCTCGTTAGACAAGCAGAATGCCTGGGGAACAGCTAGTGTGATGTTCAAGCATGAGTTTTGAATAAAAATAAAGAAGAAGGGCATAGGGGGTAGCAAAATAGCTTTAAATGTCACCCATTCTGACAATTGTGTCTCCCCCAATGAAATGTGGAAGTCCTAAC